>NC_132838.1:15399287-16653930 GCF_048164855.1 Canis lupus baileyi
TTTGAGCCCCACACTAGGCGGAGAGATTAGTTAAGAAAAGAAAAAAATTCATATTAAATCAGCCGTATATAATGCCAATGTTTGGTATTATTTTTATTAATTTTTTTAAAGATTTTATTTATTTATTCATGAGAGAACAGAGAGAAAGAGGCAGAGACACAGGCAGAGGGAGAAGCAGGCTCCATGCAGGGAGCCCGATGCGGGACTCGATTCTGGGACTTTGGGATCACGCCCTGGGCCAAAGGCGGCACTAAACCACTGAGCCACCCGGGCTGCCCTGTTTGGTATTATTTTAAATCTCACCAATTTAACATATTATAAAAATTATCTTGCTTAATTATGCATCTTGATTCCTGGTGAACTTGAACACTCTGAAAAATATATCAGCCATCTACCTTTTTTAAGTGTGTGTGTGAGTCTTCTATTCACATTCTTTGACCATGTAGCTAATATCTAGATTTTCCTGATGCGTGAGTTTATCTGGCCATTACTGCCCTAACCAGAAACTCAGCTTGTGCACTACATTCTCTACTCTTAGTCACATGTCTTAGCTCCTCATTCTGCTGTCCCCAACATATGTATTAAAACATGTACACTCAAAAGAATCTACTATTATCAACCAATATTCTGGTATTGTGACATCAGTTATCACTTAGTCCTGATTTTCACGGAATGTTAAGAATGATGTTGGTCGTTGATTTCAGATAAATATTTTTTATTATGTTAAGTATTCATCTTAGTTTTCTAAGTTTTTCTCTTTCTCTTCATAATACGTTTAATCATACATATAGGCCTAGATTAGAGCTGTTTAATTAGCCACCATACATTATTCCTCCATTATACTGTTGTTATTTCTCTGAAAGTTTCAAAGAACTCATCTATACAATGGGAGAGTACTTGAGGAAAGCAAACACACAAATAGTTTAATTTTCAAGTTGGTATTATTATGGCCATTGAAAAATATTTCCCAACATTTTTTTTAAAGATTTTGTTTATTTATTCATGAGAGACACAGAGAAAGAGAGAGAGAGAGATTGAGAGAGGCAGAGACGCAGGCAGAGGGAGAAAAGCAGGCTCCATGCAGGGAGCCCGATGTGGGGCTCAATCCTGGGTCTCCAGGATCATACCTTGGGCAGCCAAACCGCTGAGCCACCCGGGCTGCCGTTTCTAAAATTTTTTTAGTCCAAGCCAACAACTTCATATTTTCCAAGAAAAAAGATCTAACTCCTTTCTAAATAATAACTATGATGTCACAAAAGTAAAAATCTCCTAATTCATTAAAATTTGTTCTACCATGTCAGATAAAAAAACAAAAACAAAAACAAACCAACCCTACTTTACACGTCATCCTTGTGCAGGGGCCATGCTAATCTTCTCTGTATCATTCCAATTTTAGAATATGGGGGATCCCTGGGTGGCAGAGCGGTTTAGCGCCTGCCTTTGGCCCAGGGCGCAATCCTGGAGACCGGGGATCGAATCCCACGTCGGGCTCCCGGTGCATGGAGCCTGCTTCTGTCTCTGCCTGTGTCTCTGCCTCTCTCTCTCTCTCTCTCTCTGTGACTATCATAAATAAACAAAAATTTAAAAAATTAATCTTTAGAATATGTGCTGCCAAAGCAAGCGAAAAAAAAAAAAACCCTACACTAATGAAAACAGTAATTTCAATTTTGACTGAACTAACCCTGTATTTTGTAAATATAACGTACTTGGATTTTCAGACTAAAGAAATACAATGTACTTTGGATTTTCAGAGCAATAACAGGTAATACTATAGCCAAGAGAAATATACTTCTTCAAATTCAGCCACAATTCTTTTCCAGGGTAAGTACCTTTCCAAATACTCTAAAACAGAGTTTGAAAAATGTAACCTCTTTTATTTAGAAAGAATCTACCATATTCTAGTATGAAGTATACCACAAAGCATTTCTTCAAATTCTAGGATTGTGTAACTTCTTACTAATTCACTTTTATAACACAAGAAACTGAATAGCCTGGAAGTTTCATCATAGCTGGCAAACTGGTAAAACCTGTATGTGGGTTTTAAATTAAATCCAAGAACTAAATCCATTATACGCAGTATGACTTTAAAGCATGCAGATTAATTTTATAAATTACATATGAAAGCCTCTCTTGTATTTGCATTTAATATTTTAGCACTGATGACAGGATATACTTTTATAATAGTTAAAAAAATTAGTTTCAGATTACTGAAAAGGCAGTTTTATGGAAATTATATAGTACTTTAAAATCTAAATATAATTAAATAGCAGCTGACTGGTAAAGAGTACTGTTAATTCAATTAAACATTTATTGATCAGGACACCTGGGTGGTTCAGCAGTTGAGCATCTGCCCTTGGCTCAGGGCATGATCCCGGAGTCCCAGGATCGAGTCCTGCATAGTGCTCCCTTCATGGAGCCTGCTTCTCCTTCTGCCTGTGTCTCTGCCTCTCTCTCCCTCTCTCTCCAATAAATAAATAAAATCTTTAAAAAACAACTACAACATTTATTTTTTATAATACTTTATTTATTTAATTCATGAGAGAGACAGAGAAAGAGAGAGAAACTCACTATAGGCTGGAGAAACTTTAGGAAGAGGAAGGAACATAAACTGGACCTTCTTTAAGGATACAGATACACTAAGATCTAGAAAAAAGAAAATGATGACCAGGAATAAGCATTCTCAGAAAAGGAAAAGGCACTGAGTCAGAAAAATATAAAACATGTTCAAGGGACACTGAGTAAACAATGTATGATGAAAGTTTTTTTTTCTTTTTTTTTTTTTTTTTATGATGAAAGTTTTGTAGAGGCACCTGGGTGGCTCAGTCAGTTAAGTGTCTGCCTTTGGTTCAGGTTATGGTCTCAGGGTCCTGGGATCAAGCCCCAAGTCAGGCTCCCTGCTCAGTGGGGAGTCTGCTCCTTCCTCTCCCTCTACCCTTTCCACCCCACCTCCCTCTTGCGTTTTTGCTCTCTCTCCTCTCAAATAAATAAATAAAATCTTAAAACAAAAACAACCAACCCTATCTATAAGAAAAATCAAAGTTTTGTATATGGATAACATGGTTAAAAAGGCAGGAAGAAACAAAGTTTAGGAAGAAGTTTATTATACATATCCACGATAAAATATTTTATAGTCACTTTTATCATACTATGCAAAAAAAAGGGGATAAAAATTAAAATTTCTAAACAAGTTTATAAATTCTTTTTTTCTGTGATATATGATTTTTCTAATAAAAAAGAGTTGGAAAAAGTTGCTTTAGACAGGAGGAAGCAATTTTGAAAGGTTTTAGCTGGAATGACATGAAAAAATAGCTTTTAAAATCAAGGATGGAAGAAGAGATTAGAAAAAAAGCACATGAACCAGTTAAGAGGCTAAAACTGATGGTCCAGATGTGAGCTAAAGGCCTTAACTAAGACAACATACAAGCACAGAACTGCAAGAGGATCAGAAATAACAGAAAATATGATGACACTACTTTGAGCAAGCAATCTTATCTATCTACAACAGGACCAACTGGTTGCAAAAAGAAGTGAACATCATTTCTGATTACTGGGAATTTTTGAAATACTGGGTGGGAAAATCTAGAAGAAAGCTACACCCATGATTGCAATTGTGGACTCCTCCTCCTTGAGGCTTTAGTTAGTCATGCTCCATGACTACACCAGAAACTTAAGATGTAACCATGCAGCAAAACTTCAAGATGAAAAAGAGAGTACAAACAAATTTAGCCTTATAAGATTATTTCATTCAGGAGAACAATTAATTACTATATTTGGCTCCAATTGAGGCTCAGTTAATCCTGGTCTATGGCCCAAATATCCTACAATCACACGTAGGACATGCATGTCCTGATTTAGAGAAGTGCTGTGTAACATGGACATCTTGTCAAAATTAAGTAATATACTTAAAGCAGTTATTCACTTCTGCCTTAGTGTGGTGTTAGTTTGTCACTCTGTTTTTAAAATGGTCAGTTTTATACTACCTGACCTGCCTTCTGCATTAAGGAGAGTGGCCCATCATACACTAAAATGACCTAAGAATTCTTGCTGAGCTATTTTGAAGTTGACATAAAACAGCAGTTGTGGTATGTAACATAAAGAATGCAGACTTTGAAGTTAATAATCTAGATGGAATCATAGTCCTGCCACCAAAAGCATGATTTGTGGTAAAATATAAAAGGGCATACAAAGAAACATAAGCCCCTGTGCCCACCTCCGGATCAGCAATCCTCCTCTGTGGCATCAATCACTGTTTAGACTATTCTGTACGTACCATTTTAAGTTACAAGAGGCATATGCAAATTTCACCCTTTTTGTATATAAATGGAAACATGTATACTGGCTGATTCCTAATTTATTCAATTTATAATATAACTTGGTGGACATTCCACATCAGCACATATAGATTATTCTTTTTTAATTAAGCAATCCCTTACTGTTGGATATTTATGTTGTTTTCCATCTTTTTAAAAAAGACTTACTTATTTATCTATTTATGTATTTATAAATATGAGGAAGAGAGAAAGTGAGTGCCCACAATCGGGGAGAGGCAAAGAGAGAAGGAGAGAAGCAGACTCCTTGATAAGCAGGGAGTCCAACACTGGGCTCGATCCCAGGACCCTGAGTTCATAACCTGAGTCAAAACCAAGAGTCAGAGGCTTAACTGACTAACCCATCCAGGTGTCCCTAGGTTGTTTTCAATCTTTAATACCTTTACTTATAAATGATATTTTAAAAATCTTGGTTCAGTTGTTTTAATGGAAACGAGCATGTATATCCATAATAAATTACAGAAATGAAACTGGAGATTAAAAAATATGTATTTTTAAGATATGACTGATACTACAAATTACTCTCAAGAGTGTGACACCAACAGTACATGAGTACACAATTTTACCTTTCAACCTTTGTGTCACACATATATTTTATTCAAAACTACACTCAGAAGACAATATGGCTTATAGAACAAAATCTGTTAGGAAGAGTCCAGTGAGACCATAGATTCAAAAGTTACCTATCAATACAGGCTACCTTTTTAATATAGATATCGTATTCAAAGGTTTAAGACATAAAAATCAGCATTCTTACTATTATGACTTATAAAAGTGCACAAAATGCAAATGATAAAATGGACTAGAGATTTTGGCGATACATTTACGAATGTATCATCATTCCATCTTACATTCTTTGATTAACTATCCTTACTTACACACCTCTGATGAAAAAAAGAAAAAAGTTTTGATTCTTACCATGATTGTAAAGAATGTCTTTAATGAAGAACTACTACTGGCGAGAAAAATTAGAAACTTTAAGGCTATTGTTAGGTCCTTTTTCTTTCTTTTAAGTATTTATTTATTTATTTATTTATTTATTTATTTATTTGTGAGAGAGAGAGAGAGAGAGAGAGAGAGAGAGAGAGAGGCAGAGACACAGGCAGAGGGAGAAGCAGGCTCCATGCAGGGAGCCTGATGTGGGACTCTATCCCAGGACTCCAGGATCATGCCCTGAGCCAATATCAGTTGCTAACTGCTGAGCCACCCAGGGATCCCCTAATTCTACTTTCATACACATACACAGAATATTACAGGACACTCCTCCATAGAATGCAATAAAAAGCTATTGGCTAGGGACACCTGGGTGGCTCAGCAGTTGAGCGTCTGCCTTTGGTTCAGGGCTGCATTCCAGGTCAGGGGATCAAGTCCCACATTGGACTTCCTGCAGGGTGCCTGCTTCTCCCTATGCCTGTGTCTCTGCCTCTCTGTGTGTGTGTCTCTCATGAAAAAATAAATAAAATCTTTAAAAAGAAAAAATAAGGTATTGGCTCAGTAGGTCAAGTGTCACACTCTTGATTTTGGCCCAGATCATGACCTCAGGGTCTCACGATCCAGCCCCCCTTGGGTTCTATGCTAGGTGTGGAGCCTGCTTAAGATTCTCTCTCTTCCTCTCCCCCTCCCCCACTGCTTGCATGCAAGCTTGCTCTCTCTCAAAAATAAATAAAAATGTTCTTTATTAATCTTTATATTTGTAAAATATATAGTTTGTAAGCAAAAATGATTTTTATAGTTATTTTTTTACAAATTGAATTAATGTATGATAGTCAATAAAAGGTAACAAAAAGGTAGACAAATGCGACACATACGAAGAAACAACTTATTCAAAATAAAATAAAACTAACGCAAACCCCCAAAAATCAAAGAGGCACTATTTTCAAAATCTGGACAAATAGGAAAACCATTTCCTTAAATATTAACAAATATATTTTTATTATAAATAATTTAGAAACCATAACTTATTATCAAATCTCAAGTACTTACAGGCAGAAGCCAGTGAAAACAAGAGGCTGTTAACATTTAAGACCTTTCTTAAGTGCCACTTGGTTTTCTGTTTGCTTGTTTGAGATTTATTTGAGTGAGAGAAAGAGAGCCAAAGTGGGGAGGGGTAGAGGAAGAGGGAGAGAGAAACTTTAGCAGATTCCACTCTCAGCTCGGAGCCCCACGTGGGGCTCTATCTCAGGACCCTGAGATCATGAGTTGGACCTCCAACTGATATTTGTAATTTAGATATAAAACTATATTTTTAGACTGAGATATAGATTTTTCATCATAAAGCCATGGGAGAGAGGGGCACAGTTAAATGCCATATAAAAATTAACCAAATTAGTCAAACTTAGTTTTTGACCTAAAAATACTAAACAAAATGAAAATTACAGAAATTCTAGGTAAGTTTTTTTCCCCAACGAAGCTTTTTTAAACAACAAGCATACATCTTGAAGATCATTAACTTTCTTTTTGAAAAACAAGAAGTATAATTTTTTTAAAAGATTTTATTTATTAGAGACAGAGAGAGAGAGAGAGAGAGAGAGAGAGAGACATGGGCAGAGGGAGAAGCAGGCTCCATGCAGGGAGCCAACGTGGGATTCGATCCTGGGTCTCTAGGATCACACCCTGGGCTGAGGGCGGCGCTAAACCACTAAGCCACCGAGGCTGCCCCACAGAAAGTATAATTTTAATTTTTGACAGAAAGAAGGTCTGTTTTCCCTGATTAATAGTCCTATCTTGCTTCTTCTCAGGCAAAATACCACAATGGCTTGAAATATCACACCACATTTTTACAAGTACCAAGTGGAATCACTTTATTTAGTGGAGAACTAGATAATGGGAAGCACATTCCCAGATGTTTTAAATAAGGCAAAATATATATTAAAAAAATACTATCTTTTCTTTACCCTCACTTCCTTTTCCTCACTCATGATAAAGAGTCAAATAATAAAGTTGCTATTCAAAATTTCACTTTCTCCACAAGGGCCATTTCATTGCCACAATCAACAATAATTTTTCTGAATCTGAATGCTTACACTATTATTTGTATCACAGAAGACTATTCTATAGCTCTTTCATGTGGTAGTCTTGCTTCTTCACCAAGAACATAAGCTCAAGGACCTGCATTAAACAAACATCTTTTGGATTCTTATAATCATGATTACACAGCTTAATAAATACATTGATCAACATAAATACTGAATACTAGCTATATTTAAGTCATGCTAGCCAATGAAAATATCTTATTAGATTTTCTATAAGAATTAAAAATAGGGATCCCTGGGTGGCGCAGCGGTTTGGCGCCTGCCTTTGGCCCAGGGCACGATCCTGGAGACCCGGGATCGAATCCCACGTCAGGCTCCCGGTGCATGGAGCCTGCTTCTCCCTCTGCCTGTGTCTCTGCCTCTCTCCCTCTCTCTGTGTGACTATCATAAATAAATAAAAATTAAAAAAAAAAAAAAGAATTAAAAATAATTTTGAAACTACTAGACAGACATAGACAAGAAAAATGATAGTTATGCAACAGATTAATTTAGGAATGTATAGGGTAAGTTGCATTCAGCTAAAACAGTGAACCTAAAAATCTTAGAAATATTTTATTGATAATTTCTATCTCAGAAGCCAGAGGAAGCACTAAACCCAATTTCAATCTAAGAAGGAAGGAATTAGTTTGTAAAGTAGAAGAGATGGGAACGTTGGAAGATTATAATCTTGACATGTTAGCATTGGTGATACTGAAAAAGGAATACTGAGCACAGTGAGATATGTACTCTTTGTGAGTTCTGAGAAAAGACATGTAGGATCATGAAACAGAAAATTTTAAAAAGAAGGAAAATGACTCAGGAAGGCTGTAGGCTTTTACAAGTGAAATTATCACACTGATTCATAAATGACTACCTCCTGACAAGCTACCTTATAAAAACTTAAAAACATGTAAATACAGAATAAAAGAAATCTATCACTGAAAGTCATTAAGTTACTTGTCTTCCCAATTTGATCACCTACTGTCTGTACTGCAAAAAAAAAGTTGGGCTCATCTATGAAATTACAGTCCAATTTTGATTACTGCTCTAAGACTTCAAGTGGAACCAGCAAAGATACCATTAGTGCTCTAAGACTTCAAGTGGAACCTGGCAAAGATACTACAATCTGTTCAGTGTTAATCAATGACATTGCCACAATTTTTATCTTGCAATCCAACTGAAAAGCAAAACAACTACTAAATTGAAGTTTATTCTGGCCCAACTGGCAAAAATACAGAAGAAAAATATATAAAGAATGTGTGTCTATTCAAACAACTATATTAAATATAAAAGATATAATTAGTTCAAGTAGATCTAGTAGAAATCTTGCAATGACGCTACAATTTATCAAACACTGAAACTTCCTTAAAGTGTTCATTAGAAGTAAATTTTCTAGTTAAGAAATTCTTGGGCACCTGGGTGGCCTAGTCGGTTAAGGGACCAACTCTTGATTTTGGCTCAGGTCATACTCTTGGGGTCATGGGATTGAGCCCCACTGTCTGGCTCCATGCTCAGCCCAGGACAGAGTCTGCTTGAGAGTCCCTCTTTCCCTCTCCTCCTCCCCACCCCCTCACGTACACACTCTCTCAGTAAATAAATAAAATCTTCAAAAAAATAAATTCTTCTACCGAAACTATCAAACTTATAAAGCTATAATTCTTTTACCATTTGAATGTTTTATAAGTCTGGATTACTCTTCCAGTCAAGAAAAAAAAAATTAAATACAGTATGAAGACTCCTTAAAGTATTTTAATAGAACCACCATACTATTTACCTAGGTCAACAGACTTTTATTAAATACAGTAAATCTTGCAAAATTAAATTGTTTTTAGACATCAATGAAAGAAAAAACAACTTTTGGCTATATATTTGTTATTTTGAAGTATTATGAATTTTCAGATCAGACACATATCCATCAAAATATATACAAAAAGAAATAAAAATAATTTAATGTTTTAGATAATCTATACTATCCATCTTTACATGGTTTATAATCAACCAGGATGCTCTTATTATAAAATCATAATCTAATTTGCAACAATCAACATGCTAGACTTGAATTTAGGGGACCTTAAAAACAGGCAGTAGTCTAATTCTAGAGAATCATTTATCCTCTGAATTCCTAGAATATAATCTGTGCAATCAGGAGCTTAGTCAAAATCTTCAAAACATGGTACTGAAGCAGTCTTACAAACTTATTTGAACATTTATATATTTATCTATTTTCTAACTGGGTTAAGACATTTACAGGCACTGATATTTTGATACATATTTAAACTGTACTCAAGTTTGTGCTGTATGTGCACATTTATAGAAAGAATATTTAGGAAATATTTCTTCTTTTTATAACTTTAAAATAAAGTCTCGCCATTAAAGACTTAAATGTAAAAGCTAAAACCATAAAGACTTCTAGGAGAAAATACAGAAAATTTCTGCAATCTTGAGATTGGCAAATACTTCTTATATAGGACACAAAGACCATAAATCATCAAAGAAAAAAACTGATCAACCAGACTTGAAGACATTTAGAAAATAACACAGTAAACCACACTGGGAAAAATATTTCCAAAGTGATTATTAATAAAGGCCTTGGGTCCAGAATATATAAAACAGAATTTTAAAAAGTGGTTAAAGACAGACATTTCATGAAAGATGATACTCTAAAGTATCAGAAAAGCTCAGGAGGAGTTCAGCATCACTAGTCCTCAGGGACATGAAATTTAAAACCACAATGAGATACTTCCAATTTCTCATAGGATGAGTTAAATAAAAAGCCCGAAAATACCACGTGTTTAGGGGATGTGGAACTCTCATACACTGGCGATAAGAATTTTAAATGGTACAACCACCTTGGAAAACAGTTTGACAGTTTCTTATAAACTTAAATATATAGTAACTATATGACCCAGCAATTATATTTCTGGGCATTATCCAATGAAATGAAAATGTATGTCCATGCAAAAAGAAGTCACACAGAAAAGAATATATGCTCCATGATTCTATTTACATGAAATTTTAGAACAGGCAAAACTTATATACAGAAGTGGTTCTTAATCTGGGAAATTTTGGTCTCCTCTTCCCCAATGTTGTAGACATTTTTGGTTGTCACAGCTTGACAGATGGGGTTGGAATGGTTGCTACAGACGTCTAGTGGATAGAGAGGTCAGAGATGCTGTTAAACATTCTAGACTGGACAGGGCAGTACTGCAACAAAAAATTATCAGGCCCCAAATTTCAATAGTCCCCAGGCTGCAAAATTCTGCTGTATAGTGATCAGTGGAGGTCTAAAGGTGGGGCTACGGATATAATGCAAAGAAAAATGAAGGAGTTCTGGGGACAATAAAAATGTTCTATATTTTATTTGTAGTAGTGATTAGTTTCTCAAAAATCATCAAACTGTACACTTGATGCATTTACATCAAAGTTGATGGTAAAAATCATAGTGCATGTCAAATAATCTAAAGTTATATAAAACAGTTTATTCCTCAAAGAGTTAAAAATAGACCTGCCCTACGACCCAGCAATTGCACTATTGGGGATTTACCCCAAAGATACAGATGCAGTGAAACGCCGGGACACCTGCACCCCGATGTTTATAGCAGCAATGGCCACGATAGCCAAACTGTGGAAGGAGCCTCGGTGTCCAACGAAAGATGAATGGATAAAGAAGATGTGGTTTATGTATACAATGGAATATTACTCAGCTATTAGAAATGACAAATACCCACCATTTGCTTCAACGTGGATGGAACTGGAGGGTATTATGCTGAGTGAAGTAAGTCAGTCGGAGAAGGACAAACATTATATGTTCTCATTCATTTGGGGAATATAAATAATAGTGAAAGGGAATATAAGGGAAGGGAGAAGAAATGTGTGGGAAATATCAGAAAGGGAGACAGAACGTAAAGACTGCTAACTCTGGGAAATGAACTAGGGGTGGTAGAAGGGGAGGAGGGCGGGGGGTGGGAGTGAATGGGTGATGGGCACTGGGGGTTATTCTGTATGTTAGTAAATTGAATACCAATAAAAAATTAAAAAAAAAACAGTTTAACTCAATGTTTGCTTTTTAAAATACATGTATGGAAAAAACAGGTTAGGCATACCATTGATGAGATTATGGATAACTTATTTTTTCCTCTTTTGTTCATTTTCTTTGTATTAACTTGAAAATACTACTTAGAGTCTAAATTATAAATATAATTATCTTTTTCTTTTTTTTAAAGATTTATTTATAAGGTTTATTTATTTTAGACAGAGAGAGAGAGAGAGAACGAACATACATGGGTGCAGGGAGGAGGAGGAGAAAGAGAGGGAGAGAGAGGGAGAACCCCAAGCAATCCCCCTGCCTAGTAGGGAGCCTGATGCAGGGTTGGATCTCATGACTTGCAATCACCACCCCAGCCTAAACCAAGAGTCTAACCAACTGACTCACCCAGGTGCCCCGTAACTATTTCTATATACAAGAGTTTTAATGAGAAATTTTCATTATGGACAGTGATACCAAACTGTAATAAGGTAGGCTAAGAAATTCTTTCAAATAGAATAAAGTCATGAAGTACAGAATAACCTATTTCATTATATTAACACATTAGAAAAACGTATCAGATGCAATTAAGTTGTGTTCAACAATAGGCCAGAGGTTGTACAAAGTGTGAGGAATATGAAGATGTCCCTCAAGAAGTGACTATCTAATGGAGAAAAATGATATTGTCAACAAAACAATTAAAGACTATAGTCCACATATGAAAGTAGCAAAATAAGCGACAAAGAAAAAAAGAAAGAAGCAACTAATTAAACATGGGGAGTGTGGCAAGCATTTGTAAAAGTGACAGGCTAGCCAGCAATGAGAAAATTTGTTCCTGAGAAGATTACCCTACATTATGAGTAAGGAAGTTATACCTACTGAGAAAATTCTCTATCAAAGAGGGAAATCTGCCCAGGATTTACCTGGATAGAAAATGTACTCTGCACTTGCACCACATCTAGATTTGGCAATAGAAGTCTCTGACACCATTCAGAAGTACAGAGGCAAAATAATCACTGGGGCTACAATTTAAAAATTGTACACTTAACATGTTGTTAGTGAATTGCGGTTGTTCTCCTCTGACACACTGAAACTTCTCATACCATTATTAGTATGGGAAAATCTAAGATGCCTCCCAAAAGAGGATACTGGGATACACCCTTGGAACCTGGAATACATCCTTGATAGTTTTTAAGCCATAAGGAAACGCTTATAAATATGTGATGGACAGGATAAGCCATCTATACGGCTAAGAACAGCAACATGGTAAAAAAAGTAAATGTCTAACTTATGCAGATTTAAAAAAAAAAAGCCTGCGAGGAGGTGGGACCACAGGCAGAACTCGATCACCCTGCTCCTTAGATTTCCTATAATCGTGGAAACTTCTTGCAATTAAGGCGCCGACATGGAATTGAACTGGCTTTCCTTAAACGCAACACATTTTGTGCGGCAGAAAAAAACCCATTTCTGAGGGACAAAGCCCTTCCAAAGACAAAGGGGCGGTCGGGCATCTGACCGGCCCCAGAGAACATTTCCGATTCTTCTCCTCCCTCCTGACTTTGAGTCGAGGAATCCCTAACTGCAAGCGATTTAAGAAACGCGACTTCCCGGCCGTGGGGATTCAGGAGATTGGAGGAAAAGGGGAAACGATCAAAGCGACAAGCCCGTTTGCAGGGAGTCTCCAGCAGCCCCGCAGCAGCCGGGGCACGAGAAACGGGATGTGTTCTTCAGATAGCGACGCCGGCAGGGGAGCCAGGAGCCAGCGCCAGTGCCAGTGCAGCCAGAGGCCGAGGCACGCAGCCGGCCGCCGCCAGGTCCCTCGGCTCCCACCGCAGACGACTCCCCGCCCGCCCGCCCGCCCGCCCGCGCCCGACCTTCCCAGGCGCCCGGCCGGAGCCGCAGGCTGCGCTCACTTACTGAGCTGTCCCCCGCCGGACGTCGTACTGGGTTCCCGGCCTCCGGCGCCCCCGCCGCCGGCAGCTCCAGGCATCCCCGGCGCCCCCATGCCCGGCGGGGTCCCACTCTGCCTCTCGAAGTTGCCGGGGTTGGAGAAGTAGTCGCGCAGCCGAGGCAGTTCGCGGCCGCTCTCCAGCAGCTCGGTGTGCAGCTCCAGGGCGGTCAGCAAGTACTGATCGCGCAGCAGCTGGGCCGCGATCGCGTCAATGGACAAGCGGCCCGGGGTCTCCCCGCAGCCCCCCAGGGCCGCCGCCGCCGCCGCCTCCCCAGGGAGCCCCGGCCGCGCACTGCTCCCTAAGGCCACGGGATCCTGGGGCGACAGCGAGTCCGCAGAGCCAGGATCCAGGCCGCTCCCCGAGCCCAGCCGAAGTCCTGCCCGCCGCTCCTCGGTCGCCGCTACCTCGTCGTCGTCCTCGTCCGAATCGCTGAGGAACGGATTCACACCGCCGCCACCACTGCCACCACCTCCAGGCGCCATTGCCGCCATCTTACCCTGTCAGAACTGTGGGCGCCTCCCTGGCGGGCTCTGACAGGCCGCAGCCTGGACCCCCTCTGAGCCTCAGCGGGCGCGGCGCACCTCCACAAGCGCGGCCTGCCCACGTCCCACCTCCACACCCCGAGACCGGGCGTAGGCGCCGAGGCAGAAGGCCCGGACGCAGCGGCACCCCGCTGCCTCAGCCTCTGCTGCACCAGCAGCGGGGCTCTGCAGGCGTCTTCCTGGTCTCCAGTCTCGCGAGAGAGGGTGAGCGGCCGGCCCCTCTCCCCGCGCAAGCCCCGCCCCCGCCCCAGCCCCGCCCGTTCTCGACGCGCAGATTGAAAGCCCCGCTCCCGTCTCAAAGGCAAAACCCCGCCCCCGCCCCTGTTTGATTGGTCGGGACAGGAGTGGGGGGAGGGGGGGCTGGCGTCGCCGAGGACTGGCCCCAGAATTATCGCGAGAGCCGTCTCCGGGCAGGTAGGGTGTCGGGGGGCGTTCCGCGGCTGAGAGGCAGTTATGACGGTGGTTTAGGGACGTTCTCTGGGGTCTCCTTTCAGGAGGGGAGCTGTGCGGGAGACCCGGGTCCCGCCTTTCCGCTAAGGAGGCCTCATTCCCGAGATAACGCCTGACTCGGAAAAGCCCCAGGTAAAGCCCGGGGACCGGAGCGCCGACAGCTGCGGCGGCACCAGAAGTGGCCTCGCGCCCGCCGACGCGCGGCTTGCCCGGCGCGCTGCACTTTCCCTCGAGGTTGGCGGCGGGTTGGCGGCGTAGTGGCGGCACGTGTAGCAGGTGCCCCGGGCACTGGCTAGAACGGGACGTCCTTTCTCCTCCCCTCCCAGCCGAGTGCCGGCTGCGTGCACTTCTGGAACACCGCCTTCGAGGCGCCCACTTGGTGCTGTGAGGGCGGGCGGGCAGGCAGGTGCGGTGTGGGAGGTGGAGGAAGTAGCCCACGGGGGAGCTCCTGAGTTTGCCATCTCTTTTCCTTTCCTTTCTTTTTTTTAAAGATTGTATTTATTCACGAGAGACACAAGAGACAGGCAGAGACACAGGCAGAGGGAGAAGCAGGCTCCTCGCAAGGAGCCCGACGCGGGACTCGATCCCGGGACGTCCGGGGTCACGCCCTGAGCCCCGCGGGCGCCCTCAGTTTTGGATTTCCTTGGCTTTGTGGTTAGACCCCTGACGGTCTGTGCGCTGTCTGGTCTAACGAGCTCTCCGTGGCTCAGGGAGCACTGAGGATTTAAAACACGGTTTGCACCACAGGGACCCTTCAGAATACCAAATGCGGCCCCCGTCGGTAGAGAGAGAAAAGCGCACTTCAGTGACCTGGTCAGCTCAGCTCCGCCCAGAAGTGTTCAAGGGCCACTCTAGAGTCGGTTTTCTTAAGTCCAAAGCCAGTCTTCTCCCACTGTGCCTTCCAGTCTCTCTCTGACTTGGCCATTTAGGCTTGAATTAAGGTGTCGACCGCGGAACGTAATTATTTTAAAGCTGGGTGGCTCTGCACAGTTTTAATTTCCTTTATCAGATGTTAGCACTTGGAGGGAGTATGCTAAATTTGGAAGCCCCCCCCCCCCCCCCCCCCCCGCGTATCTTTTAAGTCATTCCTGGATTACAGTCCGAGGTGGTGAAAGGGATGTTAGTTTCTAGTCAACAGTACTGGAATGCTATTCCTAAGACCTTCCATTTCCTTCACATGTAAATTGCCCCTTTTGCAAGGTTTTAAATTTCCTTTCCTTCACTGTCGCTCCCCGTGAGCCCCAAAATAAATAGATAGCAGTAATTTTGTTATCAGGTGAATTACATGTTACATTGAAGTAGTCAAGTATCTCCTTTAGCTGTTGTGGAAAAATAGAGCATTTTCTTACATAACCACAGGTCAGGTTATTGGTTTACATGTAAAAGTATGCCAGCGGTTAAGTGTAGGCTTTAATTTCAGTTTACCCAGGCTCAGTAAACTGAAATTTTCATTTGAGTGAGGCTTTTGGTTCTTTGTTTTGTTTTGTTTTTGCTCCAGAGTTTTGTTGTTGTTGTTGTTGTTTTTTTGACGTTGTTAGTACCAGGAATTCAAAATATTTATAATACAACATTAGCTCCTAATGTTCGAATTCTAAGTATTTTTCTGTGCTGTGTATATTGAAGAAAAACATGGGGGGAAAAATCCCTAATCTTAGGAAAATAGTGTCGAAATAGCCAATGCTGTTACCGTTTATCAGCAAAAAGGATTGCTGATACTTACTGTAATTGAAATTGCCAGAGAGATTGAAAATGGAATCAATATCTGGAAGGTAGTAATGGGAGGGATTAGTGAATGGCATGGATAAGCGATTGGAAATGTATTCTTTATATACAATATTTCCATCTCTGTAATGGAATTTTTAGAAATCTCCTGCGCTTAGGGTCCCTGAAGAAGATTGTGCTTACCTGGTAGAAGAGCCTAGAGTTTGTATCCCAGTTCTACCGATTATTTGCTCTTAACGCCTTAAGTTACTTAGCTTCTCTTAGTCTCTTAACATTTAATATGTCAAGGGGGTTACTAAAAGTGCACAGAATTAGGAATGTGCTTTTCACAATGCCTGGTACCTAATACACCATAAATGTTGTTAGTATAGTCAGTTATGGATAGTGCAATATTAGTATATATTGAAAATATTTGAGAGGTTTTTTTTTTTTTTAATAAAACAAGTATCAACTGTTAAGCAGCTAAAGCTGGAAAAAACAATGAAGTCAGTAGGGGGCAAATCTTTAATTTAGGGTCTGATTTCTAAAATGTAAGTTAAAATGGATTTAAAATATGTTTTCTCAGAGAGTTGTAAGAAGTTGGACATAGAAGTGCTTGAAATGATTGACTTCCTATATAAATCTGTAGTTTCCTGATTCTACTTCATATCCTATAATCATGGACTTGTTTATATGACCTTGCAAGCCCATAACAAATCAACTGGCCAGTTTTCTCAGTAAGTACTTTTCTAAGTACATAGGGGTTTACTTATCAATAGAAGTGTTTAAGAAATAGCACATACTAGAATATTAATACTTGCTAATCTCTACCAATAATAATTTATTATTAATAGGGTTGGGAAGTGTTCTACTTAGCAAAATTTACATTAATGTAGGTCTTTACAGCTAAGGTTTCATTGAATAATGAGGATAGTCATTGAAGTTTGTATCTTAGCAATGAAATGTTAAAGGTTGCTTTTTCTTTTAAGCACTTCAAATATTTTAGGGCTTAAAAACTAAGTTTTGACTTTAATACTCTTAAAATAACCACAGTTAATATTTTAAATGCAAAGTTTTGGTTGATGTAAAATTTTTTAAATATCTAATTTTTATATTGTTTTTCAGTGCATGTAAATATTTCTACAGGAATAAGCTGAGTAACTTTTATTGGTACACGGATATGCATCTTTTAACATTTTTGGTAGTTAATTATTTTGAGAGGTTTCCAAATAATTCAACCATGACAAAGTCTATCTTCTTAGATAAATCTGGATAAGTGTGATTCCCTTTATTCATTTTATTTTTAAATTTTTATTTATTTATTTGAGAGAGAGTGCACCAGCGGAGAGGAAGGGCAGAGGGAGAGGGAGAAGTAGTCTCCCCGCTGAGCAGGGCAGTATTTTGGAATCACTGCAGTTTTATGCATAGTAAGTGACTTAAGCATAGAAGTTAGGTTTTTGTTTTGATATAAATATCCTGAATCTTCACAGTTCAAGTGTTTGTTCTGGTGGAAAAAGAGAAGCAAGGCAGCCTCTAGTGGGTGTAGTGCATATTACATGTACCTTTGAAATGATAATCTAAAATAATTTCTTTAGCACATATTTGAATCCTTACTAAGCATTTTAGGACTGCAGATGAGTGCTGGAGAAGCCCTGCCCTGCTGTCATGGAATTACAGTTAAGTGGTAGAGACAGACATTAATCCAAATAGTAAAAACATAGGTATATATTTATAAACTCAAGGTAAAGTTTTTGGTGTGGACTGCATAGTCCCTGAGAAAGTGATGCTTGAAAATGCAAGATGTCATGAGACAATGGAGTGAGAGAGGATGGAGGGTGGGTTGGAAGTGCAATTTATGTAGAGGTCTTAATAACAGTAGGAAGCATGGGCTACTTACATAAAAAAGACCGATAGGGTGAGATGCCATAAAGCAAGAGGGAGTGCCACGAGACAAGGCTAGAAAGGGAGGCAGAGGCCAGTCCATGTATCCTCTTGTGTGTCATGATAAGGATTCTAGTGTTTTGTATTTTTTTTTTTTTGAGATTTTATTTACTTATTCATGAGAGATACAGAGAGAGAGGCAGAAACATAGGTAGAGGGAGAAGCAGGCTCCCCACAGGGAGCCTGATGTGGGACTCAATCCCAGGATCACAACCTGAGCCAAAGGCAGATGGTCAACCATTGAGTCATCCAGGCATCCCAGGATTCTAGCTTTGATTAGGATGGAGGAGAGGCACTAAAGGTTTTACCCAAGGGGCAAGATGTTCAGATTTGCAATTTGAAAAAAGGTAAAATAAAAAAGTAGTATGTGGCTATACAGCCGAAGAATGAGGTATACAGAATGAATGCCAGTTTTCTGATTAGTGTACTTGAGTGGAAGGTGGTGCCATCTCCTAAGGTTGTAAACACTAGGGAGTTGGGAGGCTTACTACCTAGACAGGGTTCATGGAGGATATCATGAGTTTGATTTTAAACATACTCAGTTTGTGGGCAGCCCGGGTGGCTCAGTGGTTTAGCGCTGCCTTCAGCCCAGGGCCTGATTCTGGAGACCCGGGATCGAGTCCCATGTTAGGCTCTCTGCATGGAGCCTGCTTCTCCCTCTGCCTGTGTCTCTGCCTCTCTCTCTCTCTCTCTGTCTCTCATGAATAAATAAATAAAATCTTAAAAAATAAAAAACATACTCAGTTTGTCTCTCAAATGGATGTATTAAGGTTGGGATTACATATATGGATTTAGAGCTATTTGCTAAGATTTTTGTATATAGGTACTTTCTGACACCAAGGATATGATCAAAAAGCCTTAGATGGAGGGGCACCTGGCTGGCTCATTTGGTGGGGCATGCAACTGTTGATCTCTGGGTTGTGAGTTTGAGCCCCATGTTGGGTGTCAAGATTACTTAAAAATAAAATCTTAAAAAATAAATTTTAGACAAAAAGTATAAGAGTAAGAATGAAAGAAGCCCTGGGACTGAGTTTTAAGTAACTCAAAATTCAGTGACCACATAGAGACCTTTCTATGTTAGATAGGAAATGAGAAGGAAAACCAGAGCAATGTTCACAAAAGCCAAGAAATGACAGCTGTTTAAGAAAGAAGATATGGTAAACAAAGACAAATTGAATGGATGATAAAAGACTGAAAGACTAGATTTTGCAATATTGGCTACATTACATTAATGAAAGCTTTTTCTCTGATATAATGGAAAACAAAGCCTCGGGTTGTTTGAGATTTAGATCAGGGAAAAAGAGATCATATTCATTATTTTCAAAATTTTGGTTGTGTTGAGGAGAAGAGGTGGCCAGCGCCTTTAAAAATGTTCTTTATTAATCCTTTATTTGTAAGATGTATCTTTGGCATAGGTGTGGCTTACCTCATTTTCAGTATAGTATTTCACCAAACCAAAATTGTATCTGTTCCTATTGTTAGATACTGTTTCCAAATATTATGATACAAATAGCAAAAGACAATTGAATTTAAAGTTTTTTACCTATATTTGTGTCTGATACGGAATTTATCTTAATACATTCTTAAATGATAGCTATCCTAGTGCTTCTGCCAGTTGGTTAAAAGCTTCAAACTAGACCTCTGTCACACCATGTACAAATAAGTTCTAGATAATGACTGGTGAAAAACAAAAATCCAAAACTTAGTATTAATTTAAAACTATTTTTATGTGACACAGAAACAAGGAAAGTTTTCTTATGGAAAACACACACACACAAACAAAACTCAGTCCAGAAAGGGTAAATTTGGTACATTATACTGTATTAAAGTTACAAAAAATCAATCAATAAATAGTTACAAAACTTCTATTTAACAAATAGAACCCTAAACAAATTTATATTTTTTGTATGTGTGGTGCAAATAATTATATCTTTCTAATTATCTATAGGTAGGGAGACACACAGATACACATGCATGTAATGTATAAGTCAAAGAAAAAAGCCCAACAAGCATAATCCTATTTGATCAAAGGATACGGACACATAGTTGATAGGAAACCCAATTGGCCAATAAAAACATGAAAAGATGTTCACCCTCACTAGTAATCAGACAAATAGATAAACAACAGGATGCCATTTCATCTTGTTTAGATTGGAATAAGGTAAATATGATAATACCAGTCAATCGTGGGAGTTAGAGGAAATAGGAATTCTCATATACTGCTGGTGTGCATCTAAATTGTTATTGATATTTTACTACTGTCTTGTAAAGTTGAGAATACAGTTTTATTGCAGCAATTCCACTTAATAGAGATGATTTTCAAACTTATTTGTACATAAAATGGTTAGAAATACATTTTTTCACTACAATGTACTATGTTCATATAATGCACATGTATGCATGTTCACACATAGGGAAAAATTAAAAAACTTTTTAAAAATAAGTTTTCTACTTCTGAAGTGCTTTATTGTAATGTATTCTCTATCCTATCCTATTCCTTTTTTTTTTTTTTAAGAAGCTATCAGGATAATTTTCAAATAAATTATAGTATAGTTATATAATAGAATATATGTTTAAATCTTTAAAATAATTTATCATTTTTTGATGGTGCTGGCTGGAAAGGCTCATAAAAGGAATAATGGCTTTGCATGTATACTAGTAAAAATTAATTCCTCAGTAGGATAGAGAAGGCATGAGTGCAAATATTGGTGATAATAATGTTAATCAAATCTTGTAGAATGACAGCTTTTAATCACATAATTGAGTTTAAAATGTATATCCTCTCTAGAAGAATTTCAAATAATCTACATAGGTACTTCATGCTTTCAGTAGACAGAGTATAGCTCAGTATAACTCCTCACTCCTTAGGTATTGGTTGTACACAGTGGCTTTCTTCCAAAGAGTACAATATGAAAAAGGGGGGGAAATAATTAAATTTATAATGGAGAAACTGGACAAACACTGCCTTGGCCAGGTGATCCAGTTTAATATCAATTGTGATAAGCTATGTTATGTTGATGCTGTATACACTCTTGAGAAGATGTGATTAAAAAAATGGCACTTTACACGTGTAGATTTCCTTCTCTTCCTCTCCTCTTTCTAAACCCATTCTAATCATGAGAAAAACATCAGACAAAGTCTAATAGAGGAGCCTCCTGCTGTATACCGGACTGGTACTTTTCAGAACTTGCGAGACCATCAAAACAAGCAAATACTGAGAAATTGTCATAGCCAAGAAAAGCCTAAGGAGACATGATAAGTAACTACTGTGGTATCCTAGAACAGATAAAGGACATTAGATATGAAGACAAAAAATTGAATTCTTCTCCGGTGTATAGCTGGGCATGAATCATCTAAATAACCAACAACCTCTGTTGGTCTACTGGCCATGAGGAAATTTGAAAATTAGTTCTTATATGGCATTTGTAAAGTCACATATAATTTTTGCTTGAAAATGACCTACATCATGATGAGAAAAATATATACCCCAAAATAATAAGTATAAAGGAGCAAATGAACTAGTGTTAGTAACATGGCTTAATAGTTTCCCTGATAATCTTCTGAGATGGGATCCTCTTACAGTATGTTGATGATTTGCTGATAGCCAGTTTGGCTAAGCGGGCCTCAGACCATAAGACTGTGAAAACTTGAAATTTTCTAGCTAAGAAAGGATATAGGATTTCTGTACAAGTCTCAGCAACTTCCTTACAGTTTTGACTGGCAATATTTACTCTTCACATGACAGATAAACAGAACCTAAAAGAACTGCAATACACCATCTTTAAATAATAGGCTCTTTAGGATGGTTTACACTGATGTGAACACTTAAAGCCTATGAGCTTAGTAAATAACCTTTATTTACAAGAACACAGGTTACATGAAATCAGAGCTATCCATAAAATTTGTGGTGATTATGACCATGTCTCTAGTTAATGTTATCTTTTGAGCACAGACTTAGGCTCCAAATTAATTTTTTTCTTTTTCTTTTGAAATATTTTTAGATCCATAGAAAAGTTAAATAGTACATAGTTATAGTATACTCTTTACATTGTACCTAATGTAAACATTTTATATGACTACAGTATAATTATCAAAACCAAAACATTAACATTTGTACAAAACTATCAACTAATCCGTAGTTCTTAGGTGAAATTCAATTTTTCCACTATTTTCTATTTTCTGACCCAGGATCCAGTCCAGTTATGTCTCTTCAGCCTCCATTCCATGACAGTTCTTCATTCTTCAGCCTTTCTTTGTCTTCCACGACCATGATACTTTTGAAGAATACTGGTCTTTTGCAGACTTTTTTTCAATTTGAGTCTGTCTGATATACTCCCATAAATACATCGAGGTTAGCATTTTTGGCAAGATTGCCACGTATTCTTTTGCCAAAAATACTATGTTGTGCCTTTCTTAGTGCACCATATTAGGGTTACATGATGTTAATGTGTCTTATTACTGGTTATGTTAACTTTGACCATTTGGTAAGGTGGTATCTGAAGGGTTTCTCCATTGTAAGTTAATGTTTTTCCCTTTGTAATTAATATATGTTTGGGTGATATTTCTTTGAGACTGCAAATACCCTGTTTTGCCTCAAATATTCACTTACTGAGTTAAGCATTTATCAATGTGTCCTGATGGCAATAAGTTATTGTGGTGTTTAGGTGTAATTTTATATTTTCCTTATTCCTTCTACATTTATTAGTTGGAATTCTGTGGAAAAGAGATGTGAAATTCCAAGCTCATTAATATCTCATTGCATTTTGGTGAAGATAAGAATGCCAAGTTACTACCTGATGAAGTAATTATCTCTAACATGATTTTAGAGAAAAAGTATCAACTATATCCTCATTTGATTTTCCTTCCTGGAATTCTTTTAGATACACTCATTTGACCTTATCTTTCTTATATTGAAATAAATTCTTTAAAATTAAGGATCATTTAAGAAAATGGGTTAGAAAGTACATGAGGGGCACCAGGGTGGCTCAGTTGGTTAAGTGTCTACCTTCAGCTCAGGTCATGTTCCCAGAAGTCCTGGGATCTAGTCCTGAATCAGACTCCCTGCTCAGTGGGGAGTCTACATCTCCCTCTACCCCTCCTCCCTGCTCATGATCTCTCTTACACACACACCCTCTCTCAAATAAAATCTTTGCGGAAAAAAAAAAGTATATGAATTTTGGGGTTAAGGCCGGTGTATACAACTACTAAAGACCAATTAGAATAAAGTATAATGGCCAGTGAAATTTACTATAATTAATAGAGTGCAATATATAAGATCATTACTTTGAGGAGGGGAAAAATTTATATCATGTAGTTTAGTAGGGAACGCCATTTGTGTGTTGCTGAAGTGGTCCAGATAAGGACATAATGAACTCATTTGGTGGTGTGAAAGTAGAGAACTAAGAAACACAAGCCCTTTTGAAAATAGAGCCCAGAGGTGCCTGGGTGGCTCAGTCGGTTGAGCAACCAGCTCTTGATTTCAGCTCGGGTCATGATCTCAGGCTTGTGGGATCCAGCCCAGGTAGGGCTCTGTACCAATTGTGGGGCCTGCTTAGAATTCTCTTTCCCTCACTGCCCTACCTCTCCACTTACTCTCTCTCTCTAAAAAAAAAAAAAGGGTGGGGGGGAAGAAAGAATAAATAGAACCCAACTGGACACTGAGAAATAGTAAATATACAGGGTTTATATCATTAATATTTGGTGGCAATGAATATTCCAAGTCTTAATTAAGAAATTATAAAATTGATTTGACTGGAACAGGAAGATACATTATACCTTTTTAAATCCCTTTTTTAAAAAATAATATAAATTTAGCTATTTAGAGTTTGATTTAAAAAATAAAAGTCCCGTGCTTTACAATTTAGTTTAGAGTATTCCTAGTACTTTACATGTGTATGGTGCCATGTCTTAATTACTTCCCACTAGACTCCTGCCATGGAATAAGGCTGATGGTGTCTTTTTTTTAATGGATAAGGAAACAC
The DNA here is from genome assembly GCF_048164855.1 of Canis lupus baileyi. Lineage (NCBI taxonomy): Eukaryota > Metazoa > Chordata > Mammalia > Carnivora > Canidae > Canis > Canis lupus. The sequence goes on from NC_132838.1 coordinate 15,423,218, forward strand.
AGGGAGTGACTTGACTGGGAGACTTCTGTTCTCATATAACAGAGTGCAACTTTTACTTTGGCTGTTAGAGCTCTGGGAAGGTCAAAGTTCTCAAAATTTTTGTTTGACTACTTCAGTAAGCTTTTGGGTAGTGGGAAATTTATATGTTCCTTAAACACATAGACTCTGATACTTTATTCAGAAAAGCTGTGTAATGGCAATGGGAAAATAAGAACGTTAATTCCAGGGAGTTATTCATAAATGCAAGTGAAAGTGGGAAATGACATAGATGTGTGCTTATTTATAACCGTGATAGAGAGTACTAATGTTTCCATGATGAAGAGGAGATATTTAAATCAATGTGAGCTTCTGTACATCCAAATATACCATATGTATTTTAGCTGAATAGTTTAAGATCTAACTGGAAGGAATTAAGTACTTGAAAAGTGACTCACTTTGGACGACTAAATATGATACCTGATAGACTGTATCCTGGAATGGAAGATAGAAAAAAGACTAATAATTGAATAGAATATTTTGAATAATTTTAGACAAATAAATCTAATAATTTGGATGAAATCAAATTTTCTAAAACGTATAACTACCAAAGCTCACTCAACAATTAGTAAATAATCTGAATATTCCTATATATATGAAGAAATGGAATTTATAGTTAAAAATCTTCCCACAAAGAAAAAGTCAGTGGCTTCACCAGTGAATCTGTTACACAGTAAAGGAAGAAATAATACAAATTCCACACAAATTCTTCCAAAAAAAAAAAAATCAAAAGAGGTAGCAACACTTTCCAACTCCTTGTCTGATAAAAGCAGATTCAGACATTACAAGAAAACAAAATTAGGGCAGCCTGGTGGCTCGGTGGTTTAGCGCCGCCTTCGGTTTGGGGCATGATCCTGGAGACCCGGGAGTGAGTCCTACATCGGGCTCCCTGCATGTTTCTCTCATGAATAAATGGATGAAGTTTTTAAAATATATATATATATATATATATATATATATATATATATATATAGTCTCATATCTTTTCATAAACATTGCTTTAAAATGCTAAATAATATTTTAGCAAATGAAATCTAACAGTTCATAGAAAGGATAACACTTAATAACCAAGTGGGGTTTATTATGGGAATGCAAGTTTGGTTTAACATTTGTAATTCAATCAGTAATTCATTCAGATTAAGAAGCTGAAAGAGAAAAAACAAATGTTCACAATCATCTCAGTAGATCCAACAAAAAGCATTTGACAACATCCAGCATCCATTCATGATTTTAAGCTCTGCATGCTAGAAGTGAAAGCCAACTTCTTTAACTTAATAAAGGAAATCTCCGGGGATCCCTGGGTGGCTCAGCAGTTTAGCGCCTGCCTTTGGCCCAGGGCTCGATCCTGGAGTCCTGGGATCGAGTCCCACGTCAAGCTCCGGGCATGGAGCCTGCTTCTCCTTCCTCCTGTGTCTCTGCCTCTCTCTCTCTCTCTCTCTCTCTCTGTATATCACAAATAAATAAATCTTTAAAATAAATAAATAAATAAAGGAAATCTCCAAATCCTGGAAAACTGACAATTTTCACCCTAAAATTGAAGACAAAGATTTCTGTTACTACTACTTCTGTTCAGCATCATACTAGAGGTCCTATTAGTACAGTAAACATGAGACAAAGATAAAAGACCTTCATATTGACAAGGAAGAAGTCGTTTATTCATAGGTGATATAATTATCTCTGTGGAAAATCAAAAAGATCTGTATAAAAGCTACTATAATAGTATGTCAGTGTTGTAGGATACAAGGTGAGTATATAAAAAGTAGTGTTTTAAGAACTAACAAGAAGAAATTGAAATACAAAATACCATTTACAATAATATAAAAAAATATAAAATACTTAGGGGTGAATTACATAAGCATGAGGAATGTTTTGAGAATTCTGGGTATATTCATTATCTTGACTATATTGTACATTTTATATCCATACAGTCTGTTATAGACCAGTTGTACCTCAGTAGAGCTATAAAAATGCTATAAAGAACATTATTGAGGCACTTCAGAAAATGTGGAGTACAGATGGTAGATGAGATAAAATACTGATGTTGAATTTACCGAAGTTGACAATTGCTGTTGGTATATAAGACAGTATCACTGTTCTCAGGAAATAAACACTGAAGAATTTAGGGTTTAAGGGGCATGTTATATGTAATTTATCCTCAAATGGTTCCAAAACAATATTTGATTTTACATACATGGGCACACATATATGTGTGTGTACTTTCATGGGGGTAAGATAGACAAAGCATGGACAGTAGAGGCAAGAGAAAACATGACAAAGCAAAAGGAAATATTAATATAGATGCATGTGGCTACAGGGTATATGGGTTTTTGTACCATTCTTGCAATTTTTTTATCAGTTTGAAATTATTTTTAAATAATGCGTATTAAAAAATCTGTATTAAAGAAAGTACTGTTAGGGCACCTGGGTGGCTCAGTGGTTGAGCATCTGCCTTTGGCTCAGGTCATGATCCCTGGGTCCTAGGATTGAGTCCCGTATCAGGCTCCCTGTGGGAAGCCTACATCTCCCTCTGCCTATGTCTCTGCCTCTCTTTCTGTGTCTCTCATGAATAAATAAATCTTAAAAAAAAAAAAATAAATAAAGTGCTGTCATTTACAAATATTTCTTATGTAGGACACAAATAGATAACCAAAAGAAAAATTAACTGAACTTAACCAAAATTGGAAGGTACTGCTTTTTGAAAAACACCTAGAAAAGGGGGATAGGGAGAGTATTTTTTTTAAAAAGTCCGTTAAATACATGAGAAATCACTCAACATCATTAGTCATCAGGGAAACGTAAATTAAAACCACAATAGGTTACAAGTACACTCCCACATATAGAAAAGGCAAAACTAGGGGATCCCTGGGTGGCGCAGCGGTTTAGCGCCTGCCTTTGGCCCAGGGCGCGATCCTGGAGACCTGGGATCGAATCCCACGTTGGGCTCCCGGTGCATGGAGCCTGCTTCTCCCTCTGCCTGTGTCTCTGCCTCTCTCTCTCTGTGTGACTATCATAAATAAATAAAAATTAAAAAAAAAAAGGCAAAACTAAACAGCTTATTAATACCAAATATTGTTGGCAAATATACAGAACAGTTGGAGCTATCAGACATTTCTGGCCTAGAGGACATTTTGCTAGCTGAAATAAAGCTAGTCAGAGAAAGACAAATACTGTATGATTCTTACAGGAAATTTCTAAGAGAGTCAGACACATGGAGGCAGAGACTAGAATGATGGTCACCAGGGACTTGGGGATGGTGGTGGAGGAGAAATGGGAGTTATTGTTCAACAGCTATAAAATATCAGTTACACAAGATAAGTTCTAGACATCTGTATAACATTGTGCCTATACTTACCAGTACTGTATTGCACACTTAAAAATGTAAAAGGGTAGATCTCCCATGTTAAGTGTCCTTACCAGAATTAAAACAAACAAACAAACACATAAAGAAAGTAGCAGTAAACCAGTGACACTAAAGTTGATGCTTTGGTATAAAACAAAGTTTGGGAGTTGGTTCTGTAAGAAGAGATTTACATGTATTTGATTTTAGACTCAAGAATGGCAAATGAATTTTTCTTACATGATAAATCCAGCTTCATGTACATTAGCAACAATAATATATTACTTAATGAGTACTGACTGTGGTAGGGATTCTTCTGCATATTTTACACACATCAACTCAGTTCTAATAACACCCTAGCAAGTAGATACTATTGTTATCCTCATTTAATTGACAAACTGAAGCACAAAGAAATTAAGTAACTTGCCTTAAGTTACACAACTAGTAAGTAGAGAAGGCAGGATTAGAATCCCTGCAGAGGAATGCATTGGTATGTACTCTTTACCATTATGCCATCCCACCCCTCCAAGAAAGGTACCAAGATCAAGTCTGGACACACTGGTCATCTGAACAAGTGTTAGAAAAGGCTTAGGGTCTCCAGTGTGACCCAGGGTTCAAATCTCATTCTTCCTCTTCTAGTTAGATGATGTTTGGAGCATCACTTAGGTCCCATTAGACTCCATTCCCTGCTGTAAAAATGAGGGTTCTACTACTTCATTGACAAAGCAGATTCTGAGGATTAGAGGAAAAAACATAAGTACTCAAGCCCAGGATCTGATGCTGAGCAAGTAATCAATAGTAGCTAGTGCTATAATTGAATATTCTCACTGTGGAGAAATATTATACACAATATAAAGAATATAAAGCACATTATACTTACTATAAAAAGTTAAGATAAATTCTTAAATGGCATTTATAGTGAAATTATAGATTGTCAATAAAGTTTTAAAACACTTGCTGAAAGGACAGTATGTGAAGCTGTATAACAGGTAAAACAGTTTGGAAAAAGTTTAGCAATACTTTATATAAATTTAAACATCTTTCCATTTAACCCTGCAACTTTTTTTTTTTTTTAATTTTTTATTTATTTACGATAGTCACAGAGAGAGAGAGGGGCAGAGACACAGGCAGAGGGAGAAGCAGGCTCCATGCACCGGAAGCCCGACGTGGGATTCGATCCTGGGTCTCCAGGATCGCGCCCTGGGCCAAAGGCAGGCGCCAAACCGCTGCGCCACCCAGGGATCCCAACCCTGCAACTTTTTAAAAAAAGATTTTATTTATTTGAGAGAGGAGGGAGCACAGGCAGGCAGAGGGGCAGAGGGAGAGGAACAAGAAGACTCCATGCTGAGCAGGGAGCCTGATGCAGGACTCCATTCTAGGACCCTGAGATGACCTGAGCCAAAGGCAGATGCTTAACCTACTGAGCCACCCAGACACCCCTAACCCAGCAATTCTAATTCTGTATATTCAAGAGAAATGAAGAAAATATATATATATATAAAGTCTTGCACATTTACTGTTTAAAAAGCTTTATAATAACCCCAAACTGGAAACAATGCACATATTCAAGAATTTAATAAACACTTTGTAGTATAGCCATACAATGGAATACTTAACATTAGAAAGGAACAAACAAATCACCTCCATAAGTCAAAAATTATGCTGAATGAAAATAGAACAGACTGCATGCTGCATGAGTCCATCTCAGTGATGTTCTAGAACAATCAACATTAATCTTCAATCACAGAAGACAGAGCAGCAATGGCTTATGATTGGGACTGTGGGGCAAGGATTACCTTCAGAGGGACATCGGGGAATTCTTAGAGAAAATATTCTAGATCTAGATTTTGATAGTTATGTGAATATATATTTGTCAAAACTTGTAAAACTTAAAATGTGTCCTTTTTTAAATATAAAATACACTAATAAACTTGACAAAAAATTAAAACTAGGTACCAATCTTTAGAAGTCTTCACAAAAAAATTTAGTAAGACTCTTAAAATAATTAGCACTTGTTTAAATAAGTGCCATATATTATGATGGAGAGTCCTTGTACTCAAGAAAATAGCTAGGGGTAATTTTAATTTAATATGCATATTTAAAAAAAAGCACAGATAGTTTTTTGGATCTGAGAATTATCACAGAGCTCCTTGTTAGCACTGAAAAATGGGCTGCTGGATACTCTATTTTTAAATACAGAGTGTATGAGTATTTAAATCAAGGAAAATGAGAGAGGGGTCTAATTCTGGGTGGCCAGAGAAACCTTGAGGAGATGACTGGAGAAGATGCAAGAAAATGAAGAAGCAGGCTGCCATGGGACCAACCAACTAAAGAGCCCAGAGACAGTTTTTGTGGAACTGAGAACTTTGCTGGGATGCAAGACCTTCAGTGCCAAAAGCAGGAAAATCCCAGGGAAAACAGGAGTAGCCAACTCCTCCACTTGTACCCTAGGTTCCATTTTTTTCTGACTTTCATAAGGATTTGTAACCCCTGCGGTTATTCCAGCTTTCTGTGGCAGCTTTGACCTCTTTCTACGTCCTCATCATTCCTCAGCACTCAAATCTACGATTTCCTAGCTGAAGAAAATCCTCTATTGGCCCTACCTCAATTTTCATTTTTCTTCTTTAGAGTTAACACGCTCCCAAAGAGCTGTACTCATTTTGCTGCCTTTCCCTTCATCGCCACCTGTTGGCTTTTCAAACAAGCACTTTAGAAAGGGCTCAGTTCTCGTTATGTTGAAATTTCTCAGTAAGGTTAACAAGAACTTCCACAAACCAAATCACCTGCTGCCCTGCTCTTACTCCAATCTGAACTGTATCTGACAAAGCTGACCACCCCTTCCTTTCTCGAAACAGTGGTATTAATAATAATTTCTCTATTTGAAATACTGTCATTTAGAGTATTCAATGTCTTCTTAATTCATCAAATTTATTTTGTTAGACTGTGTCTATTTGAAGTGATAGTTTTTTCTTTAGAAGGGGTTGTGAGATAAGAAAAATCTATATTGCAAGTGTTAAATGAAGTTATCGTTAGGATAATCAGTTTTCAGCTAAAAAATTATTTCCGTGTACAGTGTATCAAGAGCCTTAAAGGTGCTCATAGCCTTTGACTTAGTATTGAATTTATTGGCAGTATTTTAAACGTACAATGTGAAATGTTGAAAAGTTAACATAAAAATTACATTAAAATGTAAATTAATCATGTTGACATTTATAATAATGAAAAAATGAAAACCCAATGTTTAACATTATAGAGGTGAACAGGAAAATTAAGATGTGCCCATAGAATAAAGTGTGGTGATGGTAAATAATGAGTAAGAAGAGTTCTTTTTTAATAACAAAGAAATGTTCATGTATAATAAAAAATATATGAAATTATGAGACTATAAAAATGTAGATTGAAAAACTGTAAGAAATGTAACAGATTTTTCTTTAGGTGATAAAATCATAAGTAATTTTTCTATATTTTCCAAACTTACCAGTGATTTTTTTAATTTTTTGAAGATTTATTCATTTATTTTAGAGAGAGTACAAGGGTAGGGGCAGAGAGAGAGGGAGAGAGTGTCTCAACCAAACTGCACTGAGCATGGAGCCCAATGCAGGCCTCGCTCCCATAACCCCAAGATCAAACCTGAGCCAAAACCAAGTCGGACACTCAACCATACTTTGCCATCCAGGCACCCCATGATTGTTTTATTTTTACATACCATCATGTATGCCATCATTAAGATGGTGCTTGCTGTATAGTTGAAGCTCATATATATTAGAAAAAGCAGAATATTTATTGAGAGTCTTTCCTTAGGTTGCAGAATAGCACCGACCCACGAAGGGACTTCTATACTTTGTGGAATGTCTTTGATATTTATGACTCTTAAATCTTTCAGGAAAAAGTGGCCCATAATTTGCCCATTTACATTACTTTATATTCTTTTTATGATGTACTTGACTTTGACAAGGATTTTGTTGTTGTTTTTTGTTGTTTTTGCCATCCTTTCTTCCATGATGTAATTCTTTAGACCAGGAAGAATAAGATGTGTCTGTAATTAAAATTACTTCATCTTTGGTGTCTTTCAGCCAAGGGTCACTGTATGTAACTGATGTTAGTTATATTACAAAAAGACAATTAAGAGTACTTTGTTGTTTTTAATCTACAGGGAGATTCACCAACAAAAGTAAATTATAGACTGTCTTGAAAATTCCCATGGACTTGATCTTGGCAGTTAATGGCATACTGTCTTACAGTATTATTTAAATGAAGTTTCATGTTGCTTAGTTTTCCTTCTGTAAGTATGAGTAAGCTTATCAGATCTGTAACTATGTCTTCTTGGTGTTCCCTGTTGTATCCCATACACAGTTATGTATAGAATACTTTCAAGAATATTTAAATTGAAAGAATGAATATAACTTTCGCTTTTTTTTTTTTTTAATTGGTTCAGGAAACTAAAAGTGTTCCTTTAGTGAATGTACATTTTCTGAAACACATGGAATTTAACTACTTTTTCCTTCCTATAATTTAGCTAAATTGACAAAAATCATGTTATCTGTCAGCAGAATCTACAAGTCTCCTGAGCTGATAACCCAAAAAAAAAAAAAAAAAAATTCCACTAACATTTAAGTCATGTTAAATTCCAAGCCTATCAGTGGTGGTCATATGGGCAACCAAGAGCACCATGAATTATATTTTCTGTTTTATACAGGGTTTGATTTAACTGAACCCTGACTCATTTTAGGACTCATTTAATTCTTTGTTTTTTGATCCTCTGTTAGTTTTTATAAGCTTAGTGTGCATTAAAATTTATTAGCAATAGTTTATTGGTGTTAATTGTGTATTATACTTGAACTTTCTCTTTTTGTTTGAATGTATTTTATTTTAGTATTATCTCATTATTAAAAAATGTTTATTGTTGCTAGCATAAATGAAAGTGAAGTTGTAAATTATGTAACATTTTAACATATGTTCAATCTACACACAGTCACCAAAATATTGAAAAGATAAATAATTGCATTAAGGTTTACCCAAATTTAATTTTGTTTCCTCTTTCAGTCTTTTTTGAAGATTAATTAGTTACCCTGGATATGCTGCTCTTCTTTATTTTGGGATTGCTTGTACATTTTGTGTTCTTCGGCTCCATCTTTGATATTTATTTTACATCTCCTTTGGTTCATGGAATGACTCCTCAGTTAACACCATTGCCTCCTCCAGCAAAAAGATTAGTACTGTTTGTTGCTGATGGCCTGCGAGCAGATACACTTTATGAATTAGACGAAAATGGAAATACTAGAGCGCCATTTATTAGGTAAGCATGTTAGCTGATGCAAAGACCTCTCTGGAAAATGTTGTCTTGCCACTGTTTTATCTCATGTTGGACATAGAAGTGATGATGAGAAAGGCAATAGGGGCAAATATATATCTGCCTTTGTCTTGGGATTAACAAATTTATTTCCTCCCAGGAGATATGTATGACATTAGCTGCTTGGCCTACCTTGTCCTAATTATCCAAACCTGGCTTACAACTCACTGTATTATCTTTTTCTTATAAAATAAACTTGCTATATTTTAAAAATAATGACCAGCATAAATATTAATGAATTGCTAATTACAGTGGTATTTAACTAGAAAATATAGAGTTCAACTGATAATACACCTATAAAATATATGAAGCCCTTCCAAGTTAATATTGGTGTTCAATGTGATTTTAGAGTCTGAAGTGGCTTTGAAAAGAAATGTTTAATTTTTTAAACTGTTGGGGCTCCTACAACTATAATTGTTTTTTTTCTGATTAGTGGCGTGTCCCTCAAAAGCCCTTCTTAATGCTGTTGTATGTAGAGAGATTAAAACTCAAATCCAAGTGGAAATTTATCTAAAATATTTCACCTTCCCTTGTTCTCACCTGCCATCACTACTTTATCTCTTTACTGTGCTTTAGTTTTCTTTATAGTACTTAGCATGTGCAGGTTCCTTGAAACCTGGGCCTTTGTTTTATATACCACTTTATTTCCAGTTCTTAGAACATGGTAGGCAGTTAAATATTTGTTGACTGCTAGAGTAATGAATGAACTTGGATTCCTGTCGAATTTCCAGAAATAAATTTATGGTGGCTCAAAGGAATGCATTAGATAAAAGTAATTAAGTGAGCAACTCAGGGCAGTGGAAAATGTGAGTAGGAAAATAAGATCATAGTTAAGTGCACTTCACAAGAATGTGTCACATTAATTTCCACAAATAACTTAAAATTTAGGTGTATATTTAGATGACTTTCTTAGTTGTCAAAGAAAGGAGAAAAATACAGTTCATCGCAAATTAATAAAAGTATACCAGTTATTAGGGAAAAGGTGAGCCTCCCTGGTGGCACTTCTTTCTCCTTTGGGTGGTAGGTAGCAGGCCAAGAGCTCACGTGGTTGGTATGCCTTGGGTTATATGCCATCGTGTGTTTACAATTTCAGAAATCTAGTTTTTTTTAAAACCTGTTTGTAAAATGTTTTACTTGTTCCTCATTTTCTTTCTTAAAAAATATGATCTGAACTGATCAAAATGTTTTCAACAGAGATGTGCAAATTTCTTTTTTATTTTTTAAAGTAGTTTTTTCTAAAAGATTTTATTTAATGAGAGATAGAGAGAGAGAGAGGCAGAGAGAAAAGCAGGCTCCATGCAGGGAGCCCGATGTGGAACTCAATCCTAGGTCTCAAGGATCACGCCCTGGACCGAAGGCAGGCGCTCAACCGCTGAGCCACCCCAGGCGTCCCCCAAATTTCTTTCTACCTCTACTTTGTGTTGAAATTTACTTTTCATTAAATACTGAAGAAGTTAAAAAATATTTTTCCCTTAACAAATGGTTCAATGGTTTTCAAACTATGCATGCATTTTACCAAAATTGTTTTTAGTTTGAGGTAATTCAGTATTAAAGAGTATCTAAACCAGTACTTGTAGTTATTGTTATGGGCTTCAAACATTCATCTTAAAAACTGTTACCAATGCAGTCAGTGTTTTATAGCTCATTACTCTGTTGCTCTTTAACCTGCAGTGGCATTGCTGGTCCTTTGCTTTCATTGCAATACAGTTTAAAATCTCATGACATTTCACTGCTAAACACTTTTGCATGCATCACCTAAGAACAAGGACTTTCTCCTATATGACTGCATCTACCACATCTCACCTAATGAAATTGACATTTATAGAGCAATATTGTGTGAGTCAGTTAATTCTCATGTAACAAACTATCTGAATACTTTGTGACTTCCTACAACAATCCTTTATTTTGTTTCACAGTTCTTTGTAGTGGTTGGATGGTTCTTTGTCTCGCCTAAACTCATTTATGCTGCTGAATCCAGCTAGTCAGAGGGCTAGAACTGGGCTCAGCTGGGATTGGAAAGATTCCTTTCCTAGTTAAATTTTGAGTCATTTTTGGGGTTTGATTCCTCTGTAAAAATCTTATTTTTTCTAAAGCTCTAGCAGGATTTAATCATAGTCTGTGTTAACTATTGATCTATAATATCTTTTAGGAATATCATCATGCATGAAGGCAGCTGGGGGATATCTCATACACGGGTGCCAACTGAATCTCGGCCAGGTCATGTAGCCCTGATAGCTGGGTTTTATGAAGATGTCAGTGCAGTTGCCAAAGGTATTGTCTATATTCTATACAGATGACTTTCTGATATGAAAAATTTATGGCATATATATTGCTTCTTTACCACTGAATCATGACACAAGTGAAGTGTGTTTTGGCATACTTTTGGTAAGTATTTTAGTATAGCTTACTCATAAACACACACTGGTGTTGATTCAAGAATTAAGCTTTGGTCTTTTATTGTTCTGTGCTACTAAAATAACCTGACTGGATGGATCCATGGTTTTCCTAGATGTTAACTCTCAAAAGTTCAAAAGTGATTCTATATTTTAGTAAGAAGTAAATTATCTATTGTAAGCTTTAAAAAAATTATGGTATAATACATGTAACATAAAATCTATTACTTTGCATTTGTTCTGTAATTCTCATTGTTACTTTTTGAAGAATACTTCTTTAGAGGCTATACTAATATTTCACCGTTCACCGTGTATATATTACTATTGTTACTATTTGCTTCTTTTCTCAATGACCTGAAGGATGGAAGGAAAATCCTGTGGGATTTGATTCTCTTATTAATGAAAGCAGGTACACATGGAGCTGGGGAAGCCCAGATATCTTGACTATGTTTGCCAAAGGTAAGAGTCATTGATTATATTACATCAGATAGTATAGTAGTAAAACAATATGGTAATTTTTGTGTATTACTTACTATATTTTATTGATTTTTGAGATACTTGTTTTTAAATATTTAACATCTCTGACATAGGGACATATATTACAAAGGATAGATGTGTCTGTGTTTTTTTTCTTTTAGTTGTACTTGAAATATATGGGCACATTGTATAGTGGTTAGTATCTTGGATTCAATGAAATGGTATATGGCTCTAACATTTAACAGCTTTGTAATCTTGGGCAAGTTAGCTAACTTCTCTGAACTTCAGTTTGCCTTGTAAAATGTAATCATAATAATTTCTATCTCATAGGTTTGGTTTTAGGATTAAATTAGATAATTCCTGTGAAATATCTAGCAATGTGCTTATCACATAACTTTTCATTATGATGGTGATTTTGATGTCTGGTTCATTTTACTTTGATAATTTATTAAGTTTGTAGATACTTACATAAAGATTTAAGTGCTATGACTTGTAATTCCTATTTTCACATATTCAAGATCATGCCATTTGGATTTGTTATATTTGTTTCTATGCATTGATTAGAAATTTGTTTATATTATTTTTCTGAAATCCCGGATTCCATTTGAATTTTGTCATTAAATGCTTTTTAGTGAGAGCAGAATGACAGGTCATTTCACTTAAAGAAAGGTTTTGTAACATTATACTTAACCATAGGTGTAATCTTAATAATTGGCATTATTGAATATTATTATATGTCCTGAAAGGAAAAATATATGTTCAGAATTTTACATATGATATTCAAAGAACATAATTATGTACGTCAGGGCAAAGAAACCTCAGACTATTTGCCATTTATATATAGTCTCCTTTTTTTGGAAAGCAGTTTAGCTTTTGGGGGGACTGGTGGTGGTGAGTGACTATATGACCTTCCTACTTCTGGCTGTCACTGGAAGGACAGGACCAACACCTGAATCAAAAACAGTCCAATAGGAGTGTTCTATTTCTTAGAGTAACCAAAAAACCTACTCAGATCTGTACTTAGGATGTGGGAAGTGGAATGGCTGAGCGGTGGTAGTGTCATTGGAACTGAAGTGCTTCTATTAGAGATTATTACTTGGTCTGTCTCATCCTTATTACCCGTAAGAGCCTATCTCAGCAATTCACTAAGTTGATTACATTCTTAATCTTATAAATATGTAAGATTAATATGTTTGTTGACCCCTTCAAAGAATTTAACAATAGGCAATATTTATTCCTTTATATTAAGAAAAATACAGTTTATGAATAGGATAAGTGAAATATTTGAATTTTCTTCTTGCTTTAGGATGTACCAAATGACTTCATCTGTTTTAGATTGTAGCATTCACAGACGACAAATTTTTTGAATAGTTTAATCTGTACAGGGAAACGGACTTTGATGTTTATTTTTGTGCTGTTGTGTATTAGCATTGTGACTTTGGCTGAGTAATTAACTTACATGTAGTGTATCTGTAAAATTAGAATGGTGCTATGAGAACAAAAAGCAACAGCATGTTAAAGTAGTAGTCATAGTCCATTGCACTTAAAATAAATGTTCATTCTTTCTCCTGTCTTTCTCTTCCCTATTATAATATAAAATGCTGGGCAGCCCGGGTGGCTCAGCAGCTTAGTGCCGCCTTCAGCCCAGGACGGGATCCTGGAGACCCGGGATCAAGTCCCACGTCGGGCTTCCTGCATGGAGCCTGCTTCTCCCTCTGCCAATCTCTCTCTCTCTCTCTCTCTCTCTCTGTCTCTGTCTCTCATGAATAAATAAATAAAATATTTAAAATAATAATAATATAAAATTATATTATTTTTATAAATTAAAATTATAAATTAAAAAATTTAATAATATAAAATGCTTTGTGAAAAATTTTGGTTGCTCACAAAAATCTTTAAATAACTACTTCATATTTCATGACAGATTAAAAAATTGTTAAAAAGATTTTTCCCAAAATTTCCTTTTCAGGTGCTAGTGGAGACCATGTTTATGCATATAGCTATGATGCTGACAATGAGGATTTTGGTGCCCAGGATGTAACAAAACTGGATACTTGGGTTTTTGATAATATGAAGGTGAGTACTATTGAGGTGATCATCTTCAGCACATGTATTTGTACCTAAGTACTAGAAACTGATTTGTTAGTAAATGCATCTTAATTTTTCCTACTTGTATAAACTTGAAAGTTCTGTATTTGTACATACTATTTTAAAAAGACTAGATTCTAGGGATCCCTGGGTGGCGCAGCGGTTTGGCGCCTGCCTTTGGCCCAGGGCGTGAGCCTGGAGACCTGGGATCGAATCCCACGTCAGGCTCCTGGTACATGGAGCCTGCTTCTCCCTCTGCCTATGTCTCTGCTGCCCTCTCTCTCTCTCTCTGTGACTATCATAAATAAATAAAATTAAAAAAAAAAAAAGACTAGATTCTAAGAAATTACACTTTCTACAATAACCAATTAATGGAAGTTTTAAAAAAATCTGAAAAAAGATAACTTTTTGAATTTTCATATTTCTGACAGTGAAATGGGCTCCATAGATTGGAATTCAGGGAGCCTGCATTTCATTCCTATTTGCTGAATAGTCCTAGGTAAACCTCGATCTTTCTTTGACCATACATTAGTCTTTTAGCAGTGGAATCATGTAAGATGTATGAAAAATGCTTTTGAAAGTGCTGTTCAAATGGAATGCATTTATAATAACATGATTGTTTAAAAATTGCACTTCAGAGAAAGATAAGCAAAAACAAATTAGCAAGTTAGTCATAATATCCATATCCATGGGTTTCTCTAAGCAATAAAGGTGTTTAGACTATTTGATAGTGACAATTACCACAGTTTTCACCGGGGATCCAGTAGAATTCATTTTGAAAAATTGTGTGAAAATCTAAGTTGTGGATATTGCCTCTCTTTTCTTCCTGTCCATTGTTTCTCATTTAGATATAACAACTTATAATTTATCTGTTGTAAGAAGCACTCATTGATTGACCCTTAATGATTCTTCTTCTTACCAGTAGTGTCTTTCAAAGTGACCCTGCAGACTTCTCCATGATACAGTCATTTTTGTTAGCTTGTAAATGAATTCCTCAGTATGTGTCTTCATTTTTCTTTGTAGTTGCTTAGCAGGAATTAAGGGTTCAATACATTCTTTGATAAACCATATTTCTTCTATCAGGATCTTTCTCCTTGAAATTTTCTTTTTTCATTTAATGTATACTTTTGTCAACAGGGAAAACTTGAAATTAAGTAAGATCTCTTTAAGAAAATAATTGGCAAATTTTACTTAACTAATTATTATTTCTTAATGTAATCTACTTATGTTAGTATTTGCTGAAAGGCACTTGGCTTCTAATTTCATATACATAGCTAAAAATGCTCCAGAATCATGGATTTGATTCCTTGTGTATGGGCAGATATAGCTTGTGGCTGACCTGCGTTTATGCCTTTTTTCCTTTCTTTATTTCAACACTGCTAGTGATCAGAAAAAATTATTTGCCTATGACTTCATAAAATATGGCATATATGTATAATAATAACAGTAATATGAAATCATCAGCAATGGGAAAATGGTGTGAAGGGAAAAATATAGGGACTAAGAATATGCCTTTAGAAAATCATGATCTAGATAGGTAGAGGAAGGCTTTCCTGAGAGTATTAAAATGATCTCAGAAGTATTGGAAGAAATGGATGAATCTGGACTGCATGTGAACAAGTATTTCAGGCCAACAGCAATCAATATGCAAATCTTGGGCACTGAAGAGCCAGCATAATAGATTTGAGGAACTGAAAGAAAGGGAAGTTAAGGTGGCAGGAATACTGACTGGGAGCAAGATCTGAAGTAAGGCTAGAGAAGGAGTCAGGGGTCTTACCTAGACTTGTGTTCTGGTTAGATACTCAAGCTTAATCCAAGCAGAACAAATCCATGTAAATGTCTACTCACTCTTTTAAACTGTGGTAAAATACATATAACATAAAATTTGCCATCTTAGCCATTTTTAAGTGTACGGGTTCAGTAGTGTTAAGTATATTCATATTATTGTGCATCCAGACTCCAAAACTTTTTCATCTTGCAGAACCAAAACTCTGTGCTCATTAAATAACCCCCCATTTTCTTCCTCTCCCAGCCTCTGGCAACCACCATTCTACTTTGTTTCTATGTATTTGTTCCTATATGTCTATGTTTTGTACCTAGATACCTCATATAAGTGGAACCATACTATATTTGTCCTTTGTGAGTGGCTTAGTGTGATTTCATTTAGTATAATGTCTTTAAGCTTCATTCATGTTGAATCCATTTGCTTTTTAAAGTTCTGTTTGTGTATCATCTCCTTTATTAGGCCTTCCATGACTTCCCTTTGCTTCACCTCACTTCCAGTTCCACTTAGATAATCCTCTTCTATATTCCCTTGGTACCTCTATCTTAAGTACTTTATTATGCTATACCATAATTCTTGATACTCTGGCAGATCCCCCTTCAATTCTGAATACATCTTGTTGGTAGAGATACTGACTTTTTCTCATTGTTAACTCATTTCCTAGCAAGGAATCATCTGGTACATAGATACAAGTATTAGCTTAGATTAGGTTCAGTTCTGTGTGATAGGGGGAAAAACAGCTTAAAAGTTTACTTTTATCTCAGTAAAGATAGTGCCAGAAGTAGGCAGCCCAGGATTGATGCAGTCCAGGACTTCCATATGGTTCCGTGGTGTCAATAAGACCCAGTCTCTTGAATTTCTCCTCTGTCCTCAGAGCATGAGTTTTATCTTCAGAGTTGTTATTTCAAAGAGCCTTAGGTCTTCATAGTCTTTTGACTGAAATACTTGATTTATATCTCATTGCCACAACCACTAAGGCACACTTAGCTGTAAGAGAGGATGGGAAATATGTAGGTTTTAAGGTTGAGCATTGCCATGTTTCATGAAATCACAGAATCACTCAGAAAAATCACTCAGAAAAAGAGAGTGCATGTTGGGGTAGTCATCCAATAGTTTCCCATGACACACAACAAATATTCGTTGAGTATAGAAATGAACGAGTCTGTTCGCAAGATAAGAAACAGTAGGAGTGGGATCCCTGGGTGGCGCAGCGGTTTGGCGCCTGCCTTTGGCCCAGGGCACGATCCTGGAGACCCGGGATCGAATCCCACATCGGGCTCCCGGTGCATGGAGCTTGCTTCTCCCTCTGCCTATGTCTCTGCCTCTCTCTCTCTCTCTCTGTGACTATCATAAATAAATTTAAAAAAAAAAAAGAGAGAAAAAAAAGAAACAGTAGGAGCTGATGGTCACGAGTAGAGTAGATATGGAAGGGAGAGTAACTAGAGTATATATTACCTCTTGTGTCCAAAAGACTTTTTTTTTTTTTAATTTTAAACCTCAGTAGTGTTACCATTTCTTTTTTTTTAAATTTATTTTTTATTGGTGTTCAATTTACCAACATACAGAATAATGCCCATCACCCATTCACTCCCACCCCCCACCCTCCTCCCCTTCTACCACCCCTAGTTCATTTCCCAAAGTTAGCAGTCTTTATGTTCTGTCTTCCTTTCTGATATTTCCCACACATTTCTTCTCCCTTCCCTTATATTCCCTTTCACTATTATTTATATTCCCCAAATGAATGAGAACATATAATGTTTGTCCTTCTCCGATTGACTTAACTTCACTCAGCCAAAAGACTAACTTTTAAAAAGCCCTTAGGAATCTAACAGGTTGAACTCTGTAAGATTAGTATTTCATAGTCTCCCAGATCTTATGTCCATATATGAATGAATAGCACTTTTTCCATAGTGGAAATTTTTTTTTTTTTTTTTTTTTACAGTCATGGAACAAATTTTAACTTCAGGTGCTAGGTTTTTGGGGGTTTTGTCAGCTTTCAATTATATCTTTAGGGGGGATGCTTGGGTGGCTCAGCGGTTAAGCGTCTGCCTTCAGCTCAGGGCGTGATCCTGGAGTCCCAGGATCGAGTCCCACATCGGACTCCCTGAATGGAGCCTGCTTCTCCCTCTGCCGATGTCTCTGCCTCTCTCTCTGTGTCTCTCATGAATAAATAAATAAAATCTTTATAAAAATGTTATATCTTTAGGGTTTAACTCCTTTCTTTTGAAGAACTTGCCACTTCTACCTAGATTAAAAACTTCTTAGGGGTAAAGTAAAATGTATATGAAAGCTAGGGACAGTTTTATGCTTTTGAGGAGGCTGTAGCAGGTTACATTCTATTCTTCAATAGCAGGCTTCTCTATATGGCACCATGTGTATTTTTTTACTTCTATTCTTCAATAGCAGGCTTCTCTATATGACACCATTTGTATTTTTTTAGTCTTTATAATAATGAAGAATCATTTCAAAATATATTTCAGATTTTTATTGAACAATTAAATCACTCTTGTTAAAGTTACCATCTATTACATGGTTAGAGACATTTATGTGAATGGTAATTATGTATCTTGGCATAGCCTGTTAACTTACCTAAAATAATTTAAAAGTGTTCCCCACAGGGCAGCCCCAATAGCCCAGTGGTTTAGCACCACCTTCGGCCCAGGGTGTGATCCTGGAGATCTGGGATCAAGTCCCACGTCAGGCTCTCTGCATGGAGCCTGCTTCTCCCTCTGCCTGTGTCTCTGCCTTTCACTCTCTGCGTCTGTCATGAATAAATAAATAAAATCTTAAAAAAAAAAAAAAGTATTCCCCACAGGTACTTGTTTACATGTTCATGTGTATGTAAGTAGAAGTTATGATTTTTGTCTTAGAACAGCATTATGAATCCAGCTTATCATTATGAAATTAATAAAATAATTTTTGACCCGTGTTTTATTAAGTTAGGGCATTTTTCTCTCATACAATGTGAAGAACATATTCTAGTCTTGGACAAAGGAGACTGTTTAGAAGCTATTCACAATGATCCAAGTGAGCAATTATGGTTGGACTTGTTGGATTCAAGTAGTAACCTAGCCAGGACAGTGAGAAATAGTCCAGCTTTGAAAACATTTAAAAATGATAAAATGCTCCTAAAATGTTGCCTCTAGTACTATTTTATTTGGCTCTTGACAAAATGTTTCTTCAACCTGCTGTATTTTATTCAAGGCTTATGAGGTCTTCATGAAATCAGGTGCCCCTTCCTATAACTTTTTCTTGGCCTACTTATTACCCGGAAAATAGCTCACTCATTATTCAACAATACGGACTTTGTGTTGATGGTCCCAAGGACAAATTTAAACAAAATAAGATAATTTAATTTTATAGTTATAAATGCAATTAAATGTTTTCGTCAGAATTACTTTTAAATAAAATAAATGAACTAAATTTCTTTAACTGATTTGTTACATATAGGAATTCTTTCATGCTGCCAGAAACAACCAATCTTTGTTTTCTAAACTAAATGAAGAAAAAATAGTTTTTTTCTTACATTTATTAGGAATAGATACAAATGGACATGCTCACCGACCAACATCGAGGTAATTTTAATGCTGTGTTTAATTTTGTGTTTTTAAGGGACCCAACTATTCTGTTTAATGTTTTAAAATATTATAATTTGTTTGTAATTCTCACATTGCTTATATTCCATATTCTTCAGGCAGGGAAAAACTATATATTTTAGAAATACTTAAGTAAATCTTGGGGGAAAACATTTATGTGGTATTAATATTGTGATATTAATATATCACAAGAAGATATAATTAGCTATTCTTTATGTGTTCCATTTAATAAGTATTGTGTCTAGCAAATAATTGTATCAAGTTTTCTATACCGTATTTCAGTAGCACTCCTTATATAGAACAGCAATTATTTTTCTCAGTTTTGTAGACCATAAGAGTAAGAATCCATGTTTTACTTTTATTCTTTATTTAGAATTTGGCTTAGATATGTCTAATTGTAACTACAGCCTATTGATTAGTTGCCATTAATGAATACCTCATGCTCCCCTTCTTGAACATGATGGACTGTTTCAGGTGATAGAGTTCATACCAGACCAACCTTTTCAACTGTATAGAATGCTTAAATATAATTTGTTTAAAATATTATATTATTGTTTTATATCATAAACATTCTACAGGATGGAAACGTTTTATACTTGAAGCAGTGATACCTATTAATACGACAGGAACAATATAGTTTGCATTATGAGAGACATGAACTTGGAAGTCATAATTAATGCATCTGAGATGTAAAAAGCATTCATTAAAATGTACTTGCTAACTAATATAGAAGAGTATTCTCCTTTTAAACTATTTTTGAAAACCATTTCAGATTCTTTTGCTTCTTTAAAAGGAGAGAATATAAAAAGAAAGGAGAAAATATTATTTTTGACAATTTAAAGAACCCTGATTTTAAAATATTAAAGACGAAATCTTAAAGTATTTTAAGAGTTACCAACTTTAGATGTAATTAGTTCACGTTGAAGAAATTTGAGTTTTCCAAATTAATGTAATTTAATTTATTTTTCTGTTTCTTTTTAAACAGGGAATATAAGGACAATATTAAAGTAGTTGATGAGGGAATGAAAGAAATTGTATCCATGCTTGAAGATTTTTATGGAAATGATGGGAAAACAGCATTTATCTTTACTTCTGACCATGGAATGACAGATTGGGGTTAGTCTGTCTTTACGCGACATGTACTTTATGATTAAAGTAGTGGTGAATGTAGCTTGCAGATATCTTGTAATGTTGAAGCAGGTTAGATGTCTTAGTATATGCAAAGTGTCTAGCACACAACAATTGCCTGCTTAATGTGTTAGTGTAAAAAATCTGATCTTATGTAAAAAATCTATCTTCTAGCTATAAAAGGGATATATTCTCATTTAAAATGAGAAATTAGAGAAAAGCGTGGAGAAGAAAACAAAGTATCTATCCTGTTATTCTTCTTAGAGTTGGTTGTAAGTGATGACAAACAAGGTAAAGTTAAGGTGGTATGACCAGGGACCCTCAGGCTCCTGGAGGTCTCCCCTAGATGAGCTTGTCCTCCCTGTGAGACTCCCAAGGCAAACACAGTGTGTACACAGAGAACAAAATCAGGCAAAGATGAGATTTGGGTCCCCAAATCACAGTATAGAATTCTAGTGAACTAGTTCCACTCTCTAAAGGCCTTTTGGCTATATCAGCCAAAGTAGCCTTAAAGAACCTTATCAAAGAGATATTGCTGTCCTCTCCAGAACAGAGCTGGAGTTGACTGACTGCTTGCCCTATACAGAGCTACTCTTGTGGCATCTCCTCCAAGTCTTAATGATACTATTCTCGTTCTTCTTTCAGCCAGTCAACAGATACTCTTTTTGTTTTATTTTTGATGCTCTGATATGCTTTGGGAATATTTATAAACTAATTGTTATGCAGTGTTGCAAGCATTTGGGAGGAGTGTGGTGGCCAGAAGTAGAATTACTTATGGATTAACTCTTTAAAATTTACTATTTAAAAAAAATGTAGGTATAAGTTCCTATATACTTACTTGTCTTATTACTCTTTTGTCTTATTGGTAGGTTTCCATGGGGCTGGTCATCCTTCAGAGACTTTAACTCCTTTTGTCACTTGGGGAGCTGGAATCAAGTATCCCCAAAGAGTATCAGCTCAGAAATTTGATGATGCATTTTTAAAAGGTAGAGACATTTATCTTTATTGGTTTTATAAATATAACAGTTTAAAATAAAACCAAAGTTTACCTTTAAAAAATCACTTTTCAAGTTACAGTTTTCATTTTTATATTTGTATCATTATAATTTTTAAGTATTACTTTTGTATAGTTGATATTATTTGGTTTATAATATTCAGGTTGAAATACGTAGTCTTAGGTGTGCTCGTACAGCTCAGTTGGTTAAGCTCAGTGGTTAATCCCACTCTTGATTTTGGCTCAGGTCATGATCTCAGAGCCATGGGATCAGGCCCTTTGTCAGGTTTCTGCACTGGATTAAGATTCTCTTTCTCCCTCCTCCCCACTCCTCCCTGCTCACACATGTGTGCACACACATGCACTCTGTCTCTCTCAAAAAAAAAAAAAAAAAAAAAGAAGAAGAAGAAGAAGAAATATATGGTCTTAGTTATCTGCCTTACGAAAGGTACAAGTATAAATTATACAATTACTTTTTTTTTCCCACAAGCCTTTTTATTGCTGAGATTTACATTAAACACTTGAGTCGAATCTTATCTGCAAAGACTGTCACTCAGATAAATCAGACAGATGTCACAATTGACATTTCACAACTGGACTGATTTTGCTGTGTCTCTAGTACTTTTGAAGATTCTCTGTTACTCAAGCTTCCCTTCCTTCCTAATCCATTTTATTCATGAAAATGAATTCCTTTTTCCTGAAGCTCTGCTTATTTTCTAAGGTAGGGTTTTTTTCAGAGTTCCAAAATTGTTATTAATTGGACAAAAAAAATTCCTTTTAGATCCTTACTCCAGATTAGCTGCATAAAACTCATCCAAAACAACATGTTAAAAATGCAGATTACAAAACAGATTTCCAGACCTTGTCACTAGATACTTTAATTCCATGAGTCTGGATTAGCCCTAGAAATTTTCTTTTTAAAACTTTCTCCAGGGATTCACACTGACAGCCATGTTTAGGCATTTCTATCATAGAGGACTCTTTTTGGTTTGCATAATAAGATTTCCTTAAATGACTTCTTTGAATTTATTTTTATTTCGTGATATAATTGTCTTACCATTTTAATTTGAATTCATGTTTTGAAAGTATACAACTCAGGGGGTTTTAGTATATTCACAAGACTGCAGTCACCCCTACCATCTAATTACAAAACATTTCAATCAGCACCCCAAAGAAACCTGTGACCCATTAGAGAACACACCTTATTTCTCCCTCTCTCTATCACCTGGCAACCATTGCTCTACTTTCTTTCTCTCTCTCTCTTCTGGATCTGCTTATTTCATATAAGTGGAATTACTCATTGTATGGTCTTTGTGTCTGGCTTCTTCCACTTGGCATAATTTTTTTCAAGTTTCATCTGTGTTTAGTATGTATAGTTTATTTTTTATAGCTGAATAATATTCTATTGTATGTATAGACCATAGTGTTTTTGTATGGACCATATTTTATTTATTCAATCATCTTATGGACATTTGGGTTGTTTCTATTTTTGGCTATTATCATGGTGCTGCTGTGAACATTTGTGTAAAAGTTTTTATGTAGACATGTGTTTGCATTTCTCTTGGATAGATATATACCTAGGGATGAAATAAATGGGTCATATGTAACTCTGTGTTTAATTTTTTGCAGACTGCCACACTGTTTTCTAAAGCAGCTTCAACATTTTATATTCCTATGCTTTGTGGTAAAGGGATTAGATTGGGTCTAATAGAAACTAAGTTAAGTAGTATGTTTGTACTTAGGAGATAAAACTTTATTTTGGCACTTGATTTCTCAGTGAATTAATATTTAGGATAATTTGACTTCAAAAATTATTATAAAAGAAATATACGTTTTTATGTGAATAAAACATCATAACTTATAGAGAAAGGGAATGTGCGTTTTTTTCCTCATCAGGTGATTAGTGTGAATTTTTAGTAGCTGACTAGTAGAAACTGAAGATTTTTTAAACTTTATTAGCTTATTAAAAGAAATTTCATCATAAAACATCTTAGAACCCTTTTGGTAATATATCTTAAAGTCATTAAAATAAGGGATAGTCTCATAATCATTTGTTTTGATAACTGTTTATTGAAGTTTCTGAATTTGTAGAAAAATAGGGGACAGATATCTCTGAAGGCAATTTGAAATAGTAATGCATGGGTAGCCCGGGTAGCTCAACGGTTTAGCGCCACCTTCCGCCCAGGGTGTGATCCTGAAAACCCGAGATCGAGTCCCATATCAGGCTCCCTGCATCTCTCTCTGCCTGTGTCTCTGCCTCTCTCTCTCTCTATATGTCTCTTATGAATAAATAAATAAAATCTTTAAAAAAAATAGTAGCTCATTACTCACTATGGTATTTTAACATTTAGGATTAGTGACAGTAGGAATATCACAGCTACAATTTTAAATATTTTGCAAGCAACTGCCATTAGAGAAGAAAAAAGGTTTAGGTTGTCTAATGGACTATCAATTGCTTTAATTACTCCCTGGAGCAGGACTGTCAGTTGTAGTCATGCCGACAGCTGTTATCATTGTGCCTTTTACTTCCATCTTCCCTTCCTCGGGTTTTTGATGTTTTGAAACAATTATCTGCGAATGAGCATTTTGAAAGTTTAAGAAGTCATCACAGAAGACATCAAATATTAACTTTAAAGCTATTCTTTGAAAATTCTAGTTTTAAAAATATATAGCTCTACCTGTTTAAGTACCCTTTTTATTCATAGTTGACTTAAAATAGACTTTCCCAATACTTTCTTTTGTCATTACACCTTGATCTCTCTTAATAATGAAAGTGTTTTTGTTTTGTTTTTAATCTTAACATCAGCTCTTGTGTCTAATTGTGTTTCAGAATGGAAATTAGAGAACTGGAAGAGGCAAGATATCCATCAGGTATTCAGTACAATTTAATCACTTTCAAATTTAATTTTCTCTCCTATAAGAAGTTTAGACCAGAAAAATCTGAAAAACAGTATTAATAATAACGATGATAAAGGATTTTTCAAAACATTTCAGTTACCAAGGGAAATCCATCTAATGCAAATATTTTAACTCAACTGATCTTCCTTCTAGCAAAATAAAAAAAGCTCAAGTAAAACTGAAAAAAGACTCCCTCTAAATAACATTGGCTAATTAAAGAATTATTATGTAAATTGAAATCTGGATGCTTGTTCAGTTTCTATGATTTCTTGTCATGGTTGCCTTGCTTAGTTGCTTTAAGCACAGACATAATAAATAATAAAATCCTATTATGAGTTTTTTTCCCTGTAGTATGTGAGTTACCATTTCTTTTTTATTAACACATATTTTATCTTTAATTCTACCCAGGATACTTACAAATGCAATGGAAAAAAGATGACAAGAATATAGATTACTCAGCTAGAAACCTTAGGTTACAGGAAAATGCATGGCCAACCTAATCAAGTTAGACTGGTAACATGTATAAATATGAAGCATGGAATTTTCATTGTTGAAGATATGCTATGTAAACAGCCATCTTCACTATTTGTAGAAGGCATGGCATTATTGGATATGGCCTCCAAAGTGGTAGGAATATTTTACCTTCTCTAGGTAACCTCACAAGCTGGCATTCCTTTTTTGGTGAATAAACCAAGGTCTAAAATCTCATTTTTAGGCCTGTGATTGCAGAAGCCTGTTCTCTGTCAGCTTATTAAGAATGGTCTTTTCTCTCAGGTTAACTGCATATCACCTAAATGAATCGAAATGTGTAAGATTAGAATAACAGTTTAATTAATTTTGCAATAAAGATCACTATCAGAGGAATAGGGAATATCTTGAAGATCATAAAACATGTTTTACTTATAGTGAGACTGGATTATAATTTAAAACTAAATATAGATTCAGCTATTGGTCTCTGAATGCTCCTACCTCAAATCTGCTTTAGAGGAGAATTTCTTTATAAATTCCTTCCACCAGCATTGTTATGTGTCTGCGGTGTGTTTAGACCTTGGCAGAGATTAGCATTAAACATGTATAAGGGATATAATGATGAGTAAAAGCAGATACAATGCCTGCCCTAGGAAGCTTACAGTTTAGGGGTGAGAATAGATATTAACTGAATTATTATATGAATAAATATAACATTACAGCTGTGCTAAGTGCTACAAGAGAGGACTGTGAAACCATGAGAGCAGAGTGGAATTATCTGGTAGACGGTATGGTCAATAAAGTCTTCCTGAGACATTGAGGATTGAGCTGAGACTGAAGCATAAGTAGGAGTCACCAGGCACATGATATTCTCCCTCCACTTCAGGCAGAGGGAGCGTCATGTACATAGAGCTCTGGGAAGAGAATACATAGCATATTAAAGGATCACAGAGCAACTGAGGCTGTGGTATGAGGTCTGGGTAGGCACTAGACCCCACAGGGCATTATGAGCCAATGGACTTAATCCTAAAGCTTGGGGAAACCCTTCAAGTATTTGAAGCTTGGAGAGTGATATGATCTTTTTGTGAAAGGATTTGTCTGGCGCTGCTTGGAGAACAGATTAGAGGAGGCCAAACAGTGGATTCTAGGGAAAAGGGAGAAGGCAGAGGCAATTGGAGTTTTCCAGTGTTGTGTGGGAATGCTACTTCGTAAAAAGAGTCTAGATAATAAAAAAGTGAGAAGCATTGAAAGCCTGAGACCAAACTTCAACTTTAAATGGGGAATTAGAATAGTATCTGGAAAGGAGCCACAGTGAGATTGAAGACACTCAGTGGAGTGCAGTATTACAGAAGCTGAGAAGGGAATGGTCTACACAGTGCTGCTGAGAGGCCAACTAGTTAATATAACTACAACAGCATTTTTGGCCACCATTTATTGCAGGATTATTATGTGCCAGGTACTTTATAAATTTAATCTCATTTAATTATGCCATAACTCTGTAAGGGAGAGTTTTTTAAATAAATAAATGATAAGGAAACCAAGGCATTGGGGAGGTTAAATAATCTGCCCCTAATCTTAAGAGATTGCAGGCAAGGATTTGGAACTGGGAATTCTGACATCTAAGCACTTTACTGCCTGAAAAGTTGTAAGGACTAATATAAAAACAGCCAACCAGATCTAGAGAAACAGAGAGTGTTAGCTCTCTAAGGGAGAGTGGTCTATGGGATGATGAAAGGTCAAAAAAGGAAGTGGGGGTGGGTTGAGGAGTGATGGGGAGTTCCAGAAGTGGAGGTAGAAGCACAAACAACTCTGGGAAACTAGGAGCTATATGTCTTTTCTGGATTTCACTGGCTGGCCAAACCTTCTGGTATATACTTTTTCTTTAGTTAATATATATATTTCTCCAGTTAGAGCCTTCTATTGCTATTCATTTTCTGTATAGTTGAGGCATACTGAAAAACTATTACATGAAGTAGTCAAGTTCTTAGGTACCAGAGTGGGTAACTTTTTGTTCTAGCATGTTTTACATTTGGGGCTTTTCAAATGTATTTTTTTATACATTAATGCTGCTATAGCAAATGACATTTTTAGAGATTCATATCTATTGTGTATTAAATGTTGGAAGGTAATGGATTATAGTGAACATCAAGATTATAGTCCAAAATATAGTTGCATTAGATTATTTAATTTTCTTACTGATGTCTGTAGATTTATTAGAACTGATTTTTTTCTGTTTGTAGGCCGATATTGCACCATTAATGGCTTCTCTTATTGGAGTTCCCTTTCCCCTTAATTCAGTGGTAAGAAATCAAATTTTCTTATCAGCTCTCAGAAGATAAAAGTGTACAGTAAAATTTCCTTTTTTATGTCTTTCTGAATAATCTTTGGATACATAAAACTGTCCTTTCTTTCTAAGTATGTAATATCTCATAACTGTGGGCATGTTACAATCTACAATATGGAGTACTAGCCTAATAGCTTTTCTTTAAACATTTTTTATTTTCTAAAATGTGTACAGGTTTATCTTTGTATTTCAGTTATAAGTGGTAAAAATATAGAAGTAATTTTTATTTGCAAGCAGCAGAAACTAGATCCATTTAAAGGGAATTTGTTAAAAGGATCTTGCTGGGTTGTTGAATCAAAGGGGTGCTCAAAAACCAGGCATGGAAATGAGCAGGGACAAAGGACACCGGAGACTTCAAAAGAAGAACCAAACAGTTGTGCCCAGGGTACCAACACTAGGGGCGAATAGCATTACACTTACACTTTTTGTGTCTTGACTCTCAAGAGTCAAATTCCAGTGCTTACCATCTGAGTGGGCTAGCCTGGGTTACTTGTCTATCCTTCAGTAAAGGAAGGTGGGGCTCCATTGGAAACCCACTATGTTAGATCCAGTGGGGGAGATTTTCCTTTTTTTTTTTTTTCCCCAAGATTTTATTTAAATTCAAGCTAGTTAATATATAATATAGTATTAGTTTCAAGAGTAGAATTTAGTGATGATTCATCATTTACATACAACACCTAGTGCTCACTGCAACAAGTGCCCTCCTTAATGCCCATCACCCATTTCACCCATCCCCTCGCACCCCCATCCACTGCCCCTTCAGTAACCCTAGTTTGTTTTCTATAGTTAGGAGTCTCTTATGGTTTGCCTCCCTCTCTGTTTTTATCTTATCTTTTTCTTCCCTTCCCCTATGTCCATCTGTTTTGTTTCTTAAATTCTACAGTGAGTGAGATTTCTAAACATAGAATGGTAATGCTTTTAAGAATGGGAACTGGAATGCTGAAAAGCCAAAAAAAAAAAAAAAATATATATATATATATATATCCATTCCAACCAGCCATTCTTATTAGGTTTCAAATCAAACTTTTAATAAATGTTGTCTAACTCAGAACTCTGAGTAAATGACCCTTACAGTCATGTGTGTATGTGTAAAACTGAAACAAAAATTTCACAAAACACTCCTTACTCTTATTATGTATGGTATACTCTTAATTTTCTTATGCTTTTTTTTTTTTTTAAAGTATACTGGTTGTGGCCTACCATAGTGATTTTTCATGTGTGCAAAGCATTGTGTTCACTGCCTACAACACGGTAGTCTTTCAGTAGATACTAGGTTTTATTGAATCTATTTCATCTTTTTTGCTTTATTTACTTTATTATGTCTACTTTATGAGAAAAAATAATAGAACATTTTTCAGTTATGGTTTTAGAAAAGATATTTTGCTTAATTATTTCAGTAATTTATTCATCTACCTGTCTTATCTTTAGTACTTCCTTTATAAGTCTGTTTCATTTTACAAGAATAACCTGAGCTATTAATACTAGTAATAGTATGCTAATAGTATTAATATTAAACTAGTGTTTATTATTTACAGGGTATCCTTCCTGTAGATTATCTTAACAACACTGATCTCTTCAAAGCAGAGAGCATGTTTACAAATGCAGTACAGATTCTTGAACAATTCAAGGTAAAATAAGACACAAAAATGGATACTACTGCAGCTGCAAAATCAAATATATTAAGTGAAAATATTTGATTTTATGTTTTAAGAAATTATTTTCTATAGTTTATCTTTAAATTTTGTGTGTATGACTGGCGTCATAAAGTTTAACATTTGTGAGGTATACGTTCCATGAATCGGTCTGAGGTATAGAATTACTTTTGAGAAGTGTCTCTAATTGTAGGACTACCACATATGCTTATAAAGACTATACACCAACTCTTACTGATTGGAATTTGCCCACAGAGGTAGTGTTAGAGATTACAACATTTCTTGTTATTTAATGTATATTACCATGTGTATTAAGCTAAATTAAAGAGGTGACCATTTAACTGAAACTTTGTTATTCTTAATGCTGTTAATGCAGCCTGACTTATTTTGTTTTCTAAGAGTAAAAATACAGTTTAATTACAGTATGTTATTTTCAAGCTTGATACTAATTTTCAGCTTATTGTGGTAGTGTGATAATCTGAAATTTCTGTTTAAATATTTATAGAATAATATAGTAACATAAAATTCCATTTAGTTTCAAAGTAGTAAACTATCCCCAAAGAGACAGTTTAGTGGATGTTTGTATTTCAAAATGAAACTAATTTTTTTCTCATTTATAATATAATAAAATATTTTCATATTTGGTTCCCAGGTGAAAATGACTCAGAAAAAAGAAGCTATTTTACCCTTTTTTTTTACACCATTTAAGTAAGTCTCATATTTTTTATTAACTTATAGGAAGGAATCTTTTAATGAGTTTGAGTACTGACAAGATAGATTAGTTACTTAGAACTTTGTCTTTTTTGTTTATATTAGTGCAAACTCTAAAACAAAAGCCTCTTCTGGTGTTTTTGTAAATAATGGGCCAGGTGCCAGATTCTACCTTTGAATAGCTGATAAAGGAGATAAAGGACAGAGAGAAATGTGGGAGACATTAAAGAGATAATTGAACAGGGCCTGTTTGGGAACATGTGGGGACCCTTGGCTTGGTTGATTGGGAGGTGGTGTTACCATTATGGCTTGTAGAAGGAAAGAAGAAATGGTTTGAGGAGCAAGGATCAATGTTTCTGAGTTCAGCTTACATTTGAAGATACCAATTAATTAGAATTATTTAGAAATTAGAAATAAAATTAGTATAACAAGTTAGGGTCTTGGACCTCAACATAAAGATGAGAGTTGATTGTGTAGATTGGAGGCATCAATATAAGATAAGATGGTAGTGTTAACTGTTGCACATGTAGGAGGCGGTAGGAGAACCTAGAAAGTGACAAGAAAAGACCGATGATGCAATTCTGGAGGACAGTGACAACTACTGGGTGGATAAGGAGAGCAGACTTTGGTGGGCAGCCGGATTTTGCTGTCTTATCTGTTTTCCTTGAATCAGGAGAGAGGAGATATGAGTCACAAACCTGGATCTGCACTCCTAATGTGGGCAGATATATTCAGTCTCCTTTATTCCTCCTCATCAAGGCTCATTTTCAATTAGCAAGGATCACATTTAATTAGGATGGATTTTGATCTTGACCAAAATACATAGAAACTTTATAATATGGGTGTTAGTAATGGGTTTGAATGACTTCATTGGAATTATTTTTGACAACTTATATAGCACTAGTATGGTATTCATAAACTAGAAAGGCTTAAATATTACATTACCCTCTAAATAATGTGATTACATGCCTGACTTTGTGTGTGTGTATATTTGTGTGAATAGGAGAGCAAATACCAACCAAAATTAGGATTTTGCAGCTTATGATGATATGAAGTTAATTGCCCTAAATATTACACAATATACATCCAAGGTGTAATTACCTTTGAAGATTGTCCCTAATTGTAAGATTATCACATATGCTTATAAAGAGTATAAGCCAAGTTTTTACTGATTGGAATTTGCCCCACAGTATCTCATATACATATCTTATGCATCTGTTTATTTATAGTGTAGTGGTGCAGTCGGAGCATAATAGAATAAATAAATGAACAAGAAATATATTATCAATTCCTGGTATGAAGAAAATACACAGGACATTGAAAGTGAGACTGTGGGTTGCTTTAGACCAGCCACTCTAGAAGGACTGGTCAGGAAGAGGTAGTCTTCTGCAAAGGGCTCAGGTGCACACTGCCTACCTTCTTCCACTTAGACCTGCTTACTGACCATGAATTTCCTGGGCTTTGATGCTCAACATCTGCCTGCAGCGCCACTACTAGCTTTGTGTCATCTGGGGGCCCTGCAGCATTCTTGATTCCTAGCTGGTGGCTCACCCACTTTGGAGCAAAGCTATCAGCTCTGCCTACAGACTTGTCTGGCTGAAAATCACCATTGGTCAAAAGTCTGCAATCTGACCAAAAGGTACCTAAGATTAAATGAATGATAGACTCCTGAGTAAATAATTTAAGGAACAGAAAAGAAATTTAAAATGTTAAAATTTCTCAGAAATATCTGAAAAGCTATTGTATCCTTAGCACACACTTTACAAAATGAGAAAGAGTACAAGATGCATATTTTTAAAAAGAGAAATGCAACTAAAAACTTACAGAATGATACATTGTACAAGAATAGTCCAACTGGGAGGCAAACCCTCTAAATTAGAATAGCAATGTGAAATGAGTTTTAATATATGAATTGAATAAGAAACTGAAGGAAACAAGATGGCACACATGGATCGCATACATTGCTTCATCCCCTGAAACAAGGACAAATGGAGACTTTAGGGAAAAGAAGGCATTTCCAACTGTGCAAGAAAGTGTGCTTCAAACATGAAGCAGCCTAATGTGTAAGGTGATTTCAAACAGCTGCTGGGAGTATGAGAAGAGAATTCATGGCACATAGATCAAAGCTTCAATGAAATAGACAAGAAAATCTAATCATAGCATAAAATTTAGCTACTCAGTGAGTAGTAAGTAACCATAATACAGTAAGAGACAAACCTTAGACAAAGCAAGACTTAAGTATCATTATTGGATAGAATGTAAATGTTGCCTACCTTGACAGTGTACAAGGTTACAAGTTGGAAGGCAGAGGAGGAAAGAAAGTGGTGCTATTGTCCTCATGAAATAGAAAGTGGAGATTCTGGATATAGTTGAGAAAGTGAGACAGAGGTTTAGGTATTACATTATAAAAGTAACCAATGTAGGGGTGCCTCGATGGCTTAATCAGTAAAGCATGCAACTTTTTTTTTTTTTTTAAGATTTTATTTATTTATTCATGAGAGACACAGAGAGAGAGAGAGGCAGAGACACAGGCAGAGGGAGAAGCAGGCTCCATGCAGGAGTCCAACGTGGGACTCGATCCCCAGTCTTAAGGATCACACCCTGGGCTGAAGACGGCGCTAAACCGCTGAGCCACCCGGGTTGCCCAAGCATGTGACTTTTAATGTTGGGGTCCACATTGGGAGTAGAGCGAGCTTAAAAATAAAGTGACTATGGGCATCTGGATGGCTCAGGTCATGGTCTTAGGGTCCTGGGATCGAGCCCCGCATTGGACTCCCTGTTCAGCATGGATCCTGTTTCTCCCTGTGCCTGCCACTCTTCCTGCTTGTGTTCTCCCTCTTTCTATCAAATAAATAAATAAAATCTTTTTAAAAAATAAATAAAGTGACCAATAGCCAACAGAAGAGGTAAAAATAGTAATATAAGCATATTGAGGGAGGAGGAGACAGCAAGAATAGACAGAGTCAGTGAGGAGTCCACAGAAAATGCCTCAGGTCATCCAGTCAGGCAATATTAATAGAAGCATATTATTAAGAAACATGGAGTTAACTACCAGAATACCTGAAAATAGACACATGTAAAAAATTTTGCAAAAAAAAAAAATTGCGTCTGGGTTGGAGAACTGAGATGAGAAGGGTGGGGTGGGAGTTGTTGGTTGTCATTATGCCCTCTGTACTTTCTGACTTTTTAAAAATTGTGCACATATTACTTGGATAAAGCACATTATTTTTAAAAAGAACAAAAATAAATCGACATCTTAATCATTGGCACAAATGATCAAATGGAATCATAAAAATAATGGGCATAAAGAAATATAAATGTTAGAGTCAATGTCTTGGGTTACATGAAAGTCTGTGGTTATTATATTTAGGAAGTAGTTTGGTGAGGATTGACATTTTTACAATGTAGAGTATTACTTTACAACATTTACTTATGTCCTTAAGTAAAATTTTATAGTGTTCCCCATAATATATTTTTTCATTATTTTATTCCTGGATATTTTATTTGTATCATGAATAGTATCTTTTTTTTTATTACATATGTTCAATATACCAGGGAAAACAGTTATTGCCCTTTACCATCGGCGTACAAGGGACTGTTTTTCTCTAGTCCGATGAATTTACTCGTATTTACACCATCCGTTTTCTTCTAGTCACCTTTATGTATACACCTAATGTCAGCATTATCCACTTAGAAACTGTATCAAGTAAATGTTAGCACATAATAATGAAAGAGTACAGTTATCACAGATCCTTTTTGCAAAACACTTAAGTACTTGTTACAAACGATTGGTTCCCTGAAGCCTTTCCCTCTGGAATAAGTACCGTATTTCCTTTTTTTCTTAGAAATATGATTGACTCATCAGTTCTTAAGTTTGAGAAAATGTATCTAGGATATTGACAGCTGAGGTTTCATAGTCTTGAGATTTTCCTTAACATGATCAATTTCACCAGCATCGCAAGATTTTAATTTAATGGTATCTCTCCACCATTTCTTCCACTGTCTGAGTCTTGTCTTACATGAATAATTCACGAATAGTGTAATAATTTCTAGGGTGCTGAAATAGCCAGTGTTTCAAGATGTGAAAATATAATTGCTAAGATCCTTTAACATACCTTACACTTGTAAAAGACTCCAGTGAATCCGTATGGTAATTGCATATCCTATATTATCCTGTTATTTAACAATTAAGTATATTTTACCTTTTATATCTTAAAGATTTCTAAGAAAGGCTAAAAGTCATGAAATAATAATCTATTCAGACAAGTAGAACTCAAACTCAAACCTTGTGCTATGCCAAGGAATGACCAGCAGGGGGTGCTACATGACTAGGAGAAGCATAAAAGTACCTTAAAAAGGAGGAAATACACTTTGTATTTCAAAACTGTGTACCAGAGGCCAGAGTAAGGCCAGAATAACTTTAAAGGAAAAAAGTTACATAAAATGAGAAAAGAACAAGAAAGGCTTCTTGAGTATATCTGAAGAAAATGAAAATGGGAAGGAAATACTGTACCTTGCCAATAGAAAAATAGCTGTTCTTTTACTTAAAAATCACTATATAAACTCAGAGCAGTTAAAGTTTAACCAGGTATTTTAATATATTTTCTACCAAAATGACAAAAGCTACTTTCATTCTTTTTAATATATTTGTTTCTTTTAGCTGATATGGATTAAAGTCCTTAGACCAAATTTAAATACTAATTTTAATGTGAATCTACCACTTCACCCATCTGGCTTACTAATTATTTACTTATTTACTAGAAATGGAATTTTCTCCTTCAAAATTGAAATTCTTCTTTTAAAAAAAGTAACTTTTATATGTCACATACATAAAAAATGTTTATTTACTCAGTTATGACTTAAAAGATGAAAATAAGGGACACCTGGGTGGCTCAATGGTTGAGCGTCTGCCTTTGGTTCAGGGCATGATCCTGGAGTCTTAGGATCGAGTCCCACATCGAGTTCCCCACAGGGAGCCTGCTTCTTCCTCTGCCTATGTCTCTGCCTCTCTCTCTCTCTCTCTCTCTCTGTATCTCATGAATAAATAAAATCTTAAAAAAAAAGATAAAAATAAGATTCTATATCGATGATCAGTGCAAAGGAACTCGGGTTATTTTGGAGATAGCTTATCCCTCCTCTGTCTTTATCTCTTGAAATATTTTTCCTTTAATCTATAAATAGATGTTCTCTAAAATATCATGTGTTAAGTGCAAGGAAAATATTTTTGTAATAAAAAGCTGAGAAGATGTAGAAGATAGAATACTTCAAAGGGCAGCATTTTAAGGAGATTTTGTCCTGCAAACACTAGTCACCCTGAATAATTGATGATAAAATATATTTACAAATATATTAACCACAATTATTTTAAAGTGTACCTGATAACACCACCAATAACCATATCATTTGTGAGTGTGCTTCTACTGTCTTTTGCATTTGGTCCTGTTATTGAGCCTGGTGGTTTTTAGATGAATGCCTATCATTGTATATTAAAGGTTTTGGAAGCTCTGGATTATCTCATTCTCCAAAGAGGTTTCACCTTATCCTCTGACAGGCACAGAGTAGTAACTAACTCAAGGCTGTATTGCATTTGTTGTCTTCCCTTACCTCTGGTTTGTTTGTGTCTGTCTGCCCTTAGAATGTAGCCTCCCAGGGATTTCAGTGGAAGCTGTGTGCTGTCCAGAGCCCTTCCTTGGTGGCTCCTGAACACCAGATTTTGTCTCTTCTATATCTTGAAACTGCGAAAACTTCTGTCCTTTTCAGGTGCTTTCTTCATAGCTTCTTGTCCTCTTGTTCTATGCAGTTGAAAAATTCACTAGGTGTCCAACTCATTCCCCTTCTCACCAGATCGTGGCCTTTGTTTCTTTACCTGAATTGTCCACATAGAATAGAATAGAAGTTGTTGCTTATAAAGATTCCTTCTCTCATTCTTGAGATGTCACCTCAGGTTAAGTATTAAGTTAGTTTATGTAATTTCAGATAGCTTTTCATTCATGCCTTTTTAAAATTTCTTTTATTTAAAAACTTTTTTTTTTTAAGATTTTATTTATTCATTCATGAGAGACACAGAGAGAGATGCAAAGACATAGGCAGAGGGAGAATCAGGCTCCCTGTGGGGAGCCTGATGGAGGATTCGATTCCCGGACCTCGGGATCATGACCTGAGCCAAAGACAGACACTCAACCACTGAGCCACCCAGGTGCCCTCTTTTTCTTTTTTTAATCCAGAATGAAGATTGTATATATTATCCTCTTATTTGTCTTTCTTTGTGGGTCTTCATATCCTGGCTGCATTGGCAGCCACAAATGTTATTTATTTATTTATTTTTTAATCTCTGTTGCCTTATAAGATTGCCAGAGACTCTATTGGATTCTCTACCTCCTGGCAGCAGCTATATGCCCAAGTTCTCAGCCTTTTGCCAAAAATAAAAATGGCAGATGCCCTAATTGTTACAGTTTGTAGAATGCTGGACTAATTCTCTGGTATGCTTCTCTTTAGGATCTTAACTCTTTAATTCTTGATGGTCTACGAAGCTCTCTAGCACCTTCAAATTGATTTTTTAATATTAATCAGGCTTTCTAGTTGTTCCTTTTTTTTTTCCTAGTTGTTCTTGGTGGGAGCATTGATAGGTCCAAACTTTCCATCATAACCAGAAACTGTGGTTAAACTTTAATGTTTTAATTATTTTATTTAAGAAAAAAAAACCTCATTAGTAAAATGTGAATGAGAAAGTAATGAACACATACAATAAAAATTACACAAGCAATAATAAAATGTGACCTCTCCCGAGTTCTAGTCTCACAGTCTTTTCCCTTGGAGGCAAAGTTGCAGTTTCTCATACATCTTTCATATATATATATCCCTCTTCAAACATGCTGAAAAGAGTAGAGAATATAGCAAAAATCCTTATACCCACATCCAGGTTTAAGAAATGTTAACATCTTGCCATATTTCTTGAGATCTCTTTTTCTTAAGAAATAAAATGATCTAATGTAATTGAAACCCTATTTTTAAAATCTACCACATTTTTTTATAAATCTCTTTTTTCCATTCACCATGATTTTCAGAATTTATCCATGTTGACACATGTAGATCATCTTTATTTATTTTAATTTATAGATAATATTCCTTTGGTTACTTCTCTACCACAACCCCCCTTGTTTTGTTGTTGTTTTATGTAAATGTTAACATATTGTACCTCATATTCTGGACTTTACATTTCTCATAACACTTCTTTATGTTTAAAATAGGTGACACTAAGATTGACTTTGCATCCCTTCTCGACTTACAGAAAGCTAAAAAAAATTTTACTGGGGAACAAGTTTGTAAGAGTCTTTAATGTCCTAATGGTACAATGAGATTTGTATGGAACATTTTGATGAACTCCAAACATATTCCAAACCTTTAGTATGTCCCAAGAATTATAAATAGAACTTTTAGGAAAAATGTAAACTAGCCTGACAGTGGTTTTTTTTACCTGATTCTTTACCTAAGTATTCCATATATAATGTAATAATTTCACATATGATATAATGATATATAATTAACATAATATAACATATTTCTCTTTAAAAATACTTCTTTCATCCTTCTTAATGTATTATATTGGCCTAAGTAATTTTGTTCCAAACAAGCTTTGTTTTCATCTTTTCATTTAATTTAGCAAATGATTAGGTACTTTAAGAATGGGAATTTGTATTATTCTCTTATTTTTTTCCCTTTTTTTAGATCCGCAATATTTTGATAGCATTTTAATCAATTAAGATTTATTGATTCATTTTATATGCTTGGTACTTTGCTAAGTATTATTATGACTTTTTATTGAAATAATGGCCTACGTGAAGATTAAAATTTAATTGAAGAGAAATAAATTGTTATTAGACGACACTAAAGTGCCAGTGATGTGAGGTGGAATTTGGAGAGGACCATAAAGGATGATGAGGATTTGATTTTGGAAAGCAGAGTGGGAAAGATCTTTATGAAAAGAACTCAGATGTGAATACGAGATAGGTGAAGAATGAAGTGTATAACCATTTTATACCTCAGGGTATACATATGAGATAATGGGAAATTAAGTAGAATAGAAAGAAATATGGTCATCAGTAGTCCAGGAGATTAGGGATCCTGGGTGGCTTAGCGGTTTGGTGCTTGCCTTCAGCCCAGGGCATGAGCCTGCAGACCCGGGATCGCATCCCACGTTGGGCTCCCTGCATGGAGCCTGCTTCTCCCTCTGCGTGTGTCTCTGCTTTTCTTTCTTTCTCTCTCATGAATAAATAAAATCTTTATAAAAAAATAGTCCAGGAGATTTAGAATTGAAAGACAATAAGATGCTTATCTCAATTTTATGTAATTTAGAAGATGGAATCTGTATTTTAGGAAGTTGAGTGGATCAAAGTAAGGGTAGGAGATCAACTAGAAAAGTTTTATAGACATCTGGAAAAATGGGGAATCCCTGGCTGTCTCAGCGGTTTGGCGCCTGCCTTCGGCCCAGGGCATGATCCTGGGATCGAGTCCCACATTGGGCTCCCTGTGTGGAGCCTGCTTCTCCCTCTGCCTGTGCCTCTGCCTCTCTCTGTGTGTTTCTCATGAATAAATAAATAAAATCTTAAAAAAAAATCTGGAAAATTCAACTTCGATATAATCTTCATGTAACTCCAGTGCCCTTTGGCTCGTCTTCCAGTTCTCAGACTTACAGGAAAATACTCTAAAATATGTGGTGTCTGAAGGACAAAGAACTGGATTATGGCAACACTTTGTTTTTTTTTTTTTTTTTTTTTAAAGATTTTTTTTATTAATGATAGTCACAGAGAGAGAGAGAGAGAGAGAGAGAGAGAGGCAGAGACACAAGCAGGCTCCATGCACCGGGAGCCCGACATGGGATTCGATCCCGGGTCTCCAGGATCACGCTCTGGGCCAAAGGCAGGTGCCAAACCGCTGCGCCACCCAGGGATCCCTATGGGAACACTTTGAAGTAACTTGTTTTTTTTTTTTTTTTTCCCCATGTGTTCTCACTTCCTGTTATCTTTTTCCTCCAAATCTCAGTGAGTCCAGAGGTGGAGACTTTTCCTGCAGCCTGAAAGAGTGATTGGATTCCTTTGAGTTGAAAGATCTGGGGGTCCCTGGAATAGCACAGGTTCTCAAACAAGAACATTTACAGATCTCCAGAGGGCTCAGAGATGAGCTTCTGGGTTTCATTAATTTTCTGAAGTTGTATGTAAGATTAAATGCATTTTCTAGACAGAGTATCGTATTCAGAAAGGAGTCTGTGACCTCATCCAAATTAATAACATTGCTTAAAAGATTTTACTTCCTACAAGTCTTCATCTTATCTAGAGATTAATGGAATCAAGTAGAAAAAAGAAAATGATTATATCATGTTGAACCATGTGAAATTGTCAATATTTAACTTAGTAGTTTTTGACATACAAAAATACTAATTTCATATGATCTAACCCTATTAAAGCCTTTTTATACTTTTTAAGTTTGAAGGTATTCACTTTATAAGTCTTAGTTAAGCAGTATGCATTTAATTTTGTGTTTGAATATACTTATTTATTTCAATCAAGTTACTGAGGTGTGGTTATATTTCCTCAACTTTGACATTCCAGAAACTTAATGCCTTCAGATACATTGCCAGTTTATGTAATATTAGGAGTATTTCTCTTGTGTATTTAAGGTTTCTACTCTGGTAAAAAGAGGACAGGGAAATGACAGAAAGAGAAATGAAAGATAAGGGAACCTGAAAAGGTATATGGTATAGTATAAGAATATCAAAGAGGTTCAAATTATTCACTAACTTTGTTGGTTTTGATTGCCTGGAGTTTGGGTTTTTTTTTTTTTTAATATTTTATTTATTAGAGATTGAGAGAGAGCACAAGTTGGGGGAGGGACACAGGCAGAGGGAGAAGCAGACTGCCCACTGAGCAGGGAGCCCAACTCTGCTCAATCCTAGGACCCCAGGATCACAACCTAAGCCAAAGGCAGATGCTTAACTGACTGAGTCACCCAGGCTCCACATTGCGTAGAGTTTTTTGATCATGGCAATTCTCAGGCCCTAACTAGCTCAGAGAGACAAAGAGCCATAATGGATCTGCTTTGTCTGTTGTGTCTGCTGATGAGCACTGGAGTGCTAAGCGGTTGAAACTCATGCCACTAATTTGCTGTTCCATTAATTATATTGATTTAGTCAGAATTTCTTTGTTAACTAGAGTATTCCATTTCTTCAAAATGATGGATCATGTTACTCTTGTAAGTGTAGTTTGGAGCTGAAACTTTGAGTCAAGAAAACCAAATTTAATTAAAGCTATTTTTTGGGAGAGTTCAGATAATCTGCAATAATACAATTAGCTTTAGGTTTCTTTTTTGTTTTGTTTTGTCTCATTTCTTTATTTTCTTAACTTTTATTATCCTTTTATTTTCAATTAAGAAAAAAGAAAGAAAAATATCATTGAAATGAGGAAATATTTTAAACCTAACCTTTTCTTTTGTAGGTTGCTTTCTGAATCTAAACAGCTAAACATTTTAAGAAAAGCCAGGTCTTATATAAAACAGAGAAAGTACGATGAAGCAGTAAGTATGCAAACCTTATTTGTATAAATAGCTAGTCATCATTTAGGTTATGGGGAAAGGCAAGATATACACAATGGAGAGCAAAGTGGGCAGGCCAGGGAGCTTTCCTGAACGCTTAAGGAAGGATTGGATTTTCTAAGTAGCTGTTTTAGCCATGAACATGCTTCTCTTATTGCAGATATTATCATGAGTAAACTTTTTTAGGTTTGGAAAAGAACAGTTGCCATTTTCTATAATGAGCAAGTCTATTCCAAATTTACGTAACCCTACTTAAGTGTGTAACATTTTAGAACATAGCATTTGTACATTTGGAATTATCTATACACTATCAGAAGTGTCTATTATCATGAGTAAACTTTTTTAGGTTTGGAAAAGAACAGTTGCCATTTTCTATAATGAGCAAGTCTATTCCAAATTTATGTAACCCTATTTAAGTGTGTAACATTTTAGAACATAACATTTGTACATTTGGAATTATCTATACGCTATCAGAAGTGTAATGATTCATAATGAAGCTTTGAATCTTCTCAGCAACTATCCCACTATGCCTTCCATTAATTTTCTTTTTGTTAAGTGGTCCTAATTTTGAAAAAGGAAAAAATTCTATTTTCAGTTTCTCAAATTGCCTAAGCAAAATACCATGCATTTCTAATGCTTATTTTTTGTTATAGTTTTAAAACAGTGAGCTATTGCTTTTCTGTTTTAATGATGCTTTATAACTGATGTGGGTAATCTGGTATGAGAAAATTAAAAATGATACAAATGTGGGTATCTCTGCTATTTGAGACCAATATTAGTGAGACTTCAGTTCTTTCTTTCATAGGTCCTCTATTGATATATCCACCGAATGAATAATTTTCAATCACTACACATATTGTAGTTTACATTTAAAATGCCCTTCCTCATCAAGATTCAAAATTCATTCTATTCAGGAATTTTTCCTATACTTTGCAAGAAGCCCCTTGAGTAATTAAAATCTGTTCTTGATCCATCATTTATAGTTATGTACTCTAATTTTAATAATTTTCCTGCCTTTAAAACTTAGGTTTTCTGATTCTTCCCATGTGACAAGTTACGTTTTCTTTTCTCCATAGGTCTCCCTTTGCAAGGAGCTGATTCAGCTTGCATTAAAAGGCTTGTCCTATTATCATACTTATGACAGGTTCTTCTTGGGCATCAATGTTGTTCTTGGTTTTGTGGGATGGACATCTTATGCTTCTTTGTTGATCATCAGGTCTCATTCCAGCTTTACTAGAGGTGTCAGTAAAGAAGTTAAGGTACGTTCAGAAAATATAATGAAGATTCAGATAGTGGTGTAAAATCATTAGGACTCGGGAAAGAAATTAAATCAAATCAACTGTAATGAGTTTGTACAATGTGCAAGTTGTAATAAGCTAACTCTTACCTTTCATTTGCTTTTGTTATATCAGGTCTTTTTTTCCTCAGTTATCTTTATTTCTTTGGTTGGGGAAAGGGTATATTAATAATGATGGCCCTATAACGTAAGAAGGCTATAAAGATAGCTGTATATAAATTCTCCTATGGCATTAACTATTGATTTTCTATTCTTTTTAATAATTATTTAGCATGTTATAAGCATCCCATATCTTTCTAGTACAGGTGGTCAGAAAACTACTTCAAAGCAATATATTTAACTGTATCTGGTATTAAAAGTTTAGGAGCTAGGAAGCGATAAAATCACTTACTCAAAATGTCCCTTTCTGAATAATGTATGTGCTTTTCTGGAACTCTTCTTACCTTCTTTCAACTTTCTGAAATTCTTAATGCAAATTCTCAGAACTTTATATTTATCCTCATTTTAAGAATTAGTCTTCTAGTTTACTGTACTTTCAATGGGGGGAAGAAAGGCCAAAAAAACATATAATGGTACTTCATATAACTGAGTAAATATAAAAGTATATATGTGGTTTTGCTACCTTAAGACACTTTACTCTTTTAAAATACATTACTAATTATCGTTTATTAGGGAGAATGTGCCACTTTCATTTCTTTTACTTCATTCTAATGATTATTACCATGTCCAAATCCTCTACAAACGAATATATCTGGATGGTATATTATTCATAGTAACAGTCTGCAAACATTTCCAGTAGTAACTTTTTCTAATTTTATATTTTATTTTTCTGTAATGAGGGAAAAAAGAACAGTAATGTTGATTCCAATTTTTATAGCGCTTTAAATGCATTAAATAATTTTCCCCAAGTAATTTTCATTATTTGAATGTATGAAAAATTGATGAGAACAGGAATAATTTTTGACATGGTAGCAAGAGAAACAGAACCAATAATGTTTTAGCAATGACATTCTGCGTAGGTGCTTGGAATTTATTTTGTCATTTTAAACTCATACCGATGTTAGAAGTAGGCATTATAATTTCATTTTATTAAAAAAAAGGAAAACAAAGCTATTATGTTCAGTGATCTTATTTTGCAAAAGATCACTGAACTAGGATATGAAGGAATTGAGATTTGAATCCAGAACAATCTTGGGCTAAACACTGCCTTTTCATGCTTGTTTGTTTTTTTAAGATTTTATTTATTTATTCATGAGAGACACAGAGAGAGAGGCAGAGACACAGGCAGAGGGAGAAGCAGGCTCCATGCAGGGAGCCCGATGTGGGACTCGATCCCGGGTCTCCAGAATCACACCCTGGGCCACAGGCGGCGCTAAACCGCTGAGCCACCCAGGCTGCCCGCCTTTTCATGTTTATCTTAATGTTAAGGTTATTGAGAAAAGATATGAAGTCTTTAGATTAATGAATCAACACAGTTTCAAAGCTCATAGTTCTCCTTTATTCCTTCATCTGATAATGCCGTGAATATTTAATTGCGTGTACGGTGTAATGCTAGCTATTGCCTAGGCTATCCATAGAAAAATAAAATCCAGATTCTGCCTTCAAGGAGCCTGGAATTAAGAGCAAAGTAGGTAAGAGATGTACACATAACCACCTTATCCAATGTAGATTGCTATACTACATTGCAAAAGACAGCTTTAACATTTAACAACTTTAATATACATTGTTTGAATGTGATACAAAGGCTATCATTTTAAATACAGGAGACCTCACTTTAGCGAGGGTGATGATAACAGGAATAAGTAAGTC
Source organism: Canis lupus baileyi (assembly GCF_048164855.1). Lineage (NCBI taxonomy): Eukaryota > Metazoa > Chordata > Mammalia > Carnivora > Canidae > Canis > Canis lupus. Next base: position 15,466,163 of record NC_132838.1, read on the forward strand.
TTGGTGGAAATTTAACGGCTATAGAGAGAGGATGAGAATTGAAGCAAATTGAAATAAACAGAGGCAGAGTTAGGAAAATGTATTATTATGATGGGATAATGAGTAATATTTATTGAGCCCCACTATCCCAGGACTATCCTGGATGCTTTACGTGTGTTATTCAATTAAGCTTAACATTACCCTAAATTTGGTGGTTATGATTCTCCTAATACAGATGGGGAAATTTAGGCTCTGAGAGATATATATTTTCTTCAAGGACACACTGGTATGGAATAATAGAACTAATATTTTCTGATACTTAAATTCATGCTCTTTCTACACCATACTGCTTTCAAAATAAATAGTTCAATTTGGGGAGAATGTGGAAGGTTTGTTCAAGGGACTAATAAAAGTTTATACCACCAGTATAGATTAGGCTGAAATAATTGAAGGCTTCAAATGGTGGGCTGTAGATTTTAAACATTATTTAGTGAGGAATTGGTGCCTTCATTAGAGTTAAACCAGAGAAAAAGAACCAGAGGGATCTGTGTATTAGAAGAATTAGTGTAAGGAATTAGCTTATGTGAGTGTGGGAGCTGTTAAGTCCTAAATCCACAGGTCAGGCCCTCAGGAGGGCAGACTGAAGTTTGCAGGCAGGAGCTGAGGCCACACTCATCAAGTGTACTTTCTTCTGTTAGGGAAGCTGCCGTTGTGCTCTTAAAGCTTTTCAACTGATTGAAGCAGACCCATCCCAGTAACCTAGGATAATCTTCTTTACTTAAAGTCAGCTGATTATGGACTTTAATCTCATTTACAAGATACTTTCACAACAACACCTAGATCAGTGTTCAAGGAACTGGGGACTGTAGTCCAGCCAAATTGACAAACAAAACCAACCATTACAGTTGAGGTTATTAAAATACTTTGAACCCTTTGCAAAAGGGTTCTGCTTGCAAAAACATTCTGATTCTTCTTCAATCAGAGTTTATAACCTAGTGAAGTGACACAATCTAACAGTTCTGAAGGAAGAATAAAATGCCCATGGTCCAAAGGATTAACTAAAGAGAGGCATGGAGGGCACCCCGGGTGGTCACCGATTTAGCACTGCCTTCAGCCCAGGGCCTGATCCTGGAGACCTGGGATTGAGTCCCGCATCAGGCTTCCTGCATGGAGCCTGCTTCTCCCTCTGCCTGTCTCTCTCTCTCTCTCTCTCTCTCTCTCTCTGTCTCTCATTAATAAAAAATCTTAAAAAAAAAAAAAAATAGAAGCGTGGAAAGCACTTAGGATATAAGATGAACCACAGCAGTGCATGTAGTAGAATGCAATGCTTGCAGTTGGGGTGTAGGGAGGCTTCGCAGGGGAGGTAGTTGCCAAAGTGAAGTCTTTTTTCTTTTTCTTTTTTTTTTTTTTAAGGACTTTATTTCTTTATTTGAGAGTAAGAGAGCACAAGCAGAGGGTGAGGGCAAAGAGAGAGGGAGAAGCCGACTCTGCTGAGGAGGGAGCCCAATGCAGGGCTCTATCCCAGGACACTGAGGTCAGGACCTGAGCTGAAGGCAGACATTTGACCAACTGAGCCACCCAGGCACCCCCAAAGTTAAGTCTTGAAGGGTGAATAGGGTAACCCAGTAAAAGAAAAGGAAGAATGACACATAGAGCAGCATGTACTGGATAAGGAGAGAGGTAATGTGGCTTCTTATAAGAGCTGCAAGTTACTGTACAGCTAGAATATAGAGTGCCTGTAGGGGAGGGAACAGTGGATTCCCAACGAATATTGTCATCGTTGCCAAATGAGGAAACAGCTTCAGATAAGCTAAATGGATTAGTCTAATTGACAAGTAACTAGAAGGCCAAGATTGGAATTAAATTTACATCTGACTCCAAAATTGATATTCCTTCTACATGACAGGGTCACTCAAATTATACAGGTCGTTTCTAATTATCACCATTATAGGCAGTGAGTATCTTCTTTTTCTTTAAATTTATTTATTTATTTTTTTATAGATTTTTTTAAAATTTTTATTTATTTATGATAGTCACAGAGAGAGAGAGAGAGAGGCAGAGACACAGGCAGAGGGAGAAGCAGGCTCCATGCACCGGGAGCCCGATGTGGGATTCGATCCCGGGTCTCCAGGATCGCGCCCTGGGCCAAAGACCGGCGCTAAACCGCTGCACCACCCAGGGATCCCATTTAATTTTTGCTACAATTCCTCTTAATTGTATTCCGCATGTAACTTCAACATATTCTTCTCCTTTGCTTTTTCCAGTTCAGATGTTACTTGCTTTAGAACTAAATATCCTTATTTTGCCACATGCTTTTATTTATTTTCTTATTACCTAATAAAATCCCCAAATATTAACTCCTTAAACCAAGTCTCATAATTCCACCTTGACCTGTATGGTTTGAACTCTTTGAAGACCTAGTACAGAGCATAGCATAGAGTGTGCAACTTAATAAATGCTTGTTGGTTGGAAGAGTGATTATAATGCACCAGAATGGCTTATTTTCTTCATCAGGTGATCAGGGCATCAACTTATGATAAAGTTTAGAGAATGTCCTCCACTCTTATTATTTAGCCTTTTAATCTCCAATTCAGGTGAACTGAATTCTTTACGATTTCATTACCCACAAGTGGATGTCATTGGTATCAAAGTCTGCTTTAGGTATCAAAGGATTAGATTATTATACCATATTACACTGACTCTAGAAAATCCCTGTAATTGTTTTTAGATACTCTTTTAAACTTCTTTTGTTATTATTTTATTATTCTCAAAATGATGTGAAACCACCTCTTAAGATGAATATTTGCCTCAGCCACCTTCAGCTTTAGAGACTCCAACTATCCACTTCTGTTTGAGATTTGCACCTTGCTATGGGATTTCCATTGCTATCTCGCACATCTCCATTCCCAGTGCTATTCACTTACAGGTTTCTGTATTGCCTCCTGGGACTAATGCAAAGAAGTAGGGAAGGAGAGAGTAAAAATGAAGGTAATAAAGCAGCCATTATGTATTAGGCATAATGACATTCCAGGCATTTTGTTAAGCTATCTTGATCTAATGTAAACTTTACCAGCCTGGATAAGTAGATATGGAATTATTATTCCCATTTTATAAATGGGATGAAATTAAGTCTCGGTACATTTTGTATTTTGCTCATGGTTGTATATAGTTGTACTTAGAGCAAGTGACTGAGCCAGAATTTGAATTCTGATCTGTGTAGTTCTAAATGCTTAATCACATTGCTGTGTTTCACCTTCCTTTTCACAACTATTTCCTAGTTTATCCTTGTTTCCTCCTTTCTGGTGACATTTTATGCCTGTAAGGAGGACTTATAAAGAGGAAACAAACTCTTGCCTCTTTACCCTGCAATTCCTTTACTCCAGTACATAATTCTTAATTCTCACCTTATTTAGTTTTGGCTAGCAAAGCAAGAGTCAAAACAAGAGACAGATGAACAAGAACACCTTATTACCCCTCCATTCCTGGTTTTTTCCTCCAGTACCATTCCTAGCAACTTTCCATAGGTGTGTTGTTTTCCCAATCACTAGAATGTCTGTCCCTGAAGCTTACTTCATTACTCATGGCCCAGAGCACTCATAGGCCTGTCCAGCCCATGGAGGCCATCACTCGTGTCTTACATTGAGAAACTCCTTTCTTGTTTGGCAGGTGGTTGGGAAGAGAAGATATGATGAATGAACACACTGTGGTTGGGCAGTGGAGAGGGGAGCGTGGGCTGCATGTCAAGTTGGAGTTTGAATAGATAGAAGCATTGTTCCAAATGAAGATTAAGTCCCACAGTTTATTGTGTATTAAATGGGCTTTTGTGAGCTAGTCGGGGAGCTCAGTCAACATTTATAAGATTGTTACTAAGGAGAAATATGTTCAGAGTTCCAAACAAGTTACTTGCAAACAAACTTGAGGAACATAGTTACTTTTAAATTGAGAATTGCCTAATTGCAACAATTCTGGGATATCCAACTTTTTCTTCTGTAATAATGCTTCTCCAATGACAGATTTTTTTTTTAAATGCAGCTCTTCAATTAATCAGGTAGTTTTGTGGAACCACTGAAAGAAAGTAGTAATATGTCTCTTCACTTTATAATCTCTTTTAAAAGCCTATCAATTAGCATGAATTTAGAAGTGTTTCAATGTTCTGTTTGATTTTCAGAAACCAAGCCACCTCCTGTCATGTAGTTTTATAGCTGTTGGTGTTTTAGTAGCATTTTTCCTGCTGATTCAGGACTGTCCCTGGACTTACTACATATATTGTTTGTTGCCAGTGCCAATATGGTATGCTGTGCTAAGAGAGTAAGTAACATGCCTTGATGTCTTATTTTGTACTTTACCAATAGTGAAATCTGTGTTTAACGTGCATTAGATTTCTGTAGCATAAATCTTCAAAGATATTTATAATACCCTTCAATCTCTGAGCCCTCTCACTTCATTTACAATAGCATAAATGTTGCATATGAACATCTTTTTTGTTTTGACTTTTCCTTTTGACTTCATCTTTATTGCCCTGAGTTAGTATTGACCTTGTTCCTTTCTTTGTGTATCCTTTATAAGAAAAATCTGGGCTACAAAAAGAATAATTAATATTGATGGTACTATGCCAGGAGTAACTTATATTTTGAATTTGTCTCATCATCTAAGATTTCAGTGTATCTTTATGTTTCACAAGGAAATGTACATGTTTTCTTTCCACACATTTTTACCTTTCCTTTCATAGCTATCATGTAAACCTAAATAAATGGAACTTTGTAATTAAATCCAGACCACCATAGAGAGTGGTAGATATTAGTCCCATGTGCTATGGTTCTTCCCTTAAGTGCCTCCTCACAAGCTGGAAGTAAAATGGATTCTTACCATTGTAGAAAACATCAGAGGTAGGGCTCTCAGGCAAGTTTTGAGTACTTTAAAAGAAAACCACTCAAATACTGGGCTAGTTCACATTCACAGACGTGTTGCACATCTTGTTGCTATATTTGCAACAGTAATCTAGAATTTAAACTTAGTCTTGGGCATCCAAGCATCCTCTGAGCAAACCAGACCCCTAAAGCAGACCAGGGAAGGAGAGCCCAGACTTAAAGGGTATTTTCAGAGTTGTCCTGAAAATTTTCAGGGTTGGCCAGCATGTTTGTCATGACACAGTGTGTATTTTTATTCTAATTTTTGTTAACTCCAACTTTGACCACATCTACTATATGACCCATGTTAAAATATCAAAAATAAAAATTGATATTAAAATGTTTAAAATATTATCATTTAAAAGTATAAGTGAGGAATGCCTGGGTGGCTCAGTGGGTTAAGTTTCTGCCTTTGACTCAGGTCGTGATCCCAGGGTTCTGGGATCAAGCCCCGCATTGGTCTTCCTGCTCCCCATTTGTGCTCGCTCGCGCACTCTCTCTCTCTGTCAAATAAATAAATAAAATCTTTAAAAAAGAAATAGGAAAAAAAAAAAAAAAAAGAAAAGAAATAGGATAAGACAAAAAGAAACTAACAAAAGGACTTGGTGTTGCTTCTCCATTTGAAAGGAATGGGATTGCTGGATATATGTACTTAAATCAGATTTTTTTCTAGTCTGGTTTAAAATTAATCTCTGGTTTAAAAATTTTTAGAATGAAAGTTTTATTCTTGCAGAAAATTCTATTCTACTACAGAACCTCTCTTAAATTATTAAATGTCCTATTTATGAAGATGACATCTATGTTTAAAATTTGAGAGGAAATGTGATTTTGAATGTATGTTGTGTTCTATCTTTCTGGTAGATTAAATAGAAAATAAAACATAAAAATTCACTTTTCTTCTAAAGTCATAAAATCTTCTGAATGATTTACAAAATCATCTCGTTTTCTTGTGCTAGTTCACTGTTGAGAACAAAAGAAGCATTCTTCTTTGGACTGGTGTTATCTTTACTTTTCTACATGGCCCCTAAGTAGTTTTGATAATATTATGTGACCATTATTTTCAATCAGAAAAAGATAATAAACCAAATGATACTGATTTTTTGTAATTACCTTCTTAATCACTACAAATGCTAAAATTTTTTCCAGTGATGAAATGTAAAAAGTACTCAAGTATGTAATACATTTTTAATGGTTATGGATTCACATTTAATTACAGTGAGTGTATAATTAGCAACATCTTAAATTGGGTTTGGAAAAGGTTATTTAGTTCAGTGAAAAAGTGCAATTAAGATTTTCTTTACCTAAGGGGCAGCCTGGGTGGCTCAGCGGTTTAGCAGTGCCTTCAACCCGGGGCATGATCCTGGAGACCTGGGATCAAGTCCTGCTTCAGGCTCCCTGTGTGGAGCCTGCTTCTCCCTCTGTGTCTCTGCCTCTGTGTGTTTGTGTGTCTCATGAATAAATGAATGGAATCTTTAAATAAATGGATAAATAAGCAAACAAACAAACAAATAAATATAAATGGCCCAAATTAAAAAAAGATTTTCTTTACCTAGATTTGGAAAACCTATGTTTATTAAGACAGTGGAAATTTCGATATAAGATTAACCTTGCTGAATTTAAATTTTTCCCTAGTTTTTATCCATTTGGGTTCATTATATTTTATTTCTGATCATGTATCTGTAATTGGGTGTTCTCGTGTTTAAACTAAGATCAACACTTATTTATCATTAATGTTTATTTTTAAAAACAAATTTTTGTGATCATTATCAAATTAATTTAGAAATTATGCTTTTTCCTAAAATACTTCTAGCTTTCAAAAAAAAAGATTTAGATAAGTGAAGCCATTGAAAGAAATTGGTTAGAGATTATATTAGGTTTTGAATAACTATGAATTGAAAAGTCCCTGATTTCTAGGGTTGTGCAGTTTTTATATTTTACCACATATGACCTAATTTTTTTTTGTTCAATATGTAGTATAAATAATCTTGTTAAACAGGTTTCAAGTCATTCAGGACTTTGTCATATCACTGTTGACCTTTCCTCCAAGTCAGTTGGCTGGCTACCTGTTCATCTTTACCCTGGGAATTGAAGTATTAGTGAGTAATTTATCGCATTACAAAATTTTCAGATCTCTTTTATACATATGTAACTCCTTTTAAATGACCTCATTTTTCATTTCTTCTTTGGAATGCATTGCCAGGTTCTCAGTTTTTTCTACCGCTACATGCTCACAGCTGGACTTATTGCATTTGCCTGTTGGCCATTTATCACTCAGCTATGGATTCGAGCAAAGGTACAAGTACTTGTTTTGACATTGGACAGATTAGTAGCTACTTTGTTTTGATATGTATTTAACTCAGGGAATTGTTCATTTATAAAGAAAAGGGTAAGACGTATCCTTACATAAAGAGCCTTTTGACAGGAGGACTGAGGTTACCGTTAAGTGATTCTCATACACTTTGATATCAAAATGAATTAGTCATGCCGTGATTGAAATACTCAGAGTCAGAACTGGTATGTCCCTCTGTAAATCACTTCCTAGATTCTGTTAGCCTCAACTAGCTAAGGAATGGTTGTCTAGAGCAATGCAGTGGCTTAGGAGGCTTTGCTCTGAACTCAAGTCAGAAAAGTCACCATTCTCCTACTCCTGGGAATAGGTTCATGCTTCCACATTGAAACTTTTTGATGTAGGTACCAGGAGGATAGAAATATCTTCTTTCCACCTTTTGAGAACTTACTAAATTCTCCAATTAATAGGGTTATTGATAATTTTTTGTCTTAATCTACTTGCACAAGTATTTTTACTTCCCTCCTGAGCTCTATCACTTGATTATGACTGCAGGCCAGTTTTCTTATAGATATCATCAGCATATGGTATAACATAAATTGATTAAAGCCCTTGCTGTGAAATATGACCCAGGTTTAAATCCTGGCTGTTTCATTTACTGGTCACAGACCTGGGAACACTTATACTTTAACATCTCTGAGTTCAGTTTCCTCATCGGAAATACTATGAGTAATATAACCTACTTCATAAGGTTATTGTGAGAATTTAATCAGATAAGGCTCATCTTATACCTAACAGCGCCTACTATTTGACAAATCCGCCCCCAGGAGGAACTGTATTGCATTTTAAATAGTTCTAAAGCTTTGTGTGTAGTCTTCACAGCCATGAAGTCTGCGAAACACTAAAGCCAGTTTTCTTTACCATACTTGTCTAAAGATAACTTTTTCATTTATTTCAGAGCATCTCACTGAGTTGGATTTTCTTCTCTTTGCTCCTGGCAGTATTCCCGCTGATGCCTGTTGTAGGAAGAAAGCCAGATATCTTTCTAGTGTATGAACAATATTTTAACTTATTTGCTTTTGAGTATAATTGTTTTTCTCAGTCAACACTATGAAATATAAACCTCATCTTGGTTATGAGTCTCAAAATAAACTAGTGAATAAACTAAAAGTTAAAATACTAATATCAAACCATTAGTCGTAATTTTGGCTCAGTCTCTGAGGAGCATTAAAGCTCCCTGGAGATACTTCTGGGCCTATCAAAAAAATAAAATTGAGCCAAACAGTGATAACTTAAAATGCAAAAGAAAAAAAAAAGTCTAGAAGCTTTTGTATATTGAGGAATCAGTAAAGGTTTCATATGAGAAAATTGTTTTGTTTGCCAAAAATGAAAATATCTAAAAGCCAGTGATGTAATCTTTGTCTTTGCCTTTGAACATGTTCACACTTTAAATGTCATAGAATAATGAAATTCTCTCCTAATCTGCATGTAATGATCTCTAGGGGAGGAGACTCTGTACCTTGACTTTATATCTAATTAAACTGTTAGAAAATTCTGTATACCTTACCTAATTCTCCATGTTGCTGTCACATTTATTTCTTCTCAGTGTATACCAAATCTGTAAAATAATTGATTACCTTTACTTTTGACCTAATTTTAAATTATTATCAAGAAGTCTAGCTGTGTGTGTGTGCACATGTGTGTGCATGTGTGTGCTCAGCAAGCTAAATGATCTCTATTTCATGTAACATTCCCTGTCATTTTCTAATCGTGTAATCATCTTTGTTACTTTGTTTTGAACTCTGTATAAGCAATTTTTTTAGCATTTTAACCTAATCTTTAATCGATAAGGGTATATCTTTTTTAACTGAAGGAATATTAACTAAATTATATTTTTAAAGTATGTGTTAATTTTTGAGCATGTGTTATTTATCAGTGAACACATATTATCTCATTTCTGTGAAGTACTAGTATAGAATAAGTCAGGAATTAGTCCAGAAAGTCAATTTATTAGCAAAAAAAAAAAAAAAAAATGAAAATAATTGTATGGAGTTCTAAGACCATACTTCTCAGTCATAATTTATTAGTTTTACTAAGTAAAAACATTTTGTATCTGTCATAAACTATAATAGTATGTAAGAAGATTAATTCAAATATTTTCATTTATTTCTTGCTTCATATTTCTGTGTGAGCTCTCCTGTTGTCTTTATAAAACCCCTTTCCCTGCTTTGGTCAGTTTCTGCTTTTCTGTCCTGTTCAAGCAGTGTTGACATAGTTGAGCAGAATTTATATGGTAAAAGGAGGAGAAATTATATAAAGTGTCTCCATAGAAATTTGCCACTTGCATATTTTACTAAAGATGAATGCAAGAAGCAAACTTGCTAAAACAGGAGAAATCCTAATTTGTATTTTTTAAAATTATGTTTTTTCCCCCTCTCTGCTTCTTAATTTAAATTCCTCAGTGATTTAAGTTTGTGCTGGTGTTCTAGTGGTTATATTGCAACTTCTTTATTTTGACTTCTGGTTCATGGAGAAATTTCTGCTCTCCATTTGATCTCTCACATCACCTCCCTTCGTTAGAAATTTAACAAGACAGATATGTGAAACATTTAAAGTTAAATTTAAAAAGAAAAAATTAAAATTAAAGAAAAAAGCAAAAATAACATAGCTATGATATTCTTCTTACTCAAATCTCTAAAAAACATATTTGCCAATGAATTAAATTATTCAAAAGTTTAAAAATATATAAATTATTTTTTTAAAAAAAGAAAAAGCAAAGAATCTTGATCATAGGTCACTGTTTTCTTAAGCTTAAGTGGTAATCCATGTTGAATGTAGAACTACTTTTTTCCCTTACAATTTTCAAAAAGAGTGTGAAAAGAATCCAAACAAAAGCAAAAACAAGCAAGTATTTTCCTAGGAATTCCTGCTTTCATTCATTTTTAGCCCTGCCTTTTGTTTTCTTATTTCTCTTTAGCTACCTCCTTTTCTCATACTTGTTAAATTGCCTGCTTCCAGATTCTGTCCTCAACTATTTCAATTGTCCTATGTAACTCAGATTTTTAGGAGGTGAGAAATACAGCTTTAACATTAGTATACCATTTCTTTGGTATCAGTTTCCTTCAACCTCAGGAACCATACTATACCTAGTGTTCTTGAAAAAAGTATAATTTGTTGGGGCAAATGCCTCATAAGTTAAGCATCTGATTCTTGATTTCAGCTCAGGTCATGAGGTTCATGTCTCAGGTTGTGAGATCGAGCTGGCTCACATCAGATTCCATGCTGGCATGAAGCCTGCTAAATATTCTCTCCCTCTGTCTCTCCACAACGCCCGCCTCCTCTTAAAAAAAAGGAAATGTAGTTTGTTGTTTCCTTACTGTTCAAATGCCTCACCTACATGTTACCTTTGTGGCCTCTGTCCTACCCTTCCTTTAGCCAGGAGCAGCTGAGGAAAGCACCAAGATTAATGATAGAACCATTGTGTTCTGCTAGCAATACTAGGGATTAGAAATGTTGATCCTTTTTGTATGAGTAAGTGCTCATAATCAGAAAATTTATGTTGTAGATACTGATGATGTGTTTAACTATTTTTTATATTGTTTTTCTGTAAATGTATCCCAAGTCAGACTAAGGACTTGGTATGCATAAAATCTTTAAAAATCAAAGTAAAGAAATAAGGTAAAAATATCTAAAAATTTGTAAGGAATTAAAAATAACCCCATCCCTACTGCATCTTCCTCCTATGATTTTTTATACCTATATACCTGTATATCTATTTTGCTCCCTCATCATGATAAAACCAAATGACTGATAGAATCTACATTAGAGTAAAATATCAAACATTTTTATATGATGCATGTTCAGTAAATATCTTAAGGAAATTTAAAATTGTGAATTGTGTTTTAAAACAGAATAGGAGCTGGCTCGCTGGTTCTTCTGCTGTCCCTGTGTGTTCTAACATCTCTCATAAAAAGAAAAGATCGTTTTATAAATGAAGAGCTGCTGTTACATCTGTTTCAGGTCAGTTGCAGATTTGTTTGTTTGTATGTTTTTTTAAGATTTTATTTAATTTTATTTATTCATGAGAGACACAGAGAAAGAGGCAGAGACACAGACAGAGGGAGAAGCAGGCTCCGTGCAGGGAGCCTGATGTGGAACTCGATCCTGGGACTCCAGGATCATGCCCTGGGCCAAAGGCAGGCGCTAAACTGCTGAGCCACCCAGGGATCCCCAAGATTTTATTTATTTATTCATGAGAGACACAGAGAGAGGCAGAGACATAAATAGGCAGAGGGAGAAGCAGGCTCCTTGCAGGGAGGCTGATGTGGAATTTTATCCCAGATCTCTGGGGTCACGCTTTGAGCCAAAGTCAGACACTCAACTGCCGAGCCACCCAGGTGTCCCAAGTTAGTTACAGGTTTTCGATACCATATTACACTAATGATATACCAAATGGATCTTATGATTGTATTTAATGATATTGTTCTTAAGATGCCATCACGTTTACATTGCTCAATACCTGCCGGATGAGAAGAAAGTTCTCTGTTTAAGATATTACATGGAAAAAAAAAAGATATTACATGGAAATATAGTCTCTAAGGGGTATGAAATAGCCAAAAAGTCAGCAGACAAGCCCAAAGATGCCAAGAGAGCAGAGATTAAGGAGTTATAAGAGGCATCTGTATTCACCCAAAAGTTGAACTGAGATTTAGACTGAGATTCTTATTGTTCTCATTTGCATCAGGGGAAGGGTAATTTTCTAGTGAAAGCAGCCTCTGAGTATGTTTATATGAAGAATATAGCCAGTTTAAGACTTCAGATGATGTGCCAGGGAAGGTAGACTTCACCGTGGTTACTGGCTTTGGTGGTGAAAAGAACTTTGAACTTGAGGTTTCAAAATTGAATCAATTCGCATTTATACTGTATACTCAATATGTGATTTCCATTAATATAGCTTCAGTCTGTTTTTAATCTGTAGTTTTTAATCTCTAACTGAGTTGTGTGAATTAGAGAGTATATAATGTTATATTCTATAAATGACAGCTGTTTTCTATATAAGCATGGAAACCACTTTTTTTTAACAATAAAAAATTTTAAAAACACTGACAAAAGAAAAATTATAGGTGTCTTCTCAAAAAATTTCCTCAGAACAAACCTGGGATAATAGAAAGTAATGCCAAGAACACTCTAAAATAAAAATATAGCATCACTTAAAAGGTGTTAGTTTGTCCTTAGAGAACAACGGAGAACATATAAGAAGACAAGAAGTATTTTGTCAAATGTCTTATCAAGACGTAGGAATGTATATTTCATTTTAAATGGTGTATCAACTGGCTTTACACTAAAGCCCACAGGTAACATTGACAGAATTCACCTATAATTATGACTACTTTGGCAGAAATGAATGTTCCTGGATCCCACTCTACAGGAGCAAATATAATGTTAAAATTCTTAGAGTCCTAATTAGAAATATCCCTGAGTATAAGGTAAATCTGTTGCAAAATTTCTTTTTTACAATAACTTTATTAATTTAGATTAATTGCTCTATTGTGTAGCATATTTTTGATGATTCCAAGATAAATATCTTTTATTTTTTTAAGATTTTATTTATTTATTCATGGGAGACAGAGAGAGAGGCAGAGACACAGGCAGAGGGAGAAGCAGGCTCCACGCAGGGAGCCTGATGTGGGACTCGATCCCGGGACTCCAGGTCCACGCCCTGGGCTGCAGGCAGGTGCTAAACCGCTGAGCCATCCAGGGATCCCAATAAATATCTTTTAACATATTAATGTCTCTGACGTGAGAACATGTCTTACCATTGAAAGGATCCTAGGATTATGTCATAGCTTTGTCAACAGCATTTTTTTCCCTAAATTCACTGATAATATAAAATAAATTAAAAGTATCTTAAGGATTGGTGATGAGGTTGCTAATCTGATCTCTAGGAGATTTTACTTTGTTTACAGCCATAGCTGTCTTTCTTAAAAATGGCAAATAATTCACTAGTTCAGGGGTTGTTGGAAGATAATTTTTTAAAGAGCCAGATTATAAGTATTTTAGGCTGTGGGTCCTATGGAGTCTGTTGTAAATCCTCAGCTTTACCACTATAACACAGAGGGAGCTGTAGACAACACAAAAATGAATGAATGTAGACTATACATAAGTGACTATGTTTAAACAAAACAGTATTTCTAAGAATAGGCTACCAGCCTACAAGCCATAGTTTACCAGTTCTCCACAAGTTTATGTATATTCCCTGAAGATTATTGAACTCCTAGTGTTTCAACTACCGTATGAACATTCAGGCTACAAACAGGTATTGAATCAATGGACATGACTGAGTGAGGGCCACAAGTGGAAGACACTAAACCACATTGCACCATCTGCATTTCCATGAGTTAGGAAATCTTCAAAATTAATAATGAGTATTTCTAAATAGACATGGTGTGACCACATATACTAAACTACTCTCAAAAGTGTCAAGTGCCTTATTTTCTGCTTAGTGACAGAGTTCTATCTTGTAGCCTGGGCTGTGAGAGGGTGAGCTGGTCTAATTTCAGTAGCTTTGGGGCTAGATTCCAGTTGTTCCAGCACTTTTCTAAGGATTCTTTTTATAATATAAGTCTCTCACCACCTTCTCTTCTACTGATGTGATTTGTATTTACTCTCAGATGCTGAGCATAGCGCTTTCCATGTATGTTGTGTACAGCACCCATCACAGTCTACTCAAGAAACAAGGACTGCCTTTTTTAAACCAGATCATTAGCTGGATAATATTAGGTAAGAGGGCAATCGAGCTAAATGAATTAATGTTATTATATCAAGTCCTATCTTAAAATTATCCATTTACATCTGTATTATTGTTACTGAGAGAAATAATTTCATTGAATGAAAATAATAATAACCAGCTATGATTTCTAACTCATGCTGGAATTTGACAAAGAAAATTAGAACTTCTATGACCATTCATGTGTTGATAAGAATTACTTGATACAATATTATTGGCCTGATAATAAGGCTAAATATATATTCACATCTAATAAAATTCTAAGTGATTCCCGAAGAGAAGAGATCCTTATGCTCAAATTTCATGTCAATTCATAAATTCTCCATTCTTACACAGAGACTAGGAAACAGTTCATTTTTATCTTTATTTCCCTTGCTGAGAATAACATTGATTAGTTACCTCCCAACACATTACACATTTTATAAAGCCAGTTAAATGTTTCAAAACACATTCCTCTATAGTACCTTTACTTAAGGATCCTGAAATGTTCATGTGAAAGAAACAGAAGTAACTTAAAGACCTAGGGTTTCACTTCCAACTGGAAAACAAGACAGGTGCAAACTTGAAGTCCAAGTTTTTCATTTAAAAAAAAAAAAAAAAGACATTTTGTGATGTCTATGAGTAATGTGACTTGCAATTTAACCTCTCTGGTTTGTTGTTTTTTTAATGATTTTTGGATTGGAACTTTACCTTAAAAGTGATGAAGGCTGTTCTGCAGGCCTTCCCATTAAATTATCTTGATTTAATAAAGTTACTATTTATATTCATTTTGCATAAACAATATTGGCAACTACTCCTTCATCCAAAAAAAAAAAAAAAAAAAAACCAATGTGTTCAGTTTGTACTATGTTCTGGCACTGTTCTATTCCCTGAGAATAATAAAGATAGACAACATCCCTGCCCTTTTGAAGCATATATTATACACGGAAGGGGTAGGTAATATTCTAGTAAAGTGACCATAAATAATGATCTCTCACATGACATATTAGTTTTTAAATCCCCAGAAAAAAACAAAAACTATGAATGGGAACTCTCGTATTAAAGGGAAGTCTTTCTGTCATAGTGCATAACTTCACAAATGCACAGTCATGTACAACACACACCAGCAGATAAATAATATATGGCAAATAGGAGGTCTGATATAATTAGTAGCAATGCAGCTCTTGCTCATTCCTGTACAGTGCAGCCTCGCTCACCTCCTTAGTTTTCTTACCTACCTAGGGGTAAACTACAGTGAAGAAGAGAAGCAAAGAAAACACAACTTGTGCACATTTCATTATATCTCATTTCTAAACGTCTAAAACTTATAAAAAGGTTTTTAAAAAAAGAACATTTATCAGAATTACAGAAAGCCATCCTTCACTTCATGTGCTTGTCCCTTATCTGTGTTTATGAATATATATGTACACTTAAAATTTTTAGATGCCATATTCAGTATTTTTATTTATTCTGCTTTCCTTATGTTAATTTTTCAGTCGACCTAGCAATGTTCATGGCATTGTTTTCTTTCTTTGTCTTTTATGACATTGATATTTTTGAAGAATATAACCAACCACAACCCCCACCCCACAATGGATTGTTACTCAATTTGGATTTGTCTGATATTTCCTTATAATTAAATTGAGGTTAGGCATTATTGGCCTAATTGAATATTACAATTAATTGAATAATTGAATATTAGAATATTGCATAAGTGATGCTGTGCCCTTCCTAAGGTCACATTTGGAGGTGCATGATCTCTATCTGTCCCTCATTGTTGATGTTAATTTGTATCACCCTATCAAGGTGTTACCCATTTTTCACCATAAATTTACTGTTTTCCCCCCTTCCCTTGCTACTAATAAACTGTCAGTGAGGAGACACTCTAAGACCAGCAAATATCCTCATCAAAATTCCTCCCTAGATGTAACATCCATTCATAAGTCTTTCCTGATCCAATATTTGTCATGATGACCACAAAATGATTCCCATTGCATTTACCAGAGGTTCTCTGCATTCTTTTCTGAGAATCTTCCCTTCTTTCCTATACATTCATTCGTTGACTTAGCTATTTATTATTTTTGTGGACTCAGGAGCACTTATTTTTTAAAAATTTATAACTCATTACTGTTCATACTTTGGGGCTTAAATTGTCCCAGACTTGGCTAGAGAGAGCCTCTTCAAGCTAGCTTCTAAATACACACCCATCAACCCCCATAATTTTTTTGATCACTTTATTTTCTGGCATTGAGAAAATGTTTACCTTATAAAGTTTACCTTATATCCATACTGTCCCAGCTCTGGAATCAGTTATTTCTCTGAGGAGCCATAGTTCTTTTTATTGGGTGAATGGTGCCATATGTACTCATCACTACTGGGGTATCTGCTTCTTTGCTCTTCAATAGACAGAGCTAGGAAATATGTACTCTTATATACATATAACATCTCATATATAGGTACATATACACGCATATGTTAACACATACATGCACATAAACATGCATATACACATATTTCAGAGATCATAAGTTCATGCTGATACCTATATTTCTATCTATTCTTTCTTGCCTTCCCCCATTTCATATTTATATGTTCTTCCCATGATGATAACTAACCTTGGCTTCCAACAACATCAATATGTATACTCATTTGTTAGTCCTATAGCACATCTAAAGCAATTTCAGGAATGTTTCACCCATGCCATCACAATAAATAAACTTAATATTAGTCAAGATTTGTTTGTAATTCTCACTCTGCCCCCTCACTTCACCTTGCCTAAGACTAAAGGTTTATGGTTAAATATTGTGTTCATATTTATTTAGATTTGCCTGCCTGCCTCCCTCCCTTCCTCCATTTTGTTTACGGTGATTATGATATTCATTTGAAACACAACTAGGTTTGTTTCAGTTTGCTGTTTTGGTTTTTATTTTTTCTTTCCTATTCTTTTTTTTTTTTTTTTTTTTTTTATGATAGTCACACAGAGAGAGAAAGAGAGAGAGGCAGAAACACAGGCAGAGGGAGAAGCAGGCTCCATCCCGGGAGCCCGACGTGGGATTCGATCCCAGTCTCCAGGATCGCGCCCTGGGCCAAAGGCAGGCGCCAAACCGCTGCGCCACCCAGGGATCCCTCCTATTCTTTTTTATTTAATTTTTTGAATACATACAATATTCACATGCTTCCAAACATAGAAACTATACAAAAAGGTATACTCAAAGAAGTGCTGTATGTAGTACTTTCACCCCATTCTCCTGTATCTCCAGTCCTTAATGGGCTATAAACGTCATTGCTTTCTAGTTACCCTTTATGTGTTTCTCTGATATAAGTATGTTTTCCTATTTTTCCTCCTTTCTTACACAGAAGCGGAAGCATTTTATATATCCTCTTTTGTACTTTGCATCTTTCACTCAATACCTCTTGGTAATCAATTCATATCAATTCATAGAGCTCTTCTTTATTCTTTTTTTACAGCTATTTAGTTTTCCAATGTGTATGTATTCCATTGTTTATATAACCAGTCTCCTATGCTTTCATGTTTAGGTAGGTAATGATTTTTTTTAATTTTTTTTTAATTACAAATAATCCTGCAACAAATAACATTGAGCATATGCGTAGTTCATACTGTTAGGTATATTTTCAGAATAAATTCCTAGAAGTTATATTATTGATGTAAAGGGTAAATGTGCATGTAGTACTTTTAAATATTGCTAAATTCCCCTCCAGAGATGCACCATTTTTCATTTCTGCCAACAATATAGTGCCTATTTCTCCATAGGCTCACCAAAGTCTTTTAAATTTATGCCAGTCAATAAGTTTATGCCAGTGACAATCAATTATGTTCAAGCTTTGGAATTTATGCCGTTTTAAATTTAAGAAATGGTATCTTTTTGTTTTTAATTTGTATTTTTCTTATTATGAGTGAAGTCAAACATCATTTCACATGCTTAAGGGACATTTTTATATCTCTAATGGGAAGGATCTATTCATCTGTTTTCCCTAGATTTTAATAAAATTTTTGGTTCTTTGCTTTTATTTTTAAAAGCTCAGCCCAGGTGGCTCAGTGGTTTAGCGCTGCCTTCGGTCCAGCACATGATCCTGGAAACCGGGGATCGAGTCCCACGTCGGGTTCCCTGCATGGAGCCTGCTTCTCCCTCTGCCTGTGTCTCTGCCTTTCTCTCTCTCTCTCTCTCTCTCTCTCTCATGAGTAAATAAAATCTTTTTAAAAAAAATTAAAAATAAAAGCTCTTTATAAATTAGGGATATTAGTCCTTTACCTATGATATATGTAACAGAATTTTTTCCCAATTTGTCACATGTCTTTTCACTATGCTTATGATGTCTTTTTGCCCTGCAAATGATTTCTAATTTTGTATACTCAGACTTCTTTTAATGCATCTGACTTTTTGGTCACAGAAAGCTGTTCCTGGTACCTACGTTATAGAGGAATTCAGTCATATTTTCTTCTAGTACTTGTATACTTTTACCTTTTACATTTCAATCTTTGATTTAGTTAGAGTTAATTATCCTAAATGTATGGTATAAAGAAAGGATTTAATTTTATTTTTTCCAAATGACTATCCATTGTCATTAATAAAGACTTTATTTGCCCCAGTGATTTAACACTTTTATCATACATTAGATACACTGGCCTATTTCTAGACTTTATATTCTATTCCAATTATATGCCTATTCATGTGCCAATCGCATACTGTTTTAGTTACAGAGACTTCATAGTATATTACAATAAAGTATGAACTTTAGGATCAACTGCTCTAACTACAAAAAAAAAAGGCCACTGGAATTTTTAAGGAGATCATATTAAATATGTAAATAAACTTAGGGAAAACTTATATTTTAATCATAAGTAATGTTGAGGCATTCTAACCAAGAACAAGGGATGTCTTTCCACTTGATCCAGTCTACTTTTATGCCTCTAAGAGTAGTCTTTATAGTTTTCTTCATACAGGCTTTAAATATTTCTTATCAAGTATATTACCAAATATTTTATCTTCTTTTTCGCAATTGTAAATGGGCCTTTCTCACTCATTGTGCCTTCTATTTTTTTTTTTTTTTTTTAGTATAAGTTGCTCTTGATTTTTACATATTGGTTTTATATTCTATTTCCTTACTGGATTCTTTCATTTCTTGAGTTAGGTTTTTCATCAACTCTCTAAGATTTTCCAAGTATACTATCATGCCATTTACAAATATAGGTGTATATTTTCCCCCTTTTCCCTCCTTGACTTTTTTTTTTTTTTTTTTTTTTTTGTCCCTTGACCTTTGTGGGAATACCTCTGATACCTCTGGAGTTGGCTTTAGGATTTAGGTACATATATTTGTTGGCTTTAGGATTTAAGGTACATATATTTGTCATGTTAAAGTACATGCATTCCTATTTTATTTAGAGTTCTTATTACGAATGCATGGATGTTGAATTTTGTCAAAGGCTTTTTCATTATCTATGGGAGTAATGTGATTTTTTTCTTAGACCTATGAATATGGCCTATTAATAATATCAGTAGAGTTTTGAGTATTGTACCATCCTTGCATTCCTTATATAAACCCCAAGACACATTTTTATCATAATATATTATATTCTTAATGTGTGTTGGGGTCCATTTGATAGTATTTTTCCATCAGTATTCATAATGATATTGGTCTTTAATTTTTTTTCATTCTATATTTATCAGATTCAGGTATCAATATTATGCTTCTTCATTAAAAAAATAAATTTCTCTTTGATTTCTATACTCTAAAATAATAGATAGTCCTGGGCCGTATCTGTTCTGTAAAGTTTTAGAAGAATTACCCTTTGAAACTATACAAACCTAATTCTTTGTTAGGTAGTTCCCTGATAACTTCCTATATTTCTTCTATGAAATTGGCCTGTTTAAGTTTTTATCTTTGCTGGGGTTAGTTTGGGAAGCTATATCTGCCTAAGTGGTTATACATTTCTTCTAGATTTTCAAACTTGTTTGCATAGAGAGATGCAAAGTAGTCTCTTAATGATTTAAAAAATTCCGTCTGTGTCATTAGACCTTTCCCTCATCATTTATTTTATTTGCACTTTTCCCCTTTTCTGTGATTAACTTAATGGTTTGTCCTTTTTTGTTGATTTTCTCAAAGAATCTAGATTTTGATTTATTAATTTGATTTACTGTATTTCTATTCACTAACTCATTAGTTTTTGTTTTATTTTTACTTTCTAGTTTCATTGCATTTTGCCAGAGATTGTTTGCCCTATTTCCACTTTATGGAACCTACTGCTACTTTCTATGTGCTCTAGTGTATATGATTAGTTTTTGTAAACATTCCATATGTACTTGAGAAGAAAGTAGTCTCTGTTATGAGACTGTACTGTTCAGTATATATCCAGAATATCTATTTTGTTGGTTATATGGTTTTATATTCTTATATTCTATAAGTTGTTTTTTGTCAACTTATCCTAGTAAGAAGGGTGTGTTACAGTTTTCTTAGTATATTTCTACCTATTACTTTTTGTATCTCCTATAAATTTTGTATTATGTAGGTAGTTGATGTGCTCTTTGTAGCAAAATTTATAACTATTACATCATCATTGTGGAATGTGGCTTTAATGTCATATGCTATCCCTTTTGTCTTGTTTATTGCTTTATAGCCTGAAGTGTACTTTATCTGGTATCAGGGTTGCAATTCTGAATTTCTTACTGTAAACATTTGCCTAGTCCATTCCTTTATTTTTAGTCTTTTGAATCACTGTGTTTTAAGTCTGTCTCTTTTATTCAGAATAGAACTGGGTTTTGCTATGTGTGTCAATTTGAACCATTTTATTTAAGTGAAAATATTCATGTTTAAGCTTGGTATCTCTCTATTTTGTCATATTTTCTTATGTTATAGTTATGTGCATATTGTGCTATATAATTCCTGTGCTATATACTTTTTCAAATTTGGAATGTCCTATATCATTTTATTTATTGTCCTTATTGATTTTGTCATTGCTTTGGGAAGGTGAGATTCAGTCTGCTGCTTTTTCTCCAAATACATAAACATTCCTGTGGCATATGTTTTCTTTTTATTCATTTATTTTTCAAAAGAATATTTTAGTTTTTAATTATTGAGATATAACTGGCACAAAGCATTGTATAAAGTCTAGGTATACAATGCTTTGGTTTGATGCATTTATATATTGCAACATGATTAACAGTGCAGTGTTAGCTAACACTTCTATCGTATCACACAATTATCTCTCTTTTGTGGTGAGAACAGTTAAGATCTATCTCTTTATAAGTTTGAAGTTTATAATGTATTATTGACTATAATTTCTATGTTCTGTCTTAGGCCTCTAGACTTATTTATCTACTGATGATAAGTTTCTACCTTTAAGCATCTTCCCATTCCACCACCCTCAGCTCCTCATAAGAATGTGGTCTTTTTAGATTCTACATATAGGTGATGTCGCACAATATTTGTCTTTCTCTGCCTGGCTTATCTTACTAAGTATAATGACCCTTGTTGTCACATGTCTTGGCTTATTTCCATGTCTTGGCTATTGTGCATAATGCTACAGTAAACATGAGCATGTAGATATCTCTTCAAGATCTTATTTTCAGTTCTTTTGGATAAATACCCAGAAATGGGATCATTGGATAATATGGTAGTTCTATTTTTAATTTTTTGAGGAATCTCCATACTATATCCATAGTGACTGCATCATTTTACATTTCCACCAACAGTGCACAAGGCTTACAGTTCTTATACATCCTTGTCCACTCTGGTTATATTCTATTTTTGTTTCTTTTATAATGGCCATTCCACCAGATGTGAGATGATATCTCATTGTGGTTTTTATTTGCATTTCTGTGATGATTAGTGATTACTAATGATTCTGTGATCTTTTCATGCACCTGTCGGCCATTTGGATGTCTTCTTTGGAGTAATATCTATCTAGTTCCTCTGTCCATTTTTTAATTGAATTGAATTTTTTGTTGTTAATGAGTTATATGAGTTCTTTATCTATTTTGGATATTAGCCCCTTATCTGATATATGGTTTGCAAATATTTTGTCTTCTTCCACAGGTTGCCTTGTCATTTTATTGCTTGTTTCTTTTGATATGCAAACTTTTTCATTTCATATAGTCCCACTTGTTCATTTTTGCTTTTGTTCCTTGTGCTTTGGGTGTCATATCAAAAAAAATTGCTAAGATCAGTGTTATTCTTAATATTATCCTATTATTTTCACCAAAGAGTTTTATGCATGACTTTTTAACCCATTTTGAATTAATTGTTGTGAATGGTGTAAGATTTTTCTGCATGTGGTTATCTAGTTCTCCCAACACCATTTGTTGAAGAGACTATCCTTTCCCCACTGAGTGTTACTGGCTCCCTTGCCAAATATTAGTTGACTGTGTATATGAGGGTTTACTTCTGGGCTAAGCATATATTTTAGATAAGACATTTCATCCTTGAGACTCAGAGAGATAGGTACTACTAGAGGATGCCTACCAAATGCTGTAAGGTGTGAAATAGTTGACTCAGAGGTAGATCAGCAGTATCTCCAGAAATCTCTTCCAGGCACTGATTCACCATAGTCTAGTTCCAATGAGCACTTTTTGCTAATGTGCTGTGATCTCCAAATGGATTAAATGTTATAAAACTTGTTCTAACATATGTCATTCAGAATGGGGACTCTTATTTCTCCCTCTATCACCTCATCAATTTTTTAGACAAAAGTAAAACAAGGATAGAAAATAGAGTTTTACAGAAGATGTCTCATTTGGGCTGGCTTTTATAATAAATTTTAATGTGTCACTTTTTTTCTGTTAAAATATGTATCTGCTGATAACAGTACTGGACTATCACACCTGAAAAAGAGAAGGTATTTGTCAAAGGGACTATCAATATAACATTCAGATTCTTACATCTTGCAGTGACTTTGTTTTGAATGAGATTGTCTTTAAATTTAACTTATTAGTAGATGTTGATTAGTAATAATAACAGCAGCTAACATTTACTAAGCACCTACTGTATCCCTCACACTAGGTTCAAAGGGCATTTTACAGGTAAAGTTGTATTTAAACCTCACAACAACTTATTTATATGTTTTCTACTTGACAGCTAGGAATACTACTTAGATGAGTTCATAAACTTGCCCTGTAGTTAAATAGTTAATAAATGAATCAGCCAGAGTTTCATCCCAAGTCATCTGTCTCCATACTCAAGAGCATTTAATTCCGTATATGTTTCCTGCCTAACTAGGGTGATGGGGAACTTAGGCATATTTCCTTCCCAATATAGAAATGAGGAGTTTATGTTTTGTGGCTCTCCTATTGAAGTACTTGCTTTCTTGTCCTGTGGGGAAGGTTTCCTTCATTTATTAAGATTACTCTTATTACAACCCTCATATGTGGGGAAATACTTTCCTGTTTTTCATTTTCTAGGTGGCACACTACCACTCTCAGTGCATACTTCACAGTGGGAAAACTTAGGAAGAGGAGAAGGGGGTTAGGAAAAAGCAATTTCTGGGGAATAAGTTGTCTGTGGACTAAATGCCTAATTAAGAGAAAATTTGCTAACTCTGGAACAATATGTTGTATTACATTTTTTATTATTTATATTAGCAAATAACAAATTACTCATTTAGGGGTTAATATTACAGTGAGCAAGACTAGACAAAATTGAGAAAATCTGAGCAAAAGGTAGTAAAATAATGAAATGTAATTTGAATTAAAAATGTGAAGTTTCAGGGGCGCCTAGGTGGCTCATTCGGTTAGGCCCCCAACTCTTAATATCCACTCAGGTCATGATCTCAGGGTTGTAGAATCAAGCCCCATGTCGTAGTGCTCCATACTCAGCACAGAGTCTATTTGTCCCTCTCCCTCTCCTGCTGCTCCTTTTCCACTCACTTGGTCGTTGTTCTTTCTAAAATAAATAAATACATAAATAAAATCTTTTTTTTTTAATGTGAAGTTTCAGATTTCCACAAAACTGGTTAGGGCAAGTATAGCCCATTTTGAGAGGTCATAGAAACAATTCTATAAATGACACTAGAATCAGTACTTCTAAATGCATATACACTGTGTTTGTGTATGTCATAATGACACTGTCCTGCTTTGTTTTATTGCAGCCTCTTCCTTCGTCCTACCACTACTGAGTCCTACAAGTCTCTTTGAGCGGTTGTTTAGCATACTTCTTTCCTGGATGTCAGCCTACCTACTGCTAAGCACAGGGTATAAACTGTTTTTAAAATTTAATTTTTAGTGGCAAATGATATTGACATTTCTCTTTGAATATTTTACCTCTGGAAATGAAAAATATACAAATCTTGAGGAATAAATCATAAGTATTGTCTATTTCGTAAGAACTGTGTATGACTTGATCTTAAATCTTGTTTTCTTTTTCTTATTTTCATAGTATTGCCTGTTGTCTTTGTCTTTCTGTTTACTTCCTAAAGCTGCTAAAATGTCATTTCACTACAGTATTAGAAAGTTCTGATTGATTATGTAGGAATTTGAAGTCTCAAACAGTGACTTAAAAGAACTGTGGCTTTGTTACATTTCTTTCATGTATTTCAAATCACCCCTTGATTTGTTCACTTATTTGAATATATTTTCATTCTTACTCTTAAATATATCCTAGTCCAAATATTCCTTTTGATTCAGAAACTTTCAGAATATTTTCCCAAAAGTTAAAGAATCCATTTTTAAAGATTTTATTTACTTATTCATGAGAGACACAGAGAGAGAGAGAGACATAAGCAGAAGGAGAAGCAGGCTCCATTCAGGGAGCCTGATGTGGGACTCGATCCCAGGACTCCAGTCCAGGATCGAAGTCCTGGGCTGAAAGCAGACACTAAACCACTGAGCCACCCAGGCATCCCAGATTTAAATTTTCTTACAAAACAAAAACAAAACTAGCAGCGTGATTTGGGATAGATCTGCAAGTGTTCTTTAGATTTCAGTGAACAGTGATACAATCTCCCCATCTTCTTTGAAGAAAAGGATTTTTCACTTGCTTGAATTTTATTTCATCCTTACTTAAATGTTTGTGAGGGTGAGAAATGTGTACCTTGTAACAACATTGTATAGAACAAATCAAATTACCACCACTCATAGATAGTTCAAAATTTGGCCCAAACACAGTTTCTTAATCCCAACTAGACTAAACTTGGGGTTTCACCATTGTGCTATCAACAGATTATTCCCAGTTTAGATGATTTTGTAAAGCCATTTGAGTCCTAGACTTGGGTTCGTTCTTTGGGAAACTTAGTTGCCCTAACTCAGAATTAGAACGATGTTCTTAAAAATCTTTTCTTAATGGGCCCTAACTTTCTAAGTGGACCTAGGCTGCAGGAGTTCTTGTAGTCCTCAGATAAGATATGATCCAGTGTGGTATGAAACTTTCTCTTAAAAAAGCTCCATACACCTCCTACCTTCCTTTCTCCCTGCCTAACCAGTTCTGAAACACAGATGTGAAGAAGTAATAAAAGCAACATGGAAATTTTCAACAGTTACCTAATAAGATTTTAAGAGAGGCTTTCTTTGAGACTTAGAACTTTAAACTTTGAAATAAAACTTGAAGTCTATCAGCAGTTTCTTAAGAGTGATAAACAGAATCAGACTTTAAAACTGTTCACTCTCTGAGCGTGTGGGTGGCTCAGTCATTTAAGTGTCCAACTCTTGATCTCAGCCCAGTTTTGATCTCAGGGTTGTGAGTTCAAGCCCTGTGTTGGGCTCCATACTGGGTGTGGAGCCTACTTAAAAACAAAAACAAAACTTCACTTTGACCTGTTATTGGTGAAATTTCAAAATAAATAATTTAGTTACAATCAGAATCTATCAAACTATATATGAATTAGTTTTTAGTCTAGATAAGAAGGCAAAAAAATAATTTGTATTTTAACTCACCATTTTGGGGTGACCCACGAGTTTCATTAAGAAATCTTCTCTAGAGGTTGCCTTAAGAAGATATGTGTTTGAGACGGTCCAGAAATATTTGCCAACTTCTACACAGTCCCTTAATAATCACTAAACCCTTTTCTTTTTTGAGCCTTCACATTCTAAAGCAATAAACACATTTAAAAGAATACAGAAGATTTAAGAAATATAAATAGATCTGGTTTACTAGATTAGAGAGGAAGGAAGAAAGAAGAAAGGATGATTGAAGTTGAATTTTGAGTGAAAAAATATTTCGTGATCTATAATGAGCTAATCATGTAACGTACATTGGGGATAAATATGATAGTGTTTTAAATTCTCAATTTCAGGGCAGCCCAGGTGGCTCAGCTGTTTAGCGCCACCTTCAGTCCAGGGCGTGATCATGGAAACCTGGGATCGAGTCCCATGTCGGGCTCCCTGCATGGAGCCTGCTTCTCCTCCTGCCTGTGTCTCTGCCTCTTTCTCTTTCTCTGTGTCTCTCATGAGTAAATGAATAAAATTTTTTTAAAAATCCTCAATTTCATAGTCATAAAGATACCAAAGCATATTTCCATAAGTAAATTTATTTTAAGAAAATCTAAAAAGCAAAAACTCATGTGTAAAATCAGAACAGTAGTAATGAGTATGACCTTATTAATGAATGTATTAAGAAATATCATTCAACATCAGAAATATCATTCATGTCTTCTGTGAAGGTATATTTACCTTTAGAGAAAATGCAACAGAGATAGCCTAAAACAGCACAGTCTGACAATTTCAGTTAGTACAGTTTTCAATGTCAAATCAGTTTTGCAAAACTGATAGTCCACCTTATTATTCTACATCACTATTTGGACAGTCTGGGGGTTCTCTATGTAAATTAGTGAACAGTCAGAATTATAGGCTATTTAAAAGAAATGCAGTTTTATTACTTTACAGAAATACAGTAATAGCAATTCTAAATTCTAACAATGTATCCTTGATTTAATGAATAAAGAAGATTCATTTTAATCAACATTTCATTATTTTTATGCAAATAGAAGCTATTGTAATGCTTGAAAATAGTTCTCTTAAGATTGTTAAACATTTCTCACTGAAATTGTATTTATATCATCTCTTTGCTTAACAAACTATAATACAAAGCTAAATGCCTTTTCTGCCCTGTTGAATTTGCAGAGACCAAACTAGTAGATCCTAATTTTGTAAAGTTTTACTATGTACACTCTGAGTCTGTGATGACATTTTATTGATATTTCAGTGTATTAATTCAGATATGCAGATTTTATACAAGATATTGATAGTCTGAAGAAATAAAGTCCCATAGGAAGATGTCTTTATCAGCTATATTCATCTACATTTTACAAATGAAAATTATTATAGTTTATAGTTTCTGAAAGGAAATAAATCAGTAGCACTATTTGTAGAACTATGAAATTTATGTTTTTATATATTAAGAAAGAATACTTTCATATGTAACTGCAAATATTTTTTAAAAATCATGGTCCACTTTTGCTTAGAGTATACTCTTTCTTGATTCAATTAATCAACAATTGTTTTTTCTCTCGTGTCCTGAAAGCTAGACAAACAGGCAGAACAATAGCTTACCCCACGTGTATAATAGAATTGTAAGCTGCTATAAAATAAGGACTTTATTTTACAGTATTAGGCAATTACAGAATGCAACAGTTAAGTTATTGTGACTTAATTAGTTGGGAATTATAAGATAAAAAGAATGCCTAGAGAAAGAATTTGAGTAGAGGAACATGGTGCCATCAAAGACTCCTGTGGAAGTTGAACTAAATTTTAAAGAACATCTAGGATACAGGCGTTCTAAATTAACATTTGTTATTCAGTTTTTTTTAAATCATTGTAAAAATAGCAGTGATCACATTTTGGAAACTAGGGATAAAGAGGAAAATCACCTATTAACCCTACCCCTGTAATCTGTAATTGTCTTTTTAACATAGCATAGTCCATGTACTAGTTTATATCTTTTTTTCTACCTAACATTATTTTATTTTAAGATTTATTTATTTATTTTAGAGAGAGAATTAGTGCTCAGGAGTGCAGTGGGGAGACGCAGAGTGAATGGGAGAGAGTCACAAGCAGACTCCACACTGCGTGTAGAGCCCAACCTTACAATCCTGAGTTCACAACCTGAGTCAAAAAGAGTCGGATGCTTAACCAACTATGCCAGCCAGGTGCCCCTTACCTAACATTATTTTAGAAATGTTGTCCTAGGTGGCTCATAGGCTTCCTAACCATCATTTTAATGGACATTTAGTATTCTGTGAGGTGATGAACCTTGATTTATTTAGCCACTCTTCTATTTTTGATCATTTTATTTCTATTTTTTATTATCATAAATAATATTTTGAGTTATGTTTTTGTGCACAATCTTTCCACATAGTTTAGATTATTTCCTTTGTTCATTTCTCACATGTAGTATAGGGGGGCCATAGAGTATGAATTCTTTTTTTTTTTTTTTTACTTTTGTCTTCAGAACAGTGCCAGTTTATATTACCAGCAACCAATGAGGGGTCCTAGTTCATCACATCCGTCACAGTATTTGGTATTTTCATTTTTATTTTATTTTTTATTTATTTTTTATTGGTGTTCAATTTACTAACATACAGAATAACCCCCAGTGCCCGTCACCCATTCACTCCCACCCCCCGCCCTTCTCCCCTTCTACCACCCCTAGTTCGTTTCCCAGAGTTAGCAGTCTTTACGTTCTGTCTCCCTTTCTGATATTTCCCACACATTTCTTCTCCCTTCCCTTATATTCCCTTTCACTATTATTTATATTCCCCAAATGAATGAGAACATATAATGTTTGTCCTTCTCCGACTGACTTACTTCACTCAGCATAATACCCTCCAGTTCCATCCACGTTGAAGCAAATGGTGGGTATTTGTCATTTCTAATAGCTGAGTAATATTCCATTGTATACATAAACCACATCTTCTTTATCCATTCATCTTTCGTTGGACACCGAGGCTCCTTCCACAGTTTGGCTATCGTGGCCATTGCTGCTATAAACATCGGGGTGCAGGTGTCCCGGCGTTTCATTGCATTTGTATCTTTGGGGTAAATCCCCAACAGTGCAATTGCTGGGTCGTAGGGCAGGTATATTTTTAACTGTTTGAGGAACCTCCACACAGTTTTCCAGAGTGGCTGCACCAGTTCACATTCCCACCAACAGTGTAAGAGGGTTCCCTTTTCTCTGCATCCTCCAGTGAGAGTGGGGAAAATTAGCAAGGCAGGTATTTTCATTTTTAAATAAGAACACCAACTGCTATTTTCATAGGTCAAAAATGGTAGGGCTTTGTATAATTTTCCTTACCTGTTTTACTGAGGTTTTCTCATATATATATTAACTGTCCATATGCTTGGGCATTCTACATCTTATATGCCAAGTGATTTGTGTGGCTTTATTAAATCCAGATACTTCCTTCTGCCTGATCTTCAGTTTTTATTTTTATGATCAGTGATAGAGTTTAAAGCATCTTGCTTCTTTTGCTTCTCATGTTTAGGAAGTAGTGCTAAATAGAATAGGGTTCAATAGTTGAAAAAATTGAGAGAAATAAAGTTTTTGTTTTGGTTTGGTTAGTTTGATTTTGTTTTAACTTCCCCTTAAGTAACTCCCTCAGCAAATATTTATTGTTGGCTGGGCCTGCAGTGGTGACAAAACTGGCAGAGTCAGAGCTTTTATAAACTTGTGGGAAATGCGTGTCAGTGAACATGTGATTAAAATTTGTGAGAATTAGGGTGCCTGAGTGGCTCAGTCAGTTAAGTGTCTGCCTTTGGCTCAGGTTATGATCTCGGAGTCCTGGGATCAAGCCCCATGTCTGGCTCCCTGCTCTGTGGAGAGTCTGCTTCTCCCTCTCCCGCTGCCCTTCCCCCTACGTCAACTCATTCTCTCTCCCTCTCTCTCTCTCTCTCTCTCTCTCACTTGCTCTGAAATAAATAAAATCTTTAAAAATAAAATAAAATCATGTGAGAACCATAATAGAGTATTTGAGGGATTACAAGGGTGGCACATTTATCCCCAACTAGGCTGGAAGACGTTTAGAAAAGACTTCTGTCACTATCTTATCTCATGAACATTTCTCCTTTGTCAACATATTTAATGTCCACATTGTACTAACCTAGAGCTGTACTGTACATCATTTAATCACTCCCTCACTTGTTTCCTGTTTTTGTTTTTGGTTTTGGTTTTTTCGTTCTGAAACCGTATTACAACAAACATCTTCATTTGAGAATTCTAGCGCCCATATTGGATTGTTTTCTCAGGGTAAATTCCTAGAAGTGACATTATTGGATTATAGTATATAAATATTTTTGAGATTCCTGATGCAGAGTGTTAGATTGCCTTCCAGAAACTGTTTATTCTTATAGAGAGAGTATGAGAGCTAGTTTTCATTGTACTCTTGTTGACGTTACTCTTTTTAATAGATAAATGTGGTAAGTGAATATGGTATCTTCCTATTGTTCTGGTTTCCATATCAGTTATCAGTAAGGTCAAATATATTTTCATGTGTTTATTGGCACCCTCTCTCTTTTTTCTTTCTCAGAGATTTAGGTCTGTATTGCATCCATTTTTTTAAAAAATTTGGGACATTGGTCTTGCTCTATAATTAATGATTTTGACTCAGGCATTATCTTTATACCTTTGTCTTAATGTTTTCTTTCTTTCTTATGTATTTGTTGTTTACCTTATAAATGGTTTAAGTATCTCTTTTAAAATTATAATCTCAAGATTCCATAAATTTCAAAAAAAGATGGTGCTGGAGTTCATATTCATATGTTCCTTTCCCACTTTCTTCTTCTGGAAGGCCTAGAAATTTTAAATTTTGTGATATTGTAACAAGAAGTATTATCAAGGTTGTTTTAATGTTGAGAAAGACCTCTTATGATAAATTTGCATTTTTACTTATTTTATGATTTTTTTCTTTTCTACCCTCCCACTTCCATCCCAAACCCCCTTTCCCCTTAGGTATGAAGCTCTCTTTCCATTAGTATTGTCATGCTTAATGTTCGTCTGGATACAGATGGAACAAGAAACTCTGCAGCAATCCGGTGTTTCCTATAGACAGAAGGTAGTTTGTCAAAATCATTGTTGCATTTATTTGAGAATATTAAAATATTCCCTATTCTATAAGGAAGTTGCAGTGTAATTTCATCAAAAACTATGTACCACTTAAGGCAGTCATAATTAAGCTAATTATTAATAATTAAGTTAACTAGTTTATAAGAAAATTGTTGATTTACAGAAGAAAAGTGTGATTTTTATTCTTTTTATAGGCATTAAATAGGTTGGGCTTTTTTAGAGATTATTTGAAAATCGCTAATGTACAAAAACATCAATGTAGGTGAAGGAGTGGAGGAGAAAGAATGCTCTCTATCTTATTTTCCTCTGTTTTCATGTCTAATTTTTCTTTCCTTCCATTTATTATAGTCACAAGGATATTTATGTTGTCACAAGTCAATTCATGAATTTGATCATAAGGTAACATTTGTGTTTTCAGTGTTGCTTTTGTCTTTCTAGTAGTCCTGGTCCAGATTGCTTATTCTGCCCCCGTAGTGATTGTGGCCTCAGTCCAAATCTTAGGCTGTTTATTCAACATAGTACACTTTGAATTGGCTAAAAGCCAGGTAAATTTTAAGGACACATTTATCATGCTGAGCTATAAAGTTAAATTGATGTCTCTTGCCTTTATTTTAGAACTGAAGGTAATTATAAGCAATTGGTGATAGAATATTTACAGTTTTACTGAGGTCAGATAAAACGAATATTGCAGAAAAACACCTTCATGGTCGATCCCTTGATCCATCCATAATGGTTCCAGTTGAGCTTACAGAGTAATTGGTAATTTAGAAAAATTAATTTCAATAATGAAGAAACTTTATTTAAGTATTTAAATAATTACTGGTTTTTAACATTCAGCCCTGGAATATTAAAACTACATGAAAACAGTTTTGATCAGATTCAAGTAAATGGTCAGATTGTCCATAATAGTAAATACTAAAATTTTAATATTGAATAAATATTAAATCTAAAAATGAGATTCATTGTGTCATTTTTTTTTAAAGATTTTATTTATTTATTCATGAGAGACCCAGAGAGGCAAAGACACAGGCAGAGGGAGATGGAGGCTCCCTGCAGAGAGCCCAATATGGGACTTGATCCCAGATCCCGGGATCATGCCCTGAGCCAAAGGCTCAACACTCAACCGCTGAGCCACCCAAGCGTCCCCATTGTGTCATTTTTTAAATTGTGTTTTTTAAAGGAAAACAGATATTTCTTTCTATAAAAAGGAGTATTAAAGCATCCAAAGAATTATTGGAAAATTACATGGATAGTAGAGGAAGAGGAAGGTCTCCCTTTAAACTGAGTTTTTCTGTTTTGGGGTGAGGGGGTTAAGCAAAAGTACATCCTTCTTGTTGGAATTGAGTGACTTTCTATTTTACCAAAAATAGGAATATTTTGCATTTGTGTAGTGAGAAAATAATTTCTAACAGAAGAACAAAGAAACAAAAATATTTGATTTTATCATGCCTTGTTAATATAATACCATAGCTGGGTTTTAGAAGATCAGGACTCTGAGAAATCAGGACTTCAAAAAGGTAGGAGTTATATAGAGATTTAAAAGTGAAGCATTTATATAGGATTAAGAAAAGCCTGGTTCTCCTTTTTATTATACTTTCAGCAATACTACAACTCTGTTCAATATTATTAGCAACATATTCTACCTTTTGGCAGATTTTAATAAGATGTAATTAAACTATAAGAATAGCTTTATTAATTTCTTTTGTCAGTACAGGATAACTTTCTAGCTATTATACCAGACTAGAAGATTGCCTTTGAGGGTAAAAGTAAGTGAACTCTTCTTGTGTGTTCATGTATTTCTTATTGTCTCACAGGTCACCAGTCTCCAGTTCACCTGTAATCTTGATATAACCCAGTTTCGACATCTCTATCTGGAAGACATCCGGAGGGCTTTTTTCCTTGTATCCTTTGTTTGGACTTTTAAGGCACTGCAACTGCCCACTTAGTGGAGGAAGAAGATAACTTCGCCTGCTCACTTAATAATGACCACTTGGAGGCCATTTAACCCCCCTCTCTCAACCATAATTTTTTCATACAGTCCATGTTTTTAAAAAACATCAACACTGTAAAAAGCACACAGAATGATATAACAAGTGAATGTATATGTGTGTATTCCCACCATCCAGGAGATCAACAATTAATATTTGGTCACGTGTCACACATTAAAAAAAAATTAAAACATTACAGCTAAAGTTTTTTTCAATTTCCAACTCCACTCTTAATCTCCCTCATCCAGAAGAAACCACTAATACGAGTTTGGTTTGTACTTTTTATGTGTATTTTATACTCTACTTATGTTCTATAACATCTACCTGACAAGGTTTTTGGACCACCTCAGAGGCAATATTGTGTGGAAGTTCTTACTGTCAGAAGTTTGAAAGACAGTATGGCAAAATAAAGTCTCACTTTGGGAAAGCTGGCTGACCAGCTTCAAGAAATTCTCAGGGAGGTATTTCCTCTGAACTTAGCGTGGTACTCTCCTTCCCTCCTCTTGCTTCTGCCCTTAGATTTGCTCTCTGTCTCTTTGCAGAGTCCTTACACTCACCCTCTGCTAATCAACACTTCTTCCCTTGAACCCTGCATCCCCTAAAGTATAATTTCATCTTGTCTTTTTTGTTTACTACCAAGCTCCTTGAAAGAAAAATCTGTAGTTGCTGCTACCATTTTCTCCCCATCTAGATACTATATCCTTCAGCCTTGAGCCAGTACCTGGCCCATGGTAGTGTGGCACACAGTAGTGCTCTAAATATCTGTCAGATGTCCCTGCTGCGGCTATACCCTGACTGCACAGTCTGGTCTTCAATTTTATTTGACCACGATAACATTCAACTCTGTTGACTTCACTTTCTTTTTCCTTTACCTCCAGGACATGTTCCAGGTTCTCTTAGCTTTTGTATTATCTCTATTCTCCTTCACTAAAATGTACTGTATCCTTGTCTGATCTTGAATGATGTTCTTCTCCAAGCTCTACCTTTTCCTTAACCTTCTCTTATGCTGCCTAGATATTATCACCCTCTCCTATAGCTTTGATTGACACCTCTGTGCCAGCAACTCTGAGATTTACTTCTCCAGCCTTGGCCTCTCTTGACCTCACAAGCCATATGTCCAATATTCTGCTGGACATCACCAAATATATGTCCCAAACTGACTAACAACTGCCCACCCCTCCCCAAAGTCTCTCTCTGGAGGCCATATTCCTAGTCATCCAGACCATCACACTTGTCATATTTAACTACTTGTCCAGTTCTAAAGTCCCACTGTCTCCCCTCTTCCATTTCTGCTCCTACTGCACCAATGCAGATCTTCCTTGCCCCTGACATCCACTACTGAAATAGCTTCACAGTTTTATTTCCTGCCTGTAATTATTTATCTCCCTGACTTGAATATCTCACTGTCTCTGGTATTTGTTTGTATCACTCACCTAAGATGTTTGCTGGCTTTTCATTGTCTCCACAGTAAAATTCAAGGCTTTTTATTAATATGCCATCAATCTGTATTCCTGCTTTATCTTTCACTGTATCCTTCAATAAACCCTAAGCTTCTACCACAGCTCTTAATGTTTCCTGATTATGTCTTTTATTTCCCCCGTTTACCTTAAAATGCCTCTCGTAAACTTCTATAGATCACCATAATCTTAGTTAACTTATGAGCACTTTGAGACTCTTTTATTCATATTTATATTCTTGGTGCCTGACTCTGCCTCTGACATACACTAGACACAATAAATGTTGGTTGGTTAGTTCATTGCTTGAATGAATAGATCCATGAGTACATTTGAGGTTCAAGTCACCAACTCAAATGCCACTTTTTCACTGAAAGTTGTCATAATTCTTTACCACTTTTGTGTAATAATAAAATAGCTGACATTCATTAAGTCCTTTCAATGGGCCAGACAGTATTTTCCTAGCAGTTAGTTCTTAGACACCAATAGGATTAATATTTGCCTTTTATTACTGCACTAAAACAAATCAATGCGAGCTTACAAAGTGTCAAAAAGATGTCTAATGTTTTCTCATGTCTCATTCTCTGTTGGATTATTGGAGAATATGGTATCTTATTTCCTTCTGAGTCTTCCAAAGATCCTGACACGTTTCACATGTAGTAGGCACAGAGGAAGTGTATATAAAATGAAACAGTATTTCTCCTGAAAATATCTCTCTGATCCACTAGGTTCCTGTTCTCTTATTAAAAAACCATCAGTGGCCAACTACAGATAACAACACTCTGACTTGTTTCTGCTAGAGAAAAGAAAAATAAGTGAGGATAAGCTCCCATGCCTCCCGTTCTTAGCACATTTTGCCTCTTCAGTCTGGTTCTTCAAAATGCATTTGCAAGGAGATATAATGGAACATTCACTTATAACAATTTATGGCCAAATGTACAGGTTAAAAATCAATGTACGCTCGTGGTAGGATAGGCATATCTTTTCTTTCTTTCTTTTTTTTTTTTTTTAAAGCTTTATTTATTTATTTATGACAGAGAGAGAGAGAGAGAGAGAGAGAGGCAAAGACACAGGAGGAAGGAGAAACAGGCTCCATGCCGGGAGCCCGACACGGGACTCGATCCCGAGACTCCAGGATCACGCCCCGGGCCAAAGGCAGGCACTAAAACACTGAGCCACCCAGGGATCCCTAGGCATATCTTTTCTAAATGAAGGAGAAATTTGTATGAATTCTGACTTGTTTTGGCATTTCCTTAACTCTGTTTAGGTTTTCTTCTTAGTGACAGCATTTTTTGGAACTGGGAACATAGCTTCTGTTAACAGGTAATTTAAAAAGAAAACAGCATATTTATAATAAAAGATAATACAAGTTAGGATTTTGTTTTGTACTGTGCTTTTTATAGCAAAGGGTATATTTTGGAGAGTGGTATGTATCAGCACATATAGATCTACCCCAATCATTTTAGTGGCTTTCTAATATTCTTGGTACGATATTTGCTTGTGTTTTAGTAAGAGTAGTTTTCAGAAAGTTAGTTGATTTAAAGTTAGTTAATTTTAATAGAACATTATTTTAAAGTTACAATGTGAATTCTAAAATCTTTTTTCTTTATGTTGGTTCCTTAGCTTTGATCTTGCCTCTGTCTATTGCTTTCTGACTGTGTTTAGTCCTTATATGATGGGAGCCCTGATGATGTGGAAGGTTAGTTTTCTTATTTTCTTATTTACTTAAGATACTGTTTAAGATTATCAATTCATTGTGACATTAAGATTATGTACCATTACATGACTTTAAGACTATAAAATCATTCTGATAGAGTAAAATAGCATGGAAAGAAGATACCTTCACAGACAATGCTGAATGGGAGGTGGGACCCGTTAGCTTTACTCCAAAATATAGTTAACCATTTTTGCTTTATCCTTAAGCCCATTTAAATTCTACGGAGTACAGATTCTGAATAAGTCCTGGGAAGTCCTATCACAGATGACTCAAGCCTGTAGGGAAGGGCAGTACAGATCAGATCTGCAGTGCTCCCAAAGATTCTATATGCTCCCCACAAGACTGCCCACATGTTACAATCTTTTCTCATAATCCGTGTACCTAGAATTGATTGATTCACTCCACAAATTCATCATTGAATGCTTACATTCAGTAATGCAGCAGGCACCAGCTAGGTGCTGACAAAACCAAGATAATGGCAAATTCCTCAGCTTTGGAGGTTCACACTCCTATGGAATATAATTCATGTTCTTTCCTTCTTCTTTAGCATCATTATGCCTGTCTTACCACAGTGCCTGGCACATTTAATGTAGTTAGTATATATTTGCCTAAAATATAATTACCTTCTGTTCAGATCATATACATACTAATTATCAAAAGTATGTGTTTCTTTTTTTTTTTAAGTATGTGTTTCTTAATTGGACCAATATCCTTTTTTTTTTTTTTTTGTTACTGCATTAGTACAAATGTAATCTTAAGAAATGCTAAAAAGATGTTTTCCTCATGTTCCAGTTTCTGTTGAGTTATTTTGTAAATTTTTGTTTATTTTTATTTTTTTACCTACTGAGTTATTTTAAAATATGCATTATTTCTTTAATTTTCAATTATTTTTTTTAATGGTAGTAGTTCTTTTCTTACTCTTTTGGAAACCATTGGCCTTTCATTAAAAATAAGAAAATAGTAAAAAACAAAAGTTTAAATTAGAATACTAGATCTTTACTCTACAGCCTCATTCAGAGCTTTACTAACATAATGCACTGGATGCTTTTTTTGACTGATGTGGCCAAAGTGAAGGTTCTCCCAAACTCTATTTTAGCCTTAAATCCTTCACTTGAAGGAATCTTACAGTCTTGAACATCATTCCTTTTGCATATCCTTTTTCTTTCTTATTAGACATCAAGTATATATATATATTTTTTTCAATTGGTTATTAGAAAGCAGTATCTCAAAATATCAAGTGTTGATCCAGATATCCATCTGGATTATGGATTTTCAACCAGTATAAATTATAATATACATTTCTCAATTTCTTAATAAATTTTTTACAGTGGGTGTGAATTTTGTATACTCAGAAATAAAGTTATATTAAGATAATTGAACAAAAAACAATGGCAGAGCAGCTGAATCATGTTTGTAGAGTTATAGTATCAAGTGACCAGATGGGTTCAGGGATCTGTGAATCAAACTACTAGATTCTGTAATTTATTTGATTTGGGCATTCTGTGCCTCTCATATTCTCTTAGAATCATTTGAACATGGTCATTAATTATAAGTTAGAACAGAAATTTGTATGAGGTTTTATTTAGAATGAGAGTTGATATTTATCTTTTTTTATTACATATGCTATTGATGTAGATTTTAAATCCATTTCATCAATATTCTGTATGTCATTGATGTCATGGTTTTATTTCAGAGCTTGCTCTTCACTAATATAGGTAAAATTTGAGAAGTCGAAGTATTGCTATAAGCAAAAATAGCATTCATTTTTAAGTTTTTCAAAAGTTTCAGCTACCCATGGCATGGTTTGTTGTTTTGTTGTCCTTTTGAACAGATTTTAATCCCCTTTGTTCTTGTGATGTGTGCTTTTGAAGCGGTTCAGTTAACTACCCAGTTATCATCAAAAAGGTAAGGTGAATGTTTAAGACGCATTGGACTTGCCCAGGTTCAGGTAGTGAGACTAGATATAGGATTGCTACAATGCTGCAACAGAGGATGTTTATTATAAAAATGAGGAAAAAAAAAAAAAAGATTGTACCCTTATAGCCAGAGTTCAGCTGTCATTAGAGAAAATTAGTTGATTAGAGCCTCTAGCAGACACATGCTTTCTCAACAATAAAATGTTATTAGAATATTATTCAAGCTGGTGAAGAGCTTCCCTAGAAAACAGTAAAACATAAATTTTAAATTAGAGTTAATGACTTGTTTATTATAGATAATAGCTGTGCTTACAAACACAAGGGATATCATTTTGTTTTCTTTTGGATTTTTTTCTTAAATATGTATGAGACCAATGTGTTAACATCATTTCATTTTACATGGCTTTAACTGTGTTACATGTTAATAATTTACATAGCTTCTCAGTCTTATTTTCTACATATTTGCCAAGTGAGATGGGCATTATTCTAAGTTTAGAGGAATTTCTGGAGCAGTCAAGACTCTGGGGACACCAGGGTGGCTCAGTGTTTTAGTATCTGCCTTTGGCTCAGGGAGTAATCCCAGAGTCTTGGGATTGAGTTCCACATCAGAGTTCCTGCATGGAGCCTGCTTCTCCCTCTGCCTCTTCTCTGCCTCTCTCTCTGTGTGTCTCACATGAATAAATAAATTAAAAATCTAAAAATAAATAAATAAATAAAGACTCTGGAAAAGAAGCTACCAACTCAACTTTGCTTTTTTTAACTAATGAAATTGCCTCATCAGCACAGGACTGATCAGCCTCTCTGAAAGACACTTGAGATAAATACAAAGCTTCTTAGCACCTCTGTTATTCTTGAATCAAACTGGCATATTCAATGCTGAAAGAAATAACTAATATTAGCATAAATTTGCATGTTCTTTTTGATGAGTTTAAGCTAGAACTGGGTTTAGCATATTATTATGCATATGCCATAATAACAGTAATAATTTTAAAAGATTTTCTTCCACTGTTTAAAAATAGTAGAAATTTCTTTCCAGTTTAATTTAGTGTTTTTACAGGGTATTTACATAAATTTAACAGTAAAAACATTTATACCTTGTCAATATCACAGAAGAAATAGTTACTTAGATGCAATAAAAAAGTGGTAAATGACATGTACTTTCTATCTGTGTTAGTGAATACATATCTTTAGCAGGGATTTCAAGGTTTAAGAAGAACTGGTAATCTGTGGATTGAGAAGTGGAGGAGTGTGTGTGTGTGTGTGTGTGTGTGTGTGTGTGTGGTAACTGTGTCCTAAGACTGGCACAATGAAAAACTAACTGTCAAGGTAGAGATGCACGTGTCCCTTCAAAGCAGTATTTCTGTATCCTCTGGTTAAATATCCAGTAGTACAATTGTTGGATCATAGGGTAGTTCTATTTTTAACTTTTTGAGGAACCTCTATATCATTTTCTAGAATAGCTGCACCAGTTTGCATTCCTACTAAGAATGTAAGTGTTACAGGGTTCCCTTCTCCACATCCTCGCCAACATCCATTGTTTCTTGTATTAGTGTTAGCCATTCTGACAGGTGTGAGGTAATATCTCATTATAGTTTTGATTTATATTTCCCTATTGATGAGTATGTTGAGCATCTTTTCATGTCTGTTAGCCATCTGTATGTCTTCTTTGAAAAAATGTCTATTCGTGTCTTCTGTCCATTTCTTAACTGGATTATTTGTTTTTTGGGTATTGAGTTTAATAAGGTCTTTATGGATTTTGGATACTAACACTTTATCAGATATGTCGTTTGCAAATATCGTCTCCCATTGCGAAGGTTGCCTTTAAGTTTTGTTGATTGTTTCCTTCACTGTGCAGAAACATTTTATCCTTTTTTTTTTTTCCAGACAGGAAGAGAGTGAAAAGCAGAAAGGGAGTGAAAGGCAAAAGAAGAGGAAGAGGGAAAGAGACAGGCTTAAACAGGCTCCACACTAGTTGTGGAGTTCAATCTCACAACCCTGAGATCATGACCTGAGCCAAAATCAAGAGTCAGGCATTCAACCAACTGAGCCACTCAGGCACCCCAAGAAGCCTTTTTTCTGAAGACCCAGTAGTTCATTTTTGCTTTTGTTTCCCTTGCCTCCAGAGATGAGTCTAAGAAGTTGCTATGGCCAGTGTCAAATCCTGTGTTCTCCTCTAGGATTTTCATGGTTTCCTGTCTAACATTTAGGTCTTTCATCCATTTTGAATTTCCTTTTGTGTATAGTGTTAAAAAGTGATCCAGTTTCATTCTTCTGCTTGTTGCTTCCAGTTTTCCCAACACCATTTGTTGAAGAGACTGTCTTTTTTCCATTAGATATCCTTTCCTGCTTTGTCAAATATTAGTTGCCCATATACTTATGGGTCCATTTCTGAATTTTTTGTTCTGTTCCATTAATCTATGTGTCTGTTTTTCTGCCAGTACCATACTGTCTTGATGACTACAGCTTTGCAATATAGCTTGAAGTCTGGAATTGTGATGCCTCAGGCTTTGCTTTGCTTTCTCAAGGCTTTGGCTATTTGAGGTCTTTAGCCGTTCCATACAAATTTTAAGATTGTTTGTTCTAGCTCTTTGAAAAATGCTGGTGGGGGATCCCTGGGTGGCGCAGCGGTTTGGCGCCTGCCTTTGGCCCAGGGCGCAATCCTGGAGGCCCAGGATCGAATCCCACGTCAGGCTCCCGGTGCATGGAGCCTGCTTCTCCCTCTGCCTGTGTCTCTGCCTCCCTCTCTCTCTGTGACTATCATAAATAAATAAAAATTAAAAAAAAAAAAAAAAAGAAAAATGCTGGTGGTATTTTGATAGGGCTTACATTTAATGTGTAGATTATTTATTTTTTTCATCTTGTCTCAGAAGAACTAGTGCCAAAGGGTGGAATTTTTGTTTCACTGATTTTGATTCAAAGAAGGAAAGCATTTTGTAATAATTGGGGCTGTGTAAATTGGGATGGATTCAGTAATTGGAACCATTAAAGTTTATTCTAGACAGAGCTTTCTTTGGGATAGTTACTTTGAGAATCGGTGCTTTGGATAGAAGGTTGTACTGAATTATCATTGTGTCCTCCACAAACTCTTAGTGTAACGCACTTGTTGTATGTCTGTTATATCAGACTTGTTTTGAATGATACATAACACTCCAGTTAGATATGATGTCTGACTTGTGCTATATATGTCTGTGTTTGTGAATTATTGAGTTCCATTACTGTATTTTCAGACCTTTTCTAACTAGAAAAAGTTATGTCTTTTTTTTTTTAAGATTTTATTTATTTATTCATGAGAGACATGAGAGAGAGAGAGGCAGAGACACAGGCAGAGGGAGAAGCAGGGTCCATGCAAGGAGCCCGATGCAGGACTCGATCCTGGGACTCCAGGACCACGCCCTGGGCTGAAGGCAGATGCTAAACCGCTGAGCCCCTCAGTGATCCCCGAAAAACGGTTATGTCTTAAAAAGAAGTCAAGGATGATTTTAGACTAAGCGTACTGGCTTAGTCATTTCAACTGGCTCAGTTGAAATGGAACTGTGTAATGCAATTCACTAATTGATCACATGAGTTTTCCCTGGAGGAAAGACTTTTTTAGAACATTTAACTTGTGAAATGAGGGAAATCTACAGTTTTCTTGCACCTTTGTATTTATGAAATTTTAAAATCTGAGAACACTTTAGGATTTGCATTTTTCCCTTTTATTACCTAATTGCTATGATACCTTAATGGGAGAGGGAAATTTTTCCATTTCTTCTGCAAATCAGAAAGCTAGGATTCTGTATTACACATGAGCATTATGTTCTTCATTGCCTTGTTATGAAAATCAAGTAGGCATGCTGTGTTTTTTAAAATCTTGATGAAAATCTTTCACCTTACATAAAAGTTAACTCAAAATAGACCACAGATTCAAACTTTTAGGAAAAGTGTAAGAGAAAATCTTTGTGATTTGGGCTAGGAAAAGAGTTAGGCTTCACACGGAAACCATAATCCATATAAGGAAAAATTAATAAATTGGACTTCATCAAAACTAAGAGATTTTGCTCTATAAAAAAGAAGACCCTTTTAAGAGAATGAAAAGACAAGCTACATACTGACAGAGAATATTTACAAACTATGTATGTGACCAAGGGCTGTTATCCAGAATATATAAAGAACTCTTAAAACTCAACAGTAAACACCAAACAATTTAATGAGAAAATGAGCAAAAGATCTGAGAGCATGTATAGATGGGGTCGAAGCTGTTCAACATCCTTAATGATTAAGGAAATGCATATTAAAACCATAGTGAAGTATCATTAATTGTTCTCATGTATTACAGATGGGTACGTGCATGGTATAACCACTCTGAAAAGAGTTTTTGTTTCTTATTAAAGGTAACATGCAACAGCTGTAAGATCTAACAATTACATTTCATGGTAGTTTTCCTAACGAAATGAGAACTTAGGGATGCCTGGGTGGCTCAGCAGTTAACTGTCTGCCTTCAGCCTAGGGCATGATCCTGGAGACCCAAGATCAAGTCCCACATCAGGTATCCTACATGGAGCCTGCTTCTCCCTCTGCTTATGTCTCTGCCTCTCTCTCTCTCTCTCTGTGTCTCTCATGAATAAATAAATAAAATCTTAAAAAAAAAAAAAGAAATGAGAACTTAGGTTTGCATAAACTATACTCAGGTATTTATAGCATCTTTATTTATAATGTCTTTTGGTGTTTGAATGGTTAAGCAGACTGTGGTACACCCATAAATGGAGTACCACTCAGCAATAAAAAAGATCAAACTATTAACACAATACCTTAGATGAATCTCAAGGGAATTATGCCGAAACACAATCCCAACAGGTTACAAAGAGTGATATGAGTGATTCCACTTATGCAGCACTCTTGAAATGACAAAATTATAGAAATGGAGAACAGATTACTGGTTTTCAGGGGTTAGGGATTTGGCAGGAGTTCAGTGGAGGGAGGATAGATGTGGCTATAAAACAGTATCATGAGGGATCCTTGTAATAATGGAAACCTTCTTTATCTTGACAGTAACAGTGTCAATAACCTGGTTGTGATATTGTCCTAGAGTTTTATAAGATATTACCTTAAGGGAGACTAGGCCAGGGGTACATGAGATCCCTCTATATTATATAATTACATGTGATTATCTCAAATAAAAAGTTTAATTAAAAATCATAATTCTGGGAGCCTGGGTGGCTCAGTTGATTAAGAATCTGACTCTTGGTTTCAACTCAGGTCATGATCTCAAAGTCATGAAATCAAGCCCCACATCAGCTCTGTGCTGAGCATGGAGCCTGCTTGGGAGTCTCTCCATTTCCCTCTGCCCTTCCTTCTCTCCCTCTCTCCCTCTATCCCTCCAAAATAAATAAATAAATAAATAAATAAATAAATAAATAAATATCATAATTCATGTCCTTTTCCTATCAAAATAAATATTCAAAGTGTTAAATAGCATTTTTTTTTAATTTTTATTTATTTATGATAGTCACAGAGAGAGAGAGAGAGAGGCAGAGACATAGGCAGAGGGAGAAGCAGGCTCCATGCACTGGGGCCCGACGTGGGATTCGATCCCGGGTCTCCAGGATCGCGCCCTGGGCCAAAGGCAGGCGCCAAACCGCTGCGCCACCCAGGGATCCCTAAATAGCATTTTTGAATT
Source organism: Canis lupus baileyi (assembly GCF_048164855.1). Lineage (NCBI taxonomy): Eukaryota > Metazoa > Chordata > Mammalia > Carnivora > Canidae > Canis > Canis lupus. The sequence goes on from NC_132838.1 coordinate 15,509,834, forward strand.
CCAGCCCATCACTGTGGGACAGTTGCTCATTACAATGCAAAAAGAGCTCTTGTCTAAAGTAGTATTTTTCAGGAGCAAAAATACTAATAGAGGGTTATTTGATTATTCTCATTTTTATTTTAATGTGCCTTAAAAATGCACCTGTTCTATTATGTGTAATCTTCCTTTATTTTTTTCCAGCCTTTTTCTCATGGTTCTCATCATATCAGACATTATGGCTTTGGTAAGACATTATTGGATATTTAGTATAAAGATTGAGAAGCTAAGTGCTGATTTAATTTAATCAAGAGAAATCTGAATGCATTTCTGCATGTGAAATCTTTAGGTATTAAGTTATAAGTGATGCCATAATTTACACATATAAAATTACTTTCTTTTTATATGACTTATGCAGAAATGGTGTTCTTTTGAAGATGTCAAAAGTCTTTTTACTTGACTTATTTGAACCTGTCATTTTATACCTTACTCTTCTACGGTGCATTGTTCTGAAATGAGCCTTCCATAGAAAGTTAACAGAAAAAGCTAACTTTTGATTTAGATAATACATCATTTTCCTACTTGAAATGTTGATATTTCTAACCATTCTCTGAGATTGAGAAAAGGAAGGGAAGGAAGGAAAGAGGGGAAGTGGAGCTTTTCAAGTGGAAAAATGTTACTAAGTTAATGGCTCTACTAGTTGAGTTCTGAGTAAGGAGCATGCAGGTGGAACTCTTATATGTAGTATATCAAGAAAAAGAACCTATTTTACACCTTCAAGTTCATGGGGTTCTCAAAACTGCCCTCAGCTTTGATAATTCACTAGAAGGACAAAACTCACTGTAAACCATCATATTCACAGTTATGGTTTATTACAGGAAAGGATACAGATTAAAGTTAGCCAAGGGAGGAGCCTCAAAAGGCAGAGTCTAGGAAGGGTCCGGATGTGGAGCTCTGGTCCTCCTCTCCTGTGGAGTCAGAATTACTAAGTCAGCATTACTCTTCCAGCATTAATGTGTGGTATTCATAGGGAGTATGCCAATGAGGCTCATCAGAGCCCAATGTCAACTTTTTAATAAGGATCAATCACATTTTGTTCCCATGACTGACCTTTAATGTTCAGTCCTTCTAAGGTGGAACTGATACTGCATGGCCCAAAGCCCACAGTATAAATCACATTATTAGACTGCCCAGTGGCTAAGGCCCCAAGGCAAAAATATTCCCATTGGGCATATTTCTTGGTCCTAGGAGTCACTCCAAGTAACTGAAGGCAAAGGCAAGACTTCTTTTTGGGTAGAGCTAATTCTTCATGTGTAACATCGTGTGCTAGAACTGATTAGAGACACCAAGTAGTGTAACTTCCCAGTCAGATTCCTAGTCACTTGATTTAGATGAGAGCATTTTTGTGTTCTGTTGAACTAGATATCCAATATATTTCTGAAATTGACCACACATAGTAGGCTATCAGTAGATATTTGTTGATAAATGGATGATATGGCTTTTTTTCACTGAGGTCTTGGTATTATTTAGTATCTTTTATTAAAATTGGTTGTCTTTGGGGCACCTGGCTAGCTTAGTCAGTAGAGCCTGTGACTTTTGATCTTGGGGTTTTGAGTTCAAGCCCGATGTTGCATTACAGCATACTTTAAAAAAAATTAAGTTGGTTATCTTTATTTTTAGTTATTTGTAAATGTCACTTTTGTATTCATTTGATTGAATGGTAATGCTACATCTGGCTTTTAGGATATTGCTCATGTAGTCCAAGTAAAAATTTTTGTAAAGGGCATATTCTTACAGATTCTAGTCAGATAGTAATTATGAGAGGTCAGAAATCTGAAACTCTTAATCCTAAAATAACATTGTTTTTCATCTGAATCAAAATACCTTTGTTTTTTAATGGAGCCATGTATTTATTTTACAGCATTTTTTCTTCTTGGTCAAGGATTATGGCAGCTGGCTTGAGATTGGAACAAGGTACAGTATATATTCACATTGAAATTCTTAAAAGTACAGTGAAAAAATTTTTTGATATCTTACTAGAAGATGCCAATTTGATTTTTGAGGTAAACAGAGCATGTACCAATTATTTTAAGCCTCTGGAAGTGAGACATGTCTCTCCAATTCTTAGCATTAACACATTACCAAATGTTTTCTTGGGCTAGTGTGTGGACAGATGCTAACTCTGGAAAGGACTATAGGGCAGTTTGCTTGAATCTGATCTGGGTTTTTAGAGTCAGTCACTTTTAGACTTATCTGTTTCTTTAAGATTTTATTTATTTATTCATGAGAGACAGAGGGGGGGGGGGAGCAGAAACACAGGCAGAGGGAGAAGCAGGCTCCACGCGGGGAGACTAACATGGGACTCCATCCCGGGTCTCCAGGATCACGCCCTGGGCTGAATGCGATGCTACACCACTGGGCCACTGAGGCTGCCCTGGAGTTATCTGTTCTTAACAATCTTTCAGTCTCTTTAGAAAAATGAAGCACTCATTGACAGTATGGATTTTATATGGCAACTTAAATTGCATATAATCATTATCTGCCTCTTAGAATCTTTAATATGAGAACATTTAACACATGAGACCTACAACGGTGTTAAAGTATAATCTGGACCAAAAGTCGTTTTTTTTCTTTATGATTTGAATATGAATGATTGCCATAATCTGTTAAATTTCTTCTTTCAGAGAAAGAAAGCAAATTGATCTTTTTGCTTTTTTTGTTTTCAAATGCATTCAGAGAAAGAATACATCTTTATAGACTGTTTTTATTTCATTTAGTCAATATTTATTTCACTTATGTTGCTGGGAATTGTGTAGACTTGGATGAGACTCTTTTAGAGTCTATTCTGTCCTCTGTTCCTACCTCTTAGGCAGCTCACTCCTGGTCCTACTTTCTTATATTTATATATAGCTTTGCCTCCCTGCCTCATCTAATTTAAATCTTCTTCATTCCATATGTGCCAGGCATATAAAAGGTGTCCCTAGATCATTTTGTTATCATTACTCTTAAGCTTGAATGCTTAAGAGAAGTTTTGATGTCTCTCTCTTTCTCCAGCCCTCTGATGCCAAAGTGTCCAGATAAAATAGTGGGTTAGAACATGAGCTTTAGACCAGAGCAACCTGGCTTAAACAGTTGCTGCTACCTTTCAGCTGCAAGACTATCAGCTAATAACTTAATCTCTCTAATCTCTCCCTTGTCTCATGTAGTTGTCTGAATGGATGAGTCCACATAGGGCATTTAGCACTGTGCCTGGCATCTAAGAAACTTCAGTAAAAGCAGCTATTAGCATTGATGTTATTCTATAGTTCTATTTTTTATCCTTCAGAGTGTTTCTTGTGTTTGACATACCTCTCCTTACTCTCTCCAAAGTTTAAGTTTTTTTCGTTTTAGACATAAGCCAGAATTTTGTTTGGAACGTATTCTCATAAAATGTAGTATTTTTATGTGTGTACAGTTCAGTACATTAAGTACATTCACACTATTGTGCAATGTCATCATCCTCCACCTCATGAGGGTTAGGATGAGCTTGACTGTACAAGGGAATGTGGAAACTCTTGGGGTGATAGAAATGTTTTCTATCTTAACAGTGATGATGGTTACATGGTATACCAGTGATGATGGTTACATGGTATGCATGTGTCAGTATGCATCTAACTGGACACTTAAAATAGTTCCATTTTCTTACATATAAATTGTCCTTCAAAGACAACTCATACAGAAAAAAAATAGAAGAAAAACTAGTAGAAGAAAAAATACCTAAAAGTGAAATGAGTAGAGCATAGTGTAAGTAGGCTCAATTCTCCTCTTTCCTAGAAAGGACTTAATATATAATGTTTTAAATTGATGTATCAATAAATAGCAACATAAAGATACTAATTCATGGTAAGGAGGTAACTACCAGAAGATCTAAAAAAAGAAGTGGCCAAGGCAGCCCCGGTAGTGCAGCAGTTTAGCGCCGCCTGCAGCCCGGGGTATGATCCTGCAGACCCGGGATCGAGTCCCATGTCAGGCTTCCTGCATGGAGCCTGCTTCTCCCTCTGCCTGTGTTTGTGCCCCTCTCTCTCTCTGTGTCTCTCATGAATAAATAAATAAAATCTTAGAGGAGAAAAAAAAAAAAAGAAAAGTGGCCAGAGGAGGTACTCAGAAGTGTCCTGAGAAGTGGGTAAGGAGGAATGAGGATTCTCGATTTTCATTATAAACCTTACATTATAAATCTTTCTCCACTATTTTATGTTTTTAGTACTGCATGTATGACCGATAAAAATTAAAGGGAAATGAATAAATGAAATGAGAGGTCAGGAAATAGAGTTTTAAGTATAGACTACTCTTCCAAGCTTAATTAGAAAGGAAAGGTGAAATACCAGCAATAACCACATGGAATACACTCACCTCTCTGAGATTTTGTCATTTCATTTTACTCATGAGCATGAGTAAATGATATTGGAAGGAGTTGGGAGAGTGAATGTCCCTAGATATATCAATTCGGGGGCCTAAGTGGAATAAGCTTATTTACAGAGTAGAGTAGAGGCAGAGATTTACCCACAAGGTCAGAACAAGGCTGTGCATTGCAACACAGAGTTCACATGCCCAGCAGTTGGTTATTTGAGATAGGAGTTCTATAAGACATGATGAAGGCAGTTCAGAGATCAGGGAATCGGCTTACATTAGGTAAAGGCAAAATAAGGTAGAAGCTCAAACTTGAGTAGGAAGTTAAGATGGCAGTCAAAGGATTGCCCCCAGTCACACCTCTGCCACAAATGACCAACATTTTGTGTTGTGCTACAGTGTTTAAATATCTTCCAACACATTATTTCATGTGATCTTTATCACAACGCTATAAAGTAGATATTCTTCACAGTAGATATAGTTATTGTCCTCATTTTTGAGATAAGGACACTATGGCCCTAAGGAAATTGTGACTTGCTTATGTCACAGACTAGTAAATGGTTAGGCAGGTCCAGAGGGCAGCACTTCAGTAGTCAAGGCTATTAGAATTCCCATTCCTTCTCACTTCTACTTACAGGGAATTTCCCAAAGTTTTTGTTTTGTAACTCTAATAAACTCTTTCTTAAAAGTGGCTTTGTGTCTCATCCTATGTTTGTGATTGTTCCAAAGGAACCATTCACTGCAAAGTTTTAATAATATAGGACTTAAGGGACCCTGGGTGGCACAGTCAGTTAAGTATCTGCCTTCAGCTCAGGTCATGATCCCTGGGACCAAGCCCCAAACCTGCATCCTGTTCAACGGGGAGTCTGCCTCTCCCTTTCCATCTGCTTCTCCCTCAACTCAAGTGCTCACTCGCTCTCTCTCTCTCAAATAAATAAAATCGTTATATATATATATATATATATATATATATATATATATATATATATATATGACTTAAAGGAGAAAGAAATATTGATTAGGAGGCAATGAGCCAGTAGGATGAGCCATAGTTGATTGTATCCTTTGATGCACAAGAGTTTTTAATTTTTATGTAGTCCAATTTATTTATTTTTATTTTTGTTGCCTGTGCTCACTTGATCTTTTTTAAAAGAGGCTTTGAGCCATTGCAAAACTTGTATTTAACATCTAGCATGACGTTTTTCCTGGCACTGGCCTGGTACCTTCAGGCCTATTTCTTACATTCCTTTGCATAACCATCATGGGAATAAAGTATTCATCAGAGCACAAAATAATTGCAGAAAGAGAGACTATAAATGCATAAGACAAACATTGAGCATCATTCAAACCAAGGGGAACAAAACGGTGCATTAGCACTTGCAGGTCAAGAATGCTTTGATGACTGACCCCTGCTCTGCAGTACTAGCCATGAGAAAAGGATATTAACTCTATGTTTCAATACTATAATTTATTGATGATACTTATTTAAAATTATATGATTGATTAATGCATACAGGGTAAAAACTGCTGTACAAATATTTTGTGGTAATAGTATTTATTTGTAATGGGAGCTGCCCTATACACACAGAGTGACTACATGTACAGGTTTACCTGAAACAGTCCTGGTTTGTGTCTGTTGTCCTGGTATACTCATTACCCCCACAAAATCCAGAGGGGTTGGAAAGGTGATGGGGCATAGCCAGTTAATAAGTTAGTTTAAACCGCAGTTTGTCTCAGTGTCAGTGCTTTGCCCTTACAGATTTAACTCCTGTTAGTGAAATGGGACACTTGTTCTGAGAGCCTTCTCGAAGACAGGTGTAATAGAGGACTTCAGAGCTCAGGTTCAGTTCATCAGGCTGAAGGCAATGAACAATACTCCATAAATTCCCCGCATATTCTCCTGGTCACCCCAGCAGAAATACCTCCTTGCCTTACTCTTTGTCTTCTATTATAATGTCTATAAAATGCCCTCTTAACAAAGGAAAATAATTGCAGAGCAGAGGGGGTGATGGAGAGGGTTGAGATGGTGAAATAAAATGAAATCTGAGTTAGAGAAATTAGGCTTTCTAAATCTAATTGCCCTGATTTAGGCTGCAGGGGGCTGTTTTTGATTTGCTGCTGCTCCTGTCAATAAGTTAGAATTCTATAATCTTTTCTTTGTATCCTACGTAGTAGAGATCCCTCGGTGAACCATGTGGTATAGGTCTGAGGGGCAGGAGTGGTTCATGCACCTTCATCCGCGTCTAATTTATTGCCAGGAAAAGGCTTGGATAATGGCTAGAAAATATGCTTCAAGATTCAAAGCTAAAGCACCATATAATAGGGTTCACATATCAAAACTTCACCATTGTACTTTTTTCTGCATTCTCTTTGTGAGAATGTTGCTTTTAAGTTTTGGGTTTCTAATTATTCCTGTATGAATGTATATAAGAAATGTTGACATATTTCTTGTCATGTTGCAGATGTTATTAAACCTATTGACAGAGTTTCCTTAATGGAATCCATAGTTATTTGCATTGTGCTCCTGTAGTGGTTTCCCTTTGCGACAAATTTTATTTCTAAACTCATTTTTATTAGTAATATAGTTAATAACGTTAGCCGTAACATGCTTATTATACGCAGTAGAATGTTGTCCTTCTGTCCTTACTACTTGATTGCTTTATGAATACAGAATGGTGAGAATGTGTCCCAGAATTCTAGAGAGGAGTGGGAGCTCACCAAACCCCATGAATGTAGTCTGCAAGTATCTATAATGGTCATAATGTCATCATGGTGATTGCAGTGGGTTTTCAAAATAGGTTTGAGAGATTCCTAAGCTATTAGTTTCAGGTTAACAAATAAGTAATAGTTTCTTTAAAAATGAAGATTATATATATTATTAGGTTATGAGACAGTATTTCTGTTTATGGGTATAGTCCAATATGTTTAGAAATATATCTTCAGAGCAGATTTTACCAGAACTAAATTGAGACTCTTAAAGGAATATACTCCAATCTGTATAATCAACTGAGCCTGCAGCTATCAGCTCAGTGGTTTTCTGGAGAACCTTATGTCATCAGGTGTTCTTATAACAGCCATGTGAAAAATATCCTGCCCAGGTCATAAAACTGAGTTGGGCTGACAGAGCTACAATTTAGTATTTTCTCCTTTTGATCTTTTATACTGTATCTTCATTCATAGCAGGTTGTAAACTTTAGAGTACTGCCTTTTATATTGCATCCTGAAAGAAGTGCATTTTTTAAACTAGTGCAGTTCTTAAACTGCATTTCCTTTGAGGTAATCTTCATAACTATAAAATTTATGTTCTAAGTGTATTTGGTATGAGGTGAATAGAGTCAGCATCATCAGTTTGATTGGTTTGATTTGATGGTAGTGTTCATTTGGACTCTGTTCCCATATGCATTATTGTTATACCTTATTAAAATACAAATGACAACTAAAGTATCATTTCTCTCTGAATATAATGAAACTTCTCATTATGTTCAATACTATTTTAATATCCTCCTAAATGTAATTAATAAGTACCATAAAATACCTTTACTCTTACAGTGAATACTAAGCTTTATTAAAATCAATGATTCTCAAACTTTTTCTTCTCCAGTGCATCCAACAGATATGGCCTGTTTCTGTTGCCCATTACCCTGATTTAAAAGTGTAGTCAACCTTTTATCACCCCTTGTACAGGCAGGCCTTGTTTGTGCCTCTATATGCCTCTCCACACAGAGACCCTGTCCCTCTACCATCACATGTACACCTTGAGACTTCCTGATTTAAGTGATGTCAAAATAGTTAAGGGAGAGAGTGGGAACAGCTAAACTCATTTCAAGTTGAAATTAGATGCTCTTTTAACTCTGCTATGCTGAGATGATACCAAGACTTGATTGATGGAAGAGATCACAAGCTGAATGCCCTATGGCTCCACTGCTTAAAGATGATGAGCTTCACAACTGTTTCCTGCTAATAATGTTAGCTTAAATGAGCCCAAAGTTTGTGATTTCAGGCCACTGTAAGGAGATAAGTGATCTGTGAAATACCTTTTATAGATAGACTTCCACTAAATTTGAAGATAGCCACCTACCTCCTGATTTTATGAAACTTATCTTTAAAAAAAAAAAAAAAGGTTTTATTTATTTGAGAGCGAGTAAGAGAAAGAGTGTGCGCAGACAGGCACAAGGAGGGATAAGCAGACTCCCCGTTGAGTAGGGAGCCTGACTCGGGGCTTGATCCCGGGACTCTGGGATCATGACCCAAGCTGAAGACAGACTCTCAACCAACTGAGCCACTCAGGTGCCCTTCATGAAGCTTATCTTGTTAAGAAATCAAGTCATATTTAATATTTATTATTTATATTAAAGTAGTTTAAAATGTTAAGGGTGTTTTAAATAATTTAGAGTATTAAAAGTGATAAAAGCTCTAAAAGAGCAAAATCTGGGAGACAGTAGCTTTGACTTGGAGATTAATGAAGAAATGTATCCTTTTTCCTTTGTTTAGATTTCTTGACTATAAAACTTCTACTTCCTTGAATTTAAATTTGGATAACGTGTGTATCTTTGGTTGGTAGTTTTGTTAAAGTACTTCTAACTGTGTCAACTTCTAACTGTACTTCCTGTGTCAAAGCACAGGATAGCGTGCTCTAAAACATCGGAATACTTAACCTGGGGACAATACTTTTATTGATGACAAAGACACAGGCACTGCCAATACCAGACATTTTTATAACATTACAGTTGTTGGAGATTTCTCAAAATATTATTTATGTTCATCACTACTTCTATAACAAATTTGTTTTTTTAACATTTGATATGTATTTCAAAATCTTTGATGGGATGCCTGGCTGGCTTAGTTGGAAGAGCATGGGACTCCTGGTCTCAGGATAGTGCGTTCAAGCCCCCTGTTGGGTGTAGAGATTACTAAAAAAATAAATAAATAAACTTTTAAAAAAATCATTGATAGCTTTTGTAATTCTATATATTTTATGGTACATTTAGAAACATTATTTAGAGGGATTTTATGTTCTTTCCCATATGTGTTCTCTCTGCTTGTAACATGTTTCCTTTTCTCCTTCTGTAGCATAAGCCACTATGTGATCGTCATGTCCATGACCATCGTTCTAATGTTGCTCAATGGCCTGGCACACCTACTCACGACAAAGAAACTCGAACTCTATGGCAAATCCAAAAGCCACCTCATATGATGCTGCTGAAGCCATCATTCAACATCTGGATCCTGTTTCTCATTTGCCTTTTAAACTAAACTCTTATCAAGGATTCAGTAAGAAAATGGATATTGATATACAGCCATATTCTGCTCCTACAAAGAAAATTGTATGTGGAATTCTGAATTTACAGGTTGTCTGGAATAAAGGAGCCTCCATTTTCTTTAGGTTTTGTACATGTGAAATAGTGGTTGTATCTGTCGAAAAGCTTAGTAAACTTTCTCCACTTGCATTTTCTTCCTTTAGCTGGCAGCTCTTCTCACTGATGTTTCAGAGCACCTGTTAACAGTCTGGTCACCAACTGTACAATTCCCCACACATACAAAGGAGGATGTGCTCCCTTGGGGGCGGACCGATCATATCCAAAATCCGTGGTGGAGAAACTTGAAGGAAATCACCAGGTGGCACCATAAATATTTATCAACTCTCAGCACTGGTTTTGCAAGTAGTTCTACCTACTAAATGCTAACACTAGGAAAATGGTCAGGATCTGTTACTTCCTGAAGCTTTAGTGGAAACAGTGCTGGCCAGTGTTTGCCATTCTCCTTCAGAGTGCACCCATACCATCGTCTTAGTGCTGTCTCCAGGGTGTCCATCATATACCAGCAGATGCATGTTTTCCCTTCACTCCTTTTTTTTTTTAAATTTTTTTTTCCATTTCTGGATTCCCATTGGAATTTCTGGAGATAGAAAGGTAGAAAATGCTTGGTATTTGTGTTTCATTCAAGGGAAGAATTTTTAAAGGATAATTTTTTAATTGTAGACTCAGTATCTGTTACCCCTATACCTTTTATCACATGTTTTGACAGAATTCTTTAAGTCACTGGTTAAACTTGCAACATCACAAATATCAGTGTTAACATTTCCTGTCTTCTAGTTGTAAAATCCTATCCCAGAGGCCTAGAGTCTTCTCATTTAATTTAAATTTCTGTTTGTAAACTAATTCTAATGGACAAAATATTTTGAGAGTAATTTTTATTTGGGTTTTTCATAAAGTAACCTTTATTTTTTTTTAAAGTAACCTTTATATATTACTGTAGAGTTGGCCTTTTGCCTGTGGTATGCCAGTAGATTTTGGCTGATGCTAAGCTTTGCTGCTCTAAGTCTCATTTTTAAAAAATAATTGCTTTTGAATTCAATTATAACATTACTAACTCACATTAATAACAAAAAAGTCCTCTGCAAATTACCGTGTTTTTCAAATTGACAGGTGAGTGAACAAACACAATTTAGAAAATTCAAAAATCAGTTTGGCAAAATGTGCTTTTGTAATTTCTGCTCATAATGAAGTGTGGTTATAATTTGTGTGTGATAGTACTTCATGGTATACCAACGACAGCACCATACTCCAAGAGAAGAGATCAATGTCAGTATAAGACCACATGTTTCAGTCTGTAATATAAAATCTCAGTCAACAACTAAGAAGCTGCCATAGCAGGTTATGACACTGGCAGATATAAAACCCATGAACTTTCACATTGTCTCAGAGGATTTGTAATCCGTTTTTTCATGAGTCAGAGAAAACTTACTTTATAAACACCATTTTAACTCCTTTTATGTCCAGTTTTACTTTCTATCTTTTCCCAAATTTTCACACAGAGGAATTAATGAATATTTTATTACAGCATTGTAAAAGGTGCTCAGTGCTTTATCTTTATTTTGTTCTTTGAAGCACATCTTTTCCTAATATTGTTTTGAATCAGTGTGCCTACAAAACAGGAATATGTACCTGCAGCCACAGGCTGGGATTGCTGCACTGTTTACTGGACCCCTCAGGCTTCCTTGAGAACATTTTGCTAGACAGGCCTTTTCTGTTCTGCAGCTTGTCAAATATCTTAAAGTGTTTTGAAATATTTTTATATTAATAACAGAAAAAATAAATATGATTTAAATGTATTTCTGTTTAAAGCATTTATTTTTTCATTCTAACTATTAATACTAGATCTCCAAATCAAAAGTTATTTGCTGATTAACGTTTGCTTAAATTAGTAATTGCTATAAGAATTAACGGGTGCCGGGGCTTTGGTGCAGACATGGCCAAGTCCAAGAACCACACCATGCACAACCAGTCACGAAAATGGCACAGAAATGGCATCAAGAAACCCCAGTCACAAAGATACGAATCTCTTAAGGGGGTAGACCCCAAGTTCCTGAGGAACATGCGCTTTGCCAAGAAGCACAACAAGAAGGGCCTGAAGAAGATGCAGGCCAACAATGCCAAGGCCGTGGCTGCACGTGCTGAGGCTATCAAGGCTCTTGTCAAGCCCAAGGAGGTTAAGCCCAAGATCCCAAAGGGCGGCAGCCGCAAGCTCAATCGACTTGCCTACATCGCTCACCCCAAGCTCGGGAAACATGCCCGCATTGCCAAAGGTCTCAGGCTCTGCAGGCCAAAGGCCAAGGCCAAGGCTCAAACCAAGGCCCAGGCTGCAGCTGTGACCCTGGCTCCGGCTCCGGCTCCAGCTCCTGCTTCTACTCCTGCTTCTACTTCTGTAGCGCAGGCTCCTAAAGGTGCCCATGCCCCCACAAAAGGCTCCAGTGTAGAGGCTTCTGCCTGCCAGTGTGAGGACGGAAGGACTGGTATGACCCCTGGGCTTCTGTCTGCATGGGCCTGGTGTCCTCCTGTGCTATTTGTACAAATAAACCTGCGGCAGGATCTGTTAAAAAAAAAAAAAAAAGAATTAACGGGTGCCAATGCACACTACATCTGAAACTAAGTATGTACTCTGTGTTGGCTAATTGAATTTAAATTTTAAAAAAATGTTTTTAAAGAATTAAAGAGTGCATATCGTATTGAGAAAATACTGAACAAAAAAGCCATAGACCATGAATAAATCTTGGTGGATAGTCAAAGACTTCAGAAACTAATTGCAGTCTATCCATCCATGACTGGCCAATGTTTTAGTTTTCTGTATTATTATATGTAGAACACAGAATGCTTTTTTTTTTTTTAGGGAAATGTTATAAATGGTAAAATATTTTCATAGTAATTCCACAAAATGACCTAACCTATCAGTAGTCCTGATAGAGCTGGACTACTGGAATACATACCTAGATACCTATTCATCACTCATGATATTGTTTCTCATAAAAAACTCATTGCAAGTTTCACCCAACTCCAATATTAGGAGCATATATGTCCCCCCATCTCCAAGCCCTACTTTCATACACAAATTAGGGACTCCTTTGCTCCTCCACCTTTGGTACATACCTCTGCCATCAAAAATGTGATTTCTGATGGAGCAGGCCCATGGGGAAGGAGAGGGGTTCTGCTGGGGACTCTCTCCAGAGACAGGCAGGAGCTCTGCAGGGTTCCAACTCTCCTGGGGAGAACCTGGTGAGTTCCTCTATATACCCTAGATGCTGTCAAAGAGTCCGAAGAGAGTGAACTAAAACAACTCAGACATTTGGAGTGGACCCCCTTTCTGGCAGTTCCAAGGACTCCTTTAAGAGGCCAGAGAGGACTTCTAATATCTCACCTCCTCAGAGCTATTCTTTATCTCTTTATGTTTTGCTCATCTTCTGTAAATGATTTGAAGTGGGATTGTTATGGTATGTGTTTTCAGTACTGTAGTAATATCTTGTAGCATTTTTGCATCAACATGGTATGTAAAAAAGGTATATGAGATATACCATTCTACACTTAATACTCATTCTATGGGCAGCCCGGGTGGCTCAGCGGTTTAGTGCCGCCTTCACCCCAGGGCCTGATCCTGGAGACGCAGGATTGAGTCCCATGTCAGGCTCCCTGCTTCACCCTATGCCTGTGTCTCTGCCTCTCTCTCTCTCTCTCTCTCTCTCTCTCTGTCATGAATAAATAAATAAATAAAATATTTTTTAAAAACCTCATTCTATAACAAGGGCATTTGAGAAGTAATGTGTCACTTATTAACTTCCTTAGAGACCTAAACATAACAATTTTTCAAACTCATCACCCTTAGAACTTCAGTATTTATTTGCCACATAGCATTTCTCAAAGTATGTTCCTTAGAAAGTCAGTTCCTTAGGATACAAATAGATCTCATAATAAAAAGGGTTCCCGGGCAGCTTGGGTGGCTCAGGGTTTAGCACTGCCTTTAGCCCAGGGTGTGATCCTGGAGACCCACGATCGAGTCCCACATCCAGCTCCCTGCATGGAGCCTGCTTCTCCCTCTGCCTGTGTCTCTGCCTCTTTCTCTCTGTGTGTCTCTCATGAATAAATAAAATCTTTTTAAAAAATAAGTAAATAAAAAGGGTTCTCTGCCCAAATATATTTAAGAAGCACTTAGTCCAATGAAGTTAAATAGGTGTATTTATTTTAGTACTTAAGGAATTTAACCTGGTCTGTGCATTGTGAAGGGAGAAAGCAGCATGCCAGCAATTTCCATTTGCTTGGCTGCAGACCATCCTTCAAGTATCCTTTCCAGCTGGTAAACATGCTTTAGAAATGTTGCCATAGGGGCGCCTGGGTAGCTCAGTCAGTTAGGCGTGTACCTGTGGCTCAGGTCATGGTTCCAGGGTCCCGGGATCAAGCCCTGCATCAGGAACCCTGCTCAGCACAGAGTCGGCTTTTCCCTGTCCCTCTGACCCTTCCCCCTGCTCCTGCTCCTGTTCCTGCTCTTGCTCACTTTCTTGCTTGCGTTCTCTCTTCTGTCTCAAATAAATAAATTAAAAATCTTTAAAAAAAAGAAAAGGTAAAAAATGCTGCCATATACTTTCACACTTAAAACCTCAATTTGTCACACTGGTGACAGTGTGCTTTTAAAAAGGGTATTATATGCTTAATTGAATCTGTTTTCCTGAGAAAGTTGTAACACTTAATGTGGGAAAACTTTAAAATTTTATTTGCCTCTATAAATTGTGCCTATGATCAATTAGTCTTTCATGTGGGACCCTTCAGTACAGCTTCCAGTTTGTCACATATCAGATAGCCCTGATAGAATTTGGACTAAGTCTTTATACCTTGTATCTTACAGCCTTTACCAGAAAAATACATTACAGCAAACATTGGCTTGTTTTCTTGTGACTTGCTACTATAGAAGGTGATTACTAGTTAATGTTTTTTTTTTTTTAATTTTTATTTATTTCTAAAGACACAGTAGATAATGACAAATCCAAAGCTTCACTTAACATGTTTATTTTTGTATATTCTTTTTTACCTTATGCTTTCTAAATTGGTAATCAGTTGGGACAGAATGGTTCAGTGATGTTCTTTGCAGGTCTCTTTGGCTTTGTCCTCTGCTTCCCAGCTTTTCTTGGTTCCAACCATTTTGTAACCCTTCCCGTTCATTTCCAAAAAAAAATTTTGTTTGCATCTCTCTTACTTGCAACCAAGAACTTTAATTGGTATGCATGCTTTAAATGTGTTTGCAAATGTATCTCTTCAATGCTTAGTGCAATTTCTAATTATGACTCTTAAAAATTGTGATAAAACTTACAAGGTCTTTACCATGTGCCAGACACTATTTAAATGCTTTACAAATACTAAACTATTTAATCCTCATAACAACCCTGTGAAGTAGGTATTATTATACCATTTTACAGATGGGAAAACTGAAACACAGGGTGATTTATAAATAATTTGCTCAAGATCCCACAACTAGTGTGAGACTGGCTGGCTGGCAGGCTTGCTTTGCTTTTACATTTTAAACAGTTTCTGCCAAAACATCATGTCCTGGAACCTGCATAAAACTGTTTGTATATTTTTGCTTCTGAAGTCACACTGTATCTAAGCAGGTGATATGAAAACTAGACCCTTCCGTCGTATGTGTGTAATCAAGTGTAAACAGTATAATTAGGAAAACATACTTTTGAAGTTGCCTACACGTGTGCAATTGGCACAGGGCACACTTGCACCAGATTCTTAACATTTGAAGCATATGCCAGCTGTCTTCCAAATGGTATATAAAGCAAAAGGACCAAGTTTCCTCACTTTTTTTAAAATTAGCATTAAAAGAAGGAAGGAAATATTTGCTATTTTTCAAGCACTTGAAGTTTTATAAAGACCTGAAAGTCCAGAGCATGCTTATGGCCCCCTAAAAGAGATGTCCACATCCTAATCCCTTGGACCTGTCAATGTGATCTTCCTTAGGAAAAGGGTCATTGCAGATATAATTAAGGATTTTGAGATGAAATCATCCTGGCTCATCCAGGGAGGCCGTAAATCCAAAAGCAAAGTGTCCTTGTAAAGGAAGAGATGACAAGAGGAAGAGCCACATGAAGATAGTGGTGTGGCCACCAGCCAGGGAAGCCACCAGAAGCCGGGAGAGGCAAGGAAGGAACTTTATTTACTTCACAGGGTGGGTGGGGACGGGATGGACCTGCCAGCAGCTTCATTTACAACTTCTGGCCTCCAGAACTATGAGAGAGTTAATTTTCATTGTCTTGGGCCACCCAGTTGGTGATAATTTGTTATGGCAGCCCTAAGAAACTAATACATTTGGGGAGGTTAGCTTTACAGAATCAGACTGAATCACAGCACTTGCATGGCTAACTCATAAAATTACTGGATCACAAATTGGAGAACCATAGTTTGCCCTAAAATGTGGATATAAAGATATCAGCACATAAACCTAGAAGTAGAATTAATTACTCTTTAATGACAAGATCGCTGATGATTTTTTTTCTGGAACCTTTTAGCTGGGTATTTCTGGAACTTGTAAAGAGATCCTTAGGCTTTCCTTTTCCCTTCAATATTTTTGGTATTTATGCATCTGGATTCAGTTGAAACCAGAAAATTGAAAGCTTATTGTGAAACTGGTCGTTGTTTAAACCATCGCCCTTGGGCTTATTTTGAGAAGAGCTTTACCCTCCTTAATACTGTGGCATCCATGACCTAATCCAGAATGCGGGAGAGAATTTTCCCACAGGAGCCCTGCGCACAAATCCTCTCAGTCTTGATCCAGATTTGGCGTAAATTAGATGTGCCACCACAGGCCCTGCGATGAGGCCTGGCACCATCACAAGAACATTCCCTGAACCTTTGAGTGAAGCCTTCAAATGAGGTGTCCTTTGTTAAAGCCACAAGTTTTGTGTAATATTAACTGATGTTCTGATTTATAAAATCTTATCTCATGCCAGTCTGATGGTTGGAGCTGCTGTTCTTATGCTTCAAGGGCCTCAGAGCTTGACCAAATTCAACTGGGGTCTAAGATGGGAGAATAATGAAATGATGGCCTATTAGCCACCCCTTGGGTCTCTGCATTTGAGAGCTTGTATGTCCGGAGGTTTGCTGATTTCCCTATATTACCTGGTGGACCTGCTCCTCCTAGAGGTGGCTGACACCAGGACAGAGCTGGTGTGGCCTGGATCTGCCGTCTTGAGTTTGGCCTAATGCACTGAAGTTTTGATGTGAACTGAAGATGCATGTGATCCCTGTTGCTGCGTGAGATGCAGTACCTCCAGCAGAGACCTGTCTGCTTGCTCTCCTCATTCTTAGTGACCCACCTCCCAGCTTTTACTGTTGCTTTTCTGAGTGACAATTGGAGGTTCTGGCCTTGCTCCTGAATATATTCTGGGGTGTAGCAGTCACCACTATTAAATAAACATATTCCCCTATTCATCAAATTCAACTTTTTCAGGTTGAGCCAGTTCAACTGGCTGCCAACAGAGTAAAAGTGTTCTCCTTCAAAAAAGTAAAGTCTTTTTTTCCTTTCATGCATTCATCCCCCCAACTGTTCTTCATCCACCCCAGCACCCCTGTATCTCCCTGCAAAAAGCTTTCCTTAAGGACTTGTGTATCAGCTCTGAGATTGGGTTGAAGGAAACTGAAATGGTTAAAATCCAACACTGGCTTTACAATCCCATTCTCCCCAGGCTTTACTGGTGTTGGACAGAAAAGCTAGCAGAAGCATGATTTAAAAAGGAGGCGGGGGGGGGGGAGGGGATCAAAAGTGTTCTCTGGATCAGTTTACCCAAGAAGGCAGAAAAAATGAAAAGTGGTATAAAGCCATCTGAAACATGGAACAGATTCGTTTCCTCCAACACTTCCTACTGCCACCTGTATCCCATCAAATTTGTTACTGCTTCGGAGAGCTCCATGGGAGGAAGATAAAGCTGCAGAAGGCTCATGGTAGTGACTCTCACCAAAGTCACCAGAAGCCTCCATATTGCCTCATCACTCATTTGCCTGAGCCTATGCTGTGCTTGCATTTCCGTCGTCTTTGCTTGTGGCAACTATATTATAGCCTTACAATATTTGTGCTGCATTTCACATAGATGATGATGCCCATCGGTGATCCAAAGGACAAGCACATGGAATTGCTTTTGGGGAATCAGGGTGATGTTGCCATCTATGAAGACTTTTTTTTTTTCCTTTTTCCTTCTGATGGCAACTTCCTTACTTGGGAGGCACACCCAAAATCTTGGCTTTGTTAGATCCATATTCTAAGGAGCTAAGAAAACGGCATGGGCAGTTGCTATACAAGAAGCAGTAACAGTCTTACTTGGAAAACTCCAGCGACTTTGGTCTACATGAAAATGTGGATCATTTTCAAAATGGCATGTCGTTCAGAATTGTCATCCTTTATTGGACAATGCTTTTCAGTTTGAATGATTAAAATCACAGTATGGACAAGGAGTAGAAACTTGTTCTAAAAATTTAATCAGGAAATTCCTGAAACTTTGTCAAGAAGACTGTCTAGTGAGATCTAAATAATAGCACCTCCTTCAGCTAAAATATTGTAAAAACCTTTTAGTTTCCTCCGTTTCTTTTTAGAATATATGGTCTAAATGGCCTAAGCCTGTCAAGATGGTTTGATTCATTGTTTCAGAATTCCTGACACCTCAGAACGATAAAAGGCTCTGGAGAATAAAGTCAGTGGAATCCTTCTGCTGTGTTGCCGCTCTTGTAGGTTTCTGCTGTTACTTTTGGCAAAGAGAGACTCCCCCAGGGGAGCCAGGTATATAAAGGCCCAAAACTCCTTGCAACTGTCAGGCATTCTTATCCTCATCATCTCTGTTATTAGAGGCAAGAGGAAAGAGTTGGAAGTGAATTTGCCAGGATCTCTCTGTGGATCATAGAATCCAATACTAGCAACAACCTGGCCACAGGAGAGCACAGTTTAAATGAGGATATTGAAATTTAGTATGTGCTGTTGCAGGAGGGAAAAGGTATTTTAAATAAAAAGTATTTATCATCTTAGTGTCTTTTTATAAGCTTGTCCCTTAGGGGAAAAATCCTTCTCAGACCACCCTGATTTGCACATTTGCAGTCATCCTGGTTTCACATTGGTATGTGATCACAAAAGTGTCACCTCCTTACTTCTCTGGCAGCTCCTGATATATCTGTCAAGTCCCCAAATTCATCCTGGAGTTTCTTTTGACAGGAGTGGCAACGGCAAACCCAGAACTGAAGGCTGTGGGGATTCTCCGTGTGAGGAGAGCATATTATGTACATTGGGAAGTAATAACGAACATCAAACTTTATGTTGCAACTACCCAAGAAATTTTTTAAGTAGATTACTCTTCAATTTGAAAGGTTTGGCTTCTTAAGAGGGGCCTGTAGACTGCTATTTATCTTTGCTCTAGTGCCAGTATCCGTATAATTTATCATTGGTTAGTTCTTGGGGCAGTAGAGTCTGTTAATAATCAGACACATAATGAAACTCAGGGGGAGTTAAGAATGCTGAAGTGTGTACTATTCTTTAGAGTTTACAATCCTGGGTCTTGTTCAAATCAGTTGCTCAGACCTTTTATTTTTATTTTCTGCCTATTTTGAAGTGATCTCTTGAAAAGGGATAAAATAGCATTAATCATATTCTGTCATTTGTACCTCAATATTCACATTTCTGGAACCTAGAATACTATTTCTTATTATCTAAATATTCTGTGTAATTTGTTCCTTTAGCAAAATGTTTACTTTCTTTTAACTTTAGTTAAAAGATTAACTGGATTCTTAACAGCATGCCACTCACATTCCAGTAAATGACAGAGATATAAGCAGATTATTGGGCTCTCATGATATATGTGATATAAGACATATAATATATGTCCCAAGCTCTATGGGAGCCCAGAGGGAAACTGATAACTTCTGACAAGGTGAAAATATTGGGGGAGGTTTCACAGATGTAGTATGAAGTAGGCCTTGTTATCATTAACTTGGAGAGGTTTAAAAAGCATGGATTATAATAGTCTTAGATAAAAGAGTAACTGCCCGAATTCAGAGAGAGTCAGTGGTGGGAGATGTATTCGAAATCTTTTTGCAAGCTTGCTGAATGGACAGTAATTGCCTAAAGTGTGAACTTCAAGGACGCCTGGGTGGCTCCGCGATTTAGCGCCTGCCTTCCACCCAGGGCGTGATCCTGGAGACCCAGGATCGAATCCCACGTCAGGCTCCCTGCATGGAGCCTGCCTCTCCCTCTACCTGTGTCTCTGCCTCTCTCTCTCTTTCTGTGTCTCTCATGAATAAATAAATAAAACCTTTAAAAAAAAAAAAAAGGTGTGAACTTCACAGGTAGAGCTCCTCAGTCCCCAGGTCACAGGTAAATAACAAATGTACATCATGATCAGTGATCGATCATGTTACTTCTCTCAAGTCTGTCAGTGATCAGTTGGTCAATGCACATTTGTTATTCAGCTCATCACAGACAGCAATGTGTATAATTGTGTTGCCTCTTTGCCTCCCAGTGATAAAACCACATGACCTCTTACAAAAATGAATAATCAAAAAATAAATATGAAATTATGACAAAGAAACCAAAAGTGATAGCACTATAAGTGAAGTCTGCATCAAACATAAATTGGTTACAGAAGAAGTAGTTCATTGTGGGACTGCTGATGCTGGTATCACTGAGAAACCCTAGATACGCAATCAGGAAAACTTAGGGGAAGTGAATTTATTAACATAAATCAAGAAAATGGTTGTGCCTGAATCAATTGTTGCTTCAATCAACTAATGAGTGGACAAACAAAATGTGGTACATCCATACAACAGCATGTTTTTCAGTAATAAAAAGGACTAAATCACTGACACCTGTTACCACATGGATGACCCTTGAGAACATTGTGCAAAGAAACAAACACAAAAGATCACATTGAAAGATTTTATTTAAGTGATGTGTCCCATCTAGGTGAATCCATAGAGACAGAAGGTGGATTAGTGGTTGCCTGAGGCTGGGAACAGGACAGAAGGATAAAGTGACTGCTAATAGCTTTGAGATTTCTTTTTGGAGTGACGAAAATATTCTGAAATTTGACTGTGGTGATGGTTGCAAAACTCTGTGATTATACTAAAAACAATTGAACTGTACATTTTGAACTTAACAGTGTATAAATTCACCGGGATAAAATAGCATTAACCATATTCTGTCATTTGTACCTCAATATTCACATTTCTGGAACCTAGAATACTATTTCTTATTATCTAAATATTGTGTGTAATTTGTTCTCAATAAAGGTCCTATTAGTGAGTTACAATGTATAGAATAAATACTAGTTTTCCTATTTTTTTCATCTCCCTGTACGTTTGTAACCAATAGTAAGAGCGTTTGTAATGTTCTGACAAAAAAAATTTTAAAGGTCATAAAACAGTCATTTTTCCCATTAAGGTTGCTGAACACACTTTCAGCATGCACATTTTTACAGTCCTGCCCTACCATGCAAAGAGAGGCCTTCCTCTACTTTCCAGACCAGCTTAGCAGAAAATTCTCTAGCAAGTTCAGGGCTAAAGCTTCTTGACCAGTTCTTTTACTTACGGCTGTAGGTTGGCCAAGATGACTTCTACTAGTACTTACAGTCTGTGAAAGTATAATGAAAATTAATACTTCCAATTTGAATCCTTCTAATACGTTTACTCACTAAGGTTAAAGCAATTCCAATCAGTGAAGGAAATACTCAAGCTTAATCATGACTTCGAACTTACCTTTTGATATGGTAGACATAATCCTAAGGTGACATCCAATATTTTTGCACCCTGTTGTAAATGCTGTCTATAATCCCTTTCTTTTGAGTGTGGTCAGGATCTGTGACTCCTATGAAATCCTCGCTCCCTTAGGTTATATTACATAAGGCGCCATCATAGCAGACTGGAAGGGAATCTCCTATTACCTTAGAAGGAGGAAGTTGCCAGATTGTAAGAGGCCACAGGGCCAGGACCTGAAGGCAGCCACCAGGACTGAGAGCAACCCCTGGCTGATAGCAATAAAATGGGAACTCAATCTAATAACTTGAATGAACTTGGAAGAGGACCCCAAGTTCCAGATAAGAATGCAGCCCAGCCAACACCTTGATTTCAGCTTTGTGAGACCCCAAGTAGACCACCCATCTCTGCCATGTCCAGACTTCTGACCTAAAGAAACTGAGACAATAGATGGGTGCTGTTTTAAAATGCTAAGTTTATGGTAATTTTTTATGCAGCAAAGGAAAAGTTATACAGTTGATGACAGTTGCCAATAAAAAGTGGACTAAATTTTCTTTGCAGAAATCCTGGGAGAGGACCTCTTTCCAGAGTCTCCTCTGGAATGGGGTGGTTTACCAGTAGCTTCTAAATAAAATCAGGTCTTCCAAATGTCAGTGTTTTCCTCTGCTATAATGTACCCCACTATGTGTGCAGGCAACACCTGGCTCTCTCCATGTCCTCCATATCTTTGCCAATACTTGACATGATCAGTCTTTTAAAATTTTAATCATTCTAGGGTTACCTGGGTGGCTCAGTCAGTTAAGCCTCCAACCCTTGGTTTTGGTTCAGGTTATGATCTCATGAGTCATGAGAGTAAGCCTCACATTAGGCCCCATGCTCAGCAAGGATTCTGCTCGAGATTTTCCCCCTCTACCCCTACCACCACTCACTCACTCTCTCTCAAATAAATAAATCTTAAAAAAGAATTTTTTTAACCACTCTAATAGATGTGTAGGGTTATCTCATTGTGGTTTTAATTTGTATTTCTTTAATGACTAATGTGTCAATATGCTAATGTCCATGTATCTTCTTTGGTAAAGTGTCTATTCAAATATTTTGTCCATTAAAAAAATATAGCTCTTTAAAAATATATAGAGATGGGGACACCTGGGTGGCTCGGCAGTTGAGTGTCTGCCTTTCGCTCAGGGCATGATCCCAGGATCCAGGATCAAGTCCTACATCAGGCTCCCTGCATGGAGCCTGCTTCTCCCTCTGCCTGGGTCTCTGCTTCTGTGTGTGTGTGTGTGTGTGTGTGTGTGTGTGTGTGTGTGTGTGTGTCTCATGAATAATTAAATCTTTAATTACAGATATAGATGTTTTAAAGTCTTTATCTGCTAATTCCATTACCTCTGTCATTTCTAGGTCTTTCGATTAGCTGATTTTCTCCTGGTTATGGATCATATCTTGCTACTTCTTCACATGTCTGGAAATTATTGTATGGTATAAATCATGGATGCTACATAGTTGAGTGTTTAGATTCTGTTGCCTCTTTAATAGTGTTGAATTTTGTTCTGGCTGGTAATGAATTTGCAGATCATCTTAATATGCTCAAGGGCTGTTTTAGAGCCATGTTAGTAGTATAGGTCTAAAATAGTCCCTCTGGGGTCTCTATTGAGTGCCTAGGGCCAGTGACATTTCTCCACTCTGACTGGTCAGAACTTGAATATGTCCCAGATCTATGCGGGCTCCAGAATTTGCTCAACCATCTGTTATGTAGCGTCTTTGATCAGCTTCATGGAGTCTTGCCCTAAAATGAGTAGCCAGATATTTAGCTGAAGCCTCTAGGGGATCCCCCGCAAATATCTGGAACTCCCTCTGCACAGCTCTCTTCTCTATGGGCCTTGCCCTGCACTTTCCAACTGTCTTACTAGTCTAAACTTCCAATTTCTATCTCTTCAGCTTTGAAAGACCCACTGTGCTCTGCTTGGCTTCCTTGTGTCACAGTCTAGAAAGTGTCTGCAGAAAGGGTATCATGAGACTCCTCTCTTAGGGATCACAGTCTTGTGCTACCCATTGTCTGACTTCTGAAAGCCTTAATTCCATATATTTTGTCAGTTGTTTGCTGTAGGAGGGCTAGTCCAGTACCAGTTAATCTGCCATAGCCAGAAGAAGAATCCCAAATGTGCTATAATGAGGAATTTCATTTAGAAAGGCAGGTCAGGGAAGGCTTCCCTAAGGAACAGATGATGACTGGGGTGTCAAGCAGCAGAGCAGGGGGTCACCTGGCCTCCTGAAGGGGCCCTCCTTTGCCTCCTAACTGGTTCCTCTGAGATGAAGTGTGAAAAGGTTATTTGGATGAATTTAAAGACATTTTGCCTTGTTTTTAGTTTTCAGCAAAATCATAAAGCTAAAATGTGTCTGTAACTAATTCCTGGCAGGTTCCACTAGCTCTTTACACTCAGGACATGATTTTTTTTTTTTTTTTTTAAGCTATGTGTTTTGTTAGTCTAGAAAGTAAAAACCTTAATGTGGTTAATGAAATGTCTTGAGGGTATAATCAAGTTTGAAAATGATGTCCATCTCTGGCAAAAAGTGGAACTAAACCCTCCGAATACTAAAGGCATCAGTTATGTAGATTCTCAAGAAGTGAGTTGACTTGGGAGCACCTGGGTGGTGCAGTGTCCAGCTCTTGGTTTCAGTTCCGGTCATGATCTCAAGGTCATGGGATCTAGCTCTGCACTGGGCTCTGCACTCAGTGCAGAGTCTGCTAGAGGTTCTCTCTCTTTCTCCCTCTGTCCCTCCCACTTGTGCGCTCTCTCTCTCTAAAAATGAATAAATCATATATGTATATATATGAAATGAGTTGACTGGGTTCAGATATTCACTATTCCTTCTACAACTGCTACTCTGGGCCAGGTCCTTGATACCTTAGGGCTGTGTGTGTGTGTGTGTATGTGTGTGTGTAATGTGTGTGTTTTCTTCTGTAAACCAGGGAGTTAATTCTAGCTTTTTTCTGGCTTCAAGGCAATGAGGACAAGGCTTTTGTATATGTACCTGGTTTCAGAACAGTCCAGCAGGTACAGATTGAAACCTCTGAAGCAAGCCCCAAGTGTCTCATCTTAAAAACTGCATTAACAGGACACCTGGGTGGCTCAGTGTTTGAGCATCTGCCTTCAGCTCCAGTCATGATCCCGGGTCTTGGGATCAAGTCCTGCATCAGGCTCCCTGTGGGGAGCCTGCTTCTCCCTCTGCCTCTCTCTCTGCCTCTTTCTCTGTGTGTCTCATGGATAAATAAATAAAATCTTTTAAAAATATTTTTTAACTGCAATTATGTTAATGTTATTATGAGGACAAGTGATAAAAAAGCAAGTGCTTAGCCTGGGGCCTGGCACAAGATGGAAGTCTATGATAGGCCACAAAAAAAGGAAAGTTCTAGAGTAATGAGTGATAAGTAAACACTCTATGGCTTGTGTGTACCAAGTTGGCAAGGTCTACAAGTTCAGGCTCATAGCCATATGTAGCCCTAGTGAATGTAAGGTTTAAATAAGAAAGGCATAATTCCAAGCACTTAAAAAGTGAAGGAGGCAATGATTTTTACATGTGTATGGATCAGATGGAATTGTTCCAAAGAACATGTGCACGAGCGATTCCCTTAGGGCTGGCAAACACAGCCAACAGCTGTTTCTATTCTTATCTTCAGCTTGCTCTGTCCTTCTGCCCACCAGAAGCTGGAGGTCCTCCTGGGGGCCTTAGTTAAGGTTCCTTTCCCAGGGGAAGCAGGAGTCCACTCGGCTTTGTTTGCATGTTCTCAGAGATTCCTCTGTTCTTGACTTCATGTCCTAATGCCCATTTATTTCTACAGTTCAGAGTTGGTCCCTTGAGTTTTCAGCTATTGTTGAAGCTTCTGACTGCTCTTCTCTCCTGGGGGAAAAGGAATCAATAAGGGAAAACAGGTAAACTCTTGTTAAATGTTGTTTAACATTGTTGTTTGCTGACCCAGTATCAATTATCTTTCCCTTTTTTTAACTAACTGAACTTCAGTTTTGTTTAGGGTGGCCCAATAAAACATTGACTTCAGTCTTTGTGGTTAGGTGAAATAGTCTGGCCAATGAGATGAAGGAGCATCTGGTGAAGCTTTGGGAAATGCTCTTTATAAAGGGGTTGACTCAAGAGGCCACGCCTTTTGCACTTTTCCTTTCACCTTTCCTGGAACGCAGAAGCACTGCCTGGAGGTGGAGGACACTTCTTACCAATGTGGTGCTGAAGGCCATGCTCAGCCTGAAAGTAAAGCAGCAGACAGCTGGAAATAGAGCAGGTTACTGGTAGCACCATGGAGATGCTAGACCCACCCCTGGACTCCTTCCTATATAAAAAACAGTAAAACCCTTGCTTTATTTAAGCCACTGTTGAGTTGGTTTTTCCATTATTTTCAGTATGCAAGCCTAAGTGATTCTCCTTAAAGTGTGAAATTGAGAGAAATATTTGGTTCTATACGTGGGAGAACTGATAAACTCTTTGGTATAGATAAGCAAAGGCTTGTCAGTCATTACTCAGGGTTGCCTAAGGGGGTCCTCCAGGAAATGGGGACTTGAATTTGGCAGAAAAGCAAAATGTTAATACATAAAATCATTTGAGGGGTGCCTGGCTGGCTCAGTTGAAAGAGCATGCAAACTCTTGATCTTGGGATTATGAGTTCAAACCCCACATTGGTGTAGAGCTTACTTAAAAAATAAATTAAAATTTAATTTAAAAAAAGAAAATCATTTGAGGTAAAGGTGGCTTCTGGCACCTCGAAGTGAGACTCTAATTGCTGAGAAATAAAGTTTCTTTATTATTTTAGCACTTAAGAAAGCTGCAATCAACGTGTATGGCATATTATAAGAAACATAAAAAATCTGCCAACTTAGGAAACATAGAATTTTCATACAGTGTATTAAGTACACTTTAATTTAAAAATGGATCCCTGGGTGGCTTAGCGGTTTGGCGCCTGCCTTCAGCCCAGGGCTTGATCCTGGAGTCCCGGGATTGAGTGCCACATCGGGCTCCCTGCATGGAGCCTGCTTCTCCCTCTGCCTGTGTCTCTGCCTCTCTTTCTGTGTCTCTCATGAATAAATAAATAAAATCTTTTTTAAAAATGGATTTATTTCATGTTTATTCTTGTGGGACTTCTAATTATGCATGACAGGTTCAACATGTTTATTATCTTCATTCCTTCTTGAACCTCACTTTAAAGAAAGAAAGAAGGTATAAACCTACAAAAACAAAGAGAACAGAAGAGGTGAGAAAAGCAGGCAAGAGAAGTTGAGATATTTTTACGGAAGATGGAGAGGGGAAATTAGCAGAGGAGAAAACCATACAAATTTAGTCCTCTGCTAATTGTGAAGCTTAATAGTGAAATATTATAGGCTTCCTGCCTTTGATTGGGAAAAAGACAACAAAGCCTCATACAGACTTCTCCTCTTCGACATTGTACTGTAGGAACAACAAAATTTAATACCATTTACAATAACAACTCGAAATATCAGATGCCTGGAAACAAACCTGTTAGAAGTTTTTAAAAAATTGTTTTATAAAAGCTGTATAATATCATTAGAAGAGACTAAGAAAATCAAAATAAATGGAAGAATTTACTGAGTTTGTGGATTGGAAGAGAGATTAAACAGACAATATCATAAACTTATAATTCTTCCCAAATTAATTTATAGGTTCAGTGCAATTCCAATCAAAATCCCAGCAGGTCATGTTGGGGGAAATTGGCAAGTAGATTCTAAAATTTATATGGAAATGCAAAGGGTCAACAGTAGTGAAGAAATTGGCAAATTTATTCTAAAACTACAATTGCCATGATGTTGGTACAAGATGAGCCAATAGAGCAATAGAAAAGAATAGAACATTCAGGAATAAACTCACAGATGTAAGGATCCTTTATGAGAAAGAGTGACGCTGCAAGGGCAGTGAGAGAAAGGCAGTTTTTCAGTATAAATGGTGTCATGTCAATTGGATGTCCAGATCGGAATAAAATGTATCTTGACTTCTTAATATTTAAAAAGTCAGTTCCAAGTAAATTGTAGAGAAAGTAAAATCACAATGCTTCTAGAAGATAATATAGGCACAAAATTCACTAATTACATGGGAAAATGTTGATGTTTGGGATTTATATTGAAATTAAGAACTATTCATAAAAAGACTCCATTATGTTAGTCAAAAGGGAAACTAAAGAATAAGAAAAGACACTTGCAATACATGTGATTGGCAAAGAGCTTATACCTAGCGTATAGTTTCTTCAAGTCCACAAGGAAAAGGGCACAAGCTAGTCAACAAAAGACTTGCCAATATTAAATAACTTTTTCAAACAGGGAACAGCACACAAGAGTCCCCTTTTATCTGCAGTCTTGCTTTCAGGTGGTCTCAGTTACTGAAACAACCACAGCCAGTAGTAGAGGATCCTCCTCCGACTCAGCATCAGAACCAGGATAGGCTGACCCCATGTCACACGCTACCATCAGCCTCTATGTCACATGCTTCCTCATCTTCCTCACTTCATCTCACCTGGTCTCCATTTTACTTATTTTTATTTTTTACTTTTTTTTTTTTTTTCAGAGAGAGGGAGGGAGGGGTAGGGTTGGAGGGATAGAGGGAGGGAGAGAGAGAATCCCAAGCAGAGTCCTTGCCCAGCCCAGTAGGTAACCAGACACAGGGCTTCATCTAGTGCCCCTGAGATCATGACCTGAGCCGAAATCAAGAGTTTGACACTCAACCAACTGAACCACCCAGGCACCATTTTATCATTTCACATCATCAAAAGAAGAAAGGGGAATATGGTACAGCTGACCCTTCAACAACCCGGGGATCAGAGGTGCCAAACCCACAAAGTCAGAAATCCACCTGTAACTTTGACCTCCCAGATTTCATGACTAATAGACTGATGTTGACCAGAAGCCTGATGGAGAACACAAATAGTCGATTAACACATATTTTGTATATGTATTATATATTGTATATGTATAATAAAGGAAGCTAGAGAAAAGAAAATGTTAAGAAATAAGAGAAAATACTGTACAATATTTGTAAAAAAAAAATCCATGTTTAAGTTTGACCCTATAAGTTCAAACCTGTGTTTTTCAAGGGTCAACTGTACAAAAAGATATTTTGAGAGAGAGACCATATTCACATAACTATATTATAGTATATTGTTATAATTGTTTTATTTTATTATTAGTTATTGTTAATCCCTTACTGTGCCTAACTTATAAATTAGACTTTAGCCTAGGTATGTATGTATAAGGAAAAAATGTGGTATATATAGGGTTCGGTACTGTCCATGGTTTCAGGCATCCTGGGGTGTTGGAAGCTATCCCTTATGGATACGGGGTGACTTGGGTAGCAGTGTTTAAAAGCAGAGACTCAGGCTAAGGTCATCTGAGTTCAAATCCTCACTGTGCCTTTTATTAGCCTGTCGCCTTGATGTAAGTTTCATAACTTCATGTGCCTCAGTGTCCTACTAATAATAGTGCCTATATCTTTAGGTTGTTGTGAGGCTTAAATCAGCTAATAGAAGCAGAGCTCTGAGAACAGTTACTGGCCCTCTGTGTTAACTACACCAATGCTTATCACAGTTTTCAGGGATTAAACCTTTGTCTTAATCCAAAACTCATCTCTTGCCTATAACACTATATGGCCTTCAGGAAATATTTGCTGTTCAACTTCCAATTCACTAAAACCTGGAATGATATGCTGTTTAGCCATAACTCTCATCAACTTTTGAATAGTTATATTATTGGATCAGCACTTTATTATAAAAGTACTCACTCATGAAGCAGTATTGCAGTAGTAGGAAGATGATGAAGGTAAGAATAACTTTTATTTAATACTTACTGCATGCCAGGCATGAGTCTAAGCACTTAACACACGATTTCCCCTTTAGTCACCGCATGAGGTCTTCAAAGTAGATACTACATTTTAAAGATTTTATTTTATTTTTTAAGTAATCTCTACACTCAACATTGGGCTCAAACTCTCAACCTTGAGATCCAGAGTCGCATGTTCTACCTACCAAGCCTGCCAGACACCCTTAATATAGATACTATGATTATCCTTATTTCACATGACAGGAAACTGAGGCACACAAGATTTAAGAAACTTAAAAGTTGCAAAGCTGCTTAGCAGCAAGTAGATCAGTACTTAACTCTGTTGATCTCAGAATCTGCTATGACCTTTCCATAAGAGTAGTCAGATATTATACAAGTCATTTAAAAAAAAATATTTACATAATGAAGTGTAACACTGTTCTTTAGTATTCTCAGGGATGCAAAGAATATTCATAAAATATAATTGAAACTATGTTAATAAGCAATTCATATTATATGTATGTAAATAAACTAAAATAATGTATTACGTATGAGTAGAAAAACACAAGCAATACACTGAAACAAAAAAAACAAACAAAAATACACTGAAACAGTAATAGCAGTTATTTAGTGGGATTTGAGCTGGCTTTTTCTTTTATAAACTATTTTAGGGCAGCCCGGGAGGCTCAGCGATTTAGCGCCACCATCAGCCCAGGGCATGATCCTGGAGACCTGGGATCAAGTCCTGCGTCAGGCTCCCTGCATGGAGCCTGCTTCTCCCTCTGCCTGTGTCTCTACCTCTCTCTCTCTCTCTCTCTCTTTCTCTCTCTCTCTCTCTCTCTGGGTCTCTCATGAATAAATAAATAAAATCTTTTTAAAAATTCAAAAAATAAATTATTTTATATTTTTCAATTTTCCTACAATAATTTTACTGCAATGGGACTGTTAAAGTAAAAAATATTACAGAAAATTTATATTACCACAATTTCCAAATTCTGATTGAAAACTAATAAATGGAAGTGTCTTCAATCTTGCTGGGTCTTTGTGACCCACTCAGTGGCTCAGCTGTCTTTCAAAGCCAAATTTTGGGGTGAAAATTCTGTTTCTGGAAGTCAAGGTTATTTTCACATTTAACCTCATCTTGGGACAGACCACCTAGATCTGATCTTCCATCTTCTGGGATGGAAATAGCAAAGCCACTTCTTTTTGTTGCCCTTGAGAATGGAAAAGGTCAATGTGGGAAGGATTATAGAGGGCCAGGGAAGGCACTTCCTTTGGGCAGCAAGTGAGGATGTCAGAGAGGCAGGCACTTGAAAATCAATTGCATTGTTCACTCTGTGGGCAAAAGACTTTCTGCATGAACTTGAGATTGATAACTGATGGCAGGAGACAAGCGGGGAGTTGGGGTGTGCAGTCAGTTCTAGCAAGAAGGTAAGCTTTGGAGAAATGTCTTGAGATGGGAGCATGATGTGAGGGAGCTAGGTTTCTGAGGGAAGGGGAGAAGTGTGGGTAGCCTCTAGGATAGCATGATTATCATCCAGGGTGCTCCCTGGAAGGACCCGGAAGTGTTTGGTAGATTCCCAGTCCTACCCCTGAGAAACTCAGCCTAGGCCAGAGTCTGGCAGGGAAGAGGTGAAGACACTGTTTTAGCTGCAGCATGTCAAACAAATTCAGCTGCAACCAGTATGGAGTTGACAGTACCAGAATGAAGACAGTTGCAACAAGGTCGTGATGTGAGCTGTGGGTATGGACAGAGCAGGGAATCTTGAGTCTCCACCCACGATGTTCCCTTTCCTTGGCGTTGTGATGCTGGTGGTGAGATGACCCTGCTGCAAACAAAGTGAGGTCACAGCCATCCGTCCACCACTTGGTTCTCCCCATCTTTAGCACCTGATGTTACCACAATCCAGGGCAAGATTCGCACTGTCTTCCTCTTCTTCCTCTCTCCTCCCTCTCTGGGCTCTGATCCTTCTGAGTCTTTGCTTATTCTTCTCTGAGTCTGTCTCATTATTGATGTTAACCATATTTTGCATTTTCTTGGAACCACCCTGACTTTGAAAAACGACAGGGTAGGGGTTGGGCAGATGGAGAAATGTGAAGGAAAAATTGCCTGAATTGGGCAAAAAAGCTAGGACTTGATGAAATGTGTGAGTTAAAATGACCTGGAAGTTCTTCTGTCAGATGAGTAGCTGGTGGCACCATATTGTCATCAGTGGCTTGGCTTTTTTCTGTTCTCAACTGAATAAGGAGCATCTAGGGTTCACCCATAGTTGCAGGGGCTGGTCTATAGGCACAGATGCTGGTGGTTGGCAAGAGTTTTGTTCTTTAGCAGAGAAGTTCTCTACAGAACTTTACAGGCAGATGAATGAATTTCTTACCTATATAGACACACAGTGAAATTTCTCAATATTATGGGTGGTAGTGTTTTAGGAAATAGATGGCAAACTAAGGTTTATGTGTTTTGATTTGGAACATGGGTATTTTCCCCCTTTTAGATTTAGGCCTTCATTTCTAAAATGGGTGATGTACCAAATAAAGATTGGCAGGTGCTGGGCTTTGGCATCCTGCCACTGTGTGCTATTTAATTGATTGAGCAACTTGTTCACAGGAATGCCAGAAGGTCTCCTTTGGCCAAACTACTGAGACTACAGGGAATTTACTGCACTATACTGTCTACTTGTGTGTGTGTTTGAAAGTTTCCAGGTTAGAAAGTTCAAATTTTCCCTTTGTGTCCAGTGGTACTGGAATGTTGGAATGGCTACAAGCCCTTTGGAGATGGGGCTTAGAGGAAGTTGAGTTGGAAACACCTTTGGTTTGGGTGTAGTGGGATATATTTGTGTTCTTTTGTATTTGTGTGTGTGTGTGTGTGTGTGTGTGTGTGTGTGTGTGTAGTAGAGTTGTCTCTATCCCTCTGGGGCAAGGATGGCTTTGAAAAATCCTCCTACTGCCTAGTGTGCTGACTTAACTGGCATCAAGACCCAAAAGTGTTGCTCAGAAATCAGATCATGATATTAATGAGTCTGTCTCATGGCACACAGCACCAGAGGGGTACGAGAGTGAAAGGGAAACAAAGTTTGAAAGGCAGCCTGGAAAATCCTTCTTATCATCAGATGTGTAAAATAACACATTCTTTTTGTAAAATTCAATCCTTTGATATCTTATCAAAAGTGAAACTTTTCTCCTAATCAGGAATACAAGAGAATGCAATTATATATGTACTGCATATTTTAAAACTTTTAAAAATAAGGATTGGGGGCAGCCCTGGTGGCTCAGCGGTTTAGTGTACCTTCGGGCCAGGGCGTGATCCTGGAGTCCCAGGATCGAGTCCCACGTCGGGCTCCTGGCATGGAGCCTGCTTCTCCCTCTGCCTGTGTCCCCGCCTCTCTCTCTCTCTCTCTCTCTGTCTCTCTGTGTGTGTGTCTCATGAATAAATAAATAAAATCTTTTTTTAAAAAAAGGATTGTTCAAAATCAAATTTAGAAGGTTTTTTTGGTAAAACAAAACAAAACAAAAAAAACCCAATGTATTTAATATATTCATCACAAGGGCTCAACCAGAGACTTAATTTAAAAAACAGAAATAAAGGGGATCCCTGGGTGGCTCAGCGGTTTAGTGCCTGCCTTCGGCTCAGGGCATGATCCTGGGTCCTGGGATCGAGTCCTGCATCGGGCTCCCCGCAGGGATCCTGCTTCTCCCTCTGCCTGTGTCTCTGCCTCTCTCTCTGTGTTTCTCACGAATAAATAAAATCTTAAAAAAAAAAAACAGAAACAAAACAAAAATGACACTACAGCATAAGATACAGAGTCCTAGACAGAAATGAAGGAAAGGATAGACCATCTAAGGAGAAAATAAAAAGACAACATAAGGAGAGAGGCTGTTCAGTCAGGGTTCTTGTCTGACCTGCTTTAAGTAGATTTCTTGCAGACACTTCTTAGAGGCTATAGGGGTTCCTTCAGAGCTTGGCAGCATGTGTGTGCAAAGGGCTATCAGGTGTTGGGTTCTCCTAGCAGGCTCTGGATGGACAGCAGGATGGTCCTTCAGGATGTCCAGGCAGATGTTACCCTGGGTGCCCACGCTGGGGTGCTAGCAGGGCACGAGGAACTTCACTGTGGGCGCGTTGTAAGGGTAGCCATCGGGGAACTCCAGGGAGAGCTTATTATAGCTCAGGTCTTCACGTACTATGCCAGCTGCTCCCTGGATGGTCCCCATCGATTTGAAAAGGTGGTCTGATTTAGGGAAGGCAGAAATTCTTTTGTGGCCAGACTTCATAAAGGTCATCAACCCCTGCCATAGCCTCTTGCCCATGGGGCCCCAGGCAGCAACCCCGCTGGGCTTAGCACCTTTGTGGGTGGCAGCCACGCTGGCAGCAGCTGGGTCATGGTTCTGGGAGGCCATCCAGGTGGCGTGGGCAGAGAGACAGCAACTCAGAGAGCTTGGCTGCAACCCAAATTTAGAAGATTCTTGTGTTTGTGGAGCTCAGACTGCTAACAGGATTACAAAACAGCAAGGAAGCCTGTTTGTGAATATACCAATTTTATGCATTTTATGCATGTAAGCTAAAAATAATTTAAAAACTGAGATCAGTCATGCTAGAAGGAAGAATGACTATTTTTTTATTTTCTCTGTGGAACTTATTGTATAAAATAATAGTAACAAGAAGAGCTGATCAAAAAGCATGCAGCCAAAAAATGTAAGAATAAAAGTATTATAGAGGTGTATCAACATTGAAATAATTTAAAATATGATCTATTGTATTTGCCAGCTTTTAAAAATTGTGATTTGATATCATCTATTTTTCCATTTCATTTTTAATTTTTTAAAGATTTCATTTATTTATTCATGAGAGACAAAGACAGAGGCAGAGACACAGGCAGAGAGAGAAGCAGGCTCCATGCAGGGAGCCCAATAAGGGACTTGATCCCAGGACCCCAGGATCATGACCTGAGCCAAAGACAGACACTCAACCACTGAGCCACCCAGGAGTCCCTCTTTTTCCATTTTAAATGTATATTTATTTTTATATTTCATTTTAATTTTTATTTCTACTATTCTTCATTTTTAAGACACACACACCCCAATTATATAAACTTCCGGTGCTACAGTAGCCACTCCTGCTTAGTTTTCTTCACTGATTCCTCCTTTTCTCTCTCTCTTTCCTCTTTCTAAATGTTGGAAAGCGCCAGGACTCAGTTCTTAAACTCTTCCCTATCTGGATTCACTCCCCAGGCATACAGGCAGTCAGGGGCTAACCAGAGAAGCACAACCATAATGAAATTGGGATTTATTGTTGGAATAAGACCTTACACAATTGGGAGGAAGGTCTGAAAGGAGGCAGAAGAGATTGGAGCAGAGTTCCTAACTAGGAAGCCCTGGGGTCGGAGGACAGAGTTGGGGCTTCCAAAGGCACAACTACCTGCTACTGTGGGACTATAGTAGAGAGATGGAGAAGTCTATATTATTATTATTATTATTCTGAGTCTGGTGGTGGGCTTGGGGCTGCTATTGGCCAAGAGGGCCAAGAGTTGGGAAGAGGAGTTGGATGCAGAGTGGGAGAGAAGAGCATGAGCTGGATTCCACCAGTGCCTCCGTGTCTGTCTCTGTCAGCATCTTTAGAGAGTAGATGGCTCTCTGTCTACACCCTTCAGAGAGTAATGATGACTGCTTTGCCTCAACCTCCCAATTTCATGCACATATATTTTTGGTCCGTGCTAACCTGGAACCACACAAGGAAAAAGATTTTGGGATATACTTTAGTTTAGCCAAGTGAACACAGTTGAAAAGCACATGCTAAGTAATCTCACTTTGTCTCATGGCTTTAATTCCACCCATATTCTGATGATTCACAAATTTATAATCCCTGTCTGGCCTTCTCTGGAATACAGATTTATATCTAATTCCCTCCTTAAGTCACTACTTGGATATTTCATAGAATTTTCAAACTTAACATATTTAAAAAGTGAGCTTCTACTCTTCTCCCTGAGCCCATTCTATTTTTTTTTAAGATTTTATTTATCTATTCATGAGAGACACAGAGAAAGAGAGAGAGACAGAGACACAGGCAGAGAGAGAAGCAGCCTCCATGCAGGGAGCCCGACGTGGGACCCGATCCAGGGACCCCAGAATCTTGCCCCAGGCCAAAGGCAGGCGCCTAACCGCTGAGCCACCCAGGGATCCCCCCTGAGCCCATTCTTTCCAGAATCTTCCTCTGAGGTGTAGATTTCTGGCTAAAAATCTCAGGATTGCCCTTTACTCCTCTCTCTCTCCTACCCAACAAGTAATTGATCAGAAAACCCCATTGGCTGTTCTTCAAGAAATATCCATGACTTACTCCTTCTATTATAGGCTGGAAAATTGCCCCCACCCCCCCCCAAGAGATTCATACCCTAATCCCTAGAATCTCTGAATATTACCTGAAATGGCTTTTAAAAAGGCAAGGGAGGGTGTGGTGGATATTGATTAAGGACCTTGAGATGGGGAGATCATCTGGATTATCCAGGTGAGACCTAAAACAATCACGTGTATCCTTAAGGAGGAGGCAGAGGGAGATTTGGGGTCTCCTCAAAGGAGAAGGGGATGTGTGAAAATAGAGCAAAGAGAGACTAGAAGATGCCATCCTTGAAGATTAGAATGATATGGTCACAAATCAAGAAATGCCAGCAACTACCAGAAGCTCCAGCAAGAAGTGGAGTCTAGAGAATGCACAGCCTTGCTAACACCTAGATTTGGGTTCAGTGATACAGATTTTGGACTTCTGGACTATAGAACTGAGAGAAAATAAATTTCTGTTGGTTTAATGTCAAGTTTGTGAGCATTTGTTACAGTACTCGCCAAAACTAATACAATTCTTTACCAATTCCCCTCTGGCAACTGTTGCAGAGTGCCACCATCTCTTGTCTGGATTATTCCACTAGCCTCCTGCCTCACTGACCTCTCTGCTTCATCATGGCCCCATTCACTATGATCTGGTCTCAGCACAGCAGCTAAAGTGTTTCTTTTAAAATGTAATTTAGGGGGTGCCTGAGTAGTTCAGTCTGTTGAGTGTCCAACTCTTGGTTTCAGCTCAGGTTGTGAACTTGGGGTCATGGGATTGAACTCCGAGTCAGGCTCAGTACAGAGTCTGCTTGAGATTCTCTCTCTCTCTCTCCCGCACCTGCCTTTACCCTCCCCCTACTCACCTACTCTCTCTAAAATAAAATCTTTTTTAAAAGATGTTAAAAAAAATGTGATTCAGATCACGTTACTCATTTTTCAAAACCCTTCAGTTGTTTCCCTCCTCTTACAGAGTACAATATGCAATTCTTATCATCAGCTTACAGAGCTCTAAGTTGGCCCCTTTTTACCTGGCTGACTTTATCTCCTACATTCCACTGCAGTAATATTAGCTTCCTTGATGTTCCTTGAGCATACGAGGTGTGTCCCTGCCTCCCGAGGTGTGTAAGAAGGCTTACTTCTTCACCTGATAGATCAGACCTTCTCTGACTACTCTTTTAAAAACACCAGCCTTCCAACCTCACTCACTCATATGTCATAATGCTCTTCCCTCCTCACTTCTTCCACAGCCATATTACATTCTGACATATGTATTCTTGCTTAGTTATTTAATTCTCCACCCCCCCCCCCCATTAGAATGAAAGCTCTGTGAGGGCAGGGATATTGATCAGGGTTTTTTTTTTTTCCACTGCTGTATCCCCAGTGCCTAGGTCCATGGCACATAATGGATGCCGAATGGTATTTGTTGAAGGAATAAGTTATCCAAGAATTCTTAGTTAGTTTTTAAAATTAATTTATTTACTTGAGAGAGAAGGAGAGAGAGAAAGAGCACAAGGTGGGGGGGCGTACAGAGAGAGAGAGGGAGAAGCTGACTCCCCACTGAGTAGGGAGCCCAATGTGGAACTCTCTCCCAGGACTCTGAGATCATGACCTGAGCGGAAGGCAGATATATTTTTTAAGATTTTATTTATTTATTCATGAGAGACACACACACAGGAGAGAAAGAGAGAGCGAGGCAGAGACACAGGCAGAGAGAGAAGCAGGCTCCATGCAGGGAGCCTGATGTGGGACTCGATCCTGGGTCTTCAGGATCAGGTCCTGGGCTGAAGACAGCGCTAGACTGCTGAGCCACCCAGGCTGCCCAGAAGGCAGATTCTTTTTTTTTTTTTTTTTTAATATTTATTTATTTATGATAGTCACAGAGAGAGAAAGAGAGAGAGGCAGAGACACAGGCAGAGGGAGAAGCAGGCTCCATGCACTGGGAGCCCGACGTGGGATTCGATCCCGGGTCTCCAGGATCGCGCCCTGGGCCAAAGGCAGGCGCCAAACCCCTGCGCCACCCAGGGATCCCCAGAAGGCAGATTCTTAACCAACTGAGCCACCCAAGTACCCCACTAAGTTAGTTTTATATTATAAACATTTTACTCCGTTGAAAGGTCTTACACTGAGTCGTGATCAGCAATCACCCAACTCATTCCTTGGTTTCATTATTATTCTCTAGAGATAGTAATGCTTCTGTTTTCCCAAATTATCACTCTGGTCAGCAATTGAATCATGTGTTGGATTCAGTTGTAATGTAAGTAATGGGACTATCATGCATCCCAGAAATGAAGGCCTTCTCTCCATTTCTGTTTTCCCCATTTCCCTACTTTAAACTAGGAGGGGCTCAAGTGGGAATTTAGTGTTCCTTGAAAGGGTTTTCCTGATCCAGTAGTTTTTGATCCCGGCTGTGGGTTTAATAACCACCATTCCTCTCATCCATCCGCCTCTTCTAATTCTTCCTCCCCCAGTCACTTCCTGTCTCAGCAACCCTTTCAAAATTAAACTCCAATTCTAAAACAAATGAAGCAAAGGCAGGAAAGGGGGGATGAATCACAGCATATGGGAACAGTTTTGTTTGAAAGCATGATCAGCATTCTTTGCAAACAAGCTGTGACCATATGTGGCAGGGTGGGCGTAGGAGTTATAAAATACAAGTGATAAACTGTGGTAAGTGTCTGAGTTATAAACAGAAAGCTCATTAATGATCTGTTTAATAGTAAGAAGTGATACCTTGAAAGAAGTCTCTCTCTAAGGAGATAGTGCCTTTTTATAAATCAAAAGATTGCAAAGAGGTAGCCTGTAGTGAGTTAAAATTCTTGCCATGTATTAGCAGAGAAACTCTGGACAACTAGTTAGGACTTGCTTCTTGGCTAAAACCAAGGTCACTTGAATTCAAATTTATTGGTATACCAACAGAAGTTATTTTTATTTTTATTTATTTTTTTTTTCAGAAGTTATTTTTAGAACCAGATCTATTGCCCCTAGGTGCTCATCCCTAAGGAAGAGAAAAAAAGAGATGTAAAAGATGTGTGTGTGTGTGTGTGTGTCTGTGTGTGTGTGTGTATGTATTTCTCTTATTGACGGATTCATTCAATAAATACTTACTGAGTTCTGACCAAAAGCCAGCATAGCACTAAAGCCCTGAATAATCAGTGTAGAGCAAAAATCTCGGGTATTACATGGTAAGCAGAAATCATCACAGTCCCTGGCTTCATGAAGCTTCCAGTCCACGAGGACCATAGCCAGTAATCAAATGAAAAATGACAACTGTGGTTTATGTGGTTTGTGCTGCCACAGAGAGCAGCAGTGTGGATCATAAGAGAAACTCTGATGGGAAGCCTGGTCTGGGGAGTCAGGAAAGGCTTTCCTGTGGTGATGATGGACTGGCAGCTGAAAGGTTATTTAAGAGTGGACAAGGGTATGCACAGAATTCAAGGCAGAAAGGGTGATATGTGCAATTGCACTTGGCAGGCAGGGTTGCAATTTATTCAAGGAACTGAAAGAAACAATGAAGGGAAACACATTTGGAGCTTAATAGTGAGAAGCCAAGAAACAGAAAAAAAGAGGGGCATGACTAGCCAGTGCCTTCTGGGTTATGTTAAGGATTTTGATCTCTCAAGGAGAAACCACTGGATGGGGGGATGGGGCAGCTAATCAAGAGCAAATATCCCCCCAAGCTCTTTCTTATACCCTTCCATTTTGGGTCACAGAGAATGTGCTATAGGGAGGTAGAAGTGGTAAAAATTGAATCAGTCTTTCATTTAACAAATGTTATGAGTGATTACTATGTAGCATGTACTGTCCTAGGTCCTAGGATAAAAAAGATGAACCAGAAACTTACTGATCTCCCTTCATAAGGCTTATAGTGTAGGATGCAACATGCATGATAAAGATAGACCCATGAATAAATCATTGCAATTTACATAATGCAACAAAACAACAATGTAGGTTGCTCTGAGATCAAATGACAGGCGTCCTAGGCTTGGAACTAACTGGGTAACTCTGGGAAGCTTTCCTCAGAAGCTTCTGTTGACTAAGTATTATTGGTAGGATTATTTGGAAAGTTATTGGAAACTTCAATTCGCCTTTTATTTTCCATTCCCAATTTCTATTCATTAGGTGACCTTGACTTTTGTGTTTTCACTCTCTGTATATAAATGGTAGGGAGTAGGTAGCAAGGCACCGTGTTTCTGGAAGAAGTGCAAACGCCCATTATTCCGAGTGCCAAGTCTGGGACATACGTGGTGGTAAATGAAACAATAAACTATCAGATCATTGGGCAGCTCTGATTTTGTTCTGTCTATATATAATCCACCGGGAGGGTAGTAGTATTGATATTTCTAAATTAACACCCTTTTCCTTACTAAACCAATTACTTCCAACATGTTACAGTTCATCACCTCAAACTGGTTTTTTTTTTTTTCCAATCAGTTGAAGACAGAAAATCCATAAGCAGTTTATCAGTGTGTGATGCTGTTTGCATTTCAGTTGCTGTTCCCAATTTGGATTTTCATCATTCTTTGTACTCTTAGCCCAATCTCTGCACAAATTAATGTATTTATGTGAAAACAAGCAGCAATTCTCGTTTATAAATGTAGTGTGGAAGCCAGCCAGAGCATACTTACTAGAAACTTTGGGTGTGGTTGATTATTTTAAAGATAAAGCCCAGTATTGTTATTCTTCTAAATTGACCTAGCCCTTTACCAAAACACATCAATTCTGTGCCCACAGTAGAACTGTATGTGGCAATCCACAAAAAACTATTGTAGCATGGGTTGAATTCTATCTGAACCACTTAACAGTATATATCTATTTAATACACTTAATAATTCTCATTTAATTCCATATCAATCATATGACAGTATGTATCATGGACAAGTTACTTAAATTCTCCAAGTTCCCCTTTTTTCTTTAGAAAAGTAGGCGTAATCATATCTGCTTTGCCCTTTTGGTCTAGTTGTGAAATTAAATGAGAAAATATTTGTGGTTTTTCTTTGTAAATTCAGTATTTATGTGGAGAATGCCATTATTACTGTACGTAGTGGAATTGCATCACTCACCACAATTCTTCACCCCTCCTGGAACTAAGCCTTTGACATATGAATTTGCAAGCCCCTTTCTAAAGAGGAAGAGTGTATTTCCCTGCCTCTTGACTTCATTTTGGATACATTATTTGTTTTGGCCCATAGAATATGGTAAAAGTGACAGTGTATAGTTTTGAGCCTAGGTCTAAAGAAGCCGAATATGTTTCTGCTTGTTTCTGTGTGCTCTGCCAATTGCCATGAGGAGAACATGTCTCTGGTCCCACAAAGAAGTTGAGGGGCATGTGGAGCAGAGCCACTCCAGTCTAGCTGCCCCAGCTATGCTGAGCCTAGACCAGCTGACTCCCAGCTGACTTGCAGATACATGGGTAAGTCCACCCCAGGTCAGCAGAACACCCAGCCAAACTATGTGAATGAAATAAATGTATATTATTATGTAGCACTGAGCTATTGAGGTAGTTTTTAATATAGCATTATTATAGTGGTAAATGACTGACATATCCAACCACCTTCCACCTATCCAGTTAATTAAACATCCATTGGTTCACTAAGACTGTGGTATCTTCTAGGGAAAAAGACAAGAGATGTCAGTTTTGACTGGGTTTTTTCCTCCCCTCCCTATGCTTCTCTGTGTTTTTCCTTTCTTGGCCCAATTTTCAAAAGTAAACTGTTCAGGAGTTGCAAATATGAAATTCCGTGCATAGCACCCCAAATTATCGGAATAAAAGGCTCAACAGAAATCTAACAAATAACGTTTTAGTGTAAATGTTGACTTCTAACTGATACATAGATAAGGAATTCTGTTGGGATCACATGCTTTCTTGTTTATTGTCTAATTTATAAACTAGACTGATCAAGTATATGCAAAAGACAGGAACAGGGCATGGAATCTCACTAAAAACTTTAGTGTGTCGCCAAGCCTTAGGAGTCTTTTAGGATAATTCTAAGTCAACAATTCAATATAACACACATATTGAATATATACCACATGTAAGGCATAGTGTAAGGTCCTGGGGAAATAGAAATGAGCAAGACATAGTAGCTCCCTCTTAATGATCTAATAAGGGAAATGAAATACAAACTACTCATGATACTGTAGCTCATTAATTCTGTACCACACTTTTAAAAATACTTTTTCAAAAAAAATTAAAAAAATAAAAAATAAAAAAAATAAAAATAATTTTTCACATGTCGAAATCAAGTAGGTGTATCATAGTTTAGTTAATAGTGTTTTTTTCATTCTTTGTGGTACATAGGATAATGATTATACTTGATATCCTCTTACAGCTAAGAAAATACAGAAGTAAGTTGCTTTGAGAACAGCATATACACCATATTATCAAAAAGCAAGGAGGGATTTCTTCTCCCAGATAACAAGAGGGAGACTTCATGGAAGAAGAAGCATTTATATGAGATGAATTTCAATAAGAAAAAGTGCTAGAATAAAGGCCACCATAGGTCAATTGGTTCCTAAACTTTCTATCACCAAGGACTACTTTTATTGCCTATCTCATCCTCTGTCCTATGTTGTTTTCAAAATAATTTTGTCATTGTAAATAAATTTGCATTTATCAAGAGATACTTCTCAGTTTGATAGCAAAAGTCATACATTAGTGGTAATCAGAATTTTTTTCCTTTTTTTTTTAAGATTTTATTTATTTATTCATGAGAGACACAGAGAGAGAGAGGCAGAGACACAAGCAGAGGGAGATGCAGGCTCCATGCAGGGAATCCGACATGGGACTGGATTCCTGGTCTCCAGGATCACACCCTGGGCTGAAGGCAGCACTAAACTACTGAGCCACCCGGGCTGCCCTCTTTTTTTTTTTTTTTTAAGATTCTTATTTATTTTTAGAGAGAGAGAGAGGGAGAGACGAAGAAAGTGAGAGCACATGGCAGGGGGGAAGGGGTAGAGAGAGGGAGAAAATATCGAGCAGACTGCACAAAGCCTATGTGGGGCTAGATCTCATGACCCTGAGATTGTGACCTGAATTGAAATCAAGAGTCAAGACACTCAGCCGACTGAGACACCCAGGCCTCTG
The DNA here is from genome assembly GCF_048164855.1 of Canis lupus baileyi. Classification (NCBI taxonomy): domain Eukaryota; kingdom Metazoa; phylum Chordata; class Mammalia; order Carnivora; family Canidae; genus Canis; species Canis lupus. The sequence goes on from NC_132838.1 coordinate 15,552,466, forward strand.
TTAATCAGAATTTCTAATCAGATGAGATAATCAGTATTCTCATACTAAGTTAGGATTTTTGGCCAAAAGCCAAGAAATTTAATATTTTAGTCTCTGAAGTTCTTATTCCAGGTAACTTTAACACTAGGATTTTTGAAATATTGACAAGAATTCATCCTAGATGGTAATACTACTCTGCATGAAAAATACATCTAAAGAAAATACATAGACATTGGACCCACACATTGTGATCTTTAATATGGTTTGCCTGGTGCTTTGAGTAAAAGAGGAAAGATTAGAGATGAATAGGAATTATGAGTCTCATGCAGAGTCTTAAATGTTATACTTAGGAATGTAGACGTTTATTGTAACTATCACTAAAAAAATCACTAGCTTGGGTATAAAAGAACAAATAGTATGAATTTGATTACAGAAGAAGAAGAACAACAACACAACTACTACTACTTATGTATATAACCACAAGAAGTAAAACCTGGATAACTAAATTCCCATGAAAAGAATATAGACATGCTGTAGCAGGTATGCTCTCACCTGTAGTGCAGTAGCTGCCAATAAGACAAGTGTAGGAGGAATGTGTAAGCTTCATCATCAATTTTATATTATTGTTGTGAGGATTCCAAGCAAAGAATTATATAATAGTAAGAGCTTAAATTCTGGAGTTTGACCACCTAGGTGCATGTTCTGAGTCTACTGCGTTCTAGTTCTATGGCTTTCAGAAAGTTATTGAAGATCTTTGACCTCTGATTTTCTTTTTTATAAATGGAGAAAATGGTATTATCAATATTAGCAGATATTTGTAAGAATGACATAATTTTTATAAGTTGTCTGGTGCAGAGTCAACAGGACTTAACACTTAATTAGTTTCTTTCAGAACTTGGTTAGAAATCCAAATGTCAAAATGATGTGGGAAGCAAGGGCAAGAAAAAGATTAAATTTCCCTTACTTCCCCCCCCCCCAAAAAAAACTGTATGTCCTTACTTCCCACAGCCCACGGACAAGTCCTGGAAACAGGCAGAGTGACATTCCTCTAGGAACTCAGCTGCCTCCATGTTAATACTTTGTTAAGAGCAAAAGGCAATCTTAGCCTGACCTGCCAGGATCCTATAAGTCTACTTTAACATAAAAATTCCTTTGGAAACTTTTTATCTCTACCCCAAGATATATATGTTGGCAATCATCCCCCAAGCATATAACCCACAGATACACATCTGAAGGGTCTCATGACTAAGGTTTTATTAGGCAGTAATAAATGATTATTTTCCTAACAATAGCTAGGACCCCCAAGGTCCTGGAAACCTTGCTTCCAAATTTCCTTAGAGACCTGTGCTATCCCTAACCCGCCCTCCCAATTTGAAAGTATATAATGGGCCACTCCTCATGATCCTAATGCAGCTCTTCTGGCCCACAGGTCCTGTCCCCATGCTTTAATAAAACCACCTTTCTTTGCACCAGAGACGTCTCAAGAATTCTTTCTTGGCTGTCGGCTCCAAACCCCAACATCTTTCCTAATATCAAAAAGACTGTATGGTGGTGTAGAACAATAAATTCAGTATTCTCTCTTCTCATCATGTCCTAAGATGCCAAACTGGCTGGTAATCAAAACCCTAAGGAGAAAACATATGCTCCAGACACCAGCGTTGTCTTGGCAATGCTCTGCGTTTAACTTGACAGTAAATAGGAGGTGACAGCTGAATCTGGTGTGGAGATTCCAGGAGGGTGGTTTTCCTGGAGGACTTTAAGTAGAAACTCATCTATTGCAAATAAATTATCATTTTTGTAAATACATGAGATACAGGATAGAGGGTCTTGCAGACAAAGACCTGGAATTCCTAGACAGGGCTGAAAATAAAAAGTGGGAAATACTGTTGTCCTGTTGATGAGACCATGGCTGCCATCACCACTTCTATTCCACAAGTTTCTTTAGCAATTCCTTTTAATCAGCCATATCTGAAATGAGCACTGCAGAAGATTTTTCCCGTGAATGTGCCTAAATATATGCTGAACAGTAATAATTAAACCTTAGCTTTGTCGTGTATTTTTGGAATGCTCAAAGTGCTTTCGCCTTTACAATTTCATGTTTTCCAAATGATCTTTTGAGGAAAGTGGGGTATTATTATCCCCTTTTCCATATGCGGAATCTAAAATGGCAAGTGGCACAGGAAATCCACGTAATGGTCATGGTTAGTAAATGGAAAAGACCCCTACCTTTTGACTTATATTTGAGTTTACTATGACAAGGACATATCTTTATATGAAGATTTCTAACTCTTTTCTCAGTGGACAGTAATAGTCATGATCCATCCCCTTTTTGGAGAATTTTTCCTCCCATATTAATTATTTTTTCTTATTCAACAGTTATATATATATATATATATATATATATATATATATATATGATTTCATTTATTTATTCATGAGACACACACACACACACACACACACACACACACACACAGGTAGAGACACAGGCAAAGGGAGAAGCAGGCTCCATGCAGGGTGCCTGATGTGGGACTCAATCCAGGGTCTCCAGGACCATGACCTGGGCCAAAGGCAGCGCTAAACTGCTGAGCCACCCGGGCTGCCCATTCAACAGTTTTATAGCAGGTCTGGCTGCTTCTAGGGTCACAAGAGACTAACATTTGCTATTTTTCATCCTGCATAGTTTTGGGAGGATGTTATGGAAAATTGGCAGCATAGCACTTCCTTCATCCGGTTTGATCCCAGGCTTTCGGAAGATTGGAGACTTGAACTTCTCATCTGTGTGAGTGAGATGAGGGTTGAATTATTGAACATTTGGTCAGAATTAGGTTTCATTTTTTTTTCACACCTTAAGTCTGTTCATCTTCTGATCTTTACTGACTAGGACATCAGCTATAACACAATTAACTCCCTTCCTTTTACTTTCTGGGGGCTGTCAGAGTAAAATCCACTGTCCTTCACAAGGAACAAAACTCTCTTCTCTGCCTCAGAGTGTCACATTCCTTCCATGTTACTCAGCATTTTAAAGTCACTTTGAGGCATAGAACATCCCTATTCCATTTTTTCCCTTCTTATTTTAAACAGGAAATCACCTCTGAGAAAGCCTTGGGTGTAGAAAAACAATGGAATGAAATCCTACCTAAGACATCTCATGAGAGTTACAATAGCTTTTTGCAAAAACCCCAGTGTTCTCATCCTTTTATTAGTAATTCTATTCAGATAGTAGCAGTGTTTTATTAGCAATCGTATCAATGATTGGTTAAATCACCCCTCTAATGTTTCAAAAGGACTGGTCTGATTATCTCCATGACAAACCATCCCCGAATGTAGTGGCTTATAACAAGAATCATTCATTTGCTTATGATTTTGCAATTTGGGCAGGCAAAAGAAGTCATTTGGGTGGTTCTAGTCATCTCTCTTGGAGTCTCTCATGCAGCTGTGGTGGTCTGGAGGCTGGAATGAGGCAGGAATGTTCAAGATGGTTTCTGTACTAAGTTGAAAAGTATCTCCCGAAATTTCAGGTTTTCCCAGAACCTTAGAATGTGATGTTATTTGGAAAAGGGTCTCTGAAGATGTAATTAGCTAAGATGAGATAATGCTGGAGTAGAATGGGCCCTAACTCAATATGACCATTGTCCTTATAAGAAGAGAAGAGGAAGAGTGCCATGTAACAGGAGACAGATATTAGAGTGATGCCATTGTAAGCCAAGGAACACCCAAGATTGCTAGCAACGATCAGAAGCTGGAAGAAGCAAGGAACACATTCTCCCTCAGAACCTCCAGAAGGAACCAACCCTGCTGACACACCTTGGTTTTGGACTTGTAGCCTCCAGAAGTGTGGGTGAATCAATTTTCTATTGTTTATAGCAACCCTAGGAAACAAAGATTTACTTGCTTTAGCTGGGATGACTGGACCAGCTGGGGACTGACCACCCCACCCCCACCGCAAACTCCTAACCCCCTCCCATCTCTCTTGGTCTCTCCCTCCATGTGGTCTCTCCACCACAGTAGCTGGACCTCTGTATGCGGAGGCTCCATGTTGCAAAAGAGTAAAAGTAGAAGCTATCAGACATCTTCTGGATTAGGCCCAGAGCTATCACTAGCTTATTTCTGCCATGTTTTGTTGGTTAAAGCAAATTGCAGAGCCCTCTCAGATTCAGGAGGAGGAGACAGACTCACCTGTTGATGGAGGAGTGCTAGATATACACAAGGATGAAGGGAATTGTTGATGTCCGTCTTTGGAGTCAGTCTACAAGGACTGTAGCTACCTGAGTTTGAATGAGCATTTTATTCCCTGATAGACCTCTTAGCACAAGTTGTTATCTAGGCTTAACAAGACTTCTTACACTGATGATCTTTTGAACTTTTAAGTCATGGCTTTGAATGTCAGCCAGTCTATGCCTCTGTGTGGGTCTTTCCCAGCTGGGCAAGCAGAGGTCCAGGGGTCAGGCAGCCCATGTTGAGGTTCTAGGATCAAGGACTAAGCATGGAAGTGGGTTTTGCCCATGGGAAAGGTACTGTGGTATTTTGCCTGTGTCAAAAACGATTGTTTCGGGATCCCTGGGTGGCGCAGCGGTTTGGCGCCTGCCTTTGGCCCAGGGCGCGATCCTGGAGACCCGGGATCGAATCCCACATCGGGCTCCCGGTGCATGGAGCCTGCTTCTCCCTCTGCCTGTGTCTCTGCCTCTCTCTCTCTCTCTCTGTGACTATCATGAATAAATAAATAAAATCTTTAAAAAAAAAAAAAAAAAAAAAAAAAACGATTGTTTCTGTGAGGTCAGTTCTGACCACAGTCCATACCACACTGCAAACTAGAGTTTATAGGATGACAGTGTGGAAGAACTTAAAAGATGGATAAACAAAAAAGCTATAGCTTCTAGTTCTTAAATGGAATGAGGGACGCCTGGGTGGCTCAGTGGTTGAGTGTCTGCCTTTGGCTCAGGGCGTGGTCCTGGAGTCCCAGGATCAAGTTCCACCTCAGGCTTCCTGCTTCTTCTTCTGCCTGTATCTCTGCCTCTCTGTGTCTCTCATGAATAAATAAATAAAATCTTAAGAAAAAAAAAAAAGAAATGGAATGGAATGATATTGTAGGGTAGTGTAGCAGATGTCTCTTTGTCAGGCCAATATATTTTTTTCCTTAAAAATATATTATGAATATCTGACACAGCAAATGAATATATATATTCTACATGTAAATAATGTATGTAAAGAATATATATATTCTATATGTAAATAATAATATAGGGGCACCTGGTGGCTCAGTCTGTTGAGCATCTGATCCTTGGTTTCACTTCAATTATGATCTAATGGTTGTAAGATCCAGCCCGTGTTGGGCAGGCTCCATGCTCAGTGCAGAGTCTGCTTGGGATTCTCTCTCCCTCTCTCCCTCCTGCTCTTTCTCTCACTCTTTCTTTCAAAAATAAATAAGTAAAACTCTAATAATAATAATAATATAAACTGTAGGGAAGCCTGGGTGGCTTCAGCCCAGGGCCTGATCCTGGAGACCCCGGATCAAGTCCCATATCGGGCTCCCTGCGTGGAGCCTGCTTCTCCCTCTGCCTGTGTCTCTACATCTCTCTCTCTCTTTCTCTTTATGTCTCTCATGAATAAATAAATAAAATATTTAAAATAATAATAATAATTATATAAACTGTGAAACTGTATCTATCTTAAGAAGTGGAACATTGACAATATCATTGCATCAGGCTTCTTCCCATTCTCCATCTAGAAGATCTCCATCCACCTGGCTGGCTCCATTAGAGGGGCCTGCAACTCAAACTCAGGGTCATGAGTTTGAGCCCCATGTTGGGTGTAGAGATTACTTAAATAAATAAAACTTAAAAAGAAAATAGAAGACCTCTATCGGATCTTTAGCCACAATTCTGAATGTTGTATTTATTGTTGTCTTGGTTGTTAGGCAAACTAGATCTTCAGGTTTGAATTAAAAGGGGGGAATCTAGCTTGGCTCCTAGTTAACTCCAAAACAGTTTTCTGGTTATTAGCATATTAACTCATCGGCTTTTTGCATATCCTATAAAAGTGTGGCAGCAACACCTACATGATGAGCAGCCTCTAGAAGCAGCAGTGATTTCATGAGGACTGCTGGGTTGGTGAAAATGCCTCACAGTTAACTAGATGTAGTAGCTCCCTTCTTCTGGTCTGGGCACTGTGAGCCCAAGACACTTGCAAAGACCTTCCTTCTCATTCTGCTATTAAATTGCATGTCTTTATCATCTTCTCCGTGGGTGTCTGGTTCAGCTACACTCCAGCTCGAATCTGTAGCTTCTAGAAGACTCGGGAATCTAGAGAGTTTCAGGCCAGAAAATGTGGCAGCCGTGGGGCTGTATCAGCAGAAGTGTGTGAAGTAATTTGCATAATCTGTTTTCCAAGAAAATCACAGAAGCATGGAAAAGTTTTTTCAGGAATATGCAAAATCTCAAAGGTAGAGAGTCCACCTGGGACATATTTGCTGTTGAGTTACTTCAGGGCCGTATAAATTATGCAAATTCTGTTGTGATCACTTTCATTGCAGACAAATACATTTTTTTCCACTTGGAGAGTTTTTAATTTCATTTCCCTTTTATAAAAGTAAAATGATATGCACATGGGTTTTTTGTTGTGGTTGTGCAGAAGATTTAATAATAAAGTGTGCTATTACCTCCTCTCCCATCCCCAGCACAATTTCCTAGAGTCAACCACTTTCAATAATTTTCAATTCTAGTTCTTCTGATGGCCGCCTGAATATCCTTAAAATATGCGACATCTGGACTTATCAGAAACAATGTTTATTCATTCATCCCTATTGAATTTTAATATTCATTTTTTCTAATGGCTGCAACTGCAAACTCTTTGGCCTGATAATTTACTACTCTCCCACACTGAGGGACATGCCTGTTCCTCAAACATACCACATTTAGGGGTGCCTGGATGGTACCGGCAGTTAAGCATCTGACTTTTGTTTTTTTTTAAGATTTTATTTATTTGTTAATGAGAGACAGAGAGAGAGAGGCAAAGGCAGAGGGAGAAGCAGGCTCCATGCAGGGAGCCCGACATGGGACTTGATCCCGGGGCTCCAGGATCACACCCTGGGCTGAAGGCAGCACTAAACCGCTGAGCACCCCGGGCTGCCCAAGCATCTGACTCTTGATTTCAGCTCAGGTCGTGCTCTCAGGGTCTTGGGATCGAGCCCCACATCAGGCTCCCTGCTCAGTGAAGAACCTGCTTCTCTCTCTTCCTCTGCCCTCTCCCCCAAAGCATATACTCTCTTTCTCTCTGTGTCTCAAATAAACAAAATCTTTTATAAAAAAAATATATATATGGGTTTTTGCCTGAAACTTCTGCCTCAGTTTCCTTGTCCTTGTTGTTCCCACCTCCTGGAATGCATTTCCCCCAGATATGCCCACACTCACCCCCTCTAGTCTTTACTTAATAGTCATTTCAAGAAGACAGAGCTGGGATTAAAATTCAGACACTTAGCTCCAGAGCCCCCACTCCTAATGTACAGTACATCCTCAGGTCAAAGTTGATAATGCTGCATTTTGTTCGATACTTATATTAAAATCTTCCATGAGTGGTTTGAAAATAATCTGTTTTTACACTGGATATTAGGATTATTGTCCTTTTTTTGCAGGTCCCAAGTCATGATTTTTTGCCAATCAGAGGAGAATGTTCCTAGATGCTTCTTTCCTTTGTGCCCAACTTTACTTCTCATTCTGATCCTGGAGGTCAGTGAGTCTGTAGCCAGCCAGAACTGGTCTTTCCTTCTCTGAAATGTCCCGTGCTGGTCCCTCTCCTATTCTCTTTGCTGTTATGGATTTATTCCTTTACTACCATTTGGTTGGTATCTCAAGTGTAGTGGGAAGCCCAGTAGAATGGAACAGAACAAGGGAGGAAAAGCAAATACCAGTGTTCAGTGACGCATCTTGAACTGGAAGCCCCCAACAAATAGAATTCTTGCATTTTTATTTTAAAATGAGAATCTGGAATAAAAAAAGGACTAGCATTTACTGAATGGTTTACCATGTGCCAGACACTAAAATAAGTACTTCTTTCGTATCGGCTGATCATGACCATCTGAAAGGCTAAAGGGTCTCATCATGATGGAACAAGAGGAGGATTTTAGACACTTGAAACCTTTTCTTCATATCACTCATGTAACATTTGGGACCTTCCTGCTTTCTCTCAGGGGTGATTCAAATCAGAAGACCTAGGAGAAATATATAGTCTGGGGACATTTAGGCATATGGACTCTTTGAGGAGAAATCTTGGCTTTTGCTTACAGCCTGATGGATTATCCATCAGCTCGTGGGCAAGCAGCAGCTTTGCGCCTCTCAGTGTTGTAACCCTAGACCGAAGCCATATGGCCTTGTGTTTACTTCATGAGGGGATATTTAGCTTTTATTTTTGAGGGGTGGAAAAAGTAAATGATGGTAGAGTATGTTTTAAAAGTGATGAAAAGTGGTAGGATACAACCATATACTTCCAAACCCCAATATTTTCTGAAATAATTTTATAAAATGATTAATTTATACATCTCTAAAAGAAGCCTGAGGGTAGGTAATGATGTACACACAGTTTAGAGTTCATTGAATTAGACTACTGTTAAAATTTATGTAAAATAGAGTAAAAAAGACTTGCAAACTCTAAAAATAAAGCCAGGCTCTGTCATTCCTAACAATATTCTGAAAACTCCTATTTGTAGCTTTTTTTTTAAAACATTTTATCCATTCATTCATGAGAGACATGTAGAGAGAGAGAGAGAGAGGCAGAGACACAGGCAGAGGGAGAAGCAGGTTCCATGTGGGGAGCCCGATGTGGGACTCCATCCCGGGTCTCCAGGATCATGCCCTGGGCGGAAGGCAGCTGAACTGCTGAGCCACCCAGGGATCCCCCTAAATGTAGCTTTGATGAAATTTGGGTGCATAGGGAAATATTTCCCAAACTGCTGGACTTTTTTTTTTTTTCAATTTTTATTTACTTGTTTCTGTATTCAAGTGTAATTAACATATGGTGTATTATTAGTTTCAGGTGTACAACTTGATGATTCAACAATTCTATACATTTTTCAGTGCTCTGAGATGTGTACTCTCAATCCCCTTTATCTATTTCACCCATCCCCCCACCCACGACCCCTCTGGCAACCACCAATTTGTTCTCTGTATTTAAGAGTCTGGGTTTTTGTTTATCTCTTTTTTTCTTTGTTCATTTGTTTCTTAAATTCTACATATGAGTGAACTCATATGGTATTTGTCTTACCCTAACTTATTTCACTTAGCATTATACCCTCTAGATTCATTCATGCTGTTGTAAATGGCAAGACTTCACTCTTTTTTATGGCTAATTAATATTCTATTGTATGTATGTATCATATCTTCTTTATCCAATCATCTAATGATGGACACTTGAGTTACTTCCATATCTTGGTTATATTGTAAATAACGCTGCGATAAACATAGGGGTTCATATATCTTTTTGAATTAGTGTTTTCATTTCCTTTGGGTAAGTACCCAGTAGTGGAATTACTGGATCATATGGTAGTTCTATTTTTAATCTTTTGAGGAGCCTCCATACTACCAGACTGCCTGACTCTTTTTTTCCATTAGGACAAGTTAGGATGGGTAAGGTCTTGCCTAAGACCCAGCTGGAACTGTAGGAATAGAAGCTGATAGATTTCAAAAACCCTTTGGGCAGCTGCAGAATTATATTTTGTGGCAAACACATTAAAATAACTTCCAATCCATGTGTTATGGGGAAAATGAATCACTTCTGTGCTGTCTTCAGAAATTCAAATTAAGTCATTTTTCAAAGGGAGAAGTTGCAGAAATGCTAAGGTTGACTACCTCCCGATAAGCTCTATTCCCAAGCAGACAAGTATATTGGAATTACTTTAGGAAGGTTGTCAGCTTTTCCTTGTTTGGGTCTAAATGAACTCCTAATATAAAAATGTTCCTGAATTAGACCTTGGCGGTCCTCTGCTTACAGATGGATTGAGTTCCCCAAATTGGATTCTAACCCAGTTGTTAGGAAATAAGAATAAATTTTGGAGTGAAACAGTGTTATGCATGATGGTTACGGTCCCAGACCAGCCCACAAAACCCTATTTAACTCCTGATGTTCTAAAAAGAATATTATCAGGGCACTTGGGTGGCTCAGTTGGTTAAGCACCTGACTTTGGCTCAGGTCATGGTCTCCGAGTCCTGATATCAAGCCCTGTGCCTGGCTTCACACTCAGTGGGAAGTCTGCTTCTCTCTCTGCCCTTTCCCCTGCTCGTGTTCTCTCTCTCTCAAGTAAATAAAGAAAATCTTTTAAAAATAATAAAAAGAATATTATAGACCAGTGTTTTTCAAATTGAGAGCCTCAACAAATTAGTGGGTCATGAAAGCAATTTAGTGAGTGGTGACAGCCTTTTAAAAATAACAATAGAATAGAATGGAAGAGAAAAAATATCAGAGCACATTGCATGAGACAAAGGTAGGTTTGTTTCACGGAACTCCTATTTCAGATATGTGTGTAGTGTGTATATGTATACTGGGTCACAATGCAGATGTTTGTTTAACCGTCGTCTAAGTCCAAAGAAAATTCAAGTTGCATTGCAATAAGCCATGTCTCCCTGCAGAACACGTTCAGAATCACAACTCGGGGTGTCAGGATTACATTTCTGCAGATACCTTGGGTTTCAAGTGATTTAAGTTATTCCTGTTAAGCAAGAGATGTGTGTGTGTGTGTGTGTGTGTGTGTGTGTGTGTTTATGTTAAATGAGAAGCTGGGGTACTTGGGAAAGAGATGAAGCATTAGAGTAATGTGTAGTGGTGGAGTGGGAAATTATGACTGGGATTCCTAGGTGGGAGTTGACAAGTTTTTTGTGCTACTTGTGAGCTAAAAATGGTTTTTACACTTTTAAAAAATTGTTACAAAAAGAAGAATAAAATGTGACAGAAACCATATGTGGCCAGCAAAGCCTAAAATATTAACTACCTAGCCCTTTACAGAAAAAGTTTTCAGAACCCTTTGCTAGGGGAATGAGGAGCAAGTAATTATTAAGACTTTGAATGAAAGTAAGAAAAACCCAAAGTGCACTCTAAGCACCCAGCCAGAGGATAATGATATATCTTCACCTAGTATAACTACAAAGGATCAAAAATAAGGATAAACCTTAAAAGTTCTCAATAAGAAAAGATAAGAGTTCCTAAAAGAAGTGACTGTCAGGCCAACAGCTGACTTCTCATTAGCCAAGATAGAACAGAAGTAAAGTATTGGAAAAAATACTTCAGCCTGGAACTTTATGCCAGCTAAGTTATCTTCCAAGATTAAGGGTCAAATCTTTGGTTTTAACAATATGTTTCTTTGGATCTGTGTCTGAGTAAAAGCACAAATAAACTACTAGGACTAAGAAGTTTTTGCATGATGAAGAAAACCATCAATAAAACAAAAAGACAACCTAGTGGATGAGAGAAGGAACTTGAAAATGATATATCCAATAAAGAGTTAATATCCAAAAATATGTAATGAAATCATACAACTCAACACACACACACACACACACACACACACACACACACAACCTGATTTAAAAATGGGCAGAGGACCTGGATAGACATTTTTCTAAAGAAGACATACAGATGCCCTGCAGGCATATGAAAAGACACTCAACATGACTAAACATCAGGGAAATGCAAATAAAAACCACAATAAGATAATCACCTCATACCAGTCAAAATGGCTATTATTAAAAAGACAAGAAATAACAAGTGTTGGCGAGGATGGGAAGTAAAGAGATCTCTTGTGCATTGTTGGCAAGAATGTAAACTGGTGCAGCCACTGTGGAAAACAATATGAAGGGTCTTCAAAAAATTAAAAATAGAGCTACCCTAGCAATTCCACTTCTGGGAATTTATCTAAAGAAGACAAAAACATTAATTCAAGAAGATATATATGCACTTCTATGCTCATTGCAGTATTATTTACAATAACCAAATATGGAAGGAAGTTAAATGTCCATCAATAGATAGATGGATGAAGATGTGGGGTATGTGTGTGTGTGTGTGTGTGTATGTGTGTGTGTGTGTAATACTATTCAGCCACTTGAGAGAAAAAAAAATACTATTCAGCCACAAAGAAAAATGAGATCTTGACATTTGTGACAACATAGACTTAGAGGGCATTATGCTAAGTGAAATAAGTCAGAGAGACAAATACTATATAATTTCACTTGAATGTAGAATCTAAACAAATGAATAGAGTAGAAACAGACTCACAAATATGGAGAACAAACTGGTAGTTACCAGAGAGGGAAAGTAATGGAGGGTTGGGGTGTGCAAAATAGATGAAGAGGATTAAAAGATACAAACTTCCAGCTGTGAAATAAATAAGTCATGGGGATGTGAAGTACAGGATAGGAAATAGAGTCAGTAATATTGGAATAACTTTGTATGGCAACAGATGGTAACTAGTTACTGCAATCATTTTCATAATGTATATAAATGTTGAATCACTATGTTGAAAACCTGAAACTAATATAATATTGTATGTTAACTGTACTTCAATAAAGAAGATTAGGGTTATATAAAGACATTTTCTAATATAAAAAATTTAGGATAATTTCCTCCTATAATTCCTCAGTGAAATAACTATTAAGGTAAGTGTTCAGCAAGAAGAAAAGAGAAACCTGAAGGAATAGTTGTAAAAATTAATGTATATTTGACCATAAAGCAAGGTTCAAGAACTGTCAAAGGATTAAATCACATGGAGTGTGTTTTCTAAACCCAGTGGAATTAGGCTAGAAATCAAAAGATTACTAGTAAATCCTCATATGTTAAGAAATTCAGTAATATACTTCTATATAACCCATAGGTCAAAGAAGAAATATTGCAATCAGATGATAATGAAAATATGACACAAAAAAATTGCAGGATGTAGCTAAATGTCTAAATACTTAGATTTATAACATTGAAATCATGTGTGAAAAAAACAGGAGGGCTGATATTGAAGAGTGAACTGTCCCTCTCAAGAAGTTAGGAAAAGAATGGCAAACCCAAAGAAACTATAAAATAGAAATTAATGAAAATAAAAGTAATGACAATAGAAATCAATGAATTAGAAAATGAATATATAGTAAAGGAGACCAAGGGTCACTGGGTGGGGCAGGCAGTTAAATGTCCTACTCTTGGTTTTGGCTCAGGTCATGATCTCAGGGTTACAAGATTAAACCCTCCATCGGGCTCCACATGCAGCATAGAGTCTGCTTAAGACTCCCTCTCCCTCTCCCTCTCCCTCTCCCTCTCCCTTTCCCTCTGCCCCTCCCCGCTTCCTGCTCTCTCTCAAATAAAGAAATAAATCTTCAGGGGCGCCTGGGTGACTCAACAGTTGAGCATCTGCCTTCAGCTCAGGGTGTGATCCCAGGGTCCTGGGATCGAGTCCTGCATTGGGCTCCTTGCTGGGAGCCTACTTCTCCCTCTACCTATGTCTCTGCATCTCTCTGTGTGTCTCTCATGAGTAAATAACTAAAATCTTTAAAAAAAATCTTCAAATAAGTGAATAAATGAGATCAATAAAGCCAAGAGTTGAGTCTTTAAAAAGACTTATAGCATTGAAATCACCTGGTGATATGAATCCATTAAAAAAAGGAGAAACAACACACATAACCAATCTTAGTCATTCCTAAGAGTCATCATTACAGATCTAATAAGTAAATGATAACTAAATGGTAAGAGAATACTATGAGCAATTTTATATATACATTAGTTTGAAAATTTAAATGAAGTAGACAAATTCCTAAAAATATATAACTTACCCAAACTGGCAAGATGATATAGAAAACTTGAATACATCTGAATATTAAGGAAATTAAATCAATAATTTAAAATCTTACCAGAAGGAAAACACCAGTCCTTAGTTAGACTTACTTGTGAGTTTGACCAACAATGAAGGAAAAAATTAATGATCTTAAGCTCTTTTAGACAAAAAATAAAAAGGAAAAAAATGTCCAACATATTTTATGAGGCAAATGTAACCTTAATATGAAAATTTTACAAATATTTAATGAGAAAGAAAAGTTACAGACCAATTTCACTCATGAACATAAATACAAACATCATAAATAATTAACCAACCAAATAAGCAAAATGTAAAAGTAACACACTATAACCAACTAGCGTTTCTTCCACAACTTTAAGGTTGGTTTATCAAACAAAAACTAACAGTGTAATTTGCTCATTAACAGAATAAAGGAGTAAAAGAAAATGACCATGTACATAGAAGCAGAAATGGTATTTGACAAAACATCCATTCATAGTAAAAACTTATAGCAAATTAGGAAAAGAAGGAAAATTCCTTAACATGATAGTCTTGAGAGAGAGGGTGAGTGCATATGTGCCCTGGAACAGACTCATGTGTATTTGGAAAGGTGATAAAAGTCCTTGTATATAAAAATTAGAGGGTGGGAGTGAATGGGTGACGGGCACTGGGGGTTATTCTGTATGTTAGTAAATTGAACACCAATAAAAAATAAATTAAAAAAAATAAAAATAAAAATAAAAATAAAAATTAGATCCCCATCTACACCATTCAGAAAAATAAATTCTAGGAGGATCAATCCCATATATTTGAAAACAAAATTTCTAGAAGAATACATAGGAGACTCTCTTTATGATATTAACATGGAGAATTTCTTAGTAAAGACACAGAAAGCACAAACTTAAAAGATTAATGAAATTTGCAATGTTAAAACTACAAGTGCTTGTTGGGGTGCCTGGGTGGGCTCAGTCGGTTAATTGCCTGACTGTTGGTTTCTGCTCAGGTCATGATCTCAAGGTAGTGAGATCGAGCCCCGCATTGGATTGTGCTCAGCACAGAGTCTGCTTCAGATTCTCTCTCTCTCTCCCTGTGCCCCTCCTGCTCATAGGGTTTCTCTCTCTCTCTCTCTCTCTCTCTCTCTCGCAAATAAAGAAATAAATCTTAAAAAAAGAAAAGATAAAAAAAAAAAAAGAAAAGATGCTTTCCCTAACTTGCTTAGATTTATAACATTAATGTGTGAGAAAAATAGGAAGGCTGAAATTGAAGAGGAAAATGAAAATGGAAGCAACATTGTGACATTACCTGTATCGGAAAGGCAAAATCTAAAAAGCCAGACCATGCCAAGTACTGTGGTAAAGGTGTAAAACAATAAGAACACCCCTGTGTTTATGTAAATTGTTACAACCAGCTTTGAGAGCAATTTGGGAATAATTAGTAAAATTAAAGATGAGCACAGCTCATGATTCGCTTCTAAGAAAGTCTTTTCACACACACACAGCAAAGTGATGAATGTGTTAGCTAACTTATTGTAATAATTTCACAATATGCACATGTATTAAATTGTCCATTGCATACCTTAAACTTGCACAATGTCATATGTCAATGATATCTCAATAAAGATGGAAAAATGTGTCGTAAATTTTTAAAAAGTGTTCTAAATCGTATAAAAGCACATAGGAAGAAGGCTATAAAGAAACTCATAAAAATTTGATATTTGTTATATCTGGGTGAGATGATAATCTCACTAAAAAGTAGTTACTTGCTTTCTTTTACTTTTAAGATTTTCCTAAATTCCTTCAAAATGTTACTCATAAAAATATATTTAGAAATTAAGATTTTCCTAAATCCCTTCAAAATGTTACTCATAAAAATATGTTTAGAAATCAATACATCAAGGAGTGCCTGGGTGACACAGCTAGTTGAGCAGCTGACTCTTGGTTTTGGTTCAGGTCATCATCTTGGGGTTGTGAGACCAAGGCCCGCATTGGGCTCTGCATTTAGCTGAGAGTCTGCTTAAGCCACTCTCTCCCTCTCCTTCTGCCCCTCCACCCCCTGCTCATGCTTTCTCTCTCAAATAAATTAAAAAAATCTTTAAAAAAAATCAATGCATCAAACAAAAGCCAAACTGAAGTAATGCTACAGAAACTTACCCACTAGGAATAATAAGCCCCTGTCTCTGGCCCAGGATATTTCCCTCTGAACTTCTCTCTTTTCTCACAATTTCTGGGCTAGAGACAAAATGATCATAATTAATATGCAAATGCCATGGGTCACCCCTCCAGTGGCAGCTGTCCCAGCAGAAAAGCCCTTTCTAGTCCCATTAAATTGTTTGGCTGCTTTCCTTCTCACAATGTGTAGATCCCTTTTGTGCTTCCAAAAAATCCTTATGAAAACACTTTTAGTCGAGGATAACAAAAAGTCAACACAACTGATTATTTTGGTAGGTTCTGTGGTCCCACTTTTAATATTCAAATACTCCTGATGAAAAGAGCACCCTTCAGCTGAATAAGTGCACAAATCATTACTTTAAGAACCCAGGTATTGGGATCCCTGGGTGGCTCAGCAGTTTGGAGCCTGCCTTTGGCCTAGGTGTGATCCTGGGGTCCCAGAATCAAGTCCCACATGGGGCTCCCTGCATGAAACCTGCTTCTCTCTCTGCCTATGCCTCTGCCTCTCTCTGTGTCTGTCATTAATAAATAAATAAAATCTTTAAAATAATAATGAAAAAAAAAAAAAAGAACCCAGGTATCAAATCAAGAGCAATGGACTCACTTTTATACCAGTAGCTCTTAAATTAATTTAGCATGTGTCAGAATCACCTGGAAGGAGATTCTGACAACACAGTTTTGACTGGGTGCTGTAGCTAGAATTTCTGATTCAGTCAGTTGGGACAGAGGCTTAGAATTTGCTTTTTTTTTTTTTTTTTTTTTTTAGTTTTAACTTCTAAATTTTTAGAATTGAAGTTATAATTGACAGATAACATTGTATTAGTGTCAGGCGTACAACATAATGAACTGTATACAATGTGACATGATTGCTACACTAACTCTAGTTGACATGCTTTACCTTACCTAGTTACAAAATGTTTTATTTTTCTTGTGATGAGAACCTTTCTTTTCTTTTTTTTTTAGAACCTTTCTTTTTAAAGATCTTAATTACGCATTTGTTTGTTTATTTATTTAATTTATTTATTAGAGAAAGCACAAGTGGTGCAGGGGGCAGAGGGAGAGGGTGAAGCAGGCTGACCTGGGAACCTGATGACACAGGACTTGATCCCAGGACCCTGGGATTATGACCTGAAACAAAGGCAGATCCTTAATTGACTGAGCCACCCAGGCGCCCTGTGATGAGAGCTTCTAAGATCTTCTATCTTAGCAACTTACAAATAGGCGGCGGAGTATTATTAACCGTAGTCACCATGCTGTACATTATATCCCCATGACTTATTTATAAGAGTTTGCATGTTTGACAGTTTCCCAGGTGACTCTGCTGCTGCTGCAGCAGGTCTGGGGACCACACTTTGAAAGTTACTCTTTTAGATCTTGCTGGCCATCGGGCATTTTAGCTATGGTTTAAATATTTTTTAAATGCCTTCTTTTATTTCATCTCCTTAGAATTTAGATGTTGATTTTAGGTTTAATAACCAATAGATTCTGTTGTCTGTTACTCATGTTCTGTTCCATGAAAAGATGTAATACTGGTTTTTGTTTTTGTTTTTGTTTTTTTCTCAAATGGAATCCTTCTATCACTTGCTTCCTTCCCACTGGATATTGAGAGAAGGGTTCAGAGGATGTTGATGTCAGGTTATTGAGTTATAGAGTTAACAGTGAAAGCATCAAAGATTGCTACTGCATCTCTTTAATCTTTTTAATTTTTCAAGATTTTATTTTTAAATAATCTCTACACCCAACATGGAGCTTGAACTCACAACCCTGAGATCCAAAGTCCTATGCTCTACCAGCTGAGCCAGCCAGACACTCCTCACACTCTATCTTTTCAGCATCCAAAATTGCTACTGTGTTTTTTTTAGCAAAGATTATTACTAGATTTTTTTAAAGCAGAGATTGCTACTCCATCATTTTTAGTGTCAAAGATTGCTGCCGTATCTGTTTTCTGATCAGCAGTAGAGAATTTGGGCTTCTCTTTTGGACACATGCCAGAGGTAATTTTTAAATTATATAGAAATTATAGGGGCACCTGGGTGGCTCAGTCGGTTGAGTATCTGCCTTCAGCTCAGGTCATGGTCCCAGGGTCCTGGGATCGAGGCCCACATTGGTCTCCCTGCTTGGCAGGGAGTCTGCTTCTCCTTCTCTCTCTGCCCTCCTGTCCCCCAACTCATGCTCATTCTCTCTCAAATAAATAAATAAAGTCTTTAAAAAAAAAAGAAATTATACACACACACACCCTCTGACGATGGAGAAGAAAAACACTGTCCAGGACTAGAACAGGGTATTAAATTGTAATTAACACCTGATTCTTCTGTCTGGTTTTATTTCTGGCTTGCATTTTGGACTTTGCTCCACCAAATGGATGTTCTTATTTAAACTCAGCTATTTCTGGTGCTTTCCGCTTGGTGACCATCTTCATCTACTGCTTGCTTTTAAAGCACTCATAGCCTTAAAGGGAAAAAAAAGAAAAAGAAAAAGAAGCTTGACAAGAGGAAGGAATTGTAGGCTTCAGAAAGTGTTGTTCTTAAAATCTTCTTTTCCAGACAGCTGACAGACTGAGTTGCTTACTCATGTAGGGAATGATTATACCACCCAAACAGTATTTCTACAAATATTTTAAACAATTTGGAGAGCTATGACTGGATTCAGTAATACATGCTAGTAAAAAAATGAAGAAAAATCTGTACCTCTCCCTCACTTTTTAACTTCTCATCTCTTTCAATATTAATTTAAAAAAAAATGCAGGTCACATCCACAGATAAATCTCATTTTTCTTTACAAACTGATTCTTTTTATTTTTAATTTTTTAAAAAAGATGTATTTATTTGACAGAGCACAAAAGAGCACAAGCAGGGGGAAGGACAGAGGGAGAGGGAGAAGCAGGCTCAGCAGAGCCCAATGCAGAGGCTCAATCCCAGGACCCTGAGGTCATGACCTTAGCCAAAGGCAGGTGCTTAACTTGCTGAGCCACCCAGGTGCTCCCATGAGCTGATTCTTCGGCTTTTTCAAAAGTTGTTTCTCCCCCTTTTCTTTTTTTTAAAGATGAATTAGAGCCATTGTCTCAGCGGTAAGAACAGCTAGTCATTAGTCTAACATGCGCTGAATGGTTCCTTTAATGGGGGATCCTCAAGGAAAGTAGAAATTTCATTCTTAATTTCTTCAATTAGTTATTACCGAAACCTTTTCTGATGCTCCATTCTCTTTTTAAAAGAGTGTCTTAGGATTTAAATGGCTGTAAACTGATATCCTTTTACAAACATTATCTAAAAACAACAACAACAACAACAACAACAACAACAACAACAACAAAACCCCAAACATATCTAGACTAATAATACTTAGAGAAACTTGGCTGGCTGGGATGGGGGTTGGGGGGTGGGAACCCTCCTGATACCAGTTTAAGACAGCAGACCTTTGGATTATGTTCTCTTGAGGACCACAGGAGAAAGAGCATAAGTGAACTTTTAACTTTCAAAATCTCTTTGAGGAAACCTCTGCTGAGTCCCCTAGACAGAGACAGACCATTTACCAAAAACTCTCCTTTCTCAATTTGTTTCCTGTGCTTCCTTTTTCACCTGGGGATGTCTAATCTTTGGCCTTTACCCATCCCTTCTGTCCTTGTTCTTCTTCCCCAAGCTCTTCTCCTTCCTTATTTTCTTTTTTTTATAAAGTTCGTTTTTTTAAAGATTTTATTTATTTATTTATTTATTTATTTATTTATTTATTTATTTGAGACACAGAGAGAAAGAGGCAGAGACATAGTCAGAGGGAGAAGCAGGCTCCCTGCAGGGAACCTGATGTGGGACTCGATCCCAGGACCCCGGGATCAGGCCCTGAGCCAAAGGCAGACACTTAACCACTGAACCACCCAGACATCCCTCCTTCCTTATTTTCTATTTTCTGCCCCACAGCTCTCTCTTCTCCTCTTAGCTCTCCAGAAAGCTCCTGGAGATAAGCTCACAATGATGTATGTCTTCCACAGGGAAGGACACAAGACCAGGAAAGGACAGGAGAAGATGAAGTGAGGAGGGTTGAGAGTGAGGGCTAGGACTGAGAAAGGGGAGGAGCATAGTAGCCCAAAGATGGAAACACCCTGAATGTCCACCAGATGAATAACAAAATGTGGTCTTAGACATACAATGGAATATTAACCATAAAATGGAATGTAATACTGATGTATGCTATAACACGGATGAACCCCAAAAACCTTACACTAGGTGAAAGAAGCCAGACAAAAAAGATCAAGTATTTTATAATGTCATTCATGCAGAAGGTCTAGAATAGAGAAGTCCATGGAGGCAGAACAAAGATTGGTGGTTGCCAGGAACTGGAGGAGAATGCTAACAGAGCGAGGGGTTTGACTTTGGGGGCTTGGAAATGCTTTGGAACAAGACACAGGTGATGGTCGGACACCACTGTGAATGTCCTGAGTGTCAGTGAATTGTTCATTTTAAATGGTTAATTTTATGTGACATGGATTTCATCTCAATAAATTTTAAAAAAATTTTTTTCAAAAGAGGGAAATTTATCAACGTTTCCAGCTCCACTGCTCTCAGATTTTATAACCACATCTGCCTTTCACTTTAATGGTATCTCAAAGAAAGTTTTATATTTAATTTAGATATTAAGCAAGGAGAGGTCCTGAGTTGACCTCCAAATCTTAGGTATTGTATCAATCTCCAATAAAAATAGCCCTAATAACAATGGGAATAATAAAATCTCCCTATGAGTCAGTGATAGAACTGGGAATGGATCCCAAGGAGCATTACCTCTTAGTCTCTTCTACATTCTCCTGATATCTCTCCATGTCCCTGAAACTCCTGACGTAATTGAAGATGACTTGTCAATGATGTCACCCACCCAACCAGGAGAAAACACAGAAGAGCCTCGAACATAGGTTACAGATTGCCGCGTCCTCTGCAGGCTGCTGCATCCAGATTCCATTCTGCCCTTGGCGAGATTGTGAAGCCACAGGAAATCCGTCTGGGCTGCCCTCCACTCACTCTTTTCTAATATCCTACAATCCCTCTGGGGCCTCCCTCTTTATCTTTTTTTTTTTTAAGATTTATTTATTTATTTATTTATTCATGATAGACAGAGACAGAGAGAGAGAGACAGAGGCAGAGACACAAGCACAGGGAGAAGTAGGCTCCATGCAAGGAGCCCGACGTGGGACTCGATCCCGGGACGCCCTGGGCCAAAGGCAGGCACTAAACCAAAGCCACCCAGGGATCCCCCTCTTTATCTTTTAAGCACCTAGAGAGAGCTTCTACTCCTTCTACCCCCGCTTTCCTTCTTCTTCCATCTATACTGGAATTTAGAGAAGAGATTGGCACCATGTCTTCCCTGGGAGTGAATTTTCCTTAATATCTCTGACTAATTTTGTTGGAGATATCTCCACTTTGATACTGGACATCTTTTCAGGGTTTCTGGGTGCTCGTGGGGTCCACAGTCCATCCACATGGTGTGCTTCAGGAATAGGCACCCTGGGGACAATACTATTGCACATCCCTGTCCAGTTCATTTGAAGTCTAGGTACCTCAGAGGAGAAAAGGCAAAATACAGTCAGGGCAGCCTAGCAAAAACCTGACTTTTCAACATCGAATTCTGGAATATTGTAAGTACATAAAAGTGATTAGGATTCTGACTTCAGCTTTGCTCACAGGCAGATAGCTGGGTTTCTACACCTGGGAGAATTAAGGAGTTGATCAATGATCCGACTTGGACTAGAGCCATTTTGACTAAAAAATAGTTTAACCTCAGGGAATTTGTGAGTCATTTCTGTATTCTCTTCCCCACATCACACACCCCGATTAACCAAGTCACGAAGGTGGGGCAACAGGTGAGGGGCAGCTAAACTATAATCAGAAAAACAATACCATCTGTGCTTGCAAATAATCCAGTTTGAGGACCTTACTTTGTTAGTACAACCTCTTTTTGTAATTTCAAAAGTATTGTTCTCTAGTTTCAAGGATGCATACCCCATTTCTTTTCCTTCTTTCCTTATTTTTTTTCTTCCTTCCTTCCTTCTTTTCTTTTTAGATTTTATTTTTAAGTAATTCTACATGGGGCTCAAACTCACAATCCCTAAACCAAGAGTTGCATTCTCTGCCAACGAAGCCAGCCAGGTGCCCTATAGACCCCATTTCTGATTGTTTATTGTTACCAGGTACCTATGGGAGCCCCTACTTTCTAGGAACAAAAGGTGTTATCAGTGTTAGGTGATCCAATTCACAAGTGTTGGGAACTGCTATCAACTGAGATAACCTTGGAGCCATGTCAGCTGATAGGTGTCTCTCTGTTTGCTTTGTGTACTGCCCTTCTGATCCGTCAGGTCACAGCCATGCCCCAAAGAACCAGAAGGTTGAGCAAAAATATCTATGTCTACATCTTACCCCAAATTATCATGTTTTTAAATGCAGACTAATAAAATCACAAGAAATTTTGGCAAAGTAGATATGCAAAGAGGTCATATCAGGATCCCTGGTCTTTCAATGAGACTTATACACTTGTTGATATCTTTTCCTAACATTTTGGTTTGTTGGGTGTTGTTCACTGAATATTTGGCATTGATTTTTATAAATCCTCTTTGGGGTGGGAACTACATTTTTCCCCCTTCTTATTTTCAATATTTATTTTTCCATTTGAAGTTCAATCTTTTAGGGGAAGTTCTTTGGTCTGTGTTTGGGAAAATTACTTGTGGGGCTGATGCCAGAACTCTGGGTGACTTTGAAGTCCAGACAACACCAAACTAAACATGGGCATGAGGGTTTTTTTTATTTTGTTTTGTTTTGCTTTACTATTTGCACAAGTGTCAGTTACATTCAGTGCCACTGGGCTGGCCCATGGAATCTTTAGAAAATAGATTGATACCAACGAGTAAATTAACTCAACAATACTGCACAGATAAAATGAACATGCTTTTGATTACACTGGAATGGATATTTGTTTTGCTTTGTTTTTAAGTAGACTGCACACTGGGCATGGAGCCCAACATGGGGCTTGAACTCTCCACCCTGAGATCCAGACCTGAGCGGAAATCAAGAGTTGGACACTCAAAAGACTGAGCCACTCAGGTGCCTGAAATGGTTATGTGTAAATGTTCTTTCAAAATAGGGATGCATGGGTGGCTCAGAGGTTGAGCGTCTGCCTTCGGCTCAGGGTATGATCCCAGGTTCTGGAATTGAGTCCCGCATTGGGCATCCTGCGGGGAGCCTGCTTCTCCCTCTGCCTCTGTCTCTCATGAATAAATAAGTAAATCTTAAAAAAAAAAAAAAAAGTTTCAAAATAGCATTGGCTAAAGAGGTGAAGTAAGCCATCATTTTAAAATGTTTTTTTTACACCATTTCAGAAGACTTTAAGAGTCTGAGTGATAACAGTTTGGGATGGATACTTTTGTAGAGATTTTTGGAAGGCTAATTACTTGATATGGCCAAGAGGTGTGGTGGGGATGGTGCTCAAGATTGACTTTGGGGAAGCTCAGCATCTCTTCCAAGTTCCTAGGGAAATTATTTAAAGGACTGGTTGAAAAAAATGTACCTATGACATTAATCATAGATAAATAGTTGAATGCAGGGGCACCTGGATGGCTCAGTCAGTTAAGCATCTGACTCTTAATGTCAGCTTAGGTCATGATCTTGGGGTCCTGGGATCGAGCCCCAAATCAGGTTCCATGTCCAGTATGGAGTCTGCTTGAGATTCTCTTTCCTTCTCCCTCAAACTGTCCCCTTCATGCATACTCTTTCTCTCAAGTAAGTAAATCTTTGTGCTCTCTCTCTGTCAAATAAATAAAATCTTAAAAAAAAAAAAAGTCAAAAGCACCCCCCCATCCTCAACTGTTTAACCAGACCCTCTATTTTCCTCATATTTTTTATTATTCATCTCCACCCTGTAATGTAGATTGGAAGTTACTCGCCCCTTGCCCCCTAAGTTGTTAGCACAGTTAAATCCTGAGAAGATAAAGTAACCCCCAGATTTAGTGGAAGATAATCAAAGAATCCATAGAGTTACCTCCGGGTTTTCAGAGCCAGTCTTCATGTGTAAAATTTTTCTCCGTGTTTCTGACCTGTGGTCACCAGTGATTTTATGTTTAGTAATATACCTGGTATATCAGTTACCGATTGCTGCGTAACAAATTATCCTCAACTTTAGCAGCTTGACATAGTAGCAGACATTTATTATCTCATATAGTTTTTGTGGATCAAAAGCAGCTTTGCTGGGTGGTTCTGGCTCAGGGTCTCTCATGAAGTTGCAGTCAAGATGTGGGCCAGGGCTATGGTTATCCAAAGGCTTGACTTGGCCTAAAGGATTCATTTCCAAGAGAGCTCACTCCCAGTGTTGGCAAACTGATGCTGGTGTTAGCATTAAGCCTCAGTTTCTTACCATGTGAACTTCTCCACAAGAGTCTTTGAGGATCCTATTGACATGGCAGCTGGATTCATGGCAAGTGATTCAACACAGAGACAGAAGACACAATGTCTTTTATAATCTGGCATGGAAGTCACGGATCACCAGTTTTGCAACAGCCTGTTGGTTACACAGGCCACCCCTAGTCCGTGTGGGGAGTATACAAGACGTGAATACCAGGAAGCAGGAATCATTGAGGCCATCTTGGAGACTAGCTACTACACCTGGATATACCTGGTCACATCATCCTGGACCAGGTATAGTCATGGGGGAGCTGGTAAAGCCTCTGTGTCTGGTGACCACTCTGTGACTATAGACTTGACTGCCTCCTATAGGGCGTGTCCTTAGTGCATCTCTCTGGCTGGCTGGCTGTCTTGTTTCCAAGCCTTTGAGCAGTTTCTGTGCCTCCACTCCAACCTTGAAACTCCTGAGAATTGGAACATGACAGAGTTGGAAAGATGAACAGTTACCTGGTCCAATTCCTACCTTTTATTAAAGATTTATTTATGTATTTGGGAGAGAGAGAGCTGAAATCAAGACTCCAATGCTTAACTGACTGAGCCACCCAGGCGCCCCTTACCTTCTATGATAAGGAAATATCACTATTCACAAAACCAATCTAAGATAGTTCTTAGGCAGGTTACCTATGATAGCCCATACTTATGCATCAAATAGAGAGCCCTGGAAATTCCTTTCAGTGGCTGGGGTTACCAAGATCCAGAAGGTCAAGAGTTTAAGAATTATCTTTAGAGCATCTGGGTGGCTCAGTTAGTTAAGCGTCTGCCTTTGGCTCAGGTCATGATCTCAGGGTCCTGGGATTGAGCCCTGCATCAGGCTCCCTGCTCAGTGGGGAGTCTGCTTCTCCCTCACCCTCTGCCCCTCCCCTGGTTCCTGCTTTCTTTTTCTCTCAAGTAAATAAAATCTTTTTAAAAAGAAAAAAAAAAAGAATTACCTTTACACTGTTTCCCTTTTTATTTTAGGGTTTTGCTCTCTGCAATATTGCACAGGTCCTGTGGTCGTGTGAATGAATGAACAGAGAATCTGTTTTGACTAAGGATGGGAAAGTTGCTTATGGTCTTCGATACAGAAATATAGGATTGTGAAGGTCTAGAGGATTAGATAGGATCCAGCCCAGTATATGCTCCCTCTCCAAACTAGTGGGAATGGGAGTCATGCCAGACATCAGAGAGACAAGAGGACCAAACCTCTCTTACTCAAATTCGCTCTTCCTTGGACCTTCCCTGTCAAACTTCTAAACCAATGGTCTTCTCTCAGAAGGGGCCACGGAGTCCCCTGTTTCTTAACTCCCGTGGCTGTCCCTGTGTGCGTAATTTCCAACAAAGTCAATCAAATGGAAACACAAGTCACTTCCTCAGGCTTTAACCAGTCCTGAGTGAAAAACTAAAAGATACATTGTTGTATTTCTGGAGAGGATGGGATGAGAGCAAAGAATCAGAACTCAGAAGGCCTTTGAGGCTTTCGTTTTTAGAATGGTGCTTATTTGGGGACTGGTGCTTATTTGGGGACTTATTTGGGAACTGGCTGCATTTTGTAATTATCCGTATTAGTACTACACCAAATGCCAGCACCACTCACCCCAGAGAAAAGCGTGCAGCTCTTCTCATTGCATCTCTAACCTACTAATGATGCTCTGTATGTTCTGTGTAGGCCAGAGAAGCTTAAGGGAGTGTTGTTCAGGTGGAAGAGCAATAAAATTGCTAGTGTGGATGATTTATACCTGGACTTCGTTAACCTGGCCTCCCCTTCAATAGCTAAGCTCTACAGAGATATTTCACTATGTTTTGCTGGCATTCTCCCATCCATCTGGATGGGGGCCAGAGGCAACCCCTCTCATAAAGAATTGTGAAAATCTGACTTGAAATAATGCAGACTTGTGTCATTTTTAGCTATTTGGCAAAGCGGCTTGAAAAATGTGAGCACTTGAAGATTTCAAACTGTTGGCAATAATAGGATCTTCTGTTTCCAGGAACACTATCAGGCTTTAGATCTTGTTGTTCTGCTTAAAGTGTACCAGATACTAGCAATATTTCTAGGAGTCTTTCCTAAAACGGGGGCTGAGATTAGTCATGTGTGTGTGTCTGTCTGTGTGTGTGTGTGAGAGAGACAGAGACAGAGACAGAGACAGAGACAGAGGAGCAGCAAGGAGACAGAGTGGGGGTTGATTGCAGCCCCTGAGGGAAATTTTAGACGCAACCAGCATAGCACTTTGGCCAGAGCATCAAAGACTGGAGGAATTAAGTGGAGGTTGGTTGAAATGTCAGAAAAGCTTGTAGAAACAAAAGTAGCTGGGAACAGTGAAAGACTGAGCAATATGGTCCAACAACACAGGGAAAGAAACGTTCCTACTATAAACAATAGGGGTCCCGAACAATCTGCTCAGTGGTCAGAAAGAAATTGGAGAACGCCATTCCCCAGAAGAGGGACCATTAGTTTACCATGAGAGGTGGCCCTACAGGTGCTTCTGAAGGCTGTGGGCCTGTGACCAGGCACCCCCAAATCCCCAACCCCCACCCCAGCCAAATTCAAGAGAATGTCCAAGGAGTCCTTTATAGAGAAGGGTACAGCATGAGCTCTGCAAATGGCCTGTAGCTGTTCTAACCCAGCTGGACCAAAAGGCAGCCCCAGGAGCCCTACATAAGCTGATTAAGCTGGGTGGCATTCATGACAGGCTGGAGGAATGGGAAAAAAGCTGAACAGAGTGAAAAGATGCAGGGATGTGCTGGCAACCGAGAGAGGGGAGTGATCACTGCAAGCCGCCACGCACAGCTGCAACACTAGTAATAGGTGAAGCTGACACTACTTGCCTCATCCCAGGTTAAAGGGATTCTGGGCAAGATGATATTACCCTTTGTGTCATTATATAATTGCTTCATAAATATCATTTTTATCTTTCATAGTGTTTCAAGGACTTCATAAAAGTACTTGTGTCACAAAAAGACGTATTTACAAATACCTGCTTCCTCAGCAATCTTGCACCATGGGCCCTGTTCCCTTTCTCATCACAAGACAACGAGGCTTGAGGAATATGAACATTTTTTTCTGTGCTACTCACACAGATTGGCGTTCCTGGGATAGTGAGGGACTAAACAATGGGAAACCCTGGAATTTTATAGATCCTATCCTTTCAAGAGCAGATGAAGTGCAGATTTTTGGAGCAGAGAAATCATTTAGAGGAAATTAAAGACCAGGACTGGTCTGCTTTGTATGGTGGCTCCTTTGCCCTAAAATCTTTTCCCCTGGTGTGCCCTAAATGTGTTGGTTCACTAATGATCACCGGGATGAGAGATTGTTTGGGATAAGGTGTGTCTTCTGGGGAAAGGATGTTGCAAGCTATCAGTCATTCATATGTTAGTGTGAATTAGTTTATGCAAATTTCTTTCCTTCTGTTAGAGCTGGTATGAGTTGTAGTGAGGCAGTGGACTTCTGATTTGAAAGCAGCTGGGTGACTGGGCAACCTGGAGTATTTTGAGGGGATGAGACAGCCCTGGGTAGGATCCGAAATTAGCAGCCACAGGACAACTTGAGAACCCGGGAGACCAAGACTCAAGAAGTTTCTCAGGCCACAGCATAGTTGGAATATGGAAATAATAGGATAGATCTGTAAATGTGTTTCCTGAGCTGTGCACCTTCGCAAGGGTTAGGATAAGAAAATTTACTTCTGGGTGGCTCAGCCGGTTAAGCACCTGCCTCCAGCTCAGGTCATAATCCTGGGGTCCTGGGATCGAGCCCTGTGTCGGGCTCCCTGCTCAGCGGGGAGCCTGCTTCTCCCTCTCCTCCCTGCTTGTGCGCTCCGTCACTATCTCCGTCTCTCTCTCCCTCAAATAAATAAATAATCCTAAAAATAAATTTAAAAAATAAAATTCACTTCAGATAGCATAGATTTAGAAGTTTCTTTGCTGTAGGACTTCTCTGAGTGTTTAATATGCTAATGAGCATTGTGAATATCCCAAAGGGGGCTACGGTGTGCAAGTTGGTTTTACCAAACATTTGGAGACCGTCTCGTGGTGTTGGCTTTCAACAGGACACATTGCGGGGGAATAAATTTATTGTTTATTCAAACCAAGAACAGCAAAAATCTTGGGCAGGGTTTTCACCTCTGAACCTCCGCTGAAAATAAAGGTGTTAGGTTGGGCCATCTGTTCTTTCCAATTCTAGAATCCAGAGCCCAAGAGAAATGAGAGCGGGTACGAGCTGAATGAAGAGGGGCTGGGCTGCGTAGAACACAAGCAAAGGCAAAACTCAGTCACTAGGAAATCTTTTCAAGGCTGATCTTGCTCTAAAAACAGGAAAGGAATTCATTTCTTCCTGGACTCTTATTCCGCAAAAAAAAAAAAAAAAAAAAAAAAAAAAAAAAAAAAAAAAAAGAAGAGGGGCTGGGCTGCGTAGAACACAAGCAAAGGCAAAACTCAGTCACTAGGAAATCTTTTCAAGGCTGATCTTGCTCTAAAAACAGGAAAGGAATTCATTTCTTCCTGGACTCTTATTCCGCTCTGGCGCCTCTCCTGGGACCAGAGCTCCGAGTGTTCCGTGCTCCAGTTACTAATTTTCCCTCTCCACCCAAAGTGCTCAGACCTACTCAGCTAAGTCATGCCAATTTTATCTCCTAAATAGCTCTCAAATCTGGCCCTGCCTCCAACGCCCTAATCTCGCACTGGTCTTTTATCCGATTGCTCCCAGTGGACATCCCTCGTCTCCTCCATTCTACTCCATTCTCCACACTGCAGTCAGTTTGAAACATAAATCTCACCATGTCACACACACCCCTCCCCCAATCCCACCCCACTGCCCTTGATTTAATATCTTTTCATTTTCCTTAAGGTGTGGTCAAAGCCGCTTATGGAAGTCATGAAAACCCAAGTGGTCTGTCTTAAGCTGCCTCATCACATCCATGCTGTCCTTACTCTGCATCCCAGCCACACTAGCTGACTTCAGCCCTCAAACTTCTGGCTGCCATGTGCCACAGTGCCTTTGCACATGCTGCTCATGTTGATTTTATTTTATTTTATTTTATTTTATTTTATTTTATTTTATTTTTTTATTTGTTTGTTTGTTTGTTTGTTTATTTATTTATTTATTTATTGCCATTCTTGATCTCTCACTGAAAGCCTCATTTTCTCAGGGGATGTGTCTTTGATCGCCTTGTCTGGGTAAACCCTGCTATAACAAGTCATCACAGCACCATGTACCTTTACTTTTTACTTAACTGCAGTTGCATTTTACTTATTATTTTTCATTTTTTGAAGTTTATTTTCTTTCTTTTTCTTTCTTTCTTTCTTTCTTTCTTTCTTTCTTTCTTTCTTTCTTTCTTTCTTTCTTTCATCTTTCCATCTTCTTTCTTCTTTTCAGTAGGCTCCACAGCCAGTGTAGTCCTATCACCACCCTGAGACCAAGACCCGAGCTGAAATCAAGAGTCAGACACTTAACTGACTGAGCCACTCAGATACCTCTATTTATTTATTTTTTAGTAATGTCTACACCCAACATGGGGCTTGAACCCAAGATCAAGAGTCAAATGAGCCAGCTGGCCACCCTTGCAGTTGTGTTTTATATTTATGTCTGCTTCTAGACATGTCTATCTTCCAGACTGACTAGTTACATGTGCCATGAAAACAGTCTTTGCCCGTGATTGCCTCCTGAGTGCTTACCATTGTGCCCGTATGTGGGGGACCCTTAATAAATATGAAGGAGCCAGTCCGAGAATATTGTTTCATTTCACAGCATGAGTGATTGATAGGACCTCAATCCCCTTAGAACTGTGATTTTTGCCTGAGGTCCATGCAGGATACACACTTCCAGAGAATGTATACAAATGTCTGTGCAGGTATATTTTTCTGTGGGAAAGTGTCCATGTCTTTTAATCATTCTCAGAGGGGTCTATGCACTCCTCCTCCTCCCCCCAAAAAAGTAAAAAGCAGTGATCCCAGAGTTTTTTGATTTTCAAAAGAATTCCTTCTTACCCAAATGAACTATTAAAAAACTAATATGTGGCAGGCACACAGAAGACAAGCCAAGGCTAAGGCCACGGCCTGATTTGTTGGACTGGTAGAGATACACTGAGATACTCCTAGATGTAGACAGTTTATTGCTTACATAGACAATGGAAGGAAAATAACCCAAGGGCTGGCTCCCCTTGGACCCCATCCCACACGCAAAAGGGGATGGCACCAAAACAGGATGTCCATGGTGAGACACCTCGCAGCCGAGGGGCCAGCCTTAGAGAGCAGCTGAGCAGGATGATGGTCTGCAGCTTGATCCTGAGGGCTGGGGAAGGATGCCTCACACCTCTTCGGGAGCAGGAGGCGATGAGAAACTGCCTCATGACAGCCTCCCAGGCGAGGCAGGGAGTGGGCCATAGAGCACCCCTCACAGGTCTCCCAAGGGGACCACGGGCCTTTGGCCAGGTGAGCTCTGGGTGGAGTCTCCCCAGCGTGGGCCAGGTAGATAGGTGTAAGGTCTCTGTGTCCTTACAATATGCCGACAATAGAGACTGAGTATTTCTAGACAGTGTGGATGGGGATAATTTAGGCCAGTCAAACAATTGAACCTGTAGGCAGGTTATTCCTAACCAGTGTGTATCCCCTGGTATCAACTGCCCCAAATGGCCTGCTTTTCATGCCTCTAAACACTTACACTCCCTGGAAGTTCCAACACCTACTAATCTTTCTGCCCTGTAATGGTTCTCATGACAGAAGCAGTGGATTAGAGATGTCTAGTTGTAAGAATAACAATTTTTTGGCTGCAGGGCTACTGTTGTTTTGGAGGGGGACGGTGGGGAATGCATTCTGCATTTCTCACAGTTGCTTTAACATGAACTTTTCACCAGTGGAGAACTGTTTGTATTTAAGAAATGGCCTCAAGGCTGTGAAAGGAGCCAAGTTTTGCTAAGGCTGGGGAGAGTGCGCCGTGGGGTGATTCAGGAGTCCAGGGCCCAGGGATGAAATCCTGCCCTGCCTCCTGGGTCTGGTGAGCTTAGTATAATGCAAGGCTTCTGGTTAAGGAGTGGAGAGGAGGTGAGGGGAATCCTTGGAGCCTGGGCAGAGATGCAAATTGAGTTCTCTTACAGCGAACTGGCCTAGCCCCCAGATTACAAGCAGCCCACACTCAGATTTTAATAAGCTTCAGGGCTGGTACTTCTTAGTAATGAGCAGACTTTAAAGGGAATGAAACCACCTCATGAGTTTTAGTTCATTTGTTGTATAGAAGAAAGCACTCCGATTAGTGATGGGAAGAGCGGTAGGTAATGTCTTGGAACCAACTGACGAGTTAAAAGAGGATTTGGGAATCAGACTAGTTCTCTGGCCTACTTTCCAGCTGATAGAATTTCAGTCTCTCTCTTCACAGAATCATAGTGTGTGAGCCCTTCTCTGATCAAGAAAGAGGGTTCAAGACAATGTCGTCTCCAAGCAGTGTTGAGTAAGTTCCTCCTTTATCAGACGGAGCTATTTCAGGCTTGAAGCCATGGAAACTACTATCATGGAGAATACTGTCATTGAGAAGGCCACACCTGGAAGCATTTTGGGAACTTCACCATGAAAGAATGTTTTGGGGGAACTCAGCAGCCATCCTCCAGTTGAAGTAAATACTCATCTGTGTCCAAGCAAATGCCCCATGTCTACATATTTAAACCATATACTGCGGAGACAGTAAATGTCATGAGTCCTCACATTTTCTTGGGTTATAGGTAAATGGAGAAGGAATTGGCTTCTGGCATTATAGGAGAACCTAAAGCACAGAACCATTGAGGACTCTGCAGAATGCAAGGGAACCCCTGTCTTTGGAACGCCAATGAGCCGATCACCATAGAATAAGTCAAGTTGAACCATTCCACCGTGTTTATCTTCAGGTATCTTGAAGCCCACACCGAGGAACACCTGGCTTCTAGTGAGATCACCGCCCCTCTGACACGCATGGAATCATGGTGAGTGACATTCCCAACAATGCTTTGGGGTTAAAAATGGATCTGAAACCATAGTATTTGCTAAAACTTAAGAAATGATGACATGAATTGGAAATTTAAGCTCTGAGTACTAAAATGCTTTCTCAGGCATGAATTTGCTTAAATGAGCTTGACTTTTTTTTTTCCGCCTGTGAAATGGGAATATATTTTGCTCTCACTTTCAAAGATCCCATAAGAATCGATGCACTAAAATAATATCAATCATGTTGTAAATATAAGAAAATGTCAATCAGGTTTGCAGATATAAATAAAGGATGGTATGGCTTGACCCTATATAGCAAAAAGCCATTATATTTATGTAGTTAAAAATTAGTTGCATTTCCTTTATGTTTGGATTTTAATTTAAACCTGAGATTTATGAGAAAAAAACTCACCACTGAGAATAGGCAAGGACAATTATTTGAATAGAGAAATATGATTTTGAAACTCACGCCCAGTGCCAGCACTCTGAAGGCACACATCAAGCTTCGGAGAGCAACACTCTCTGGTCTCTGGGGAGTGCAAATGCAGAGATTTTCTTTGCTAATGGTCTGTAGTATCAGGGAAAAATAAAACACAGGTGATTATTTCCCCCAGGTCTCAGAGACATTGCAAAGGATCCTGCCAATAGAAGGAAACCAATGGAAAAAATTCCTCTGCTCCCATTTAAAAATGTCACCCCACTAAAGTGAAAATCTATAATACTGCTTATCCTCCATTATAGCTTTGCTTTTAAGCTCAGCAAAGGACATCTTCAAATTTACCTCTTTTCTGCTTAAGCTTCCCGATCCCAGTGCCTAATGGACTGATAGCATCCCCATACTGTTATGTTTACACAGACTTAAACTCAATCACTGAAAACACAAATCAAATTGGAGAGCATGAGTCACTGCCCTGGCAGGGCGGGAGTGATGGGGCAAAGCAGTTAGCTCTCAGCACAGCAGGGGTGCCCTGGGACAGCCGAGGTCTGATTCTGGTCATGATTTGGCTCAAGGGTTTGGCATTCCTGTTACACTTCAGGTCCCATCATGCTCAGTGACTCATGAACAGGGCACCAATTAGCACATGAATATTATGATGAACAAAGGAAAATGAATTGAATAAAAAACAGACAACAGAATGGGTGAGGTTTGCCCGAGGGGAGGCTGCAGAGTCAGAAACAGTGAGGGGTCCGCAGGTGGGACCGCACAGGCTGGGGCCTTTATTGCTAAATGGGAACGGCGAGGGAGACCAGGTTGCAAGGAGATGCCAGACCACGTTCATCATCTTAATGCAATCATGCTGCAGTGTTTTGGTCACAAAGAGAAAAAGATACTGTTCAGCTGGGTAAGCGTACAGACAAGTGTGCACCCTGGCTCTACCCCCGTATTCGTATGTAGGGGCCATATCGGGCCACATCAGTGGGATAGGGAAATGGTGTCCCACGCTTGCCATTATTGGCAGAGAGTAGGGGTCTTAGCTCCAACTTTAAAGCTCATGTGTAAAAAAAATAAAATAAAATAAAATAAAATAAAATAAAAAATAAAGCTCATGTGTGTAGATAGTAAGTTTTTTTAAACATTCAGAAATGAAGAGCACCTGGGTGGCTCAGTGGATGAGCATCTGCCTTTGGCTCAGGTCATGATCCCGGGGTCCTGGGATCGAGGCCTGCATCGGGCTCCCTGCATGGAGCCTGCTTCTCCCTCTGCCTGTGTCTCTGCCTCTCTCTGCGTCTCTCATGAATAAACAAACAAACAAACAAAATCCTTAAAAAAATGCTTAAATTTTTTTTAAAAACTTCCAAAAATTGAGGTGTCAATTATGTACAATGTCTTAATCCTGCATATCATTATTATATTAGTTCACTGAGGCCACTACAACAAAATACCATGGATTGGGGGGCTTACAAACCACAGAAATTTATGGCTCACGGTTCTGGAGGCTGGGAAGTCTAAGATCAAGGCACCAGCATGGTTGGGCGGCTGGTAAATCGCCTCTTCTGGGTTCATAGCAAGTGCATTCTCTCCGTATCCTTACTTGGTAGAAGGGCTAGTGGGCTCTGTGAGGTCTCGTGTAAGGGCACTAATCCCATTCATGAGGGCTCTACCTTAGGGCTTCATCCTATTCTAACCACTTCTAAAGGCTCCGCCTCCAAACTGCATCATATCTGGGGGTTAGGACTTCAACATATAAATCTGGTTGAGGGGGGCACATTCAGATCATAAGATTCAGTAAAATCACATACTATAAAGCCTTTTTTAGAAGTTTTTATTTATTTATTTTTTCATGAAAGAGAGAGAGGCAGAGACATAGAAGGAGAAGCAGACTCCTCACAGGAAGCCCGATGTGGGACTCCATCCCCGAACTGGGATCATGCCCTGAGCCAAAGGCAGACACTCAACCGCTGAGCTACCCAGGGGTCCCCACATACTGTAAAACTTGATGAATTTTTACATACGCATATATCCATGTGAACAACTACCATGTCTTTCACTTCAGTCCTCCAGGTAAATAATGTCACTCGGGCAACCACTTCCTGATTTCCACCATCACAGATTCATTTTGCTGTTCTTGAGCTTCATGTAAATGGAATTGTAGCAATAAATACTCGTTGCGCCTGCCTTTTTCACTCCACGTTATTTGAGATTCATCCTTGTTGGAGGCATCGGTTGGCTGCAGTTTGAAGGACGTGCTTTTGCCACCTTTTGGTACCTATTTCATTTCTACTGAGGTGGCTGCTAAGTGTCAAGAGGACAGACACCATAGGTAAATTCTTTAAAAATTCTGCATAAAGATACCTGGCAGCCTGGTGCAAGGAACACAATCCAGTGTCATGCCACAGCAACTCAGCACTCTTGATGTTGCAAATTTTTTTTCTTTTTTACTTTGTGTGCTTCTCTGCTTCTTATTGCGGTATAAGCATTTCCTCCAGCCTTGGAAGGTGGCCTTTTGTTCTCAAAGAGTCACAGGACTGCCATTGGCTAAATCACAGGGTGGCGAAGGCTGTGATTGAAATTTAGGAGACAGCGTTCAATGTCACCTTTGATGATCTAACATTACACACAGGTAAACTGGAGCTCCTCCATAATAGACAGCACACGGAGGCTCATATTTGGACTGTGTGCTCACGGGGTCTTGTTGCAGCTGACTGATGTTATTAAACTTTAAGGACCCCTCTGAGAAGGATGTTTTGCTCCAAATAGCAGTGTTCTCAGGGAGACCGTGACCTGGTGACCTCACACAATTGAATCTCTCTCATTTTATAGAAAATCTGAAGCTTCTCACCATTAAGCCGACCAAGAATAGCAATGCAGGTTTTTTTTTTTGTTTTTTTTTTCCCTTTTCTGCTTTAGCACATTCCGGGGGGCCAGGGGCTGTGCTTCCTGAACATATCTGGGACAAGAGCTTATGGAAATGTAATGAGATAAGGATGCACAGGGCCGAGTTTACAGATGCTGCACATTGAGAAGTGCCATGTCCCTAAGCGAGTTGCACACAAGGTCCCCTTTCATTTGGTAACTGAAAAAGATACAGATCTCTTTCTCACATAGCCCTTCCCCTACAGACCAGCAGCCCCAAAGAGATAATTAGCCCTCAGCTGAGGTGACCGGTGTGCTCCCTGTGTAGTGGCCACTCAAGCCTGTGGCCTCCTGCCTCTGGGAGGGAAGAAGGAGGCGGCGGCCAGGATAGCCCCTTCTGATGCTTAGAGCTCCACGGCCCTAAACAAGAGAGGGCCGTTCACTGATGGGAATGCCTGGTTAATGAAACATGGTGATCTTCCAGTTTTGATAAGCCAACCAATAAAAGCATTTAGGAAAAAAGAAAGGAGGAAAAGTTACATTGCAAAGAGATGAAGGTAATCAGACTTCAAAGGGACTGACCCTCCAAGTAGAGAACCAAAAAATGGAAGAAAACCACAGGATTACAGGTTGGTCAGATTTATATTCTTTTCTCCATGATGGAAAAAAGGAACGTTTTCACACTATTGTCATATCCACATGCATTGGCTTTGTGAAAGTCAGGCATCAAGCTGTATTGTTTGAGGAGCTCAGGTTGGGAGGCCTTGCTCAAGTATTTATTATCTTGTGGACCAGACATAGAGTGACACTATTATTTTTGGTTTATCTCAGGGTGCAAATTCTTTCTTTTTTTTTTCCTGTTTCCTGACTGTGCTATGTCATATCCTTAATGAGAAGGGAAGCAGAGAAAAATACCAGTTTTGCCTCAGGAGCCCCTCCTTTTTCAAGCCCCTGCCCCCAAGGCATGGATTCGACCACCTAAGAGGCTTCATGATTTTCTGATTCAGTACCATGGATATGATGTTTTATCTGAGTTGATGAGCTTTAGTTTCATGGGAGTAATAATGTTTACTGCATAAAGACCCTCTTCTACATTAACAAAAAAATTAGAGGAGCATGATATTAAGGTTTTAGAGTGACTTCTATCTGGAGGCATGGCAAAGCCCTGAAGGGGATAAATTTTTTGTCTCAGATGTATTTTTTTTAAAGGTTTTATTTTTAATGAATCTCTACATTGAATGTGGGGCTCGAGAACTTACAACCCCAAGATCAAGAGTTGCATGCTCTACCCACTGAGCCAGCCAGGTCCTGTCTCAAATGCTTTATTTTCCTTGCCACTTTATCTACTGGGATCGGGAACCAAGAACCATCGAATTCACCTCTACTAGGCTTTGCCCACAGTATGTGCAGCTTCTGGATGTATGTGTTAGGGTTCTCCAGAGCAACAGAACCAATAGGAGACACACACACACACACACACACACACACACACACACACAGACAGAGAGAAAGGTTGTAAGGAATTGGCTCACATGATTATGGAGGCTGGAAGGTCCCATAAGCTGCTCTCTGCAAGAGGGAGACCCGGGGAAGCCAATGGCACCTGAGTCTGAAGGTCTGAGAATCAGGAGCTCTAGAGGTACAAGTCCAGTCTGAGGGCAGAAGACTGGCATCCCACCCCAAAAAGTCAGGCAAAGAGGGAGAATCGTCCCTTCTGTCTTTGTTCTACCCAGGCCCTCCAGGTGGATGAGGACCACCCACGTGGGGGAGGACAATCTGCTTTACTCCATAATCTCCTCTGGAAACACCCTCCCATACATACCCAGGAAAGATGTTTACCAAACATCTGGGCACCCTGTGACCCAGAGAAGTGACACCTAAGATTCGTCATCCTGGCGTACTAGGGGCTCTTCTTTCCCCAACATCCCCTTGTTTGCAGGGTTCGTGGCCTGCCTGCAAGGCAGGGTTTCCACCAGCCACAGCAGGTTGTAGAACAGGTTTGTGGGTGGACACTGAAAGCTTTTTTCCATATGTGAAGGCGTTGTCCTTGGGCTTATCTTACTTAATTAGATGAGATTTCTGGCATGGTCATGGTATAGATTCGATTTGACTTGATCTGTCCAATTGTTTCCTGCTTGGAAAAAGAACACATTCTTTTTTTTTTTTTTTTTTTTTTTAAGATCTTATTTATTTATTCATGAGAGACACAGAGAGAGAGAGGGAGAGGCAGAGACACAGGCAGAGGGAGAAGCAGGCTCCATGCAGGGATCCCGATGTGGGACTGGATCCCGGGTCTCCAGGATCGCACCCTGGGGTGAAGGTGGCGCTAAACCACTGAGCCACCTGGGCTGCCCCAAAGAACACATTTTTATTGAATCTCTGGTTACAGAGATCGAAGGAACTTAGTAAAGGCACTTTGAATAATATTTAACCATTGTTGCCATTGCTTGATCTTATTACTTATATAGAATTATTATTCTTAAGAGTTCCCTCATGATTTATTAATTTACTGTATTAAGCTCTTTCGTTGCCATTTGAATCCTTTCCCACCTTGAATCCTGCACTTGTTCAACCTGTTTAATGGAGATTCAGTGCTGAATTAAGAATAAAGAAAAGAGCTTTCCTCACATGTGCATTTATTTAGTTATTTTTAAGATTTTATTTATTTATTCATGAGAGAGAGAGAGAGAGAGGCAGAGACACAGGCAGAGGGAGAAGCAGGCTCCATGCAGGGAGCCTGACGTGGGACTCGATCCCGGGTCTCCAGGATCACGCCCTGGGCCAAAGGCAGGAACTAAACTGCTGAGCCACCCAGGGATCCCTAATCTCCACAAGTTTTGATGGGGTGGGGGGAGGGAATGAAAGTGGGAAAGAGAGAGGGAGAGAGTAGCCCCAAATACAGAATGTGATAAATAAGATAATTACCTTCCTTTTGCATGGAGAGAATAAGAAAAAAAAAAATTTTTTTTTTTCCAAACACCAAAAGTACTAGTGGGGGCACCTGGCTGGCTCAGTCAGTAGAGCATGTGACTCTTAATCCCAGGGTCACCAGTTCAAGCCCCATGTTGGGTGTAGAGCTTACTTAAAAAAAAAAGAAAGAAAGAAAGAAAGAAAGAAAGAAAGAAAGAAAGAAAGAAAGAAAGAAAGAAAGAAAGAAAGAAAGAAAAAAGTACTTAGTGGTTTCAGTTTTATAACCTCAGCTGGAGGAAAAAAAAAAAAAACAGAACACAGGATCACGCCCTGGGCCGAAGGCAGGCACTAAACCGCCGAGCCACCCAGAGATCCCCAATTTTTTTCTTAAATATTTTATTTATTTAAAATAAATAAGGGAGCCTGATGCGAGACTCGATCCCAGGACCCCGGGATCATGACCTGAGCCAAAGGCAGATACTCAGCCACTGAGCCACCCAGGTGTCCCTCACATGAACATTTAAAACAGAAGACTGGCCACCGTTAAATCAGTTCATTCTATTCATTTAGTTCTAGGGAATTCATCTGTGTTTTGTGGATCTCAGACTAAACAGTTTATTTCCACGAAGTCCTTTGCTTTAGGAAGGGAACATTCTAGGAGTCCTGATTTGGTCTCTTGATAGTCTCACGGAGAGTGGTGACGGGGTCATCTTATAAAAGGAAGCCTATACTCATGAGTCTCGACCTTGTAGTTTCAACTGTCCTGAGGATCTGGTTCAGGGCTTTGCCGAAGCTCGTTTGATAGTTCTTTCAGAAGACTCAATTTCTGATCTGCTTTTGCAGCAGAAACCTTTAGGTGAGTGAAAGGGAAAAGCAGAAAATGCTGGTGGATAGTAAGGCTCTAAGGCTCTAGTTAATCAAGAATATCAGAATGCAGGAAAGTACAATCCTCTACTGAGGTGCGAGAAGCAATCAGTTTGTAAGGATTTAGTTAATCCTTATCCTGAGGGTAAGGAACCATTGCAAACAGTAAGGACATTGTCAAATCTCTGGAGCCTTTAATTTATCCCATAAAGTGTATTCTCGTTGTCATCAATTGACAAATTTTTATACAGAAAATATCTATATAAAAAATATTTATATAGAAAACGGTATATAGAAAGAAAATCAAGATGTCTCTTTTAAAAATTAACCTATTTATTGATAATTTTTGTGTCCATATTTGTACATGTACCTAAGTATGTTTTAGACATAAAATTTCATAATTACTGAAACATTTTTACTAGTATCATTTATTTATATATAATTAATACAGAGAGGCTTAGCTTTTTGACTTGCTGGTTATTTATATTGTGAACATAATAGTATTGAATATATTAAAACTAGAGAATACCAGATTGTTTCTATTGTCTCTCCTTTAAAAAGGTGAAAGAGGGGGATCCCTGGGTGGCTCAGCAACAGCTTAACTAAGCGCCTGCCTTTGGCCCAGGGTGTGATCCTGGGGTCCCTGGATCAAGTCCCATGTCAGGCTCCCAGCATGGAGCCTGCTTCTCCCTGTGCCTGTGTCTCTGCCTCTCTCTCGCCCCCCACCCCCATATCTCTCATGAATAAATAAATAAAATCTTTTAAAAAAATAAAAATAAAATAAATAAAATAAAAAGGTGAAAGATTGAGTCTTCGTGATACCCAGTGGATGTCTGAGAAACTCCAAAGACAACATAAGTATAATTGAAATCTTTTCAGTTAAGGAGTTCTGATTTTGGGTCCTGAATTTGGGAAAGGCAGTATCAAAGAGTTAAAGGAGAAAGGATATGAGCATGAATCATAGATGCCCTGGAGAGAAGGAATGGTTTCAGGTAATATTTATTTTTTTATTTTTATTTTTATTTTTTTTAAAGAGATTTTATTTATTGATTCATGAGAGACACAGAGACACAGGCAGAGGGAGAAGCAGGCTCCATGCAGGGAGCCCAACGTGGGACTCGATCCCTGGACTCCAAGATCACGCCCTGGGCCAGAGGCAGGCGCTAAACCGCTGAGCCACCCAGGGATCCCCTCAGGTAATATTTAAAGGAAACACAGCAATACATAAAAATGATTCTTTGGCACTCTATTTCAAAACTAAAGATGTTTTATTAAAATTGATTTAAAAGTGTGACACAACCAGTTTACAGAGCATCTCAGTAAGAAGAGAACTGCTGATATCTGGGCACAGAACACCTTTTAACTCTTCTTGTCTTTCTTTGCTTTTGTTAGGGCATCCTATCTACTCCAGGATCAATTTGCCATTTTAACAGAGAGAGAGCCAAATTCCTACTTTACTCTTTTTGATTACCATCCATGTAGCAATTTGTAGTAAAGGATGCACAAGCCTCTTTCCACCTTATAAATAAATCAATTATCACTGAGCCAACTCTGCAAAATTTTTTAACATATTTCTTTGTTCATGTCAAATTCACTATGTGCAGGGAGTAAAAGCCTAGGCTCCTAGGTTTGCTTTTCTTTTATTCTGTATTCGTGACATATCCTTAAATTGTCAGTTGTCTATTCCCTTCTTTCATGTCCTGGCACAACCAAGCAGTTTTATTTAGAATAAAACAAAGGGGCGCCTGGGTGGCTCAGTTGGTTAAGCATCAGAGCCTTGATTTCAGCTCAGGTCATGATCTCAGGGTCGTGAGATCAGGGTCTGCTCTCACTGGAGAGTTTGTTTAAGATTCTCTTCTTCTGCTCCCTGCTTGCTCTCTCTCTCTCTCTCTCTCTCTAAATTAAATCATCTTAAAAAAAAACAAATAAAATATATCCATCATTTTGCATATATATCTGTCTATAATCAAATACATCTTTAACATGATTCTTTTTTTTAAGATTTTATTTTTAAGTAATCTTTACACTCAGTGTGGGGCTCAAACTACAAACCTGAGATCACGAGTTGCATGCTCTATCCACTGAGCCAACCAGGCACTCCTAAAAAGATTCTTAAAGTAGCAAATTTATGCATCCATTTTAACCTGCTAAATGATGGCAAGAGGGTAGTAAATCTAGTGTTCTCAGTTGTCCAAGATATGTACTAATACTCTGATTTACTATTAGTTCAAAGTCTTAAATTTAATTGGTGGGGATGGAAAATGGTGTAGCCACTGTTGAAAACATCTTGATAGATCCTGAGAAAGTTAAACATAGAATTACTGTATGACCCAGCACTTCCAGTCCTGGGTATGTACACAAAAGAACTAAATACAGGTATTGAAACAAATACTTGTACATACATGTTTATAGGAGCACTATTTACAGTAGCCAAAATGTGGAAACAACCCATCATGGGAGAATGGATAAACAAAATACATATATACAATAGAATATTATTTGGCTGTAGAAATAAATGAAGTACAGATAAGTGCTACATCATGGATGAACCTCAAAACATCATCCTAAGTGAAAGAAGCCAGACACAAAAGTCACATATTGTATGACTCCATTTGTATGAAATATCCAGAACAATTAAATCCATAGATAGAGAAAGCAGACTGGTGGTTTCCAGGGGCTGGGGATAGGGGGCAATAGGGAGTGACTGCTCAGTGGGTACAAAGTCTCCTTTTGGGGTGAGGACAATACCATCTGGTTTGGAACTAGGTAGAGGCTGGCGTTGTAAAATATTGCGAATGTGCTAAATGCCCCTGACTTATATGCTTCAACATGATTAGTTTTATGTTCCATTAATTTCACTTCAATTTAAAAAGTAGGGATTTCATATATATATAAAATTATGTTACATTTTTAAAACAAAAACTTTCTTGGGCACCTGGGTGGCTCAATTGGTTAAGCGTCTGCATTCAGCTCGAGTGGTGATCTCAGGGTGCTGGGATCCAGCCCAGCACTGGGCTCCCTGCTCAGCAGAGGGTCTGCTTCTCTCTCCCTCTGCCCCTGCCCCACTTGTGTGTGCTCTCTCTCTCTCGGTCAAATCTCTCTGTCAAATAAATAAATAAAATCTTTTAAAAAAACAAAACAACTTTCTTGACTCATAAAATTTTAAAGCATTCAGGTTAATTAAACCTTTGTGATTAAAAAGAAAAAAACCCAAAAACCCAAATTTGGTATAAACTTATATAAACTGGTTTTTGTATTGTGATAAAATCAGGAAGAAATAGAATTGCTTTGAATAAAGATTTTTCACCCTAAATAAGACTATTTCCTAGGCTTTTCCATAGATTTATACTTTATAAGCACTTATATATATAAACCAAATATTAAAGATTCTTTAAATTGTTTGAAGTCCCTTAGCATTCCTTTGCTTTTTACCTTGTAAGCCATAACCAAGGCTATTAATTTATCTGAGAATTAAACTTCTTCATTCCTCTTAGGTATAGATTCATCAAGCTTTCAAAACTTCTTCTTGACCATCACATTGACAAGTTAAAATTTGGTATTCCTCCTTTCTGGAATTACTTTTAAATTTATTTTACCCTCTTATTTTACATTTTTAAAATTATTATTTTAAATTTAAAAGAGTGTTTCTATATGCCATTGAATACAAACTTTGATAAATATAAGTAACTTTACAGTGTAATTTGTTAATTATTTTCCCTCTTTCTTCTGACTAGTATATCCATGGAATGCACATAAAATGAAAGATCTCTATAACCAGTTAATCTCTACAAGTTTTTTTTTTTTAAAGACTTTATTTATTTATTCATGAGAGACACACAGAGAGAGGCAGAGACACAGGCAGAGGGAGAAGCAGGCTCCATGCAGGGAGCCTGACGTGGGACTCGATCCCCGATCCCCGGGTCTCCAGGATCACGCCCTGGGCCTCAGGCAGGAACTAAACTGCTGAGCCACCCAGGGATCCCTAATCCCCACAAGTTTTGATGAGGTGGGGGGAGGGAATGAAAGTGGGAAAGAGAGAGGGAGGGAGTAGCCCCAAATACAGAATGTGATAAATAAGATAATTACCTTCCTTTTGCATGGAGAGAATAAGAAAGAAAATTTTTTTTTCCAAACACCAAAAGTACTAGTGGGGGCACCTGGCTGGCTCAGTCAGTAGAGCATGTGACTCTTAATCCCAGGGTCACGAGTTCAAGCCCCATGTTGGGTGTAGAGCTTACTTAAAAAAAAAAAAAAAAAAAGAAAGAAAGAAAAAAGTACTTAGTGGTTTCAGTTTTATAACCTCAGCTGGAGGAAAAAAAAAAAAAACAGAACACAAAAGCTCCCAGGTCCAGCCACTGTAGATCTCAAAAGGTTGTTTGCTTTTTCAGGTGGCACAAGAAACTTTCTTGAGCGATAGGATCTCACAGAAGAGGAGGCACTGCTGGCTGATGACTAGCCAAAGACTAGTCCCCCTGGAGAATGAGAGGGAGAGGTAGGCAGGCCTGTGTCCCCTCTGGGCTCTGGTCAATCTTCTGTTGGGGCCCAAGAAAGTTGGCTCATTACAAGTTAGGTACAACTTTGCGAGAGCCCCAGGACACTTCTTTCTGTATCTAATCTGTGCATAGCCTAGACTATTTCTACAACATGTCTCTCC
Source organism: Canis lupus baileyi (assembly GCF_048164855.1). NCBI lineage: Eukaryota > Metazoa > Chordata > Mammalia > Carnivora > Canidae > Canis > Canis lupus. The sequence continues at coordinate 15,596,474 of NC_132838.1, forward strand.
TCATTTTATAGAGTGTTTGCATTCACATTCCAGCAATAGAAGATAGCAGAATCCCCAGGCCAAACGAACAAATAGAACAACAGATAAAAAAGATAGATAGGGATGCCTGGGCGGCTCAGTCGGTTAAGTGTCCACCGTTGGCTCAGGTTGTGATCTCCCCTGGTCCCCAGTACCTCCCCTGGTCCTGAGATGGAGCCCAGCATCAGGCTCTGTGCTCAGTATGGAGTCTGCTTCAGATTCTCACTCCCTCTCCCTTTGGCTCTCTCTCTCTCCACTTGTCCCAAATAAATAAATAAAATCTTTTAAAAAAAAAAAAGAAATGATTAACTGAAATGGGCATTACGTTAGGCCCTAATCCAATCTGACTGGTGGAAATTTAGACACACGGGCATCAAGGATGCGCACACAGAGGAAGGATCATGGGAAGACACAGCGAGGAGGCAGCTGTCTGCAAGCCAAGGAGAGAGGCCTCAGAAGCACCAACGCTGCCAGCACCTTGGTCTCTGACTTCTAGCCTCACAACTGTGAGAAACTACATTCGTGTTGCTTACGCCACTGGGCTTTCCATGTTTTGTTAGGGAAGCCTGGGCTCATGTCACGCTCTGCATGTCCACTAAAGAATTAGCAAGTTCTAGGCAGCCCGGGTGGCTCAGCAGTTTAGTGCTGCCTTCAGCCCAGGGTGTGGTCCTGGGGTCCTGAGATCGAGTCCCACATCGGGCTCCCTGCAGGGAGCCTGCTTCTCCCTCTGCCTGTGTCTCTGCCTCTCTCTGTGTGTGTGTCTCTCATGAGTAAATAAATAAAATTTTTAAAGAAAAAAAAGAAAAGAATTAGCAAGTTCTGAAGATGAGGCAGGGTGGCAGCCAGCTGTGGTGACTTACAGCTGGGCTTCTCAGGGTGGTGCTTCTCAACCCTGGCTGTACACTACAGCTACCCAGGGAGTGTTTAAAAAAAAATTCTCAAGCTTCACTTCCAGAGAATCTAATTTAATTTATTCTAGGGTGGGTGCGGACATGGGTATGTGTATTTTAAGCTCCCCAGGGGATTCCAGTGTGTGGCCAGTGAGAACCCACATCTACAGTCCCTACTTTTTTCAAATGCTGTTTTATAAAATCTACCTAAAGCTAGTCCACCTAAGCTTCTGAGTTATGGTGTGTGCTTTTTTTAAGCTGCATCAACATATTTTCCAACTCCTGCTGGAGACACAGGAAACCAAGCTTGTGTTCCAATTTGTAAACCTAAAGTAGGGCACCCTAAGGGCAGTAGACAGTGTCTACTCCTAGGAGCTGGGAAAAAGAGTTTGGCTACACATATTTGAACTAGGAAGAAATCATTTTTGAAAAATCCATCATCTATATCATTTCTTGGTATTTGAAATGGGTTTATATGTTTCTGTAGGACCTTAATATTTGATCAATGAGATCAACATATTTTGATTATTCACTCTGGACCATGTATGAAGTTAGCCTGATGTCTTCATCCTGAAAGAGAGCACAGAGGGGAATGGACCATCTTGGGAAAGCTCCAGAGCAGTATTTCTCAGAGTGTGTTCAAAGAGAAAAATGGCTGTAGAGAAAAGAAATCTTCAGCTAGCTAACTCTGGGAAATACTGCATATCGTGTCTTCTGCTGATGCACAATGCACAGGAACATTTTAAGGGATCTAAGAAATCCTGCATTGATTAAATCAGCAGTTTCCAGACTTCAGTGACCAGCACTTACCCTCCCCTTTGTTTTTCTTCCCTTTGGGTAACAGATATTATCATCCTGCAGTGCTAGTGGTCCTTGGGATACATTTAAGGCGATGTTAATGTACAGGATTTTATCTCTAATAGTTTTGGGGGTGGGGAAGGAAAAATCTTCAATTTATTTGGGAAACTAATGCTTCATGCTAAAGCTTTATTGAAGCTTCTAAGCTTGATTTAGGGGGTGTGGCCTAGGCTCAGGTAGGAAGTACCTCCCCTGGCACTTTGTCTAATGGCTGTATCATGGTACGTGTTCCATGGCGCTATGTTGTATTTATGCCCACCTCTGCCATTAGACTGTGAGATACTGAAGGGGTAGTAATGTGTGCCTGGCAGGTGGTAGGTAATAAATGTTTGTTGAATGAATTAATGCATAAGTCACATTTCTTCTGTGGTGGGACACTTGTACCAGTGCCACACACCCCCCTTTACCATCCTGAATTTCTAAGTCCTCAAAATTAATATATCTCTCTTGTTCTGACAGAGGTCTGGTTAAGGAGGAGTTATTCTTGTCTGGTGACTGGCCATAAACCCAGTGCCCCAGAGAATGAGAGGGAGAGGTAGGCAGGCCAAGAAACTTGGCTCATTGCGAGTTATGTACATCCTTGCCCCGAGCCTGGTGATACCACTTTCTACATCTAATCTTGTTGCCAGCCAGGAATATTTCTAAAACATGTCTCTCCTTATTTTATAGGATGTTTGTACTAACATTTCAGCAGCAGACCATTTTCAATGTATTACTGAAATTACTTTTATCTTCCACATCGTTTCAGTGACAAATGGTTTGCAAGATTATAAATCTCATGAAACAGTAATGTCAAGACGACAGCAATCTTATGCAAAATTCATAAGTATTGTCTGGAGGAAGTTAGCCAGTAGAGACAAGGACTTAAATATGATTTTGAGTGTTGTCATTACTGCACATGATTATTATTAAACCATCATCTTGATGCATTTGATACTTGTCCAAATAATTAATTGCTGTGAATTAACAGTCACTATGCATTTATTGAGAGCCAAGTCCATGAGACACCTGGGTGGCTCAGCGGTTTAGCACCTGCCTTTGGCCCAGACTGTGATCCTAGAGTCCCGGGATCGAGTCCCGCATCAGGCTCCCTGCATGGAGCCTGCTTTTCCCTCTGCCTATATCTCTGCCCCCTGTCTCTCTCTGTGTCTCTCATGAATAAATAAATAAAATCTTAAAAAAAAAAAAAAAAAAGAAAAAGCCATGTCCTACACTAGAGGATAAAGTAGTAAAGACAAGTCCTGCCCTGGCAGAGTTTTCAATCTAGTTAACAAGAGTAAGTAGGAATAGAAGCAATAAAGGTATCCAAGAGCAAAGCCAGTGAGTGATTGAGGCTACATGTTGTGTCCAATGTCTGTAGACCAAAGAATTGAGGGCTGGGGGTGGTGGCGAAGTTAATCCAGAAAGATGGAAGAGATGGCTTTTAAAGGATGAAGGGAGGAATGGTAGCATTCACAGCTAAGAGAAACAAACCTCTAAGAGGAATAGAGACCAAACCCAGAAAGGAAGTAATGGGTTTTCTTCTTTTTTCTTTTTTTTTTTTTTAAAGTTCCACATGGACCTTGAACTCATAACCCTTAGATCAAGACCTGAGCTGAGATCAAGAATAGGATGCTCAACCGACTAAGCCACCCAGGTGCCCAAGGGATAAGTGAATTATTTAGAATAGCACTTAGACATCAAATAAAGAAAAATAAGTTACTTTGCAAATATTTTCAAAGATTTACTCATGCATTTAATTTTGAAGTGGGGATATAAGTGATAGATGGTGAAGGGCTTATGAATGTGACACATGGTGCCGTCAAATTTGATGTCTGATGAGGAATGAAAATTGCCTGGTGAGAAGGATTAAGATCATTGAAGATCATGGTCTTTGTCTTATTGGCTAAGAGGCAGGGAAAAAGCACTGGCTCTTAAATAGGGATGTGTACCCTCCACCTGCATTTCTTTCCAAAACTTGCACTGGAGGCGAATATTTTTTCTCCAGGCCCACGATTTAATGCACCAAAACTAGGAAACAGTTTAAAGCCTCTAAAGAGGAAATCAAATCTGAGAACTCCCTACCCCTTTCAAGACGTTGATAACTTTCTATATTTAGTCGGTTATAAGGAGAAACTCTCGTAGGAGAAAGCAGCGTTCACTCTGCCCTGTGGCAGTTGGAGATGTTCACAGTCGATGTGTTCAGGTAGGAATTTGATGTTTGAGTGAAGAAAAATAGTGGCTCCATGAGGTGGACCTGGCATGGCTGGGTGGGAGGTGTCAAGGAGAATTAAGAGAGAGGAAGAAAAAAGAAGTTGTGCTAGTTGCATCTGTATGTCGTCTCAATTCCTGTCCATACAGAAACCCAAAGGGCAAATTCAGGGAAGAGGAGTGAGCTCTGCATATCGTGGCTTAGCCAAAGAGTTTTATATAGTGTGAGGTGCTAAATCAAATCCCATGCAATCCTTAGTGAAGAATGTTGGATTCAGAAAAAGAATTATCCAGTTGCTGTTTGATGGTTGTCGTTGGGAGGAGATGGGAGAGTGCAGGTTAGGGAGATTCATGGGCTCTTTTTGTCTGAGGATGATCTCAAGACTCACAGGTGACAGGACAGAGTGATTTATTTAAAGACTCATATTAGTGTCCACACTGCTTAATCCTTTGTCAAGGTTGGGGTTAATTCTAACCTTGGGACCCAGGTAATCCCTCCCCTCCTTGCACTTTCTCTTTGAACATCCTTGATGTTGGCCCATCTTCATCCTTTGAAGGACTATCCTGAGGATTGAAGAAGATAATATTCTTTTTTTTTTTTAAGAAGATAATATTCTTAAAGCACTTAGTGACTTAGTGCAGTTCCTAGCTCTGAATATTAGGGAGACACTGTGGCTTCTTTTGACAATTATTAATGTTAGATTTGATTTTTGCAAGCAATCAAAAGGAATTTAGAGGAAAGTCTGATGAATAAGGAAAGGGGTCAAGCAAAAAGTTGGCATTTGGACCCCAAAATGTGAGCTTCAGTAATGGTGAGGTTGTTTCATGTGGTTCGTAAGCTGAAAGATTATATTTCACTAACAATTACTAGAAAAGAGAAAGCTTCGAAAATATCTTGGCAGTAAGTTTCTTTCTTCCTTTCTCTTTCTTTTTTTCAAAGAGAAAGAGAGCACAAGCAGGGAAAGGGGCAGAAGCAGACTCCCTACTGGGCAGGGAACCAGACACATGCACGGGCTCTATCCTGGGACCTCTGGATCATGACCTGAGCTGAAGGCAGATGCTTACCCGGCTGAGCCACCCAGGGCCCCCCTGACAGTAAGTTTCTGCAATACCTAAGGTGAGAGGCTTCACGTGGATGTGTCTGTCCTGGTAAACTTTCGGCAGAGCAGTATGGAGCGTTGAAAGGGAAATGCCACCCCCCTCCCCAAGTCAGGGTGGTCTGTGTTGCAGGGGAGCATTGAGGGTAAGGGCTGGGGTACAACCCAGAGAAACCAAGTAATAGGTCCCCAGCAGGAAGCCTTGTTGCCACAAGTTCAGTTGTTCTTCTTGTTCCTGGCTGGTGCCTTGGGACTAAGAAAGAACACCATGCTCTTCTCTACAGAGTACCGCCTCCAGAGGTAGCCTCTCTTTTCACTTGGGAGGGCAGAGTTTGGGGGGTCGGGCATACCTGGATTTGGGCTCTGGGTCCACCATGTATCAGCAGTTGGGCAAGTTATTTAGTCATTCTGAATTCATTTATCTTTTCTAAAAATTTGGGCCATTGAACATGTTCTTCAAAGAAGTTTCTTCAGGAATGCCTGGGTGGCTCAGTGGGTTAGGTGTCTGTCTTTGCGAAGCTCAGGTCATGATCCCAGGGTCCTGGTGATGGGGAACAGAGGACTAGCTGAGGACAAAGCACATTGACAAGTCCTTGAAACAGGCAGAGGAACATTCCTCTACGGACTCAACTGCCTCAATGTTCATACTTCGCTGAGGGCAAAAGGCAATCTTAACCTGACCCCCAGGATCCTGTAAGCCTACTAAAGTTCCTTTAGAAATTTCCTTTATCTCTAAGCCCCCCCAAGACATGTGTTGGCAATCATCCCGCCAGCATATGGCCCGCTGATATACATCTGAAGGGTCTCATGACTAAGGTTTTATTAGACGGTAATAAGTGATCTTTTCCCAACAATAGCTAGCCCCTCAAGGTCCTGGAAACCTTGCTTCCAAAATTCCTTAGACAGTACACAATCCCCAAACCCCTCCCAACTCCCAGGTATATAATCAGCCACTCTTCACAGGCCTGGGGCAGCTGCTCTTCCTGCCCACGGGTCCTGTCCCCGGGCTTTAATAAAACCACCATTTTGTACCAGAGACATCTCAAGAATTCTTTCTTGGTCATCGGCTCCAGACTTCACCCCATCAAACCTCACCTGTAATCCAAAACTTCATCCCTGGGATGGAGCCCCCACCTCCCTGCCTAGTGGGGATCCTGCTTCTCCCTCTCCTATGGGTACTCTCTCTTTCTCTCTTGCTCTCAAATGAATACATAAAATCTAAAAAAAAAAAAAAAAGAAAAGAAAAGCTTCTTCAAAGGATTTTTATTTTTATTATGAATATTCCATAAACAGAATAGTATATATACATTCTAACCCCTCTGTGTTCATAACCCTGCTTCAACACCTATCACTTGAAGCCAATCTTACTTTTTCCTACTTTTTATCTAACACCCTTCCCCCCATTCCAGATTGTTGTAAAAGATTAAGTCTCTTTTTAACCTAGCACAGGAGCGAATGGCTGGCTCAGTTGGTAGAGCATGTGACTCTTGATCTCATGGTCGTGAGTTTGAGCCCCACATGTGACTTCCGATCTTGAGGTCGTGAGTTTGAGCCCCATGGTGGACAAAGAGTTTGCTTAAAAATAAATAAATAGGATAAACAAATAAATAAATAAATAAATAAATAAATAGGGGATCCCTGGGTGGTTTAGTGGTTTGCTGCCGGCCTTCAGCCCAGGGGGTGATCCTGGGGACCTGGGATTGAGTCCCACGTCGGGCTCCCTGCATGGAGCCTCCTTCTCCCTCTGCCTGTGTCTCTGCCTCTCTCTCTGTATTTCTCATGAATAAATGAATAAATTCTTTAAAAATAAATAAAATATTTAAGACTGTAACAACAATTCCATAATCACCCCTAAAAATATGATCAGTAATTTCATAACATCAAATGTCAGCTGGTCGGTCAGTGTTCACTTTTCTCCATTAAGTCGCATCATGCTTTTAAGCATTGGTTTGAATTCAGAGGAAGATCTGGTCCATACTTTGCAATTGATTGATGTAATTTTTAGGACTCATTTAACTTAAGTTTTTCTCTCCCTCTTAGTTTACTCCCTTGCTATGTATCTTTTTTTCTTTTCTTCTTCCCTTCCTTCCTTTCAATTCTGTTGTGATTGTTTGTCATTTGTCTTATAGAGGTTTCCGACGGGCAAGGTGCTTTCAAATGTAGAGTTTATTATTGTTCAGGTTTGGGGAGGCCAACAGATCTGGAGATACCCCCAAGAGGAGGGGACATGCCAGGCGGAAGAAGCCACCCTGGAAGCATCAGTGTCAGTTGGGAGGTGGAAGGATGGAGGAAAATGGGGGCAAGAGCCTTTATAGTGGTCTGTGGGCAAGGCGAGGCAGGGTAAGCAAGATTGGCTAGCTGGGTTCATTTCAACAGGCTCTGGGACCTACGGACGATCTCTAGTTGTTTGGTGTGACTAAGGCAAGGGAGTGTTTCCCTGAATTGTGAAAACCCAGTGGAAGATGGGGGTGGGGTGGCTCTGCATTGGTCAGTTTGCATATGAAAGGTGGGCTTGAGAGGTAAGTTGTTTACCATTGCTAGGGATTGGTTAACCCTAGGAGGACAGTCTCCCGAGGTCAGTAAGACACCAGAGGTCAAAATATTGGAATAAAATATGCTTAATACACAATATTTTGTCTACTGCGTCCCCATGTTATCATTTTATATCTTTCTCTATCCCCTGTATTTGGCTATAAATTGGTAATTAAATTTAAAGTCTTGGTCAGGTTCAGATACATTTTTTGTGACTTCCATTCCAAAGAACATAAGAACATAGCATCCAATTATCTTTTTGTTATGCTAACAGCCATCGATGAGCGATGCCTGGGTTAATTTTTTAATTAGGAATTGCAAAAGAGGGTTATTCTAATTTTGCCATTCTTTCTTTATTTCCTAGCAGGATAATTTTTTCTGTAAAGAGAAATGTCTCCTCATCAATTATTTGGTAACCCAGAGATAGATAGCACTGGAAAGGTAGATTAAATGCTTCATTCTTTCCCTTTATTTACCTGTTTTCAAAAAGAATATGTCGTTGGTAGCATCCTCTAAAAGCAAGTTTGTTTCATAGATTGAAACGTATTTGATCAGTTTAAGTCCGCGATAGTTAGTCTTACTGATGCTGTAATTGTCCCAGGTCAGGCCACTGGAAGCTTCAAGTTTGCCCCAACTCATTTTGACAGAACACCAGTGGGCTTCCTTCTTCAGGGATGAGAAAAGTTCCAGGCTTGTATTATTATACATTTCCTACCTCAGACCTGGACTCAGGTATCTCCAACAAGCCCTGTTCCCTTTCATGGGAGGCTGTATTTGGAAACCATCATCTTATTGCTTTCCAGTGCTCATTACTGGAGTTGGCCATTGCTTTTAGGGTTTAATCAATGGGTAGAACAAGGAAATATATGTCTCAATCATTGGTTGGCATGTTTATTAAGTCTCTTGTAAGTATTGCTTTTCCTTCTCATTTTTTTCTTCTTTCATTCTTCTCAAGGAAGAATTCTTGAAATGTTTTTGGTGCAAAGAGGTGGTTTTATTAGAGCAGGGGGACAGGACCTGTGGACAGAAAGTACGGCACTGGGATTGTGAAGAGCAATTGATATATATTTTTAAGTTGGAGGTGGGGGGGATGAAAGAAGTTTCCAAAAAGATTTTCATATGACTTACAGGGTTTGGGATCTGGCTATTGGCAAGCTAAGGTTTGCTAAGGTTGCTTTTTGCCTCTAGCAAAGCATTAACATTAGGTTGTTGAGAGTTCCTTGAGGAATGTCTTACTCTCCTGGGCCTCAAGCATTTGTCAATGGGCTTCAAGTTGTAAGGAAACTTAATTTTATCTACATTTTTTATGCCTTTGTTTTTGTCATCAGATATATTCTCCTTTCATTTTGGCCGCAGGACCAAGTGCAGAGTGGACTCCTTCTGGATGTTGTAGTCGGACAGGGTGCACCCATCTTCTAGCTGTTTGCCAGCAAAGATCAACCTCTGCTGGTCAGGGGGGATGCCCTCTTTTTCTTGGATCTTCCCTTTGACATTCTCGATGGTGTCACTGGGCTCCACCTCCAGGGTGATGGTCTTACCAGTCAAGGTCTTCACGAAGATCTGCATGCCCCCCTGAGGCGAAGGACCAGGTGCAGAGTGGACTCCTTCTGGATGTTGTAGTCGGACAGGACGGATGCTTCCAATTCAAATTCAGTTACTCCGATTGTAATATCCTGGTTCTCCGGGCTCCTGGGTGGCTCAGTCAGTTAAACACCTGCCTTCGGTTTGGGTCGTAATTCCCAAATCCTGGAATCCAGCCTCCAGTAGGGCTTACCACTCAGTGGGGAGCCTGCTTCTCCCTCTGTCTCTGCCTACCTACCACTCCCCTCTCCTTGTGCTCTCTCTGTCAAATAAATAAATAAATAAATAAATAAATAAATAAATAAAGTCTTTAAAAAATAAAAACAACAACAAAATAAAAGCCTGGTTCCCAACTCAAACCATCATACTTACTCATTTGCTTTATCCAAAATATAGACAATAGTTTCAGAATAATAATTGCAACACTACCACCAACAATGTGATAAATGGAAAGTTTGATTTTTTTAATAGTTTGTTTTGTCCTTAGGTTACATTCCCTAAAGGATGTTCATTTAAATTCTGTGGTTTAGAGTCACGGCTCGATCCTTGGGTGAAGTTCTGCTGCTGGGTTGATTCTCCAGAAACCCATTCATTCACTTCATTGTGCTTCAGATTTTTAAGGATTACATATTTTTAAAACTTAAATGTGCTTTACAGTCAAGGTATATTCATAGAAGGCCAGTTTTGAGCCCAATCGTCTCCATTTCGTTTCCCATACTTTTGATGTGAAATGTTTTGGGGTTGGGGAGTGAACGATCAAAAAAGAATTCTTGGGACATCTTTCGGGGAAAAAAAGGTGTTTTGTGTTTTTTGTTGTTTAATATAAAAAGGTGGTTTTGTTAAATGCCAGGACAGGACCCGTGGGCAGAAAGAGTTGCTCTGGGATTATGAGGAGTGGCTGGTTATATACTTTTAAGTTGGGAAGGTGTTAGGGATAGTGTAAGTCTCTAAGGAATTTGGAAGCAAGGCTTCTGGACCTGGATGGGCTGGCGACTGTTAAGACCACGTACTCCTTAACTGTCTAGTAAAACAGTAGTGATGAGACCCTTTAGACGTAGATCAGTGGGCCATATGATTGGAGGATGATTGCCAACATGTATCTTGGGGAGGGGCAGAGGCAAAGGAAGTTTCCAAGGGGATTTTTTTTTTTATATGTTAAAGAAGATTTATAGGATCCTGGAGGTCGGGCTAATGTCAGGTTGCTTTTTGCCCCTAGCAAAGCATTAACCTTGAAGCAGATGAGGTCCTGGAAGAAGAAGGGCACTCTGCTTGTCCCAAGGACCTGTCAGTGAGCTGCAAGTTATAAGATTTACTTTTTTTCTACATTTCTTTTGCCTTTGTTCTCCACATCACTACCACTGTTTTAGTTTTTGGTTTATCTTTTCTTGCTTCTCCTCTTCCTCTTCCTTTTTCTTTTCAGTATAAGCAAATTTTACAAATATAAGCAAATATTCACTTCCTCCCCCGCAAGATAAAGGTAGCGTATTATACATGCTTTTCTCTACCTTGCTTTTTTTTTCACTTAATATACTCTATAGATCACTAAATAGGACTATCTTAAATACTGAATAAAATACAAATCCACAGACTCTTATCCACAATTCCCAAATTCTCAAAGCTCTGAAAACCCAGAATTTTATTATAAGCTTGCAGCAAACTCATCTGGAAAAAAAAAATCAGATCCGAACACATATAAAGTTATTTATTGTCTTTATTTTCTATACTTGTGTGCATTTATATTTGATAAATTTTTGATGCTGGAATACTTAATATATTTGATTATGGATCCAGCCTCACAGCTTGATGAGTTGTTAAATAATATATGGTATATGGACTGTATTACCTTTCTGAAACCTGAAAATTATGAATTCTTTTTCTTTTAAAGATTTTATTTATTCATGAGAGACAGAGAGAGAGAGAGAGAGAGGCAGAGACACAGGCAGAAAGAGAAGCAGGCTCCATGCAGGGAGCCCGATGAGGGACCTGATCCCAGGACTCCAGGATCACGCCCTGGGCTGAAGGCAGGCGCTAAACTGCTGAGCCACTCAGGGATCCCCAAAATTATGAATTCTTAAATATATCTGGCTCTAAGGATTTCAGATAAGCCATACTCACCTATAATATGTAAATCACTTTTTAGTAACTTGACTTTTTCCTTCCCTCAACATCTGTTCTTAGATTATTATTATTATTTTTTCAAAGCAATCTCTAATCACTGTTAGGGCTGGAACCCATGACACTGAGATCAAGGTTACATGCTCCACCCACTGAGCCAGCGGGTACCCCAGATTTTAAAAATATCTTATTTATTTATTTACGAGAGAGAGAGAGAGATAGAGAGAGAGCATGAGCACAAGTGGTGGGAGGCAGAGGGAGAGAGCATCGCAAAAAGACTGCTGAGCGGGGACCCCAACTTGGAGGCTTGATCCCATGACCCCGAGATCATGACCTAAGCTGAAACCAAGAGTCAGATGATCAACCAAATGAGCCATCCAGGCACCCCCAGATTTTTTTTTGGTAAGAATTGTATCTGTAACAGCCTCCCATTTTAATATAATCAGGTAAATAATGTGACTCTCTAAATACAAATTGAATGGGAACCAGAGACCGACCCATGGGTTTTGCCTGCACAAGCCAAGAGTGGGTGGGGTTCTAAGATTTCCTCCTACATAAAGTAACCTGACGGGCAAAGATGCCAGTGAAAAGCCAGATTAGTATTTTGAGATTTTAAGTATAATTATGAAGCAGATACATTTTAAAGAAAACCGTGGCTTGAGTGTTTTCATAGAATTCTCAGCCTCTGTTGACTTCCTCTGTGTTAGAGTTTCATAGAATTTTGAGTTGGAAAGAATGCTGGTCGTTGCTGGTAAGCATCTTCCAGAAACAGTGGACCAACCATGACTTGAACAAAAAACCATTCCTAACTTCGCCTGTTGCTTTTATGAGGAATCATTGCATTTATGATACTTAGAGAGGGCAGGTATGAGCAACAGCTATAATACTACCCTCCTTTATTGCCAAGTGGTTCCAGAATTATTAGATCATAAGCTTTATCCGGGAGTTAACTTAGGGCAAACTTTTTTCACAAGTGAGAGAACAGAGACCTCTTACTAGGAGAGATCGTATAACACGCACAATACCTGCTGCCCCTCCCTTGTGAAAGGACTATGTCCCTGTCCCTTTGACAAAGCCATTGATCTTGTTCCAGCCAACAGACTGAGAGTGGAAATGACATGGCCACTTCTGGAGAAAAGCTTTAAGAGCCAGCATATTATTTTCCATGTGCTCTTTACCCTCTGCCACAAAACTGGCCAGATCCAAGGTAGAAACTGCTCCATTAGCCTCCATCTGACAGTAGGGATGACGTGGCCCAAAGCCACAACCACCCTGTGATGAACATGTGGTGTAAGTGGAGAGTGATCTTAGTTCTAAAGATTGTTTGTTACCACAGTGTAACCTAACTTACACTGACTGATACCCGTGCCTATCGTCAAGCAGCCAATGGTTGAATGTGATAGGCAGCCTTAGTGTCCTGATGAAATCCTCAAGTTTTTACTAGTGGCAATAGTTATCCTTTGATTTTCTAAAGCTCACTTTTCTTACCTATTCTATTTTTTTTAATTAAAAAAATTGTATTTACTTATTTATTTGAGGAGAGGGGAAGAGAGAGAGAGAGAGAACACAGGGGGTAGGCAGCAGAGAGAGAGGGAGAAGCAAGGTCCCAGCTGAGCAGGGAACCTGATTTGGGGCTCAATCCTAGGACCTTGGATCATGACCTGAGCTGAAGGTAGATGCTTAACCTACCCAGCCACCCGGGTGCCCCTGATTTCTTTTTAAAACAGATTTATTCATTTATTTGAGAAAGAGAGAAAGAAAGAGAGAGAGAGAATGAGAATGAGTGGGGGAGGAGCAGAGGAAGAGGCTCTCAAGCAGACTCCTTGCTGAGTGGGGAGGCTGATGTTGGCTCCATCTTATCACCCCAAGATCATGACCTGACCCAAAATCAAGAGTCAGATGCTTAACCGGCTAAGCCACCCAGGCGCCCTTTCTAATTTCTGAAATAGCTTGAGACAGTTAATTAATATCTTGAAACTTTTTGAGATCCTATGTATATAGTAGACACTAAGTACTGAAGCCCCGGTATCTGTAGATATAGCAAGTATTAAGTGTTATAAATATGCTCCCCATCAGACTGGGAGTGAAGACAAGGTGACTGAGAAATTAGTAACCTAGGAAGTAGAAGAAAGATGAAAAGGAGACAAGAAGTGTATCATGATGGATGCATTTGTTTGGTATTTTAATTTTCCTTGCTCTGAACTGACAGAGAGGACTTTGGCAAGAAAGGTGCTTTCATCAATCTTTCTCATCTCTTTCACCAAAATAAGGAGATAGGAAGATTTCAGTTTATGAAGGGGAAAAAACAACAACAACAACACTCCTAGGATGAATTTTTAAAGTTCAATTTTGGCATTGTATCTTTTCCTTCTTTTATGTTCATATGAATATGCTAAATTTGGGGGTTCAAGGGCCCTTTCTCTTATTTCTCTTACTTCCCCATCCTCTTTCATTTTATTAAAAGAAAACCCTGAGAACCAAGCTATCATGTTAGTACCCGGGGCCATACAAGAGGATGTGTTAGAAAGGCTCTTCTAGCTCAGGTAGTGAGAAGTCTTGGATAGACAACTGAATTCCATATCCTTATGGACTAGGTCACTATTAAGGCCCCAGCATATTTATTCTAATATCTGTAGATCTTTGAGAAAATCAATTAAGACTAGGAGATGATATGATAATAAAGGAACTGGAAGAAATCAACCCTTCCAGGAATCCCTGTTATCAGAGTCACCCAAGTCACTGTGTCATGTGCCAGGAATATCTTGCCTCTACTGTCTATTGAAAATAGAAAATTGTCTCAGCAAAAAAAAGTACCATGCGTATATACCAGGAGTCCATAAACGTTACTGAGTGCCTACTGTGTGCCAGACTTTCTAAGACTCATCCCCAAAATACGCAATTTGGAATAACTTCAGGATTGGCACAAGATTCCTTTTTTTTTTTTTTTTTTTTTTTTTTTTTTTTTTTAATTTATTTTTTTATTGGTGTTCAATTTACTAACATACAGAATAACACCCAGTGCCCGTCACCCATTCACTCCCACCCCCCGCCCTCCTCCCCTTCTACCACCCCTAGTTCGTTTCCCAGAGTTAGCAGTCTTTACGTTCTGTCTCCCTTTCTGATATTTCCCACACATTTCTTCTCCCTTCCCTTATTTTCCCTTTCACTATTATTTATATTCCCCAAATGAATGAGAACATATAATGTTTGTCCTTCTCCGACTGACTTACTTCACTCAGCATAATACCCTCCAGTTCCATCCACGTTGAAGCAAATGGTGGGTATTTGTCATTTCTAATAGCTGAGTAATATTCCATTGTATACATAAACCACATCTTCTTTATCCATTCATCTTTCGTTGGACACCGAGGCTCCTTCCACAGTTTGGCTATCGTGGCCATTGCTGCTAGAAACATCGGGGTGCAGGTGTCCCAGCGTTTCATTGCATTTGTATCTTTGGGGTAAATCCCCAACAGTGCAATTGCTGGGTCGTAGGGCAGGTATATTTTTAACTGTTTGAGGAACCTCCACACAGTTTTCCACAGTGGCTGCACCAGTTCACATTCCCACCAACAGTGTAAGAGGGTTCCCTTTTCTCCACATCCTCTCCAACATTTGTTGTTTCCTGCCTTGTTAATTTTTCCCATTCTCACTGGTGTGAGGTGGTATCTCATTGTGGTTTTGATTTGTATTTCCCTGATGGCAAGTGATGCAGAGCATTTTCTCATGTGCATGTTGGCCATGTCTATGTCTTCTTCTGTGAGATTTCTGTTCATGTCTTTTGCCCATTTCATGATTGGATTGTTTGTTTCTTTGGTGTTGAGTTTAATAAGTTCTTTATAGATCTTGGAAACTAGCCCTTTATCTGATATGTCATTTGCAAATATCTTCTCCCATTCTGTAGGTTGTCTTTGAGTTTTGTTGACTGTATCCTTTGCTGTGCAAAAGCTTCTTATCTTGATGAAGTCCCAATAGTTCATTTTTGCTTTTGTTTCTTTTGCCTTCGTGGATGTATCTTGCAAGAAGTTACTATGGCCGAGTTCAAAAAGGGTGTTGCCTGTGTTCTTCTCTAGGATTTTGATGGAATCTTGTCTCACATTTAGATCTTTCATCCATTTTGAGTTTATCTTTGTGTATGGTGAAAGAGAGTGGTCTAGTTTCATTCTTCTGCATGTGGATGTCCAATTTTCCCAGCACCATTTATTGAAGAGACTGTCTTTCTTCCAATGGATAGTCTTTCCTCCTTTATCGAATATTAGTTGCCCATAAAGTTCAGGGTCCACTTCTGGATTCTCTATTCTGTTCCACTGATCTATGTGTCTGTTTTGGCACAAGATTCCAAATCATCTTGGACCCGACTCATAATTACAGAACAATAGAAGAGATGGGAATACACCCTTGAAATAGACTAATTTGGCTTGGCTTGCAATGTTTCGATTTAAAATGAGAATTGGGAAGTCAAGAAAGGCCCACAGATAAACATCCAAATGGAAGAAGCTCAAACTGGGCAGTGGTATGGTGGTGTCTGGACTTAAGGGCAGCTGAATGGCAAGGATCAGAGGTGCAAATCCACCAGCTGAGATTCTCACAAACTCACTCACTCACCCTGAGAATTTTTATTGCCAGGTAAAACATGCATATCTTTTGAGGGATAATTACAATCCAGTAACCGTGCTGAGCCATGCTTTAATTGACTTGGACGTTCTAAATGACGCAAATAATTTAAGAACCTGGAGCATATATACTTATACCCACAGCCAGCAGTCTATTTCACTCTCTAGTTCGGACATAACTGTAGGAAAAAATATTCTTGATTCCATCATGGTGTCAGTATGAATTCAATCCTTTAAGTCACCTATAATCTGAGACCAGCAAAATATCTGTTTCCTTCCGTCAGCTTTTTCTTGCTCATAGATAAATGTTAGAACAGGTATGAGAGAAATAAGTTCTGGCAAGCAATAACTTGCAACTACAGCTGTTTGGGGGAAAAAAAGGAAACAAGGTAAGTTCAATCTACCACAAGTAGAAGCCTATTGGCTATTGTCAGAGAAGCAGGATCAAGGACCAAAGGCTAGCTCTCCACCCAGCCATAATTTACTATTTTATTACTTCCCCATAGCAGCCTGGAAGGCACAGGGAACCCTTGCCTTACGTAGAAATACTTCCCTGCTGAGACACTAATTGGCCAGAGTCCGTGGGATTGGCTTTTGCTTGCAAGGCACCAAAGACAGGAAGACATTTTTATGGGCTAGAGCCAAATCAGTTGCATTTCACATGTTGCTATTAAAAAATCATTTGTGAAAGGAGCTAAGAAAAGAAAGATAAAAGAGTTAATTAATGAAACATATCAAAATAAAACCTTGCCCTAATGCCCACCACCTGTGCCCTATTCTAAGTAAGACATTTATTCTCTAGCTCCTGGGGCCAGGTGGCAGGGCCATCCAATGATGGGATTTAAGTGCTGGTGGTGCAGTCTTCAGTAGCGTTCACATTGCTGAGATTTGGGGCGGGGTACGATAGGTTAAAAACGTGTGCAATTCAAGAAATGGTAATGGAAGGCTATTGATAAATGATTTAGAATTTCATTAAGAACTAGAGGAAGGGGATCCCTGGGTGGCTCAGCGGTTTGGCGCCTGCCTTTGGCCCAGAGCATGATCCTGGAGTCCCGGGATCGAGTCCCACATCGGGCTCCCGGCATGGAGCCTGCTTCTCTCTCCTCCTGTGTCTCTGCTTCTCTCTTTCTCTCTCTCTCTCATAAATAAATAAATCTTTAAAAAAAATTTAAAAAAAAAAAAGAACTAGAGGAAAATGGAAGTTTTATGGCAATGAATCACAAGATGGAACTCTACGACTTTCAGGTAAAGAGCAGGCAAGTTTTGATTATCTAACAAGACCAATCGGCTGTGCATGTGTTCTCCATGTAGCAGTTCTCTATTACTGTGAGACAAATGACACCCAAACATAGCAGCTTCAAAAGGAAAACCCAATTATGTGTTCTCCCTCACAATTTCTGAGGGTCAAGAATCCAGGAATGACTTAGCTGGTGATCCTGGCTCAGGATCTCTCATGAGGTGGCTGTCAAGAAGTCAACCAGAACAGGCGTCATCTGAAGGCTTGACTAGGCCCAGATGACCTGCTTTTAAGATGACTTGTTCCCCTTGCTCTCCTTGGGTGGAAGCCTCAGTTACTTGACATGTGGACTTCCCCATGGGGCTGCTCAAGTGTTTTCACAACATGGTAGCTAGCTTCCTTGAGAGAGTAGCCTGAGAGTAAGGAGGAAGCCACAACGCCTGTTACGGCTTACTCAGAATTCCTAAGTGGTTGCTTCTGTCACATTCTCTTTATTAGAACCAAAATATAACCCACACTCAAAGGGAAGGCAATTAAGAACCAACTTATAACATAGGGATAGCAAAGAATTGTAAGTGTATTTTAGAACTGCCACAGTAATGGGGGTGCCTGGCTGGCTTGGTCCATAGGGCATGCAACTCTTGATCTTGAGGTTGTGATTCCAAGGCCCACACTGGGTGTGGAGATTACTTAAAAATAAAATCTTTAAAAAATAAACCTCTACAGTAATGAATCACCGTACATAATTCTGTCACTTTATGGCAAAGAGCTTACTATTTTTGGTTATCTAATAAAAACAGTTGTTTATGCATTCTCCATAGTTCAGACTTAGATCTTGCTTACATGACAGCCCTAAAGAATATCCTTTTAGGTGACAGGTGACAAGGAAAGAGTGAATCTGTCTGGAATTTTTAAAGAAAATAGAATTTCCCAGTTGCCAGGGGGATGCATCAGTAAAACCCACACAGGGGCCCTAGTAGACATGCTGCATCAGAACCATCCCAAGCCCACTCCACTGTTGTCAAATGTGCTTAAATTCTCTTGGGTGTTTTCATGGCTGGACTTGATTATTATTATTTTTTAATCAATGATGCTGCCTATTTTATGTTGTGTATATTCTTTGTGGGCCAGAAATTTAGGGAATGAGAAGGCAAGACTACACATGGAGCATAATGTTCAGTTCTAAGTCAAAACACACACACACACACACACACGCACAAAAGAAGGAAAAGGCAAAACCATCTGATAGAACAGAATGGAAGAGAAGACCCCTAGCTGTTCTGTGTGTGCAGAAACCTCGAAGACTCCTGGGCATTCTGACCTGGAGAATGTGCTGCCCATATTGCCCTAGATCTGACCATGAAGCGCAGGCTGGCTGAGTTCCAGCTGCTAGCCTATGCATCTCTTCCAGGACTTTCTCTGAAAGCTGGAGCCCAGTCTCTCTCAAGAGCAGCCCTCAACTAATAACTGATGGGCATTGCTGTATAAATCCCTAACTTCCTCACTCTTTAAGTGGGATAACTCTGAGGCTGGTGTTCTACACTGGCTTCCAGAGTTACCCAAGGAAAAAGCGCAGGTTGTTCATAGTGGTCATTGGCTTGGTAACACCCTGTTGGCTGCTTTCTCTTCCCTCTCAATTCCCCACTCCCCTCCCTATTGGTGCTTCCTAGAACCACATCCTAGATGAACTACTTGCATTTGAATAAAGTCCTTATGACAGAGTCTGCCTCCTACAGAACCCAACTTGTAGGATAGGGGTGGATAGGGGTGCGTGGGTGGCTCAGTTGGTTAAGCATCTACCTTCAGCTCAGGTCATGATCCTGGAATTCCAGGATTGAGCCCCATGTCAGGCTCCCAGCTCAGCAGGGAGTCTGCTTCTCTTTCTCCCTCTGTTCCCACACCCCCCCCAACCCACCCCATACTCATGCTTGTGCTCTCTCTCACATAAATAAATAAAATCTTAAAAAAAAAAACAGTGGATGATGTAACCACAGTCTTCAAATGTTGGATGACTGTGAGTGGTCAGATTTACCTACTATTCAAAAGGGAGACGTAGAGGGCGCCTGGTGGGCTCAGTTGGAAGAGAATTTAATTCTTGATCTTGGGGTTGTGCGTTGGGCACATTGGGCATAGAGATTACTTATAAATAAATAAATAAATAAATAAATAAATAAATAAACTTAAAACATAGAAAAGGAGACTTAGGACCACTAGATAGTAGTTATTATGAGGCAGGTTTTGGTTTAGCATAAGGAAGAATTCTAGAATAACTTAAGATGCCCATGACGATTAATTTTATGTGTCAAATTGACTGAAAGGATGCCCAGAGAACTGGTAGAATATTATTTCTGGGTGTGTCTTTAGGAGTGTTTCCACAAGAGATTAGCACTTTATCTTTTTTTTTTTTTAAAGATTTTATTTATTTATTCATGAGAGACAGAGAGAGGCAGAGACACAGGCAGAGGGAGAAGCAGGCTCCATGCAGGGAGCCCAACACGGGACTTGATCCCAGGACTCCAGGATGGCGCCCTGGGCCGAAGGCAGGTGTTAAACCGCTGAGCCACCCAGGATCCCCGAGATTAGTACTTTAATCAGCAGACTGAGTAAAGATCACCTTCACCTAAGTGGGTGAAGATCATCCAATCTGTTGAAAATCCAAATAGAATCAAAAGGCAGAAGCAGAATTCACTGCCTCTGCTTCAGCTAGGACATCCAGGACATCCGTCTTCTCCTTCTCTCAGACATGGATGCTCCTGGTTCTCAGGCCTCCAGTCTTGGAATTAAAGCTCTGGCTTTCCTGGTTCTTCAGCTTGCAGACAGCAGATCGTGGGATTTCTCGCCTGTAACTGCTGAGCCGATTATTATTTTTTTTTCAAGATTTTATTTATTTATTCATGAGAAACAGAGAGAAAGGCAGAGACACAGGCAGAGGAAGAAGCAGACTCCCCAAAGGGAGCCCGATGTGGGACTCGATCCCAGGACCCCAGGACCACACCCCGAGCTGAACACTCCACCACTGAGCCACCCAGGCATCCCAAGCCAATTCTTTTAATAAATTTCTTTTTATCCTATTGGTTCTATCTCTCTGGAGAACCCTAATACAATGCCTAAAAATGGAATTAGGATGTAATAGACTCAGTATCATAGGGGGTGTTTTATAGAGGCTGGTTAACCACCAGGGATACATGATTGATATGAAACCTAAACTAAGTGCTTTTGAAGGTCAGAGGTGGGCTTACCATGATAATAATGCAGCTGAAACTTGTGAGCCTCTTCACAGACCTTTTCAAGGCCTCTCAATATGTTGCATGGGCACACATTTCCATAAACATGCAGATCTCTGTATCACGATCAATTAGGGCCACTGACTTTTATTTTTTTTTTTAAGATTTTAAATAATCTCCACACACCCAACGTGGAGCTTGTACTCATAACCCCACAATCAAAAGTCTCAAACACCACTGACCGAGCTAGTCGGGCACCCTGACCACTGACTATTTTTTTTTAAAGATTTTATTTATTTATTTATTCATGAGAGATACAGAGACACAGGCAGAGGGAGAAGCAGGCCCCATGTAGGGAGCCCGATGTGGGACTCGATCCCGGGTCTCCAGGATGACACCCCAGGCTAAAGGCAGCGCTAAAGCACTAAGCCACCTGGGCTGCCCCACCACTATTTTTGACTGCAACTTAATATTTTTTCTAGGAATTTCTTGAAACAGAATTTATCAGAATTCCAGGGTTTGTAGAAAACACATGTGTAGTAGTGCTGGAAATGAGTACAATTCATTGTGAAGTTGCATGTTTTTATGTATTCCAGCATATCGGATTGAATTTTAGAATATCTGACACGTCTTGTCCTGACAAAGTCTGGTGGTTCCGGATGAAATAGCATGCAAAATTGCCACAACACAGCAGAATAGCCTGAAAAAACAAGTGACAAAGGCAAAAGAGAAAGCCCAGTGACAGGGCTCTTACACAAAGAATAATTTGATGACACACTATGTCACTCCTTCAATGTAACATCAATTATAAAAGTATTCAAATTGCATTTGTGTATTCTTTGACTTTAGATTAATTTTCAATATTTTTGCATAACTGTTAACCAACCAAAATTTTATTTTGCTATTTTTTATTAAGTTTTTCAACGCCAGTATAGTTCCCATAATGTCACATTAGTTTCAGGTGTATAATGTAGTGATTCAACAATTCTATCCATTACTCAGTGTTCATTGTGATAAGTGTCCTCTTTAAACCCAGCCAGAATTTTAAATGTGACAGAAAGGAATTATCTTAGTATTACCTTTAGGAAACCCTAAAGGTAATCTGAAATAAATGATTGTAGTATTTCCCAGCTTTTTAGAGTTTATAGTTGTTGAAATTCGTTTTCTCATTTGAAATAAAATTCACTTTTGTACCCAATTTTGCATTCATATGTGCCCCCACTCTGTTCCTTTTACTTAAAGGGACACACATGTAATTGGGACCTACCCCTGTCTGAGATAATTTTTGATTCTGAGATTCTTTTGTTTGTTTGTTTTTACATATTTTACTTATTCACGAGAGAGACAGAGAGGCAGAGACACAGGCAGAGGGAGAAGCAGGCTCCTCGCAGGGAGCCCGATGTGGGACTCGATCTCAGGACCCTGGGATCATGACCTGAGCCGAAGGCAGATGCTCAACCACTGAGCCACCCAAGTGTCCCTTATTCTAAGATTCTGAGTCATGATTCTTTCTGTTACCATGAGCTGAAGGGTAACCATATTGTTTCCTATCTGATTAGGAGTAATTTGTAGAGTGGATTAAAGAGATGTGTGGCTTGCTAGCTCATAGATTTGAGCTAGCTAGAGATTTCCAGGCAGGCACTTCTCATCTATCTATCTATCTATCTATCTATCTATCTATCTATCATCTATCTATTTTTATTTTTAAGTAATCTGTACACCCAATGTGAAGCTCAGACTCAGGCTCAAGATCAAGTCACATGCTCTACTGACTGAGCCAGCTGGGAGCCCCTCCCAGCCATGGTTTTAATAAAATCTTAATATACAAAGTCAAGGCTGGTGATACCCTCTACTATCTGTGCTATTTATGACCTTGTTCCCTTAGAGGGGCATTGTTTTTTTCAAAAAAAGATTTTATTTATTTATTTGAGAGAGAGAGAGAGAGAGGGAGAGCAAGAATGAATGGGAGTCAGGGAGAGGGAGAAGCAGACTCCCCGCTGAGCATGTAATTGAGCATGCCTGACATGGGGGCCAATCCCAGGACCTTGGGATCATGACCCAGACTGAAGGCAGGTGCTTGACCAACTGAGTCACCCAGGTGCCCTGAGGGCCATCATTTTGAATGCCTACTCACATTTTCTACAAAGAATCAAGTGAACTAAAGGGACTCTGTGTTATTGATAACAGTGAAAGTGAAATGGTAAAGCCATTCTTTTGAATGCTTTCCAGTCCATATGATACTGCCCCAGGGATGAAGAAAGTCACTGCTTATACAAATATGTATGAAAATATTAATCTGAACGATCAAAGTGAGGAGAAAATGGGATAATATAACTAAAATTGGCAAGTTATAAAAGTGGATTAAACTTTCCTTGACTGCAAAAGAGGAAGGTTATGTGGCTAGAGCAAGAGTCAGCAAACTATTGCACATAAACCAGATCTGTTCCTGCCTCGTTTTGTAGTTTCGCTGAAACACAGCCACATTCACTTATTTATGTATCGTCTACGGCTGCTTTCACACAGAAACTGCCCAGTTGGCATGACTGAGACCAAAAGGCCTGCACAACTTAAAATATTGACTCATTGGCTCTTCATAGAAAATATCTACCAGCCTCTGGTCGAGAGATAATCTTCAAGCTGGACAAAATTCCTTTCTTTGGCAATATCTACCAGCCTCTGGTCGAGAAATAATCTTCAAGCTGGACAAAATTCCTTTCTTTGGCAGTTTGTAACATAGATATGTTTGGGGAATAATTCTTACCCTGTAAAAAAAAAATCACAGTGAAAGAGATCTTAATTTTGTAGTAGAAGAATTTTAAGAATTAAAAAATTTTGACAGTGAAAGTTGTGAAGCTTTTCTATTCAGGTCAGGCTACTGGTGATGACTGCAGAAGAGGGAAAGGATGAGGTTTAAAAGTAAGGCTTTAATTAATTGGCATCAGATCTTAGCGTACCTGGGAAAGTTTTTAGCCTATTTATTTAAAACTGCAGTTAAAATAGAGAAAGCTTTCCCTTATCCCCCAGGGCTGGTTCTGTGTGAAATACAGGACTCAGTTTACGTATGAGGGCTTCCTCCCAGTTCACCCTTCTAAGCTGCTCTGTTCCAACTACATGTTCTGTGTGCCTTTTTGGTAAACACCTGAGCTCAGCTGCACCCATCTACGTTTCCAACACCACCAGCCAACACTGCCCCTACAACCACCTGTGTGTGCACGTCTGTGCATATGTACCTGGGAGCAGGTGAACACACACATACACACACACACACACACACACACACACACACTACTTTGGCTGCATTAATCTCAAAGCTCTCTACATATTCTGTGAAATTTCATGCCTCCTGTGTCTTTGCTTTTGCTGTTTTCATGCCATTCTTGTGCCTTGAAACCACTTATTTGCCCCAAAAATCTAGCTGTGAAGAGCGTGAAACCAAATTCATTCTCTTTTCCTTGGAGCATGCTTGGGAAATGTGCTCCTCTGTTTTCAATCTCCTGCTTCTGAGCTTTCTTTCCCATGCCTTTGGGTAAGTGAGAAGAAATTCAAAGGGTCCAACCGGTGCTCTTCTGAGCTACATTTTTAATACTAAGGGGAAAATTCTAAATTCACTAAAGGGCAAGCATCTACAAACCACAGCACAGAACTAGTCTTTTTAACTTTTACCAAAACTTCCCTATAAGCTCTATCAGGACAAAGCTAATGTCTCATCCCCTGAGTGGCCACTAATGCACTTACGGGAGCAGCTGGCATATGAAGACATGTAGCCTATGTTTATTGGAGGAAAGAATGAATGAACGCGGAGGCCCAGATACAGAGGAATGCTTGATAGGAAGGTGAACTCGTAGAGTCAGATTGCTATCTGACATTTTAGTGGCCTATTAAACAACTCTGGCATGTCTGGCCCTTCCTTTTAGACAACTGTTTACAGTTATTGAAATCCCACGACCCAGTGCAGGGCTGCTGTGTTACACAACTCTGGTACATTCAGTGTCCAGGCTGACCTGCCACTTGCAGCTGGCCTAAGCTAGTGCTAAGAACCTGGGTTTTGAGGTGCACACTCCCAGATTTGATTCCCAACTTCAACTTTTACTAGTTAGTTTGTTGACTCTATGCAAGTTCCTTAACATTCTCCAGACTTTTATTTGTTCATCTTGAAAATGGGTGAATTATACATTATATTGTGTTGTTATGAGGACTAAATGAAGTAAGGTATGGCACTTCAGAAAATGGCAAATGCTGAATAAACACACTTTCTGTGATGTGTGTTTGTGGTCAGTTATGAATCTTCACTGGAGAGTTAGGTCACTGTAAGCTACCTTAGTACAGACAGGGTTTTGATGCTGTTATATGTGAATGTGACTGTATTAGTTTCCTGGGGCTGCTGTAACAAGTTATCACAAACTGGGCGGCTTGAACAACAGAAATTTATTATCTCACTGCTCTGGAGGCTAGAAATCCTTCAGAGGTGTTTTCAGGGCGATGCTCCCTCTGAAGGCGCTGGGGAAGGATCCTTCCTTGCCTCTTCCAGCTTCTCGCGGCTTCTCACAATTCTTGGTGCTCTTTGGCTTATAGCTACATTACTTCAACCTCCACCTGTCATCACCTTCTTTCCTTCTCTCCTCTGTCTGTATCCAAACCTCCCTCCTCTAAAAACAAAACAAAACAAAACAAAACAAAACAAAACAAATCTCCCTCCTCTTATAAGGACATCAGTCGTTGAATTAAAGCCCACCCAAATCCAATGGGACCTCATTTTAACTGAACTACATCTGCAAAGACCCTATTTCCAAATAATGTCACACTCACAGTTACCAGGGCTAGGGTCTTGGGCACATCTTTTGGAACGGACACAATTCAACTATACTATAGTGACCATGTAGGTTGGAGAAGGACCATGTAGGGAGGAGAAGGCTTTCTTTTCTTTTTTTTTTTTAAAGA
The DNA here is from genome assembly GCF_048164855.1 of Canis lupus baileyi. Taxonomy (NCBI): domain Eukaryota; kingdom Metazoa; phylum Chordata; class Mammalia; order Carnivora; family Canidae; genus Canis; species Canis lupus. Next base: position 15,621,767 of record NC_132838.1, read on the forward strand.
TTTATTTATTTATGATAGACAGAGAGAGAGAGAGAGAGGCAGAGACACAGGAGGAGGGAGAAGCAGGCTCCATCCCGGGAGCCCGATGGGGGACTCGATCCTGGGTCTCCAGGATTGCGCCCTGGGCCAAAGGCAGGCGCTAAACCACTGAGCCACCCAGGGATCCCCAGGAGAAGGTTTTCTTAGGGGACTTACTGTATAGCCTTGGACAAGTTGCTTAAGATCTTTTGTCCTCACTTTCCTTATCTGTACCATCTGTGAAATGAGGAGCTTGGGTAGCGCACTTGCTTAGATCTCTCAGTCTTAACGTTTTATGATTTTGTGAAGTCTCTCAATTCCAAATCCACTAAACCTGAATTCCTGAGGTTCTTCTATAATGGTGGTCTGAGACAACTGAAGGAGGACAGGGGCCTCACAGCTGAGTCCCGTGGCATCAGCCAGGATGGGGTCCACCTCTGTAGAGGAGGTGTTTACCTCCTCTACACCCCAGGAACAGCTCCTTGCTAGCTGCATTCAAACCATAGGGGCTCATTTCCCACCAAAATTTATTCTTATTCCTCCTCCCTTTTTTCTTCATTCTAAATCACTCATACTAAATTTCATTTTGATTTTTACAAAATGTGCCTCCATTTCACTAGGTTGCTCTAGGGTCAAGCTGTATTTTAGTCACTACTGTTGGCAACTTTTGTGTTTTTTAAAATATTTATTTATTTATTTGAGAGAGAGAGAGCATGCGCGCGCACATGTAAGCAGGAGAAGGGATAGAGGGAGAGGGAGAGAAGCCAACAGGGAGAGAAGCCAACAGGGAGAGAAGCCGACTCCCTGCTGAGCACAAAGCTCAGTCTCACGACCCTGAGATCTTGACCTGATTCAAAATCAAGAGTCAGATGGTCAGCTGACTGAGCTACCCAGGCACCCCTGTTGGCAACTTTTGAACACTATTATTTTGTATTTTTAAATTTATATTTATTTATTTAAAAGATCTTATTTATTTATTCATGAGACACACACACACAGAGAAAGAGAGGCAGAGACACAGGCAGAGGGAGAAGCAGGCTCCATGCAGGAGCCCGATATTGGACGCAATCCCAGGACTCCAGGATCATGCCCTGAGCTGAGACAGATGCTTAACCGCTGGGCCACCCAGGCATCCATTTAATTTTTTTTTTTTTAGAGAGAGACAGAGCACGCACAGAGGTGAGGATGGAGAACAGGTGTGGAGAGGCAGAGGGAGAGAGAGAATCTTAAGTAGGCCCCATGCCCAGCTCAGAGCTGGACTTGGGGTTCAGTCTCACCACCCTGAGATCATAACCTGAGCTGAAATCAAGAGTTGGATGCTTAACCACTTAGCCACCCAGGCACCCCAACGTTTGAACACTATTAAGAGCTGGGATCAGAGACCCAGATTTTTTGGAGGGGGGTAGCAGGTAGGAAAGCCCACATAGGGGACTTCCAATGTGTTTATTTTAGGTTCATCCCATCCCATCCCACGTCATCCCAGTTGATGTCCCTGTGGTTCAACAACTTAACAGTGGACCTAGAGATTCACACCTCATGTGGACCTGAAATAATAAGAGGGAAAAGCCCTTTTGTCCAGCAAATACTCCATAAAGGAGATTATTTGTTTTATACATATGAAGCATTTGACATATTTATAGCTTGGAAGAACCCTTAGGATCTCCCCTAGAACTTTATTGCTAAATAACTTTTAAATCCCAATGCTACTAGAGTCTTAGAACTTGTAGTTTTTATTATGAATGATGTCATTACCTAGGCAATAACCACCTGAACCACATTCTTTGTAAGGATTATACAGAACATATCTCAAAAGTATAGATTTTTCTGTATATATGCATTAAACAATATAAACGTGCTAAACTGATTATGCAAATTTTGTAAAAATAAATACTTGCTGCATAAATATTTCTAATCTCAAAACTCTATATTACATATACTAGGAACTATATTTTGCCCTTCCATTAAGCTTTGCAAGCATGGATTAAAAAAATCATCATCGTCATCATGAAAATAGTCAAAGTAGCATTGCAGAATTTTAATTGAGAATAATATAGTGCTCTGGAACCTGATAATGAGTATAATAAATCTCACACAACTATGTGATTAATTTCCTGATTTATTAGGAAAGTGTCTGCAAAGGTAAAATTCAGCCGGGTTCCTATTAATATAGCACTGATTATGCATTAGTGGCATCTGAATTAATGAGGTTTTATTTCGAGTGAAACTTAACTTTTTGAAACAATTTGTTTCGATTATATAACGTTTTTTTGTGCTTGCATCCATGATGTCATCCGTAACTGAAAGTAACTCCACTCAGAGGAGCCGGAGATGCCACCCCCACTCAGGGCCACAATATCAGACATGCCCGACTCACATTCTTAGTGATGATTACAGGTTATTTTAATCCTGAGCCAGTGGTTTTTTCGCTGTGGTCTGCTCTCTCACGGTGGCTGGGAGGCAGAGTGGTGCCAAGAACTCAGACCCTGGAGTTAGACCTGAGCTCAAATGACATTTCCACAGCTTACTAGCTTGTGACCTTGGCCTTCCTCAACTATTGAACCCTCAGGTCCTCCTCGTCTATACAGTGGGTCCTATTGCACAGGGTAGTTAACAGGATTGAACGGGATGCAGCAGGCACAATGCTCTTCAGTGTTAGTCAGTGGTATGAACCAGGTCTTACTCTTCTAGGTCCCACAATGACTAATAGTCAGAATTGGCTTATAGGAAATGTTTATGGAACAAAATCGAAATCTCTACTATATAGGCTGGGAGTTTCTGGGGGTGAAAAGGAAATGGGCCTTAGTTGATCTTACTGTGGGATAGTTGGTTTGAATTGGAGGATCTCATGGCCCTTTGAGGTTGAATGCTAGATGAGCCTACGCAGTATAAGAAATGTATGTTTGATTTCTGTCCCAGGTTCCTGGCACAGAGCTCCTAAAACCCTTGGAATTTCCTGAGTTACAGGGGTGAAAGGAGCATTTATTGTTATTTGTAATAAGCTCCTTTCACCACCCAAGCTGAGTTTCTGCTATAATGAGGTGACTTTGGGAAGAGTCCCTCTATAGTTTCAGGATGGAGGTTGGTGGCAGGAAAGACCAAGCCATGATCAGAAGGTTGGAGCTTTCAGCCCCACTCTCTGACTCTGCCTGAGGATGGAAGAGGGGCTGGAGTTTGAATTCAGTCACCAATGGCTAAGGATTTATTCAGTCATGCTGACATGACGAAACCTTCGTACAGACTCCCAATGAGTCTAGGGATGTTTCAAGTTGGTGAGCACCTCCATGTGCCAGGGGGATGGTGCACCCCAACTGCAGGAGGACAGAGGCTCCTGTGCTTGGGGCTTCTCTGGACCTCACCCTCTGTACCTCTTCATCTGACTGTTGATTTGCACTCTTTATAATAAACTGTAGTAGTAAGCATAGTGTTTTCCTGGTTTTGTGAGTTGTTCTAGATAACCATCAAAACTGCAAGGGGAACATGAGAACCCTAGAATTTGTAGCCAAGTCAGAAGGACGGGTGAGCAGCCGAGGCATTCCATTCACACCTGGCATTTGAAGTGAGAGTGGTCTTGTACTAACCACTCCAGGTGGTTAGTGTCAGAACCGTATTGAACTGTTGGGACATCCAGTTAGCGCTGGAGAATCCGGGAATCTGAGAGTCTGTAATGACCATTTCTGATAAGTTTTGCAACCAAATCCACCTGTGTCTCTTGTTTTCAAACCATTAACTAGGAGGAGTAGCTGAGACAACATTTCTCATGCTTCTAGGCTGCTGCAAAGGAGAAGCATATGTTTCTTCCTGGAGTCTCCGTGGAGTGTGTGCAATGACACTGATGGGGAAGGGCATCTCTCTCCTCTGGAGAGCCGTTATCAGATGGGCATCTCAGGGTGAGAAATAGGTGGCCTAAGTGAGTAATGAGGGGCCAAGGGTCAAGAAAGCAGGGAAGTGAATTGCCACAGCCCACGTCATCCTTGACCTGCTACAGGGGAAGCCGTGTGTAAGACCCCTCATAGGTACCATACTTAGTATGACCGCCTGACCCAGATTGAAAATATCCCCCTTAGTCTCTAGGATTTTCTCATTCACTACAATTCTTTCTGGAATTAGGCTAGAGCAAACATAAATAAGCACATAAATAAATATATCTCATCTTCATTATCTTGTAACATTACTAGGATGAATCTCATCTTCAGGAACTTCCATGCCTGCGGGAATCAAGTGTCTACTCCTGTGGTTCATATTTTCCATTTTGAAAAGCTTTTTCCACAAACCATTTTCTCCTAGTTCTGGGCCTATGAAGCGAAATTAATTTACTTGCCTCCTTTCTGCGGTGTCAGCTCAGCCCTGTTAAGTTGGATGCTAGAGGACATGTGTTATAACGCTCCATGAGAACTAAAAAAATGTTTTCCAGCTTGTAAATTGCTTTTTGTTTATTTAATTTTGTCTTTCACGGACTATATATTCAGCATATGCCTCTGGGGTCTTTTATACATTAACAATTCAAAAACCACTGACCTATAATCATATTAAAACTCCCATTTTATCTCCAGTTTAACCACGATAGTCTTCTTACATGAGTCGGGCAGAAGCCTCGTGAATAAGATAATCTCGCCTCTAAAATGCTGGGGCTTTATGGAGTAAGTAGGGATTGTAAATTCAAATTGCGAGCCATTTTATCATTGTAGATTCTTTCATTATCATACAATCACAAAGCATTCTAAAATTTTATTGGTTGATTCATTCAGTGATCTCCTGATCAGTTTAATTTTTTTGTTTTCTTTTTTTGTTCTGGTCTAGATGACTGACCCTTCCAACACGTGGAAATGAAAATGAACGCTCATGGTGAGAGAGATTGCTTCCAGGTTCCTTGCAGGTAATGGATGAGAACGTGGCATCTCAGTGATTCAAAATCAAGAGACCATTTTCACAATAATCTGGGTGGACTGTTGTCACGTATGCGTCTTGTCCTTTTAAAAAGTAGCTTACGAAAAAATAAATAAATAAATAAATAAATAAATAAATAAATAAATAAATAAATAAAAAGTAGCTTAAGCCTGGGACATTTGAAGGTGAGGCTGAAATGTGTTTCTACAGCTAAACTTGGTCCTTACTAGTCTTTGAGGTTGGTCCCTTGGCCTGTTTCTGAGTGGGAAAGTGTTTGCTTAAAACAACAATTACACTGAATGGCTGCCAGGTTTTGATTATTCAGACAAGTCATAATGTCATGTTAATGACAGCTTGGTCTAAATTTTATTATTAAGTTTTATTGAGAGTTGTGAGGAAAAAGGGAGAGAAGTCTAAAGTTACAACTATCTGCGGCCATTCAGTCAACTTCTCGTGCGGCTGTTTATTTTATTTGATTTTTGCACAATTATTTGGATTACCATGTAGTTAAGCCAACTGGGTCATTACAGATGCTTACAGAATCAGCTGCATAAGAGCATATTTCTTTGGCCCTGTGAGGACAAATGAGGTGATGTTTTAAGGCTGTGTAACTAGTTTATTAAATGGAATGATCTCAGTGGATACAAACAGGACATGGAGCTATTTCATTTTCCTTTCATGGCTTTGCCAGATCTCTGCTCCCTTATCCATGGCATGTCTCATTGCTTTTAAGTGGCTTTCAGTTATAAGAATAATATCGCTTTGATAACTGTGACTTGTTTTCAAGAGCTAAAGTGCCTCCTCTAGTCTAAATTAAAACTTCAGTCTCCCATTCAATCCAGAGCTTCTTCCTTCCCTACTTGTGGCCTCACCCTCTTGGCTCAGAGACTCAGCAGGGAAGGAATGGTACCCTCATTCTTCTTTTGCCTTATTTTACCTGCCTCCCATTGTCTTCTTGAAGACAACCCCAGCCCCTGTGAGTGCCCTCCCATTTCTGGCCTGGGGTGGAAGGAAGCTTTCCCTCTTTCATTTGGTAACTTTCTCCAGTTACTCTTTTTTGTTTCTAGTCTTTTTTTTTTTTTTTTTAAAGATTTTATTTATTTATTTGAGAAAGAGAGAGCGCGCACACATGAGCTGGGGGTTGGGGGACCACAGGAGAGGGAGAAATAGACTCCCTGCTGAGCGATGAGCCCAAGGATGACTCAGGGCTCCATCCCAGGACCCTGGGATCATGACCTGAGATGAAGGCAGACACTTAACCAACCGAGCCAGCCAGACGCCCCTGTTTCTAGTCTTTCTTAAATAAGCTGCAGATGGACTTAGGTCAACAAGAAAATCCCATTAAGCATCTGTTTACAGACACTTATATCACAGCACGCATACATTCCAGTGTAGAAACCTCACTTCGTGTGATTAGAGAGTTCTTCAAAGAGCAACATAGTTCCTAGAAGCTCTTTAGTTTATGGGGAAAGAAGTGACTATAGAAAGTGAGCATTGAGAAGAAGAGCCCATATTGAGCTTTCGATGTCATCATTTTGCCCTAAAGGGCCTGGAGGATCCTAGTGTCTTCTTTGGTTATCTCCCTTGTGTGCATGATAAGGTGACCCTGGTGTCCATGTTGACATGGGTGGCTCCCATTGCTCACAGACAGAATCAGGGCCGTCTGTCTCATCTTCATTCCACCTCTTTGGTGGTGGGTGGTCCGAATAATGCAGAGAGGAGTCCTGAGCTTTGTGCTGTCTCTACTTTATTTGTTTACATTTTCGTTTAACTACTCTGTTGGGAACATTAAATCAATGTGGATGATTTTTGAAGAATGTAATCTAGAAAATTCAATTATTTAGTGCCTGGAAGGGTTTCAAAGATTAAAATGCTGTGTAAAAATGTGTAAGCATTTATTATTAAAATTAAATAAATGTTTGCTCCGTGCAATTAAATTGCATTGTCAAAATGGTGTATTTGACTCCTCCAAACACATTTGGTGTTATTTTAATTTGGACTTTTTCTGATGCTCCCAGGCAGACTTAGACATTTCTCTCCTCTGTTGCTCCCATAGCTTTGTCTTTATACCTTGATTTTAGCTCAATTCAATTCAGTTTGATTTGATTTAGTTTCAAATAACATTTATTAAGTGAAAGCTAGGTACTAGTTACCGTGCTGGGCTCCAAGGAACAATAAGTTAAGTCGCACCTTTCATCACACAAGAGTGTGTATAAGTGTGTGTGCGTGCGCGCACATGTGCTTCTTTTAATTTTAATGCAGTTAATTCCCCAGTAACAACAAAATTCAAAGGAAGCAGATGGAAGGGAATGCGCATCAGTGTTCCAGGTGCTGACAACTTGGAAAATGAATGATTTTGATTGCATTGAGTTAACTGAAAGCTTTCAGCAAAACTGGGCCCTTTCCCTTGGGAAGGATTCAAATCTTTGTGGGTGGGTAGAGAAAGGACTCCTCCCACCTGCCTCCATGGAAGAAGCACAACAGAGTAGTATGGTGGCAAAATTTTCCTTTCACTAGTTTTGCCCTTGAACTTGGTGAATACAGTTCTGCAGATTGGAAATATTTCTGAGGTCTCCAGGTTGTTAAAGCTTCCAGCAAGTGTGCCAAGCAAAATGGTAACCTTCTTCCTGGAGCCTAGTGGTTTTCTTCATTTGTTCATAACTCTGACTTGTTTACTGAGGGATGATCCTTTTTTGTTTTTTAAGATTTTATTTATTTATTTATTTGAGAGAGAGCTTGAGCTGGGGCAAAGGGACAGAGGGAGAAGGAGAAGAAGCAGGCTCCCTGCCTGGGTGGCTCTGTTAAGCAGCTGCCTTTGACTCAGGTCATGATCTCAGGGTCCTGGGATCAAGTCCCACGTTAGGCTCCCTCCTCAGCAGGGAGTCTGCTTCTCCCTCTTCCTCTGCCACCCTCCCCCCTCCCCCCGACCCTGCTCATGCTTTCTCTCGTGCTCTTTCTCTCTCTGTCTCCCAAATAAATAAATAAAATCTTTAAAAAAATTTTTGGATTCTGAAAAGAATGAGAAAATAATTTTCTTGTTTACTTCTTACCTAGAAACCTGTGTCACAGGCTATTCAAAACTCCTCAGAAGCAAAAAATACTTTAAACCACTTTGGTGAGGCTGCAAGTCTGATAGAATATGAGGTTAATGGAGTGTAAAAGACCAATAAAATAAATAAATGGCGAAAGACAGGGGCAAAAGAAAGCAAAGGGAAAGATCACGAAATGAATGGAGTAATTGCCATTTTTACATTCTCTGGAACAAATTATGGAGAATGTGAATCTTATTCCTTGAGAATTTGACAGAGTCTGTTAGTAAATGATCTGGTTCTGGAGCCTTTGCTGGGAAGTAGCTTTTTGATAGTTATTATTGCTCTACTAGTGCATTATAGTATTATTTTTTAAGATTTTATTTATGTATTCACGAGAGACACAGACAGAGGCAGAGACACAGAAGCAGGCTCCATGCAGGGAGCCCGATGCATGGACTCATCGGCTCATGCGGGACTCAATTCCAGGACTCTGGGATCACAACCTGAACCAAAGGCGGATGCTCAACCAATAAGCCACCCAGGCGTCCCGAATTTCTGGTTTTGATTTTGGAAATTTACATTTTTTTCTGAAAATTGCCAGATTTTGAAATTCATTAGCATAGAGTTGAATATGGTAGAGTATTGCATATGCAAGTCTATGCTAATCTATTCAGATTGCCCTCCATATTAGTTGTTGCATACTTTACCTATTCTAAATTTGTGTTGTTTTTATTTTTTCACTTAATTTTTCAGGTATAGGCCATTTTGGCTATTTTTTTTTTCTCATGTATAAAGCTCTTAACTTTGTTGACCAGTCCCTAATTTTAAACTTTTGTGATTTTTTTTACCTCTATTATTTTCTTTCTTTTCTTTATATTAGGTATCCTAAAATCTTTATCTAGCTTCCACAGACAAATGATTAAATTTTCTTTTTTCAACCTTTCTTGAATAACAGTGAAAGCTTTTAAAAGGTCTAATTTGTTTCTGGGCACAATTTTAGCCAAATACCCTAAGTTTTAATACTTGTGGTCTTAATTTTTGTTTTTTTCTAAATAGTTTGTATTTTTACGATAACATAAGAGGATGTGTATTAGTTGTGAGATGGCAGAGTGGTTTTTGTTTAAACTTCTATTATTTTTTAATTTGAATTGATTGTTCAAAGAGAATGTGACCTATATAATCTTTGCTATCTGGAACTCATTGACATTATCTTTTTTTCTTGCTACGTATTTAACTATTTGTGTGTGTGTATACATACATAAATGTACATGTATGTATATGTGTGTGTATATTCCATGGATACCTATAAGATGGCATTCTTTTTTTTAAAAAAAGATTTCATCTATTTATTTTAGAGAGAGTTTGTGTGCTTGTGAGTGGCAGGGAGGAGCAAAGGGAGATGAAGAGACAGAGAGAATCCTGGAGTAGAGACTCCCTGCTGAGAGTGGACCCGGCATGGGGCTCCATCCCAGAACCCTGAGGTCAGGACCTGAGCCAAAATCAAGAGTCAGTCGCCCAACCAACTGAGCCACCTATGTGCCCCCAAATTAGTATTCTTAAACAAATACGGTTGTTAACTCAACCTTTCTAAATATTTTAGTCAATATATAATTCTTTCTTAACTCTAGACTTCTTTCTGATCTCTACAGGATCTTCCTCCTCCTAGGTATACACATACATTTGGATCCCTACCAGCCTTATAGATTTTCAGTGCTGCTACTCCTTCATGGTAGTCCTCAAGCTCACCTGCCCTGCACTTTTAAGTGTTCAGAAGTGTCAGCTACTCTTACCAACTCCAGCACCTCACTACTCACCTCTTCCTTATTTTCTTAAAAAACTTCTTGAATGACATCCTCTGAGGAAGGTGTAGAGGTGTGATCAGATGAGATCCATGACTTTAAAGAGCTTGCACTGGGCTTGAATTCCAGAGCTCACATCGAGGGTCTTTGACGTGGCTTGATAGAAGTCAGCTTTATCCCAAGGCTGGTTTGGAAGAGTGGAGAGCAAAGGGCAGAGTAATGGCTGTATTCTCAGAGTAGAGGCTCTTTTACATCGTTCCTTTTTTTTTTTTTTTTTTTTTTTTTGCCTTTACCAACAAAATAAGAGTGGGACGGAAAACCTGGCAGATCTGGTGTTGAGGGTAGAAGACTGGATCCCAGGACCGTGTCCATGAAGCTGGGAGGTGGAGGCTTCAGAGAGGTTTTGTTCCTCTGGTGGGGTGTAGTGGGGACCAGAGAAGGAGAAAAAGAAGCTTTACTGGTTATTTGTACCTGGCAGGTCCTCTAACCAGGGTGGGGGTGCTATGTCCTTTCCACCTACGTATGGAGACATACTACACTCTTTTATGTACTTTGGATCCCCTGCCTTGGCAGACAATTCTTATTTGTGTTACAGATAAGATTTCAGGGGCACTACCTCAGCCCCTCTCAGCCCCAGCTGACACTTTGCAACCACGTGAGAGATCCTGAGCCTAAACCACCTAGCTCAGCCACTCCTGGATTCCTGACTCCCAGGCATGGTGAGAGATAATAAATATTTGCTTTTTTAAAAGCTTCTAAGTTTTGGGGGTAATGGGGCAGCCTGGGTAGCTCAGCGGTTTAGCACTGCCTTCAGCCCAGGGTGTGATCCTGGAGACCTGGGATCGAGTCCCACCTTGGGCTCCCTGCATGGACCCTGCTTCTCCCTCTGCCTGTGTCTCTTCCTCTTTCTCTCTCTGTGTCTCTCATGAATAAATAAATAAAATCTTTTAAAAAAAAAAGTTTAGAGGTAATGTGTTACACAGCAGTAGGTAACCATTATAGTGCACAAGAACTTTACATAGTTGTGCAAATGAGGGTTAAAAGAAGGAGAGGTCATACCCCCACGGGAGGACAGTAAAAGCCTCCAAAACAGGGGCATGGCATTTGAAACGGGTCTTGTGGAAAACTGGGCATATATGTGCATACGGAGAAGAGAGAAGAAACATTTCAGAAGAAAGGACTAGGAGATGGGAAAGTGAAGGTCATGTTCAGGGCAAGGGACCGTCTCCACGATCTGCATCTATGGTGCAAGTAAGAGACGGGGAGGAGAGGAGGCAGGTAAAGTGGGCTGACACTACACTGTGGGACACCTGTGTGGATCCTCTTTCTTGCCTATACTCTAAGGGCAGTCATTCTTTGCAATTTGGTCCTTGGATCTTTCTTTTTTATTTTTGGAATATTTTTTATTTGGAATATTTTTTATTTATGGAATTCCTTGGTGATCTCATTCACATCTACATTTTAACCAGTTTCTACCTGCTTTGCTTTAAAATCTAGCCCACACCTAACCTCAGCGGTTCCGTCTCTCAGATCCAAATGCTTGCTGATCTCTTCCACCTGGATAGGTCACCAGCTTCTCAAATGCTTTTGGCTCCTAAATCCCTCTTCCCAGCCAGCCATCCTCCAGGACCGACTGTCTTCCCATGGACCACTAACACGGACAGTTGTGGGAACCCAGAGGAGGAAGTCTCTTGTGGAATGCTTCTAAGGACACAATTTAAATGCCGTTGGATGGAAGTCTGTGGGACAATTGGAGGAGGCATTGTCCAGATCACTACCTTTAACGGTGTCCACCTCCACTCCCTGGTCCTTGTCGTACACTTGCCTGCTACCACCTGTGGATGGCTGTTTGGGATCCTACCAAAAGCAGCCATTTTCCATTTATTCTAACCTCAAATGCAGCTGTAGCAGGTATGGCATATGATTCTGCACTGGTAAGACGGGGTTGTTGGGAAGAGTAGTCTCTCGGGGTAAAAACCTGGGCATCACATTGGTATTTTTCTTCAGTTAGTTATTGGGTCTCATCGACTGTGCCTCCCTTTCCCCTCTCGAGAGGTTCTCAGCCTGACTGCAAGTCAGAATCCCTGCAGAGCTTTCAGAAACTCCCTCACCTATGTGTCACTGCAGACTAATTAAGTCAGAATATCTGGGTTGGAGCCTAGACATCTCAACTGTTTGGAAGTTTATCCAGTGACCCTAAAGTGTAGTCAGATGGTGCTGGTGGATGAGAAACAGCATTGCCTGGGGGGCTGATGTTGACCTGGCCTTCGATTGCTCTGACCTGGGGAAAATCATTCACACTTTCTGGGAATCAATTTGCAAATTCTATAGAAGGCGATAAAACTTTCCTAGCAGAATTATTGAAGGGGCAAATGAAATAGTGGTGTGAAGAGGCATGGTAACTAAAGAGCTAGGCACTATTATGATTATCACACTCCTGCTGCTGCTAGTCTGATTTCTAGCCCCGATCACTTTCACAGGCCCTAGGGCTCTCTCTGGCTGTGACCCTTGCCTCTAGGATCTCTGCCTCCAATTCCTCCTACACACCGAGGCCACATCAGCTCTTCTAAATTACACTTTTGCTCAAAAACGATTCTGCTTTCCATTTCCCACCAAACTGATACATCTTCAAGTTGAAACCCAAATTACTTTTCTAACCTTATCTTCTATTTCCTAAATATGATTCTGCTGCATTCAACCACCACCTATCTAGCCAGCCAGCCTACAGAGGTTTTGAGTTGCTATCATATGACAGTGTTGAGCTAGAGCTTTGGGGAAATGCAAAGATGAGCCTTCACAGAGGTAAGTGAACCAAGAAGCTGACCATCTAGAAGCTCATGGAAATGATTAGTTTTAGTTAAATGTAATCTCCGAAGAATAAAGAATGCCTGAAATTCAACAAAAACAAAACCAAACAACTAATTCAAAAATGGGCAAAGGACTTGAACACACTCTTCTCCAACAAAGAAGATATACAAATGGCCAATAAGCACGTGAAAAGATGTTTAACATCGCTAATCATTAGAGAAGCACACATCAAAACTACAGTGAGATACTACTTCACACCCATTCAAATGGCCTTTTACAAAAGAAAAATAGAAATAGTGTTGGCAAGGATGTAGAGAAATTGGAACCCTTGTACGCTGTTGGTGAGAATGTAAAATGGTGCAGTTGCTGTAAAAACCAGTACGGATAGTCTTCAAAAAAATAAAAATAGAATTAACAGATGATCCAGCAATCCCACTTCTTTTTTTTTTTTTTTAAGATTTTATTTATTTATTCATGAGAGACACACAGAGAAAGAGAGAGGCAGAGACACAGGCAGAGGGAGAATCAGGCTCCATGCAGGGAGCCTGACGTGGGACCCGATCCCGGGTCTCCAGGATCACGCCCTGGGCCGAAGGCAGGCGCCAAACCGCTGAGCCACCCAGGCTGCCTTTTTTTTTTTTTTTTAAAGATTTCATTTATTTATTTATTTCAGAGAGAGAAAGAGAGCACAAGCAGGATGGAGAGATAGAGGGAGAGGGAGAAGCAGACTCCTCGCTGAGCAGGGAGCCTGATGTGGGACTCAATCCCAGGATACAGGGATCATGACCTCAGCCAAAGGCAGATGCTTAACAAACTGAGGTACCCAGCTGCCTCTAGCAATTTCACTTCTAGGTATATATTAAAAGAATTGAAAGCAAAGACTTGTACAGATACTTGAACACTCACATTTATAGCAGCGTTAATCACAATAGGAAAAAAGTGAGAACGACACAAATGTTTATTTGAAGAATGGACAAATTAACAGATAAATTAATGTATTAAATTCCATACAATGGAATATTATTCAGCCTTGAAAAGGAAGGAAATTCTGATACATGCTACAGCATGGATGAGCCTTGAAGACATTAGACTAAGGAAAAGAAGACACCAAAGGACAAATCTTGTATGATTCCACTTACATGAGGTACCAGAGAAGTCATTTTCATAGAGACTGAAAGTAGAATGGTGGTTGTCAGGGGCTGGGAGGAGGGGAAGTGGGGGATTATTGTTTAAGGGATACAGAGTTTCAGTTTGGGATGACAAAAAAGTTCTGGAAATGGACAGTGGTGATGGTCACACAACAATGTGAATGTACTTCATGCCACTGAACTGGACACTTAAAAATGGCTACAATAAAATGGAAAATTTTATGTTATGTGTATGTTATTGCAAGAAGAAAAAAATGCTGTTTCTCTCTGTTAGGTCTTTGAAACTCTGCATGACAATCAATTTGGCATTATTAGTTTCTTTTAATATGATGTGAAGACTGTTGTATAGTGGAAAATCAAAGCATCTGTGTAGAAGTGGCATGTTGGGGTGATTTTGGGAGAAAATGATGAAAAGCGTCTTACACAATCAGGAGACTCTTACCTCACAGAATGGTACACATAGAGGGAGAGCACTATAGGGTTGGTTAGCTTCCAGACAAGGGACGTCATCACTCCTGTCCTTTAGGCTCCTCCCACCTTTAGAGTGTCCTCTGGGGGAACTCCCCTTGTTATGAAACAATTGCCCCAATTCTGACGTCATGCGGAGGTCAGGTAACATCCCGCAGCAAAAATGGGAACTACTTCCCAGAGTGACAAACTCTTTTCTAGAAGCCTTCCAGCTAACTTCCTCTTGTGACTCATAGTCCAGAACTGTGTCACATACTCATCCCTACACCAATTCCTGGCAAGAGAAATGGTATCCCCACGAGTGACCACTGGACGAGGCAGGATTGTTGAAAAACTGTGGAGTAGGCTGGATGCTGGAACAAAAGAAGGGATATGCTCCATGGAAGAGCAAAACAGATGAACAGGTTGTGGTAGGCAGTGAATCTTGTGAGAAGAAGTATGATCCCGGGCAACTTACATAAATATCTCTGAATCTCAATTTCCACAACTGAGGGTACAAGTACCCCCCCCTCGACTGGGTGGATGGGAAGATTAAATAAGATGATGTTTGCAAAGTACCTAACGGTGATTATTCACGTTATTGCATTGAACATTATTTCATTATTCACACAATAAGTGCTTCATGAATGCTAGCCATCATTACTATTCTTCTCCCCAACATTTAAATGAGCATTCACTTGGTTCTCTTTTTTAACTTAGCCAAGGTTGGTAAGTACTCAGGAAGTAGATGGCACCTGGATATACCCCCATGGGTCGTGGTATCCAGGTGTATGTGAGCAGGAGTCCTACGGTGTGTTAGTTTGCTAGGGCTGTCATAACAAAGGGCCACAAACTGGGTGCTTACGTATCAGAAATTTGTTTCACAGTTCTGGAGGCTAGAAGGCTAAGATTGAGGTGTTGGCAGGATTGGCTCCTTCTGAGGGCTGTGAAGACGGGATCCGTTCCAGGCCTCTCTCCTTGGCTTGTAGATGGCCATCTCTTGCCTGTCTTCACGTCATCTTTCTTCTGTACGTGTCCGTGTCCAAATTTCCCCTTCTTACAAGGACACTGGTCATATTGGATTAGGGCCCATTTTAATACGTTTATTTTAACTTGATTACTTCTACAAAGAGCCTCCTTCAAATGTATGATCTGAGGTACTGGAGGTTAAGACTTCAACATACACGTTTTGAAAGAACACATTTCAATCCATAACATTCGGTAAGAAGAGCTATTGGAAAGTCTATTTTCCTTTGAGGCCCAGAGTGAGAGTTCTCATGCTATGTCATAATTCTTTATCCCATCTGTACCCACCTGTCTCTCCAATGGGATTTGGAAATAACCCTAAATCCCACTTTTGCTGAGCTGGAGTGACTAGGTTGTAACAGATTTGTGAAGAGGAACTTAGAGAAAAAACCTCTGAGAGGGCCTGTAGGAAGCATGATTCTAGAAGGGAAAATAGAAACTCCTGCATAGTCATTAAAATGAACATTTATTATTTAAAAAAAAAAGATTTTATCTATTTATTTGAGAGAGAGAGAGGAAGAGAGAGAGAGAGAGAGGGGGAAAACGAGTTGGGGGAAGGGCAGAAGGAGAAGCAGACTCCCCGCAGAGCAGGGAGCCCAATGTAGAACTCGATCCCAGGACCCTGAGATCATGACCTGAGCTGAAAGCAGATGCTTAACCAACTGAGCCACCCAAGTGCTCCAAAATGAATACTTATTAAGCACTGACTATGTGCAAGGCATGAGCACTCTCTTCTGTATGATGCTGGGACCTGTGGGCATGGGTGGATGACATAAATAAACAAGACTTCCAGGGGCAGCCTGGGTGGCTCAGCGGTTTAGCACCGCCTTCAGCCCAGGGCCTGATCCTGGAGACCTGGGATCGAGTCCCACGTCGGGCTCCCTGCATGGAGCCTGCTTCTCCCTCTGCCTGTGTCTCTGCCTCTCTTTCTCTGTATGTCTCTCATGAATAAATAAAAACAATCTTTAAAAAAATAAAAAAACCTTCCAGTCTTTGAGGACTTGTTGATGTGAGTGATGTGTGAGCAGCTGTGAGGCAGCCGTAAGGCAGCATGCAGTACGCACGAAATAAAAGAACAACCGATGGGTCATAAGAGTTCACAGAAGGGGGCAGCCCGGGTGGCTCAGCGGTTTAGCACCGCCTTCAGCCCAGGGCCTGATCCTGGAGACCTGGGATCGAGTCCCACGTCGGGCTCCCTGCATGGAGCCTGCTTCTCCCTCTGCCTGTGTCTCTGTCTCTCTCTCTCTCTCTCTCTCCTCTCTCTGTGTATTCTCATGAATAAATAAACAAAATCTTAAAAAAAAAAAAAAAAGAGTTCACAGAAGGTAAAAATGAATCTGGTTGGAGAAACCTGAGAGAGTTTGAAGGGACACAAGGCCATGGTGAGAGACAGAGATATAAATGCCCTTGGAAACTCTGAAGGCACCAAAAGCACCAAATCTTTGGGGATCGACAATCATAAATACAGACCATGTGGCTATGTAAGGTACAAAGAAAGTGTGATGGTGAGGATAGGGAAGAGCAGATCCCCTTGAAATCTGGGGGAGGCCTGGGACCCTGCAGCCCTGTGAGCCACAGTGTCAGCCTTAGAAGGCACTTGCTGACCTGGAGCTACCACAGGAGCAGCTTGGAAGAGGCTGAGATGCATTTAAGCCAAATCAAGTAGAACTGCCTGGAGCGCGTGGTCTCTGGTGGGAATCTTGGTGCAGCTATTAGGGAAGTACTTTGGGTTTGGTAGACCCGGGTCTAGTTTGTGTTCACCATTACTTAGGTCCTGTGCTATTGGGCAAGATGTGTAAATGGTGTAGACATCGGGTTCCTTGTCTGTAGAGTGGGGGTGATCATATTATTGCTAAGGTTCTTGAGAGCATGAATGGAAATACTCTGGTAATAGTCAGCAACACTCTCTGGTCAACACCGGCCCAGCTACCGTTCACTAACAAAAAAAGAAGTTGCTATTTACTGACTTTGGGCTCCACTGATATGTCGAAGTTCTCTTGCCTTGTAGTAGAATGGTTTGTGTTCTTCCAAACGGTCTGATGTGCGAAGGGGAAGCAACTGAAGCAGGAAGGTTGAGAAGGCAGTGAGGCGTGCTTTACGCCATCCCCCTTCCCAACACGCTCCACTCCCAGGAGGGGGAGAGGTAATAGCAGAGGAGGCAGTAAAGCAAAAAGAGGCAGAAGGTAAGTGGAGAACATCCGATTCCCCATGGCCCTATCCTGATCTCTACAAGGGTCCGCCCTGTAGGTGATGCAGGCCGGGGTGCCATCGCTCCTCCTGACTGCTAGAGGGTGCCCTGATTTGACTCTCCCCATCCAAAAGGGCCAGAAACAGATGTGTGGTTCCCTTGTGTTGGAAAGATTGCAGCTCAGAAGGATTGTGGCTCAGAGCAGAGACAGTGGGGAGGAGGGGGTGGGCAAAGCCGGGTCTGGATGTGGATCAGGTTAAGGGGTGACAGGTTGAGTAAGTGGCAGGCTAGGAATGGATTACACAGCCTGGACCCCAGAGGGACAGGAGCCAGCTTCTTGGACCAGTAGGGCAAAGCCTGAGATTCTGACCTGGGTCTGAACAATGGAGATGGAACTTCCTTCTTTTTTTTTTTTTTTCTTTTTTTTCTTTTCTCCTATCTCCAAGCTGCACCACTGCACCATCTATCTGGCCATGAGGAGGGGAATCCAAGTGGGTTCCAGGAACCTGGCAGCTGATGGAAAGCAAAGAGAGAGAGAACAGTGATTGATGGGCATGGATGAAGTGCATCGGGAGCGGGGAGGGGCCCTGAGTGACAAGAACTGCACGTTTCAGACCTTCCCTGGCTGATCGGATGTAGTCACCCCAGCCCAGCAGGCAGTGAGAACAGTGTCTCACGGTGATTGTACAGTACAAGGACTTGAGCTCAGTTTACAGTGATTTCCCTCCACCATACTTAGCGCAGACAGTAGCAACTGACTGGTGGGTGTGGGGATCTTGCTCAACCCCAACTGTACTAATGTGATACCTGCTGTTGAGGGGGCGGGGGTGTCTAGAAGGACTTTGGCATCATTAGTCTAAGGCTGACATTCAGCCAGGACACACAGAATGGCCATATTGTTAATGGTCATCATCCAAATGAATTGGTAGACGCCTGGGCTTACAGCTGCTGAAACATGTTGACTATTACCGCTGACTATGCTCCCATCATCCTCGGCAGCTGATTTGCCATGTCGGGTGTGCGTGTCAAAGATGAGGCAGGAAAAAAAAAAAAAGCGAGACGGCTTTGTTCAATCCCTCACCACTTTTAGAAAGCAATCTAGATGTAGATCCTGTGAATTTTGGGGTTTCCAGAACACTTCAGGATTTTGTTCCAGATGAAGCTTCGTTGTCCTTGGGTAGACAGTACCTGGTTCTAAGTAGGTAAGAGATTAGACAATGTGTGAAGTATATTACTTTTCTCACTTAGGACACGTTATTGGAATAACTTGTCTGTCAGAATTGGCTTAAGTAGGGCCCCAGAATAAAAACCAGTTTTGAAATGTTAGCATTCCTGTTAGCAATCATTATTAAACTGTCTAGACTATATAGAGTCTAAGACTTTTCTTCTAGACTTTTGAAAAGATTATACATGCCTTAAGGTGGCAAATATCACATAAGGGAAAATAAGTTTGCAAAG
This sequence comes from Canis lupus baileyi, assembly GCF_048164855.1. NCBI lineage: Eukaryota > Metazoa > Chordata > Mammalia > Carnivora > Canidae > Canis > Canis lupus. The sequence continues at coordinate 15,640,575 of NC_132838.1, forward strand.
TGAGTAAGAGAAACTCACTCCTGGCTCCTGGGGGTTTCTCCTTTATTTGCACATAGAACAATCCACTCCGGGCTCAATACGGAGCCGGCTTCAGATTCTCTCTCCTCCCCTGGCTCATTCTCTCTCTCTCATTCTCTCAAATAAATAAACCTTTAAAAAAAATTTATGAGATGATCTCTTTCATGGCTTCTTGTGACTGCCTTGCCCATCTTTGAGGGCAGGGAAGATCTTTTAACTTCTACCCCGAGCCCCTAACACACAACGACGAGGGAGGGGGACAAGGAGAGAAGCAAGAAGAGAAGAAGGGAAGGAAAGAGGGAAGTGGAACAGGAAACAAACCCCACTCAGGGCTTGCAACCTCTAAAGATCTTCATCCAGCTCCATGATGAGGGTGAGTTTTCTGCTTCACATGTCTGAGTTTTATATGTTAAAACTGCAGCTTGAAATCAAATTACAGTAATAGTTGTGCACTTAAAAACAAGTGGATTTTATGGTTTGTAAATTGTACCCCAGTAACGTTGTTTGAAAATATTGAAGGAGCACCCCATGGTGAGCCAGCTTTCACATGCTGTCAATGATAAGCCAAGGAAGCATATTTAACCAAACACATTATCATCCTTCCTAATAGATGTTTAAACCAAATTGATTTGTGTGAAATAGCAGAAAACATACATATATATCTATGGGTCTCTGTCCCCAGGTCCTGGCACAGAGCTCCTGAAACCCTTGTAATGTCCTAAGTGATAAGAGCACCAGGAGCATCATCTATTCTAATAGTTGGCCTTTGACCCCAGTTCCTGACACGGAGTTCCTACACCCCTGAGAATTTCCTGGGTGATAGGAATGTCTTTTGTTCTAATGAAGTGGCTCTCGGTGGGCTCCTTGGGTGAGTGCCGATCACCAGAAAGACCAGACTGGGATGAGAAGCTTGGGATGTTCAGCCCCATTTCCCCTTCTCCAGAAAGGGAAAAGCAGCTGGACATGGATTTAATAAATGGTCCTTCATGCCTGTGTGATGAAGCCTCCATAAACATCCCCAACGGACAAAGGGCGGAGAAGCTCCCAGCCCCTTCCCACCTTCCTTGCCCTACGCATCTCTTCTATCTGGACGGTCATCAGGATCCTTTATCATGTCCTTTTATAGTAAACTGATAAAGAATAAGTAAACTTTTCCTGAACTCTGTGAGTCACTCTAACCGATCAGTTAAACCTAGGGAGGAGGTGATGGGAACCTCTGTTCTATGTCCCATCGGTGGTCGGATGCACAGGTGACACCCTGGACTTGGAATCGGCATGGGGGACAGGGCAGCAGTGTTGTAGGACTAAATCCTTAACCTGTGGGATCTGCCCGTCTTCCAGGTAGTGTCAGAATTGAGTTAAGTTGTAGGACGCCTAGCTGGTGTCACAGAGCATTGTCTGTTGTGGGGGAAAAAACCCCACACCTTTGGTGACCAGAAGTGTCATGAGCCTGAGATCACGACCCAAGCTGAAACCAAGAGTCTGACGCTTAAGTGACTGAGCCACCCAGGTGTCCCAAGATCATCACATTCTTTTGTGGAAGGTCATCCCTAATAGAAGGGCTGTTCCTGGTATTATGGGGTCATCTTTATCTCAGAGCCTCCCAGGTTCTCAGAGGTCTAAGGGCCTAGGCCAATAAAACATTTGTTGGGTGCCTGTGCTCGATGCTGTGGGTACAAAGATGAGAGCTCATCCCTGTCTGCATTTAAACAGCTTTGCTTCAACCTCAGGTGAATGTTTCTGGTCTGACTGACCTTGCGACCCAGTCCTAGTATCTCAACCTTTGCCCGTGGGAAGTACAGACCTACTCTTGTGCCCCGTCAGATAAGGGCAAGTCTTTCCCCGTTTAGGGCCTGCCTCGCTCCCTCACTTCCTGCAGCATGCTCCTGAAGGGGCACCTCCTCACCGGGGGCCCTCCCTGCCCACCCAACTGAAATTTTAGCCTCCCTCCCACTCAGAGACTTCATCACCCTCCTTCCTGCTTGCTTTGCTCCCCTTTCCCTTTTCACCCCCCCCCCCGTCACACAGTTTATTTTACTTATATTCCTTCTGTTGTATGGTCTCTGCTTTCTCTTTTTTTAAAAAAGATTTTATTTATTTATTCATGAGAGACAGAGAGAGAGAGAGAGGCAGAGACACAGGCAGAGGGAGAAGCAGGCTCCCTGCAGGGAGCCCGATGTGGAACTCGATCCCAGGACCCTGGGATGACAACCTGAGCTAAAGGCAGATGCTCAACTGCTGAGCCACCCAGGTGCCCCTCTGCTTTCTCTTCTAGAATGTGTGTTCTGTGAGGGAAGGACCTTGGGTCTGTTTTCTTCTCTGTTCTGATCCTGGGGCCAAGTTCCTGGTACACAGTCCATACTCCAGGAATAATGTGTTGAATGAATTCATGAATACTGATCTTTATCTTGCTCCCCGGTGCCGGAGCCCATCCCAATCACCCTAGTTCTTCAAGACCTGGGACGCTGCCTCGGGCCCATCTCACTCCCACTTGGTGTGAGTGGGAGGCCAGGAGCTCCGGCCACGCTGCCCGCCGGCCTGCAGCTCCGATCACTGCCCGGCTGCAGCTGCCCTGCTCCCGGGACTGCCTCCCCGAAGAATCTGTCCAGACATGTCATTGCCTGTTTCTCCCCTGACTTGATCGGTTGCTGCCTGCCCCCAACTAGTCTCAGAACTGGCCTATCCCAGTCTGCCCCAGTTAATTAACCTTCTCTACGTGAAGGCTTTACAAGACTGGACGGAAGGCAGAGAACACCCATGATGTTGTGTGAATCAAAATATACCAGCCAGCAGGACTGACTGAGTAAGGATGGAAGTTACCCCACACCAGGCTGAATGCTTGAATCCTCCCAGAGGATTGTTTTGAAAACACAAGAAAAAAGAGAGTTTAAATATTTTGGAATAATTACTGGTCCCTGAAATTAGCTTCTTAAAAGTAGTCTTTAGAGTCACTCTTGTATCATCATAATATTTACAGGCTAAACTGTCCTAGTGAAATTTCGGGGTGTGATAATTCACCATCCTATTCCAAGCTCCTGGTCAACATCAGAGTTTTCAATACTCTCATTAGCTTCTCATTAAAAAAAAAAAAAAAAAAAAAAAAAAAAAGCCCTAAATTGGAGGCCAAAAATAAAGACTTCTACGGTCTTCTGCTTCAGGCATACCTGAGGCTTTTCAGACACGCAGCTAGCTTTCACTCCTGCCAGGTGCACAGTGAGGTTACGACTTCAGAGGACAAAAGGACACAGGTTGGCCAAGTGAACACTTTCATTTGGAGCTTAAGAGAGGACTGACACCCATCAAGCTATAAAGCTATAAAGCTGTCTCTTGGTGACCGATTTCTGTAGGTGCTTGGTGACAACACATTTGGAAACACTGTTAACAGGTTTTACTTGTGGAACAAGACAAGGACGGCCAGTTGAGTACATTTTGAGTTTTACTAGGTCATCAGAGCCCCCCGAGGGTTGGCGGGGTTTCCTTTTCATTTTCTTGGCAGAAGCACTTCAGCGAGCTGCTGGGAAAGGTCAGAACGGGAGCTCGCTCTTTGTGGACGAGACAGCAGAACGTGGAGCCGGCTCCGTTCCAGCCGCCAGGGAAAAGGCTGCGAGCTCTGTTGTTGGACTCAGGGCCGCTCGGTTAACCGGGCTGCTGGAGGTCCAGGCACATTGGTAGGCTTAGCTTTACCAGACTCACAGAAGAGAGTTCTGGATCTTCATTCTGCAAGGAAATCCTCTATCAAGGCACCAAGGAGCATGGGTACCACCCTCTGCCAGCGACCCCCCGTCTTCCATTCTTCAATTTTGCAGTCAACCCAAGAGGCAAGGGACCCACGTCTTTACATTTTCTAGGAGGAACTAGTCATTCTAAGCATCTTCCCTCGGCAGGAATTGGGTTTCAGGGTGGAGAAGAAGGTGGGCCCCGTGGGTCGCACCCGTCGCAGAACCTCAGGGCGCGCAGCTCTCCCCCGCCCCGGGAGCCAGGCGGTGGGGCGTCCACTCGGTCTTCCCCTTCCCAAAAGCAGGACCGCTCCCTGCTTGGATGATGCGAACTTTCAGGGGCAGCCAAAAAGTATCTCTAGCGGCGGCGCGGGTGCCAGGGCAGGTTCTGGAGCCGCAACGCGTGGACCCCGGGCCGGGTTCCGGGGCCTCCTCTCGCACCTGCTCGCGGCTCAGGTCCCCGCGCGCTGGGGAGGCCCCGTCCAGGTCCCGGCGAGGGCGCACGTGGGCACGGGGTGGGCGGCTCCTCCGTCGGGGGTGGGGGTGGGGGTGGGGGTGCGATCGCGGGCGGGCGGGCGGGCGGGCGGACAGACCGACGTCCAGGACCGGCCGCCGCAGGGGGGTGGAGGGGGCGGAGCCGCCGGGAGGGGCGGTGCCGCGGGGCGCGGAGCCCGGCCTCCCGCCCCACCGCCCTCGGTGCCGGAGCCTGGGCGGCGACACAAAAAGCTCGGGTCGCAGCCGAGCGCCTGGCGGCGGGTCCGGCCGGGAGCGCCGAGGGCGGCGGGCAGGTGGGCGCCTCCCGAGCGGGGCCGGGCGCGCCGGGACCACCCCGCGATGCTGCCGCCGCCGCCGCCGCCGCCTCTGTGGGGAGCGCCCGAGCCCGCTGCGGAGAGAGGTCGGTGACTTTCGGTTCGCTCTCGGCCCCGCACCCCCCCACCCCGGGCCGGGCCGGGCCGGGCCGGGCCGGGGCGGGGCGGCGGGAGGGGCGCGCGGGGAGGGATGCCTGCGCCCCCAGGGCGGCCGCGCCGGGGCCGGGGGCGCGGGGCAGGGGACCCGCCGCCGGGTGTGTGGGGCTCCCCGGGGCAGGGGATGGGGGCGGGCCGCGGGGGCCCGGGGAGGGGCTGCGGGGCGCCGGGGCGGGGGTCCCCAGAGTTGCGTTCCTCGCGAGCGCCGGCGGAGTTGGGCTGGCGGCCGGGCGGGGGAGCGGCGCTGCCGGCGGCCCGGCCGAGTCCTCGGATGCCCCCTGGAGCTCCAGCCCCGCGAGCGCGCCCCGGAGGGTGCACGTGCGCGCGCCCCGGCCGCGCCCCCCGCCGCCCCCCCGCCCCCGCCGGCCCGGGCGAGCAGGTCCCCACGCCCCAGAAGTTGCCCTCGCGCGCCGCTCGGCGCCCCGGGAACCCCTCTGGGGGGCGGGTAGGGGAGCGGGAGCGGTGGCGGGCCGGAGGTTGGGGGTCTTTTGTGCGCCCCACGTGCCCCGGCCCTGCTCCCGGAGGGCAGCGGCAGGACAAAGCAGGACGCGTGGGGCGCCGCGGGGGGCGGGGGCGGGGGCGGGGCGGGGGGGCGCGGCGTGGGGCCGAGCAGAGCGGCCGGGCGGGGACGCGACCCGGGGGCGGCGGGCAGGTGCGCGGTGCGGCGCGGGCGCGTGTGTCGGGGCGGGGGCCCGGCGCCCCGCGTGCCCGTAGCCCCGTGCGCTGGCACATCTCGCTCGCGTGTCTTTGCCCCGAGATGCTCTTCTTCGCCCCCTCGTGCGGCTTGCTTCTGGCGGGGTTACACTTGCCGGTGGAGGAGAACTTGGGGGCGGGGGGACTGCAGCGGAGGGGGAGGAGGGGGTATTTATCCCCGGGAGGCAATTAGGCGGCGTTACGCCCCCTCCGCGGCCGGCGGGCCCCGCGCCCCCCCCCCCCCCCCCCCCCCGCGGCAGCCGGGGACGCCGCCTGGATGCCTCTCCCGGCTGCGCGAGCCTGACCCTTCCTGCGCGGGCTTCACTGCAGGCTGAACAAAGCTCAAGCTCAATTGTGCTTCCTGCTTGTCAGCCTCTTGCCTCCCAAACGCGTTACCATTTCCACTTGATGTCATCACGCAGGAGGGGGTGAAAGGGCCTCGGTGACAGCTTCAGGTAACCCCCAGCAGCCTGGGTAGCCGCCGGGGTGTCTCGGGGTCATTGGGGCCAACGGCGTCTGCACGGGGCCGCTCGGGTTGCTTTCTGCACCACCCGTCGCTTTCCTGCCGGTGTGGACAGCGGGGGGCTGCCGCTGCCTCCCGGTCCTGAGGAGGAGACTGCAAATGCCTCGAAACCTTGCTTTGGGAGAAGTCGTTGAGGGCAGGGGTGCCTTTGGGCTCGAATCCGTTCCCCCCGGTTTGCACTGCTGGGAATTTGGATGCGTGGAGTACGGAGGCAATTGTATCCGGGCTTGGGGTTTGGATAGGTGCCTGCTTTCTTATCTGTAGTGATATGTTTTGGCTTCGGTCTCTTCGTGGCTATCGCTTGTTGAAAAGGTATCATCGTCAGGCCGATTATAAATTTGACCAGCGCTCAATTAGGGCATTGGTCAGATGTAGTAACCTTCTTATGAAATAATGCCTGTCCTGCAAGCCTTCATTGTAATAGTGTTTGCAATCTCGGGAGGGACGTGCCAGCAGCAAGTTACTGGGAGGTGGAACCGAGGGCGGCGGGGAGAGCAGAAAGCCACCAGAAGCAGAGCTTTAGTTAAGTTTCCATTTACATAGCCATGAACCATTAGGCTCTCAGTCTGCATTTTATCTTTAGGTTGTTGGTTCTTGTCCAAAAACTCTGGCCTGCCCCTTTCTTTCCAAGGATAGTTCTGTTTCCATGTCAGCCTAACTCAGTCTGGGGTTATCTTGATGGAGCACAATGAAAACGTCACCTTCAGACGTGTCGGATCACCTTGGCATTGGCATTGTCTCCTAGAGGGCAGAGTCCTGGCACCCCGCACGCCGAGCCGGGAAGGAGGATGCTTATGGAGGTGGACTCAAGGTTTATCTTGTAGGAAGAAGGGATCACTGAGGGCCCAAGGCTCCTGGTGCTCTCTCTGGCACTGCAGCAACAGCAGCGCTGTGTCTATGGCAGGCTGTCCCCTCGCCATCCGCCCCCCCAACACCTCTGCACCCCCACCCCAAGCCCTTGAAAAATAAAATTAAAAAACTTGAAGGGTTTGTCATTCACCTCTAGGGGAGTCCTGAAAGGTGACTTTACAAAAGCCCAAGTGCCACTGGCATGTGTCCTTCTACTCAGAGCATCCAGGAATCACTAGGAGAAGTAAAGGAGTTAGCTGGTCCCAGCTGAGACAAAGACCGCCGCTTTGGGAAGAGCAGATTTGCAGTGGTGCTCGGATAGAGGTATTTTGACAAGTAATTTTTTTTGTCAGCAGTAATGCAGGGTGTGTGCTGTGTTCCTGCGAGAGGAAAAGCCACGTGATGGGATAATAAGGAGTGTAATAATGCAATAGAAACAAAGGGTGTGGTTTTTTTTTTAATAGAAAAAATAAATACCTCACACACAAAATTCCACATGGGAAAACAGCTGCCCGCACATGTAAATGCACGTCCAAGAACAAAGATAACCATACAGCAGCGTTAGGCTTCACTGTGGCTGTAGACTGTGTGCAGTAATAAATCATAATAAAGTGTTGTATTGATGCTTATTTTGTTTTTTTTTTAGGTGGAGGCTCCCCACCCCCAGACGTCTGCCATAGTGTGTTTAGCTGTGGGTTGGGGGAGCCCAAAGGGTTGTTAGACCAACCTTTGCCTCCAGTGCCCGAGTCCTTTCTCCACTATTTGTTTAATTCATTCAGCAGATGTTTATCAAGCACCTGATAAATAATAGGCTCTGTGAGAGATGCCCAGGGGTGGGGTGCGGAGTGGTGCTGTCTGGAGACATAAATATGAACCACCTTCAGGGAGCTTATTGAAGACTTGATTCTAATTAAGTTCCATGGAAGCTGGGGAGAGAGGAACAAAGGGTGGTATTGGACTTCCGAGGGAGGGGCATAGGATTGTTGAATGCCTCTTTCATCGGGGAGATCACTACTTCCTAAGTGACTGGACCTGTTGTCAGAAGGTGACCTTTTCTTCATGGTCTTTAAACTCTTCAGCTGAATTCCACAGGAATGTTTAGATTTCGCCATTGCTGAAAGGTCATTCTGTTTCGTTCCTTATTCCCTCAGAGTTGCTTGAACCCGTCTGTCCTGTCTGAAACCCTCTGCATTTCAAAGAATTACTCGAATTTTGAAACAAACTCTGCTTTTTTTTTTCTATTATCGGACTGAGAGAACAGCTGGGGGAGAGGCACTTTTTGCAGGCTTCTCCCTTTTTCTCCACAGTGATGTTATTGGCAGTTTAGGTTCAGTTATGCTGCAGTAAGAAATCACCTCCAGATCTCAGTGGCTAAATACAATTTCTTTCTTTCCCCTGCTGTGTGTCCAGCGTGGTCAGCAGGTAGGCCCTGCTCATCGTAGTCACTCGAAGACCCGAATCAATGGAGGTATGGTCTTGAGTGTGCAGTGTGGGAAAGGAAACTGTGGAGGATCTTGCTGTGTGAGTGACATGATCGGACCCAGAAGTGACTTGCATTGCTTTAGCCAGAGCTAGTCCTGTGACCCCATTTCAATCACAGTTCAGTTTCTCTTGTCCTGAAAAAGGGGGCACTGGATATAGGTGAGCATCACTAATGACTGCTACAGGTCACGTGGCCCAGATGAGGTTATAGAGTGTGTTCCCGTGGGGTTAGCTCATGCTTTGTAGACACTGGATATTACGTGAGTATCAAGTGAAAGAATGAATGATAAATATCTTCAAGGCTCTGGTCCTACCCCAACGTGGTATTTACTGATATGTTGGTATTATATTTACTAGCATGATTGTACACTGATCATCAAATAAAAAAAAATTAACAGTGTTCTCTCTTGTTGCCTGTTTTAGTAGTTGTTTATTCTGAAGTGCTAGGGCAGGAGATCGTTCTAGGGTTAGTTCTAGGAGGTTCTGTGCTTAGCATTATGTAATAGAGAGCTGGTACTTACAGACCTTCTTTTCCTCACCATCTGCCTCTCGTCTAAGACTTCCTGAGTTCGTTTGGAACAGCCTGGGGTAGAAAAGGAGTGGCAGTGGGCCTAGTGTCACACGGGGGGGCGGCCTCCCACAGCAAAGATCACAGGGCCACAGAGGAGACTTCACGAGGGGACAGGAACGTGCGTAGGGTGGCCTTGGGTCTCCCCCTTGTTACTCCGATGTTTAGAAAAAAAGCATTTTGGACGAGGGGCATTTTCTGGTCACAGGCTCAGCAGAACACCCAGAGTTCTGGGACATTCATGCTTCCATCAGCAAATCCTGTTGACAACCAGAGTGATAAGTTTTCAAGCCTTCCATGTTGCCTTGTCCCTAAAAATACTTGGATGCTGAAGAATAGGTGTTGCGAGGGTCGGTGGATTAAGTAGTTGGTGGCTCGTAGAGAGATTTTGCTGTAGGAGGGGCTGGTTACTCAAACAGCTCTGTTCATGTTGTGATAAATGCAGGCATGGATTGGAATTTTTAGGATTAGAGAAGTACCTTCAGCCGAAGTGTGGAATTTATTTTTTTTAAAGATTTTATTTATTTATTCATGAGAGACACAGAGAGAGAGAGGCAGAGACACAGGCAGAGGGAGAAGCAGCTCCATGCAGGGAGCCCGACGTGGGACTCGATCCTGCGTCTCCAGGATCACGCCCTGGGCCGAAGGCGGCGCTAAACCACTGGGCCATTGGGGCTGCCCCCGAAGCGTGGAATTTAACCGAATAGTATGGCTCTGGCTCAGGGATCACCTTGCTGAAGCCACTTTTATAAAGCAGCTCTCCCTAGCCAGGTGGTAGGGTGGGATGACAGCGGGCCCGAGTCACAGTGACTAGGGGACTTCGAGTCACAGTGACTCGGGGACGTCGGCCTTCGCCTAAGAATGCGGAGGCTGCCCTCTGCTCCCCTCGAGTGACAAAACATTGCACCCCAAGGGAGGGAAAGCTGGAAGCGAGTGGCTGAGAAGCCAGCTGGGAGCACCACCGGGAGCACCACGTAGAGCCCATCGGAGACCCCGAGCCACCCGGGGGGCGGTTCAGCGGCGTGGGGTTGGGCTGAGGGCGTTAAGTCCAGAGGAACTAGTCTTGAAATCTATTTGAGAAGCTCCAGAAGACACTTCTGTATTATGTTTGGCCTCCGAGTGCCCGGCCCTTGAACTTCATAATGAACTTGGCCGACCAGGTGGGGGACACTTAAGGGGTGAATGAGGTGCCCGGCCGGCCGAGGTAACCTCCAGAAGCCCGGAGGGAGGTGGGCGGGGGCCTTCCTGCTCCTCTTCTGGCTTCGTGAGCTACCTGTGTCCCGGCGCCCGCCTTAGGGATGGAAATCACCATTTGGATGAAAAGAATAATCCTTTTAGGTTTAAGGATTTTTATTTTTTATTATAGTTTTTTTTTTAAGATTTTATTTATTTGTTCATGAGAGACACACAGAGAGAGGCAGAGACATGGGCAGAGGGAGAAGCAGGCTCCCTGCAGGGAGCCCGATGCGGGACTCGATCCCAGGATCCTGGGATTGGGACCTGAGCCAAAGGCAGATGCTCAACTGCTGAGCCCCCCCCGGGTGCCCCATGTTTAAGGATTTTTAGGAAAATTTCTGGTTGACTTGCTGTCATGGGGAGACTGAAGGCCAGCAGCCTTGCAAGGCCAAGCAACTTGCAGACAAGGTGACTTGTTTCTCCTTTGGGTGGTCCTTGGAGCCTGTGGTTTTCCGGCCTAGAGCCTATGTGGCTGTGGAGACCTGGAGTCCATTTGTTTGGTAGAAATTTTTTTGGGGGGCTCCCATGATCTGCTGGGAGCGGAGGCCCTGAGTAGGGCAGGACGCCTTCTTTCCACTGGATCCACTTCTTCGTGCACACAGGAGAGTCCCTGCGAGCATCCTGCGTGATAAAAGCTATTCTGACGTCACACAGGCTGCTGGGCTGCCAGACTTCACCAGGGAAGGTACTGACCCAACGCAGGGGGGCCGCTGGGAGGGGCAAAGATGTGGGGCCATGGTCTGTGCTGGGATTTTTCTTTCTAGTCTCTCTTTCCTACCTTCCAAGGAAATGTAACTTCCCAGCCTCGCTTTCCGTTTATAAGCCCGGATCAGCACGCTTAAGACACTCCTCACTGGGGTTCTACAGGCATTGAGGAGATTTTGGCAAAAGCACTGATAGATACCATGGAAATAGGGAGCATTCTATTTTATTTTATTATTTTTTGATTTTATTTATTCATGAGACACACAGAGAAAGAGGCAGAGACACAGGCAGAGGGAGAAGGAGGCTCCATGCAGGGAGCCTGACATGGGACTCGATCCCAGGTCCCCAGGATCAGGCCCTGGGCCAAAGGTGGTGCCAAACCGCTGAGCCACCCGGGCTGCCCCATTTTAAATTTTTATTTAAAAGATTTTATTTATTTATTCCTGAGAGACACACAGAGGGTGGGCAGAGACACAGGCAGAGGGAGAAGCAGGCTCCATGCAGGGAGCCTATGTGGGACTTGATCCCGGGTCCCCAGCATCACGCCCTGGGCGGGAGTTGGCGCTAAACCGCTGAGCCACCCGGGCTGCCCAGGAGCATTCTTAATAATACTGGAATTGTGCTGATGAACGGGTGAACTGTCCCTCTCTAGTGACAGTTCCTCTGTCTCCCTCCATTTCCCTTCCCTCCTGCCACATCCCAGCTGAGGACTTTATTTCTCTCTGGACCGTGAGTGGGTACGTTTACCTCCTGGCTTTCCCTCCACGGTCCCTGTTACGATGCTGATACCCTGAGGACAGTGGGCCATTTTAGCTGTTCATTCTCTCCCTCGATACTTCTCAGTGGCTTCTGTCTTTTGGGGATGCAGTTCGTATTTTGTAGTCTTCCCTTGAAAGCTTTCCCCACCTGGACCCAGGCTTCCTGTCCATTGCTGGCTTCGGCTCTGCCCGACTTTAAAATGCTACATTCGCTGGGCTGGTTAACCCACTCTTTCCCAGAAATGCTTTGCATGGCTTGTTTTAAAATTCTGGAATATTCTGTGGCCTACAACATCCTCTCCCTATACTCTGCTTTATTAAAGGTGTGACTTGGGTCTTAAGTCTTCTAAAAAAATGTTAATTCTGTTGCTTTAGCCCATAGCAATCCTTTGCTCCTCCAAAGTTCTCTGACAGAATTGCCTTCATCTCTCATTTTGTTCAAGAAAGTCATTCATTCTACAAAGGGCACTTATCATACATAGATGGCCTTGTATTATCACCTAAGATTGAGGGGCCCCCTTCCCTCCTCCCTCCCTCCCTCCCTCCATTCCTTCCTTCCTTCCTTCCTTCCTAGATTTGATCTATTTATTTGAGAGAGAGAGACCAAGAGAGAAAGCATGAGCAGAGGGGAGGGGCAGAGGGAGAAGCAGACTCCCCACTGAGCACGGAGCCCAACATGGGATTGGATCCCAGGACCCCGTGATCATGACCTGAGCCGGATGCAGATGCCTAACTGACTGAGCCACCCAGGCGCCCCAGTCTTTTTCTTTCTGTTTACCTGCAAAGAACAGAAACCCACTCAAACTAGTTCACAAAAGGATGCGAATGGAACTTTTCTAGTCACTGCTCAGCTGGAGGAAAGGGTGAGGAATCCAGTTTCCTCCAAGGGGGCCTTGGAGCTGGAGGATGTAGGGACTGAAACCAGGAAGATCTCATTTCTCTTGCTCCTTGGAGATGAATACTGGATGAGGTTTGAACCTATTTTGTATTCCCCACCATGTGTGTACAGCATAAGGGCTCAATAAATACTCAATCATTGATGAATCTTTGACAGCACAGAAATGATTTTGACCTACAGTGATAAAGGAATTATAGATGCTTTTGGCCGTAGACTTAAAAGGAAGTTAAGAAAGAAACTTCTTTTTCCTGATTTCATTTATTTATTTGAGAGAGAGAGAGTGAGCACACACAAGTGGAGGTGGGGGGGGGGTGCGTCGGGAGGAGAGGGAGAGGGACAAGCAGACTCCCCACTGAACGCACAGCCCAACTCCAGGCTCTATCCCAGGACCCTGAGACCATGACTGGAGCTGAAATCAAGAGCTGTCCACCCAAACGACCGAACCACCAAAGAACTCAAGGGGAAACTTATTTTTAAGAGCTTCCCCTACTTGCATTAATCGTGATTAAATATTGGATCAAATGGGAGTTGCCAGGCTGCAGGTGCATTTCAGTGGTTGGGAAGTGAATCTTCTTGTTGAGGGTCATCCCTCTAACAAAATGAATTGTTATTGGTAGTCTGTTTTTCACCCTCAGTTTGTCTGCTTCTTCCAAAATGACAGCACAACGCACAAAAACATCTTCTCCTTGGGGACATATGGGACTTTACATCCCACAGTCTCAAGAAGCAGACTGTGCGGTTTGGGCTTGACCCCAGTGGATGACAATTGTCCACCACTGGCTGGCATAGCTCCCCTCGTAATTAGCTTGTAGCCATAAATGCCTTTGTGATAGACATCTGGTTTGCTCTACCTCTTTTGATTTTGGAATATTCATTCACATGATAGAAACTCTAACCCTCAGAATGCTTGATCATTACTAATGGCATTATTATGAAAGAGGAAATGTGTTTAGCTGCTTGGAGAGAATGGCCACGAATACATTAACATCAAAATAATGTTCTCAGTTTGAGGGATAATGAGTGGAGCTGAGATAAATGTCTCAAAAACAAAGTATTTGGTGTGATAGTCTTTTCCAGTTGTATTGCTCTGGGCTGGGTTTGTAAATTGCTTCCTTACAGATTAATATGAGGTTAAAGGTGGTTGCAGAGAATGTGGATGGATCTCTGTACCTTGTTTAGAGAAAATGCCCTTTTGTTGCATGAGACATAAGGACTATGGTCATTTTAAGTGAGTAATAGCTAATTCAACTACATAGGTAGAGAACCACCTTTATCAGGGGTAAGTGCTTGGCCATCTGGTCCTACTTCGTCATGTTAACACTTAAGAAATCTAAGGTAGGAATCCATCTAGTCACCTCTGGTGATGGGTAAAATAGCATTTGAAACACTGAGAATCAAAAAAAAAAAAAAAAAGAAAAGAAAAAAGAAAAAACAATGAGCTGAACAAAAGAAACCCTGAGAATCAATGATTTAAACTCCATATTAGGTGTAACATCATATAAAATTTATTAAAAAATTCAGCGCTTACCATTTGCTAAGAACAATTCTAAGTAAAATCCTTGCTTTGCCTTAGCTTAACTTACAAACTTCTAATTAATTTGGTTTTCTGCCTTTTTATTTTTTTGCAATGTCAAAGCTAAAAGGGAATAGAATAAAAAAAATGTATCTGATACTGTTCTCTCTCAATTCTTGATCTGTTACCATACATACCCACCTTACTTGATCCTCATTCAACTGAGTGATGAAAAACATGGAATTAAAAAAAAAATTTTATTTGTTTATTTGACAGAGAGAGAACGAGAGTGCATAAGCAGTGGCAGGCAAAGGGAGAGGGAGAGAAGCAGGCTCCCCCCTGGGCAGAGAGCCCGATGTGGGGCTTCATCCCAGGACCCTGGGATCATAACCTGAGCCGAAGGCAGACACTTAACTGAGCCACCCAGGAGCCCCCCAAAACATGGAATATTTGAAGCAAGATGGGTTCGGGTTCAAGTGTTGGCTCTGCCATAATGACCTTGAGTAAACAAAGTCTGACTGGGCTTTGGTGTCTTCATCTGGAGAATGGAGGACAGTCAACCTCATTGAGTTATATGAGAGTAAGTTGAATCATTTACATAAGATGCCTTAGCATATTGCCCTGTGCGTTGTAAAAGCTGCATAATGGCAACTATTATTAATGTCCCTTTTATTCAGCATCTACCACCCACCAGTCATGGTGTTGAAATCTGGAAATCTTGGGATGAGTAGCTGTGCTCTAAACTGAAGAAGCTCTTTAACTAGCCACGAAGATAACCACGTCCAAATAATTACAGCCTTTGGCATTTTTATGAGGATATGCTTTGTATGTCATGTCATCGGAGTCTTGTTGTTGGAGAGTCTTTGTAAAACTTTGCTTAAATGGTGTGGAGTTTAAAATGATAGGCCTTCTGGGGAAGAAGCTGGAGGATGCCGAAAGGCTCTGGGACAGCCTGCAGGCGATCAGGCCTTCTTCCTCAAAGAGCACCAACCTCCTTTCCTCCGTGGCCTCACTTCTCCCAGCCAAGGCAAGGGTCTGGTTTCTTGCGGGGTAAGATGACCCACTGACTCCACTTGTCAGGACTATGAGGATACCCAGGTTGAGGGGCATTCTGTTTTAAAACCAGAACAGTCCCAGGAGACCCAAGATGAGTTTAAGGGTTCTCTCCTTCCTTGTTCTGTGGTTGTTGTTGTTGTTTTTTTTTAGCCTCCCGAAGCAGGCTTTTTGGACATTCCACATGGTTAGAGATGCAATCACCATCAGAAAAGAGGCAGAAGAGAACAGGACGGAGATACCTGCAGAAGGCCACGTGGCTTTGTCAGTCCTTTGACTTATGAATGTGCTTTTGGGGATAGGATCTTTATTATTATTGTTATTTTTATTAAAGAAGAGATTTCTTTAGCAAAGGCAAGAGAGGAAACTAGAGTTAGACAATATATCCATAAAGTTAAGGGGATCTTTTAAAAATGCTCTTTAAGCTGTAGTATTTGCTGTGCCTGGTAGGGTTGCTGCGCAGGGCTTGGTTGGTACACCATAGACATTCAAGAAATACTTGTTGAAGGAATGGTGGAATTTAATCTTGAGAAATAACTTTGAGAGCTAGGGTCCAATTCAGAGCTGGGTTGCTGCTGATCGTTGCAGGATTTCAGTCTGGTCCCTCTGATGGCTAACTTGAAAATGCATGACCCTGTATCTGCTCTGGGTTCCTCACTGTGCTAATATCTGGAGTGTAATTATGTAGGAGATTTATTTATTTATTTATTTATTTATTTATTTATTTATTTATTTATTTATTTTAAAAATTGTATTTATTTATTCATGAGAGACAGAGCGAGGCAGAGGAAGAAGCGGGCTCCCTGTGGGGAGCCGGATGTGGGACCCCAGGATCATGGGCTGAGCCAAAGGCAGACACTCAACCACCCGGGCGCCCGAAGCCACCCGGGTGCCCGAAGCTTATGCTTTTCTTGACAGTTTTTGTTTTTTTCTTCTTCTTGATGGAACCATGTGACACCAGCCGATGAGTCGCCTTGTCTTTTGTCTGCAGCTGGGATGCTTCTGGAACGTGCACGTGTTGTGAACCTAACGGTTGTGTGAAGGGAGTGCTTGTGTACACAGTGCCCAGTGCGTTCCTCCTCCGGTTAAGGGAGCTTTTTCCTGATGCGTCTGTTCATTCCACGGGGGGGTTGGGAAGGGAAGCGGGCCTAGCTCCATACTACTGAACCCAGACTCCCAACTTGCTGGCATTTTCTCCTCCTGAATCTCCATTACTAACACATGGGATTGAAGGCAACTGATAAGGCCCTTGGATAAGCCACAGATTTTTCTGGTCTTTAGCTGATGGCTCCAATGATAACCCTTTGTGTTCTGTTTCTTTTTGGGAAGTGTAACTATTTATCTGGGGATGTTAGGACCTGCAGCAAATTGCCAGAAACAGTAATTAGTTTGCTAGTTCTGCAAACCCCATGCACATAGCACCTGAGGGCAATTGCTAGACATTTACGTCACTCTCTCAACTCGGATTCCTGTGTAATCACTATGCACACCGAGAAATCATATTCATTTCTGTTCCTGATAAGCCAGATTTCTTCAGGGCCTGTTGCTTCACCTGAGAAAAAGGTAAATGGTTTGTCTACGGAAGGGGAAACTCACAAGCAAGCAGAATTCATTTTATAAATTGCCGTTATTTCTACACACAAATGCTAAATATTAGTTGACAGGAGTTAGTGGGGTTCTTTTGTGTTTTTGTTTTTTTGCAGAATCACTCGTTTACTTTTTTTATTTCCCCCAATGGCAGAGTCAGAGCTATCAAAAATTACTTGTTCACACGCCTCCAAGTTTATGTCAAAATAATAAAGTGTTTGAGAATTGCATCTAGGGCGGTCATTCTTCCCAACACGAAGTTCTTTGATTTGCAAGAAAAAAATGTCTTCACTACGAAGTTAAAAGGAATATGTTAGATTTTACCCCAGATTTATGACACCTTATTTGTGGAACCGGTCCACGGAGGTGTCAAACCCTCTCTTTAATGTGCTTCTTAAAATAACATTCGCAGGAATCAAGGCCAGTCTGGGAATGGAAATTGAAAAAGAGATGCTGTCCGGACAATTTAGAATTCCTTGTAAATTAAGAGGGCAGTGATAATCAATTTTGAAGCATAAATGGGATCCGGCCTCTGTCATCTGGTTGCCTTGGCTTTCATTTTGTTCCTTGTCCTTGACTTGCTGCAGAGGGCAGAGCCATTCCATTCCGTGGCCACCCTGAGTAGAGGTGAATGGGGCTTCATGTAGATGTTCACTTTGGGACACCCCAAAAGTGGGTTGTTCCCCACAGTTCTCAGCATAGGAGGGAGCACTTCTGCACCGGCTGATGCTCCTCTGGGTTCCAGAGTCCACTTCTCTCGGTTTAGCGTCTCCTTTGAGATTCTGACTTGGAAAGAAACAAATTTCTTCCCTTTATGAGGCTTTTTAGTGCTAGGTGACTGGTGTCGTTCGATATAATCTATAGTACTTAACAGCTAAATACACTTTGTTTTCCCAGAGCGGATCACAGCGAAAATGAGAAAAGGAGAGAGAGGGACAACGGTTTGAGGGAGGAAAAGTGAGTTAAGCGACTAGTGGGGTAAATAATTGTGTAGGAGTGTGGTATTTTTTTGAACTCAATTTTAGCTTCAGAATTAAGAACAACTGTTGTTTACATGGTGATATTGACTTCGTAATTAAAAGCATCTTGCCCAAAGCAAACCGACGTTGTTATTAATAATGCATGTTCTACAAAATGACATGGAAGTTTATCAGATGTTTCCCTTCCCAAACTGTGTTGGATTCCACAGTGTATTTCTGGGGGAGGGTGGGGGGGGTAACTATAGTACAGAGATAACAGGTAACGTTTATTATGTGCTTCAGGCTCAGTGCTAACTGCTTTAAGCGTGTTATCTGAGAGGCACTGGATCTGGAAAAGTTAGGTGACTTGCCCAAGGTCATATGGCGAGTCTATGCCAGAGCCGAGATACGAACCTGTGCGGTCTGGGCTCTTAACCGCAGCCTGGGAGCCACATTCACAGCTGGGTTCAGCATTGAAAGAAGCAATAAGTCCTTTTTTATAAGTGGGTTGGATGTAATATAAGCGATCTGACTTCTGCACTGTTCCTGGGAACAAAGATGGGAGATTTTGGTCAACATCTCCCTGAATCAGTGTGATGTTGACTTTGAGGTCCTGTGGTTTGAAAGAGTCAGTGATGAGCTCTGTTGGGAAATTTGCAGTGAGATTTCCGACTATTAGCTGAGTTTTGCCCTGTGCTAACAAGTTTCTATGTAGCTGGGTGATGTGAATTGTTTCTTGAAGGGCCACTTACCTGAAAGCCAGAGTATGTAGCTGCGAGCTTAAGACTTTCATGAATGCACTACTAAAAAAATATTGTTCGAACAAAAAAAGCATTTCTTACAACCCTTCCTCTCCCAGTTTCTGTTTTGCCCTATACCAAGAGGAGAATAAATCCTGTCCTTTCATATTGCCATTCCTTTGTTCACGTAGCTCCTTTTTCCTGGAATGTCTTTTCTTCCTGTCCTTCCCCTTCCCACAAAAACACTTTGTCTTGATGGAAAGCTGTAACTATATGCTTCCTTCCCATTTTACCTGCTTTATGGAGTCGCCTCCAACTATATCAGGAGGAATTAGCTTTCCTTCCATTTGTTCTTTTTTAATCCCACTTTCCTCTGTGTGTGATAACCCTGTATGTGGTTGCCTCCCTGCTCCACCTGAGAATTCTCTGCCTGCAGGGACCTTGTCTTGTTCAGGAGTTTGGATGAATGGATGGAGGAACGAGTGAGCAAATGAATGAACAAACTTGAAATGTGGATTTGTTGGGATTTTTTTGTTGTTGTTGTTGGGATTGATTAGAGTGTATCTTAGTGAAAAACGGTGGTAGACCTGAGCATTGACATGTCATATGATTGTGGTGACCGGAGAGATGCTTATCAGAATCTCAGCATTATTGACATTTGGACTGGATGATCCTTTGTTGTGGGGAGACTGACCTGGGCCATGTGGGGTGTTTAGTAGCATCCCTGGGCCCTACCCACGAGATGCCAGTTGCCTAGTTGTGACAATCACAGATGTCTCCAGACGTTGCCAGTGTCTCCCGTTGCCTCCTGTTGACAACCACTGTCCTAGACTACCTTCCATGTGTGGGCGGAGGGATATGTGACTGATTCTCACCATGGGATGTGTGGAAATGAGAGACTAAGAGTGGGGGTACTTTTCCATATTTGTTCTCTTTCTGGTCTGCTGGCCAGCTGCAGGGGAGCGGGGTAGAATGGCTGGGCTATGCTGAAGCCACTGGATGGAAGAAGCCACAGCATGGAAGAAACCACAAGATGGATGGAAGAAGCCACTGGATGGATGGAAGAAGCCACAGGATGGATGGAAGAAGCCACTGGATGGATGGAAGAAGCCACAGGATGGATGGAAGAAGCCACTGGATGGATGGAAGAAGCCTGAATGACTGCGTGAAGCAGAACCTTGCTTACCAAGCGGCGTTGGAAGAAGGCCTGAAGAAGAGGTTACACCATGTATTGTGTTAGGCCATTGAGATTTGAGGGTATTTGTTCTGGCAATCAGTCGCCCCTGCCTAACCTTCCCTGACATTTGGATGAAAGACCTCGCAGAAGCTGCCATGCCAGTATTCCAGGTCGTGTGAAGTAAAAACACACATTCGACCATGGAAAACGGGACGAGATATTTTTGTTTGTTCTTATATAGCCTCAGCCTTAGTGCTAGAATTCTTTTAATTTCTGTATTTCGTCAGAAAATAAGATGATGGTAATTGTGAATTTGTTATTATTCCACTACTCTGACATGTGAATAACAAGCAATTTTGAGCTATAAATAATTTTAGTGAAACGTAATAAAACATCAAATGTTCCCTAGCAGGTTTCACTTCACCGTGTATGAATATGCGCCTGTAATGCAGGTTCAAGTTGAATACTTGTGGCAATTTATGTATAATGCATTTTAACATTTTGAGGGGAAAATGACAGATGTTGATACCCTAGAGTCACAGCTGTTCCCCACACCATTAATTAATAAGTCACTGTATGATGTGATGGGCTTTGAGACAGACTCTACGTGCATCGTCCAGCTGGATCCTGTGGCTTAGTGTCCTCTAAAAATCTGACCCCTGAAGCTTGCTTATCAGGCAAATTCAGTGCATAGTTCTAGATTTCTTTTGCAGCAGTGAATTGTATCTATGGTTGTATCTGCACAGAGCCACTGGCCAAAATGCCTAAGTCCAATGGTTTTGTTTGGCCCCCATCTGGATGACAACAGCAGGGTTGTTTGTGGGAGACAATGGCTGTTTGTGGGTGAGCCCTTGGGTGGCTGAAGGCTTTGTGTGTGACTCAGTGGTCGAGGTGCCTGCTCTGTTTGCACAGCATTCAATCTGTGGTGCAAAAAGCCACCCCGGTGATTTCACCGACCCGTCAGTCAGTCAGAGAATCCCTGTCAGGAAGTAGAGCAAATGTAGATGGACCATACTAAGATGGTAATGTCTCCTTTTTTAGTAAAAATCCTGTTAGGCATCTTAACTACCAAATATGTGATGCTTGTGTTTTTTGTTTTTGTGGTTTTCTTTCCCCCAGATAGAACATTTTCATAGTAATAAGACTAGTGGCATGGGGACGCCTGGGTGGCTCAGTGGTTGAGCGCCTGCCTTCAGCCCACGGTGTGATCCCAGGGTCCTGGGATCAAGTCCCACATTGGGCTCCCTGCATGGAGCCTGCCTCTCCCTCTGCCTGTGTCTCTGCCTCTCTCAGTGTCTCTCATGGATAAATAAATAAAATCTTTAAAAAAAATAATACCAGCGGGATGGACAGCACCAGTTATATATATGCCAGGCTCTAAGTGATTTTGCATATAGTGCGTGCATAATTCTTACTACAGTCTGAAAGGGGAAGCACTTTCAATATCTCCATTTTAATTTGTCGCTTTACAAGAAATGGAGGCTAAATGACTTGCCCAAGGTCATAAGTGAGTAAATGCCAGAGCTTGGATTAGAACTCAGCCACCAAACAGCTCCAGAGTTGATGCTATGAGCCTCTGCAGTATGCTGCCTCGGAGTCTTCATTCTGTTCCGGAGACTCCTTTTCTCTGAGATGTTCTGTATCTTCATGAATTCAGTGAACATCTGTATATGATGGTTAAAAAGAGTTACTGATATTATTGCTTTATTTTTGGATTGTTTGAGCATAATTTCCCAATTTAGCTGTCAACTGATGCTCTTGTGTCTTCCATAACTCTTGGCACAATGCTTCCGCATAAGAAAGCACTAACTTAGCACGTTGGTTTGATTATTTTCCTACAGAGATGCTGCTTTAGGAGGTCACCTCCAGAGAAGTAAGAATATGAGTACCCAAGGAACTCACATGCCAGGTGGTAGTGGATGAAGTGGTACTGGAATTCGGAGGGGAGAGATTCCTTCCTGCTAAACGATTTAAAATGGCTTTGTGGGATCCCTGGGAGGCGCAGCGGTTTGGCGCCTGCCTTTGGCCCAGGGCGCGATCCTGGAGACCCGGGATCGAATCCCACGTTGGGCTCCCGGTGCATGGAGCCTGCTTCTCCCTCTGCCTGTGCCTCTGCCTCTCTCTCTCTCACTGCGTGCCTATCATTAAAAAAAAATAATAATAAACATAAAAAAAAATAAAATGGCTTTGTGCAAGAAGTAGTATTCGACGATGCTCTTGAAGCATGGGTAATAGTCTGGACACGTGGGTGGTGAAGTGGGCAGCAACCAGGTGGTAGGGGAGGGTGGATTTTGTCTTCTGGACCACAAATAATGCTTTATGACTACAGCAGGCAGTATGCAAGCCGGACTGGTAGGAAAAGGAATAGAATAGCTGGTGGGAAGGAGGCCTTTGGGATTTATTTGGCAGGAAGTCATTGATGGTTTGGAGGTTGGGGAGCATGTAGGTATGAAGCTGTGCTTTTGGAAGCTTAATCTAGCAGCAGTCAATATGGACTGGAAAGGACAAAGGTGGGGAGACCAGTTGGGGTCCAAAGAAGATGTAATGACAGACCTGAACCCCAGGGGGAGGGCCACAGGGATAGAAAGGATGCATGAATGCAAGAGGCGTTTCAGAGAAAAGATTACTGGAATTTTGAAGGTCAGTTGAATGAGAGGTGGGAGTTAAACAGGTTTTCAAGTCTGGGTTACTGGTTGAATAATAGTAACAAATATAAAATTACATGGAAGCGTCCAGATTTGGAAGAAGTCAATGCTCTTTGGCAATGGCATTTGAAAGAGAGGTCCGAGCTGTACCTTTGAGAGTAATCCACATCCAGATGGCCATTGTGAGTCTGAGGTTGAACCATGTTGCCAAGTGGGAGAGAGTGCCTCTGAGAGCTCTGTGAAAGGACGCAGCTCGAAACGGAGGTAGGAACAAGGAAAACAGATTTGTTTTCTGGAACAAAGGACACTTGCATGTATTGAAAACTAAAAGGTAATGTGTGACTTCATATTATAGTGTAGCTAAATTTATGTTTATTAGTCACAAATCGATTATGATTTCTTCTAGATTTAAGATATTTAAAATCTTTTACAGACCATGAATGAAGAGGGTTCCATCAGGGGGCCCTGCCTGGAATATTGGGAACCTGGTTGGATGATGCTCTGCTCACCTGAACTGGTGGCTAGGTCTGCCTCACCGGGCCCTGGGCATACTTAGGCTGGCCTGCCTTCCTCCTGTGGCTTCCTTTAGGATGCCTGCTTTCTTCTTCCTCTGCCCCTCAGTTCCAGTCCTTTGGTACCATGCTCAAAGCCCATCTCTGAATTCCTGATGATGCAGACCTTTGCCACCTCCTACA
Source organism: Canis lupus baileyi (assembly GCF_048164855.1). Lineage (NCBI taxonomy): Eukaryota > Metazoa > Chordata > Mammalia > Carnivora > Canidae > Canis > Canis lupus. The sequence goes on from NC_132838.1 coordinate 15,663,355, forward strand.
CCTTCAGACCCAGTGTAGGGCTGGGGGTGGCCAGCTGCTGAGTGATGATGCATGTGGCTTGCGTGAGGGCCATGCCTACCTTACGCATCTTTGCATCTAGGGACTTGGCTTATTTTTTTTACCAGTAAATGTTGTCATAACCTGTTATCTTATATCTACAACTGGCTCTTAATCTCCTTAAAGACTGTGATAACTAATACTTTTTTATAATCCCATGCTATCTTGCATATGGTATCTTCATGCTACTGGTCGGTTAATCATCGAGAAGTTTTCTTTTTGGGGGCCACTGCCTTGGTAGCCGAGTTTTGTGTTGGCAATCAGAAGTATGTTACGTTAGTCACCGCTACCAGCTTTGTTTCTATTCTGCTATTCAAAAGACATATTGACTGTCTTGGCTGATTCTTCTCTCTGGCCTGTCAATGCACTCTGAAATTAGCAGCAAAGGGACGGTATTGGGGCAAGTTGCCCTGTAGTTCGGCCTTTGGTTTTGTGGAAGAAGTTGGGCATAGGTTTTCAGGAACCAAAATACACTGGGAGTCCAAGTGGGTCAAATAGTGGAGGCCTTAGTTTTTATATATATATATATATATATATATATATATTTTTTTTTTTTTAGTTTTTATATTTCTAAAATTAAATATTGTGAGACAAAATTCTCTTAGTATGGCACGAGGAGTGGTCACAAATACACAGAATAAAACTACTTGTTTAGGTAGATTAGGAAAATACTTTGAAGATGGGAGAGGCTTTCATTTCTGTTTGTGAGCTCTGTTTACTAATACAATCTCTGCCCCATCGGCCTCAAAAACTCTAGTATAATCAGTGACAATTAGTTGAGATCTGCTGCCTGGTGCTTTGCTCTAGCCGGTTCCACTGTCTCGGAAAATGAGTCTGCTTTCTCTGGGTTCTGGGAAGGAACTTTATTCCTTCAGAGACTACATCAGGTGGACTGATGTTCAGAACGAGTTGAGTACAATTGGCAGAAAAAAAGCAAACGGTGGGGGCCCTGCTCTTGTACCATATGAGGCCTACCTGTGTTTACGTGTGGAGGTGACAACATTTTGAGTAAAATTTTTTCTTCTTTTCTTTTCTTTCTTTTTTTTTCTCTTTTTTCTTTTCTTTTGTTTTCTTGCTTGCTTAAGTAGGCTCTATGCCCATTGTGGGGCTCAAACTCAGGATCCTGAGATCAAGAGTCACATGCTCCACCTACTGAGCCATCCAGGTGCCCCTTGAGTAAAATTTTATTTTTTTAAATTAAATTAAATTAAATTAAATTTTTAAAAAAGATTTTTATTTACTTATTCATAGAGAGAGAGAGAGAGAGGCAGAGACACAGGCAGAGAGAGAAGCAGAGAGAGAAGCAGGCTCCATGGAGGAGCCTGACGTGGGACTCCATCCCGGATCTCCAGGATCACACCCCAGGCTGCAGGCGGCGCTAAACTGCTGCGCCACCGGGGCTGCCCTTAATTTTATTATTTTTTAAAGATCTTATTTATTTGACAGAGAGAGAGAGAGAGAGAGAAAGAGAGCACAAGCAAGGGGAGCAGTAGGCAGAGGGAGAGGGAGAAGCAGGCTACCTGCTAAGCAGGGAGCCTGATACAGGGCTCGATCCCAGGACCCTGAGATCATGACCTGAGCTGAAGGTAGACCATCAGGTGAGCCACCCAGGTGCCTCTTCTTGAGTAAAATTTTAAATATTGAATATCTTTGAATGGAATTATATGTTAAAGAATTTCTAACTTTACTTGGCAGTAGCTGAATCCAAAGCATTTTGCAAATCTCTATATAAGCTACCTAACCTAATTATCACAATAATTGAGGAGTAAGTTCTGTTTGTAGCCCATTTTTTGGGGTGAGCAAACTGAGACCCAAAAAAGTTGGTAGCTTGGTCAAGATTATGCTCCCAATCTCCCAAGATTATGCAAAAGGAGCATGCAAACCCTGAATCTGATTAGTAGTAGCATTGGTCCTCCAACCATCGCGATACGGTGGTCCTTCCAAACTTTGCAGTAGTAGTTATAGAAAAGTACACAAAGAAAGCAGCCGCTATCAGAAACAAAATATACTAACAATAAGCGTCTTTATAGTAATTATTTGCTGGCTACAAAGATGAACATGATATTAAAAACGAAATACTAAAACTTTCAGAGTTTTAATTTTGGTCACTGTGCTGTAGTCATAATTGAGTTGTAATTAATTATCTTATTGTGGCTATTTTATTTCTACACTAGAAATTCATCTGGAAATTATGGTGCAACAAATAGCCGCTGGAATCATGATGGTGGTAATTATATCCGTGACATAATTGTGCAAGTATAGAGTAATGAGTTATTTTGAGGGAAGTCCGCTTCAGTGGAATGAATAGTGAATGCTTTTCAAATGTAGAACAGCCAGAAAGGAAAGAGGCCTAATTATGGATTTGTAACCTATAATGGAAATAGGTGAGTTTTCAGGAATATTGTGGAGATTAAAAATTAGACTGCCCAGAGACGTAATTCAGAATTTTTAACCAGATATCACCAGGGTCATTAGTAATATTTTTGGCTCTGGCTGTTCCTTTTTTTTTTTTTTTTTTTAAGCATTGTTAATTTTCAGCCTGTTGTTCAGTGAAGCCTCAATTTCTTTTTTTTTTTTTTAAGATTTTATTTATTTATGCATGAGAGAGAGAGAGAGAGAGAGGCAGAGACACAGTCAAAGGGAGAAACAGGCTCCATGCAGAGAGCCCGATGCGGACCTCGATCCCAGGTCTCCAGGATCAGGCCCTGGGCTGAAGGCGGCGCTAAACCGCTGAGCCACCCGGGCTGCCCAGAGCCTTGATTTCTAACATTGGAAGTAACTTAAATCCCCAGATTTGCTGCCCTCACTTGTAGGACTTACTCCCTTTCTGGAGTTTCCTTCACAAGAGGTTTTATCTTCTGCCTTGAGCACCCCCAGGGGTCAGGAGCTTGCAACATCCCAAGTACCTTTTATATCCCATTTTATAGTCAGGAAAAACAGAGCCTGAGTGAGGTGAACTGGTAGACCGAGGTCTAGGGTTCAGAGGTGGGCTTTGTGTTAGCCCTGGCAGGACAGGCTGCGCTGTTCAATACTTCCCCCAGCGCCCCATCCTTTCCTTCTGATAGTCCCCCATCAGCACACCACAGGACCCCTTCAGTGGGATCTCGCCCCACAGGCCTGCAGAGTGTTCATGGTCTTACCATTAGAGATTCATTCCTTGGGCTGTGATAAAAACAGCAGGGGTTGTGGGTCGCTCAGTAGACTGTGGGCTATATCCCTTCTCTGCTCATTCGTCAGCCTTGTGATCCTGAGCAGGCCGTTCTGTGTCCTCATGTAGGACGAGACCAGTAGTATTTATTTCAGAAGGTCATGGAGAAGGTTCCTAAAACTGATGTGGGTGGAAGCCCTTGCGAGGTGTCAGGTGCTGTCTTAAGTATTCCGTATAGGTTAGCTTACTTAATTATCAGAACAACCCTCCGAGGCAGGAGCCAGAGGGTGGCTGCGTCTGGGGTCTGAAGCTGGGACGTAGACAGTTCATTATAAATCTGTTCCTTTTCCTTTTTGGGTTTCATGTCCCTGAATCCTTTGCTAAAATGCGAGCGCCCTTGTGAAGGAAAACAATCACCTCCATAGGGTGTTGTGGTGAATCGCTTGGATCAAGTGTCCGCCAGCCCTGCTGGGAAGCAGGTGCAGATGGGGAGTGGGCGGGCCCGATGGGGGGAGCGTGAAGAAGACCACAGGTTGTAATATCATCCAGGCAGATTGGCCCCACTGAGACGGGGATGGGGTGGTGGGAAGACTGACTTGAGCACGGAAACCAGGGCAGGAGGGGAGGCGCAGACACAGGCCGCGAAGCGCTCAATTTAACCTGGATCGTTTTTGCCTTGGATGGAGCTGGCCCCTTACTTTGGCTTCACTTTTCTTTTTCTTGGATCTGAGGAAGTGAGGTCTCCAAACATGCTGGCAGGAAAATAGGACTTTGGTCCTTACTCCTTTTTGGTTAACCTTAAAAGAACTCTTCTCCTATCTACCTCCTTAAAAAAAAAAAAAAAAAGAAGAAGAAGAAGAAGGAGGAGGAGAGAAAGAACAGTGACATCCCAAAGCAAAGCCTACAGGGAGTAGTGGGGTTGGGGTCATCGTCGGCTGAGCCACAGACCCCAGCCTGGGCTCTGGAGCCGTGCAGAAGGCAGGGCTGGGAAGTCTTTCCTGAAGGGGAAGCAAGCAGGCAGTGGAGAGCCAAGGGCCAAGGGCCCTGACCGCGAGAACACTGCACGCTTTTCTTCCTTGGGCAGGAGAAAACCCGAGCAGGTGAGGTCACTTCATAGAAAAAAGCGGTGTGGGAGACGAGGAGATGAAATGTCTGACATGAAGATTTTTAAAAATGCCATCCGTGAGTGTATTCGTGGTGATAAATCCCATCCTCAGACACTGATCCGGAAAGCCTGTTTTCTCTTTGGAGTGTGTAGGCCAAGCCATGGCTGCAATGACATTTGGCCACCCAGGGCTTCCCGCTACGCTCTGAGCCCCACTCCCCCACTCCAGCCTCTTTATAATCCTAAAAGCAGGGGATTAGTGTCAGATGAGGTCCAGTAAAACAATATTTCTGTATTTCCAAATTATTTCCAAGACCGGGCAAGGTTTTTTAGGAGCAGTGGAAAGATACGAGATGACAAGATACATGATGAAGCCTTCCTTGGGTTGATAGACTTGCCCATGTTTCCTTTCTTTTCTTTTTTTTTTTTTTAGAGAGAGAGAGAGAGAGAGAATGGAAGACACAGGCAGAGGGAGAAGCAGGCTCCATTGGGACTCGATCCATGGTCCCCATGTGGGACTCGATCCCAGGTCTCCAGGATCACGCCCTGGGCTAAAGGTGATGCTAAACCACTGAGCCACCCGGGCTGCCCTCTTTTTTTTTTTTTTTTTTCCCCCGTGGTTTAAATTCAGAGTCAACAAGCTCCACACATGTCTCTACCAGAAAATACAAATGCTGCTAGTGAACCCTGGTTACACTGTCACTGTCGTGGTTTCCTGTTCGAAGTCCTATGCTTACAAACTTTCTCATTTCATCTTGCTATCATTATGGTATAGTTAGCAGTTAAAATTTGAAGACCAAGATTTCCCATTTCTGTGGATTTCAGTAATTAGAATTTTGTGGTAGTTGAAATGGTGAAGACCGGGGCTTCCTTTAGCTAGTCCTACTTACAAAGAAATGGAGAACTTAAGATATTCATGGAACTAAAGATTACCTGCAAGGTGTTAGAATGTTCTAAAAAAAAAATCTTTTCTAAAATTTCAAATGCTTATGCAAGACCTGTCCTTTTTATAAACAGTGAAAACTTTTGGTTCTTCTATTTAGGAAATCAAAATAGAGCGGGAACCCTGAGAACCTCAGGTATAGGCAGTCCTTTATCAACCCGCTGTAAGTCACCTGCGAAGCCTCCTGTATGTCACTGACCTTTTCACGCAGCTGCTTTTGTAAGGCCTGCTCCAGACTTTCCTACACGCTTTCCTGCTCTGCCTCTTTCCTCCACATCACTACAGGGCACAATGCTGATTTATGCTTTTTCACTCATTTAGTGGACAACTTCGAAGTTGCTTGTAAAGCCTGTACCTTTCCTTGTGACCTGAAGTGGCTTTTCCGGATGCCCAGGGCAGCTAAGTGCCCTCCAGGGGCAGCTAATGGTGATCGGGCTTTGCTGGCCTCCATCCTGGGCTCTCTGAGCTGACACTGGGCAGCTGTGGGGTCTGAGACCTTGAATAAGCTGGGGGGAGAGAGAAATATTAGAAAATATTTTAAAAATGCTTTTCCCCGGGCTCCTGGGTGGCTCAGTCGGTTAAGCGCCTGCCTTTGGCTCACGCCATGATCCCGGGGTCCTGGGATCGAGTCCCACGTCGGGCTTCCTGCTCAGCCCTCTCCCTCTGCCACTCCACCTGCTTGTGCTCTCTTGTTCTCTGTCAAATAAATAAATAAAATCTTAAAACAACTTTTCCCTGGGAGGAAAACACCCCTGAACCCAGTGTTGTACACCTGCAGTGACACTTGGAGCCCCCCTGCAGTAGTCAGCGGGGGGGCCCCCTCTGAACACCTGTGCTGGCCACAAGGGAAATGGGGAGAGATCACAAAAACCCAGCTCCACCCATTACCATGAACCTCCTTGGGTTTTGTTAAGGAGGCTCCCGCATCCAAATCTCACACCTGCCACCACCCCCTGGGGCCCATTGAGTTTTAAGAAGGTGAGCAAAACTGATTTAATGCTTACTGTGTTTTAGCTAGCATACTAGTTTTAGGTTAATTTTACCTAACAGTAGAGTTGTATTTTTATGTGCATTTTGTGTATTTTCACAGTACTGCGGGATTCCCCAGAGAGTTTGTGTGCATTGGACATTCCTAAGCATCGTATGCAGTTTAGGAGCATTATTTTATATTTTATTTTATTATTATTTTTAAAAGATGTTATTTATTTATTCATGAGAGACAGAGAGAGAGAGAGAGAGAGAGAGAGAGAGGCAGAGACACAGGCAGAGGGAGAAGTAGGCTCCATGCAGGGAGCCCGATGTGGGACTCGATCCAGGGTCTCCAGGATCAGGCCCTGGGCGGAAGGCAGATGCTAAATCGCTGAGCCACCGGGGCTGCCCTATTTTATATTTTAAATGATTGCTGTGAGTTACTGTTCGCTTTTCATGCTGCATTGCTGATGGTATTGGGGTTTGTGTGATGCCCAGTTCATGGTCAGGAATGGGTGCCCACCTGGTAAGACTTTGAATAGGGGCAGTCGAGCCCGCTTTACATCCCTTCACCCCATGGTGGGGGCAACAGAAGAGCTGCAGGGGGTGCACACACTCCTTCCTTAAAATTAAAAAATTCACATGTCTCTTCCCTCCCCCCTCCTGCTGCTCAGAAGCAACCATAAAAACCAGTCTGAGTTGTGGATTCAGTTTGCCATCTCCTTGCTTTTGTCATGAGTGGGTAACTCTTGAGTTCCCATTCTGAAGATTATCTCTTGCTGGTTTGAAATCCAAAACAGGCTTGTTTCGGAAAGCCACTAGCTAGCGAGCAGATAGCTAGGTTTTCTAGCCTTCATGTGGTTGCAACGTTTGAATGCTTGATTGGAAAAAAAATATGCTTTTACAAAGTTCACGAAAGTCCTGCCTTCTCACCCCCCTCTTCAGGGACCTGAGTCATTGTGGGACAAGCCCCCGAGCCTGCTGTTGGGTTTTTTTTTTTTTTCCCTTAGGTGTTGCTGTTGATTTGCTGTAGCACATTCATTAGTTCCAAAGGTTCCAGAACGTCTCACCATGGCCCTGCTGAGCTGTGGGAACCCAGGGGGCAGGTCGGAGAAAAGCCAGAGCTGTGGCTGGGAGAGGAACGTGCACCCCCAGCGTCAGTAGGAAGCCGAAGGAATGAGCTTGGCACTCCAGGAGCATAAAGGCGGGGAGTAGAGACCCCAAAGGGAGACTTGGCAGCTGTCCCGGAGAAGAGGTGGAGGGAAGAGCATGTGCCATAGATTGGAAAAGGTGGAATGGGAGGTAGCTGGAGACGAAGCTGGAAATGTAGCCGAATCCCCAAAGGACCCATAGAGCCTGGCGGCCGTATGGGCCCTGCTCCCTTGGTAGTAGGGAGTGAGTAGAATATTCCGAGCTGTGCTGTGGCCCCATCAGATGGCTCAAAGCCTGGGAAATTGGGCAGAAAGTGTGGGTGTGAATCCTGGCTCTGCCAGCTACTTGCTCTGGAACTTGGGCAGGTATTTTGAACGTCTTTGCCACCATCTCTTGCTCTGCAATATGAGGACAATGAGGACACCTTCCCCAAGTTGTCCCAAGGATAAAGGAGTCACCATATGTAAATTCCTGGCACGGAATCGCACCCCTGAGGGCTGGTGGGGATGTGACCTGCCACGGAGGAGCAGCGCACAGGATGGTTGGCATGCGACACAGCCAGGAGACGGGGGACCTGGTTTGCAGGGCTTTTATGTGATAGTCTGGCAGCAGTTTGCAGAGATGTGCCCTGGGGGATGCTGGTCGCCTGAGTTCTTTTGGAGGGGGGCTGTGTGTGGTCAGCAGTATCCTTGCCTGCTTCTCCTCTGTACCCCACGTCGTGAGCCTGGCCTGCTGGGCGGTGGTGGCAGGAAGAGACACAAGAGAAATTTCAGGAGGCCGAGGAGCTTGGGCTTGATGCAACTTCAGAAGCCTTCTATTATCTTGTCTTTTGGGCGACACGGTGACTCTAGTGCCCCAGTTGTTCTAACGGGTAGATACGTAATTGGATCTCAGCTGGCTAGGCTGCCTTGCAAACTAAAAGAAAATTGCCATTTTTAGTTTTATGCGGGTTTCTTCGGGGAGATGTGGACAGATATCATGGGGATATTTGCCTTTAATTTAAAATGAGTTTCTTTGGAAATCCATTGGATTATACGTCTAAACCTTAATGTTGAGAAAACTCTTTTCCGAGACACGAAAGTATTAGTCCATTAGGAGCCTCTCCGAGGCAGCGGGGACTCTGGGTACGGAACCCCACTCTGGAATGGAGGCTGCCAGCAGGGGATTATCTAGGACTTGGGTTTAGGCAGTTTGCAAAAACAATTCAGCAAAGTCTATAAAGGCAACGGGGGGAAATAGTATTGCTTTTTTTGTGCTGCCAACCAGGTTTGTCACACGGATTAGTAATTTAGATAGGAACAGCCATGAATCACTGCTTAGAGTTTCGCATTTAATTTTATCCTGGAAGCAATTTCCTTTCAAATTCTCGAGCTGTAGTTATCATTAATGAATTAAACATTATGAAACCCAGAGAACCACTAATTCATTTTGAAATAAGTAGACGTTTAAGTCTGAAAAAGAAACCTTACATTTTGTTCAGTGGTGTTTAATATTTTCAAGCTGACAAAATGTGGACTGACATTTCGCGGCTTGGCGTCCCCACCCCGGAGGGGTTGGTGGCTGGTCCCGGGGCCCGTGTGCCTGAGATCTTGGCTGCAAAGAAGAAATCGAGTGTTCTCGGTGGCCAGCGACTGGGTGTTTTCCAGAGGGGAAAGATTAAAATATTTGGAAAAGGCAGCTGATTAGAGTCCCAGCTCTCCGCCCAGAGTCCTTATCTCCAGTGCTTTCCAGCTTAACCCTCTCTGTCCCGTCCTCTCCCGGGACACCTGCCGTCTCTTGGGATAGCCCCCTTGGTCATCGGGGCCGTTGAACACAGCCTGGGAGAGCTCCAGCCTCTCGGACCCTCGAGTCCAGCTCCAGGAGAGCACGTCCCGGTGCAGGTGACCACTGGGCGGGAGCCGCGTGGTGACACAGCAAGTGCTTGAGGAGTGTAGAGCACACGGGGAGAGGGACGCAGACTCCTTATATCCCGGGCCTGGAAGACACGTTCAGGTTTGTTTGTTTTTTGTTTTTTGTTTTTGTTTTTGTTTTTTTTTTTACTCAAAGATACTTGAATGTCAAAAGCTGGCTAGAGAATTGGCAGATTGTGTCTCCATCCACGTTGCGTGAACGCCGCTACCTTCAGAAAAAGGTAAAGGGGCTGCGCATCAAGGCCCCTTTGATTTGGTTTGGACACGGAAGGTGTCTAGCACTTTTGTTTAACTTGTTACTGTTGTTGTTGGTGGTGGTTTTTTTTTCAGATGGGATTTCACTCCCATCTCACCTCCTTTGAAAATCTGCTTTGTCCACTCAAGTTCTTTTTGGAAGGGTCATCTTGTCCATGGGCAGCCCGTGACCTCGTCTGAGCCTCAGTTTTCTTGTGTGTAAAATGGGGATGATAATACCTGCCCTCTTTCTCTGTCACACAGATGGTCGTGACCATTAAATGAGATCATGGATGTGAAAACACCTGTCTAGTACCTTTTATAGTATGGGAGGCAGAGAGGTGCTAAAAGGCTCAGGATGGAGGAAACAGGATTTCCTCCTTCCTCCCCTCCCCTCAGGATCTGATTAGGTCTCACTTCTTAGGGGAGGGAAGGTTCCTCTGAGGGACTCAGGGCCTTGTCTTTCTTCCTCCATTTCCATGAGGTGGGCAGAAGAGGTTTCACAGATATATTTTCTCTTTCTTAGTTGGTGCTGCTTCCAAATCAAGAGGATTTTGTGGGGCTCCTGGGTGGCTCAGTCAGTGAAGCATCTGCCTTTCGCTCAGGTCATGATCCCAGGTCCTGGGATCAAGCCCCCCATGGGCTCCCTGCTCAGCTGGGAGTTTGCTGCTCCCTCTCCCTCTGCTTCTCCCCCTGCACGTGCACTCTCTCTCTCTCTCTCTCTCTCTGTCAAATAAATAAATAAAATCTTTTTTTTTTTTTTAAATTTTATTTATTTGTTCATGAGAGACACAGAGAGGCAGAGACCTGGAGGGAGAAGCAGACTCCTCGCAGGAAACCTGATGCGGGACTCAATCCCTGGACGGGGATCACGCCCTGAGCCAAAGGCAGGGGCTCTGCTGCTGATCCACCCCGGCATTCCAATAAATAAAATCTTTAAAAGAAGAGGAGGTATTTGTGACTCCTCAGTTCTTCATTTCTACCTTATATTAATTTCCCAGGGCTGCCCTAACAAAATACAAGGAATCGTGTAGCTTAGGACAACAGAAATTTATTTCTCTGATGGCTCTGGCAGCTGGATGTCTGAATTCAAGGTGTCAGCAGGTGACGCCCCCCCCAAAACCTGTAGGGGAGGATCCTTCCTTGCCTCTTCCAGCTCCTGGTGTTGCTGGCGGCCCTTGGCTTGCAGATGCACCTACTCTCTGCCTGTGTCGTCTTATGACCCCCTTTCCTCAGGTGTCTCCTCTTCTCCTGACAGCACATGAGTGGTGTTGGATTGAAGGCCCTCCCAGTAGTATGACCTCGTCTTAGCGAACTACCTGTACACCGGCCCTACTTCCCAGCAAGGCCACAGTCTCAGGTACAGGGGACTAGGACCTGTGCATACACTTTTTGGAGACTTTCTTTGTTTTTGTTTTTGTTTTTAAAGATTTTATTTTATTTATTTATTTTTAAAAATATTCTATTTATTTATTCACAAGAGACACAGAAACACAGGTAGAGGGAGAAGCAGGCTCCCTGCGGGGAGCACGATATGGGACTCCATCCCAGAACCCCAGGATCATGTGCCCTGAGCCAAAGGCAGACGCTCAACCAATGAGCCACCTAGGCATCCCTTTTTAAAGATTTTATTTATTTATTCATTAGAGGCAGAGACACAGGCAGAGGGAGGAGCAGGCTACATGCAGGAAGCCTCACTTGGGACTCAATCCCGGGTCTCCAGGATCACACCCTGGGCTGAAGGTGGTGCTAAACCACTGAGCCACCCGGGCTGCCCTGGAGACCCTCTTTGATACCCCTAGACACACGCACACACACGCACACACACGCACACAGGTGGATTGCTACTCATTCACACCACAGCTTTAAGCTCCTTTGCAGAGGGGCTGCATTCACCGCCCTGGACAGAGAGGCAGCCCCCCGATCTTTCCAGACCTGCTGGCTGTGTGTCCCCGGTGACGGCCTCGCGGGGTGTCCAAGAGCTCCGCCGCACCTCGGAAGCAGCTCAGAGGTCGGATTAGCACCAAACCACCCTCTCTCGCGCTCTGTTGACGACTGGCATCTCCTGAGCCTGAAACCAAGAAGCCTCGATGGTACCAGTGGGAAGTGCGAAAGGCCTTCCAGTTTTGTTTTTTTTTTAAGATTTTATTTATTTATTTATGATAGACAGAGAGAGAGAGAGAGAGAGAGAGAGAGAGAGAGGCAGAGACCCAGGCAGAGGGAGAAGCAGGCTCCATGCAGGGAGCCCGACGCAGGACTCGATCCCAGGACCCCAGGATCACGCCCTGGGCCAAAGGCAGGCGCTGAACCGCTGAGCCACCCAGGGATCCCCCCCTTCCAGTTTTATTTGAAACGATCAGTTTTATCAGAAGTACTGAGTTGGGAATTTGGGCAAGTGCATACGGCGGCCCCTCGTATGCACGGGGCCGGGCACGCGGGGGCTCTGGCGTTGTGCGTGCAGGTGGCTGGGACCCAGGGAGCCCCAGCTTGGCCAGAAGTGGGGCTCGGCCATCCCGGGCTGGGTGCCTGACATAACTCGGCAAGAGAAACGTGGTTGCCCCCAGGGGGGTTCGTACTGTCAGGACGAAGCCAGCAGACTGAGTTAGTCCTCGTTTTGCTCCCGTCTTGCCAAGGGAACTTAGGCCCGGTTCTTACTAGAGCAGGATCCTTGGTGTCTCATCTGTGTGTGAAAAGAGTGAAATTTGCTGCATCATGATGTCTGCAGGGCAATTAATGGGTTGCTGTGTGCAAGCCGCTGGCCGACCTCAAGGAAATAGGGGTTGTTCATGAGGACAGCCATTCACTAGCTCTGTCTCCACCAGTAAATGGATTTTAGGCTCAGACGGGGGCGTTTAAATAAGAACATGGTCTGAAATGCAGAGGGTTGGTTGAGGAGCTGCTGGTCTTGTATCTCAGGGCCCTGCCAGGCCCAGGAGGAGTGCAAGAGACTTGCCCTGGGTGGGAGCCCGCCTGCCAGATACGATGGAAGGGCCGAGGGAAGGCTGGAGGCTTGGGGTGTCCCCTTGGGGTGATGGGTTGCAATGGGAAGTTGAAGCAGGTAAAATTGGGGAATATTGCCAGAAGTGGCAGTATCAGGGACAGAGTCCCGGTGCTAGGGAATGGGGTTCAAGGGATGGCAGGTCCAGGTGCTTGGGGGAGGGAGAGGCAGCCAGGGGTCCAGTGAGCTTCAGACCTGAGGGCTAAGGAACAAGAAAGAACGCAAGTGTAGGTAGGGGAGCTGGGGCAGGAAGTCAGGGCTGAGCTGGCATTCTGGGGAGACTTGGGTGGGGCCCCAGGGGGTTGCCCCAAAAGTCCCCACACATCTCCACTAGGGTTAGGGTTGGTCCTAGAAACTGGTGTAGGTGGGAGGGATTCCTTTGTGAGAAACGAGGGCTGGAGCAGCCCGACCCCAGGTTGAGACAGACCACTTCTGGGATGGAGCCATCATCCTCCCTGCTTCATTTATTTGAGTAGACTTAGTAGGCTCAGTAGGAGAAATCCCAGAATAAAGCTTAACTCCTCTCTACCACCTGAGCATAAGCTAGAGTTGTTTTTCCTGCTGCTGCTGCTGCTGCTGTTTTAGTTGTCTCCTTCCTTAAAATCACGGGGCAAGTGCATTATTTTGGAAAACACCCGAACGTAGATGTTTAGATACCTCATGACAAATTCACCTAAAATGACTATTGATGAATGGAGCTGGGACTGCGAAGTGTTTTGTTTTAATATTGCCATCCCCAAACAGAATGAACAAAGCGCCCCCCCCCAGGCCTATGTTTGATTGCTGGCCAGGGCCTAGAAGACCTGAAAATCGTGTGAACTGTTTGCTACTTCTGTACCTGGTCCAAGCAGAATGCGGCCATGAACCATGAGGCCTGGCATTTAAAAGAAATATTTGTACACACAATGGAATATTAGCCGTAAAAAAAAAAAAAAGAATGAAATCTTGCCACTGGGGACAACATGGATGGATCTAGAAGATCTTAGACTAAGTGAAACAAGTCAGAGAAAGACAAGTGCCATATTTCACTTAGACGTGGACTCCAAAAAATAAAACAAGCAAAAACAGAAATAGTCATAAAAACAGAGAACAAACTGGAGGGACAAGGGGGTTATGAGTTACAAACTTTTGATTATAAAACAAATAAGTCACGGGTATGAGAAGTACAGTGCAGGGAATGATAATGTATGAGGACGACACATATCGTGATGAGCAGTGCGTAATGTATACAATTGTGTCGAATCCCTATGTTGTACACCTGAAACTAGTATAACACGTTATGTCAGTTATACTTGTGTTATAGGAATGTGAAGAAGAAATAGTAGGTTATGAGAAGAACTGCAGTAACGTGTAACAGACCGTGAGGAGCATCCCTGTCTCTGCTTGGAGAGAAAACCCTGTTTGTGTGGCTGTTGCAAATTGGCTTCATTTTGCCAGGACCCGAACCATAATATTCTGAAGCCCAAAAGGGTCAAAAGCAAGGCCCGGACAAAATATGTGGCAGCTTTTGATGTAAAAATTATTTTAGTTTCCCCATGAAAATGAAATCCCCTAGACCGTGTTTGATGTCCTGAGGAAGGCATCGAAATTAGGAGTTTGGTGATCAGGGTTTTTGTTGTGACTCGACTCTGGATGAATCATTTAATTTCCTGAAAGTCTCAGTTTTTCTTATCTGCAAAGTAGGAAATTTCTTTTACACTCTCTTCCTTTTCCAGTGTTGGGGGTAATCCATTGAGTAGTGTACACAGCACTGGAAATGGACATATTTTTCAACTGGTAAGTGGGGATGATCAGCACAAAGGTAGAAAGTCAGAATCTCTATTTTATGCCTGTCCCCCTGCATCTTATTTTAATTAAATTCACTCCAGAGTTTTGATGGAAAAATGCTTGTTTTTCCGTGTTTTACTACTTAATTAATCTAAAATGTTACCCTGAGTAATGGCACTATATCTAGACAAGGGCTGTTCCAAGAGGAGAAATTGTGCAGAAGGATGTTTGTAAATAATGCTTAGGTGACACGATTGTGATAATTATGGCTTTTTGAAGATGAGTTTTATAGCAAGTCTTCAATTTTCCTGTCACTTTTTTCCTGGGCTCTCCCACTTAGGCAAGCACATTTGTTTCATGGAACTAGCTGTTCAGGGATCTGAATCCTGAGAGAGCTCAACAGCTCTGTGAATCCACTTTTCATTTGCTGTGGCTAATTTTGCAGACCCTCAAAGAGGAGGAAGATTGCTCTGCTGTCCCCCATCTCCACCCCGAATAAAGAGGTGTAGCAAATCTCCAACTACTCAGTCTCCAGTTCAAATGAATAGCCATCCCTGCATCAGACTAACCTTGAATGCTCTGCCGGACCCTACGTGGCCAGAAGGGCCCTAGTGATGATGCTCTGATGATGCTTTGTGTGGAATTCCCGTCCCAAGAGTGACCACCTCCCCCCATTCCCGTCCATCCCTTCTGTGCCTGTGCTTGGGAGGCTCTGAGTACTGGAGGCGGCATGAAAGTGCAGGACCCTCCTGTAGTTAAGTATAAGACCCTCAGAAGTCTTTGAAATAAACTCTTGGGACCCCCAGGCTTTGAGGCTTTCCCCAGGAGGGGGACCCATTTAATATTTCATCATGTTGTTCTCCAGCTTAGGGGTCTTCTCTAGCTTCTGGTTGTTTGGAGTCTTAACCATCAGTTTCATGATCTTCACTTATTCACCAGCTCAACTGGAATCTAATTGCAGATAGAAGGCAGCCAGTAAACTTTGTTAATGGATCTTTTGGAAGCTTCTAGAGTCAGAATTGGAGGAGCCCTTAGAGGTCATTTTGTCCAGCCTACCAATGAGAACTCAGGCCCGGAGAAGCTGAGTGACTGGTCCAGATGAACGAATGGAGAGCCAGGACAGGAACCCAGGGCTCTTGAACTACCTGGATCTAGGGAGACATGGAGTAAGGAATACTTAGCAGATGTGCTCTCTTTTAGTTAGGTTATATCCAAATTATGTGGATTAGAATGTCCTAATTTTATTTTAAAGATTTTATTTATTTATTCATGAGACATAGAGAGGGACAGAGACACAGGCAGAGGGTGAAGCAGGCTCCACGCAGGGAGCCCGATGTGGGACTCGATCCAGGGTCTCCAGGATCACGCCCTGGGCTGAAGGCGGCGGCGCTAAACCGCTGAGCCAGCTGGGCTGCCCTAGAATGTCCTAATTTTATTACAAGTTTATGGTTGGCTCCTGCTAAACCAGAATTCCCGTGTAATGCTACCTTGTTGTAAAGCTTTAAAAATGCATTGATTTACTTTTCTGAGTTAGTGGCCCAAACTGACTCTTAGATGGCAGGGAATCTTGGTTCCCCTAGGAATCATTGCAAATATTGGTTGTAATCCTATAAAATGATAGCTTCAGAGCATGGATTTGGCATGAATACAAGCCACAGAATATATTCCAGCATTCCTCCTCTCCTCTGCCACATTAGCTTATTTAAAATAAAATATTTTGGTTATTTGAATTATTCCACATGACCTTTAAAACCCTGTTTGCTGTTATTTTATAGTTCTGGAGACAGAGTCAATGAGTTCTCTTAATCCTGGAAAAATCATGTGATTTTCTGATATTATACCACTTGCATTCTGATGGGGTATGGATTTCTCCTTCTCCTTCTCCTCCTCTTCCTCCTCTTCCTCCTCCTCTTCCTCTTCCTCCTCCTCCTCCTTCTTCTCCTCCTTCTCCTTCCCTACCATTTTCACATTAGGTTGAACACAGACTCAGGCAAGGTATAAGCTTGGGAGTGAGATTTGCTTGGCTTGTTTACCTTCTCCCATTGTTGAAGTGGCTGTGATTCAGCACCAGGTTCTTCTCTCCCTGATGTGCTTGGGAGGAGGGGTATGTGAAATCCCAAGGCATCAGTGGAAGTGTGACCATCATATTAGAATGTTCTTTGTGTTGAAAGCTGTACCCACTACTTCCTGATGACCCCCACTAAAATAATAACACGTTCTAGAAGAACGCCATCCGAGCTTCTAAATACACACTACCTCCTCAGTTGAGAAGAAAAGAGAAAGGAATTCTGAATAGGTTGTTTGAAGCAGGCAGGATAAGGACATCACGGATTATAAATTTTTCTCTAGGTGGTTGTGTGTAAGTGTGTGTCTTAGCAAGTTCAGATCGCTTTGCTCTCTTCAAAGTGAGAGCTTGCTTTTTCTCCCCATGTACTTGTGCAGCTCAGATACTTGTGACATTGTAGTCTGTATAACGAATTACTGCCTCAGGGGGTTTGCTGCTTCTTCTGCACCATAGAGAAGGGGTCTGGCTCGAGGCCTGTTTACCAGGGGTAGTGCATGGAAGTTTCTACTTGGCCTGTATTGGCTGAGGAACAGAAATAACGATTGAAGCTGAGTGAAAACACTTATTGTTAACAGTGTGGTGAAAACTGGGAAAAGAAAGTAATATTGCAGACATCACCTTATCGTGGGGAACCAACACTTGTGGCAGAGGGAAAGTGGGACTTAGAGTTATAAGGTCAGATTTAAATTCAACCTTGTCTCAGACATGGGAACTGGTTAAGTCATGCAACCCTGACTTTTAATTGAAAAAATGAGGATGATGGGCAGGGAGAATGGGCATAATGGTGATAGTGGTGACATTTGCTTTATTCTGTGGCAGGCTGAGTAATGGCCCCCCAAAGATGTCCTTGTCCTAATCCCTGGAACCTGTGAGTGTTCTCTTATATGGCAAAAGGAACTTTGTAGAAGGGATTAGGGATCTGAAAATGGGAGAGATTATCCTGGATTATTTGGGTCTGTCCAAAGTAAGTACAAGGGTCCTTTCTTGTAAGAGGGAGGCAGCAGAGGAATATTTGGAAGGAGCCATGGCTTAAGGAACACAGGCTGCCTCTAGGCAAGGAAATAGATTTTCCCCTCAGGGCCTCCAGAAGGAACCAGCCATGCCCACACCTTGACTTTATCCTATGGAGACCGACTTCAGACATCTGGTCTCCAGAACTATAAGAATAAATTCATGTGGTTTTAGGCCACTAAGCTTGGGATAATTTGTTACAGCAGCAATAGAAAACGCGTGTCTCACAGCTCTTGTAATGATTAAATGTGACTTTGTATTTATATATTTATAAACCTCAAAGTGCTGCATAAGTGTTAGTAATTTCAAAATGCATTTTTATATTCATCTAGATTTCCAGGTGAAGGTGGGCTAGCTATGTCAGGAAGACCAAGAGGACAGCTTCCATTATGCAGTGAACAAACAGATTGGGTCTAAAAATGTAAAACCCATGTTATCAAAGATTTCTAAATTGTGAAATTGTTCCTGGTCATTAGGTCAAAAGTGAGTCACTTTTTTTGATCCGGCAGGTGTATGCCTTCCTTTCGGTATTTGTGAGTCTCAGCCTTGCATGAGGTAGAGTCACCGGCAGAGCTTTTAAAAGTCCCAGTGTGCAGGCCTCACCCCAGGACAATTAAGTCAGAACCTCTGCAGGTGGCTCTTGAGCAATGGTATTTTTTAAAGCTCTTCCAAGCTTTAAAAAGCTTGGTAGTGTTCAGCCAAGAATGAGACCCGCTGCAGAGGTATTGTGTATGCTGAAGTAAGATTTTAAATCCGTCTTCTGAGGTCTGATGATCCAGATGTTCTTTTGAGTTTTGGGGAAGATGCTCTTCCAAGGACTGTAGGTTACATCTTTCAATGATATTGACTTCCCAATGTATGAGCTATGGTATAATTCTGGCAAGAAAGGCAAAAAGTATGAGTGAGCCAACAACTCTTGAGATAGATGTTCGGCAAACAGATTGGTGTGCCCCGATGGCAGACACAGTTTCAGTAAACAAATACCTTTCTCCTTGTATTGCCCAAAGGTTTTAAAAAGTATTAGTGAGGGAGAGAGAAGAAAGACGTGGAGAGCTTTTCCTTAAATGATTGATCCCCATGAGGATTGAGAAATATTGTTTTTACTCATATTTTGCATCCTTAAGTTTCCAGTCTGGAGGAAAAAGTAATCATTTTGAAATTTCTTCCTTGGCAATCATTGTTGGTAGAAGCTGTGGTCTTTGAAAGTTACCTCCCTGTGTTCCTGGGTGGTTTGAGCTGAGACGTGTCGCCGAGGGCCTCTCTGGGCTGCCTGTCGCTAAGATGGCCCTGGTCTTTGACAGCAGGTGAAGTCATCTGCATTGTGTATGTCACAGGGAGGGTATCGTAGATAAAATCGTTTTTTATAAATCAAAAGATGCTATGCAAATGTTGCTGTTGTATTATCAGTGGGGATTCTGGGTTGAAGTTAAAAAGATGATAGAAAACGCATAGCATAAACTTATTATATTCATGTATAAAAATAGATGAGGGTCCTTATTTTCTGGGTTCTAACGTGGTGATCAAATAGAAGCACTGTCTGGTACCTCTAGATGGCATGTGATATATTTTTTTATTGGTCATTTAACCAGTTGGGTTTAATTTTCTTATCTATAAATGAAAACATTAATGATTGGCTTTCTTCAGGCTGCCTTAGGTGAATTTAGGTATCCAGACAGTAGGGCAGGACTCAAGTGTAGCTGTGGATGATATTGTTTCAGCTTAAATCTCGGCTCTGAAGCTTACTCTCTGGGAGACACTCAGAAAACGATTTAATCTCTCTGTACCTCAGTTTCTGTATCCTTAAAATGGGTAAACGGGATACCTTCTCATAGGACTGTTGCAAGGATTAGGTGAGGCCCATAGAAAACTTGGTACCATTTCCAGGTGTGTCCACTTCCTCACCCTTGAATCTGGGGCAGCTTAGAAGCTTGGGTCAGTGTTTTTTCCACCTTTCTTTCTTCCCTCCTTTTCTCTTCCCTTCAATAAATGTTTATTGGATACCTACTAGAAACTATACCGTGGCTACAGTATTAATGCAGAGTAGACGCTGTGGTCCAGAACTTTAATGGTTTAAAAATTTGATTTTAAATATTGATACAAAGTGGTGATGGGGGGAGGGACTTGGGCGAGTAAAGCCTGTCTGGTTCTGTTAGATCAGAAATGTAAGACTTCACGTGGCTTATCTGTACCAACCCGACTCAGATCAGAAGATGTTCTTCGTAATTGTGGGTAACAGTAGATGGTCTTGGGGACCAAACAGAGGAAGGTCATTGGCGTGTTGCTGATGTTCTGAGTGGTTCCCTGGGAAGCTGATAAGGCTCTGATCCATTTTGCTACAGAATCAGTCATTTATCAAAGCGAACATGGTAGTTGGGCATTTCTGTGTGCTTGGCACTGTGCCAGCTGCCCTGGGGGGCCTGGTCCCTGCGAGTGGAGCTTCCTGAGTATCAGAAGACTTTACAGTTGAGGAGTGGGGTGCTTATGTAGAGTGAATGCTGGGTGGGAGCTTCAGGGAGTTTGCACCACATCTATGAGCTCAAAGAAGATTTTGGGGTATTTTGTGGTTCATGAAATTGTTTCTTTTTTTAACCCAAATTTTGGGTACCATTCATTCACAAACAGGTTTACTTTGTTGTCATGAATTTAGACTTTTTTCATAGAGAGTAGTCCAAAATGAAATCCTCTGTCCCCAAGATTTCCCTCAGGACATATTGCTTGTGCTTTAACCAAGTCTCTGTAGCTTAACCCTGCTTTTCAGTATCATGGGTTTTACTCTCGATGAGCGCTATTAATCAAGTTCGGTGATGATCATGATATCCCTTTGTGTTATTTTCTTTTTTCTTTTAGATTTACTTATTTTAGAGAGAGATTGTGTGTGTGCACAAGTAGGGGAACAGAGGGAGAGAGTCTTCAAGCAGATTCCCCCTTGAGTGTAGAGCCCATCACAGGGCTAAGTCTCACGCCCCCTGAAATCATGACCTGAGTGGAAACCTATCAGTCTGACGCTTCACTGACTGGGCCACCCAGATGCACCCCACCCCCCCATTTGTGTTATTTTCTATTCTGCTTGTAAAGATGCAAAAGGAGAATTATTTTAAGATCATAGAATAATTCTGGAGAATGCTCAAAGAAATTTTGTATTTTTACCAATGCTACTTAGAACCACACATGAAAAATGATAATGAGGATTATAATGATGATAATGATTACATTCTGCTTTCAAGTGGTTATTCTATTCCAGATACTACCCTGAGGGCTTTGCACACATATTCTCCTTTTATCACCTGGCAACTGTGTGAGCCCATGCTTTCTTAGTGTTCACATTTTACAGATGAAGAGCACTAGGGCACAACAAGGTTGGATATATTGTCCAAGTTCAAATGGTTCACCACTGAAAGGTCTACTGTGTGACTCCAGATGGGTCTGACAGATGTGCTTTCTATGCTACTGTGTTATTGCTTTGGGCAAAATCCACATTAGGAGGGTGGTGAAGAAGAGCCTCTAGAAGAGAAGGGAAGGGTCTATTAAGTCATTCACCTCCGTATGTCCCTGACAGGTTTGGATGAAGGGTCATTGTATTTAAAAAGATAGAGACACTGAGCTGCTGAGAAATTGAGTATTGCTTCAGGTCACAAAGTAAATCATTGATAGAACTTAATCCAGAACCAGCTGCTCTTCAAACTCTTCCAGTGAAGAACGTTCAGCCTACCTGATTACACCACCTACATCAATTCAAATACATCGATGAAGGAGAGATCCATTTTGTTATGGGTCATCCGAAATCAGAAGTTTGAGAATTTTTTTAATTTGGATTAAATTCTAAAACTTCTTTCATGTTTTGGAAAATGGCACAGGCTTTGGCATCTGCTCAGTGGGTTGTCTGAGTAATCTGACAGATTACTGCCAACTCAGCGGTGAATACTTCCCTTTATGGGGCTGTTGGGAGGAGTGGGCACCTAGAACTTGGTCTGTATTCTCTGCAATTGCTCAGTGATTGATTACTTATTATGCTTTCGAAAGAACTTTAGAAGAGAGAGCAGGATTCTCAAAACTAGTCAAAGGCCCAGGGAAATTCTTCAGGGTCAACTTCAAGGTAGCAGAAATGGAGCTTTTCTATAAAAAAAACCCTCTGGCCATACCACGTAGCAGTTGCATCTCAGTTTTTGTGTGTGGGGTACTAGAGACCATTTGCTTTGGACAGAGGACTTAGTGTTTAGGTTATGAGCTGTTAACCTACCCCACCCCCCAACCTTACACCCAGGGCAGCATTTCCCTGGATCAACAGCTAACAGGAAGTAAGGAAGGCTCCTACCTCTATCCAGGCTCCCCCCCTCCCCTTCTGTGTTCTTCTCCAGACTGGTTAAGATCCAGGATCTCCTCTGGCTAACGGGTGTGCTGGATATTCTCCATTCATCCCTCCAGATCAATCTCCTGTCTCCCCAGACCTTGTTGGGCTGCATCACCCTGCCTCCCTTGCCTCTTGGCTTCAGGTTGGGGTTGACTACTGGCAGGAGATGGTAGGACACAGAGAAGAGAGAAGTCAGATCCCTCCTCCCCTTTCCCATATCCTTGATCCCTCTCCATCCGAGCCCCATTTCCCTCTCCTCCCCCCCCAGCTCCTGCTGGGCAGGCCCATTTTCCAGATTCCAAAACTTCAAGCTTTTATTGATTGTGGAGACAGCTCCCTTCTCTTGCCTTTCAGTTCTGGGGTTGGTAGGGGTCTTCTGTCGCTAATCCCTGGCAGCCTGGAGAGGACCCTCACCCCTGCCCAGACCTGCATATGGTCCCTTCCTTAGCTCTCCTCCAACACTCCTCAGGAATAATGTAACAGTGTCCAGCTGAGGTCATGTAGACTGGATCGCTGTGTATTAGAATGGTAAGCGTATGAGTGTTGCTTGCTATTCCCTTATGAGCTTCCAGTTTAGTTAGAGGAAGGTGATAGCAGAGGAAGGGTAGTAATTTATTTTTATTTTTAATTTTTACCATATCTGACATACATACTTCTTTTTTAGGGAATCATTCAAACATGTGGTTGTAATTATTAATGGTCAGAAAAATTACAGAAGCTCAATGTCTCTTGCAAAAATATTGAGAAACCTAGAAAACTTTGATGTAGTGGCAGAGAGAGAGAGAGAGAGAGAGAACAGAGTCAATAAGATAACCTATTCTTCCTGCCCCCGCCGCCCCCCATAGAGCTTTAGTTGGCTGATGTGATAGAGGCCCAGAGGCAGATTTTCAGTGGAGCATCTGATATGTGCCAGGCACAGTTCTAGATGCTGCGGACGCAGCACCAGATAAGACCTGGAGCTCATGTGCTGGGGACTGAGGGGGTGACGTCAAGCAAAATAGAATAGGTAAGTTACCTACAGTGTTAGAGGATGTTGTGTCTAGAGAGAGATAACCAAAGGGAGAGGGGAGGGGATGCTGGGAGGTGTTGCAATTCGTAAAGAGGCAATCAAGGAAGGCCTTCTTAAGAAAGTGGCGTTTGAGCATAGACTTGAAGGAGGCGAGGAGGAAAGACACAGCAGTATCTGACAGAAGAGGTCGCAGGCCCTGGGAAGGGTGAGCCAGGGGAGGCCCCGGGAGGGGGGGAGTGATGGCACACACACGGGCCATTGTGAGAACTTTGGTTTTACTTCTCAGCCATGTGTGGCTATCCTAGGCTTTGGGGAGGAGTCCTCTGCTCTGATTTTTGTTATAATAGCATCACTCTGGATGCAGTACTAAGAGTAGACTGTAGGGGGCAAAGGAGGTGTGGGGAGCACGACCACCCTATTGTCAATGCTGGGGGGGGGGGGGGGGGGAGAGGGGGTGACCAGGACCACAGTGTGGGAGGGGAGGAGGGAAAAGTGCTGGGATTCCAGACACCTGTAAAGAGCAAAACTGATGGGGTAGGTGGGATATGAGGTTGAAGTACGCCCGGGTGATGCTGAGGGTTTGGGCCTGTGCTGCTGGAAGGATAGAGTTGCGGGTAACTGAGATGGGGAGGACTGTGGGAAGAGCAGATTTTGGGGTGTGTAGCGGGGAGACCAAGAATTCCATCCTGGACATGTTAACTCTGAGAAGTTTATGAGAACCCCCAGTGGTGACCTCAGATGTGTGACTGTTGTCAGTGTTTAAATGGCAATTATAATGTTGCATTTTCAAATTATGTTACCCTCAGTGGCTGGTTTTCTCTGAGGTATGTTTTAAGAAAAAGCGATGTTTCTACCATGGGCCATAGTGATTTTGAGAGAGAGACTTAAGACAGCCTGTATTTTCCATTGATGCAAAGCTGTCTTTGCATCGTTCACAGAATCAAGGGCACTTGTGGGAATTTATTCTGAGCCAAGAGACTTCTGGCACTGTTTTACCAGCTCCTGCGATAACTGCACCAAACCTTTTTTAGAGCAGAGCTGCGTGCGGTGGCACGATGCAGTGAGGGTCTCAAGTCAGCCACAGAAGCAGACCTCATGCAAATGGAAATAGCACATTTAGCAAAGTTCCTGTTTGCTTGTGTGTTAAAACTTTGCTGTCCTCCTAGATCTATTTTTGCTTTTAAATATTATCCTGCTCCCTCGTTCTGGTGCTTTCCTCTCCACTTCTTTTTATTTATTTCTGAACATTCTGTTTCCTTGCTGGCAAGGTCACGTTTGCTCCCAAAGGGAAGTTAGACCACAAGTAGGGGAAAAGAATACCAGTGTTTACTGAGCAGCTGTTAGGTGCTGGGTAGTGGGCTGGATACCTTACCAAGTACCCTCCTGATCCTAAAAACAATATTTTGAGATAGGTGTGACTGTTCTTGCCTGACAGGTGAGGAAATTGAAACTCGGTGAGGTTAAATGATTGGCCTGAAGGCCACGGTAGCTAATTGGTGATGAGTTGAGATTCCAGTTAGTGACTTTCCAAGGTCTCCGGCCTTTGCTCTGCCCAAGCAAAGTCCTCCCTTCAGGCAGTTGTGCTTCTCGATGCGAGTGCATTGCTTTGGCCTTCTTATCCATGAAGAAGTGCTAGTATTTCCGCACCTGCTGCCCCTTTCATAAATGTTTCTACAGGTTTACTGCGGTGAGCTCGGTGTTGGCAGGGGGCAGCAAGTCTCCAGGGCTTCTACTGGAGCACACCTCAAGTGAGGAATTACGAGGGAGAAGAGTGTGAGGAGGAAGGGGCAGGTGCTTCACGAGTGTGCATCGGTCTGTTGGGGACCACTTTTACCCCCCGCAGCCTCTGAGCCAAAGAATTATCCAGCCAGGGAGGTGGGAAGAAGGCTGTTGGCAGCAGGCACGGCGGCAGCAAAGGCCGCAGGGCTGAGACCAGCTAGAGGGGCTTGCACAGGTGCAGCGGGGAGGGAAGAGAAGCGGGTCTAGGGTAGACTGAAGTGGTCTGCTCTGTAGTCCTGAACGGCTGCAGTATTTCTATTTCTTGACTTTCTATTTCATGATACCATGGCTGCTCTTCAAGATAGTTTTGGGGGCAGCCACCGAGGGTAACATGATTTGAAAATGAAACCTTATAATTGCCATTTAAACACCGACAACAGTCACAGATCTGAGATCACCACTGGGGGTTCTCATCTGGGGGACTCTGTTGGTTAAGGGCCTGACTTGTGTTCTCAGGCCAGGTCTTATTTATTTATTTTTAGGATTTTATTTATTTATTTGACATAGAGAGCACAAGCAGGGGGAGCAGCAGAGAGAGAGGGAGAAGCAGACTCCCCGCTGAGCAGGGAGCCCAATGTGGGCCTGGATCCCAGGACCCTGAGATCATGGCCTGAGCTGAAGGCAGACGCTTTACCTTTACCGACTGAGCCACCCAGGCGCCCCTCAGCTCAAGTCTTTCTTTCTTTCTTTTTTTTTTTTTTTTTAACTTATTTATTCAGAAGACACACAGAAAGAGAGGGGGGGAGCGCAGAGACACAGGCAGAGGGAGAAGCAGGCTCCATGCAGGGAGCCCGACGTGGGACTCAATCCCGGGTCCCCAAGATCATACCCTGGGTCGCAGGCAGCACTAAACCGCTCTGCCACCGGGGCTGCCCATCAGCTCAGGTCTTGAGCTCCGGGTGATAAGCTCAAACCCCGATGTTGGGCTTCATGCTGGGCATGGAACCTACTTTAAAAAAAAAAAAGATAATTTGGGGGAACTTTTTAAAGGTTGGGAAAAAGATAAGAGCAAGCCCAGGCAACAAGCACACGGGCTTGGCTGCATTTGGAGCGGGCTTATTCTCAGTGTGGTTACTGGGAGGACAGTGTTAACTGGGAGGAATGTCAGCTGGGCAGCTGGTGTCTCCGGTGGGGAGTGAGTGCGTTAGAGGGTGCTCACGTAAACCTGGCCGGGTCTTAAAGGATGCATGTACCTACCCCATGTAAGATGAAAGAGAAGAGGGATCCCTGGGTGGCGCAGCGGTTTAGCGCCTGCCTTTGGCCCAGGGTGCGATCCTGAAGACCCGCGATCGAATCCCACGTCGGGCTCCCGGTGCATGGAGCCTGCTTCTCCCTCTGCCTGTGTCTCTGCTTCTCTCTCTCTCTGTGTGTGACTATTATAAATAAATTAAAAAAAAAAAAAGATGAAAGAGAAGAAAAACTCTGATGTAAGGGAAGAAACCTTTTCGACTATCCGCTTCACACTTGAGCACCTACGTAGATGGAAGGTTGATGTTTTCTAGCACAAAGCTCGCAGGTGGCTTGGTGGGCACGCGCTGTGTGCCCCGCTGCCCTGGGCAGGCCTGTGGGCTTGGTGAGAGGTCTGGCGCTCCAGCCACCTACCTTGTTTAACTAGGTTTTATCTGAGATCCCCAACCTTCCCTTCTTATACAGCACAGTCAAAACTGTCACCTTTGCAAGTGACTAAGCAAGTCCTCTTAACCCAGCTTCCTCACTCTTAGAAAAATCCTAGAGCATCACCAACATTTTTCTGCCTTTGGAGCCACTTATGGCCCCCAGGAGAAACAGGGAATAAAGTGAACGAAGTAGCCTCTTTGTCACTGCCCT
Source organism: Canis lupus baileyi (assembly GCF_048164855.1). Classification (NCBI taxonomy): domain Eukaryota; kingdom Metazoa; phylum Chordata; class Mammalia; order Carnivora; family Canidae; genus Canis; species Canis lupus. The sequence goes on from NC_132838.1 coordinate 15,689,677, forward strand.
CCATAAATTGTTCATCACGAGGGGAGTAGGTGAATAAATGCCTTTTTTTGCGAGCCACCGTGATGAGCTAAGGGTCATCATAGCCTCTAAAAACTAAGGTAATATGTATTTTGCTCATTCCCTTAAGAAATCAGATTTCCCTGCATCTTATTGCCCTCACCGGAGACACAGGTTTTAAGTGCATATGACCTACAGACTCCTGTTATTATTACTTTTATTCCCTGCTAACCTGTAGAGTTCTCGTGTAGACACAAGATGAATAACTTGTGGGATGGCCTGTGCTAGTGATTTAGAGTGAGAGTGTGACCTCCAGGTAAGAAATGCTGCTGTGAATGCCCTACAGTCCCAAACGTGTTTTCTCAGACAAAAACAACAATAACAAACACCCGAGAAACACCAGAGCCACTGTGACTTATTCCATCAGATCCGGTGATGAACGTCCTTTGCCATAGTGAGAGGTGGGCAGCAGGATATTGTTTTTATGATGTCCAGTGGTCTGTTACTCATAACTCTTTTCCCATTAGTTGTGTGAGATTTTACAAAAGGCTGGGGATTTGACTTGGACTTGCATGTGAAAGAAAAAGCATTGTTTGTGCTTTTTTTTTTTTTTTAAGATTTTATTTATTTATTTGAGAGAGAATGAGCAGGGAAGGGGCAGAGGCAGAGGGAGAGGGAGAAGCAGACTCCCCGCTGAGCAGGGAGCCCAGTATGGGGCTCGATCCCAGGACCCTGAGATCATGGCCTGAGCTGAAGGCAGATTCTTAACCTATTGAGCCACCCAGCTGCCCCAGCATTTGTGCTTTGTAGAGTTTTACGCTTTGTGCTGTTTAGACACCTACATGCTCTCGGTGTTTAGACAAGAGCTGGCAATCCTGAAGAAGTTAATATCTAATTTGGCAAGGCTTACCTTGGGAACCAGCAAAAATGGCTAGAAACACCCCCATGAACCTAAATCATTTCTAGCTCGAGCTGCCTTTCCTGTCAGGGTGTGCGTGAGCTGAAAAGAAAACTGTTTTGTCAGTCACTTGGAAATGGCTACACACTGGGGCACCTGGGGGGCTCAGTGGTTGAGCATCTGTCTTCAGCTCAGGGCGTGATCCCGGGGTCCCGGGGTCGAGTCCCGCATAGGGCTCCCTGCGTGGGGCCTGCTTCTCCCTCTGCCTGCGTCTCTGCCTCTTTCTGTGTGTCTCTCATGAATAAATAAATTAAATCTTTAAAAGAAAAGAAAAAAGGACATGGCCACATACTCACACAGGTCATTCTGCAAACCTTCCTCCAGAGCACGGCGGGCAGGCACCTGGCCAGGTGCGAACTACAGGTGCAGGACCCTTGGGAGGCAAACCCATCGAAGCCGCTTCCATTCTGGGGAGTTGGGTGGCTGCGGTGGAAGGGCCTTGGCTTGCCACCAGCAGTCAGGAGACAGGGGAGCGACTCGGAGCAGCTCCAGGTTACCTGGGAAGGCGCCCCATAGTCCAGCATTTGCCCTTTTGCCACGAAGGACGGGGTAGCCAGAGAAGAGCCTCGCGCGGGGCCTGGTTTTTGTGAAAACAAGTCTCTGTGGAAACAAAGCCCTTGTGACTGTCGGCCTGAGTCTGACAGCTGCCAGGCTTGTTAAAATGACAGCAGGATTCAGAAGAGAAATGGGCAACTTGGAACACGAAAGAATGTGTTCTGCTTTTATGTCTGGCGTGTGGTCAGCTGTCAATTAATAGGACTGTGCTGTGAGTTAGAAAAGCAGGCCACAGAGGGTCTTTCAGGAAATGTTTATAATGTGGAGTTATTCCGACCCTTGCTGTGTCGCCTGCAAAACAGAACAATGGCTTCTTCATAACAAATTGTTCAGTAGGAAAAAAAATGTGGTGAAGGGGGTTGCTGGTTAAGTTTTAGAACAAAGCGAATATGTGATAAACTTGCGGTAAAAATAAGTGGGAGCCCTCAAAAGATCAGAATTGGGTTTGGCCTTGTAATTTGCTATTATAGTCCTTCTACTGGGTCTAAAGTAATATCTTCTAGCGTATTCCTCAGGTCAAATCCAGCCTGTCTCCTGCTTCTGTAAATAAAGTTTTATTAGAACCCAGGCACATCCGTATGCTTGGGTATGGTATGTGGCTGCTTTCTACTGCAATGGCGGAGTCGAGTAGTTCTAGCAGATGCTGCGTGGCCCATGAAGCCTAAAATATTTACCATCTGTCCCTGTACAGAAGAAGCATGCTGACCTCTGTTCTAGAAGTTTGCCACTCAAAGCAGCATTGGTGATTTATTGGCACATGAATGTCTGAGAAGCACTGGCTGAGGGCAGGAGTTCTTCAGCTGGGGACTCAGTGATCCAAGTCCATGCAGTTATAGGCACACGTCTGCTTGCGGACGTGTGGGTTTTTCTGCACCTCTACCCTCTCAGGCGTAGAGGAGTCTGTGCCCTTTATCACTTTCCCAGAAGGGTTGTAGCCCCTAAGAGTAAAGAATCATTAGTCTAGAAGAGGGAGGCCTTGACTCAGAACTCATGGATTCATGTTTGAAGTGATGACTACAAAGATCTCACTTCCCTACACCCGGAAGCATCAGACCAACCCTTGCTTATTTATTTATCTATTCTTAAATAAAGAATATAAGATTTGTAGCACAGCACAGCTGTGGGGCATGACATTTTGTGACTGTTATTAATGGATAAGGGACTGTTTCATGGATATTGGTTCCTTGAGCCTTAATAGCTAGTGTCATATCACGTTGTGGTTTTGGAGATATTTATTGCATGCCTATCCCATTTGGAAAAATGAAAGCTCTGAGGTCCAAAATTATAGGCCTTTCTAGTGACTTCTTATGGATAGCCACTAGAAATCACTGCTAGTTAGCCTGACAACGTTATTAAATATCCATCATGTATGGAACCCTGTAGAAACTTCCAAAAAGCAGAAGATGGACTGTATAGCGGGCTGGGGCTGACTTCTGATCGCCTTTCCCATGAGTGGTGCTTCGTGTATTCTCTTTCTCATCCCAGATTAGGCTACTACGGTAGGTTGTAGGAACCAGAAGATTTATACGTCATCTCCAGGTTGCCTGGATGGACACATTTCTGGGGATGGAAGCTGAGCAGAGCAGTAGAGGAAGGAATAATAATGGTGCTTTTAGAAAAAACTGTGATGTCAGAGGTAGAGAAAGGGAAGAAGCTCAGAAAGGCAGGCCTAGCTGAGTAGCCCTGACTTTGGAACCTAAATATCACCTCCACAAATCTAAAAGGGTACATATCACTTTACTATACCATCTAAAATGTTTTTGTCTTTTTTCTTTAATCCATTAGAAATTAATGTAGGGAAAGATAAGGATCATCACCATGAAGAATGTAAATTTTTTTTTTTTTTTTTTTTTGGTGCTGTTTTTCAGTGGGAGAATTCTCCTGCGGAATAAACATGTTTCTGGGGTTCTGGGATCTGGGATGGACTGTACACAGGGCAGGGCTGGCTTTGGGCTGCCTGGAATCCATGGACTCTGAAAGTCTCCCTGGAAAGCCAAGAAGTTAGAAGTGAACACTCAGAGTGGTACGACAAGGGGAAAGAGCAAAGATGACACAGTCAGATAGGACTAGAAGCTCCCAGACCAGAGCATGAAACTTTAGGAGAGGAGGGGGAGCTGTGAGCAATAGGATTGGACTCCCACTTTGTAGGCATAGCTCCTTGGGTTGTCGGCTATAAAGAAAAGGCAGATTGGTCCAAGTTGCAGGATCCTAGGCAATTTAACTGATGTTGAGGCTTGTCTGCTGCATGAGAACAAGATGTTGGACATCTCCAGTGGAGCACAGCTCCTAGCTGTGTCCATTGACAGGACCTGGGAGCACTGATGGCCATAAGCACACCTACGGTTTCTAGATGTTGGTTTCTTTCTTTCTTTTAAGATTAAAAAAAATTTTTTTTTCAAGTAATCTCTACACCCTACATGGGGCTTAAGTTCACAACCCCAAGATCAAGAGTCGTGTGCTCTACTGACCCAACCAGCCAGGCTCCCCACTAAGATCTTGATTTCTATTTTTTTTAAGATCTTGATTTCTAAATGCCCTTCTGCAGGTAAAAGAAATGGGCTCCTGGGAGAAGTGGCTGGTTCTGGGACAAGGGAAGTGTCAGATGAGCATAAAATATCTTTCTGTGTCACGAAGTGCTCATAGAGTGATGGGGACATAGGAACCAGCCTGAAGGAGCCCCTGATAGCCAAACCTAGAATACTTACAGCATCAAAATAAATATAGCAGTAATGGGTCATAGCTCGTTGAATAATATAAAATCAATAAGCCCATACTAGTATAAATAAAATAAATAAGGAAAAAATGGCGGTCTACTTGCAACAGAATATTGCTAATAAATGTAGAAGAAAGGACAGAATTAAAAATCACCATCGGGCAACCATCATGTTATAGTTAATTCATGTAAGAAATTTTAAAGCATACTGAAATGGGTGGATGGAAGTTTCATAAGGAGTAAGATTTAGATAGCCTCAACATACCTTTCTACAAAATGCTTGTTAAATACAAAAGGAGGGGGATTAACGAGTAACTTTATCGTGGAGAAACCTGGGAGACAAGTGATCAATTTAGTATAACATAACCACCTGCTAGAAGTACTTCTGTAATCCCTCTCCTCTCCCCACCAAATAAAATGTATAAACTGAATCTATTCATGAGAAAACAGACGAACCCAGACTGAGGGGTGTTCAGACATTATCCTGGTAATCTTCCAATCGTCAGGGTTATAATACAGTCAAGAGAAGACTGGGGAATGTTCCAGACTGAAGAAGAATAAGGAATCAGGACATGTAAATACAACATGTAACCCTGGATCCCGTCCCTTTGCATTGTTGGGACATTTGGTGAAATTTGCTGATTTTCATGGTTGTACTGCAGTTAGGTAGGAAATACTTTGAACATACAGCAATAATGGGACCTCTGGTCTGCAACTTACTATCAAACGTTATGGGGAAGGCTGTTTTTTGCAACAGAGTGGGGTCCTACGAGTGAGTAATCATAGTTAGGTCGTGGAAGATGATGGGTGAGGAAGGTTGAGAATAGGTCTGCAGCTGATGATGTTAGCAGAGAAGCAGGGACCAGTAGGGACCAGAAAGGAACAGATGGGAAGTATAGGTGGTTTAAGATAAAGGAGCATCAACCTACAAAGGGTGAAAGACCCCCAGGAGGGAGTTAGTGGGAGGCAAGGAGGCGAGTCAGGAGAAAAGGATAGGTAAGACTTTGATCTGGATGGGGAGGGGAAAGCGAGGACCTCGAGTGGGCCTTTGGACAGCAGACGTGCGTCGATCTCCGTGCTGTCCTTGGCCCACCCTCCACTGCCATCTTAGTACATGGTGGCTCTTGCATCTCTCCCCAGCCACGAATATTAATGCCCTCTGAGGATGCTTCGTGGCTATTTGTAGATGCTTTGCGGCCAAGTTGGGTGGGAGGGGTGGCAGGAGAGGTGGATTGCCAGGGACTAAGGAAGGATTACAACGGTTTATTCTAGAAAGAGAGGTTGGTTTAAGCTCACACCGAGGCACATTTCATTTGATCTTGGTTCTCTGAGATTCATTTCTGCTAATGGGAATGAAAATGAGGCTGGCTTCAAGCGCAGGCTGAAATGTGAGGATTTAAGTATTACTCCTCTGCCTTTGGTTATAGGGCTGAACTTTGTGGAGTCCTTTTTGCGGTTGCTTCTCTCTGTTCCCTTGAACATGCCAAGTCCATGAAAAGTTAGGAGTCCAAACTCAAATGTATAGGATTGTTCATGTTTCGAATTAATTTAATTCACCAAAGACATGAGTGTGTAGCATGTGCTTAAATGCTGTGGTTTACAAAGATAAAGAACACTTATTTCCTGCCCTAGAGCGACCAAATCTGGGGGCAAGGCTGGGGGAGAATTGTGAATGAACAACTAGTTACAAGGCAACATGGGAAGGGGTTTCATAGGGGCTGCTAAAGAGCTGAGCAACTGGGGAGGAGACAACCTCCAACTTTGTTAGGGCTGTAGAGGGAAGCCTTCAGGTCAGGAGGAACAGTGTGCGTGTTTCTTCAAAGAAAGGCACAGAGGCAGGGATCCCTGGGCGGCTCAGCGGTTTAGCACCTGCCTTTGGCCCAGGACGTGATCCTGGAGTCCCAGGATCGAGTCCCGCGTTGGGCTCCCTGCTGCGTGGGGCCTGCTTCTCCCTCTGCCTGTGTCTCTGTCCACCCTCCTCTCTCTCTCTCTGTGTCTATCATGAATAAATAAATAAAATCTTTAAATAAAAAAAGAAAGGCACAAAGGCAAGGAACCAGGAGTTAGAGGGTGTCCTAGTGCCTAGGGGAGAGAGTGGGGGGGGCGGGCATGGAGGCTGTGTGATTAATTGGGATGGGACTGAAGGACCCCGGGTACCATTTTTGTGAAATCTGAAGGAAAGAGTGCATTTGGGTGCTGTGGGCCAGGAACACTGCTAGACACTTTGCCTGGCTAAATAGAAAAATTAATCAAGAAGAGCACAAGGGGTGCCTGGCTGGCTCCGTTGGTGGAGCATGCAACTCTTGATCTTGCGGTTGTAGGTTCAAGTCCCACATTGGGGGTACGGATTACTTAAAAAAAGGATCTTTAAAAAAAAAGCACAAAGTCAGTGTATTCGTTACACAGCAGCTTAGGCTGCTGTAACACAGTGGCGTGGATTGGGTGACTTAAGCAACAGAAGTTTATTTTCTCACCATTTTGGGGGCTAGAAGTCTCAGCTCTAGGCGTCAGCAGGGTTGGCTTCTTCTTCTGAGACCTGTCTCCTTGGCTAGTAGACGTCCGCCTTCTCCCTGTGTCTTGCTGTGGTGTTCGGAATACCTGGCTGTGCCCTAATTTATCCTCCTGATGAGGACATGGATATATTGAATGAGGGCCACTCTAGTGACCTCATTTTAGCTTAATCACCTCTTTAAAGGCTGTATCTCTAAATACAGTCACATTCTGAGGTCCTGGGGTTAGGACTTCAATGTATGAATTATGGGATGGGGGGCACAGTTCAGCCCATAACAGTCAGGAGGTTTTATTTTCATCAATCCTCACATGTTTTTGAAGGGTGATAGGCAACTTTTCAGAAAGCGTAAGAGGCTTGCTATAGCTGTATTTAGCTTCCTCTCACCTATAGTCTTAGAAATAGAAGGAATAACTAAACAGGTGGAATGGAGATGAATTTCACACTTGACCACATTTTCAGGCGTCATGACACTTCACTGCCAGAATAATTCTGGCGTATTCTCCTGAGAACAAGGAGAACATTCTCCTTCAGAATCCTATCAACACACCCAAGAAATTCACCATTAATTCAAGAATATCATCTTGAAGAATATCATCTTGAAGAATATCATCATCAGTTCATAGTCCATATTTAAAAACGCCCTTGATCACCATAGAGATTCCCTGCTGCCCCCACATCCAGTTGTGGATCCCAACATGGTTCATGCATCTTCTCCGTCTCTTACAATCTAGAACAGTCTCCTTGCTTTTGGTTTCCTTTCCACAACATTGCCAGTTTTGAGGAGCCCTAGGAGTCCAACGCATCTTGTTCCTTGTGATCAAAAGTCAAGATGAACATTTTGGCACGGTACCTCACAAGCAAAATTAGGTTCTTCTGGGCACCCTGCAGGAGGCACGTGCTGTCGGCCTGTGCCATTATGGGGAGGTGCTAAGCTACATCCTTGGCCAAGGGGATACCTGCCAGTTTCTCCATTGTAGAGAGGACTTTGTCTTCACCACTTAGTAAGCAGTCTGTGAACTGTTTTTGTTTTTTGTTTTTTAATATTTTATTTATTTATTCATGAGAAACAGAGAGAGAGAGAGGCAGAGGCACAGGCAGAGGGAGAAGCAGGCTCCATGCAGGGAGCCCGACATGGGACTCGATCCCGGGTCTCCAGGATCACATCCTGGACTGAAGATGGCATTAAACCACTGAACCACCCAGGCTGCCCAGTGTGAACTGGTTTTTGACGCGAGTAGATAGATACACTATGCTGTCTTCCACAACCTTTCACCCAGTGATTTTGGCATTTATTAGTGATCTTCGCCTAAATCAGTCGCTACATTGGAGATGGCAAAATGATGGTTTAAAAATGTAATTTGGTGGGGCGCCTGGGTGGCTCAGGCCATTAAGCGTTTGCCTTTGGCCCAGGTCACCATCCCGGGTCCAGGATCGAACCCCACATCTGACTCCCTGCTCAGTGGGGAGTCTGCTTCTCCCTCTCCCTCTGCCCCTCCCCAAGGCTCGTGTTCTCTTTCTCTCAAATAAAATCTTTTTAAAAACAATCTGTCACTTTTCATATACAACTTGGGATTCTCCATTAAAAAAGAACTCCCTGAAAAAAAAAAAAAAAAAAAGAACTCCCTGCCCCTTCCTCTCTTTCTCTTTTTGTTCTGCATTTCCCCTCTTTTGATTATGTTGGTTGATGTTATATCATGGTTATGTTGTCTATCAGCTCAGTTGTTTCTGTTTATTTAAATTTCAGGGTTTGATTTTTGTTCATCCTTTTTAATTTATTTTTTATTTTTATTTATTTTTAAAGATTTTATTTATTGATTCAGGGGAGACACACACAGAGGCTGTCATTTTAAAGCAGTTCATAGCATCTTCCTCATTCTTTTGTATGACCACATACCGTACTACTGCACTGAGTGGATAGACACCAATTAGCTTCTATGAATGAGAATTTAAATTTCTTTTTTCCTCAGCATATGGCTGTTGCAAACGATGGTGACATGCATTACCTTGTGAATGTTTTATTTTGTATGAATGGAGGTGTATTTCTGGAGTGAATACTTAGAAGTAGAATTACTCGGTGGACAGGTAAATCACACACAGTTTATTAGGTAATGACACTTCTCCCTCCTGCTGTTGTGTTCTCCCAAGAGCAGTGTGTGAGAGTGCCTTTTGTGGGGTAGATGTTAGAGTCCTTCATAGTTAGAGTAAGGAATTATCAGTGGCTCTCAAGCCTCAGTTGACAGGAAGGACAATCATTCAGGGAGGTTTTTGCACATATTTACATTGGGACCCCACTGCCAGGCACTGATTTATTCAGTCTTCAGTGGACATTATGAGGCATGGATTCACATAATTTTATAGAAACACTAGTTTAACATCCGAGTTCATTTACTTACATAGTAACTCCTTCCTTTAACTTATCATTCTCGGAAGAGGTAAATGAAAGCATACTGTTAATGCATGAATCTTACTGTGTTTGTGATTTCTGAATTGCCTACAGTACTGGTTCCCACATGTTCTTAATTTTTCAAAAAATGGCCTGATTTCAGTTAGTTTTTCAGTCTACAAGCATTTATTTTTTAAATTTAAATTCAATTAATTAACATATAGTGTATTACTAGTTTCAGAGGTAGGGGTTGGTGATTCATCCGGTGTATATAACACCCATTGCTCGTTACATCACGTGCCCTCCTTAACGTCCATCACCCAGTTACCGCATCCCCCCTTCCTCCCTCTCCTCCGGCAACCCTCAATTCATTTCCTATGGTTAAGAACCCTTATGGTTTTTATAAGCATTTATTGAGCACTTACTGGATGGCAGTTGTTAATGAAAGACTAGAAGACAGGCCAAATCCCTGTCCTTGGGTATTCATTCTGGCTGGGGGAGATGCAGGTAAACAGGAATCCATTGAACCCCTCAGTTGCTCAAACACAGTGTGTGTGTAGGTTCCTTCCACTCTTTCCAGTGGGGGAGACACAAGTAACAATATGAGAATGTAAGTGTAGCACCTAACCTAGCTGGAGGGGTAAGAGATGCTTTCTTAGATTGGTGGTGGACATCTGGGCTGAATTTTTCCAGGCCAGGAAAGGGGACAACAGTTCTAAGCTAACAGAAATGATGTGTGTGTAGAAGCTTAGAGGCAGAGAGGCATGTTGCTTTTACAGAAGTGCAAGTGGCTCAGAGTGGCTGGAGGGTGGATTTCAAGCCAGGGCATGGCAAGTACTTGGATAAATAACCAAAGGCCACATCATTTGCTCCAGTGCCTGGTGAGAGTAGGTACTCAATAATTCAATGGATGGCTGATTGTGTGAATGATGACTTGCTGATTTGTGGAATAAAGCAGGTTTGCATTAGCATTTTGCACCCATAATAAAAGGAGTCAGTAGTTCCAGTGTATTTGGTATTTTATCTTGTGGATGAATTTTTTTTTTTAATGCAAATGGCTATCAGATTTGAAAATAGCCATAATTGGGAAGGGTCACCTGGGTGATGTATTGCCTCATTCTGGATTGATGGACAAAAAGAAAAACCTCTTCGAATTGTTGTCATGATGTTTCTGTCTCTTTATCTGCTTATTATAATCCAGCTTCAGGGATAGATGGCATTTAAAAAATGCACAGTCCCTTTGGCCTTGAGAGCCCTAGAATGTTTCCCATCAGCTAAAGAAAAACAAACAGATGAGACTAACAGACCGCCCTCGTGTTCAGTGATGTTAGCTCTAGAATCACTTCCTCGGGAAATTGTATTTGTGTGTGAGTCTGTGGTTCTGTGGTCTCATTGGTATTCCATTGATGGGAACACAGCGGGATTGTGACAGTTAAAGACAAGGACAGGAGTGGAACTGGATTGTGGGTGGGGTGGGGGAGGGGTGAGGGTGCCGGGCGGGGCCTATGCTGTAAATCACCTTAGATTGGAATTTCTTTGAGGCTTTGCTACCTCTTCCCTCCTTTCAATGTAGGTTAAATTTGACCTTGTTTTATTCTAAGTTACTCAGTAACTTTGAGAGCATTAGAGAATTATTTTCTGAAATAGACTGGCTGTCTCAATAAACCAAAATAATCTGATTCCCATGACCTACATCAGCTAATGGTCTGTGAGACATCTATTTTCATTTAAATCTGTATTTGTTGGTTTACTCCTATTTTGCTACAGCTCTATGTTTTAAAGTAGAATTGGGTTAATATAAAAATATTAACTTACTGCTTTTAGATACGTTTTGTGACTATTCTGGGTAAGTTCTGAGAAATTTTTTCACAAAGGATATGAAAGCTGAAATTCAATAAGTTAATTGGAAGATTAAACAGGCTTAATTTACAGTGGGTTTTTTTTTCTTCAAGGGTACTTAGAGTAGGGGGTGAACATGGCATCCAAAATTACTTAATTTTTTTCTCTCAAAGCTTAAATACTTTGTGTGTGGTCTTGGCTATAAAAATTTGGATGATCCATAACCTCACATTTCAGATTGGGGCTCCTTGTGATGTTGAATATTCTTATTATCAAGATAATACGACAGTGAGAGGAAGACATGCTCTTTTATCTGGGTGTTATTTAATAAATGAGCACCCACTGTATACCATGTACTGCACTTGGCAAGCTTTATTAATCGGTAAAGCTGTGCCTGTTTGAAGAGTGGCAGGGAGCTCAGACTGAACAAGCAACAAAAAGAGGTGGTGAATCTGAGCATTTCTTCGCACTACAGCCAGGATTTAGAGAGTGAGGAATTTAGACACAAAATATGGCTGTAGGCCTGGTGGCAGTCATTATTTGACAATGTGATGTCCTAATAGCTCTAGCCTTGCACCACAGAACCTCTTACAAGTATTTTACCCTGGGCCTTTTCAGAGATGAGAATTTGAACAGTGCTGAGGCTTAATCTCTGTGAACTTAAACATTTGTGGTTCACAGTCACTTCTCCTCTCCTGTTTTCTCTAAAGGACCTAGAAATGAAAATACCCATTTCTGGGGCACCTGGGTGGCTCAGCGGTAGAACATCTGTCTTGGGCTCACGGCATGATCCTGGGGTCCTGGGATCGAGTCCCACATTAGGCGCCCACAGGAAGCCTACTTCTCCCTCTGCCTGTGTCTCTGCCTCTCTCTGTGTGTTTCTCATGAGTAAATAGATAAAATTAAAAAAAAAAAAGAAAAGAAAATACTCATTTCTTTGTTGTCTAATAATTGACTTGGTGAAATATAACTTCATAGAAATAAAAGTGTGTGGCAATACTAGTTTCCCCAGTGGTTACCTAAATTTCACCCAGAAGTCGGGACTTGAGTGGTTAGAACATGTCAAGATTCGGAGTGTATTGGCCATCTCTGGAATCCTCAGACCCTGGCCGCATTTCATTAAGCAGCCCTCCTCAGAAATCTCATCTCCATCCAGTTGTCTGAACCAGAAACCTGGGGATCTGTCCCTCCTTCTTCGTGTTACCAAATGATCTATCACAGTCACTAGTTCAGGAAACGCACAGATGAGCCTTGGCGCTGCTGTGGCCAACTGCTCCATTCCGGGGAACCCAAAGAGGCCGGGCAAATTGAAAGTGTAGCTTCTGGCTGGATTGGCCAACACTGTTGCCAAACAAACTTGGATAAACTTGCAAGAGAAGCCAATCACTCAAGAGATGAGGGTATGGAAAACAGAAGGGGAGACATTTATTTGGGGTGCCAGAAGCCAGGGGACGTGGCAGGCTCACGCCTGAATAGCCGGCCTCTATGCCTGCAAGATGGACTCTAGAGTTTTATAGAAGAGGCTCAGGAGGGTACGTGCAAGAAAGCAGGCAGGGAGCATGTGATCACGGGTGGGGTTGGTATGTAATCCAGCACATGATCATGGGCACAGAAGGGGGCCTGTAGGGTGTGGTCTCCTAGGCATGACCTTGCTATCTGGGCTTTTCTGGCCTGGCAGTTAGAATGTTCCAGTCATTGCAAAACAGAGTGGTCAATACCTCAAGGAAGTGCGATAAGAAATAAGCATAATGGGTTTCAGTTAGCACATGAGTTAAGCAGCCTTGTCTCTGTCTGGTTTTCACTGTTGGGGTCTATAGTTGAGAACGAGGGCTCCCTGACACTCCTCTCTAATTCTGACAAGCCTCAAGTTCTCTTTGCTTTTCCCCTTTCCCTTCATCCCCATTGCACATTCTAGCAGTGACCCCTCCCCCTCCCCATTCATTCCCCAAGATGCTACCCCAGGAGCTTTAACAATAATGCACAATGGAATATTACTCAGCGATAAAAAGGAATGAAATTCCAACATGGACGAACCTTGAAAGCCTGCTTAGTGAAATAGACCAGGCATAAAAGGACAAATACACGATTCTACTTACATGAGGCATCAGGATAAGGCAAATTCCTTGAGAAACAAAAGCAGGATGGAGATTACCAAGGGCTGTGGGGAGTTACTACTGTTACTTGGGAGTACCAAGTGTAGGGGAGGAAGAAATTCCTCTGCCCTTCAAGATCCTTCTAGCTGGACTGAGCATCAAATTGACAAGAGACAGGAATGCCTGAGTGGCTCAGATGTTAGGCATCTGCCTTTGGCTCAGGTCATGATTCTGGAGTCCTGGGATCCAGTCCCACATCAGGCTTCCTGCATGGAGCCTGCTTCTCCCTCTGCCTGTGTCTCTGCCTCTCTCTCTCTCTGTGTCTCTCATGAATAAATAAATAAATAAAATCTTTAAAAAAAGTTGACGAGACAGATGAACAGGAGACAACGAATGTAGTTTTATACATATGGGGAATCTACACAGACATGGAATCCCAAAGTCAGTGAGGAGCTATGGGGCTTAGGTGAGCTAAGGAGAAGGGTAGGCTCTGAGGATTCAAAGGGGGAGAAAGACCATTAGTGGGGAGGTGAGAGGAGATGTTTGGAAAACAAAGGTTGCTCTGTTATACAGAGAAATTTCTTTGGTAAAGAGAAGTCTCTGAATACCTCTTTTCCTGGTACAGGCAGACAGTTGAGGGTGAGCTTTTTCTGAATCTGCTGGGTCTGGATTGCTTTTTTTTTTTTTTTTTTTTAATTTTATTTATTCGTAAGGGAGAGAGAGAGAAAGGCAGAGACACAGGCAGAGGGAGAAGCAGACTCCATGCAGGGAGCCCAACATGGGACTCGATCCCGGGTCTCTAGGATCAGGCCCTGGGCCGAAGGTGACACTGAACCGCTGAGCCACCTGGGCTGCCCTTGAATTGCTTTTAATGCAAAGTAATCTTCATGTCAAAGTGGCCCATCTTGGAGCATGGTGCCCTTGGCCCTACTAGAGTTTGTGGTTGGGATGATGAAAAAGTTTCTGGAAGTAGTGATGACACTTACCCGACATGAGGAGTGCACTTAATGCCACTGAATGGTGGACTTTAAAGTGGTTAAAAAGGAAGGAAAAAAAAAAAAAAAGATCGTGCAGATATGATTGTAATATTCCTCCTCGCTGGAGTCTTCACGATCCCTGTCACTCCCAGGATCAAATCCAAACCCTGAGAAATAAGAAGTGGAGGGGCCTACCCTTCTGTTCCTTGGATTCCCTCAAAATCAGAACTGCTGCTTCTGCCTGTTAGTGGGGTCTGGGCCTTTCTCGGTGCCCCTCGCTGAGGGTTTGGAAGGAGGTAAGGGCCCTCTGTCTCCTTCCCCTCTTCTCTCCTTCCTCTTTCCTTCCCCATGCTCTTTTTTACCTCCCTTCCTCTCTCACTGACTTATTTGCTCTCCTTGAGGCATGTCCTTTGCACCTCCCCCCCCCTCCATGAGTTGGCCTTTCCCCCGACAGGGACAGCTGCAGAGTTCGTTGGAACCAGAATGTGAGGAACAGGAAACGCCATTTTGGCTTTGGGGCCTTCCTCCCGTCTGGCTTTAGAGCAGTGTGGCCATGGCTATATTTTAACCCCCACGTGCTGCTTTGCCTGCCTCTCCGTTGGGCTCAGAGTATGGAGGGAAGGACTGGACTTAATTGATTGATGAGTTAATACAGTTCAGACCCCAGTGCCCCCCTTTCCCTCCTCATCAGGTAGTGATGATACCGGGCAGAGCCAGCTGGCTGTTCTAAGACTTTTTACGTGTGTTATAACGCATTTGAATCTGAACGACCTATGAGGTGGGTGCTGTTATTACCACCTTTTACAGACATTTGAGTACTGCTGGAGGCCGCAGGTTCTGATCCTACTCCCAGCCACTGGTACTGCCTCCATCTAGGGCTCTGTGCCTTTGCTTATTGCCGTGTCCTCATCCTTGAAGTTTAAATGCCACCTTTTCCTGAAAAAAATCTTTCCGGACTTCCCCAGACAGACACAGGGACTTCTTTCTTCCATTGCTGTCTCCTACCTTGCATTAGGCCCAGACCGTATCACATGGTTATCTTTGCTGGGAGGGGCCCATCTTTTTCTTTTTGGATCCCCCAAACCCAGAATAGTGCCATGTACTCAGTACATATTTGAATGAATGCATTCAGAGTACTATTTGTTACTCTACGGTTTTCTCTGGGAAATGTGAATGTGAGGTTGATTCAACGCCTTATTCCCCAAGCATGGCCCTAGGTCATCTGAAAGTACCCTCAGAACGTTGCCTCTTCCCCTACGCCTATACCTACAGCTAAGCTTTTTAAAGAAACAGATTCAAAGATAGAACAGAGCAGGGGGCAGGGAGGGTGGACTGGATGAGGCACAAAGGGACCTTCTGGGGCGATGGAAATAGCTTGATTGGCATGGTGGTTACACAGCTGTGTATATTTGTCAAAACTCGTTGAACTGTATGTTTAAAATATGCGCATTTTATTGTCAAATATTATTTCAGAGCTGACTCAAAAATAAATCTAAGAAAGCAAAGGAGAGATCTTTTGGATTTCTTGTTAGGTTAGGAAAGATGGATTAACGGTTGATGGCGTTTGGTTGTACCACCGTTCGATACCCAGTTTGGAGGGGGTGTGCTTTTTTCTTCTTACTTTGCCTCAGTGGAAAATCAAGTCTTGTTGAGTTACTGCAGCTGGATATCAGAAAAAGCAGAAGTGTAACAAGCAGACGGACAGCTGACTCCCCCGTGCTCCCCGTGGCGCTTCATGGGTTTGGTTTAGTATCAGTGCCTGTAGGGATCCTTTGCAACTTCAGTTTGAGACTTCACTTATGTCATGAATCATTGGAATTGATGCTAGGTGGGGAGACTGCAGCAATAAACACTCTCTGCTCAAGGAAAATAATCTTATGAATGGCTTCTGAATAGATTTATTTAAAGAGCTATCCATAAAGCCCACCAGGTTTTTCATGTGCTGTTCTTTTCAAATGTTTAATTTAGGTTTTCTGGGTAATCTGAAGAAATATGTATTTTTTAAATGTGCAAAAAGGAGATGAGTTTTAACATTTAGATTTTTTTTTTTTTTAACCTAGCCAAGGGGCACCTGGATAGCCCAGTTGGTTAAGCATCTGACTCTTGGTTTCAGCTCAGATCATGATCTGAGTTGTGAGATCGAACCCTATGTCAGGCTCCATGCTCAGTGTGGAGTCTGCTTGAGTGAGATTCTCTCTCAACCTCTCCCTCGGCCCTCTTCCTCCCATTATGCTCTCTTGCTCGCTTGCGCGCAAGCGCTCTCTCCCTCTCTCTCAAATAAATAAATAAATAAATAAATAAATAAATAAATCTTTAAAATTTAAATAAAATTGAGCTAAGATTTTCCAGTCTTATACCTCCTTCTATCTTAGGGTGCCTCAGATTAATGGGATTCTCATCATCATACATATTCTGTGACACTTTGAAGGAATTCTCATGTGTTTGGGAAATTTACCTAATGTCCTTTTTTCTTCTTTTTTTTTTTTTTAAAGATTTTATTTATTTGAGATAGAGATAAAGAAAATGGGGCCAGAGAGAGAGGGAAAAGCAGACTCCCTGCTGAACAGGGAGCCCGATGTGAGGATCGATCTCAGGACCCTGAGATCATGACCTGAGCTGAAGGCAGACACTTAATCGACTGAGCCATCCAGGTGCCTCCCCCATCTCCATGTCCCTTCTTGGTAAAGGTGAACCACCATGGGATAGCAGCATAAAGCTGAGATTAACCTGACCAGATCTACATTTATTCACTACATCTTGGCTTGCCATAACTGTGTGGAGATGAACACAGGATCGTATCCAAAGTTCAGACAGGTGGCATTACCATTGTGTCTGTGAAGTTCCATCAAATTAGAGATTGTCTTTAACCTGGAGTGGTCACAATAAATTCTAGAGTTACTGCCCATTTCGTCGAACTAATAGATCCATATTTCTAAGTATGAAGGAAGTTTGGAACCCTAGCTTTATGTTCTCACGAATGGTCATAGTACCTACTGTTGCTGAGATGAGTGAATGATGGTCATTGTCAATGTTCTCTGCTCACCTCTCTTTCTTCCTGTGGTCTGAAAACGGTCATTTAAAAAGGTGTTGCATCTATAAAGCCAATATTCTCTTGTTGTCTCTCCTAAATGACTATGAAAATATTTTGCCTTCTGGAGCTTAACAGAAAGACAGCAGATGAGATGTTAGAGCAAGGACCCACCCCTGATGTGGGGATGGATGTCTCCGGAGTAAAATACTGGATTTAGGGGCTTAAGGGCAGAACTGAGGAGAACCGATGGAGAGCTGGGGTCAGCCAATGATAGCCTGTTGGCCAAATCCAGCCTCAGCCTGTTTTGGTGAAGGCACTGTTCCTTGTCCGTTGTCTATGACTGCTTTCACACTTTGATTGCAGAGGTGAGTATTCGTGAACATGCCTGTGTGACTCACAGAGCCTAAAAACCTAAAATACTTATCAGCCTCTTTATAGAAGAAGGTTGAGGGTCCCTAATACAGATAAAATATAATGGGAAAATTAAAAGACAAATTACCTGAAGGTTTCCTTTTGTGCTGGAATTGGTGGTTGGGTAAGAAAAAACCAAGTGGGGAATGCACATGCGTGGCTCATATTATAGAAATGCAAATATACACATAGGAAGTCTGTCTGGGGCCTTCAGAGTTCCCCTATACCCTGCAGGGGAAGAGGAGGGCAGTGGGGACCCAGGCAGAGAGGGGCCTTTGCCCTCCAGGGAGCTTGCCTACTGAGAGCCTCACAGTCATGAACACACGACTCCAGCCCCTTCTCTCCAGCGAAGAGCTGTTGTGCTCCCTGGCGTGGGGCTGTCTTTAGACTGCCTTGAGTTATAGACCCCCTGAAACTCCTGCTTCTCTCGGGGTGTGTGGGCTCAGAGCCCACCTTGCTGTCTGGGGTGCTGACCGCATGGATCAGATGTGATGCTTAATCGTAAAAGGAAATGTTGGTGTTCTTCCCTCTGAGTTTTCCTGTTCTGCAGTGTCGTTGGAATAGAAAGAGCAGTGGGCCAGCTGGTGGTAGCCACCTTCAGTTCCAGCATCTTCTCTGGCTCCCATGGGCAGTGCTAGTTGTTTGCTTAGTTGTGTCTAAGCTCTGTGCATGATAGATTGAACACACAGGATCGCTTGAAGAAGCCCCTCGTTTAGTGCTCTGACTGCCCCCCACCCCTTCTGTGGTTCCCTTCTCCTAGCTTCTCTCTCAGGCACACATCCAGGCTCCTTGAGGGCAAAGGCGCTAGTTTGCCATCGTGTCTCTGTGTCTTGGCTGATGCTTGGCCCATGATGGATTCCCCATAAATACTGGCTTACCGACCCCATGTTTTGACTCAGTAGGTGTCCAGCCAGCGGGAAGGCTTAGGATTTTTGTTTGTTTTTCATTTCTTTGGCTTTACTTATATACCTGACTTGTCAGTTCCTTCGGCAGTGCTCGGAATTCTAGGATTTGGGGTAATTGATAATTTTCCCTCTCTTCTGCCTGCCTGTCTGTCTGTCTGCCTGATGGCATCTTTTATTATCCCTTTTCTCCAGGGAGCCTGGGGGTCCCTTGACAGCCCTTTATAGCTCCTCCCTGCTTTTATGAGCATCTGCAACTTTTTCTTCACCATTACTGGACGATCAGAAGAAGTGAAGGTGTAGCGGTGTGTCTGATTTAGGATTTCACCTCTGTGTGAGGTGGACAGCTGGGCCGGCTTCTTTTCAAGGGAAAGTTGGGACCACCATCGCCTGATAACAGGTTTGGGTAATAGCGATATCTTACTTGATCTAAGGTTATTGATATTCTTTGGATTGTTGCTACAAATCAAAATTGTGGCTGTTTCTGTTAGCCCGTTAGCTCTACCTAGACTCATGCGTTGAACTGGAGGCACAAAGGAAGAAATTTCTAATGTAAGTGGCCTCCCGTTTATTTAGCTGCCCACTCTCGCACATAGATGCACATTCTTGTGAGATCGTTAATACGATACTTATAAATTATCTGTCGGGTATCATAAGCACAGAACAAAGAGCCGGACAGCTCTGGCATGCTGTCAGAAGCCCAGCACTGTGTTCGCGTGGTAGGAGCTATGTTTGCTGGAAGGTACTTCAGAGGTCCATCTAGTCCGGTGTCTTCATAGGTGAGGACACTGCAGCTCGTGGAGAGGAGACTTGCTTCAGGTCAGCCGTCTGGTTAGGGCAGAATTAGAGCTAAAATCCTCATCTTCTGACCCCTAAGAGCAATGATTGTTTGATAGCTATTCGAAGAAGCAAACCCACAAAACCCAGCAGTTACTGTCAACTCATGGCCATTCTGAAATTTGACTTGAATTTCTAAAAATGTCTTGATTCCAATATATTTGGGTTTTAAATATGCATTGCCAAACTACGGATGGATCACATTTGTTTATTTATTTATTTTTTTCCTAACTTGACTTAAATGCTTCTGAGTAAATAATCTTTCTGGAGACCACGGTTCAGCTTCAGCTGCTTGGTTAGTTGCGTTTTCAGAGTAACAGAATTGGCACCTGTCCTGTGGCCCAGTCCGTTAGGACTGCAGTTATCCCAGTGGGCAGGGCTAGTCCTTCGGTTGTGTGGCATGTCCTTGGGGCTGACCATGGCAATCTGGCTGGTCTGCTGCCCTCTGCCTGTTTAGCCATGATCTCTCTGTCCCCCCC
The DNA here is from genome assembly GCF_048164855.1 of Canis lupus baileyi. Taxonomy (NCBI): domain Eukaryota; kingdom Metazoa; phylum Chordata; class Mammalia; order Carnivora; family Canidae; genus Canis; species Canis lupus. Next base: position 15,709,364 of record NC_132838.1, read on the forward strand.
GCCTGCTCTGCTACCGAGGCCACTCTGCATCTAGACTGTCCCCATTCCCTGCTGCATTGCCCTGGCCATCCAAGACTCGTTAGTGACAGCTTTCACTTTCTAGATTCTTGACATCATTAAATACAGCAAACCAGGGATGCTCATAGGAGGAGACAATGCAAACATTAGAGTTTGGGCCGATGGAATTCTCACTTAAAAGTTGCCAGAGTCCTAGAATCCACTGCCTTCTCCATTAAATCAGAGATAGTAGTTAACACCAGTTGGACGCTGCATGTGTTATGCAATCGTGTCCTGAAAGGATGGCTCTCGGGTACCGGAGGACCAGAAGTCAGCGACACATCTGTCACTGCCAGGCGATTCCCATTCTTGCCACTAATCAGAGTGTTTGCTAAGATCCAATGTAACTAAGTGGTCTTGGCCGCTGAAATACCACATTAAATGGAATTGTAATTATTTCATTTAATCTCATTTCAAATATTTACATTTTCTTGAAGAATGAAGCAAATGACCTGCATCAGAAAGACATGCTATTTCAATAGAGTAAGAAAAGCAGCAGTACAGTGTCTATTTTAATCTCTGACTTTGAGATTTTTCTCAACATGATCATTAAATTTAAGATCGTGATGGGGAGCATCAGATGGAACAGTTCAAGGTCAGCCAGATATAATCACTATCAGTTCATACCACGGTTCTGAGGTGAGGCCTCCCAATTAATGTCACGGTCACAAATCTAAATCAGAATGTATGAAACTTCTTAAGAGTACAAGCAGAGTAAAACTATGTGGATTATTTATTTCATTGACTTTTATCCTCATATGCCTGGGCTTCTAAAAGCAACTGGGACTTATATAAATAAAAAACTCAGTATTGGAGACCTGTGTGTTTGTTTTTGTTTTTTTTTTTTACCACCCACTAAATTCATAGTAGCACTTTATCATGCCCACAACTTTTATAAAGATGCTTAAAATTACATGGTTTTTAAAAAGGGGGAAATTTTATATTGTGAAAATATATCAGTGTTGGAAAGCATCAAATATCCACTGCCCCCAAACAACAGCAACATGCATAAGCCTCAAGTTTTTGGCATTTCCTCCCCAAATCATGCCTCCCTCTACTAACACAAATCTCAATCTATTTCTTTTTTGTTTGTTTGTTTAAGGTTTTATTTATTTATTTATTTATTCATTTACTCACTTACTTGAGAGAATGAGAGCACCTGAGCAGGGGGCCAAGGGGAAGGAAGGGGGAGAAAACCTTGAGCACACTCAGAGGAGCACAGAGCCCGATATGGGGCTCCATCTCACAATTTTGAGATCACGACCTGAGCCGAAACCAAGAAAAGTGTTTTAGGGACACCTGGGTGGTGCAGTCGGTTGGATGCCTGATGCCTGATGCCTGATTTCGGCTCAGGTCATGGTCTCAGGGTCATGAGATTGAGCCCCTTGTTGAGCCCCACATTGGGCTCCACGCGGAGTCTGCTCCTATTCCTACCCTTTCCCTCTGCCCATCCCCCTGCTCATTCTCTCGCTCTCTCAAATAAATAAATATATATTTTTTAAAAAGGCATTTTAAACCAAGGCATGCATTACTACTTCGTTCATTGATCGTACAACTAATATCATTTATGAAACTAAGTACCATTTTATGAAAATATGTTTGAAAAGAAGTTCTGGGGCAGCCCGGGTGGCTCAGCAGTTGGCTCAGCAGTTTAGCCGTCGCCTTCGGCCCAGGGTGTGGTCCTGGAGACCCAGGATCGAATCCCACATTGGGCTCACTACATGGAATGGAGCCTGCTTCTCCCTCTGCCTGTGTCTGTGCCTCTCTCTCTGCGTCTCTCATGAATAAATAAATAAAATCTTAAAAAAGAAAAGAAAAGAAAAGAAGTTCTGTCTTCTAGGCCATAATTATTTCCTGAATAACTTCCTTTAGCTGCTCTTCCTCTTCTGATGTTTTCTGATCTTCAGATTCTTTCAAAATAAATCATTCCAATGTACTTCACTATACACCTGTTTGCACACATTCTACCAAAGGGCCGTTTCCCCTTAAGTGTCACGAGTGCTTCCCTGGAATGCCGTATCTTGTTCCCGTGAGGAAATAACATCAACCCCTGATTCCTGAGGCTCTTGCCAACGTGTGCTTCGTGTATGATGCATTTGACTGGGCACCCGAGTTTGTTTTCCAGCTTATGTGGGCCTTCCTTGTTCGCATACCATTTCTTCTATGGGTGACTCACGCCTTTCCAGATTCTGAAGAAAGGGAAAAGGGATGATTCATCATTAGCTTCGGTCCACAGGCTCATAAATTTCCTTCTCTTTACCTAACTAATCATCATCCTTACTAATTATGCTACAGAAAATAAACTGGAATGCAGTATAGGCTGGCTTAAGATAGAACAAGTCCATGTATAAATGAGAGATGCCACCGTCAAAATGGTTTGAGTGGCTAAGCATGGAAGAGAGGAACTGTTTCCCCATATGGCATTTGTGTTCAGCCTCTACTGTAGGGCCTAGACTTACTTGGATAGAGTTGGAAATTAAGTAGTGTAATGTAGTTTTAAGGGAGCTTAACACCAATTAAGTGAACATTACTTGGAACATAAATTCATGAATAAAATTGGATGTTGGTTTTGTTGAAAAATGATGGCATGGCAAGTCTTGGGGCAGGGCCAAGGAGAACACTTGCATTCTTCCTCCCAAGCTGTTCAACATGGCAGTTCTTTGAGAGCCAGGAAGAGCTCTCTGGGCAGGGAGGGAGAGAGAGAGAACCTGTGCTCCTTGCACCCTTTACCGGCCTTCAGCTACACTTCCATTTTGCCCCGTTGGCTGGTGATCCGCAGGCTTCCAGAGGCTGGATGACCTGTACTAGGGTCACAGCTGGTAGTGATAGAGCAAGGTTTTGAGCCAAGGTTCTTGGAGGCCAAAGTCCCTGCTCTTCCCACTCTGCTAATCTGCTGCCCACATTTTTATATGGAAAGAAGGTAAATAATAAGGGAGGAAGGAAGGTTAATAAATCGGTGGTCACTGTTTCGGTGCTGGGGTCAGGAAACATGTCCCGGCTCCATATATCTCGGAGGTAGTGGTCCTGAGGGCCATTGTGAAGGAAAGCAGTCTCCAAATTCAGGAAGGGGATGCAGGGCTCTGTGCTTTTTCTCATACCCATCCCCCATCTCATCCTTTCCACCACCAGAGCTCAGAGCCCCCCTCCCGCCCGGCCGCACCCTCCTCTCCCTGGGGTCCCTGGTACTCTGTCCAGGGGCTTTAACGGTAAGGATCCATCGGAGCATGGGCCCGGATTCCCCAGTGAAGCCTGTGTTTCACTTTTGTATTTAAAGAAAAAATATATTCAGTACCTTGGGGATCATTTTAGAAGATTTAGAAGATTCTTTTTTTTGTTGTTTTTTTAAAGATTTTATTTATTTGTTCATGAGACACAGAGAGAGAGAGAGAGTCAGAGACACAGGCAGAGGGAGAAGCAGGCTCCATGCAGGGAGCCCGACATGGGACTCGATCCTGGGTCTCCAGGATCACGCCCTGGGCTGAAGGCAGGTGCTCAACCTCTGAGCCCCCCCCTGCAGACCTCCCCCTCCCCGCCCCTCGGGCACCCCCATTCTAGAAGATTCTATCCTGGCTGCCAAGACACGGGGAATTCCCGTTCTGCGGGCCCATGGGCCCCCTTCCCAGCCCTGCACGCCCCCTGGGCCTGGGGGGGCCTGGGCGCTCCTGCCCCCCTTCTCCTGCCCCAGATGCCTCTGGGCTCAAAACTGGGTGTTGGACTCCTCGCCCCTCAGCCCTGGGCCTGCCCCGTGGCCCCCCACTGCCTCGTGGGGACTCGGGTGCCCACATCCTGGGCCCCGCACACTCCATTGCACCCCCTACTCCACCTGAATCGCCCTGAGGGACACGAGGGGCCACCTGTCCCCGGAGCCCCACGGCCCCCTCCGTGCCCTCCCGCTGCTCTGCCTCCTGCTGCCGGGGCTGTGCGGGGACATGGGGGTGGCTTCCCTTGCCGCAGCTCTTCCTTTTAGGGGGACTTAGTGGTGTGCTCCCCAAGCCGTCCCTCTGTTCTGTGTCGTCTCCAGCCCATGGGCCTTCCGTGGCCGTCGCCTGGCTCTCAGGTCCAAGCCCAACCCTGCTCTGCAGCAGCAGCTCCAGACTTGCGGGCTTTGTCCGGCTCTTCCATGTCTTCCTGAAGAACTCATTTCGTGGATCTTCCTCACATCTCAACTGGAGTAAGGCCCAGACAGGGGCGCTCTCTCGGGATCCCCGTTTCTCCTAGGGATGCCACCCACTGGAGATGTCACTTGCACCTTCTCGCCGGTGACCACGTGGTAACATAGGACAGGTGTCACTCGGCTTCTCCAGAACCGCTCAGCACTTCTCATCTTCATCCCAGTTGCCAGTCTATCCTTCAACGACTCGCTACCTCTTGTCTGATATTATAATAGCTTTTCAGCAGGTCTTTCCAATCTATCTTGAATATGACTACCTAATGAGTCATTCTCATAATCCTTTTTTTTTTTTTTAAGATTTTTATTTACTTATTGGAGAGAAGGAGAGAGGGAAAGCATGAACCAGGGAAGGGGCAGAGGGAGAGGGAAAAGCAGACTCTGCTGAGCAGGGACCCAGATGCGGGGTTCCATCCCAGGACCCCAGGATCATGACCTGAGCCGAAGGTAAACAACCCAGGTGCTGCTCATTCCCATACTCTTGCCCTCTCTGGGGTCTACCCATTGCCCACTACAAAGTCCCACATCCGAGCAGCCCTGGTGGCTCAGCGGTTTAGTGCCGCCATCAACCCAGGACGTGATCCTGGGGTCCTGGGATCGAGTCCCACATCGGGCTCCCTGCATGGAGCCTGCTTCTCCCTCTGCCTGTGTCTCTGCCTCTCTCTCTCTCTCTGTGTCTCTCATGAATAAACAAATAAAATATTAAAAAAAAAAAGTCCCACATCCTTGGCCTGGCACTCGAACCTGTCTAAGTTGTGTGTGGTCTGGGCCTGGCCACACTCCTCTCTCTCCTTCCCTGCAGGACTGGGCTCCCCGGCTGGGCCAGGGGAAGGGTGCTTACAGGCATCTGGGGGCGCCTGGCTGGTTCAGTCGGTGGGGCATGCGAATCTTGATCTTGGGGATCTAAGTTTGGGCCCCACGTTGGGTGTAGAGATTACTTAAAAATAAAAACTTTAAAAAAGATAATTAAAAAGATGAATCCATTTCAAAGACCTAAAGATAAAAGCTAAAACTATGAAACTGAAGGGTGGGCATTTTTAAGTTACTCTCTTATTAGGAAAAAAAACAATCCCCTGGCCAGTGCCACAGGTAGAGTCTAGAAGTAATTCTGTAATGGCTCACCCTCTCTCCTTTGCTCACAGTGATTTCTGAACCTAAAAGAAAGTGCCTCCTAATTTTACATGTCTACATCCTCTCCATAATCCAGATTTTTCATGGAGCCATCCCCGATTCCTCCCTTCCTGTATGGCATGTATCACTCTATATTTATATTACGACTGTTAGCACGCATAACTGGTTACGGCTAGGCTGGGAGTCTCTTAATAGGCAGTGACAAGGTCTTAGTTACAAGAGACAAAAGCAAATACCATCATGCCTGACACATGGCAGATGTCCAATAAGAACTGGAATGAATAAATGAATGGAAGAAGAAATCTATTCACGTTTTCTTTTTTACCTAACCCTAAATTGCCTAAGAGTAGCATTTGGGTTTTTTTGTTTTTTTTGGTTTTTTTGTTTTAATTTTTATTTATTTATGATAGTCACAGAGAGAGAGAGAGAGGCAGAGACATAGGCAGAGGGAGAAGCAGGCTGTATGCAGGGAGCCCGACGTGGGATTCGATCCCGGGTCTCCAGGATCACGCCCTGGGCCAAAGGCAGGCGTCAAACCGCTGCGCCACCCAGGGACCCCTAAGAATAGCATTTGGATCTGATTCATCTTTATGCCCTATAGTAGCTAGCATTGTGCTTTGTGCCTGATTGATGCCCCACAGCTACTTAATGTCTTTAATTTTTTACTTTTTTTCGGCTTTACTGAGGTATAGTTGACAAAATTGTAAGTTATTTGAGGCATGCGTGGTGGTGATTTGCTACGCGTACATTGTGAAAGGACCCCCTCCAGCTGATAACATGTCCATCACCTCATATGTTTTTTTTTCCAGTGAAAACATTTGAGTTCTACCTTTACCAAATTTCATTTATTCAACAAACACTTCTTGAATTAATAGAGAGATAAGCAGTCGATTATGATACGAACTTTCTGAATGCTGTATTACTATATTTGACTTTCAATAGTTTAGGCACCTTTACTACAGCTAAAACATTTGACACTGTGTTTCTCTTTTGGACTGTCATTGTTAATTTTTGCCAGTGATTATTTTTTACTTTAAACTTTGCTGCATTTCTAATTTTTTAAAAAGATTTTATTTATTTGACAAAGAGAGAACACGAGCAGTGGGTATGGGTGGTGGGGTGGTAGGGTGGTGGGCAGAGGGCGAGGGAGAAGCAGGGAGCCCGACTGTGGGGCTTGATCCCAGGACCCCAGGTCATGACCTGAGCTGAAGGCAGATGCTTAACCGACTGAGCCACCCAGGCGCCCCCTGCATTTCTAATTTTGATTTTAACAAATCATATTGGCGAGGAGTATGTTCGTAATTTCACAAAGGAAGTTAGAAGAAGGTGGTTTGCTTTTTAAGAAACATGTGTTGGAGCTTCTTTTCCATGTTAGCTCCTGGCTCTGGGAGTGGGTTGGGATTCAATGACTAGGAATTATTTCTACAATAGTGGTTGGGTAGTTCTCTCCAAAGTCATCGTGATTCCATCCAGAGAGTAAATTTGGATGCTTTCGATAGGAAACCGGGTTGGGCTGCCTTCGTTGAAACACTAGAGCACCAGGGGGTTCCTCAAACCCCGGTTAAGTTGAACTGAGTTACTCTGCTGCCTTTCAATACCTGGAGGCTCATGCTATTTTTGCTCTTACTGTTTTATGGTGGGGGCTACCTGCCGGTCTTCTCTGGCAGCCTTTTGCTATACCGCACTTGATTAGGATTGGTGAGTGAATAGTATTTGCTTGTGGTCCCATTACCTGGTGCAAGCCTAAATATTAATGAAATTCAAAGGACTGAAAAATACTAATGGTCCTCGTGTGCCTTTGTGACCCCCGCTGCCTGAAGGCTCATTGCAGTTGCTGCCTTTTGAGGCTGTCGTTTCCAGTTTTTGTCGCTTAAAACCAGATGATAAAAATTACTCTGTTTCAGTGATTTGATCGGAAAAAAATAACAGATGCCCGTGCATGCTCCTTTGGGCAGCACCATTTTAATTTCCGATGAGAGAGAGGAATAGTCCTAACCCGTATAGAATGGGCAAACTAGTTCATTATGAGTCCCTAGGTTTGGGACGTTGCCTGAATCTGGCAATGAATGCTTACAGGAGGGTAAGTTGAGTCAGGAAAAGACCAGAGGGCCTAAGGAAAGAAATTTACTTTTAGGAGATGCTACAAAGCATTAAAAAAAAATTTTTTTTTTTTACAAAGCATCTTAGAAGCTTGGGAATTTCCCCAGTAGATTTTAGAAGAACAAGCCAGGGTCCACCAAAATACGTAAAACAGAATCAAGACTCCCTCTTTATGAACTATGGGGCATTATGTACCCCCATGAAGTCATTCCCTTTAGAAACGAGCAAAGTATTTACCATAAGAAGCCACCTGAGACAACCCGTCTACCTTCCACTGGGCATTACCCGCGGGAATCCTGTAATCTCGAGTGGGAAATTTTTATTTATTTATTTATTTTTAACCCAGCATCAGGACTTTTGAACTCCCATCAGATGTGCTGACATCTGAGCTTGTTGGAAATAATTAACTTTTCTGCCTTTTTTTTTTTTTTTTTTTTTTGTCTTCTTCAGAAATGAACACACTTGAGTATGCTCTGTGCCTGTGAGCTCCCGGGTCACCCGGCCACCGCGGAAAGACCAGAAGGAGGAGGGTGTGGGCCTGCCGGCCTCTGAGAACAAGCTCCTCCGGCGGCCTTGGCCTTGGCCTTGGCCTCCCCGCCACCGGGCCACGATGGAGACGCTCTCCCAAGATTCTTTGCTGGAATGTCAGATCTGTTTCAATTACTACAGCCCCCGGCGAAGGCCCAAGCTGCTGGACTGCAAACACACCTGCTGCTCGGTGTGCCTCCAGCAGATGAGGACGAGCCAGAAGGACGTGAGATGCCCGTGGTGCCGGGGCATCACCAAGCTGCCCCCGGGCTTCTCCGTGTCGCAGCTCCCCGACGACCCCGAGGTCCTGGCGGTCATCGCCATCCCGCACGCGTCCGAGCACACCCCGGTCTTCATCAAACTTCCCAGCAATGGGTGCTACATGCTGCCCCTGCCCATCGCCAAGGAGCGAGCGCTGCTGCCCGGAGACCTGGGCTGCCGCCTGCTGCCCGGGAGCCAGCAGAAGCCCGTCACGGTGGTGACGATCCCCGGGGAACAGCAGCCCCTGCAGGGGGGGCCGCCCCAGGAGGCGGCGGAGGAGGAGCCAGACAGGCGGGGCGCGGCGAAAAGCTCCACCTGGTCCGGGGTGTGCACTGTGATCCTTGTGGCCTGCGTCCTGGTCTTCCTCCTGGGCATCGTGCTGCACAACATGTCTTGCATTTCTAAGCGCTTCACTGTGATATCCTGTGGCTGAGCGGGCCTGCCGAAGTCTCTCGTGGGTGCCAACTAGGGGTTGAGCAGGTGTTGGTGATGGGATCGCAGCGAGAAGGAGGGGGGCGACGCTGATCATTTGGTGCCAGCGCTGGCCTCGGGGCTGCCACTTGATTAGCGGAGGGCAGACGTGAGGTCTCCACAGGATACCAGGCAAATCATTCTGAGTGTTGGTGGCAACAGTTTCGAAGACGATTGCATGCATCCTCATAACCATTTACTAAATGGACTGTAATTTCTGATTTTTCAAAATCATGTTACGAGATAGACGTATTCTACTTAGACATTAAACCGTGCAAGTGCATACAATGTGATCTTCTCTAAATGTGGTAGATTAAAACAAAGATGCTATGTATACAAGTAGAATTAAACCTGAGAATCCATGTAAAAATTCAGCGACGACATGCAGTGCTGGTTTCTTTCCCCTTTTTAATGGAAATCCAGTCTCGTTTAGTTGCTAAGGCTTTTTATACCTTTTGAATGGCACCCAAATTAAAGTAAGTGAAGTGGACTGTCATTTTTTTTTTTAAGAAAATGTTTGAACAAGTGTTCCCGGTGTGTTGTGTTTTGTTAGGCACCTTCATTTTTCTTCCCTTGTAATTAGAGCTCGCTACGTGTTTATTAAACTGAAAGCCCAACGGGGGAGCAATAAACTGAGTAATCATGAGAAATACCTAATCCCACAGGAACCCTATATGCCAATTTTTCTCAAGCCATCTCATGAGATAAGGATTTTAAATGTAAATATTGTGTATTTGTGTGTGTGTGCGTGTGTGTCATTTGATTTACCTCAGGTTTTGAATCTTTTCAGAAGAATCCCAGGAGTAAGACTTTGTGGGCCCGAATGAGTCCAGGGTCTGACACAGTGGCCACCTCTTGGGCACCGGGACCCGCTCCGTGAAGTGTCACCCACTCGTCACTTCCAACATTCGCTCCTCTTCTGTGTATTCAAGTCCTGTGTTCTGTGAGGCACAAATGGAAAGTAACAGAAGACTCTGTCTTTTGTCCCGGTTTGGAGGTGTCATAGTAGAAATGAGTGTTGTTCGTCGATGACAAACCCGGACTGACATTTTAATAGACAGTCCATGATTACTTTTCGAAAGATGTCGCGCTGTGAGAATTAAACCGTTTAGGATTCTAGTTTCCTCTTCTTGCTGGTATAAGTGAGACGATCTCTTGTATTTCAAAATGTTTTTATTGAGAAAAGTGACAAGGTAAACCAACAACTCACATTCCCAATTTAAGTGGATCAGTTCATCATAAATTCTCAAATATTCTTAAATGTGTAGTGGCCTACAGATGCTCGTGAAGAAAGATCTGCTGGCGTTAAGCGGTAAATTCCTGTGCCTGGATGTGTGTGCATTCAGAAATAGCTGTGAGCTTTTACAGTTCTCCTCCAATTTCTTTTATGGAATTCATGAAGCAAGTGTATTTGAAAGCTCAAAGTAGAAATTAGGTTAAAATGCCATTTTATTGTGTAAGCTATTGGGCATTATACAACAAATAATCTAGGATTTATTTGGTATTAATAATTTAGGTATCATATTAGCTGAATACTATCCTCTATTACGTAACATAATATACTGTTGGGTTAGTGTCAACTTCTCAAAATCTGCCAGGCTGCCGTGATGCATGTCTGACCTCATTTCTATTCCTCTTGGAGGAAAAAAAAAAACATCACCAAAATGTTGCATTAAGAATGCTACATTTCAAATAGACTTTCCCCTTTGCAATTTCCAGCCAGGCCATATTTGAGTTAATTTTGTGAATGATATCTGCATCTGTTTATGTACAGTATGAAGTGACTGGCCCTGTAGTGTAGTATGTCCTCGAGTTCTGTGTGTTAAGTAGGTTAGATGTAGACACTAATGTGTGTGGCTGTAGAGCCCTGTGTTTCTTAGTGCAAAGCTGTAGAGTAAAAATGTCCACGTAACTTAAAAACAATCCCATGCTAGAGCTGCAGGTGAGCAGTGCAAAATTAATCGGCTCTGTGATACATTCTTGAATTTTCAATTTAAGGTAGTAATAATACCAAGATCAGAATTTCCTGTGTGAGTCTTACTGACCTAAGAAATATTGTTTAAATGCATTCTGCCTCCAGTTACCTGTACATTGCCTCTTACGGTGCGCCATTGTGCACACATGTAAGTGCGCATGTGTTTGTGTGTGCGTGTCATACCTCAGCCTACAGATAGAATTTTTGTCGACTGGCTGTTTCACTGTTAGCTGGCATCCCCTTGCTCTGGCCTCTTCTGGCATTTCCTCACAACATGAACAACTCATCTACCCCGTGTGACAAAAGTCCAGTGACCCAATCAACCGGAATTCACAGTTGCACATGAGTGAAAAAAATCACAACTGAAAGCACAGAGTCAGAGCTGAAAGCATTCCCCGGTGGCTTTGTTTCGTACATGAGCCCGTGGAGGCCCACAGAGGTAGGTGGCCCCTTGAAATTCTGCAACAAAAGGGAGATGAGAACTGCATTAAAGTTTCTCTTGCTCCTTCTTATGCCTGTTGACATCTCTGTCGGACTGTGAGCCTTTGGAGGGTGGATGCATACCCTTTACTCCTTTACTGACTCAACTATTGCTTTAGGTTGTGTGGGTTTTTGTTGTTGTTGTTGGTTTTAATATATATACATATTCCTTTTAGTTAGCATCTACCTCTCTGGGAAATGAAAGGAGGGTTGATTAAAAGACGAATAGAGACATTTAATAAAAATGATGTGATTTGAATTTTTAAAATCGCACACCATTGGTTCCCTCCTCCCCCTTATGTAAAGGACAATGAGTGTTGTGTAAATAGTTAACTTTAAGAAGCATGAATTTTCATCTTTATTAATGATCTTGACATAAACAAGAGAATGCTCAATATGTTAAGTAGAGCCAAGTATGCTATCGAAAAGCGTTGTCTTTGGGAAATTTTCATATAATGACCTGGGGCATAAGTTGTGATGAAAAGGCAAATTGGTTCTCAGTTTCAGTCATACTTTATGATTAGAAAGCTAAAAGGTACTTTCTTTGAGAATATAATTAAGTTTAATCTTCTGCATGACTTCAGAGTAGGTCCCTTGAAGGTTAACCCATGTGCTGGTGCAGCCTTCGAGATCTAGTCTGTTCAGTAGACCTTTCTCGGATGATGGAAATGTTCTATAACCTATGCTGTCCAATATAGTAGCCACTGGCCACATTGGCTAGTGGGCAGTTGAAGCAGGGTTAGTACGACTGAGGAGGTGGATTTTGTATTTTAAGTTACTTAAACATAGTGGCTCACATGGCTAGTGGCTACCATATTGGACCATGGGGTTCTGGAGGGTTGTGCAGGGGAATCTAGCATCAGTGTTAATGGAATAAGGCTAGGAAGACAGTTTGTGGTTTAGTTACATGCAGTTGGCTGAAAAATCCTTTCTGGGCTTAAAAAGTATATGATCTCAAGTATGACAATAAAAATTCATTGTTGCCCTTTGGGGTTATTACTTACATACTTTGGGTCAAAGAATGGTCAGTGAAACTTAAAGAGTGCTTTCTGAAGCCCCGTTTCCAGGATCATTAGCTGCATGTGAATCTGTTGTCCAAAAATAGTAGTTAGACAGTAGCTGTAAAACGTTTGACTTGCAAGCTATGCATGACCTGTACTGTGAAACTGTGTCTAGGGTCTTACGGCCAAAAAGTAAATGTTACAGAAAAAAAGAAAAAAAAAGCGCCTAATGAAATTCCTCTTTGCTTCCAGCATCTTCCCCAGACTTCATCACTGCATCAGTAAGGTGTGAAATGTAAAAGCAGGCATGTTTTGCAGTGCTCATAGAGGGTTTTTGTTTGCCCTTGAAGTCTGCTGGCTTGTCATTGTGTTTGGTGTGGGCATACGTGGGCATCCCTTTTCAGATGCCAGACTATAACATAGGTACTGTTTTTAGAGTGAGATTTGACACTGTTCTAGTCTTGTTTGGTTTTTCCTTTTATCCCTTTATCACTGAACGAATTGGAAATTTGCAGCCTTGCACAGAAGCCTTTTTTTTTTTTTTTTTTGGCTTAAAAAACATTGCCCATGGAATTTAAAGACTTCGGGGTTATTAAAGTTACTAAAACTGCTTTTTAAGTGAGTAAAGGAAAGCAGAAGACTTGGTTTGTGATATATTTTCATAGAAAGATGAGACTCTTCCTGACTGTATGGTGTGTATTCTAGTCTAGATTTTGGTTTGAAGAGTTCCCATTGCTTTATCTGAAATCCTGTGCTGTGTCAAAATTGGCTGGTCTGTTTTTCATTGCTTCTGAATATAATGTAAACATTGCATTCATTTCAATTTAGCCCAATTGAGTAAATTTTTTTTCTAGAACTTGTCGGTGGGCATGACCTTTATAGCTTGTCTTTTGAAATTATTATTAATATATATATATATATTTTTGCCAGAATGGTAGTTTTCCTTTGGACTCAGGAGGAATTTAGAGGTCCAGAGGTTATTGGTATGAGAGGAGCACTATCGAAAAGGTTTGAATTTCTATCTTCTCTTAAAAGAATGATGCTGCCAATCAATCAGTGTTTTGTTTCCACATAAGAAGTGTCACGAGTCAGTTGATCTATCATCCTTGACCTGGAAGAAGAGACTGTTCCTTGCCATTTCTGTCATTCCCAGTAAAACGTCACTTACAAGGTAACCTTTACCAAAAGAGAAGCTCCAAAAAAGAACAAAGTAATCAAGATAATTCAGTAACTGTTGAAAATAGTAATCGATCTCAAAGGCAATGAAGATCAGTTAAATTTTATTAAGCATGAAATACTTCTAAAAAAGAAGTGGAAATTCAAGCCATTGATTTTTTTTTTTTTCTGACATGATTCCCTGTATAGAGATCTATATCTATATCTTCACATAGGTATAGACATGTAGATACACACACGACTTAGCTGTAACAGGAGTTTAAATATCAAGTAAAAAATGTTGTTAGTCATGTTTTCCAATTTGTGGGTTATATAATGTTAACTTTAGATGTTAATTTCTTAACAAATGCTATAGGTTGCATACATTATATCAAACCAACCACCTTTGGGAATGTCTATATAAATAAACTCTTGAGACTTCAAACATATGAAAAGGTGGGTTCTACTGTGTACATTTTATTGGAAAGCCATTGATGATTGAAGAGCATAAATAGGTGGGGCATTTAATTTCCATTTTCCAAACGGCTTGTTTTTTGACTCTGCTCAAGCATCATGGGTAGAGTACCGTTATTCCTGAACTCTTGCACAAGTTTCCTTGCACAGTTGGGCCAATGGGTTGTTGTATTTTTTTTTTTTTTTCAGGATTCACTGCCTGGGGTATCCCACTATGTATATCTCACTTATGATGTAGTGGTGCTTGAAAACCCTCATCTCGTTAGCTGGACTTTTATTATTCTAGTCTAAGATTTTTGATACTATTCATATTATGATCTTTTTAGGGACAATCAGTAATATTTGGGGCAGAGTACAGAGGAGTCTCTTGAAGTCTGCAACAGCATGCATTTTCTTTGTTTTTCTGGGGGTGCTCTCTTATAGTTGTCCCTGTTCTTCTAGAACATTGCTCTAAATTCATCACCATGGGATGTAGGGCTAGTAGCCCATGGGCAAGTTTTCTGTATTCTCCCTGTGAGTTACTGGGTTATTCTAACAAGAGTTCCAAGGAATGTTCAATTTTTAATTTGACATTTGCTTTTTGAGAATCTGGAAGTAGACAATTGAATGTGAGGGTGGTAAAGGAGCATGGGCAGTAGGAAGGAGGAGATAAGAGGGAAAAAAATGCCCCCTTAAAGGAGGAGCAAATAGCAACCTCAATCTATGTCATCTGTATTTAAATCGTGGGAGGACAAGAATAGCTGCTGCCATGCACCAAGCTTCAGAAAACAACTGGAGAGAAAAATTCTGTCTGGGAGCAGTGGAGATGTGGCCTCAGGTCTAGAGCAAAATAGATAGGCAGATGTGCCCAAGACAGTAAGAAGATACTTGCCTAAAAGGAGAGAAATCTGTAATGGGATCACAAGTTAAGACAAAATATATAGGAGCTAAAGAGCCGTCGTGGATGACTAGGAGTAATGTAGACAAGCACAATTGGTCCTTCTAGAACAGCCTGCCAAATTCCATTCCAGATGTTTCAGTTGAAGACATAGGGAATGGGTTCAGCTGATGAGAGAATGCAAGGAGGCCCCCCGGCGTTCTCTGCACACTAGACGCTCTAGAGTTGGTTGCTGAGTCATTACAAACTAATACCACCCTCTTACCAGTGAAATGCAGTGCCCCTGCCTGTGGATGTTTCCCAACTGAGTAGGTCAATAGTATTGGAAGACTCATTCAAGAATATTTTCGTTTTTCAATCCTGATTGTTGTCATTTCTTCTATTTTCTTTATTCCTGTTTGCCTCACTTGACAGTTGCAGGTGGGGAGGCTGGTTTCAGCTTGGGGTGGGTACAAACTCCCCAACCCAAGCCATGCAGCTGGTGAACAGGGTTCCCGCCATTTCTTCCAGCCCCACTGGTGGGTTCCCCGGCCCTCTTGATACCTAATACTCCAGTCAAATGGCTAGATTAATGCTGCTCTAGAGGCTAACTCAAGTCCTTGACATGTTTCATTTACAAGTATGTGGATTATTTATTTTAGGAGCTTTTCTTTTAAAGGGCCAAATAGCCCTACAGATAAATGAGCTGCTGGGCTGTGTAGAAAATATTGTTCAAATGTTGCCAAATAATTGACTTTGTAAGGGGGATATTAAGCTGCTGTTTATAAATCTGAATGTCTTAAAAGCATTCTTGCTTGCTCTCTCTGTTGTAGATGGTGTCTTAGCAAGTCCTGAGTTTTTCCAATGAACCCAATTTTAATATATGGTATTTTTGTATGCCAAACTGGTGTCTTGTCCTTTGTATATGTGGTAATGTTGATTTTATGACTACTGTTAAAACACATTTGCTATGATTAAAATTCATAAAACGATTTCAAATAGACTCACGCGTTGGTTTTTTTTTTTTTTCCTTCCTACTTCATGGAAAAAAAAATTGGCTAGAATTTTCATCATCAGCTACTCTAAGAATTTTAATAGACTTGTAATAAAGCAACACGGAGCTCCTGAGCCAAGAATTTTAAGTGGAGGTGACCTTCAAGTGGCTTCTCTGAGAAGCCAAAGAACGCATTTGTAATGAGTAAGCCCAAGCATGGTTTTGCAACTTGGGTTTTCATGGCTTCCAGTGGCCCTACCTTTCTCCTTCTACTGTTTAGAAATGGCATTGGATGCGTCAGACCCCAGGTGGACCATCTCATTGTACTACGTGTAGAACAATTCACAGCGGCCCCTGTGTAGTGAGAGGCAGTGTGATCTGCCTCTTGGCTCTGAATCTGGAAAGTTATCCTTCAATATGTGTTTTCATCAGTGGGACAGAGTGTTTGGGAGAGCCTTTTTTTTTTTTTTTTTTTAAATCAACCTGTCTTTCAATAACTGGATTACAGCAATGAATTTCAATTCAGTTTAGCTAGTGGCCTAATCCTAATTAAAGGGTTATCAATGATCTGATCATGCATGCAATGCTAGTATAAGCATGACCTGGCTCTGTCTGGCAATTAAAAAATAATCCCCATAGTTTTAAAAGTGTGAGATTACTGTAATTCAAAATCTATTTCTTGTACCAAAAAAGCAAGTTTTGTATTAGGGAGTCCAGATTTTTGAAAATGTGAAATTTATTTGGCATATTTTAGAATTTCTTGTGTGGATTTTCCCGGTGCTGGGGTAAATGGGCACGTGTGTGGGTTGGGGAGGGATTCCCTTATAACTGCTTCCTGGTGCTTGAGCTTTTCTTTCAGCTGGAGGAGTTAACTGGAAAGGCTAAAGGCATTTACAGCATTTATTAAATACCTTAGCTTTTCCAGGTCTCAGCTCCTGCCATGTCAGGGCTGGGGTGTACTTATAGCCTTATCTAGAGACTTCTCTTTAGACTTCGTGGGAATTGGGGTGAATGGGAGGGGACCACAGGCGAGTCCTGCTTGCACATCTTGCCTGGGGGTGCCCACATTGGCAACCTCTTCAGATGAGACTGTTTGGATAGCACACGTTTTCTGTCTCTGGGTGTAGGGTTGCAAGAAGTAGGGGGTGGGAGAGTCTATGTCAGCTCCAAGGTCTTTGCCATTTCGACCCCTCCCAGCAAAAGGATATTGCGTGTGAGTAACTGAAGGTCTAGAGGGGATGGTGGAGGCTACACAGGGAGTCCTTGGAGCCAGGGCCTGGCGTCCACCGCGTGCCACCCTCATTCTCAGTCGTTGCATATGTGTCCCCTCCAAATACTCGGCCTGATTTCTGGAGATGAAAGCCTGTTTATCTGCCAATGCATTATTTTTCTTCCTCAATGCTTTTGTTTCCAATAACAATTCTTGAAGAAATACCCATGTTCAGTGTACATGGCATAGCACCACTAGGCTGGGGTAAATGGCAGCTGGGCGGTGGGTGGGGGGAAGGAACTGGCCCTGGAATCAGACTGAGTCTCTGCTCTTCTTTTTATAGGTTTGAAGACTTTTGCACAATCCTGCTTGACCCAGAAAATAATATAGCCGTAATTGGATTCAGTCTCTCATTCTTCCTGCCTGTTCCTGGCATTCCCCATCACTTTAACACTACTTTGCTTGATAAATGAATATATTGTTATTTGCAAGAGTAAGTGAATGTAGAGATGTGCATGCGTGTGCGTGTGTGCACATGTCTATTATGTGTGTGCACACATACATGTGAACCTTTCATGGACTCTTGGCACAGATTTTTTTAAAGGTTGAAAGAGTGAAGATCTTTGGAGGTAAATCAAAGTAGAGGAAAGTACACCCATTGGGCTACAAAGGAAGGATAATTTATATAGACTCACCTGGGAAACCAGAGAGGAGGAAGGTCTCCACAGGTCATGCGTTCCTTCATGCAGCATTCCCACTAGGCACTAGGGCTACCCAGATGAATGAGATGGGAACGGCCCCTGTCCTGTTGGCCCTCACAGTCCTGTAAGGAAGACAGGCATTAATAAACAGTTTATGTCCAATGTGGGGGGACACGGTGTTTGAATGCACGTAACAGGGAAGAGGGCAGGCTGGTTGGTGGATCCAGGGTAAGGGATTAGTCAGAAAAGGCAATGGCTTCTAGAATAAGATCTGAAGGATAAATTGGGGTCAGTGAGGACCAGTTATGAAAACACATTTAAGAAGGAACAATAAGAGACAGAGGAGGCGTGATGCCTTTTAGGGAGGCAGAGCCGGCTTTTCTTGTCAGGCTCCCTGCCATTCGTGCCCTGCCTTATGCCACATTGCCCTGTAATTGATGATATTTTGGTATGACTCGCCAATCCCCAGAAATATCCACAATAGAGCATTTTACAAAAGCACAGCTATGAGGTCTATTCCACCAGTAGTTATTTCCATCAGGCGTCACCGTTATGTGGAACCAGTTCCACAATGAATATTTCCCCTCCCTGTGCCCGCAAAATGTGGCTATTTCCCTCCTTCCGGGCCAGGTGTGGAAGCAAAAGCCATCTCCAGCCTTTTGTTCTGAGAGTTATGCTATTAGTTTCTGCATCGAACAGGTTTAGGGTCTGATATTGCCGACAAAGGCTACAGATCAGGTCTGTGGGAGGTCAAGTCTTGGGAAAAGCCTTGCCCAAGCTCTGTTTGAGATAGTTGTAAGTATTATGTGAAAATGCTTTGTGGCTAAATAAACCAG
The DNA here is from genome assembly GCF_048164855.1 of Canis lupus baileyi. NCBI lineage: Eukaryota > Metazoa > Chordata > Mammalia > Carnivora > Canidae > Canis > Canis lupus. Next base: position 15,727,762 of record NC_132838.1, read on the forward strand.
GAAAACGGTGGGTTAAACGAGGATTTTTTTTTTTTAATTGTAGAACTTTTTAAAGGCTTTAGCATGTGTAGCATGTCTTCTAGAGAAACAGAGCCCATAGGATGTATCTTTATACACATAGCTATATAAATCTATCATACTCATATATGTATCTATAAAGGGATTTATTTTAAGGAATTGGCTCATGTGACTGTAGAAGCTGGCAATCTTCAGAGCAGGCCATAGGCTGTAGACCCAGAGAAGGGTTAATGTTGCAGCTTGAGTCCAAAGCAAAATGCTGGCAGTATACCCTCATCCTCAGAGGCATTTTTTTCTCTTCAAGTCTTCAGCTTATTGCATGGACTCACCCACATTAGGGAGAACAATGAGCTTTTCTCAAAGTCCACTGATTTAACTGTTAATCTCATCTAAAAATTACCTTCACAGCAACACCCCGACCAGTGTTCGACCAAATATCTAGGCATCAAGGCCTATCCCAGTTGACACATAAAATTCACCATCACAATATGCTAAAGGGCTTTGCAAATCTGGAAAAAAGAAACATAATAAAACATAATAGATATCACTTTCTCCCAATTTATGTGAGTAAAGAATCCACGTTTGCAGAACACCTATTAACATCTGGTAAAACACAATTTGGAGACTATTGACCTTGAATAATGATTCACAATTTTGTCTTACTCCAGTTATTCAAAAGATGCCCCCCCCAAATATACATATGTAGTGCTTATTTTTATCTAATAAGATTAAATCATTACTCATATGTTCCCTTTTTTAAGACGTAAATGTAAACCCAATGCTCGTATTAGATTTACTTTCATGTTATACTGTAAACTGCATGCTAAAATTCCATGCACTACACACATTACTGATGAAATTTCTCATATTAGCAAATTATGGGGGAAATATGTGTACATCTGCTTTAGTAATAAAGGAATGGATGATTCACACTTGAACACAGTGCATACATACCAGAGTAATTTTGGAAAATTATAGCCTAAAAATTCATAAATATTCATTACTACATGCTATGGGGTTAAAAACAACTCACAACAAACTAAATTGATAATGATGAACAAAACTAACAATAATTTGCTGTTAAGAAGCAAGAAGAGCAGCAATTAAAAAACATGATTATTCAAGGCAGTACTGATAATTAATATGTATCCTTCCCCCCAAATTGTAGGAATCTAACTACTTGCATATGCACACATGCAACTGGAGCCTGCAGTGTTAGTAAAATACTGAATTGGAGCCATGCCTAAATTCTCTAAAGTCTAAAAAAGCACTAATTCAGTTTAAAAATACCAAATGCCAAATGTAGCAAAACATACGTAGACAGTTATTAATGAGTTGATCTCATTCAGGCACTTAAGAAAAAGTTTTAGGATTGTCAAGGGCAACCTGTTGGGAGGATTTGTTGGCCCTGCAGCAGGCAGAGGGCCATACTTTGAGAACTGCTGCATAGAGGATTTAGGCAAACAAATAAAGGAATTTACAAATACATGCAAAACACATAAATAAAAAATAATTATTTTATCATTTTAATAGAAATGTAAATTTCATGGAATGAAATTAATAGTTGTAATAATCACTTTTTAAAAAATATTTATTTGTTTACAGAGCACGTGTGTTTGAGCATGGGGGGGGGGGTGTTGGGGAAGAGGGGGCAGAGAGGGAGTGAGATTCTCAAGCCGCCTTCCTGCTAAGCATGGAGCCTGATGCAGGGCTCAATCTCACAGCCCTGAGATCATGACCTGAGCCAATATCAATAGTCAGACGCACAACAGACTGAGCCACTCAGGCGGTCATGTAATAATTACTTTCAATATACTCAATATATAAGCAATATAAGGACAATGTATGCTTCTATGGGTTTCTATCAGTTTATTTATACTTTAAACACAATTGGGCCCACTGTGCAGTTAAGTTCCCTATTAAAATACATCCCCTGCTCTTCGCCATTTAGGACAAATCAAACCTCCTTCCTAGATTTACATCAGGCAACCAAGAAATGCTCTTTATTTTACCCCATTCTAGTCTGTCTCATCCCCCAGCCATCAAAAGGGTAATATTCATTCCAAAGTAGAAGCTTTGCACTTTCTCAAATTTCATCCCAGCTCCTCTAGCCTTTTCCAAAGCGGATACTTGGTGGCTTTTATTTTTATGGAAACTATTATTAATTTCAAAATGACTTGTTTATATAATTTTGGAAAATGGTGTTCTGCTTAAGAAAAAAAAAGATAGGGATGCTTGGCTGGCTCAGTCAGTAGAGCATGTGACTCATGATCTTGGGGTTGTAAGTTCGAGCCCCACGTTGGATGTAGAGATTACTTAAAAGTAAAATCTCAAAAAAAAAAAAAAAAAAAAAGGATAGCCTGAATATGTAAATTTTGGAGAAGCAGAATTAGTGGATGTGGTATTACATGGGAAAAGTCTCCCTCAAGAGAATTTGAGCACGGTACCACTGACAGCAAGGATCATGTTAATCCTGCCCTGGATTTACCCCTGATAGACCAGGACCTATCTGTGCCTGGCATTCACCACTGCACCGCCAGCACTCAGAGGAGCGATCAAGGCTCAGTGCGTATTTGCTGAATGAATGAGGATGTGAGTCAGCTCGTCTGCTGGGATATCTCAGCTCCGTCAGGTTCGGATGCACTGCCAGTTTTGGAATACCCGGGGGTTGGGATTCTCTTCTTTGCAGATCTCATCACTTTCTGCACTTAGATTCTTGCTACTGCTGTGGGGAATAGTTTGCTTTCTCTTTCCTGCCCATCAAGCCCATTTTAATGAGCTGTTCCTGTTCAGCTGTCTTCCTGCAATACAGTCATTTCCTCTTCCTCAAAACGTTCACGCTCGAGGCTGACTGCCTTGGTGACTTCACTTGTTAATCAGAATTAACTGATGTCACGTCTCACTTGACTATCTACAGATGTCGTGCATTCCCCATAGTCCACTGGCCTACAGGACCATGCTGTATTTTGTTGTATTTAATTATGAGGTGTGTGTTGTGTGCGTGAGGAGGGACGAGGACAGGGCTGGGAGTACGAACAGACAGGTGAGGCCACTGCGGTGGGACATGTAAGGAGGCTATTGCTCTGAGCGGCCTCCGCCGCCTGGGCCTGGGCTCCACTCTGAGGAGGAAGGGAGGATATGTGTGAGTGTGACTGTGTGTGTGAGAGTGTGAATAGGTGAGTGTGAGCATGGATGTATGAGTGTGTGTATGTGAGTGTGAGCATGAGCATGCGTGTATGTGAGCATGAGTGTGTGTGCATCAGTGAGTGCATGGGTGTGAGTATGTGTGTGACTGTGGGTATGTGAACATGAGCATGGATGTGTGAGCATGAGCATGAGTGTACATCACTACGTGAGAGTGGGGTTGTGAGAATGAGTATGTGAGTGTGGGTGAGCAAAAGTGTGCATAGGTGAGTGTGTGTGAGGGTGATGAGTACTGACTGGAACTGTCCCCAACAGTTGCACAGTCTTCCACACACAGTAGGGGCTCAGGAAACACTGCATATGCTCAAGTAGAAAATAATCCAAATTACAAGGTGATATTTTATCTTCCCGGTGAGAAAATCTTAAAAAAAAAAATGCAATTTAAGTCAACTTGAATATATCAACTTTTATAGGCATAGATGTCAAATGTCTGCTTTAAATATAATTTACCTTAATTGTACAATATATTTTAAATCTTAGGTGATTTTTCACTATTTGCCTTCTAAAATAAATTCTATCAGGTGACCTCTATAAAAACTTAAAACTAGCAGTTTCCTCATTTTTCAATGGAGACGATCATAATACTACATGATTTACAGGGTTGTTGTGAGGGTTAAAACATTTAATGGAAATAAAGGCCTTTGAACAGTGCCTGGTATGCTGTGAGGTCTCAACGGAGGATGAGGACGTGCATGCACATTCTAGTAAAGCTTTCTTATTTTAAAATATATAAATCTCATAATATGAAAGACAATAGGAATGTGGAAATTTGGGCTACTTCCTCCTTTCAGAGGGGTAATTTTTTGAGGTAAACAATCTTACCTGCTCTTTGGATATATCTATAACTGTCAGGTGACTGTCACTGACTCCACTTTTGAAAAGACCTGCATTCAAATTTCAATGGAATGTTCTAGAAATGCAAAGTGAATTGAGGCTAGTAAAAGGCAATTGGAAGACAAAGCCTCTAGGAAATAACAATGACTACCTCTCTGTGCAAATATGACTCCCTTTGTTTCTTAAATTTTTTCATGCCTTTGAGGGAAGTTTTTTTCCCCTTGTCTCCCTTTCTCCCAAACAAAAAGCCTGTTTCATTACAGTCTTCACTTTGCTCTTCAAGACTGAGTGACTTTAGGTGCGTTTAATTCAACTGGATTTATTCGAGGAGCTCAGGAACTAATTTATTTATTCTATTTATTTTTACAGCATGCCCATTACCCAGGGATTCTGGGCACATATAAATGATCTGCTTGGGATTGGCAAACAAGAACCAGTGATAAATGGACAGTGAGAAAACCATCTGAAAACATTAGTCAAAAGGACTCTTCCCTTCCAGAAATGCTTGGTTAAGCAGGTTGGTCTTGCAGTTTTCTCTGATCTTGACATTTTATGTTCACATTGCTTGCCTTTTTTTTTTTTTTTTGACATACACAACAAGAAGAGAGAGGTCCCTGAGTGAAGATGGGGCAGAGAGGTGCCCCTTGCAGGGCAGTGAGGGGGGTCCCAGAGGCAGGGGAGGCGCCCCCCAACCATTAGGCAAAGGCCTGGGCTCGGCCTCTGGAGGTCTCTTGTGATTCACAAAGGGGAAGGCTTGGGGGCAGATCATTCAACCTAGGTTCAAGGCGAAAAAAGAAAAGATGCTGGTTCCGGCTAAGGGGAGGTCAGGAAGGGGAGGACAGTGGGTCAGTGTCAACCAGTCCTTCATATATTTCTGCCTGGTTAAAAGGAGTTCTACTGGGGAGGTCTGGGTGGCTTGGTTTGTTAGGGCATCTGCCTTCAGCTCAGATCATGATCCCAGGGTCCTGGGATCGAGTCCTGCATCAGGCTCCCTGCTCAGTGGCGAGCCTGCTTCTCCCTCTCATCCCTGCTCTCTCGCTATCCCTGTCTCTCTCTGTCTCACAAATAAATAATCTTTAAAAAAAAAAAAAAAAAAGGAGTTCTACAGAAGAAATGAACTTGATGATCACTTTTCTAGGTGATTTCTAAGGTGATTTCTGTTTTTTCTCCAGACAATCTTTTCCCACGAGTCGGGTTGACTCTAATTTGGGTTGAGACTTGAGGTGTGGGCAACCTCTCTCATGGGGGTTCAGGAAAAGATTGCCACTGTCGCCTTCTTTAAGGCTGCTCCCCCTACCAAGTGATTGTGGGGTTGTGCCCAGAGCCTATCTGTCATTTTTAGAGTTTGATGAAAGTGGGAAACATTGTGGCTTTGAATGGGCCTCTCTGCCCACAAAGTGGAAAAAAATTATTACAGCAGGACTAATCTCTTTTTACAGCCATATAAATACAGTGGTGGAATCAGCCAGATTTAACTCTGAATGGAAAATGTTTTTCAACAAATAGGTCTGGGAGCCACAAATACATGACGAACTTATCAAGAGACAGAAGAGGTGACTTTGCCTTTTTGAAGGCCTCATGTTTGGGACACAGGCGAACGGAGACACCAAACAGAAGCCATGTGTGTTCATGGGCTAAACAAGGCTCACCCCCCGGCATCCACAGATGGTGGAGAAGTCTGAAAGCAAATTAAAGCCTAAATGGGTCACCAAATGCTTTTTGGTTTTCCTTAGCAATCAAGACAGGTCTTCATGGCCCCATCCGCCTTTCTATCTAACATAGAGATTTTACAGATTTTACCCCGGGAGGTAGGCAAAGGCATCCTGTCAAGCACCTCATAAATCCTTGTTATTAACTGTGCCAGAGCTGTGTGAATGGATAAGTGGATTCCCCACTTAATTCAAAAACAAACCAGAAACAGCCCTGCATTCCTTCCCATTTGCTGGGTCATTTGTATCTAGATCGATGACTCCAAGAATTCTACAGTTCACTAAAAGTTTTGGCTTTCTTTGAAATTTTCCATTCCCTTGACCAATAACCCCATTGCCCAACAGACTTTCATTTTCTGAGGATGCGTAAACAGGGAAATGGTTTTGAGCTACTGACGTCATGGGGTGGAGAGCAGAGAGTACATGTGGTTCGGGGTAAGGTTTGGGTCTTAGCTGAGGCTTTGCAGCTAGTTCTCTGTGTCACCTGGGAAAAATCAGTTCACCTCTCTGGACCTCGGTTTCTGCATCATAAAATGGGGACGATAGAACCAACTACCTTGCATAGTTACTCTGGGGCTCAAACATGGTAAAAATGCTTGTGAAAAGGTTTCAAAATGCTTAAAAATATAACATGTAATAATGAAATGCTTCAGTTAACAGTGAGTGATCATTAAATGCCTATTAAATGAATGGCTCTATAGCCAAAAAAATTAAAGGCACATGGCTGGCTTAGTCAGAGGAGCACATGACTCTTGATCTCGGGGTCATTAGTTTGAGCCTCAAATTGGATGTAGAGATTACTTAAAAATATATATATAAAACTTTTTATTTTGATGAAGTCCTAATAGTTCATTTTTGCCTTTGTTTCCCTTTCTTTTGGAGACGTGTCTAGTAAGAAACTGCTGTGCCTGAGGCTACAGAGGTTGCTGCCTGTGTTCTCTGGGATTTTGATGGGTTCCTGTCTCACATTTAGGTCTTTCATCCATTTTGAGTCTATTTTTGTGTATGGTGTGAGGAAATGGTCCAGTTTCATTCTTCTGCATGTGGCTCTCCAGTTTTCCTACCACCATTTGTTGAAGAGACTGTCTTTTTTCCATTGGATTCTTTCCTGCTTTGTTGAAGATTAGTTAACCATAGAGTTGAAGGTCCATTTCTGGGTTCTCTATTCTGTTCCATTGATATAGATCAATGTCTGTTTTTGTGCCAGTCCCATACTGTCTTGATGATTATCACTTTGTAATAGAGCTTGAAGTTTGGAATTGTGATGTCACCAATTTTGGTTTTCTTTTTCAACATTCGTTTGGCTATTTGGGGTCTATTCTGGTTCCACACAAATTTTAGGATTATTTGTTCCAACTCTGAAAAAGTTGACAAAATCAAGACAACCAACAGAATGGGAGAAGATATTTGCAAATAACATATTAGATAAAAGGCTATTACCCAAAATTTATAAAGAACTTCACAAACTCAACACCCAAAGAACAAATAGTCCAATCAAGAAATGGGCAGAAGACATGAATTGACATTTCTCCAAAGAAGACATACAAATGGCCAGCAGACAAATGAAAAATGCTCCCCTTCACTTGGCAGCAGGAAAATACAAATCAAAACCACAATGAAATACCAAATCACATCAGTCAGAATGGCTAAAATTAACAAGTCAAGAAACGACAGATGTTGGCGAGAATGCAGAGCAAGGGGAACCCTCTTACACTGCTGGTAGGAATGCAAGCTGGTGCAGCCACTCTAGAAAACTGTATGGAGGTTCCAAAGAAAGTTGAAAATAGAGCTACCCTCCAAACCAGCAATTGTACTACTGGGTATTTTCCTCAAAGATTCAAATGTAGTGATCTGAAAGGGCACCTGCACCCCAATGTTTATAGCAGCCATGTCCACAATAGCCAAACTATGGAGAGAGCCCAGATGTCCATCAATGGATGGATGGATAAAGAAGATGGGGTATATATATATATACAATGGAATATTACTCAGCCATCAAAAATGAAATCCTGCCATTTGCAACAACATGGATGGAACTACAGGATATGCTAAGCGAAACAAGTCAATCAGAGGAAGACAGTTATCATATGATCTCATTCATACATGGAATTTAAGACACAAAACAGAGGATCATAGGAAAAGAGAGGAAAAAATAAAACAAGACGAAATTAGAGAGGGAGACAAACCATAAGAGACTCTTAATCATAGGAAACAACCTGGGTTGCTGGAGGGGTGAGGGTGGGGAGAATGGGATAACTGGGTGATGGGCATTAAGGAGGGCAAGGGATGTAATGAGCACTGGGTGTTATATAAGACTGATGAGTCACTGATCTGTACCTTTGAAACCAAGAATGCGTTATATGTTAATTAATTGAATTTAAACAAATATTTAAAAAATAATGCTAGAAGAGTCTCTCATAGCTCCCAATAAATGCTTTCTCAGAAAAAAAAAAAAACTTAAAAAAAAAGACTAAAAAAATAATAAAAGAAGTATCAAGGTTGTTTATTTTTCTTCTACATTCTTCTGGCCGCTGCCCTGGTTTTGATGCCCATCAGGGAACTCCAATCAATTCTTGGCTAATGGCCCTGCCTTCTGCTTTATCTCCACTACCCACTTACTGTCCTCTTGACCAAGGCTCGTGTGTTCTTTCAGAAACCACAGATCTCTGAGCCTGCCCCTCTCCTGATGAAAACTTTTACTGGGTCCATCTCATCAATAAGATCAGGGTCCAATAAATAAATAAATAAATAAGACCAGGGTCCCTGTACCTTAGCATCACACACGGGGCTCCTGGTTCCTCCCCCTCCCTACCTCTCCAGCTTATCGTTAAGCTCCACCAGGATTTCATTAAGAGCTTAACATTTAAGAATTTTAAACGTTCCCAGAATGCAACTGCCCATACACTGTCTCTCCCTCCCTCTGGTCGGACTGGGAAACTACGCAGTTTTCTAACTTGATGCCACAGATGCCAGGAAGCTTCTGCTCGTCTGTGAGAGGGCTCATGACTCCCTTCTCTGCGCTACCTGGTATCTTATGGACCTTTCTTCTTCTGCTTGGGACTCTCATAGAGCCCATTGACTTACAGACCTCTCTCTCCTACCTGATTGTGATCTGCCTGTAGGGAGGGATCTTACCTAGTTCCTTTGCATAAAGGATCTGCAGAGAACATTCTCACTTGCATCTTTTCTTTCACCTGTGCTTCTTGAACAGTGCTTGACTATCAGAAAACTTGATGATCTTGGGGCTGATAAAAGGTATGCCATGATTTCTGCGCCAACGCCGAATGGGCTCGTTCAATGGATTAGATCCCACCTTTCCACCCACCCCTGCCCTGTTCCTTCTTTTCTCTTTTCCTTCTTTCAAAGAACTTCCAAATATTTTGGTCAACTTCCCCACTGAGAGTTGCCACTGTTATCCTGTTGTGTGGGGTGTCCTCTGCTCCCAAACTTCAGTGTGATGGCTGGGGATGGGACCCCCCTGACCAGGGGTCTGTCGTGAGGACCACCATGCAGAGGCTCTGTGGCAGCTTCTCCTCCCATCACTCATAGTCCTGGATCCCTGAGCAGCACCTGGTGAGCAAACAGGCCACATTCACTACCAAGGACTCATTTAAATAAATTATTTAGAACACACACACACAGACACACACACACAGACACACACACACACACACGGAGATATACAATCAGTCCCTGGTTATGTTTCCAAAAAATTAAATGACTAAAGCTGCTCTGTATAGGTAGCTCCTTCTGTATTATACCTAACATCGGATATTAGCATATATGTGAATTATTATCATCCTGTTTTTTTTTTTCTTAATGTGGGAATTCCAGGGCACAGAGAGGTTGAATAACATTCCTAGAGCCATACAATAGTTAATGGTGGTGGCAGGATTCAAATACAGACAGTCTGAAAGCCAGAGATTTGGACAAATTAGGATCCTTTCTTTTTAAGAGAATTAAAGCTCTGGATGATGCATCCTTAGGTGGCTTTTATGCTTTAAGTATCATCTTTTTTGCATCTATTTACCACTAAAGCAGGGAAAGTGGTGAGGAGACATGGAGGAAATAAACAAACAAACAAAAAAATAAAGTAAATGAGATATTTGCCACAACACGGATGGACCTTGGAAACATTATGCTTCGTGAAATGGTCCAGACCCAGAAGGACAACTCTTGGGTGATCTCACTTACATGAAGTGTGAGGAGTAGGCAAATTCACAGAGGCAGAAAGTGGAATAGGGGTTACCAGGGGCTGGTGGGGAGGGGGGACCAGGGAGTTCTTGTTTAATGAGTAAACAGTGTCTGTTTGGAATGATGGAAAGGTTCTAGAAACGGATGGCAGTGGTGGTTGCACAACATTGTCCATGCGCTTACAACGTACCACCGAGCGGTACGCTTAAAAATGCTAGAAATGGTAAATATTGGGTATGTATTACCACAATAAAAAATAAAATAAGTAAAGTTGCAGTTTTATAATCCTGACAACAGCTTCCTCTGGAGGCAGCCGAAGAGGCGTGAAGCGTGATTGAGGACTCTGCCATTTGCTCTCAGCAAATAGAATTTAATTAATCACGGCCAAGGCCTCTTCAGCAGCTCTCCCCAGTGTGGCAGCGGCTCAGGACAATTACTGTTGACAGAGCAGAATTATGTATGTGGAGGGGGGGAAATAGAAATTTCCTCTTCAAAATTAAGGAATTATGCAAAGTAAATGCACTATATCTAATATCAATTTAATCAGCGCTAACTATATTCTGCACACAGTAGAAGTGGAGTCATCCGAAATGCAAAAGGTTGGCTGAGAGCAGAAGAAAATTTTTCTCAAGCTTCCTGCCTGGATGACCTGGGGCGAGAGTTGCAAGGCAGCAGTCCAATCCTGCCAGAAACGGTTTTATTTGACTTGCGATTGTGTTTATCTGGGTTGCCAATATTTTAAAATCTGGCCATTTCTTACAAATATGGATTTCTGACTTTTCTTGAAAAATCTGAAGGCCCGGGAACATGGCCTCATGCTTGTACACAGCCATTAGTACTTCCCATTCTTACTGCCCTCGCTCATGTTATCTGCTTGGCTCCTGGGCATTTGAGTTCCTGTCTCAGATGCAGGTCTCACCTGCCCTTCGCCTCATCTCCTCAATAAAACTGCCTACCCAGTCCTCCGATCCCCTCTCTTGGAGGCTCTTCATTCCTACAGCACTTACTGGGCCTATACAACCCTTGGCCCTTATCGTGGATTATCTTTTATATGTAATATGGACATGACAGAAAGTTCCAGACTTTCTGAAACAGCAAATGTAAATGTTTTGCACTACCCTTGCTTTCTACTTTAGAAGATACAGTCACTCAAGACCCAAGCTAGATTGTAAGACATAGTGTATAGACTTTATGCCTTAAAACATCTGATTTTCCTAGCACCAGCAGGGGTTCAGTTGGTGTCAAAAATGAATCAGTAGGTTTGGGAACCTCTTTAAGAATACAGATGACTCAGGATGCCCAGGTGGCTCAGTGGTTGAGCATCTGCCTGTGGCTCAGGGCCCGATACCAGAGTCCCGGGATCGAGTCCCACATCGGTCTCCTTGCATGGAGCCTGCTTCTCCTTCTGCCTGTGTCTCTCCCTCTCTCTCTGTGTCTCTCATGAATAAATAAATAAAATCTTTAAAACAAAACAAAACAGATGACTCATGAGGTCAGCTGTGGAGAGTATTGTGCTAATGCAGCCAACAACATGGACTTCATCCCTTGGAAAGTCAATCCATTTGTCCCATCCTGTGGACATGGATCATCCTCATCCTCTGGCCAAACTGTTCTTGCTCAAAGGACAGAAAGAGTGACGCAAATCCATCCCTAAGTCCTGGAGAAGAATTCATGGCTCCTGGATTGACCTTATTATTATTATTATTATTTAAAAAATTTTTTTATTTATGCATGAGAGACACAGAGAGAAGCAGAGACATAAGCAGAGGGAGAAGCAGACTCCCTGCGGAGAGCCTGATCCAGAACTAGATCCCAGGATCCCAGAATTACACCTTGAGCCAAAGGCAGACACTCAACCACTGAGCCACTCAGGCATCCCCGGCCTTATTATTTTTGCGCAAGGAGGCTGTCTCTCAGACAGTAAAGGCATTTTTAGAAAAGAAAATGGCAGCTATTCGTTTTTAAACTAATTCTGCAATATTTTGAATGAATCAATGATGAAATAATGATTATAACTCAATAACTGGTATTACTTATGTGATGGGAAGAACGGTGGTTTGGATATGAAGAAGGAAGACCACGTCAATCAGCAATATTAAGATAGAGTGCGTGAAGTTCATTGTTCTTGAGAAGTCACAGTAATTTATAGGAAAAACATTCTTGTTCTGGAAAGAAAAAAAATAAAAGCAAAGAAAACTGTCAGGAAATTGAGTTTCAAAGTGTTGTCCCTTTATAGCTCAGTGCTTTCTAGTAAAGTCCAATTCAGGCAGTCCTTGCTTTGCACGGTACAGCATTAATTGATCCACATTCATGTTAGAATCATGACCGTATGGTTCTGAGATGCATGGGTTTTGGTAAATATGGTAGCATGCAAAGCAAGGACCCCACTGAAGTCCAGTAAAGGTTGGTACATTCACCTTATCTACAAAGAATGCAGGACAATCAAGGAAAATGAGAGGACATTTTCATGGTCACTGAAATAAACTAAAGAGCATATGTTGTGTTACTTAATATTTCCGGTGAAAGACTACTTTGCATTGATAGGTTTGTTTCTAAATGCCAAGACCCTCCTTCTGGCTTTTCATACAATCCACTCTAATACAGTTTGTATTAGTCAGGGTAGCTAGGTTATGCATAGTAACAAACAACCCCTGTGTCTTATGGCTGAGCACCACCCAGCTTATTTCTCTCTTACAAAGTTGTTTGTGGGTCTAGGTGACTCAGTCTATGCACTATTGCAGGATCCAGGCTGAATAGGGGGACCATCATCCCGTGGCTGTACCTCTTGGAACACGTGATCTCCTTAGGTGACAAGGCAGAGAAAGAGGGTCTCACGCTGATAATTAAATGCTTTGGTCTGGAAGTGACCTGCTTCACTTCTGCTCTAGAACATGGTGCTGCCTAACTGGAAGGGAAGCAGAGACATGCTCTCTTCTCACATGCCCCACGGGAGAGGCAGAGAAGAAATGGGTAAGCAGTAGACATTGCTACCTCACATTTCCAATCACAGGTTTCTTCCCCTGACACTTCTATACCCAAACCATCTGGCTGTAAGTCTAATTGTTCTTTATAAACCTAGCTTTGAGGAATTGGCAATAGGCATCATCACTTTATTTAGATAAACCACTTGGGGGGGCAGGCGGGGAAAAGGGAGATACTCACTCATTCATGTGTTCAGCAAATATTTGTTGAATGCCCACTCTGCACACTGATCCAGGTGCTAGGATTCAGCAATAATCAAAACACACAAAAGTCCTTGTCTTTTTGAGAGTGCATTTTTTTTGGGGGGGGAGGGTAAGACAATAAGGTATATGTATGACAAAAACAACAGGCATATGCTCTAACTCCGATGAGAATTAGTGTCATGTCAAAATAAGGTCCAGTAAAGAGACACCATGTGACTGGGGTGCGCTGGTGGGAGTGGAGGGGGCATTTTAGGAAGGCTACCCAGGAAAGGCCACCACGAGCTTGATTTTGTATACAATTTTTTTTTCAAATATTAATACATGGCAGGCACTGTGGGGAGAGGAACACGGTGGGCTTATGACAGATTCTATCCCCAAAGGATTTCCTAATGGAGGAATGAGATGGGGACTATATAGACTATAATAAAGGTTAAATGTGATTTTTTAAAAGTAAGAGTTAATGTTTACTGACTGTCAGCGACATGCCAGGCACGTTCTATGATTTAACTTATTTAACTTTCACCAACCACTGGCTATCTCATTTTTCAAAAAGACAAACATAAGCTATGACTCCCAGAAGGTAAGCAATTTGTCCAAGGAAACACAGATAAGAAGCAGGAGAGCTGGGCTTCACACTCAGTTCTCTGCCTCCAAAATTGGGCACCTAACGACTACGTCCTACTGACTTCTCTAAATGTGATAAATATCACAAGAGAGGTGTGATTGAAGGTGAGAATCTATTACTGCCTAGGAGAAGGGAAATCAAGGCAGGCTTCTTGGAGGAAGTGGCATACCTGGGCCTAGGTGAACTACTGGGATTCAAGCAGATGGCACTTGAAGAGGTGGTAGTATAAATAGACGTGTGGAGTCAAAAAGGCTCAGGGCCAGAAATTTGTGTTCGGCTAGAATTGGCGCATAGAGTTATGGACAGAATCTTGGAAAGATAATGTGAGGTCATATCACAGAAGGTCTTAATGCCAAGCAGAGGAGTTTGAACTCTGTTGAAAGGAAAGCAATAGTAGTTATTGAAACTTTTGAGCAGAGAATAGAAGGAGGAAAGGCTGTGTCTTAAAAGAAATAAACTGGCCAATGCTATAAAGAATGGATTAGACAGTGTGGTCAGGGAGATCAATCAGGAGCACTGTAAAGGGCAGTGTCGGTGAAACGGAAAAGCATGGAATGAGCAGTCATCGCAGAAGTAGGATGGATAGCGTTTGTAACGGACATGGGAAGGGAGGGTCAGGGAACAGGGAGGGAAGAATAAAAGATAACTCCACCTGGTGAAAAGTCTAGATAATTCTTTATTTTCTTACAATTTACACTTTGTTTCTGCTTCTAACACTTATCTTTGATCCCCAGACAGGAGTAAAAAAAAAAAAGGAATTTTACTGCCGTCTTTTTGTGAAATTCGATGAATGCCAATGGAACAAAGCTACTTAAATGATGAGCTGTAAAGCTTCAAATCTCTTCTCCCAATGAAAATCTCATTAGCCTGCCATTTGAAAACCAGCATATTCAAATTTGACTTTGTTTGGCTTGTACAGTTTGATCCCTTTAAACTGATGGTTTTTCAGGAGTGTGGCAGGAAGCCTGAAATTTCAATTAGATAAGCCAGAGGTTTACCTGTTGGAGGAGAGAAGGTATTATCTTCCTGTTGCTAGGTGATGGGTCTCCAAAGCAATGGTTCAGTCTTAAAGGATCAGAGCTCTTTTAAAATTCCTTTTCTTTTGAAAACAAACATCAATTTAAAACTAACCCCAGATGCCCGGCTCTGGTTCTATAAGGAATAAAACCACTTATCTGCCATAAATCCACCAAACCTTCTGCTTCCCCAAACTAGATAGCCCTAATTTACGTGGATGACCAGCCTTTACTGGTTCTACAGGGTATGGGTAGGAATAATGATAACCAAGATTAATGCTGGGAGCCCTCCTCCCTGCTTCATCTGCTTCATTGCATTACAATTCTATGCCATATATACTATTTGTTTCCCTTTAACGGATAGTGTGATAGTTAATTTTACACCTCAACCTGGCTTAGGCGATGATGCCAAACACTCATCTAGATAGTGTCATGAAGGTTTTGTTTTGTTTTTTTTAAAGATATGATTAACATTTAAATGAGTGCCCTCTGAGTAAAGTAGATGATGCCCTATAATTTGGGGAGGCCTCATCCAACCATTTGAAGGCATCAAGAGCAAAGACTGACGCCCCCCACCCCCAGAAATAGGAATTATCCTCAGGAGTGCGACATAGAAACCCTGCGTGAGTTTCCAGCCTGTGCTCTGTGGAGCTCTGACTCTACACTGCAACGTCAACAACTATCAGAGTTCTTGCCTGTCCTACAGACGTCAGACTCGCCAGGCCCTGCAATTCAGGGAGCCAATTCCTTAAAATTGATCTCCGCCTCCATCTCTGTCTATCGGTTCTGTTTCTTGGGAGAACCATGACCACTACAGAGGGAACAAGTGAGGCTAACCTAGGCTGACTCGTCCAAGCTCACACGGGTAGTAGTGATGGAAGCAAGGCTTGAGGGAAGCCTGCTCTCCTAACCACGGCCTATACTACCTCTTGCACCGCCATGGGGGCTACTCACGGCAATTATATTCAAACTTGAAACAAAATTTTTAATGAATTTTATGAAATTCCAAATAAGGTGCCGCAAGACCTGCTCTGGCTTTCCTCTTTTTTTTTTTTAAAGATTTTCTTTATTTATTCATGAGAGACAGAGAGAAAGAGAGAGGCAGAGACACAGGCAGCGGGAGAAGCAGGCCCCACACTGGGAGCTCTATGTGGGACTCGATCCCGGGTCTCTAGGATCATCCCTAGATGATCCCTGGGCCAAAGGCAGACACTCAACCGCTGAGCCACCCAGGGATCCCCGACTTTCCTCTCTTTATTGTACTTCCTCTCATCTCTGAGGGGGAGTCCAATCTGAGACACTCTCCTGGCTGCCCCCCAGGGAGGTATAGTCTCTCTTTCCTGAGCCTCTTTCCTGCCCACGTCTGGTAAATTCGGTCTCCAATCTCCGACATGTGGTTCTAACAATGATTCATTGATACTTTTGGCTTAAGGAAGAGGAAGATAGTTTGGGTGTGAGTCTTGGGAGAGAGATATTCACGGCGCTGTCACAAATGTCTTGCTCTTCTCTTAAAGATGCCGGAGTGTGGTCTGTGTGGAAATTAGGGGTGCATAGGAAATCTATGAAGCCACTTTAATTCGAGCCACATTAAGCCACCCCAGAGGTGGAACCTAGCATGGTCCAGGGGAAGGAGTGCACAACTCCAGATCCCAGACTGCACGAAGTGAGGCAGCAAGTTGTCGTCTTCCCTGGGCTGTAATCACTGGGAACAGTTCCAGCTGGGGCCCACGATCAGAGGGAGAACTTCTCATAAAATAGCAATTTCTAGGAGTCTCACCTGAAAATCCAAACCTAGCAATGGGATAGAGGAATGAATCTTTTGCACAAATGCCACTATAATTTCCTTCTCTGCTCTTGAGTAGTGCCCTCCCATACCGGCTCTGGGCTTGGCCCTGAGAGTTGCTTTTGTCAAGGGGATGATAGCAAATGTGGCCCAATCACAGACTTGGAAACTAGTTGAGCATTGGAACTTGCTCTCTTTGTGTTTTGAAACCCTGCAGTCACCACGTGAAGGAGACCAGGAGGAGACTGAAGGATGAGAGGCCACATGGAGAAGAGATGAGCCATCCCCGGGGCGGGGGGCGGGGGCACTAGACCACCCATCAGGGGGTGAGGCCATCTCATCAGCTAGCCATAGCACCCAAGAGGCCCCAGCAGAGCTCAGCTGAGCCAGTCCAGAAAAGGCTTCCAGCCGATTACAGAATCTCGAGCTAAATAAAAGCTAAATTGGGTTGTTTTATGGTCCTCTATTTCAGAGAAGTTTGTTATGCATCATAAGCTAAGTGATAGATACCAGTGCCCTTCGATAAATAAAGATACCATTTGCTCCTAACAAAATTCTAAAACATGTCTATTAACTGAAATAGACCCAACATACCCATAAGCTGTTAACCTTATGAAAGGAACTTGAATTCCTTTCTTTTTTAAAAAAGATTTATTTATTTATTTGAGAAAGAGAGAATGACCACGCAAGCAAGGAGAGGACCAGAGGGAGAGGGACAAGCAGACGCTGTGCTGAGTGTGGAGCCTGATGTGGGGCTTGATCCCACAACCCTGAGATCACGACCCGAGTGGAAACCAGGAATGGACTGTGCCATCCAGGTGCCTCGAATTCATTTCTTTTCTATATTTTATATGTGATTCATGATTTATACTTCAACAATTCAATTGTTACAACACACCAACTTTCTTTCAAGTCAAAACTTAGTAATTAATTGTATTTCATGTGAATTTGAGTTTCCTTTTATCTTGATGCCAGTCTAATGAAAAGCCATTGTGGTGTCAATAGTATTTACAATTTATTTTTTTTAATTTTATTTATTTATTCATGAGAGACATAGAAAGAGAGAGGCAGAGACACAGGCAGAGGGAGAAGCAGGCTCCATGCAGGGAGCCCGACACGGGACTCGATCCCAGGGCCCCAGGATCACACTATGGGCCAAAGGCAAGCGCTAAACCACTGAGCCACCCAGGCATCCCTAGTATTTACAATTTAAATAATATTTCACATTTCCAGAAGCATCCAACTGTTATTAGTTAGCCAATGCCAACAGCATTTGGATAAGTGGGAGAGTACATATTCTTATATGCCTCCAGAGTATAAATCCTATAAGAGCAGCACCATTGCCTGTTTGATTTCCTGTTTATCCACAGCACCTAGAACCTGAAACATAATAAATTCTTGATAAAAATTTGTTTAATGAAGAATGGTTATGGACCCAAAACACTTGCTTACGTATGTAGCTCCCTTTTGGCTATTATGAAAAAACACATCTCCCCCTGCCCTGCCCCATATTTCCTGTTCTCTATCAAACAGATCACTTCTTTTGTTCTACTTATCTTTACAGCAAGACTACTAATACCAAAAATAAATAACTTTTTTTTAAAAGTAATATGTTAATTTTCCTTAAGTTCTGCAAATCATCAACCATTCCAAAGAGGTCTAGATTGCCACAACTTGTATTATTTCTATTTCTATTCTTTTTAATCTAACAAGGAAGAGAATCCTCCAAGGCTTCTAATAATTGATAAGGCCATTCATTTTGTACAAGGCATAAAGCACGATGATGAACAGAGTCATCTCTATTTGAATAAATGCCAGTCCGTTCTCAAGCTTGGGCTGCTGCACTAGGGACAAGTTTTGAGGAAACCTAAAACAGTTTGGGCTGTGGCTTAATCAGGTATTATTTTGCAAAAAGCTGTTGAGTTCCAGTTGTGCAGGTAATGATTGAACAAAAACTGAATTCTTAGCTCTGCCCCCACATTTGAATCACCCAGGGCGTTAAAAATCTGTGTATATTCTATATGGTATATGTGTGGGGGTATATGGGGACTCTCTGGACTGGCCTCAATTTTTCTGTAAATGTGAAACTGCTCTAAAAAAGATAGTCTGTGAATTAAAAGAAAGAGGAGAAAAAGAAAGATGCTAACACACACACACACACACACACACACACACACTCACGCATTGATGCCTAGTCCCCAGCATGGATCAGAATCAGGATTTCTAAGGCTGGGGTCTGGGCATCGAGATTTGCTTAAAGCTCCCCAGAGGCTTCTAATGTGCAACCGGGTTTGTGAACACTTGCGTTAAGGGCACTACTGCCACCTTTCTGGCTAATAGGAGGAGCCCCTTGATTGCAAATGGGTAAAGAAGCTTGATTTTGCTTCAAAATGCCTATCCGCTGCTGAGTGGAGATGATGAATTGAGGTGTTACAGAACCAGAGTTGAGCTCATGTCTGGAAATAGAGAATCACTATTAAACAATGCATCAATCACGTGCTTACCGGAGAATCATCTAAGAAAGAGCCCCGTTGAAATCAGTGACGCTCTATTTTATTAGAGCCTCGGGTGCCTGTCTGTGCAAGATAATGGGCTTGAATTTAGCAACTATGTGCACAAAGGGTTCAAGCAGACAGTCCCCCTCCCCCATATGTTTACAGTGAGATAGTCTGGGGTTGGCTCAGGGTCCTAATTACGGTAATAACCGAGCATCCTTCACAATAAACTGCACACAGGATCCTAATTAATGAGCTCAATTCATCTGAAGTAAAGAGTCCACCTACTGCGCAAGAGGGATGCATATCAATCAAGCCTGAGTGAGACACGGGGCCTGCAGAATGTGTTCTATTAATGCCATTTAATGTCTTTTATCAGAGGCTTTCAGAGCACTTTCTAAACATTAACTCTCACTGCGCTCTTGGGCAAGTCACTGGTAAGGCACTAGCTGTGAGCAAGCAAGCCTCAGCCTTGGCTCACCCAGGAGTTCGGGGTGGTCAGCAGCTGCTGGGATCCGGAGGTTCTTTGGGCCCTACTCCCAGCCCAGACTGGGGTTTCTCAGATTTCAGTGTCTCCCCTGAGAAATAATGATGATACCTCATCCCAGTTTCAAAGGACTGTCTCAAGATGAGCACTCCGCCTCTTTGGGGGCCCTGCGTGCTCCTCGAGCCCTGAGCCGTGGCTTGCCATCCTCTTCCCCAGGCAGTACAGAAACCCAGGAAGAGTGCTGAGCTCGCCAGGCCTGAGCTCAAATGGTAGCTGTGTGACCTCCGGCTAATTACTCAATGTTCCTGGGCTGCAGTCTCTCCATGCCCCAAAATGGGATTTATAGTATTACTCATCACAGAACTATTGTCAAGATTTAGTTAAAAGGAGATGAGGATCCTCATTAGAAGTGTGCCTGCACGTTTATACAGCACACCAGCTGCTTCTGACCATGTTGAGAACAGAGTTCTGGATAACGTGATTGTGGGTAGCCTTAGGTTTCCCCTACACTTGTGTAAGACTGGAGTGGAGAGACCAGTTAGGAGACCCCTGGGGAAGCCAGGCAAGAGGGCTGGCTTGGGGGCCTAGTTTGGAGAAGTGGGCAGATCTGAGAGCTGTTTAAGACACAGTGTGTTGACTGGCTGCCATTTAAGCCTGGGGCGAACATTCTGGAGGCCTCCCTCCTGGCTCTTGGTTCTATCTCATCCAGAATTCCCCATCGTTATCTTTTCCTAGGGCTGTTGTGGCAAAGAAGATGGGCTGAGTGGCTCAGAAGAACAGAAATTTATTCTCTCAGAGCTCTGGTGGCTAGAAGTCCAAAACCAAGACTCCCTCTGAGGTTTTAGGGAAGAATTTGTGCCACGTGTCCTTCCTAATTTACAGTAGCTTACAGCAACCCTTGGCATTCCTTGACTTATAAACACATCACTCCAGTTGCTGCCTGTCTTGACTTGGTGTTCTTGCCTGTGTCTCTGTGAGTCCAAATTACTCTCTTCTTGTAGGGAAACCAGTCACCGGATTAGGACCTAATCCAATGGCCTGATCTTAAATTGATTTCATCTACAAGGACCATTTCTAGATAAGGTCACGTTCACAGGTAGCAGGGATTAGGACTTGAACATATTTTGGAGGGGAAACACAGTGGATCTACAACACCCTTTGTGAGATTTCAAGCACAGCAAAGACAGTACAGTAGCCAACAGTGTTGTTTCACTTTCATGAGTGTTAATTGCCATCACCCCGCAGATGCCTTCTCCTTCCAGGTGGTGTGGGAAGGAGGGTCCTGGCAGGTAGGATGATGTAGCTTCCCACTTGAAGTGAGCGAGCCAAAGTTTGAACTTTGAGGGGGCTCTGGAAATCTAGATCAACTTCCAACCGGCTTTGGGAGGGGAGATAGGGTCTCCTTCAACCATCCCTCCCAGGCGAATTCCAGCTGACTGCCTTCTCGCTACTCAACAGTGCTTTGAGGCATGAAAACTGATGCCTTATCCTCTAACAACAGATGTTGTTCCTGGTTCCTCTAGAAGTAACTTATCACATTTGCTGATATTAAGTGCTTTTATGACAAATGCAGTTCAAATGCCTCAAAAACAGCCTTTAAAGAGTATGCCCAAACCCAGGGTTACTACAATATCCCAGAACATTTACTACTAATGAAAGTCAACTCATTTGAATATTCAAATCCTTTTTTCCTAACACAGAGATCAAACTATCATTAAAATATTTCTTTTTGACACTTGAAGCTTTCCGATGGCCCCGTAGATGGGAAGGGCACTGTAAGTCTCTGCTCAGAGCACAGATCTACCCGGGAATTTTCTGGTTTCCCAGGGTCCATATAATTGACAGGATTGTAAGTGATGGAACTGGGCATGAGAGAAAGGGAGAAAGTAGAAGATGATGTGAACTTTCTGGTGTGGGTTTTTATTTATTATTTATTTATTTATTTATTTATTTATTTATTTATTTATATTATTTTTTAAGATTTTATTTATTCATGAGAGGCAGAGAGAGAGAGAGAGAGAGGCAGAGACATGGATCATGCCCTGGGCGGAAGGCAGGTGCCAAACCGCTGAGCCACCCAGGGATCCCTGGTGTGGGTTTTTAATGGTAATTCTATCATTTCAGCACATGGCACATTAGAGGGGAAGTTGGTATGTGTGTGGTGGGGAGAAGCCAGAATGAGTTCAAGTTTGGACATGCTGAGTTTGAAATGTATGTGGGGCATCCAAATAGGGATGTCCAGAAGGCCAGTGACCATGGAAAGTACTGGAGATCTCTACTGTACATGTTGACTTAGGCATCGTCGACATATGATGGTACCTTAGGCCAAAGAGTGGATATGATCACTCAAAGAGTGTGAAGATAAAAAAGATAAAAGAGAATCTAAGATGGGACAGGGGGCACCCAGCACTGTGCACACAGGAAGAGTGACCATGAAGAAACCTAAATGGGAATCAGGGAGTGACTCCAAAGGTGGCAGATAAATGGGGAGTTTGGTGGGACGGAAGAAGGACAGAAATAATTTGAAAGAGGAAGAGGTCAACAGGATAATCTCCTGCTTGGTGGTCCAGCCAGGTAAGAACTAAAGAAGCAGGAGTTGAATTTTAGGAGAAGCAGATTGTTGATCACTTGTCTGATCAGATCTTCAGATCTTGTCTGAAGGTAGTGGCTGAAGAGTGAAAAGTAGATTCTACAAAGTATAGAAAATTATTTGAAGAATATTGACTAGAAAGAGTTGACAGAGAGAGAGAGAGAGAGAGAGAGAGAAAGGGAGGGCTTGAGGGTGAAGGAGAGAGAGAAAGAAATAGGATGGCAAGCAAAATGAAGCCCCTGAGAAGGCTGGGGATGATGGGATCCAGAGCCTTGGACTAAGGAAGATCACTTCTTTTTTTTTTTTTTTTTTTTGAAAAAGTGACCATCTTTGCCATTTTTATTTTATTATTTATTTATTTATTTATTTTTTAAAGATTTTATTTATTTATTCATGATAGTCACAGAGAGAGAGAGAGGCAGAGACACAGGCAGAGGGAGAAGCAGGCTCCATGTACCGGGAGCCCGACGTGGGATTCGATCCCGGGTCTCCAGGATCGTGCCCTGGGCCAAAGGCAGGCGCCAAACCGCTGCGCCACCCAGGGATCCCTCCATTTTTATTTTTTTTAAAAAATTTAAAAAGATTTTATTTACTTATTCATGAGAGACACAGAGAGAGAGAGGCAGAGACATAGGCAGAGGGAGAAGCAAGCTCCATGCACCAGAAGCCCAATGTGGGATTCGATCCCGGGTCTCCAGGATCACGCCCTGGGCCAAAGGCAGGCACCAAACCACTGAGCCACCCAGGGATCCCTTGGAGTTACTTTTCAATGTCCTCATAATCAGGTTCATTGTTATCTTTCCAATCAGCCTTACGTCCCATGCTCTCCTTTCCCTTATTTAAGCAAACTACCATTTCTTCCACATGCCATGCTTGTTCTTACCTCCCTGACTCCATTCATGCTGTTCACCCAGTTTCAAATAACCTTCCTTGTGCTCTCAGCCTGAGCAAACTCTGTCGATCCAAGAGTGTCCAGCCCAAGTGTTATCCAAGCCATATGCCTTCTGTGCTTTGACAAAGTCATCTCCATTGCTCCATATTCTCCCAGCAGTTATTATACCTAACATTTTGCAGGTTAACCCTCCCTTCTCTGTGGGTGAAAACCATCTGACCTATGGGCTGGATTATCAAGTTCTTCAATGCAGGTCCCATATCTCTTAATACCTTCCCTACATTCTCTGCTATACCTGGAACAGCTGAGAGAGGTGGTGAGCCTTGAGGTGGGCAACCATCTCCTTGAGAATGGAAATAAGTTGGTTTAGTCTAAACAGGCAAGTAATAAGCAAAAGGTTGAGGCTGGCTAGTGAGTCCTACGTCAGCCCAGAAAGTTGAAGAACCTTGCTGGAGAGCATACAATTATTCTTTTTAAAGGTGTATTTATTTATTTGAGAGGGAGAGAGAATGAGAGAGAATGGGGAGGAGGGAGAAGCAGAGAGAGAGGAAGAGAATCCTAAGCAGACTCCTCACTGAGTGTGGAGCCCAGTGTGGGGCCTGATTCCGTAACTGTAAGACCCCCACTCAAGCCAAAACCAAGAATTGGTTGCCCAACCAACTGAACCACCCAGGCACTAAGAGAACATGCAATTATTTAGTGGCAGAGCTGTGGCTTGAATTCAGAACTCCTGACTTTAAACCATAGCTTTTCTTTTTAAACCACGTGGGTGAATGTTTCGCTGGTATAATCAGCAATTTCAGGTCAAATTTGCTTCAATTCAAAGTGGCAATCACAACCCTGATGGCTTTTTGTGTCCCATACTCTCCAGCCATCTCAACATCTCCCAGCATGTCATTGTCATGTACACGTTCCCTCACATAATGGGAGGCACAGTCTTGAAAGTGATCCTAGAGATCTTCTGGCTCCTTTTTGAATACCTCCATCACTGGACAGCTCATGATCTCAAAGACGCAGATAAAGTTATTTGGCCACCTTATTGATAATGAAAGTTAGCTGTCAACTAGGTTTAAATGAGAACATCTCATAGGACTTTTTTAGGAATGTGGTGAGTGGTGATAATCAGATTAAGGAAATAATTAGGGGACACCTAGGTGGCTCAGCGGTTGAGCGTCTGCCTTTGGCTCAGGGCATGATCCTGGAGTCCCAGGATCAAGTCCCACATTGGGATCCCTGCATGGAGCCTGCTTCTCCCTCTGCCTAGGTCTCTGCCTCTCTCCCTCTCTCTCATGAATAAATAAATAAAATATTGAAAAAAGAAAAAGGAATAATTAGGTAGTCAGAATGGGTTTTAATCATTCATGTTGCAATGATGACCAGCTGCCAATGTTATCAGATTAAGCTTACCACTATTTGAGGCCAAGTTCCTTCTTGAGGAACTTACCTCATCCGTAACCACCTACTCTTGGACATGATTCATGTTAAGGACTTTGCAGCTGACTAAGCAAACGTGGATTACCATAACAAGCCACTATGTTTGAGAAATGATTTGTTAACATTAAATGGTAACAGAAGTCTTTGCTAGGAGTGTGGGTACAACAAAAGAAGCAAAATCAAATACAGATCTCTGGAAGTATTTAATGCTAAATCCCCCTTTGACTGAATTCCATTAAACAAATTATGATTCTCCTTATTTTCATATTGCCTCCTTTTCTGTGAGGATGTGTGGGTTTTACATTTTCCACCATTCTAAATCTCTAATGTAACTACTCTAGTTTAGGGCAAACCCACATCTGAGTCTTTACTGTACCTTTCCCAAAGTAGCCTTGTAAATCATGTAAGTAACCAAAAAGTTCCAGTTCCCCTGTGAAAAAAATATTACCAATATTTCTATTCTCTAGGAGACAGCTTGCTATAAAATAACAAATTCAGCATTTTTTTTTATTAGTGGGATGGGAACATTTTATGTCATATTAGTTAATAATGTATAATCTCTCTTTAAATGCTTTATTTTCCATCCCTTCTCCTCTATAGGTTATCATAAAATCATAATATTGGAGTAATGGTGGTTTTCCATGGAAAATTGTCAAGATTCCTGCTGCCATTGACAGTGCTCCTCAAATTAAAGCATGCAGATCACATGTTCTAATTCCATTACTCGTAAATTTGATGCTACAGATTATATGTAGACCATAATTCGTTTCTAGAAATTGTCATAAAGTGACTGTCAGTCATAAAGCAAGCTATATTCTCTCATGGGAACCATGTTACAATTAGGGGTTACATTTCTGATCCAGAATGCAATATCGAATGTGTAGTGGATATGCAAAATATGTGCCATAAAATCAAATATACAAAACTATTAACCTCTTCGATTAATTAAAATAGTAATGAAACAAATTGGGCATAAATGTACTGTGTACATTACAACAGGCTTCCAATGGGCTATACAGTGCACAAATAAAACATAAAAATTATGAGTGGCCAAATTGAAGATGTCACCTATTAGAAGCTGAAATCCATGTTAAATCTTAAATTAACAATGCTTCCACATGTCTTATTAGGCTAAGGAAAGACGTTTCTGGGGGAGTAGTAGGGTTCTTGCACTACAAAACCCCTAAGATTGAAAGAGCAAGTCTTGGGATGCCTGGGTGGCTCAGCTGTTGAGCCTCTGCCTTTGGTTCAGGATGTGATCCCGGATCCGGGGATGGAGTCCCTCATCGGGCTCCCTGCAAGGAGCCTGCTTCTTCCTCTGTGTGTCTCTGCCTCTCTCTCTCTCTCTGTGTCTCTCATGAATAAATGAATAAAATCTTAAAATGAAAGAGCAAGTCTTGGATTTTGCAAATAATACTATTAGCAGTGGGGCTTGGAGGAAAGAGATCAAGACCAGGATTCAGGCCCCTTGAATCAAACTCAGCTGCTTCCTCTGAGCAAGGCAATGTACAAGGCACAGGATTAGCCTCGGCTGAGGTCTTAGGACTTCAACTTCCTTAACTGTTGAATGAGATGTTGAAGTAATGACCTCCGGCTCTAGACCTCCATGATTCCACAGCCTAAAAGGGCCTTATGAGGGTGATTTGGATAGCTAGGTTTCTTAAAAAGCTGTCCAAAGAGGTTTAGACTAATATCTTTTATATTTTCCTACATAAATTCACTTTTTGTGAAACAGAGGGATTCGAGTTCATTCCGTCCATGTTAGGGATGTCCGAAAATATTTTAATAGCCCTTCCATGTGGGGAGGGACTTGGGATGAAGTTGAGGAGTAGGACTGGCATCTTGGTGGAAAATTTACTTAAGATGACAAGAAAACACAACTGTCCTCCTTTCGACCTTTCACATCTTGACTTAAAGCTACATATGCAGCTGCTAGATCAAACTATAAAATTCCACGGAAAACAATAAGCCTGCTATGTACGGTATGTTTATGTTCTCCCCAAATTCATAGTGAAGCCCTAAACTCCAATGTGATGGGGGTTGGGGTTGGAACCTTTGGGAGGTGATTAACTCACGAGAGTAGAGTCTCATGAATGTGATTAGTGCCTTTATGAGAAGAGACTTGAGAGAGATGATTGTTCTCTGCTTTTCACCATGTAAGGACACAGCAAGAAGAAGGCCATCTGCAAACCAGGAAGTGGGCTCTCACCAGTCACTGGATCTGCCTACACCTTGATCTTCGACTTCCCAGCCTCCTGAACTGAGAAATAAATTATGTTGTTTAAGCCACCAAGTCTATGGTATTCCGTTACAGCAGCTTGAAATGGCTAAGGCAAAGTGCTTTGAATTATTTTACTAGATGCATGGTTGAACATTGTTAAATTAATTCACACTTCATTAGAAACCTGCAAAAATTAAAAGGAACCTTTCCATTTCTGGCAGCACACTGGACTTGATAACTCTGCCTCTGAAACTATTTAAAAATTATTTTCAAATGCATCAATGAGCTAGCAAGAAAGTAGAAATACTCTGATGCCACAAGCTAAGTAGAAGCTTTAACCTATGGAAGTAGGTAAGGCACTAAATCAACCTTTTGCCTTGAGTGTCCTTACTGAAATCCAGTGAACTTGAGCTTGGCTCTCAAAGCCTTGTGGGGACAGTGACATTTGATAAAAGCCAAGACTGCCCATGGAGTGTCTAATTATAGGTCCCTTGCATAAAGCCGAGACTCAGAAGACTATTTCCTGAGGATAATAATGAATTGGAAATAAATCTGTACCTATGTTAAGGAGGGGGAGGGGATGCAAGAAAACTGCCTCTCTTGAATCTTGGAGTAGCGGAAAACAAATGTTTCTTGGGAATTCAAAATTATAAGACTCCCTTCATGCATATTTGTTGCCAAAATTTACCATACTTGGTGATTCCTAAAACCTTAAGGCAAGAATAGGTTAAAGTAGCTTAGGATAGGTTGATGTTGCAGGCATCTGACAAAAGAAATAGAAATCCTCTCTCAAGGAAATCATTTTCAAAGCAGGCCCCAAGAATTCTCAAAGATGAAGTTCTAAGGAATATGAGTACACAGTGAAAAATTACAAAATAATAAGGAAACAACGCACAGCAAATGCAAGGTAGCAGGAATAACAGCAGAAGCAGATATAAACTCCTTTGAATACAGAAAATAAGTTTGCCGAATATTTAAAGAAATAAAAGAATGGATTAAAAGCATGCTCAAAGAGTAAGAAATGAAAAATGAAAAAGAGCCTGTAGAACCTTAGTAATGAAAGCCCTCCTAATGAAAAACAGTCTTATGTTTCATAGCAGAGTACACACAACCAAGGAAGGAGCCATGAACCAGGGGACAGATTCGAAAGAATGATCTAGAATACAGCACAGGAAAAAAAGAGATGGAAAATACCTGAAGAAGTTAAGATGCACAGAAGTGAGAGGAAGAAGTTCTAATTCCATCTCGTTTGAGTTCCCGAAAGGGAAGTGGGAAAAAAAGGGACCAAGGAAATGCCTGAAAAGATAACGTCTGAGAATTTATCACAGTGGCTTGCTTTTCCAGAGAGAAGAAGCCCAAGATGGAAGCCAGTCTGATGGTAGTAACCTTGTTGCTGGAGTGAGAACCTGCCAGTGTTGCAGTCTGCTCTCCATTAGGAGCAATTCACTAAGTTCAGTCCATTACACAATTACACACGTGTGTGAATGCCAGGAGGTGACGAATGTTAAAGGCCATCTTAGAGACTGCCTACATGAGTCATCAGTGAGATGCACATCAAAACTGAATGAGATACCGCTACACATCTACTAGAATGGCCAGAATTTTTAAAAATGCATTGTCAATGTTAGGAAAAATAGGGGGCACTTGGGACTACTGGTGGGATCTAATATGGCACACACATTTTGGAAAACGGTTTGGCCGTTCTTAAATAGTTAAATAATACACTTACTAGATGTCATTCCAGTCTTCAGTATTTACGCAAAAGAAATGAAAACGTGTTTGGAAAAAAAAAAAAAAAGAAAACGTGTTTGCACAAAGATGTGTACGTGAAGGGCCACAGCATACTGATAGTGGTCAAAACACTCGGGATAGCCCAATATCCATCGCAAAGGAAGCGATAATAAACTGTGGCATATTTTAATTAATTAATTAATTAATTAATTTATTTATTTATTTATTTATTTATGATAGTCACAGAGAGAGAGAGAGAGAGAGAGGCAGAGACACAGGCAGAGGGAGAAGCAGGCTCCATGCACCGAGAGCCCGACGTGGGATTCGATTCCGGGTCTCCAGGATCGTGCCCTGGACCAAAGGCAGGCACCAAACTGCTGCGCCACCCAGGGATCCCAAACTGTGGTATATTTATAAAATTGAACACCGCTCAATAATAAAATGGAACTGTTCATAAATGCAATGACATGAATCAATCTCAAAATAATTATGCTGGGCCAAAGGAGCCAGATCCAAATAACTATTTACTGAATTATTTCACTTATAAAAGACTCCAGAAAAAAAGAAACTCATCTATAGTTACAGTAAACAAAGTGGTTGCCCAGAGACAGGGAGGGCCAAGGACATGAAGTGACCTTGGGGGTGATGGAAATGTTCTGTGTCTTGATTGTGGTGCTGGTTTCGCAGGTTTTTACATCTACTGGACTCGTCAAATCGTACATTCTAAATACGGGCAATTTGCTGTACTGAAATCCTATCCTAACCAAGTAGTAAACAGAAAAAAAGAACAAGGCAAGAAAAACATTTTAAGACCAAAAATAAACCAAAAAAGAAAGAAAAAAAAAAAGAGAGAGAGCTGAATTTGCCACAATAATCCTTGACTAAAGAAAGAGACTTACTTTGGCTAGAAGGAAAGTAATCTTATACAAAAGGTCTGAGGTGCAGTAAGGAATAATAAGCAAATGGCAGATATTTGGGTAGATGAAACAATCATTAATTATATAAAAAAATGGTAGTGTTTAATCTGGGGGGTTGAACTGTAGAATTAAAATACTACTTAGTAGCACATGATTTGGGAGGGAGGTGATGCTGTACGGTTGTTTTATGTTTCTTACATTATTTATTATGTGTGTAAAGATAATGAATAATCTGATTCTTTTTTTTTTAAAGATTTTATTTATTTATTAGAGACACAGAGAGAGAGAGATTGAGAGAGAGAGACACAGGCAGAGGGAGAAGCAGGCTCCATGCAGGGAGCCTGACATGGGACTCGATCCTGGGACTCCAGGATCACGCCCTGGGCTGAAGGCAGCACCAAACCGCTGAGCCACCTGGGCTGCCCCTAGGGTTCTTTAGTAACCACAAAAAGAATAGAAAGTATAGAACCTCCAAACTATAGAGAAGAAAATGTAATGATTGAAACATAATCACAAAGAAGTCTAGGAAGTAAAAAAAAAGAAACATTAAAAATGTGGGCAAGACAGGTGGCTCAGTCAGTTAGGCGTCTGCCTTCAGCTCATGATCTCAGGGTTCTGGGATCGAGCCTTGTGTGGAGCTCCCTGCTCAGTAGGGAGTCTGCTTCTCCCTCTCCCTATGCCCCCCCTCCCCACCCCATTCTGTCTGTCTGTCTGTCTGTCTCTCTCTCAAACAGAATCTTAAAAAAAATGTGGACAAGTCAGAAGGCAGCAGAGAAGGTGGTACGTAGTTTGCCATAGCTGCTGTGACACAGTGCCACAAACTTAGTGGCTTCAAACAACACAAACAGTTCTGAGATCAGAAGTCCAACATGGGCTAAAATGAAGACATCGGTGGGGCTGTGTTCCTTCCGGAGGCTCTAGGGGAGAATCTGGTTTTGTTGCCTTTGGCAGGTACCAGAGGCTGCTCATGTTCCTTAGGTCATAGCCTCATTCCCCCGTCTTCAGAACATTTTATGGTACATGGCAGGTGAGTGAGGGCAATTGCCACAATGTAGGGGACACTGTACACCTGCTAGTCTTCAGCTTTATAATTGCAAGGGTGAGAAAAGCATTGAGGAGGCAGTAAGCATGGGGGAGGAGCCTGAGGACCACAGGGCTTAGCATGGGTGCCCTTGGGAGAAATTGGATTGAGGTCACCGACAGTGGTCCTCTGGGTCCTCTGGGACATTGAGGTTGAGCACAGCAATAGCCATGGAGAAGGTAAGGGCTCTTTCTCAGGTGCTCCCATTGCCAGGGACCCCTAACACCTGAGGGCCATCTGCATGTCTCTTACCATGTACATGGAGGATAAAAAGGAGAAAAGGCGCAAGTGAAATATGAGAAATATGAAACGGGCTTGACTATAGGTGTTTCAAGGATTTTTAAAAAGATTTTATTCATTTATTTGCAAGAGAGAACACAAGTGGGGTAAGGAGCAGAGAGAGAAGCAGACTCCCCATTGAGCAAGGAGACCAATGCGGAGCTCGATCCCGGGACTTTGGGGATCACGACCTGAGCTGAAGACAGACGCTTAACCGACTGAGCTACCCAGGTGTTTCAGATTTAAAAGATAAGAAAAAGGACACCTGGTGGCTCAGTCGGTTAAGCGTCTGCCTTTGGTTTAGGTCGTGATCTCTGAGCCCTGGAATTGAGCCCCACGTCGGATTCCCCACTCGGTGGGGAGCCTGCTTCTCCCTCTACCTGCCACCCCCTCTGCTCGTGCTCTATCCATCAAATAAATAAATAAAATATATTTTTAAATGTGAATAAATGAAAGATAAGACAATATAGTGAAAATTTTTATTCTACTATATTCAAAACCTTGAACAAAATAGACGTGCTCCTGGGAAAATATGATTTATACAGAAATAGAAATAGCAAATCGGTTTGAAAGACACTTATGTGAACACATGTATTTTCTTCCTATGTCTCGAGCCACCTTCTTACATGCTGGGCACTAGACAGAGCATCAGTCTTGGGCTTCCCCATCGTTTTAAGCAGTGGAATCACTGACAAAAAATGACCACAATGCAAAAAACATGACATGAAACATGAGATGTGAAAAGGGCACATGTTTCCAGTCTGAGAGCTGAAGGCTTGCTCGCCCTCAGCTGGGAACCTGCAAGAGGAGGGACTTAAATTTTTTGCCACTCTGCACCTGCAAATGGCTGCAAATGACCACAGAAGCGCTTATTGACTTCGGTGTTACAGAGAAGTCTTAGCAAGTAGGTGAATTTGCAGATGCGGAACCCATGAACAATGAGGTTTGACTGTAATTCCTTTAAGAGCAGAAAGAAGACAAAGGTGGAAGTCATGGTCAGACCAGTGAGATTTGGAAAAGAAAAGGCACGATTTTCTTTGTTAGGCAGATGATATAATTATGTACATAGAAAACCCCAAAGCATCTCTAATAATTATTATGGTTAACCAGACTTTAGAAAGATTGCCTAATGCAAAATTAATATATGAACATTAATCTGTTTGGGTATTTCAGCCATAAACATTTAGAAAATGTAATTTAATAAGAGATACCAATTATGATAGCATTGAAAATATATGAAGTACTGAGGAAGAAAACAGTTGGAAAAGAAGAGCAAGATCTCAATGTACCATATTATTAAATTTTATTGAAACACATTTATGAAGATGCCAGGAAGTGAAGAATATACTGTGTAATGGCTGGGGGGAAAAGATTTAGCAAAGAAATCAAGTCTTCCCAAATTTACATATAGACAATGCAATTTCACAGAAAACACAGTTTTGAGTTGTTTCATTTTGTCTGAACTTGATGAACTGATGTACAAATTTATATCAAAGAGCCAAGGATTGGGATGCCTGGGTGGCTCAGCAGTTGAGCTTCTGCCTTCGGCTCAGGGCGTGATCCTAGAGACCCAGGATCGAATCCCACATCGGGCTCCCGGTGCATGGAGCCTGCTTCTCCCTCTGCCTATGTCTCTGCCTCTCTCTCTCTCTCTGTGTGTGTGACTATCATAAATAAATAAAAATTAAAAAAAAAAAAAAAAGAGCCAAGGATTGGGATGCCTGGGTGGCTCAGCGGTTGAGCTTCTGCCTTCGGCTCAGGGCGTGATCCCGGGATCCACGGTCAGTCCCACATCTGGCTCCCTGTGGGGACCTCGCTTCTCCCTCTGCCTGTGTTTCTGCCCCTTTCTCTGTGTCTCTCTTGAATAAATAAATAAATCTTAAAAAAAAGAAAAAAAACAGCCAAGGATCAAAAATAGCAAAGACACTCCTGAAGAACAATCTGGGTGCCTTGCTTTACCAGAAACATAGCAAGAATTATTACTTGGAAATACTTTGGAAAGACAGATTAACCAATGAAATTGAATCAAGTGCCCAGAGACAGACTCAGATTCATATAAAGAAACTTTAGGCACTGCTGTAAAGAATTATTTAAAATAGTGCTGGTCAGTAGGGTAAAGGATTGATTGCTTAAAATGATTATTTTATTTATTTTTATTTTTTAGGGAGAGAGAGTGCACGAGCAGGGGAATGGGGGGAGAGGCTAGGATAGAGGGAGAGAGAGAATCTTAAGCAGGCTCCATGCTCAGGGGGGAGCCCGAACTGGGGCTCTGAGATCACGACTTGAGCTGCAATCAAGAGTCGCTTGCTTAACCCACTGAGCCCCTCAGGTGCCCCTAACATGATTATTTTAAATTGATAATTTAAAATTCTGTTGGTGATTCACCCCCAAAATAATGAAGCTATCTCACAGGACATAACAATCCATTCCAGGTGGATTAAACATTTATATATGAAAGGCAGAACCATAAAACTTTCAGGAGACAAAGTAGAATATTTTTATGACCTTGTTATTAGGAAGAATTTCTCCAACAAGATAATGATCGAATTTCGATGAGTATGTAGACTAACTTGAACACTTAGACGCTGCTTGTGGGCATGTAAATTCTTAGAGCTACACTAGAACCTAACCGGCATGATTTAGCCAATTTGAAAATGTGCATATCCAGTAACACAGCCGTTCCACTCCTAGGGGTTTCCCCTAGAGAAACCTTTGCTTGTGGATAGTGGGAACTCCCATAACACTGTTCATAGCAGCCCCATAATAGGAAAACAACTGCAAACAACCAGCATTTTCACTGACAGTAGAATGGTTAAATAAATTGTGGCATATTTGTATAATCAAATGCCATAAATGAGTGGGAGGGAATGAATTACATGCGTATACGGCAATATGGGTGACCCCAAATAGTGAATGAAAAAAGCAAATCTCAGAAGCATACCCAGAGAACGATTACATTTCTAAAAACTTTTATTTATTTATTTATTTATTTATTTATTTATTTATTTTTCCAATTCAATAAATCTTTATTGAGCTCCCATGGGATGCATGAAAAAAACTTTTAAAAGGCTACTGTAGGTGTATTGTGTAGGGTT
This sequence comes from Canis lupus baileyi, assembly GCF_048164855.1. NCBI lineage: Eukaryota > Metazoa > Chordata > Mammalia > Carnivora > Canidae > Canis > Canis lupus. Next base: position 15,761,552 of record NC_132838.1, read on the forward strand.
ATGAATATGAAGTTAAAACTATAAACCAAAAAAGAAGGAATAGCCGAGAGTTCAAAATAATTGGGGGGGTGGGGGTGGGAAAAATGAAGTGGAGGTGAAGTCAAAGCACTTCCAGGTAATGGGGACCATCTTTTTCTTTAACTGGTTCATGGGCCACTGTGTTGTTATTCTTTATTCCTTACACATGCACATACTTTTTGGGGAATGTAAGGCATTTGCTTAAATGATTAATAATGAAACAAAATGCAACACCAAACAACAAAAATCAAATCTTCCAAATAATTGCTAAGGCAGGGAGCGTATTGACGGCCTTGATTGATAAGGAGATTGACCTACCATTTATGGATCATTTATGGGCATTTGACAGGCATCATTTTATTAAATTCTTTCAGCGATCCTCTGGGGTGCGTCTTATTATCCTACTTTGTAGAAAAGGAACACTGAATTTTAGGTCAAGTAGCTGGATCAAGGTAAGTAATAAACGATGGAGCTGGAATTGAAACTTAAGTCTCTCTCGTTCCAAACCTGTGTTCCAGAATCTCGTTAAAGACTAACCTGGGTGGCCCATTCGGTGGAGCTTTTGGGTGGGCCTTTGGCTCAGGGGCCTGAGATCAAGCCCTACGCTGGGCTCCCTGCTCAGCGGGAAGCCTGCTTCTCTCTCTCTCCCTCTGTCCCTCCCCTGTCTCATTCTCTCTTTCCCTCTCAAATAAATAAACCAATAAAATATTTAAAATCAAATAAAGACTAAATCAGGTGGAGAAAATGGGCCCAGGGCTTTCCTTCAGGCACTTGAGAACGGGGGTGGGGGGGGGGTGCTCCTTTGAATCTGGTAGGGGCCAGGCATAGACACTGTCACCCCAGATTCCCAAGGGAGAGAGAGAGAGAACAGGGTTAAGAGAAATGGAAGCCATATTCAGGCCAAACGGATGTGTGCAGCCCCCAGAAGGGGGGAACCTGTGGCCAAAACGAATAGAATAGAGCGTGATCTGCGAATGAGGGGGTGGAAATGCAAAACAGGATCACGTGAGGCTCCCGGGGTGAGTGGCGCTGTCGCATGGTGTGAGGGGGCGGCCGGGCCTGCTGTGGGGAGGCTGCTCTCCACAGATAAGGCCGAGCTCCGGCGCCAGCAACCCCCTTCAGATGAGGCCAGTGACCATCACCCATTTAGAAGAAAGCCTCTTCTCAGAACTCAGCCTTTAGTAGTGAGCCACTAGCAGACACAATTGAGCCCAGGTGATTTGGGGCGTAAGAATTTGGCAGGAGGCAGAGATTTCTGATGTGACGTGTTCCCTAGAAACACCGCAGATGCTGCTTCCTTTGGGCAGGCCCTTGTTCTGTGAGGAAAGCCGTCCGAAAGCCCGCATCTTCCACTCTGCCTTCCATCTGTGGCCCATCTTCCGGTAACCGCCTCATCTCACCTCGCTTTGCGCTGAGGAGCGGAGGTGTGACATTTCACACACCCGTGACCTTAACACGCTTGTGTTTGGAAAAGAGACTTGTGAAGTATTCAGTGTCAATGAAGTCCTCCGTGCAGCCTGTCGCCCACATCATCCAGGCGGTAAGACATGAGGTTCTGTGGTTCGCCGAATTCCTGGGATCTCACTCCTACTGTCCCTTGGAATTTCCTTCAAAATAAAAACAGCCTCCTCACCCCCCAGGTCCCAGGTGGCAGCCCAGTGGCGTTCTCGGTTTGTCTGTAAGTCTCACTCTCTATTTTTGCTTACTTCCCAAATCCATTGAAACCCTAATTCCCTCACCTTCACCCCCCAGCCCCAGATAACACTGCGTCACTTTACTTCACGCTGTATCATCGAACTTTCTGGATGAGAAGGTGCACTTCAGACGTTAGCCATGGTTTTCACAGTCAGTACATGAATACATAAAAGAGCTCCCTCATAGTTGTGGTTTGTGAGGATCAGAATGACGTTGGTTTAGTCTTCTGATCCCATTTCCCACCCTCCCTCTTATGGTTCAGGTAAACTTGGGGGTAGATCCAGCTTCCTCCTTTTCCTGGGAGAAGCTGGAAATTAAACTTGATTGTTAATTAACTGAAAATAATTTCATCATAGTAGCAATTTCTGGGCTTAAGAGAACTTAGAATGTAGCAGAACCAGGGGTTTCTTATGCCCAGACCCCCATTTTTTTATGGTGGTATACTATGCATGACATAAAATTTACCATTTCAACCATTTTTAAGTGTACAATTCTGTGGCATTGTATACATTTATAGTGTTTTGCAAACTATCACTGCTACCTATTTCCAGGTCTTTTTTTATCTTCCCAAACAGAGATTCTGTGCCCCTTGAGCTAACTCCTCCTTCCCCCCTTCAGCCGCTGGTCACCATCATTCTCTCCTCTCTGCCACTGGTACTCACCATTCTGCTTGGCTGTCTGAGGTACCTCATCCATGTGGAATCACGTAATTTTTGCCTTCTCGGTCTGCTTTGTTTCACTTAGCATAACATTTTCAAGGTTCAACCATGTTGGAGCAGGGTTTTATTATGTATCAGAATTTTATGTGTTTTTGTAGATAATAATATTCTATTCTATGTCTATACCACATTTTATTGATCCATTCACCTGCTGATGGACCCTGTGTTATTTCCACTTTTCTGGTTCTTGTGACCGTTGGTGTACAAGTATCTGTTTGAGTCTTAAATTTTAGTTATTTCGGGTGTAGACTTAGGACTGACATCACTGTATCATATGGTGATTCTATGTTTTGAGGAACCAGGCCCTCATTTTTAAATCTAAAGAAACTAAGGATCAGAAAGGACCAATTGCTTTTTTAAGATCATGCTTACTAAGAATATCTGATCACTACAATTTTTGTAAACACGTGCTTCTTTCTACCTTGAAGTGTATCTTAAGAACTTCTAGAGGGCAGGGAGCCCAATTCATGTTTGCTTTCCCTGTGACTAGCAATGCCCGGTGTGTGATCAACATTCAAGCAGTATAATAGATGTTTGTACATTGGTGTGTCAAAACGGTACTCTAGAGGCACCTGGGTGGCTCAGTGGTTGAGTGTCTGCCTTTGGATCAGGTCATGATCCTGGGGTCCTGGGATCGAGTCCTGCATCAGGCTCCCCACAGAGAGCCTGCTTCTCCCTCTGCCTATATCTCTGCCTCTTTCTGTGTCTTTCATGAATAAATAAATTTTTAAAAAATCCGGTATTCTATCAAAGACCCAGAGCAAAATACTAGATGGCAAGTACCCTCGCAGTGCAAAGTGGAGTGCTGACCACCTATGAAGGACTTGCCCGTGAGGTATGCTGTTAGCCTATCTCATGACTTTAAGTATAGGAAAGGACTGAAGTTGAAGAAAATCAGAAGAATTTCTTTAAACAAGGGTGTTGAAGGGTGATGACATTTTCCCTTCGCCCTGCTGGCACTACTGGGAGAAGGCTGGGCTTCCACTAATGGTAAGGCACAGCGTAGACCAAACTTGGGCCGCTCAGAGGGGAGCTCACCCCAAAGAGTGTCCTGCCAAGAAAAGATGGGGATGCTCTTTTGGATGCAGAAGCTAATAGAAATGTTTTAAGAAGACAGCTGGAAGAGAGGCCTTGCCTTTTCATCAAGAGAGCTGCAGGTGGATGTTTCTAGGAGGTGTTCCATGAGAGAAAGTCAACAAGGGAATCACCCTTCTTCATAGAATGCTTCAGCAGATATTGACAGTAGCAGCCAAGGAAGGTCTTTCTGGTGCTTCTTTTTCTAGTAGCCTGACACCCAGTCCCACCTTCAAGTTTATTTGGAAGGATTCAGGCAGAGAGGAAGAGGAAAGGCAGGGAAACCAGAAGGACATCAGCCTTGCCATCCCCTCCCCCTGCAGGCTCCCAGCCAGAAGCAGAGCTATGCCAAAGGCAGGAACTTTCAATGAAGTTCCCAGTTTTGTTACACTGAAGAGGAAATTTACTGAATGGAGGCTATCCCAGGTTCTCAAAGTGACTAGAGAAGTTTTTCTTATCAAAGGGTGGCTGACAAAGATATGGGAGCAGCCAAGAGTTCATCCAAGAGGGCGTGGGGCTGAAATAGCTCAGACAGACAATGAAGGGAAAGAATAGAGTTGTTTTCTGCTTATACCCTATTGAGTTTTTCTTTCTCAAGGCTAAATTTAAAGTGCATTAAAATAGATTTTTGTTTTGAGAACATTATCCATCATAAGCTTACTCAGGCTAACAAAAAATGTTAAATTTATTTGCTTCTGATTATAACTTAATTGACTGAATGTGGTGACAATGCATATTTTATCAAAGTGAGAATACTTTGGGCTATCTGGCATCCATGACCAATTTTAGTAAGAGCACTTCAGTTCCTTGTGGAAAATTATTTCTCCCCCATTCCATATAGTTTGGTGAGACTGTTACTCAAGATGTCCTGTCGTCCTCTAGACAAAGTATGGGATAGGGGGCCAAGCCCCTGGAATTTAAATTTTGAGCAGAATGAGAAAAAGACTAAGAACAGTTGGCTACCCATGGTTAACAGATACAGCATTCTGATAAGATTGTAAGTAGCAATGTCAACTCTCTGACCTCCCCTTCTAAATCTATGCTTCTAGACTTGGGTTTCCATAATCTGAGTCAGCAGACATCTTGTCAACAGATTGCTGTAATCAGAGTTTCTATTGCTTATAATGAGAGGAAACTAATTTGTGCTGATTGGAGGCTGGTATACATTTATTTATGTCACTAATACAAAAAGAGTAAGTTCTCTTTAATATATGCAGTTGGGTAGGCAGACGCTTTCAAAATGGAAGAAGAGTCGGGGTGAGTACAATAAACAGTAAGTGGTGTTGTGGCAGGTATTGGAGAAACAATGATTAGTGAGACAGATCCCTGGTCACATGAGATTTACAGTGTAAGGGGCATGAACAGTCGTCAATAGCATTTGTTTCATTGAATATTAATTAGTGACGTTGGGGAAACAAACAAGTGCTATGGGAACTATGTAGGAAGCAAGCAGAGCTTCCTGGAACAAAGGGAACCTGGAGGATAAGAAGTAGGACTCATTCAGCAAAGTGGAGAGGGGCTGATGATAGAGCTTAGGATGGGAATGACATTGTTTTCTGTTCATTGTTTTTAAAGATTTATTTGTTTATTCATGAGAGACACACACACACAGAGGCAGAGACATAGGCAGAGGGAGAAGCAGGCTCCTCGCAGGGACCCCGATGCAGGACTTGATCCCGGATCCTGGGATCATGCCCTGAGCCAAAGGCAGATGCTCAACTGCTGAGCCACCCAGGCGTCCCATGACATAGTTTTTTAGGTAAAGAGAAAGAATTTCAAAGTTTGGTAGACCAAAGATGGCCCAGTGCCTTCAGAGATCTGAAGGAAGGTCTCTGCTCGTGGTTATGGAAACTCATAAGCCAAGAGCCTGTTAATATTGACTAAGAGGATGGCAGATGGGCAGTGCCTTCACTTTTAGTGCAGGGGATTTTGAAAGCCTGGGTAAGCTAATGAGAATAAGAAAATACTCCCTTGTGTGTGTTGGGTTGAAGGGAACACTTCAAAGACCTGTAGTTACTGCCTTCTTAACCTACACTTAAAAATGGTTCTGCCTGGCTGAGTAAGAACAGAAATAGAAATAGCAGTTACCTCTGGAATGGTAGATCCAACCATTTTGTTTTAATTCAGTAAGTTTGGATAAGAGCAAAATAATAATCTAGGTGTGAGAAGATGATGCGCGTGCACAGATGGAAAGTGTGTCTGCTGTCCCATGACACTCTCTGGTGATTCTCCTCCGTGCCCAGCCCAGCAATGGGGGGGACAACACATAAAAGGAACAAATGACATCATAGTTTTTGTTTCTTGCCTCCATAGAGCCCTTCAGAAACTCAAGAGTTGGGGATCCCTGGGTGGCTCAGTGGTTTAGCGCCTGCCTTTGGCGCCTTTGGTGTGATCCTGGAGTCCAGGGATCAAGTCCCACGTCCCATGGAGCCTGCTTCTTCCTCTTCCTGTGTCTCTGCCTCTCTCTCTCTCTGTCTCTCATGAATAAATAAATAAAATCTTAAAAAAAAAAAAAAGAAACTCAAGAGTTGAAACACTCAAGATGGGAACTACTGAACAAGGTATATCCTACAAATACTGAGACTCACCATGATTTATTTGGGGGATGCCTTGTAGAATTAACAAAATGGAACATCTGAATGTTTTGAGACCAACGGACCAGTTTCCACAATACTACAGGACCAGTACTATGTTTGACACTCTGGGGAATGTAAAGATGAGTAAGACATCTTCCTTGCCCCCCACTAGCTTATCTTCTAGAAGCACAGTTGAGACCATTGGTATTCTCTGGGACAAACCACTTGCTGTATAATGGTATACATTGTCCCAAGTGAGAATTTTAGTCTCTATTATAAGGAATGGATGGAACCAATCATCAATGATATGACGACCTAGGCCTGATATACCATCATAAGAGGAATTCAAGAAGGAGGAAAAAGAAATGTTTATGGCCCAGGGCTTAATGAGCCTCTTTTCATTTAATTCTCCCCACAACCTTCAAAGTCTACATTAATGGCCTCATTTCATAGAGATACGAACTGAGGCAAAGTTAAGGAACTTGCCTACAGCCACATGACCAGTAAGAGGAGGGCTGGTGTAGGAAACTGTATGTCTGGTTTCCATGGCCTACGCATTTCCCAAGGTTCCAGGTTGTTGCTTACTGCTTCTGACCAAATTCTCCCAGGATCCAATCAGATCCTTGAATGCTTCCCCAGTGCTTCTAAGCAGACCCTTGAGATCATTTAAATAGGTGATGAGCATATACATTAAAGAGGCTTCTTTTGCATACTTCTTTATCTGCCTCTCCTAGATGAGGCCCACTAGATTTTGTCTGAATTTTCTCAGGAGAAGTGGGGCTTTGGTGTGACTGTGAGTCTTTTGCTCTGTTGAATCACCACTCTGTGACCCTAAGCAGTCATGGGTGACGATAATCACTTATTGTAACTGAAGAAGGAAAGCATGAATACTTACTGAGTGATAACTATGGTGCTATATGGGTACTTAGAGGGTATACATTCTACTGCAGTGATTCTTATATTTTAACACTTCTGGGCCACCCTTCTTCCCACTCATCCCTAGTGTGTTACTCAATCTGACACCTGCCAAGCCTGTAGAGTGGGAGGTTGGTAAAATATAGCGTGTATCCGATCAGTTTTTTTATATTGAGTGCCTGAGTGCCACAAACTATGACAGTGACTTTCTTGGACACTTAAACTTCACAGGATTCCCACGTAGCTACTATTATCCTTGTGAATAAATGAAGTTCAAAGAAATGAAACTTTCCATATCCTCACAGTTAGCAAATGACAGATCTGGGATTCCCTGGTACTCTCCCGGGATTCCACTCACTGCTCTGCCTATGAGGGGGTGAAAGAGAACATTGAGGTCTAGAAAGCCCAAGGGAATTGGTGATTAATGGGGGAGTCCTGAAAAGATGGTCATTATGGATTGCATATCTGTATCCGCCCCATCCAGCCCCCTGCTCCACCAAATTTGTATGTTGAAATCCTAACCTCCAGTATGATGGCATTAGGAGGTGGAGCCTTTGGGAAGTGATTAGGTGGATTAGTGGAGCCCTCAGGAATGGGGTTACTGCCCTCATGATAGAAACACCAGAAAGTCTCCCACTCTTTCTGCCACGTGAGGACACAGCCAGGAGACAGCTGTCTATGAACTGGCAAGCAGGATCTCACCAGATTCCCAACGTGCTGGTGTCTTGACCTTAGATTTTTTGGCTTCCAGAATTGTGTGAAATAAATATTCATTTTTTTTAGTCACCCAAAATATGGTATTTTCATAATTTAGCAGCCCAAGTGGACTAAGACAATGGTAGAGTAAGTGAGAAATGTTGAACATAAATACGATTTTCTGTCATTTATTGCCCTTCTTGAGTAGACCTCAGATCTTTTCCAAGAGGGCTGGTCTCCTTTGATAATGCACCCCACCAATACTTCCCTCTGCCCCAGCTGGAGTCCTTTTCTCCCAGTTATCAGATGGCCCTTTGTATCCTCAAAAGAGGTGCTCCAATGGAGACTTCCAGGTACATGACACTTACAGTAATTACTTACATTTTCCTTTCTTTTTTTTTTTTAAGATTTTATTTATTTATTCATGAGACACAGAGAGAGAGAGAGAGAGAGAGAGAGAGAGAGAGAGAGAGGCAGAGCTACAACACAAGCAGAAGGAGAAGCAGGCTCCCTGCAGGGAGCCCAATCCGGGACTCCAGGACCATGCCCTGGGCCAAAGGGAGGCCCCAAACTGCTGACCCACCCAGGGATCCTTTGAATTTTCCTTTCATTCTCCCTACATCTACTAGATGTTGGGGGCTCAAGGGGCTCATGGTCAAGTGGAAGTGGTAGGCAACTAGACCATTCATTGTACCATGCCTCACAAAGTTACACTCAGCCACAGATTTAGTGTGTTATTAGGAAATCTCTAATGATTTCATTTTTTTTAAAGATAATTTATTTATTTATTCATGACAGACAGAGAGAGAGAGAGGCAGAGACACAGGCAGAGGGAGAAGCAGGCTCCATGCAGGGAGCCCGACATGGGACTCGATCCCGGGTCTCCAGGATCACACCCCAGGCTGCAGGCGGCACTAAACCGCTGCACCATCGGGGCTGCCCCTCTAATGATTTCCTAATGGTGAAATGTCTCATGACTGTAAGACACAACCCTAAACTATTATTTTTAGCAACCGTTTTATAAGAAAAAATTAATCTTTTTCTGCAATTCCTTTATTATAGGTTGCTTTCTACTTTCTGTTTCTGACAATGAATCATCTCAATATGACATTTAATGCTCCTAAGTAGCCTCTGGTGGCAGTGGGACTGGACCATCCTTTCCTGGTGCTGATAGCGGCTTGGTGATGCTGTCTTCCCTGGTGTCTTAGCAAGAAGACACAGGAGGAATAATGCCACATATAAAGAGGCTTGAGTTTCATTTATAGCTGTGCCGAGCATTTAAGTGTAATGCTCAGCGCCTTCAGCAATGTAAAAAGCATCTTTGGATTCCTGGAAATTTTCACTGATAGCACTTAAGAAATTCATCTGGCCTGTAATGGGTCTGTGAGTGGTAGTGAAACAGGGGGAGGGGAAGCCAGCAACAAGTACATCTTTTCTCTTTCCCTGCAGCCCTCGAGCAGCACAGGGCTGAGACCATGGGTGTTAATAAGAGAATTAAGTGGTTATTGGTTGAGTGATCTCCATGACCTATTTTACTTAAATAGTGAGTCTGCTGTACAGAAAAGCCAGAACCTGGGACTCTATTCACTGAGCAAATTCCACCATCAGGTTATCCATACTGGGAATTGGTGGAGAGCATCAGTTTTTCTCCTTTCTGGAAGAGCTAAGAAGAAGCAACAAGAATATGGCCTGCCAGCAGAAAAGCACTTAGGTTGCCTAAAGCCCAAAGACAGGTTTTTGCCATTCTTTATTCTGATTTCTGGAAACAGCCGATCTCTGAGTGCCAGAAAGCCCAGGGTCCGGAGTACCTAATCGGGGTAAGCAGGCTGTGCCTCAGTTTCTTCAAGCTGTTACACAGCTGCTGTAGCTGGCATGCTTCTTTTTTTTTTTTTTTGCATTCTTTCTTATCAGAAGGAATTATGATTAATGATATAATTCCTGGAAAGTTCTTAAAGCTTCTCAGGATAAGGTTTGTATTTAAATGAAATACCACACAATCTAGGAACTTAAATGGTGCAGATCTTTCAAATGTCTGGGTTGCTTCTTCCTTGACATGGGCTCCTTTAAGAGCTATATAAACTCTTTCATTGCACGAGGGAGCTGTCTGGACATTTCAATAAATCACGGAATTCATTCATCTAGTTAGTCAACAAACATTTCTTGAACACCCATTATATGCAAGGCACTATGTTAGCCCCTGGGGTTATCCAAGAATCCTAAATTGGCTTCTCATTGATGTAGAGTGTTTGGGTATAAAAATGTTGCACTTATCTTCACAATAACAGGAGGAAGTAGATATCATTATCAGCTTTATTTTACTGAAAAGGAAACTAGGACTCAGGGAGGTCAAAAGCTGTGCCCAAGGACTTGAACGTAAAACCTACTTTCTAAATTTCATTCTATTTCCAATATATCATGCTGTATTCTCAATTTTATGAACTTTAGTTACTAGATTTTAATCAAAATAGATGAACAAAAGTCAATATACAGACTAACCCCTTGGCATTTGAAGATTTAACTTTCTTGGCTTTGACTATTTGCTAGGCTCTTCTAGGGAACCATTGGCAAATGACCTGGAAGAGCCATGACTTAGGAATTTGAATTGTGGAGCCATGGCCGTAGATCACATGTTAGGCCATAGCGCAGGTCCCGAATCCCTTACCTTAGGAAGCTGGAGTGTGGACCAGTCAGTCCCTCATGTCTGAAGCTTACCAAGCTTCTGTATCTCAGTGTGGCTCTCTTTCTGTATGTTTCCTCAATGTATTTTATAGAGAAAATGCCACAGCGGCCTACCGAGCAGCAGCAGCATTTGTGAATATCGGAACTTCAAGAGAAAGCTTTGAGAATTGTCCATCATGAATGTCGGCGTATGAACGATGGCTAATGTGGGGATTAACAGCTTCAGTTTTGGAAGATGGTATTTCAGTTTGGAGATGGGATTTGACCTAGTGGTTCACATCTATCTCATTGGCCATTGACTCACCTGAGCCTCTTTTAGTGCCTTCTTTCCTCCGTTTAGGAATGGGGCATAGGACTCTGGTATAGGTCGCTCTTGATGGGAACTTGAGCAGCCATGTCCTGTTGTGCAAGCCTTTCAAGGAGATTCCTTGGAGCCCTAGAGGCTTCCACAGTTCTCAGTGGTTACTTCTTCCTAATTCAGAATGGTTAGTTGGGTTAGTGTCATAGTCCATTTTGGGCTGCTCTAACAAAATACCACAGATTGGAAAGCTTATAAACAACAGAAATTTATTTCTTTCAGTTCTGGAGGCCGGAAGTCCAAAATTAAGGCACCGGCATGCTTACATTCTGGTGATGGTGTTCTGGTGAGAACCCTCACCCTGGTTCCTAACTAGTGCCTTCTCTCTTCTCACCTGGTGGGAGGGGCTAGGAATCTCTCTGGAGCCTCTTTTATAAGACACTAATTCTATTCATGAAGGCTGTGCCCTTGCTCCATGACAATCACGTCCCAAAGGCCCCACTGTCTAACGCCATTATCTTTGGGGGTTAGGATTTCAATAAATGAATTTTGGCCGATGCAAATATTCAGACCGTGGCAGGTGGATATTGTAGGGAACATAGTTTTATGCAGCCTTGGAGATTTGCAATAGTTTTTTGTAATTATCTACCTACCATGAGTTAGTAAAGTAACCAGGTCTTTCTCAGAACTGCTACATTGGGATCTACTTTATGCTCCTTATTGCTGATAGGAGTCTAACCCAGAGTACAGTTCCTGACCCTAGAGGCTTCATTAAACATTCCATTTCCATAAAATGCTCCATTTGAAAGACTTTTGATGGGAATGAAACACTCCAAATAATGGATTTCAAAAATCTTTTTTTATTTGGAATAGATATTAATAAAATAAAACTCTCTATACCAGTTAAAGGCTATTTTAAAGAGTAGAAAAAAGACAAAATGGGATTTGCAGTATCCCAGGCCCCGAATCACAAAACAGAACATAGAACAGTGGATTTGGAGTAGAAAAGCAATAACTTAATAACTAACACAATCACTTTTTCCAAAAACTATTCCAGTAAGTGGTACTCAGTTCCCTTATGATACAACAGGACCATATGCTCTGCTGCAAGGAGTAGTTTTTTTGGGGGGGAAAATCCCACTTTTCACCATGAGTCACCAGTGACTTTTTACATCAAGTCAAGATTCTTTGAAAAGATCCTTACTGACCACAGACTAATCTTGTAACTGTGGGGTTTTATTTAACCAAATGTATACACATAACCTTTCTTGGTTGCAAGTTAAGATGGCACTTTGATATATTTATCTTAAAACCACCCACTTTGCCATGCATTCCTGTTACAGAGAGGAATTTAGAAATGTTTTTTGGAGGTGAAGAGCAAATCTGCGTCATATCCTGGAACGAATCACAGGCCGAGTAACTTCTGTTCAGCTCCTTCTTTGTCCAAGGAGTTTGATTCCCATCAAAAACCAGAGGTGACCCAGCCAAGGTAAAATCAAGGAGAAACAAAAGAAAACATATCTTGGTTTTGCGTGGCGCTGGCCTCATCCTCAACACATTATAGAGTTTCCATGCTGGGTGTTGAGTGTTAGCAAACATTCTTTAAGAGCAAAGAAAAATGCTGCTTCAGCAAATGTGAGAGCCTAAATACTAATCAAAGCTTTGCTGCAATCTTGTGGCATTAATGAGATTCCCCAGCTGTCAATCATTGTAATTCTGACAGCTGCAATGAGACTCTGGCTTAATGTGTACTTCTCAACAACTTGGGGCCTGGAGCAGGTGTTGTCCTCTTTAAAAGACAACTTGCAAACTGTCAACCAGTTTCTTCCATCTGGAAGGGAAGAGGCGGCCCTCCGTGGTCCAGCATGGGTGGGGCTGCAGATGAGTTGGGGCAGGTATGGTACTGAGGGCCTTTCTCCCCTACCTCCATTCACTGCCCGAAGGAATGATGATTTCCAACTGCAAATGGTCTTAAAGAGGGACAATTTAGTACGAGGCCATCTAATCAGGAAAGGCAAAGCGTTTGAACTTGGGAGTCTTACTCTAATTCCAATAGAGAGATCTCCAGTAATAGAAATTAGTTAAGTGTCTCTTCTTGGTAACAGAACGTATCTACAGCCACCTCTTTTGAGATAATGAAATGCTACTTAAATTACCCTCTCTCCCTGGTAAATCTGAGCAGAAAGCAAACTCCCTAAGTTTCCTATCATCTTACAGGGCCCGAAACCCTACTAGTAACCACTTCAAATCTCACTAGGGAAGAAGAGCAGGTTAGAAGCTATTTGGGATTTATAGCACCACTTACTTCTACAGGCAAAGCCAGAGTCATAAAAAGAAAAAAGAAAGAGTTCTTAAGCCCTCCAGGGTAAGTAAGGGAACGCACTTTAAAATCCTGGGTTTTATTACTCTCGACAAAATAAGACACCTTACTTAGCCCGCTGCTGCAAGACTGAACTTCAGCCTTTGTCCGTGGCTCTTATTTCCACCGAGCCTCTGCCTATTTGTCTACACTGAGCCCAGGCAGGGCTGGTGTTTCTCCCAGACTCAGCTTCCTCAGATGAGGAGCTAGTGAGAGTAGCTAGGTTCTAGCATCAGGTGCAGGAGACTTCGTAATAAAAGATGCCATTTGGGGGCTCTGATGTTCTATCACCATGACCAAGAATCACTCTGATGGCAGAGGAATCAAAACCAAAAAGGTAAGTTATGAGGCTGCTAGGAGATCATGTGTTGAAGTGCTCAGCAAAAGACCCAGGACGCGGGGGTAGCCAGGGCCTCCTCCAGACATGGCCAGATTTTTGGGCTCTGTGGGTGGACCTGCCACCTCTCCTCCCGTACCCTCACCTTGCTGCTCAGGCTCTGGAGGGATTTCCATTTTGTTGACCTTCTGCTCACGTAGCAAGGATAAGTACTGCCTCTGCCTGGAAATCTTGCCCACACCGGTTCCCATGACACAGCACTATCTCTGCAGTTTACAAAACAACTCACAGAATTCCTCCTAAGATGTAGAGTCAAAATAGATGACCAGTGCTCTGCATTCAGACCTCAGCCTTGGGCTGGGGTCTCTGGGGCTCTGGAAAACCTTATTTTGGGCTGAGTTGCTACTTCCTGAGGAGCTCCGATGCCAATGCCTGGGGAGGGTGCTGTGCCCATCGGAAGCAAGCCCAGGCCTCATGCTCACAGTCCCAGGTCACACCCAGTGACCTTGTGCCCGTTATCGTGCAGTGGGTGGGTAAATGTGAGGTCACAGGGTGCGCATCTAACACCCCCTGCTCGCCTTTGTTTACTTGTCAGAAGCCTCTTACTCCTGTCGAGTCTCACTCCTTTGTTAGCCATGGGGGAAACTGAGGCATGGGGGGAGGGGCAGCCCCACCGGGCCAGCAGCAGCACGTCTGGCGGACTCGTGGGCTCCAGCCTCAGCCAGCAGCTGCTCTACTGCACCTGCAGCCCGTGGCCTGTGCCTCTGCAGGCAACACGCCCAGCTCTGTGTGTTCGTGGGGAGAAAGGCCGAGAATAGAGCACTTGGGCTGGCAGGCAGCTAAGAAAGCCCGGGGAAGGGATCCCTGGGTGGCGCAGCGGTTTGGCACCTGCCTTTGGCCCAGGGCGTGATCCTGGAGACCCAGGATCGAATCCCACGTCGGGCTCCCGGTGCATGGAGCCTGCTTCTCCCTCTGCTTGTGCCTCTGCCTCTCTCTCTCTTTCTCTCTCTCTCTCTCTCTGTGACTATCATAAATAAATACAAATTTAAAAAAAAAAAAAAAAAAAAAAGAAAGCCCGGGGAAGGCAGACAGGAAACCTGGTGTGTCAGTGAGACGAGAGAAGGGCCTGAGACGTAAATCCAAAGAGCAGAGACGTGTGCTGGTCCTGCTGGTTAGGGCAGGAGCCTGCTGGAGGGTGTGGGGGGGTGAGCTGGCGAGGGGCCACGGGCCAGGCAGATGCCGAGGGAATCTGTGTGCACAGAGAGGCCACTCGTCCTGTCGTCGCGCTGGAAATGGAGGGTAGGGCCTGCCATGTTGGACAAAAGCCCTCCCTGCTGTAGGCTTCACAGCCCAAGGGAGGAGGGAAGGAGGGCGGGTTTGTGGGCACCAGCCCCTCACCTCCAACCAGAGGAGGAAGCGGAGGGAACAGCAGAGTAGAACACAGATTCCAAGGCCTTTGGGCCTGGAAGACACTAATTTTACTCCTTCCTGTACAAGCAGGAAAGCTGCAGCCCAAGGTGGTCGAGTGACCTCCCTGCAGGCCGCGGAGGCTGTGAGGAAATCGCTGTAGGTGTTTGTCTTAGTTACCTGGATGTTGTGGGTTGAGTAGTGTCCACCTCCTCACCCCCAAGAGATGTTTTCAAGTCCGAACTATTGGTACATGTAAGGTGACCTTGTTTGGAAAGAGAGTCTTTGCAGATGTCACCCAAGGAAGCTGGGCACTGCCCCAGAGCCCATGGGCCCCCTCAAGGGCTTCCCAGAGGTTCCTGGGCAGATGCTGCCGGCTGTGGCCGTCATGCTCTGCAGCTGGGCCTCAGAGCCTGTAACCACCACGGTGGGTAGCCTTACAGAAAGTTCTCCCCAGGAGAGAGGGAGGAAGAGGGAGCTGGCACAGAGGGCAGAGGCGTCGGGGGGCTCTGCAGGGTGAACCCCTGCCGGCTAGCGAGTCAACGGTGCCATGCGCAGCTCTCTGGCTTCCACTCCCAGCAGCTGCCTTCCCATCTGGGGGGAGGATGCATCTGCCTTCCTGAGGAGAGCTTGTGCCTTCCTCAGAGAGGGAGAAATAAAAGGCAAGTCTTCATCATCTGTTCAAGCTGCTGGGACAAAAGTAGCATAGATGGTGGTTTAAACAACAGACATTTGTTTTCCACATTTTGGAGTCTGGGAGGTCCAAGGTCAAAGTGCCAGCAGATTCGGTGTCTGGGAAGATTTGCTTCCTGGGTTTCTTCTCTCTGTGTCCTCACATGGTGGCGGGGCCAGGACGTTGTGTGGAGCCTCTGTTATAAGGGCACGAATCCCGTTCGTGAGGGCCCCACCCTCATGACCTGATAATCCCCTCCAAGTGGCCCACCTCCTAATACCGTCACACTGGGGGTTAGTTTTCAATATATGGATTTTGGGGGTGTGGGGGGTACACATATGTTCGGTCTGTAGCAACAAGGAAAGAATGCAAACCTCCAACTGTTTCATCTACTTGCTCGGAGTGCATCCCGCCCAGGATCCGTCACTGGCCACTCAAACCCACTTCCCTGCTCAAGAAGGAAAGAGGGGGAGATCATTCCATAGCAGGAGGGTGGTGGAGTGGGGATGCCCTAGGGTTGCCCTGGGCACCTTTGGCCAGTCCCTCAGAGTGTCTGGCTGCCTGACACCTCTTCATATGCACGCCTAGACTCTCAGGGCGGCAGCTGGAGAGCTAGACTATTTCTGGAACAAGTCTTGACGGGACACCATCAGACACTGCTTGGTACTTGGTGTACTTCTGAGGACGGGCCGTGCTTCATGTGGGCATCATCCCCTCGACAAGGGAGGGTGAGCAAACACCAAGTACCAAGTAATAAACATCAAGTTTATTCAAATATTTGACCTCAGGAGTGCTTCCTGTATTCCTTTAAAAAAGGAACCTCCCCCCCTCCAAAAAAAAGGAAACCCAGTGAAACATAAAGCAGACATTGGTCCCGTTAAAGTGACTGTGGCTTCACCTCTGGCCATTTCCAACTAAACTCTGAGCTTTTGCCCTACAAGGGTTAGAACTGTCAAAGGTAAACTGAGGCACATGAAACATTTTGAGTTATTTGAGCAAACTGGGTGAGAATGGGACAGCACTGGCCTAAAAGTGGTGAGGTAGGTGTGCTTTACTAACAAAAGCTTGGGGACAGAGTTTTATAGAGAAGGTGTGGAAGCAAAGAAAGGAAATCACTGGGCAGCCCAAGTGGCTCAATGGTTTAGCTCAATGGTTTGGCTGAATGCCTTCAGCCCAGGGCATGATCCTGCAGACCCGGGATCGAGTCCCACGTCAGGCTCCCTACATGGAGTCTGCTTCTCCCTCTGCCTGTGTCTCTGCCTCTCTCTCTGTGTCTCTCATGAATAAATAAATAAAATCTTAAAAAAAAAAAAGAAAGAAAGGAAATTATTTGATCAGCTATGGCTTAGAGCCTAGTTGGTTATTTGTGATTGGTTATCCTTAGATTTTGATTTTATAACCCACGGCGTGTCTAGGCTTACGTTTTGGTTTGCTTACAGGGGCCACCAAAGTGTTAGGGCCTTTCAGTCAGAGGGCCTCTTTGTATAATTAATTTAACACAAGGTAAGAGAACCCGGGCTGGGTTTAAATATTTTTTTAAAGTTAGACATGTGGGGATCCCTGGGTGGCGCAGCGGTTTAGCGCCTGCCTTTGGCCCAGGGCGCGATCCTGGAGACCCGGGATCGAATCCCACGTCGGGCTCCCGGTGCATGGAGCCTGCTTCTCCCTCTGCCTGTGTCTCTGCCTCTCTCTCTCTCTCTCTCTGACTATCATAAATAAATAAAAATGTTTAAAAAAAAAATAAATAAAGTTAGACATGTGTCACCTGGTGCTGATGGCAGTCACTCGAGGTTTTCTTGGCCATGACATGGGAAGGTAACTAAGGGAGAAACTGCCTTTTCTTGCTCAGTTTGGCCTGTTGAGTGAGCGTTGTATTTCTCTATGGCATAAAGAATGTCAGTCATGAAGAGGGGCAAAATCGTGTAGTTATTAAAAAAAAAAAAAAGATTTTATTCATTTATTTATTTGAGAGAGAGAAGGAGAGAGCACAAGCAAGGGGAGTGGCAGAGGGAGAGGGAGAAACAGCCTCCCTGGGTAGGGAGCCCAGCGCGGGGCTCGATCCCAGGACCCCGAGATCATGACCTGAGCTGAAGGCAGATGCCGAACCGACTGAGCCACCCAGGCGCCCCTAAATTGTGTAGTTATTAAGAGCACAGACCCTGCCTCCAGATTGGGTTTGAATCCTGACTATGCTGCTCACTGGCCTCATGACTGTTGGTAGCTGGCTCTCTGTGCCTCAGTTTCCTCCTTATCTTTAAAATAGGACTGTTAATGGTACTTATCTCACTGGGTTTTTCAAAAGTTAAATGAGTCAACCTAAAGTGCTTAGAGCAGAGCAGAGCACGTCGTAAGCACTTAAGGTGAGTCGGGTTTATTTCAGCTCACGCTTTACATGTATTTGCCACCTTTTCCTGCCTTTAAAGCCACTATCAGCAAGTAGCAGGAGAAGTCATCATTGTCAGAGTAACAAACTCTAGTTTGATCCTCAGCTCCACCTTTCTAAATGTGCAGGACACCAATTAAGGAAATTCTTTTTATGAATGTCTGCAAAATATTTGTCCATCTTCTTAAGTACCTTCTGCTCCTTTATAACCTTCCTGAGAATAGAGGGACTGGTAATTGCTTTTACAGTAAATTTGGTAAAAGTACATCTTTTTTATTTGTCCAAAGAGGAGACTGGAATTCTGTATCCTCAGTCTTTATTCCTGGGTGTCCTTGAACTTGTGTCTGGGTTTGGGGGGGGGTTGTGCTGAGGGCTCATGACATCATGTTCATAAAGTGCCAGGCTGGCACATTCTGGAGTGCTCCACAGAGATATGCTCCCATTCTTTGTCTTCCAACCTGTTTACCAGCCTGAGCTATTATGATAGCTGTGGCAAAGCTTCCTGCCCCTGCCCCACGGTGATAATGACCACATCAGGACAGTTGTTCTATACGCACAGCCAAAGAGCGAAAAGGAAGGAAATGCACACAATATAGTCTCACAAGTAAAAGTAGCCCCTAAATCACCAAAGCAAAGAAGTGTTGAATGGTGGTCCACGTTCCAGAACCGTGTTCCAGAAGAGTGAATTTCCTCCTTGCCAATTTCTCTTTGAGAAGATTGCCACCCTGGTGGCAAGGGGGGTACTGCATAATGGTGCCTGAAACCCTGGTGGGGTTTGAATCAGGAGGATCCTTCTGTACCCCAGCAGGTGGGACCTGCTTGTTACTACTCTTGCCTTTAGCCTTGAGTCAGTTCCAGAACGAACCCTGCCTACCCTCGGGAAGTACACAGGCAAATCTCATCAAAGAGAATGAAAAATAAGTCCATGCTGGCTACTGGCAGGAGATACTTCTCTGCATTGCTGGGACCCTGTCTGTCCAGATATACCGTGGGTTCACAGGGTTCAAGGAAAAGAAGACTGCCACCTGGAAACCATACCATGCATGTGTGTTATGAAGGGCCATCCCTGTGGCAGTTTTCTCTGATGTGGCTAATTTCCAAGGTACTAAACCAATTATTTGGGACACCTCGCCCCCAAGGATCTAGCTTCTCTAAAGCATTTACTCCAAAGCTGTCCTTTCTGCCCCTTCCTTCCTTGCAGGAATCTATTCTTTCCTTCCCCTACTGGGAAATCAGTTGCCCCTTTAAATATAGGTCATAGAACCTCCATATGGGTTGAGAACCATCGACTAAGAGAGCACATGATAGAGAAATCTTTACATAAACACTACAGTTCCTCACTGCCAGACAATGACCAGATTTCCTACGGTCCAGGCGTCCTCAGTCCTGGCACTGGGGTTGTACAGCTGTGGTTGGTTATTCAAAGGGAGGATTCTAAATGCTCACATGTTTCCTCCCATTACAAGCTCCAACTTATTACCTACCTCCCATTGTTCTCATTCACTGGGGAATGCCTTTGTGGTTGGCCTCCCAAAGGAGGGTAACAATGACCTCAGGAACTCAAGCCAAGGAGCAGAAGAGGGGCCAGATGGTTCTCCCTTTCTCTGGTGCCAAAACTGTGGCAGTTCTCTGAATGTAAGACATGCACACAGAAGCTAGAAAAATGATTATTTGGGCAAAGAAATTCATCTTCTATTCAGAAAGAAAAATGACTGGTTATTGTCAGGGTTTTGCCTCCGTACTGGTTTTGCAGTGGCCCTAGATAATGACCATGAGATAATCTGCCCATAAGGCTGAAGATTTCTGATTTGTAGGTGGATCCCAGCGTACTCCTGAGTGGAGAGACATATTGGTAGACCTGCTTTCTTGAGTAGGAGCTAGAAGAGCATAAACTGAAAATTTCCTGTAGCTGTCCTCAGCCTCCCAGAAAGTTTTGTTATTTGGCCTTGAAATTCTGTGGTATGACATTTCTGAAAGTCCCTCTAAATATCTATCAAGAAACATCAATTATGTGTGTGTGTGTGTTCACATATATGGGTTAAACTTTTGTATGAGAGGAGATATAGGTGCTTTAGGAAATTGTTTCTGACTCCAGCTCTATATTAAAGGTTTTGAATTGCCAAAGGGAGGGTCATATTCAATTTCAGTTTGTACAAGAACTTCCTAAGGAAATTAAAGGGGCTGCTGCCCAAACTTGTATACAGGCAGGGCGATTTCTCACTGAAGAAAATGTGCATTAACACTCATCAGAATCATTTAGGGTCAATAATGATGTCCCAGTGTGCCCAGAGGACAACCAAGCAGCCACTCTAAAGAGCAGAAGTTAAGCAGGAAAACAGAATCATATGATTCTACAAAAATCTGGAGAATTAGATTCATTATCCTCGTAGGAAAATCATAGCATAGTGTAGAGTGTCTTGAGAGGGAGCAGAACTGGAGAAATATGGCCAAAGGGATCCCTCTGATATATTTTTTTTTCCCTCTGATATTTGATGAGATGGCCCAAAGACTTGAAAACGAAGTGATTCGTGCTTGATTTTATGGATACAGGTAATTTTGACATCGTGTCCCTTCAAGGCCAAGAGTCTCCATTGTCCTATACTTTCAGTGAGGTCAGTTCAACACAAAGCTACCGGATGCATGTGCTTGGAAGGAAATCATAGAAAGAGCCATGTCCCAGGCCTTGGACTACAGCTGATGGGGGGAAAGAGGAGAGCTGTGGGAGGGGACAGATGGTGGAAGGGGGAGCCAGTAATGCCTTCAGAACAAGCTGGAGCTTGCCTGAGAATTTGCCAGAATCTTGGCCTTCCCACAGAATTTAAGATGGGGCATTAAGCCAATTTTATTTCAAATCTCAAATGACACAATGACCTCGGCCAACCCCTGGATTGCATTGGTTTCTTCAGCAGAGTGTAGCCATAGGGATCAAAGCACACGTGAATCACAGCACATGGATTTCGGCACTTAGTAGGTCCTCAGCGATTAGTGATCATGGTTAGTGTGGCGGTTGTTATTGAATTCTGTTATTTTATAAGTTGCTAAGCCTATCTAGTTTGGTAAGGAATTCTTTTTCAAGAAGGGTTTGATGGAAAATCTCTTTCCCTCTTGGCTAAGTGTCTCTCTTAGTTAATTATGATCACAGATGTTTGCTTGTTGGATCACGACATCGTCATAACCCAGGCAGAGCCACCACCAAGGAGCAGCGTGTTTGAATGTCAAGAAACCTCTCGAGGAGATCATCATCCTGCAGAAAGGCCGATAGAATACACAAAGGTGTTGGCTAAATACAGGCCAAATCTGGACTATGGCCCTGCTAAGAACGCTTTATGCATTTTTAAAGGATTAAAAAGAAAAAGGGATACGTGACACGGATTGGATGAGAGCACAAAGCCTGAAATATTAACTATCTGACCCTTTACAGAAAGTGTGCTGTGCCCTGGCTTAGGCCATGGTGGCCGTGAGACCCCACAGTCGGGGAGGAAGGAAGAGGCCCTGGGGAAGGCGTCACGAGCACCCAGCAGCTCCGAGTCCAGGGGTACAGCTTGTGCTCCAGATCTGGCAATGTGTCTAGGCTAAGCAAACGGCTCAGGATCAAGTCATCCTCACCTTGGCCCCCCAGAGGGCTGAGGGAGCATAAAGGAGCCCCAGTCTCAGAGCTGAGACTGGGAGACGCGGGTGCCCCAGATACACGGCCTCGTCTGCCCCAGGATCCCCGGGAGGGAGCCTCTGGCAGGGACAGTTGGCTCAGCCTGTGGGAGGAGCAGGAGTGGGGCACCTGGGGACAAGGTCACATCTGTAAAGGGAGGCCTGGAAATGGGAGAGCACTCTGACGAGAGCCCACTGTGGGGCCTGAGGCCTCGGCCAGCGGCTCCTACAGGGTGGGCTGAGGAGATAGGCCACTTCCCACAGAAACCTGAGCTTTGGATCAGTACAGTCCTACAGCAGCCACAAAGGGCCCCCCAGGTGGCCTCTCCCCCCGCCTTCTGTCTGAGTGCTGAGGTCACCGATCTCTCCTCACTTGGCTCAGCCCCGCTGCTGGGAAGAAATCACACCCCGCCTCTGGGCACCTTCCTCCCCTCAGCCCACCTCGGTTCACACACAGTCAGGAGGATTTTGTCACGGTCCACGTTCAGCATGTGTGGGGTTCAGCAAAAGAAAGACAATGAAGTCTGAGAACTAGAGTTCACGTCAACATGCTCTGCTTTGCATCCCCTCCCCGTTTTCCGACTGCTCCTTTTTGGCACTGTGGGCATCCCTGCAGAGTGGAGTTTGAAGAGAGGTGCATTCTTCCTTGGGGAAAAATCCTGCTGCCTTGCCCAGGGCTGAGCTCTCAGGCCAAAGCATACAGCGCTCTGGGCAGCCCTGCCGAATCAGCAGGTGCTTCCTGGCTGCTGCCACCTTAGAAAGTCAGACAGTGTTCCCTGGATGAGCTCCTGGTGGCCAGATGAGTGACTGTCCTGGGCCTCGTGGGGGCGGGGATCCAGCAGTGGTGATGAGGCTAGGGGACTGGCGGTGATCATGTGGGGCCGAGTTCCGGGACCATTGGACAGTAGGGCGTCTCTCTGGGGGTGCCCACTGTGAGAGCCACTGCGGCCGGTGGTTGGTATTTCCCTGCATGTTTCGGGAACCAGGGAGGTCACATTAGGAGAAGGTTGTTTTAAGCTCTCTAACAGAAGGGACCTTGTCTCTTTTATTCCCTGCTGAATCCCCACTGCCTGTCCCAGTGCATGCTTTATGGAAGACACTCAAATGTCCGTTGATGTTGGGCCAGCTGAAGACCCTATTTTCATTTTTATTTTTATTTTTATTTTTATTTATTTTAATTTTATTTTATTTATTTTGTTTTGAAAACCCTATTTTTAAAGGCAAACCAGCTCATTTTGCAAAGAAGGAGTGAATCTACCCAGGGGTTGGTGCAAGAATCTAATCCAGAAACTCTTTCTCCCTGAATCCAGTCACTCAATTCTATTGAGCCTCTTCTCTGTGTTTAACTCTGTGGTAGACACAGAGAAATGGAGCTGACTCAGGTAGTTACACTCTGGGTGAGAAAATGAATCATGAGCCTTTGTTCTGGCTGACTTACCTCTCCAGCTTGATTGCACCATCTGTCTTTGACTTACATTTCACACCCACTCGATTGCTTATATGTAGTCCCTGAACAGAGAATAATGTAATGTCTTAGGAGTCAGAATTCCCTGGGTTCAAATCCCACCTCTACCACTTCCTAGCTGTATGACCTGATGCAGGCGATTTAAATGCTCACTTTTTCAACTGTAAAATGGAGATAATAATTATATCAACCCGAGTATTGTTTGGGGAGTAAGTGAAATGAGGTACGTGATGCACCCAGAAGGCTGCATGGAATGGGAGGAGGTATGTAATTGAGTTTTGCTGTTATTGTTGGAGTGTGTGTGTTTGTGTGTGTGTCTTTTCTGCCTAAAAGGCACAGTCTTGCCCTCTACTCATTCTCCAAGGTTCCATCCAGTTATTACAATATATGCTTCTGGAAGGAAGCTTCCTCGGACACCTTCCCTCCCATGAATGTCTCCTTTGTGCTTCCACAGTAACCTCTGTCTGCGGATCTTCTGTCCTGTGTTGTCACTGTCAGCTCCAATGCCCACCCTTGGCCAGACTGGGGGCTGCTGCAAGTCAGGGCACGGTTTTACCCGGCCCCTCCCCTCCTGGCTTGCATGAATTTTTATTGTGTTAGGGCTTCAAGTGTTTGCTGAATAAATGAATGGAGGGGTAATATGGCATCATTTATGGGATAAAGGACTGTTACAGATAAATCAGGCCTCACTTGAGGTCAGAGGAAGGGGAGAAATGCATTAATGCTTGAGGGGTACGTTCAAAAGGAAGGAAGGACAATTTGATAAGAAGTCAAAGTCTGTGTACGGCACTGTTATATTATCTGCAATTTTTTTTTTTAAGGAACTCTTTAAACAATGTGATGGTGGTGTGTATTTAAGTTTATTTAATTGCTACCCTAGGCATAGTTATTTAACATTTGAGGTTTCCTAGTTATCTTGGGCTATTTAGGGGTAGTTCTATTATATTCCAGAGGCCGATGCTAACACTTCATTACATTTATTTCCAGTGAATATCCGAAGGTGTATTAATTAGCATCCTCGGTGTTAGGTTGTATTTTTTCATTGGTGGAACGAGCGATAATTGTTGGATTGGTTAGACGAGCTGTACAGGCAGCTTTGCCTTTGCATGAGCCGAGTAGAAGCAGCTCATATCGTTGGGAATGGCCTCCAGGTTTTAGAATTCCGCTAAATCCTGTGTCCATCTGCTTAAGGAGAATCCTGTCATCAGACCAATTAACTGTATCTTGCTGCTAGCTTCTTGTCACAGCTGCTCTGAGTGAAAAGATGGAGAGCTGGGGCTCTGCCGAGCTCACAAACCAGGTGGTCTGATGTTCGTTCCTGCTGGCTGGTAAGCGTCTCTGCGTGTCAGGATCCGGTCTGAGACTCGCTTTCATTGTAACAGGCCACCTGGTCCAGGGGTGGAGGGGGAGGAGGCTTCTGGCCCTCACTCGCTCTAACCATGGAAGACTGCCAGAAGGCTAGGAACCTAATACGGTGACAGAGGGCCACCACTGGTCCAGGGCAGCGTGAGCAAGGAGGTTAGGAGGGCAGTGGGAGCAATGGCAACAGCAAAGCAGGAATGTATGGGAGGGACCCGAAGGAGGTCAGAATCAGCAAGATTTGGTGACTGATGGCATGTGGTGGCAAGCGGGCGGGAGTGTCAGATACAGGGGCGTATGTGCATGGAGATAGGCAAAGCACCCCTCAAACAGCTCATTAGATCCCCGCCATAGCCCAGGGGGTGCATGGGGCAGTTACTCAAAACAGAGGCATAGAGCCTTGCTCAGAGTGACATGGTTAAGACGTCGTGGGGTGAGGATCCAGACCCAGGTTTTCAGACCCCAAGGAGATTTCTCTTTTCGTCATATTTCAAGGACTCCAAGGCTGGATGACTGGGAGGTTGAAAGGTTGGCTGAGAAAGCAAACAGGGTTGATGTAAAGAGAAAGAGGAGCAGTAGGAGGAAGCTGGTAGGGTGGCTGGCCTCAGACAGAGGCCGGACTGGCCTTCACCCAGTGATGGCTGCTGCTACAGCCCGAAGGTCTGCCCCCCATCCCCATTCATATGGTGAAATCCAACCCCCTGCCCCCCAAAGGGGTGATCTGAAGAGGTGGGGCCCTGGGGTAGCAATCAGGTCCTGAGGATAGAGCCCCTAGGAAAGGGATTAGTGCCCTTTGTAAAAGAGACTCCAGAGAGCTCTCTCATCGCTTCCACCACTGGGGATACAAGAAGTTCAAGACCCGCAAGAGGGCCTCCAGCCGACCACACTGGCACCCTGAGCTCAGACTTCTAGACTCCAGAGCTGTGAGTAGTAACTTTCAGCCAAGCGCCACTCCCCGCCCCCCATTAGTGGTGTTGTGTTAAAGCAGCACTGATGGACTAGGATGGCCACTGACATCGGCTCCCTGGTGAGTGAGACACAGCTTCTCCGCTCACCAGAGTCAGCCTCTTCCTCACTTCTGAGGTCGGCCCTCTGGGGGTCCACAGGTGTTCCCATAGCTCATTCTCCAGCTCTCACACTTCCTCAGATCCTCCCTTCTGCTTGGGACCTTCTGTTTCATCCCTGGAACGCTCCCCATTCAGAAACAAAAAGGCCTTGCCTTCTGCCCTGTAATTTAGTTTGGGTAAAAGGATTTTTTTATGCATCAAGGGAAAGAAAAGGTAAACCAAAGTCATGACCGTACTTTCATTGGACTTGTCACTGTTGACAGTTGGTGACCCTTGGAATATGAAACAAGAGGGCTTTGTGGGCATTTGAAGCTGCCTCGTTGAGCATGGCCTCCTATCTCAGCATCTTTCTGCTGTTTTAAAAAAACAAGTCAATAAATAAGATAAATATCACATTCCTTATTGTTGATGTTCGCAACGCCATACAACAAAATCTAACACAAAGTACCCTACTTTGGCTTTTTATTTGTCATCACTTTAATTTAGACCATCAGCTCTCCTGGGGAGACTTTCACAAATCCAGATGCCCGGGCCCGGCCCCTACTGGTTCTGGTTTTACAGATATAAAGGAGAGACTGTCTTTCCCTCCAGAGAGTCAGCTGTGTTTATGTTTGGAGGAACCTTTGCTCCTTTGTTCTAGGACAGGCTACAGGCTTGAGTAAAGATAGAACTTTCCTTGTGCTCTTTGCCAACATCCATGTGGTCTCATTTGTTTGGAAGCACTCGCTGGATTAGTAATAAACTGCCTTCAGGCCTAGGCTCAGCCTGTTCTGTGTGAGTCCTCCCTCAACTTTCCTATTTGTCTTCAGACTTCTGTGTCCAAATTGGCCACGACATGTAGAAGGTGCCTTGGAGACACTTCTCTGCCCAGTGAACAACTTCATTTGACATGCATGGGGCTTGTGGCCACTCTTGGCTACCTGATAGGTGACAGTATGATCTGGGCTTGTGTATGAAGAAGAAACTGACCAGAGAAAGAGACTTTGGAAAAGAAATTTCTAAGGCTGTGTGAGAGGGGTAGCAGAATCTGATTAGAAGCCTCATCTGCTTTTGAGGCAGCACAAAAAAACATAGTCTGGGAGGAGCCCGAAGGGGGAAGAGTTGGAGACATCAGTTCCCATTTCTATATTTTAATTCTTCTTGCTCAGAACTTAGCTTCCAGGTAATATGTAAATATTCCTGAGTAGGCTGTATAGATCTTCTTAGACCTTTATACCTCAGTGTGAATGAGTGTATGAGATCCATTTCTGAAATGCAGAAAAAAACGTGAGAGAGAAAGAGAGAGAAAAAATTATTGCATAAGAAAAGCAGAAGGGACAGTAGTTGGGGGTCGAGGAGACAAACTTTGGCTCTTGAGCAACTCAGCCTGGATGTGGGGAGGGCACAGGGCACACAGGCAGATTCCCCGGCAGGCTGAGGGCTCTGGGACCTGGGCTGTCACGTTGTTTGGGAAATGTTTCCCATGAACGCCTTGAGCTTGAATGGATACACGCACATCTCCAATACCTTGAAGTCTTCATCTTCTTGATGTCCCTCAGAAATGTTTGTTGTTTTTTTTTTTTAAACGTGGAGAAACCTTAATAATAGACTGTTTATATGAATTATACAGGAAGTTACATTGTCCTCACTGATTCTCAATTTTTTTTTTTGTTAGGATAAAACACATACAACATAAAATTTACCATTTCAACCATTTTTAAGTATATAGGTCAGTGGCATTAAGTACATTCACATGGTTGTGTGACCATCATGACTGTCCATCTCAGTGTGTCCATCATCCCTTACTGAAACTTTCTACCCATTAAACATGAACACCCCAGTCTTTTTTAAGATTTTATTTATTTATTTATTCATGAGAGAGAGAGGGAGAGAGGGAGAGAGGCAGAGACACAGGAAGAGGGAGAAGCAGGCTCCATGCAGGGAGCCTGAGGTGGGACTGGATCCCGGGTCTCCAGGATCATGACACCCTGGGCTGAAGGCGGTGCTAAACCACTGAGCCACCCGGGGTGCCCCTCCCCAGTCCTTTATTACCACTGTTCTACTTTCTGTCTCTATGAATGACTCTAGAATTTTATAACATGGCTTCTCTAAGATACTCCTACCCTCTAACTCTGTCTCTTCTTGGATTAAATCAACTGTCTTCTCTGGTGTGTTTTTCCTGTGTTTTATCCATTTGTGTCCCCAAGAGCCCTTTGCTACAGGGTCAGCTTCTCTCTCGCGTTTCCAGCCAGAAAGCCAAATTGCTTCTGTATCTGGAGAAATCCATGGGTTTACAAAGCAAGAAGCGGAAAAAATTGGTTTCTCCCAGAAGACCTCAAGAACCCAGGAAATTCCAATGAGTGCCTGAGAGGGGGCCCTCGGTCACCGGGCCAATTGTGATCTGTTACCCCTAGATTTTCCTCCTACTCCACCTCCTCCCCAGAGAACTCCAGGTCAACAAACAACAGTAACAGATGGAACAGCCTCGGTCACGTCTATGCCCTATGCCCTCCCCGTAACAAGGCTCCAAGTGCTTTGAAGGAAATCTCCTTCGGCTTCAACTCTTGTCCTCTGCCTGACATCTTCCACCTTCATCAGTGGATGTTGAAGGGTCCAGGGCCCATTGCTTATTTGTAGGAGAGTTGGATCAGGTCTCTCCGGTTAGGAGCTGAGCAGCTTGGCAGGTAGCCGGTGGGCCCGCTAATCTGATTAGTCTGGAGGCAGCGCTGGTTGTTCAGACACACAGGATGCTCATGACCCAGCTGACTTAAAACCGCAACAGATAGCAAGGCAGACCATTCCAGCTCGCTCTCTCCACTAACCCTCTAGCTCTTAGGGAGGCAGGTTCAAGGTAGCTAATAAGTAACTTGGTTGTAATTTTTATTTAGCTGCGTGAACATAACAGGCAGCTTAATTGCAGTTGCATAAGTGAACCATGTAATCACAAATTGGGCCCTTTACATCTGTCACCTGCCACTAAGAAAAATACTCTGAATGGGGATCTTTATTTTTGCTTGGGTTCATACTAAATCAAAGGAGTTTTTAAAGCAAGAGAGGAAAGGAAAGCAAGGCTCTTTTTTTTTTTTTTTTTTTTTTTTCAACTCAGAAACCTTAAGATCCAACCTTGCCTGAGCCAAATAGCTATTCTCCTGGTCCCTTCTGGATTCTTCTGTTAGCTTGTCAATGGGTATCTAAATCCCAGCTACTGAGTATTGATCGGCCTCCTTGTTTAATTACCCAGCAGAGTGTATTCTCAACCAATCAATTTTGCTCCTGAAATGCCAGCGTCCTGCTTCTGGGGAAGGAGGAGAAATCAATTAATCCTTGTTTGCTTTTTAATTCCTGTTCCGAACATAGTACATTCACACACAGGTTAATTTTTAAATCCACTCTCCTCTTACTTCACTGCTTTCTTTAATTTACCCTGGAAACCTCAGTGACACTAAAACCCTATGAACCTCTTCTTATTGCTTATGCAGCCTCATTGAATAGCTCAGCAAACACCTGACCTTGGTCATTTCCCAGACTTCTGCTGGTAACAATTGTCCAAAGTCCCTTAAATTTTCTGTTCCTGTCTGAAGTCCCTTAGGGCAGAGGTTTTCACAACTGCTGACACCTCTCCATCTTCACCTGGCATGGAAGGCAGAAGGCAGACGTCTGTAGGCCATCTGGGGGGCTATTCCCAGGTCCTCTTTCTCAGCACACCTAGATCCCATGGATTGTGAGCCCAGGTCCCACTGAACATTAAGAGATTCACGAAGCGAGAATATGTATGATGCCTCAGAAGCCGTCAGACCCAGAGATGAGCTGGAGGGTCAGGTCACTGCATCTTCCTTGGTAATGACCTTTCTAGGCGTGTAACCAAAATCTTACTCTTGGGTTTAATGCTGATTTTTACTTACATGTTGGCTTAAATGTTTAGAGAGTATCAGGAATGACAGTGTGACAGCAGAGGGAAAATGAGACCCCTTGGCTTCTGGCTGCCCATCCCTGGGGCTCCGACCTGGCTGGGGGTCCCAGGAGTCCCCAGGCTGAGGTTTAGACACTTGGAGCCTGGGCTCCCTGACTCATCTCAGCCGGTGGAAGAGATCTGCCAAAGGTCTGGCCTGGTTTGATTCCGGCGAGCTGTCAGCCCCATTGGAGCAAATGGGCTTCCAGCACCGTCTGCTTGGGCATAACCTAAAACTCGAAGATCAGTCAGGAAAGCTTTAAGGGGCTCTCGTGGGAATCTTTTCTAGCATCTGAGCAGTCTGCCTGTATTTGGCTAATGCGTGTTTCCTTTCGCCTGATAGAGTACAAAATGCCTTCAAACCCAAGACGGGATCCCCCAGGGACCCGCATCCTCCACGCTTTCCTAGGTTATTAACGCCATGGGATTTGGGGGCTATCGGCTCCTAAGCAGTTCTGAAACTCCATCCGGGAAGCAGGCATTCAAACTTTGGGGTTTTTGATCTTGTCTTTTTCTGCTGGAATGTTTAATATGATAGCTGAAAATAAACAGGCTATTAGTGGATACTTTTTCATAAGGTCATTCCTAAATATCAGAAAACTCCTAGGAACAATGACTTCCAGTCCTTTCTAGTATCACAAGGACAGGCTAATCAGAGACTCAAAACCAGGCTCCCAGTCTCTGTTCCTGTTTCCCAAGACCCACAGACGTGACTAATGCAAATCTGACCCACATGAACTGTTCCAGAAGGTGCTGATAGCATGCTAGAGGTGCAGAGAAGGTTGGGTTATGCATGAAAATGAAAACACACACCTAAGCTTAAGCATAGACTAATGAAACAAGGGATGGGGGCACCGGGGGAGGCAGTAGCTCCAAAGAGAAAGGTTTTTTTGCTTTCGGTTTATGGGGCTTCTGTGGGGTTTCTCACAGTAACAACTCATGTTATTTCCAGGATGTCTGAATCTTTACCCTCATAGCCTTCCAATCTGTCCAAAAAGCCAGGAGGAGAGAAGCCAGTCTCTAGAAGAATAATGGTATAACACCCAGAGGTTGAATTGGGAGCAATTAGGAACAATTTCCATATGAACAGCTTTGTGGTCTGTGAGACTATACTTGGGGCTCACTGTGAAACCCCGAAGCAAGGTATTCATTTGCGTTGGAAAAGAAACAACAGACGGATGTTCCATATACATGTTGAAGCCTAAAATTACAATAACTACAGAAGGCAAGTAACACAAGAAAGAAAATAACTGGAAAAAACAAAATGCAGGAAAATCGAGAGACGGGGGTTAGGGTGAAAGCAGAAAGCAGCTTCTATCGAGGCCAAATTCTGGAACTTCTTGCGTGTTGTTTATTTCCCTCCCCCAGAAGGCCGGCTGCTGCTGCTCTGCAGACATCAGTGGACTAGATATGAAGTGCTGGTTTGCATTTGCAGGGATTTTGAATTAGAAAATTCTTATTTGTCAAAATGTAATGCTTTCTCATGCTGCAGACTGTGAGGAAATATTTGCAAGACACACATCTCATAAAGGACTTGTATTCAGAATAAATAAAGCACATTAAAAACTCAGCAATAAGAAGATAAACAACTTGATTAAAACATGGGCAGAAAATCTAAATAGAAATCTCACCCCGGAAGATGTACAGATGCCAAATAAATACACAAAAAGACACCCAACGCTGTTAATCATCAAGGAAATGCAAATTATGGCCATAATGAGATAACACAACACATCGACTAGAAAGACTAAAATTAAAAAGATTGACAATGCCAGGTGTTGGTGAGGGTGTGGAGCGACTGGAACTCTCATGTACTGTGGGTGGGAATCTAAAAATGGAAAAGTTTGGAAGTTTCTTTTAGAGTTAAATATACACTTACCCAATGTATAAATGACTCAGGGATCCCACTTATTATTAGTTATAAAAAACCCCAAACTAGAAACAATCCAGATGTCCCTCGGCTGGGGAATGGATAAGCGCACCGTGGTGAAGCCATACGATGGAATATCACTCAGTAATAAAAAGGAATGTGAACTACTAATGCAAGAGGCTGAATCTAAAGAGTGTTCTGCTAAGTGAAAGACACCAGACACCAAGGCCTAAGCGTTGTGTGATCCTATTTACATGATGTTCTAGAAAAGGCAAACCTGATGGTGAAAGAAAGCAGATCAATGGTGTTGCCAGGGCCTATAGGCAGGAAAAGGGATAGAATGCAAAGGGGCATGAGGGAACTTTTTGGAGGGGATAGAAACGTTCTAGATCTTGATTGTGGTGCTGGTCGGCAAATATACATATTTGTCAAAACTCATCAAGTAGCACACACTTTTAAGTCGTTTCAGTGATGAATTTTATTGTGTATGAATTTTTTTTTTAATTTTATTTATTTATTTATGAGAGACACACAGAGAGGCAGAGACACAGGCGGAGGGAGAAGCAGGCTCCCTGCAGGGAGCCCGACGTGGGACTCGATCCCAGGACCCCAGGGTCACGACCTGAGCCAAAGGCAGAGGCTCAACCACTGAGCCATCCAGGCACCCTTATTGTGTATAAATTGTACTTAATAAAGCTGATGAAAATGTTATGCCTTTCTGGGCATTGCTTCATACCTCACCTTTCGAATAGGACATCAAAGGGGAGCCATCTGTCAACCTGTGGATGTGGTGTGGGGATTCTCAAACTGGCAGAGGGTGAACAGTATCTGCTCCCAAGCACAAGAGTCATAACCTGACACTTGGCGCTTGGGAACTTTCACACTTTGGAGTTCGGTTCAAAACTGGGTCAAGGGGGAAGGGGCAGGACCAGAGGCACAGCCTCCCTGCTGAATTCTCAGTCATAAAGATAAATACGAAAGGATATAAAAAGGAAATATCCTCCAAAGGATATAAATATGAACTTGTGTCAAGGATCTTATTTTACTCATCATAGGAAGACCAGGCTGGTACACCCAGGAAGGGAGAAGATAAAGAAAAAAATAAAGAAGACTAAAGGAATATTCAATGTGCAATGGGAGCAGACTGGTTTTTCCACAAGAGAGAGGGCGTCCTTCCACCCTCATCTGTGTGTCTCTGGACAGGAACCATCCTGCATTGCTCTCAGTTACCTAACGTGCTGCACAGCTGTCAAATAGTCCCCATAGAATCAGGACCAGATCATGGGGCAGGGTATGCTGTAGACTATGTCTAGTTTTCCAGGGCAGTACAAATTTTTCCTTACCTGGGGGTTCTGGAAAGCCTTCCCAGAACCACATTGAAAAGCAGCTGCCTTTTTAAGATTGGTTTTGCCACTGCCTTTTCTTGCCTTTTCTTCTTTTCTTTTCCTTTCTTTTTCTTTCTTTCTTTTTTTTTTTTAAATCTCTCAGGCTCTATCTCAACTCTCAAAATGAACACTGCATTGAAACTACTTCCCCCGCCCCCTGCAGAATTCATTTGTTAAAGAACACTTCAGTGGGATACAGATTTATTTTTCTGAACACCTTAAATAACTTGGCTGCCCCGAGTACCAAGTGGCCTCTTGTACACCCATCATATTCACGCTGCTGTTTCTGAGTGTCATCGCCCTTGTGAAAATAAAGAGGCAGAGCTCACCCAAAGCACAGCATTTGCTCAAGGTAAAATTCTTACCTCTCAAAACCATTCCACCCCCCATTCTCTAGGCTCCAAAGACCAGAAGAGGGTGATAAATCACACTAATAGCCATACTTTCATGGCTTTGGAACATAAATGCTCACTTGCAAAACTTCTATATTTTCTTGGATCAATTTTTATTACAAATCCTCCTCCCCATACTAATAGTCCTATCTGTAAAAGGAGAAGTTGAAAT
Source organism: Canis lupus baileyi (assembly GCF_048164855.1). Taxonomy (NCBI): domain Eukaryota; kingdom Metazoa; phylum Chordata; class Mammalia; order Carnivora; family Canidae; genus Canis; species Canis lupus. The sequence goes on from NC_132838.1 coordinate 15,794,664, forward strand.
AAACTTCCTACGTACTTTTAGGATTCTATGGTAGCCACAATAACCAAGTATCTGAATAGAATACAAGTGATTGGGATACCTGGGTGGCTCAGCGGTTGAGCATCTGCCTTTGACTCAAGCATGATCCTGGAGTCCGGGATGAAGTCCCATGTCGGGCTCCTTGTGGGGAGCCTGTTTCTCCCTCTACCTGATAATGAATAAATTAAAGATTTATTTATCTTAAAGATAAATAAATAAAATCTTTAAAAAAAAAAGAATACAAGTGATCTTCAAGCTAAATTTGTGGTGTTGTTAGAGTATAATGATTAAGAGCAGGAAAAAGTATATAATTGGACATACTTTGGATTAAATCCATGTTGTACCACCACGTACCTTATGATCTTTAGCAAATTAGCTAAGCTCCATGAATCTTAGTTTTCTCTGTACAATGGGAACAGCAACAATCATACAGGGCTTTTATGGGGATTAAATGCATATGCTGGGACCCCTGGGTGCCTCAGCGGTTGAGTGTCTGCCTAGGGCCCAGGGCGTGATCCTCGAGTCCCGGGATTGAGTCCCACTTTGGGCTCCCTGCATGGAGCCTGCTTCTCTCTCTGCCTGTGTTTCTGTCTCTGTGTCTCTCATGAATAAACAAATAGAAATCTTTAAAAAAATGCATATACTTATGAAGCACTCAGGATAATGCCTGGAATACTGTGAGGAGATGTTGAAATAATTAAATAATTAAATTTTAATTAATTAAATAATTAAATAATTAAATTAAATAATTAAATTTTAATTAATTTTAATTAATTAAATAATTAAATTTAATTAATTAAATAATTAAATAATTAAATTTTATTTAATTAAATAATTAAATAAATAAAATGAATTCAATAATTCATGCAAATAATTGCATGAATAAGGTGGAAGTGGGGAGGACAGAGTTGTTTGTTCTGTTCACTATGCAACCACAGTGCCAGCCTGGTTTCCACACTAAGATTTAACTATGTATAGAATGAGAGCCAATGCATGTAGTTATCATTGCAATCTGATATACAGTTTATTTATGTAATGAACTCCATCACCACATCTAGTAGCTTGAACTTTACACCCTCTAAACATAACCTTCTGTGGAGTCTTGTCTGGGACTTCCATCCTTTGTGTTCTCAGTGATTGATACATCTCCATATTTATTTTGTTTGCTGTGCTCATGTGTTCAGTGAAGGTTTACTCAGTACCACTCTGTGCCAAGCACTGGGCTAGGCAGTGGTGGACAGCTGGACAGACAAAATACAGTTCCTGTCTTCAACTTATTAATAATCTAGTGGAGGAGGAAAGTTAAGACAAACAATAATTACAATGTTGGGTGAATATCCTATAACATAGGTGAAAATGGGGTGTCTAGCTTCTCATAAGAAAGGTGGTTACTAGTGGGATAAATCAGACACAGGTAGACCACTACTCACTACTGCATGATCTCACTTATATGTGGAATCTAGAAAAACTGAACTCACAGAAACAGAGACTAGATGTTGTTTACCAGAGGTTCTGGGTGGGGAAAATGGAGAGATGTTGGTCAGAGTACAAATTTCCAATTATAAGATGAGTAAGTTCTGAGGATCTAATGTATAGGATGGTGATTATAGTTAATAATACTGTTTTATATACTTGAAAGTTGCAAAAAGAGTAGATCTTCAGTGTTCTCACCACAAAAAAGAAGTGGTAATTAGGAGATGTGATGAAGGTTTTAGCTAATGCTAGGCTGGTAATCATTTTGCGATGTATGAGTGTATCAAAACAATATGTACACCTTCGATTTACACAATGCTGTCAGGTATATCTCAATAAAACTGAAAAGAAAAAGAAAAAGCACCGCTATCTTATCTGGGAGGTAGGTCAAAAAGAAAGTCTTCTTGGAGGAGGTGATGCTTAAGCTGAGTCATTGGCCAAGAGGAACTGGTCACAGGCACCAGCTGGAGGGCATGTTGAAAGACACAAAGACATGGACAGTAGATCTTGATTGGATGGAATGCAGGTGCATTGGGGGTTGTTGAGGCATGAAATCAGATTAATAAGGACCAAATCATGAAGGTCTTGATGGCCATGCTAAGAACTTTGAAATACATACTGAAGAGATAGAGGTGAGCCCCTGAGTGATTTAGAGCTGGCAGTGACATTAAACCAAAGTGCATTTTTCGAAATAAAATTCTATTGGCAATATAGACTAGAAGAAGCCAGCTGGTATGTGGAGAAAGCCTCTAGGAGGCAATTGTAATTATCGGTTATCAGTAAGAAGTTGGGAAGACCAGAACTGATGCAGTTATGGAGGGATGAGCTTACTACTTTAGGAAGTTGGGTTGGTGATCAATTTAGGGTAGGTGAGAGGTAGGTATAGTTGGTGGAAGAGTCAAAAAAAGACTTCCAGGGTTGTGGCTTGACTAGCATTTTCTTAAACAAAGAAAAGAGACATTTGAAGAAGAGCATTGTGGGAAAGAGAATATTTAGCCTTGAACACATTGTTGGTTTTGTTGAGTATATACAATAGCTAAGTGGAAACCTCCTACAGGCAGATGACTAGTGCGTGTAGAGCCAGGAAAGATCTCAGATAGAAGCTGTCTATTGTTGGCAAAGCTGTCTTGTGGTAGAGAAAACCCTGAGCATGGATGATGATGTTACCCAGGATATAGATGGAGGACATGGAGAGGAAGACCAAGCATGGAACTAAAGGGAACACTAATATGTGGGAAATAAATGGAAGAAGAATCAGCAGATGAAACAGAACCAGTGGCCAGAGGACAAAGGAGAAACAGTAGTGCAAAAACTAAATGGAAAGAGATTTTCAAAGCAGGGGGTCATTAACAATCTGAATTATTACCTAAGGTGAAAAAAGAGTAATCAGCAAGAAGTACAATGGATTCTTCCCAAGCCTTACTAAGTCACAGTCATTATCATGGATAATTTAAGTGCAGCCTTGGGGTAATCCTGCGGTCTAGGAATGCAATGGAGGTGAGGGGGAGCGGAATGGAGGTGAGGAGGTGCAGAGCGAGTATTTACCACCACTTCCAGACACTTGATTGTAAAGACAGCAAAGGGAGAGACTGGGGTCAGAGGAGGGCGTTTTTACTTTCAGGGCAGAGACCCAGGGCCGCATGTCACTAGACAGAAAGAGCCACAGGAGGAGCCTTAACGGGTAGCAGAGGGGAGACCATGGATGCTCTGACCAAGGAACGTTTCAGGCCTGGACCTTCCCTTAGTGTCTGACATAGAACAATACGGAACTCGCCTTATCACAGGAATCAAGGGAGATGGTGAATCGTGGAGGCAACGCTGATGGCTATGGAGGAAAGGAGGGCCTTGGGAGCATGTCTTCCTTCTGTCATTCAGGCCAGTGTTCAGTGACTGAGCACAGGGTTGGGTGATGTAGGACCCTCTAGCTGAAAGGCTTGCTGGCTTATCACTCACGCCCTTTAAGGACCAGCTCTTAAACAATGCAAGGTCTGTCTGGGAGTGTGAGGCTCCCCTGGCTCTGACACATGATGCAATCCTTTCTCTCCATTCCAGCATCTTGTGCGGCACAGTGAGTGCATTTTCCTCTCCTGGCCGGTCCCGAGAACAAGCAGAGGCACCATTGGCAGGCAGGTATCCAGAGGGATTATTCACGTTTGGCTTTGCCTTGGGCAGAACAAGATCCTTGGGTTTTATGAGCACTTTTTCGAACCATGTCTAGGTAATTATGGAAATCAGAGCTGGATTTGAGTTTCAGGGTAAGAAATTACTGACAATTACTGATATTTTCGTTCTGTTTCCATAGCAATCTGAAACATTTTAAGTTGTCAACTGTTGCCAAGAGTCTGGACAATAAGTCCAGATGGTTGGCACTTACTATCTAGCGTGGCAATTTACCTGTGTTTCTGGTGACATTTAAGGTGTCATGGCCAGTGCTGTGGGTAATAGGTGACCTTCGCTGCACTTTCTTGAGCAAGTCTGCTCAGTTTGTCAACTGGTTCCTGTTTTCCTTCCATCATTTACTTCATTTACTTGGAGCTGCATGAAGTCATATAGAAGCTGGATTCTTGGTTTAGGAAGGGGTAAGGGACTGCATTTACTTGGTCACTCAAGGATTTTTGCTCCTTTAAGGAACTTGGAGCTCCGGTTGTGGCCGCCAGACCAACACAGGCACGGAAAAGGCCAGTTATTCAACATAAGAAGGTTCTGCTATCTCAGGTCAAGTTCCCACAGGCCAGAGGAACTCCGCAAGCAGGCTGACCTCACATTCCAGGAAACTCTCAGACAAGGCGCTGCACTGTGTGGGCCCAGACCGTCAGGCAGCTCTTTACTGGAAACACAGGCTGGATTGGGGGCCTGGACCTGCCCTCTTCTTGCTATGAGCCTTTGGGCTGATGCTTACTCAGATGTAATTTGGGGCTATTCTGAGGATCAAATGAATTCATTCCTCTTGTCTTAAACCAAACCCTATCAAGTTCACTGTAGGTACCAGGCACTGTTGAAAGTGGTGGGGATATAATCATGATAAGGATAGGCAGGGTTCCTGCCCTCACCGAGCTGACAAGTGGTGTGGAATTGTGTTGGCAGCAGACCGTGACTTGGTTGGTGAGTTGGTTTGCTGATGCTGCTGGAACAAAGTAATGAAACTGGCTGACTTAAAACAACTTGTTCTCTCGTGGTCCTGGAGTCTCAAAGTCCAAAATCAAGGTGTCAGCAGGGATGGGTTCCCTCCAAAGGCTCTAGAGAAGAATCTTCCTTGCCAGTATCTGCTGGCAATCCTTGGTGTTTCTTGACTTGCAGATGCATCACTTCAACGTCTGCCTCTATCTTCATACGGCCTTTCTCCCTCCGGATATGCATCTGCATCCAAATTTGCCTCTTCTTATAAGATTGGATTGGATTTAGAGTTCACCCTAATGCAGTATAACCTGATCCGACTTGACTGCATCTGTAAGACTCTATGTCCAGATAAGTCACATTCCCAGGTTCCAGGTGAAAATGAATTTCAATGGACACTGCTTAACCCAGTACAGTCAGTTTATAGTTTCTGGGTATACTGCAGCACTAACAGGAGGATTTGATGTTCTCTGAAGGTTGGGCGGATGATGAGGTCTCCCTCAATATTGAATAAATGATTACAGTGAGCTAGTTGCATTCCCACCAAGGTACTACCTGAGGAAGAAGCAAGTCAGGCTCAGCTGGTGGGTTGATATCCGGTGAACACTTTCTGTGGATTCCTCTGGAACAGCTACACACTATAATGCATCCATGTCATGTGCTATTGTCAGTAAAGGTAATACAATGGTAAGCAAACTATGGCACTACTCTGTGATAAGTGGACTGAAGTATTGATATGTTAATACACCAATACCTGCAAAAACTGTTTATGGTTCAGGTACAGTTCCACATGTTTTACCATGCAGCTCAGCCGTAGTGTTCTGGACTTACAGAAGCCATAACGGGGCAGCCCCAGTGGCGCAGCGGTTTAGCGCCGCCTGCAGCCAGGTTGTGATCCTGGAGACTGGGGATCGAGTCCCATATCAGGCTTCTTGCATGGAGCCTGCCTCTCCCTCTGCCTGTATCTCTGCCTGTATCTCTGCCTCTCTCTCTCTCTCTCTCGTCTCTCATGAATAAATAAATAAAATCTTTTAAAAAAAATAAAAGCCATAACGTTCTTTCTTTATCAAATCTTCATTCTTTAGGGTCAGTTATTGTATCCTGAATAATCATATTAGCATAAACTTTAAAGAACCTGTCTACGTGCTAATGTAAAATGAAAAGTAATTTATTCTCTTAAACTTGTCTTAATCAGATTTCTTGGGAGAAGCAGCTTTTGTGTGTGTGTCTGTCTTAAAACGAACAAACCTGGTAGTGCAAATCGGGATGTTGAAATCTGATGTCACTCATTTGAGTGAATATGTTGTCTGAATTAAAGATTTTTTTAAAAAACAGGAAGCATGTAATAATAATCATGATGATCCCTGTTAATGATAACACCCACAACCCCTGATAGCTACACAGAGCTTGATGTGCACTGGTGCTGCTCTAAGCCCATAATGTATATTAATTGTTTCCATCCTTTTACCAACCTATGCAACTTACATTACCTTTATTCCCATTTTAGGTAAGGAAACTGAAGCCCTGAGAATTTAGGTACCCTGCCCAAGGGCACACAGCTGGTCAGCCACAAAGCAGCTGTCTAAACCCAGACTACCTGGCGTGGACTCTTACAAGAGTGAAATGTGAATTCACCCTCTCCCATCCCCAGAACAGTCAGATGCTACAGACTCTGGGAACAACTGGCCCATACTTTGCTATGCTGGGCTCCATGCTGGGTTCCATGCTGGGTTCCATGCTGTGTTCCATGCCGTGCTCCATGCCTGTTTCCATACTGTGTTTCAAGCTGGTGCTGCCTCCACTGGCATCCTTGCCTTTACTTGTATTACCCACTTAGCTGCCCCAGGCCCACAGCTCAGGGTGCCAGATTCCAGCTGTTTCTTCCATACTCTGTTCACTTTGTGGGTACTTCAAAAAAAAAAAAAAAAAAAAAGGTTAGAAGGCAAATTTTATGTGTATTTTATTGCAATTTTTAATTTTTAATTTTTTAAAGATTTTATTATTTTTTAAAGATTTTATTTATTTATTCATGAGAGACACACAGAGAGAGAGAGAGAGAGGCAGAGACACAGGCAGAGGGAGAAGCAGGCTCCATGCAGGGAGCCCGATGTGGGACTCGATCCCGGGTCTCCAGGATCACACCCTGGGCCAAAGGTAGAGCTAAACCGCTGAGCCACCAGGGCTGCCCTATTGCAATTTTTTAAATGAAATAAAATTTAAATGATACAACGTAGTATGTGTTTTTGGAAACAAAATTTCAGAGTGTGTAAATTAAAAGGTAGACCTGACCAGTTATGTCCTTTGCACCCACTCCCATCCCTGAGGTAATATTGTTACATCTGGTTATGTGCTTTTAGGACTTTTCTGTGCATATACAAGGGTGTGTACGTATATGTGCATATGTGTATATTCTTCTAAATTCTGTTCTGGGCTGTGATTTTTGAACTTTACTATAATATGGCTGTCTAACTTGTCATTATACAGTAATTTATTTAGTCTGTGCCACATGGATAGATGTTTCGGCTTTATTTTCAGTGTTGTTTTGCCATTACAAAATCTCTATAGTAAACATCCTTTGAATACTCAAATAGGCCACTTTTTATTTTATCTATTTATTTTAGGCATGGAGCCCAGCATGGGGCTTGAACTCACAACCCTGAGATCAACACCTGAGCTGAGATCAAGAGTCAGATGCTCAATGGACTGAGCCACCCAGGTACCCCTCAAATAGGCCACTTTTGATCTTTGCTTAGTACCTGCGGACCTTGAATAAATGAAAATTAGCCACCTTCACCAATTTATACAGGAAAAGGAGATCGTGAGGGGGAGAAGAGTAACCAGACAATGGGTGAAGCCATGGTTCTGACAGAGCAGAGCTTTGTAGTTAGGTCCCAGCTGAGAAAAGAGTGAACACCTCATCTTGATATAGATTTTTTGAGGTGATGTGACTATAATTTCTAAAAACCTGCTTGAGGGAAGCCTCCAAAGTCTCATGTTCCATGAAAGAATGTGGCAGGGGGAGGTTATTTTCTATATTCTGTAAGGAACCCCTGCTTGGAGATGTACATTTTCCTCTGGAAAGCTGTCCTGAGGCTGAGGCCTGAATTCAACACCAGTTGTGTTTAACCTCCTCCTCAGTAGGGCCTTATGGTATTTGGGAGGAAGGTACTAGAAGATTTCCTACTGCAGGTTTGAAGTCATCACGAGTTCATTTCCAAATGAACTAATTCATCAAACTTTGTGCTTGCTCCCACAATAACTCACTTTCAGAATCCAATTAATTTGAAAACAACTCTCATGGAGTTAAAGGCCACACATCAACGTCTCTTCCTCTGAAGACTAAAAGGTACAAGTCACAAGAAGCAGAATGATTATAACTACAGAAACTCGGCATTGGTAGAAAAGGACCAGGTTCCTCTGAAAGCAGAGGGGCAGGATGGAGCTGGTGAACTTGGCTGCAAGTCTTTATAAGGCACATCGAGTCCCTTCCCACACACACACCTGGGCATCCTGCTCCTCACCCCACACAGTAGGTTACCATCCCCCTCCCCACAAACACACACTGCCAGAACACGGGAGGGACCAGATGGGATTTAATGAAAATCTCCATACAGAATAGTCCCCGAGTAGGACACTGGAGGAGTTCCCTACAGGGAATGTAACTGGCCCAAGAAGAAATATCTAGATACTAATATCGGAAAGGAGAGGAAGAAAATGACTGGTTGAGGCCCACTGTTAGTCAAGTCTATCCCGGGCACAAAGGACTTCAAATCAACTTTTTGGTACTCTACCCTTAAATCTTAACAGCCAAAGGCCATCAGACATTTGATGAAATCTTTTAACATAAAGAGCCCCCCCAAAATAAGAAACACAGACACACACACACACATACACACACACACATGCATGCCCCCCCATACAAGGCAGAGAGCAAAGAAAACTTTGAAACAGTGCCAACAAAGCTTTAATATCTTCAGAGACATATGAGAAGATACTGAATTTATAAAATAAGGTCAAAATGCTGTAAAAAAGAAACAGAACAACGTGGAAATCAAAATTATGATAGCATTGATTTAAAATAATCGATAGAAAGAAGAAAGGTAAAGCTGAGAAAGTTCCCCACCAAATAGAATAGAAAGACAAAGAATCCTATTCTAGTAAGGGAGAAAAAAGATTTTCTTGGAAAAATTATCTTACAGGAAATGAAATGTCATCATAGTAAACCTTATGGTTTAGTGGCTAATAATACTTCTATTTCTAATAAGGACTTGAAATTAATATTTATAGAGTACCGAGTACCTGGCACATAGTAAACATTAAATAAGTGCTTATTGGGGCCTGGATGGCTCAGTCGTTAAGCATCTGCCTTTGGCTCAGGTAATGATCCTGGGGTCCTAGGATCGAGCCCCATATCAGACTCCCTGCTCAGCGGGAAGCCTGCTTCTGCCTCTCCCTCTGCCCCTCCTCCCACTTGTGCTCTCTCTCTCTCAAATAAAGAAGTAAGTAAATAAATAAATAAAATCTTTAAAAATAAATAAATAAGTGCTTATTAAAGTAATGCAATAAATAAAAAAAGTAGACAATGGCTACCAGTTTAACCAGAAGTTGTGATGTAGCTATGTGGGGAGGATGAGAAGAGGAACAGTTGATTTGGCATGTGCTTGTTCATATAGATTGGGTGTTGGTGGTGATACTCTAATCATTAAAGGTTATCTTCTTTTTTTTTTTTTTTAAGATTTCATTTATTTATTCATGAGAGACACAGAGAGAGAGAGAGGCAGAGACACAGGCAGAGGGAGAAGCAGACTCCACACAAGGAGCCCAACGTGGGACTCGATCCCAGGACTCCAGGATCATGCCCTGGGCTGAAGGCAGGCGCCAAACCGCTGAGCCACCCGGGCTGCCCTAAAGGCTATCTTCAAAGGAAGGAAATGAACAGAAAATAAGTAAAATTAAGCAAGAAGTATTAATATAAGCATATTATTTCGAAATATGATTGTCGATACCAGAAACAGCTGATAAATGATGGATATCAAGACTAGGAAGGAAAAGGGAGGAAAATACTGTTGTTTTTTTTAAATCACAAGTTTGTCAGTAATACTTGGCTTTTTAAACAATGTACACATATCATTACATATATTACTTTGGGTAAGTATTAAAATTTTAACTTAAAAATCTCCTGGTCCTATCTTTATCCTTTCCTCAAGTAAATCTCTCCATACAACCTATTGTATCATCAGAAGCCTCTAGAACACATCCTGGAAGATGACAATAGGCCTTAAACCATAAAATCCACCTTGAGACATGCTTGCCTCCATTTTCAACCTGCCTTCATGCCCTATGCTTCCAACTTCCATCACACCTCACAACTGTAGAAATGGAAGAATGGCATGAAAGACTTAGTGCTGGGAGTACTCTGCTGTGACTCAAGGCTGCCATGGAGAAATGAAGAACCAAGAAGCTGAAACAGGGTCAGGAAACAGTGTCAGGTGCCCCTCTGTGAATCTCCAGTGTAAGTGACCCCTTCAGGGAATTATTCATAAATGAGCATTAGATGAGCCACGTAGAAGTCTGCAGAAGATGGAGTTGGGGGTTACTATGCATATGATGGCCCCAGGGGGGCATGAGCAATGACCTCTCCAAATTTACAGAGGAAATATCAATGTAGAGTTTTAGGGATAGACAGTGGAAGAGAGAAGAAACAGGCTTCCAACCATCGGTCCCCATGGAAGAGGGACTCAGGTTACCAAAGTGACCTCTCCACACATGCTCAAGATGCTGTTCTCCCAGCATGGCTCATCCTACCTTCTTGGTGTCAGCAGCCACTTCATTTCTACTTGGAGCCTCTACCCTCAAACGATTATCCAACTCTTCTATAAAAAAATAGCCAAAAAACTTCTATCTGATCCTGATTTTCCTTTAGTTATTGTCTGATTTCTCCTACCTCATTTTTATTGGCAGCCATTACCATTCTTTTTTTTCTGTTCCCTCCTTGACCTGTGGCAATTGATTTCTACCACTCCAAATGAACTGTCCCCTGAAGCTTGGCAGATGCCCTGTTCATTGTCACCACTTGGCTTTTCCTCCAGGCTTTCCCCTCTTCCTTCCTTCCTTCCTTCCTTCCTTCCTTCCTTCCTTCCTTCCTCCCTCCCTCCCTCCCTCCCTCCCTCCCTCCCTCCTTCCTTTTTTCTTTTTTTCCTTCTTTTAATTTTGGGTTTTCTAACCCACAGAAAACCTGAAAGAATAATACAATGAATACCCATATATTCTTCACCTCACTTCACCAAATAACCAACACTATCCACATTCGGTTCCCCTATGTGTGTGTGTGTGTGTGTGTGTGTGTGTGTTGCCAGAGCAATTTGATAGAAGCTTGTATTTATCATAACATTTCACCTAAATGCTTCACTCTAAATACTTAAGCAGGTATCTCCTAAAAAAAGGTCATTCACTACAATACCTTATTGTTCCCAAGGAATTTAACATTGATTCTGTAAGATCGTTTAATAAATAGTTCATATTCAACACCCTAAGTTGTCCCCCAAAATGGCTTTTGAAATTTGGTTGTCCTTATTTTTAAATCCAGACTCCAAATAAATTCCATATGTTGTCTTTGATGATTTTGTTTTTCCAAGCTCCCTTAATTTATATTCTAGAACGTTCCATCCTCTTTTGTGGAATTTCATGATAGTTGACATTTTCAAAGAGTTCAGGTCGATTGTCTTGTAAATGGTTTCTCATTCTAGACTTTATCTGATTGGTTCCTCAAGTTTAGATTCACTTTAAACATTGTTTTGTTTTGTGTTTTGGCAAGGCTACCATATAAAAAAACGTTGTGTACTTCCAATTGCATCACATCAGGAGGTACCAGTCAATTTTATCCCATTATCCACTTGGTAACTATGTTGTTGCCTGCCAAATTTCTCCATTATAAAATTGTCTTTTCCTTGTTTGTAATTAACAAGTATTATTTTGAGACTATGTGAATAACCTGTTCCTGACAACTTTTCACTCAGTGGTTTTGCATGCTTTGATTATGCTCGCCTCGACCAATTATTACGTTATGGCTGCAACATGGCCATTTTCGAGTTCCTTCTACATTTATTGGCTGGTGTTCTTGTGTAAAAGAAAGCTTTCCCTTCTCCTTTTTGTTCAATACCAGTACAGACCCAAGATTTCTTTTCCTTTCTTCTGTTTTCTAACCCATAGCCTTCATTATTCTTTTTAATGCTCAAATCCACACAAATGTGGCCAGTGGGAGCCCTTTTATACTAGTTCCCGTGTTCTTTTGACATGGGCTCACTTAGTCTTTCAACACTTTCTTGCTTTCTGACCCGAGATAGCCCATGCTGGTATTGTACTTTCCTGGCCCTGGAATTAGCCATGTCTCCAAGAAGCCCACATTCATTTTATTTCTTCTAGTCTTCTTGCTTTCCCTGGAACACTAGGTTCTGTTACCCACAGCCTCCTCCTTGAAGCTCTGGTTTCATAAATATTGCATTATCTTCGATCTCTTACTACCTTCATAACTGCTCTGCTCTGATTCCTGTCTTAGAGTCATTAATTTTTTTCAACAGACACTGAAATGTTTATGTGTCAGACACTGTGTGCTTGAGGCACATAGGCAAAGAGATCCCAGGCCCTACACTCAAGAAGCTCATGTTCTCGAGCTTCTAGCTGGGTGGCCTGGTAATTTATCATCCAAATAGGACACTTTGAGGGGAATCCCTGGGTGGCTCAGCGGTTTAGCGCCTGCCTTTGGCCCAGGGTATGATCCTGGAGTCCTGGGATCAAGTCCCACATCAGGCTCCCTGCATGGAGCCTGCTTCTCTTTCTGCCTGTGTCTCTGCCTCTCTCTCTGTGTGTCTCTCATGAATAAATAAATAAAATCTTAAAAAAAGAAAAAAACAAATAGGACACTTTGAAAGTGAAAAAACATGAAAGTGAAAAACAAAACAAAAACAAAAACAAAAAAACCCACTAAGACCCACTATCTATGGATGAGCAGCCATCACACGGACAGCAGCCTTGACAGCACGAAGAGTAAATGCTAGAGGGAGTCTTTCCCTAGGTAAAGTGCTGTTGGGGATGGAGGGTAAAATAGACATTGGTGGAACACGGGGCTGGGAGTGTCGGCTCTCAGAGCCCTTGCTGAAAGAACCACTGAACAAAATACATGCTTCAGAGAGAGGAAAATGAAGCCAGAGATAGGGAATCAGGAAGCAACGGTGAATAAATTGTTAAAATGTGTTGGATTGATTGTTGAAAATAGCTGATTCTTCTCTGTATTTAAAAACTCTTGCATATAATATATTAGACAAACATTTGGAAGTGGGGGAAGTTTGGGGCGATGTTACAGTGTTGGAGGTCCTTGTCTTGATGAGAAGGAGGTTAGTGATGCGGATTAAATTTGGACTTGCTTAGAAAAACTCACCATGCCTCCTCATTCTTCATGGCCTAGGTGGGACTGAACCCTCTCTAATTACCCCTCTTTCATTTATCTTCTCAACTCCTCTAGCGCTTACAGCCTGTCTGTGCAATTTAGCACTTAACTACATGGTGTTGCTTGTCTGCTGAGTGCTGAGGGCTTGGGCTCTCAAAGCCCCGTTGATGAATAGGCAAGCGTGGCATCAAGCAAAGAGTGCCTGGCCGAGGCCCTGCTTCCGACACTGCCACTAAGTTGCTCTATGAGCTCGGACACGTTACCGACCTCTCCAGGTTTCTGCTTTCTCTTCATCTATCAAATGAGATGATACGGTGAGATTACCCCTAAGACTCATTCCAGTGCTAAGAAGCTATGATTGGTTCTTCTACTCCTGTCCTGTGGTTCCTGGAGAACTGTTCAGAAAGATCATTCTGTGAATCAGTCTTTTGGCAGAGCCAATAAGCACCTCTCCAGTTATAGGCTCTCATTCCTCTCCCCCATTAGACTCTCAGCCAGTCTTGCTTGAGGACTTTAGGGTCTTGACAACACTGACTCCATCTTTGATCCTCCATCTTGTTCATGCCTGTGCATGAACCACGCCCCCTCAGGGTTACATGTTCCAAGCCCCATGGAAGTTAACATATGCCCAGACCAGAATGAGGGAAGGCTTGTTCTGGTTTTCCCTGAAGTGGTACACAGAAGGCCCCACTTTAGCTAACTAGTACAGAGGACTGGCACACAGGAGGCCCCGCTCCACCTAACTATTCTGTGACTGCACCACCGGCCCTCACTCTATAAAAGCTGGGGATTAAGGTCCAGGCTTAGCAGAGAATAACTGCATGACGTCGGTATTGCACGCCCGCTCCATCTCCGTTCCCCTGTCAGTAAGTAGCTCTAAACACTATGGAATGACTTGCTTTGTATTTTGGTCTTAAAGTGACTTCTCTGGCTAATACTGTCTATTCCAGCAAGAACCATTTCCTAAGATGGTCTCAGGTGGATCCCAGTGACTGGGCTAGGGCCAAAAGGTGTTTCAGTCATCCAGGCCTTTTTTTTGTTGGTACACTGAGCTTATTATTCAGTGTATCTCAATTCATTCCTTTATTGCACATTCTTTGTCTTCCTGTCCCCAACTCAATGACTTTCTCCCTGGATTGTGTTAAATTTTTTTTTTAATTTTTATTTATTTATGATAGTCACACAGAGAGAGAGAGAGAGGCAGAGACACAGGCAGAGGGAGAAGCAGGCTCCATGCACCGGGAGCCCGACATGGGATTCGATCCCGGGTCTCCAGGATCACGCCCTGGGCCAAAGGCAGGCGCTAAACCGCTGCGCCACCCAGGGATCCCTCTCCCTGGATTGTGAACCAATGACTTAATTCAACCTTTGATACCTGCCTGACTCACTGAACCTACCCCAGATCATGAACATCTGCCCTGACGTCTTACTTTTAGATGTCTATTGCCACCCCAGCTGACCCCTTCCTGGGCCGGGGTAACTTACTTTCCTGTGCATTTCCCTCATTCTGAGTTGTCAGCTTTTTTGTAGCTTTTAGGTCCCAGATGTTCACTCATTATACGTAATACAACATGACAGCCGAAATCATGTAATTCTTAAAGATTTTAGAAACTATTTGAGATGTAGCAAATTGTCTCAAAAGTATATAAGGTACATCTCTTTAATGATCTGTTCCGGTAATCTTCTCTATAGATTCAAGGTCAGGCATTAACAAGGTCAGAGGGGGTGTGCTGTGATGGAGAGCAGTTAACACACTACTTCTCACAAACACAGTAGCATTGATTCGGTTCCATGTTTCCACCCAGATTCCCTTTAACTATGTTTTTTGCACCCAGACTTTTAGCCAAAAACAATGATGATTTTGTTTTCTCATTTAGTGACAACTTCTGATGGGCCAGATCTTTATCCCAAAGTGTTACCTACAGCAAGAGGCAATACATAAGTTATCTACTGCTGTGTAAAAATGTATCACAAACTTAGCAGCTTAAAACAACACATGCCTGCTATTCCACAGGTTCTATGGGTCCAGGGTCAGGGCCTGGGTTAGCTGGATCTTCTGCTTCAGGAGCTCTCAACAAGGTATGTGGGCTAGGGCTTCAGTCTCCTCTGAAAACTTTCTTGGGGAAGAATCCACTTCCAAGCTCATGTGGTGTTGGGAGAATTCAGTTCCTGGAGGGTTGCTGGACTGAGGGCCTCGGTTCCTTGCTGGCAGTTGGCCAGATGATACTTTTAGTTCCTTATGTGATGCAATTGTGGCAGCAACACCCTGTCGCCTGTGCCATATTCTGTGGACTAAAGCAAGGTACAGGTCCAGTCCCTATTCAAGGGGGTGGGATTACACATGGACTTGAATATCAAGCGGCCAAGTTCCCTGGGGACCCATCTTAGAACCTGTCCACCATAGGCAGTAAAACACAGTGGTAAAGACCCAGACTTCGGAGTTGTCTGTCTGCTTTCAACTTGCAGCCCCACCATTCAGTATCTGTGCTTCTCTCTGCCTTGGTTTCTTCATTTATATAACAAGGATATTAATAGTAGCTACCTTACCAAGTTGTTGTGAGGATTAAATGAGTTATTATATATATTTTAAACATTTTGTTTATTTATTCATGAGAGACAGAGAGAGAGAGAGAGAGACAGGCAGAGACACAGGCAGAGGGAGAAGCAGGCTCCATGCAGGGAGCCCAATGTGGGACTTAATCCCAGGACCCCAGAATCACACCCTGAGCCAAAGGCAGACAGACGCTCAACCTCTGAGCCACCCAGGCATCCCAGTGAGTTATTATATTTAAAGTTCTCAGAACAGGGTACCTGGTTGGCTCAGTCGATTAAGCATCTGCCTTTGGCTCAGGTCATGATCCCAGGGTCCCGGGATAGAGTCCCGAGTCTCCCAGCTTGGTGGGGAGGCTGCCTCTCCCTCTGCCCCTTCCCTGCTTTCTCTCTCTTTCTCAAATAAATAAAATCTTTAAAAATAAATATGTTCTCAGAGAAGCCTGGCATATAGTAGTTCCATGTAATGGTTGCCGTTGTCACTCTTTCTCTTTGCTGATGCTCTTTCTGGAAAGGCGGGGGCAGCACAGTGGTGAGCTCTGTCCATTCTCTGAGATAACTTTATAGTCTCAAGTAGTGGTGCTTCTCAGTCATTTCCACACACACAGGACTTGCACACAGTGGTTTTAAGATAATTACAAATAAGCTACATGTTCTACATCTGACAAATTACTTCTTATTGATTTGTGGAAGTTCCTCAAGGGGAAGGCGGGATGCCACAAATGATAAGTAAAGTGGCTACAGCCAACTATTTAGACAGAAGAGTCTCTGGGGACAATTTGATACTGTATAAAGTGGTTTCATCTTTAGGAAGAGTTAAGATTGGACCATCAAATATTTATGGGCCTTTCACAGGAGCTGTTGCCCTTCAAGTAGTTTATGGAGTCCGTTATAAGAGTTCTGGATGAAAACTATTGCCATTGGAAAGGGTTCTGTGTAGAAGATGATCTTTAAAGATCTTTTAGCTTTGAGATTGAGAGAGTAGATTGACTTAGCCCCTATGGCAGTCTGCAGGTGAAAATTGTAAGAACTTTGTTTACAAAAGTGATGTGGAATATTAGGAAAGAGAGGTTTTGAATAAACCCAGAAGAATCACAAACTCCACCTCACCAGGTTAAGAAATATGGTAAAAACAAAGACTCCATCATTTAAAGCCCAAACTAAGTGGGAATAATCATTGCAACCCCTTATCTTCAGGAAGGTTGGCAGAAGACAGATTTTGTCTGATGCTGTGGCAGCATTGAGGGCCCAGGAAGTGTCAACCAAGACAGGTGCAAACAGTTGTCACTGAGGTAAATGACAGAACGACAGAGCTGGACCAGCGTATGCTGAACGGTCCCAGGAAGTGCGTCCACTAAGATTGCATTGAGCCGCAAGGAGCAGACCACCTGACAGGACTTAAACAAGCAAGGGGTGTATGTGCCACATTTGTTATATGCAACAAAAGGTGTGGAGGTAGATCATCCTGGGCAAGGAAAGCAATTCTAAATGTCTTCAAGGACCCAGTTCTGTTTAGCTTCCTCTTCTATACTTAGCAAGTATCTTTCATTTTCATGACCTCCAGGGGGCTGCTGCACCCCAGGTATCATACCTACTTTATCATTACTATCATTGTTATTATTATTATTATTATTATTATTATTATTAGAGAAAGAGAGAGAGCACAAGCACTCTGGGAGTCAAGGAGCAGAGGGAAAGGGAGAGAGAGAATCTTCAGCAGGCTTCATCTGCTCCAGGGCAGAGCACGATGCCAGGCTTAATCTCAACTCTGAGATTAAGACCTGAGCCAAAACCAAGAGTCAAATGTTCAACCAACTGAGCCACCCAGGTGCCCCTGAATCATACCTGTTTTAGAGAAGAAAAGGAAGGAGAGTGGCCCAAGGAGCTATGCTGAACCTCTCGCTTTAAAAAAATCTCCCCTTGAAAGCTCTACTTAATAACTTATTTTATCCATCCGCTAGAACTGTGTCTGTCACATAGTCGCTGTTAGCCACAAGCAGGCCTCTGAAATATTTTCTTTCCAGCCTCGTTAGTAAAGGAAGGCAAGAGGGAAGGTGTTGTGAATGGTCTTTGGACTTCCAAACCACAGAGCTGCCATAGTAATGTGTGGAACTCTGGAGACCTCTTGTCACTCTTAGTTGAATATTTCTGGCTGGGTTTTCAAACAATTTTTCCTTTTTCTATGAGCAGGGAACCCGTTGAAATGTTTTGATGAATCAGAGAATTGGGTAATTTGCTGCTAATAATCAGATGAAACATGTAATAAAAACTGATTTCATATCTGGTCACACCCATCTCAATGTCCACAAAAGATTTCCTACTTCTAACCCTGGGTGCAATCATCTGAACAGTACAGCTTTTAGTAATTCGTGCTTTACTGCCTAGTGGCCAAGAGGAATGAACATAAATATTTTTCTGCCCATAAGAGCCTGTTGTCCTAGAAAGGAAGCTTCTAGCTGGCACATGGTGGGGCTCAACCAATATGTGATTGAGCAAGGGCACATTCTTCTCTCTGACTTGCTTCTTTCCCAGGGTCACGAGGGCCAAGGCTAACGTTAAGCTGCTGGCTTCTAACATTAAGGTTCTGCAATGCAGCTGCTTGGTTTCATTAGAAGGTGAGATGTGCTCATCAATAACCCAGTGTAGACACTTCACTTCACATCCTGGTAAGATGCTTTCTTAGTTGTCTGCATCACCGTATTGTCTGTCTTACGTGGGAAGCATCTGCTAACTCACTCTGACCATGGCGGTTCTCATTTTACACAATCAAGGTAAATTGCAGGGATCTCTCCTGGGTGCTAAGGTGAGAGGACAGAGGGAAAAAAAGGTGGGAATCGGATTTTCCTTTGGGAAGGGCTCTTGATGTGTCAGAGACACTTGGCAGTGGTGGTTGAGGTAGGAGGGAGGGGGGTTGGATGGAGAAGAGAGCTAAGTCTGTAAAAATTAGATACTCTGGCCTGATTCCAATTTAGGAAGATACTGAGTCTTGGAGGAAAATACCTATCTGGTCATTAAGCAAGCTTGTAGAGCATGTGTAATGAGACTGAAACCAAGTGTTCACTCAGCATTTGGTCAAACTGCTTTGACACTTCATTGACAAGAAAAATAAAATTGCTTAACTGAACCAGTCCTGTAAATGAAGGTTATTTTTTGAAAAAAAAAAAAAAAAAACAATTCAAAAACACTATTTAGACAAAATATTACTTGTCTTGTCCCACCCAGCCTCTGGGAACTCTAATCCTTTAAAGGCTATTGACTTCCTTCTGTTTGATGTGGCAAAGCACGCTTTCTCACGACTCAATTAAAAGACATTTTTCCAGTGGGCAACGGTCTTGATCACATTAACATTCATGAGATGGGCCTGTGTCCCACTTGTTTTTTTTTAATAAAAACCTAGAATCCAGGGATATTATTCCATCGTAGTGGCCCATCACCCTGGGACAACATTACTATTGCAATTCCATTAAAAGCACTAGCAATTGGAAGGGAAATGGCAATAATAAAAAATTGTTGCTTTTAGGCAACAACTAGAAAATGCTGATTGTGACTATCCTCTCTTGCCTGTCTAATCGAGAAGAGAAGCAGCCGTGCTCCGGGCAGCTGGAGACACTGCAGAGGTCCGCAAGGAATAAGCATGATGACTAGGCCAAAATCTTCTTCCTGAAGGAGGGAGGTACCATGTTTTCCTTCTATCCTGTCTTCCAGAGCTTCTGTTCCCAGCTAGGAAGACCTACCTCTCGCTTACACACTTGTACTTCCTCTCCTCTCCCTTTTTAGGATATCAAATGAGTAATTTGCCAAGCATTGTACAAAGATGTCTTCTGCACTTATTTCATTAATTCTCACCACAAACCTAAGAAGAAGCTGCTACGCTTCTCTTATAAATTGATGTCAATAAGTATCTCACTCAAGGTCGTTCTCCCAGTCAATGGTGGAAACTGAGTCCAAATCAGATCCTTGTGAGTCACAGGCTGATGGAGAAACTCTCTTGAGCAGTGTTGTAGCAGCAGGAGCTAAGCAAGAGCAAGGGTGGCTAGAATCTTCCAGCAGGGGCAACTGAGGGTGAAGAGGGGTTCATGTGAGGGCTGGCCATGTGACCACAGATCCGCTGGGCACTTGTGTACAGAGAGCTCTGATCAATGGCAGCATCAGTGATCACGTGACATTACACTTGTCTTCTTCCTAAAGGCTTATCATTCTGTCTTTGGTTTTTACCCTTGTGGACATTTTCACTGAGTTTTGCCTCCTGGAGTAGAGTTTATTTTTTTTTATTTTTTATTTTTAAAGATTTTATTTATTCATGAGAGACACACAGATAGAGGCAGAGACACAGGCAGAGGGAGAAGTAGGCTCCATGCAGGGAGCCCGATGTGGGACTCGATCCCGGGTCTCCAGGATCCACCTGAGCCAAAGGCAGACGCTCAACCACTGAGCCACCCTGGCATCCCTGGATTAGAGTTTAATCATGAGAAGAATAAGCCCTGTACAAAGGTTTGCTTTTTAGCCACAGTGTGTACCAGAGAAAAGATAATGATTCATTAGACCTGCTTTCCCAGACTTACTTCCTTGGCTGGGCTGACAAGTGCCCCCTAGATCATGACCCCTTCTCAGTCATGAGCCATTATCTTAGTTCGGGCTGCCATAACACAATGCCATAGACCGGGTGGCTTAAACAATGGGAATTTATTTTCTCGGAGTTCTGGAAGCTGGAAAATCCAAAACCAAGGTTCTGGCAGGGTTTGGTTTCTGGCAAGAGTGCTCTTCCTGGCTTGCAGAAGGCCGCCTTCTTGCTATGTCCTCACACGGCAGAGAGAGGGAGCAAGTTCTCTGGTGTCTCTTATAATCCTATCATGGGGGCTCCACCCTCATGATCTCAACTAACTCTAATGACCTCCCAAGAGTCCCATCTCCCAATACTATTACACTAGGGGGTGGGGCTTCAACCCATAAATTTTGGAGGTACAGAAACATTCCGTTCTTTTTTTTTTTTTTTAAGATTTTTAATTAATTTATTCATGAGAGACACAGAGAGGCAGAGACACAGGCAGAGGGAGAAGCAGGCTCCCCATGGGGAGCCCGATGCGAGACTCCATCCCAGGACCCTGGGATTGTGCCCTGGGCCAAAGGCAGGTGCTCAATCACTGAGTCACCCAGGTGCCCCATAAACATTTCATTCTTAACAGTCCTCAACAATGTCTTTCTTGGGCCTGATGCTTAGAGCACAACAAAATCCCTTACCCGGTATGAGAAGCCCCAGTGAGTTTAGTGTGGCTGTCAGGCCAGCCCAGTTCTGCAAGACTGGGGCACATCCAGCTTTAGGGAGGAGGACTCTGCCCTAGACAGTCTCAAGGGCTGCCTACTTCATCCGGATCCTCACGCCCAGCTATCTTCATCTGGCTGCGCTAACAAAAGCAGTGTAGACCAGATGGCTTAAACAACAAATATTCATTTCTTACAGTTCTGGAGGCTAGAAAGTCTAAGATCAAGGTGCCAGAAGATTCAGTGTCTGGTAAGGAACCATTTCTTGGTTCACAGATGGCCATTTTCTCGCTGTGTCCTCATAATGTGGAAAGAGGGAGAGAACTCGCCTGAGTCCCTTTTATAAGGGCAGTGATCCCAGCCATGAGGAATCCACGCTGGTGACCTAATCACCTCCTAAAGGTCCTGGATCCTAACATCATCACACGATGGGAGAGGATGTTAACATAGGAATTTTGGAACATTCAGTTCATAACAGCCTCTTCCTCTCTTAGATCCTTCTCTGGGCATCTGATTTCTCCTGGTTCTCTGTTCAGCCCTAAGGAGGGTCCTACAAACATCCTCCTTGCTGAGGAAGTGACATTCTTTCTTCAAGTCCTGCTTGCATTCTGAGCTGGACTAAGCCTGTCCCTGGCGGGCAGCAGAAGCGCTGAATGTTGACTTAGGTTCTGATTCCAATCCACAGAAGTCGGTTCGTCCTGATGAGCACCCCACCTACTCTTGAGTCCACAGTGGCATTCTTCCCCTGCGCTGCTTCTCCCTTTTTTTTTTTTATTTAAGATTTTATTTATTTATTCATGAGAGAGACAGAGAGGGAGAGAGGGAGAGAAAGGCAGAGACACAGGCAGCAGGATCAGGCCCTGGGCTGAAGGCGGCACTAGACCCCTGAGCCACTGGGGCTGCCCTGCTTCTCCCTTGTTACTGGTCCCCTCCTCGGGCCCCTGGGTTCACTTTATTATACTTTGTCTTTCTCCCACTCCCCTGGCTAATGTTTCAACTGTCATTAATGTGCTTGCACCTACATATAATTCACATGAAGAAAACCTATGTGGAGTAGACACTCAGGAAAGGCACAGAAAATGCAGGGCTTTTTTTCATCTAGCCTGTGAGCGGATTTTTATTTAGAAGAGGTGTTGTTTTTTTTTTTTTTTTCTTAACCAAAGAACACTTAGTTACTGCATAATGAATAATTAAAAAGCCTCTTCTCGTGATCAGAGTCAGGAGTTTTCTATATTCAAGTTAATCCAGCTTCCCTGGCAAAGGAAAATCCTTATAAAGGATAATACCAATATAGCATTTCTAGTTAATATGGAATCTCAACTTCTTTTATTGAGCGGTTCAGAAATGATTATCCTTTCTCTTAACTGGGTAAGTGAAAAATGTAGAGGGAACTACAGTAATGACCTTGGGGTTTTCTTGAAGCTAAGAGCCTTCACAGTGGCCACCCATGTCTACAGCCATTTTGGGGTAATGTGACACAGTCCCTCAGTAATGAGGCAAGAGGATGTGAAGAAGGGCAAAGGGAGACTTAGCCTGGAACATGGTGCTTTTGCTTAATTAAAATTACTGCTTTCTTACTTCTTTGAGAGTTCAAAGACTTAAGGTGATTTCCCCAAATGGTTTCAGCAAACCTGATGCAGAAGGAAAGATGAGAATTAATGGCACCCTAACTGGAAAGTTTAAAGTCCAATTAGCTCTCAGGCTGGCTGAGTTTTGTTAATTCATGGATGGGATTCTGGGAAGGCGAGCAGGCCAAGCAGGCAGTAAGAGCTAAGTTAGAATGAAGAGCACAGGGAAAAGCAACCAACCAAGGTGATTTGTTCCACATTTTGACTCACCTGGCACATAAGCCATTACCGATTTGTTACCTTGTTAACAGGCTCCATGAGAAACTTGGAATAGTGGCCCACTTATGCTTCAGATTAATTTTCTGTAACTTAGGATGCTGTAAGTAAATGGATTAAGGAACCACTTGATCTTCAAAAAGAGGTTTATGGTTGCTTTGATGATTAAGTACCCAGGGGACACAATGGATTATCATGGATAATGGATTTGGAGAAGTAGGATATTAAAAATGAACTCTCCTCCCTGGCCATATAGAGATGGTGCTAAGAGGTTATATAGGGACTAGGTTAACTCTGTCATACACTTGAATGAACAGTAGAGATAAGCACAGTAAACTCAGTCAACCTGAGGGAACCCACTTTTCTCACTCCTGAGAGAAAAATTGAGTCTTGTTGGTGAAGCTTTGAAGTGTGACCTCCCTTATCACAAGATAAATTCTTAGGAAAGTACCTTTGAAAGTAAAAGTTCAGAGCTGAAAAGCACTCTTAGAAAAATAGCCTTTGTTTGTTTACCAGAGGTTTACTTCTGCCCAGTGACTCTCTGGGACAAAATATCAACCCATGGAGAAGACTCGCATATAGAAGTCTCCTTGGGCCAATTCTTCCATCTTCACTCTAGTCTGAGACCACACTTACTCTGCTTTCTCCAGTTGGTAGAAACAGTTGGTGATGATGAGATGTCACAGAACAAGGACAATTTGGAGTTGGGAGAGAATATATGTATAGTAAATACATAGAGTATGGATGATTGACATGTATAATAAGCCCTTTGGGTAACCTATGAAAGCCTAATTAATAAGCCAAAAATATAGTTGATGCCAATATGCATCACCAGGCAATTTAAGGCAAGAAGGGGAAACTCAGAAACTTACCAAAGCCAGTACAGCAACAAGGAAATTAGGCCCAGCATAAGTACAAACAAATTCACTGGGTGTTGTGGGGGTTGTGGTTACCTAGAAAGCATGCTTCTTGTAGGTGGTGGATGCTACACAACTCTAGCTAGATGTGGCTGAGTAGGAATATGAAGCCCAGTGTTCCCAGATTTCCCCATTTTTCCAAAAAAAGTAGAAATGTGGGTTTTTTTAAATACGAAATGACTGCCCATTGAAATTTTCTACAGGCTGAATTTTCCCAGAGGGACTGTAATTTATGATTTTTGCTCAGAGATTAAGTAAATCACAACTAAATTAATGATGAGAGAGTTGTCATAATAATTTACCATTAAAAGGCAAGGATCTATGAAATATTTAGGTGTAAATCTAACAAAATATGTAAAGAACTTGTATGCCGAAAACTACAAAACATCCGTGAGAGAGACATACTGTGTTCATGGATTGGAAGACTCAATATGATAAAGCTGTCAGTTCTTCCCAAATTGACACGGTTTTAATACTATTTTATCAAAATTCTGATATGATGTTTTTTTCTGTAGAAATATAGACAAGATTATTCCAAAATTTATATGGAAAGGCAAAGGAACCAGAATATCTAGAGCAATTTTGAAAGAGAAGAGTAAGTTTGAAGGAATTGGTTTAGTTGATTTCAAGATTTATTATGTAGCTATATTAATCAAGACTATGAGAGTGTTGCTAAGGGGATGAACACACAGATCAATAAAACAGAATGGAGAATCCACAAGTAGACACACCCACACGACCAATGATTTTTTTTTTTAAGATTTTATTTATTTATTCATGAGAGACATAGAGAGAGAGGCAGAGACACAGGCAGAGGGAGAAGCAGGCTCCATGCAGGGAGCCCGATATGGGATTCGATCCTGGGACGCCAGGATCATGCCCTGGGCTGAAGGCAGGCACTAAACCACTGAGCCACCCGGGGATCCCGACGACCGACTGATTTTTTTTTATTTTTATTTATTTATGATAGTCACAGAGGGAGAGAGAGAGGCAGAGACATAGGTAGAGGGAGAAGCAGGCTCCATGCACCAGGAGCCTGACATGGGATTGGATCCCGGGTCTCCAGGATCTCGCCCTGGGCCAAAGGCAGGCGCCAAACCGCTGCGCCACCCAGGGATCCCCCAACTGATTTTTAAAAAAGACTTATTTATTTTAGAGAGAGTGTTTGTGAGCAGAGGGAGAGGTGGGGGCAGGGCAGAGAGAAGCAGACTCCCTGCTGAGCATGACCTGTGCTGAAATCAAGAGTTGGATGCCTAACCAACTGAGCCACCCAGATGTCCCATAACCAACTGATTTTTCAGAAGCCATGTAGTGGGAGGAAGGATAGCTTTTTCACAAATGGTGCTAGAAAATTTGATGTCAATGACAATAACAATAAAAAAAACCCTAAACCTCAAACCTTATACACACAAAGGCAACTCAAAATAAATTATAGATTTAAATATAAAGCATAAATTATAAAACTTTCAAAAGAAAACAAAATTTTGAGTACCTAGAACTTTGTGAAAAGTTCATAGACATAACATTAAACATATGATCCATTTTTTAAAAAATGGATAAATTTGGGTAACCGGGGTTGCTCAGTCAGTTGAACATCTGGCTCTTGATTTTTGGCTCAGGTCATGATCTCAGGCTCCTGGGATGGAGCCCCTGCACTCCCTCTGCCCACCCCCCTCAATTCTCTCTCTCTAAAATAAATAATTATTTTTATTATTCTTTAAAAAATGGATCAATTTGACCATATCAAAATTAAGAACTTTTGCTCTGGGAGAGACCCTGTTAAGAGAATGAGAAGGCAAACTACAGACTAGGAGAAAATATTTGCAAGCCACGTATCTGACAAAGGACTCCTGTCTAAAATACATAAAGTACTTGAAACATTCAATAGTAAAACAAATAATCCAATTAGAAAATAGACAAAAGACATGAAGCGGTATTTCACCTAAGAAAATATACAGATGGCAAATAAGCACATGAAAAGATGTTCCACCTCCCTAGCCATTACAGAAATACAAATTAAGAAAATGATGAGATATCACGAGGTATCTATTAAAAGAAATAAATGAAAAATAATGACAACACCGAATGCTGGGAAGACTGCAGAGAAATTGGATCTCTTACACATTGTTGGTGGGAATGTAAAACAGGACAGCCGCTCTGGAAAATAGTTTGGCAGTTCAAAAAAAATCTGAACCTACGCTGTGCATACTTGAATATTTCTCCCAGAGAAAGGAAAGCTCATGTCCACACAAAAACCTGTGCCTAGTCGTCTGGCAGTTTTTTATAATAGCCCAAGTTGGAGACCTATAACAGGCAAAGGTATGTGCTACTATGCCATGGAATACTGCTCAAAAATAAAAAGGAACAAACTGGGGTGTCTGGCTGGCTCAGTCAGGAGAGTATGCAGCTCTTGATCTCAGGGTTGTGAGTTCAAGCCCATGCTGAGTGTAAAGATTACTTAAAAATAAAATCTTTAAAAAACAATAAAAATGAAAGGAACAAACTATTATTAGACTCAGTGTGGTAGGCAAAATAATGGCCTTCCAACAATGTTTATCTCTTAAATCTCCAAACTGTGAATATGTAATTTTCCATGGTAAGAGGGACTTTGCAGATGTGATTAAATTAAGGATCTGGAGACAGGGAGATTACTCTGGATTATCCTGTTGGTCCAATGTCATCACAAGGGCCCTTGAAAGGGAGAGATCAGAGTGTTAGAAGAGGAGATGTAGTGACAGAAACAGAGGTTGGGGGATGAGGGTCCAAGAGCCAAGAAATGCTGGTGGCTTTGGATTTCTGAACTTCAAAACTGTAAGAGATGGAATAAATTGCCATTGCCATTCCGTAATAAATTTGTGTGTCTATAAGTCACGAGTTTTTGGTGATTTGTTACAGTGCAATAGGAAATGGATTCTCAGCAGCTGGAATGGATCTCCAGGGCATTGTGCTGAGTGAAAAAGGCCAGTCTCAAAAGGTCACATACTGTATGATTCCATTTACATAGCATTCTTAAAATGACAAAATTACAAAGATGAAAAGTAAATTAGAGGTCAGTGGGGTAAGGGATGATGATGGGGAGCAGGGGGTGGATGTGCCTACAAAGGGGATGGTGAGGGTGATCTTTACACTGATGGCACTGATCTGTGCCCTTTTTTTAAAAAAATATTTTATTTAAAATCAGTTTGCCAACATATAGTATAGCACCCAGTGCTCATCCCCTCTGTGATCTGTGTCTTGATCATGGTGGTGGTTACACAAATCTACACTGGTGATAACAATGTTACAGAACTGGGGCAGCCTGGTGGCTCAGCGGTTTGGCGTCTGCCTTTGGCCCAGGGCGTGATCCTGGAGACCCGGGATCGAGTCCCACATCGGGCTCCCTGCATGGAGCCTGCTTCTCCCTCTCCCTGTGTCTCTGCCTCTCTCTCTCTGTGTCTCTCATTAATAAATAAATAAAATCTTTAAAAAAAATGTTACAGAACTGTACATGGGAAGTGTGCCAATGTCAATTTCCTGGTTTTGCTATTGTGCTATAGTTACATAACCAAGGGGGAAACCAGATGAAGGGTACACAGACCTCTCTGTACTATCTTTGCAACCATTTGTGAATCTATAATTATTCCAAAAAAAATTTTAAAGCAAAAGTAACAAAACCGTAGCTGATTCAAAACTTACAATGAAGTGTCATTTCTGAAAATATCTTCTATGTGTCTGCATAGATATGGATACTAAAAGTTTTGCTGTTTTAAAATCCATTGGCATTACTATGTAGACCTGGAAAACTCTAACATGGTGATTTAATTTAGGAATACCGAATCTCAGTAATTCTATTCAGCCGTTGACTAGTGCTAGCTCAAATTGCCCATAAACACCTGAAAGAACATTGTTGCATTTTTGGTTCACCTTTGGCCCATCAAGGGGATCATTGAGACGATCATTGAGAAGATGATTCAATAGGTTGAAGGATTTACACAAGTCAAGTAATGTCCGCAGAGTACAATCCCCTGGACTGAATTCTGAAGAACCTTGTATGCGTCAGTTCAGGCTGCCATAAAGCACCATAGACTGAGTGGCTTAATAGGATCTATTTTTGGACTGTCTTCTGGAGGCTGGAAGTTCTAGATCATGAAGCCAGCCAGCATGGTTAGGCTCTGGTGAGGACTCTTCTCCTGGCTTGCAGACGGCCACCTTGTCACTGTGTGTTCACGTGGCAGAGAAAGAGACAGCATGAGAAAAAGAGAGACTGGGAGGGAGCATGCACTGGTGCTTGCAAGCTTTCTGGTGTGTCTTTCCATAAGAACACTAACCCTATCATGAGGGCTCCACCTTCATGACCTCGCCTAAACCTAATTACCTCCTAAAGGGCCAATCTCTAAATATAATCACATTGGCGGTTAGGCTTCATCATAGGAATCCAGGGGACACAATTCAGTCCACAGTAAACCCTGAGAAGTGGATATTCCAGTTTGAAGGGACAGGAAGGAACTAAGATTTAAATTTCCAAGAAGGTAAATAGTTTGGTGCTCATCACCCAAGGCAGTTTCTTGGGAGCTTGTTGGAAAAATAATCCATAAAGAGATAATACCTTGTTGTGAGTGTAAAGTACTTTCAGCACAGCTGTATATTTTCATGAGGTTTTAAATTAGGAAACATTCATATCAAATGTGCATAGATTTTTTAAAAAATCTTTTCTAAGAAGAAATTTGAAATTGGACTTGGGCTTAGATACTCACTCTGTGCCTCTTTGTTCGTGTGTTGCTTAACTGAGCTAGTTTCTAAGAGGGAATAAGACCACGTATTTGATTATTTTAAGT
Organism: Canis lupus baileyi; assembly: GCF_048164855.1. Classification (NCBI taxonomy): domain Eukaryota; kingdom Metazoa; phylum Chordata; class Mammalia; order Carnivora; family Canidae; genus Canis; species Canis lupus. The sequence continues at coordinate 15,823,096 of NC_132838.1, forward strand.
GTTAAATGAGATTATATATGAAGTACCTAGGGCACTGTTGAACACACACTAACTGTAAAAAATGTTAGTTCTCTTCCTCTTCTCTTCATACTATTATCTTAAAAAGTAAAGTCCCTTTATTGAAAAATACGATGTATTTCACAAGTAAAAAAAAAAAATGCATGAAAGATTCAAAAGGATGGAAGAATTATAATAGGAAGAAAACTCCCAGCAATAAATACTGAGACTCCGCAAGGTCAACATCTCGAGGCAAGAAAGATTCCTGAAAATTGGAGGTGACATAGCAGATACAACACTTCCAACCTGAAGTGACCCCTGGGCTGACAAGGTCAAAGATTTTTAAAATGACCTCTCCATGGATGATAAAGCAGGATCCCACCCCCAGTAAATTAATCCACCCAAGTTAAATAAGCCTCTAGGGCTCGAAATAGAAACACTATTTCAAGTCTCAACACTTTTTTTTTTTTCCAATTTGAAGCAGAAAAGAAAAGTCATTTCTTTCTATATCCCTTAAATGCCACTTTTATTTCTTTCCTTTGTTTCTCCCAATGGAACATCATTGCTATTTTCAACACATTTTAGTGTAAGCTTCACCAGGCAATCTAAAACTGAAGGCGAACAGAGGAGAGTAGAGGAAACAATGGGAACTGGAGATAGACAATTGCTAGGCTTGTATTACGCTGTTACTTTTTAGAAGTTAATCTAGAGTCATGACTAAATAAAAAGGTAGAATCAATTTAGTGTAGACCATGTTCATAGTTTTTTTTTTTCCCAATGCTATTGCCTTTGTTAAGCTTGGTGGTCTCGGTCACAGACGTAAATAGGACATATGTCCAGAGGGTTACAGGCAAAAACTCCACCCTGAAATAGAAACAGGAAAGCCTGCTATTCAATCCAAATAACAAGTGTGTAAAACTATCACATGATATTTTTAATCACTTCGTTACCTTAGAGGGAGTTTTTGAAAATCCAGGCCAGATACCAGTGAAGCTCTTGTAGAACATTGTGTGCTCGTCTGAGTAGTAATTTATCCTTCTGCCCTACTGTGGTGAGCGTGTGCACACAGTGGATGTTCAACAACTGTGTATCCTAGTTATGAAAAAAGAAACTTCCAACTCGTTTTGTTTACGTACAGATTTTATTTTATTTTTATTTATTTATTTATTTATTTAACGTACAGATTTTAAAACCTTGCCTTGAAGTATCTCCAACATACACGTCAAGGGAGAGCCTTCATTCCCTTGGCCATGTGGTTCGGTGGAGATAGACTCTACTTCTCTCCTAGGCCCGTGGAAGAGTTCTCTGATGGGCAACTTTAGGGCAAGCAGGGTTTGCTTGGTCCAGCCCTTCTGGAGGTTTTCCTCTTTCAGCTCTCCTTCACTTCTCGAAGTCCATCGAGAAGACCTCAAGATCTCAAGGTCCATGTGAGAGTGGACTATTCCAGGCCGGCAAGAGGCCCTGACTCAGTTGTCGGTTCCGTCTTGAAATCTCCGACTCTAATGTGCATTTGTCTGTTTCTCCCTGCAGCCTTATCAGTCCAGCGTCATAGGTTTTGAAACTCTCTATTGAATACATAAATATTTAGGATTGCTGTGTCCTATTGATGAATTCAGCCCTTGATTGTTTGGAAAAGAACTTCCTTGTGCTTGGTAACGTCGTTGCTCTGCGATCTACTTTGTCTGGTAAAAATACAGCCGAATCTTTTGACTAGTGTTAGCATCGTATATCTTTTTTTCTGTATTTGAAGTATGTTTCTTACAGACTGCATATATTCGAGTCTTTTTTAAAATCCAACTTGACAATTTCTGCCTTTTCTTGGAAGATTTCCACCTTTTAGATTTCATGTGATTATTGGTATGGTTTGTTAGAACTCTGGCTTCTTACTGTGTTTCTGTTTGTGCCTTCTGAGTTTTTTTATCCTTTTCCCCACTCTTTTTCTGTCTTTTAGCTTAGTTGAACTTCTTTGTACAATTCTGTTTTATTAGCTATGACTCCTTATTTTGTTATTTTAGTGGTTGCTTCAGGGCCTATAACGTACATCATTAAGTTACCACTGTCTATCCTCAAGGGCTTATTAAGGAACTTATGTAGAGGAGCAAGAATGTCCTGTCCCCTTCCAGGTCCTGCTAGCCAAACTAAGAATCAAATTGACATGAGAAAGATTAAGGGGAGAAAATCAGATCTAGTAGCGGAAGTACAGGTAGTTCACACAGACATGGAAATCCCAACGACAAGCACAGTGAGGTGTATGTGTCATTCTGAACTAAGGAGAAGGGGGTTGGGGGGCTAGGGGTCTGGACTTCCTAGGGAAGGACTGTAGTTCACAAGAAGATAAAAAGAGTCAATATTTGGTAAACACATGTTTGCTGGGCGCTCAGAGACCATGGGACACAAAGGACTTGATCAAAGAGAACTGCTAGGTTCTTTGTCCACCAAACCAAACCTGGCTCACAGAATAATGTAATTATCTATGTGATTGCTCTCTTCCTGGAGCAAGTCCTCTGCCTAAATTCTTTTTTAGGTAGTTAAGGGGTAGGTAAAGAGCTTTTCCTGAATCTACTGGGTTTTGATTGCTTTTAAAATAATCTTTATGCCAAAGCAGCATATTTTGAGGTGGGGGGGCCTGCCTTGGTCCCTCCATTTACAATACCAATACCACTATTTATTATTTCAGCTATAATATTTTAAATAACTAGGAATTAATTATTCCTTTTTTGGGGACACCTGGGTGGCTCAGTGGTTGAGCATCTGCCTTTGGTTCAGGGCATGATCCCGGGGTCCGGAATCGAGTTCCACATCGGGTTCCCTGCATAAATAAAATATTTTAAAAATTATTCCTATTTTGTAGCCTCTTATTCTTTATTATGAGTGTCCTGTTTTCTGTTATCTTTCTGATTATATTAATGATAGATTTCCAAGGAAATATTCTCTGTTCCCTCAATTTGCTTTCTCTGTTCTTTGTTCCTTTCGTGTTTTGCCTTTTCTGTTATAGACTTCCTTCAGATATCTGCTGATCCTTAGCTCTTAGTTCATATTGAAGAGTAATCATAAAAAGCTGAGTGGAAGGTACGTGTGTGTCTGTGTGTGTGTGTATATGTGTGTGTGGTGTGTATTCTTGCTGGTGACTGGTGAGGTGTACATGAGTGCTTTGATAGAGACTTGGTCTTTTCTTTGAGGAAAACCCAGATGTCAGCATTCATAATTATTTCTCCAGAGACCAAATCCTAAAATATTCCTAGCTACAAGCATTATGACAGCGGGCAAAGAAAGAGAGGAACAGTATTTCACTATTTGATATGTAGACTTTCACTGAATGTCCCTATTTTCAAAATCAGTCCTCATACCTTCTCTCCATTGTGCTAAGTGTCCCCTACTTCAGAGGTGATGCTCTGATTAATTTTCTCCAGGTTTTCTCTAATCTCCTGGGGTGAGAGGAGAGGAGGGCTGGGGATGGGCTTGAGGGTATGCAAATGTGGTCTTTTGGCTAACCCTTGGGTCTTTACCCCAAGCCACTTTCATGATGCCCTATATATCCAAGCAAGCCCTGAGTCTTTCCTGAGTTTTGCAGAGCAAGCTGATTTGTTTGTTATCATCGCCTCCCGTGAGAACAAGTGAATTTATGCTTTCTCTGTTTGGCTAGATGAGTTTCACGCCTCTACCCATTTTTAATCTGCCCAAACTTGGTGACATCTGCTGTCAGCTTTCATCCCTGCTCCTGCTCTTTTTGTCCTTCTGACTTTATGTCTTATTCCTTTACTTATATATTGATGGTATTTCAGGAGGAGACAGAGATACATTTTTTGAGTCTGCCATATTTAAATAGATTTAACTAACCTTCTAAAGTCTTTCTAATACTCCGATTCTATATCAGAATTGATGCTGGCAATGAAATAGTATGGAGAGTATCCAAGAGTGTGTGTGTGGGGGGGAAATAATAAACAGAGAAACAGAATGCTATTGTTTGACAAGGAATGTTCTTAGATACATAAATAGATCTTTAATACCAAGGACAGATAGGGAGCTTTTTTTTTTTTTCTCTCTGTTGAAGGTTATTCAGCTTTCTAGTTTTTAGAAAACATAAGTAATCAGGTATCCATGTAAGGGGAAATCTAGCGCATTTGTACAAGGGGAAATGAGGAGCAAATATGTGGTGAGAAACACCTACTCAGAACTGGGACACAAGGGTTGGTTTGAACACAACTTTCTACCTCTGGAATTCTTTTTTTTTTTTTTAAGGTTTTATTTATTTATTCATGAGAGACATAGAGAGAGAGGAAGAGACATAGGCAGAAGGAGAAGCAGGCTCCATGCAAGGAGTCCAAAGTGGGACTCGATCCGGGTCTCCTGGATCATTCCCTGAGGCAAAGGCAGACACACAACCACTGAGCCACCCAGGTGTCCCTCTACCTCTGGAATTCTGTGTCAACTTATTTCTTAAATTCTTCATAGAGGGGAGAAAACTCTTATGGTGAAAACTGACAAATACTGAACAGAGAAGAGAAAAAAGGAGACATAAGTAGGAGGATTATAACTGATGTTTGCAGTTTATATATATTAAAAATACATATTTAGAGAAAGAAGGAGAGAGAGAGCATGCACATGCATGAACAGAGGTGGGGGGGAAGACAGAGGGAGAGAGAGAGAATCTCAAGCAGATTCCATGCTCGGGGGAGGCTGACTCAGGGCTCGATCCCACGACCCTGAGATCATGTCCTGAGCTGGAATCAAGAGTCAGATGCTTAACCCACTGAGCCATGCAGGCACCCCTAAAATATATTTTAAAAGGAGAATGCATAGGGGAACAATTAGACATATAGGTATGTGCTGAAGTCAGTAGAGTAATATAGTATAATCCAGGTGGTGAGTACATGAGCATTCACTAAAATTTTTTCAATTTTACCGTGTGTTGGAAAATTCTTCTAGTACAATGTTGAAAAAAATGAGGGCTGTGGTGATAGAGAAGGAGGTGAAGGAATCAATACTCCTAGACATAAGCTGGGCAGCAAAATGAGCCCAAAGAAGACACTGTCACTCCAGTTTTTTGGAGAAACATCTCTGCATTAACTTTAGAACTTTACTTCTAAAGATTCTGAATTTGATGTTCCTTCCTATACAGGTACACATGGTGTTGTTCCTTTCTGGCACTTGCCCTTCAAACCTAAAATTAAGACAGGTTAAATTCAGCTCTAAACTGAAGTTTCCCCAACCATGGCCTCGATATTCAACAAGGAGGAAGTGATATTGACTCTTATTGCCACAGCAGAAGGTCAAACTCCCAATGTGCTGATCAAGGAAAATGTGCTTTAAATCATCCACTTTATCATCCTATAATACCTAACTTTGTGGTTTCAGTTGGCAAGTTCTGATGACTAGAGCATGTACTAATGAAGTCGAAGGAGTGTTGGCCAAATGGCCTTTAGCCTAAAGTAGTATAATCCGACTTGATATCAGAATTATGGGTCTGATCATCACACAGACCAGTTGCTTCATATAAAACCATTATCCAATGGCCCCCAAACAACCCTGATCCCAGAGTCATCATTTGCAGTTGTGCCTTTTGTGACAAAAAGGAACTGAAAGCACGTCTATCTCAAACGTACTTATCACCACTTTGGAAAAAAAACAATTTACTTATGACCATAGATGTCTGATCAGATTAATCTTCTAGGTGTGTATGAGCTCATCTGGGTAGTAATTTTCCTTTTAGAAGGAGAATATTTTAACAAAATGTTTTCAAAGTTGGCAGCGTTATTGAAAGAATTCAGAAACATTACCGCAGAAGAGATTCTCTAAGAATAGAAATATTGAGTGTGCATGTTCAAGCATTGTGTAGGTTCATCTGTTCTCTGGTTGAAAGACGCTGCTGCTCTTATTCAGGCTATTGTGTATAAAGTGACTTGGCAAGCGGCATCATTGTGTGCTGTAATCACAGGGCTGTGAGAGACGCTCTAACTGCTGGCCTGATGTTTTCGCTGATATGGAGCCTATTCATTAGAGAACAACCTCCCAAGGATTGTCTGAACAAGCTGATATCTGCCATCCTGCACAGACAACTCTTTCATCTTTTTTGAATTTGATTTTTCTTCAGACTGCAGGAGCCTCAATGAATTTTGTAAAAAGTTGTCTGAGCATTCGAATATGGCATGTTCTGAAGGATCTCTGTGGCTACTCAGCCATTTATCTGAAAGAAACTATTTACATGTTGGAACCTAAAGGAAGCTTGGTTAGTTTAGTGTAATCCCCTTGTTTTATAAAGGAAATGGAGCAAAAGTCTAAGGCTCCGGCTTCATTGTGGAATGTTATCTCAACATTCAACACTCACAATTCAACACAATATATGATATCTATATCTCTCTATCGCCATCGATCTTTGTCTCTGTCTCTATCCTCTTTTTCTTGATGCTCTGCTGGGCCTGGGTCTCCCTCTACTTGGCAGGAGCCCTCTGCCCTAGAAATGCTCTTGGAGGTGACATGCAGGATGAATGATGCTTAAACCTTTATCTGATCTATGCAGAAGGAACCTTCTTGCTCACTCATGGTCACAACCATTTCATGAGAGCCAGCTGAGGATTTATGGCCCAAACCTTGGCCAACAATAGTATGTGGGTTGTTTGCAGGTCACCTCTGCATACGCCTTTCAGGAACTTGTGGCTACAGCTGGGCAGGATACAAAGATCCTGACTCCTCTTTGCGCTCCACTAAGCGGCTGCAGCCAATCCAAGGATGGATTGGCCTTTTTCAAAAGAACTCTTCCTCTCCAAATTTCTCCTAATCTCTTACTTACCAAGTGATTCAAAGTAGCTCTTTGGGAAGAGGAGCCAGCCCTCCATTACCCAGCTCCCAATGTCATACTCTAGGTTCTCACTACAGAGGCCAGTATTAGAATGAGTAAACAGGAAAAAAAAAATACTAAGGGCTGTGAAGTAGCTCCCTGTAGGAGGGGAGAGTGAGTCTGATTAAGTCCAGGTAAGCATCAGGTTTTACTCAATCTCATTACACAGCTGAACGGAGGCTTGGTGAAGCTCTTAATGAATGGCCACGTTTGCTAATTGTTGACCTGATTTCTGCATGAACCACAGTTCTGTTTCCAAATTCTGACCCATCTGATCTACGTGTAAACCAGAGGCTGAATCAGCAAGTATGTGAGGAAAGCAGCCGGGTCCTCTTTGAGGTAGAGTGAGGTTTTCAGGACATAGAAAGATTTTTACTTTTTTAATTAAAGAAATGCATGCCTGCTGCCCAATTCAGCACCAGCTTAGAGAGAGGACTTCTGTCCCAGGGCTTGCTCAGTGGTCACATCCTAAGGAGATGTCCATTCTGCAGCCACTCTTTTGTTGCCCTAAACCTCTGAGCTGCTGGGAACTGGCATGTTCTGGAGAGGCTAATAGTAGCTGTGCTGACTCTGGGATGCCAGCTAGAGCCACAGAATCACCCATGGGAGCAAGGGTGATAGATAAGAGTCTATTGTTAATAAGTCTCTCTCTTGTTTACTGGCCACTTTTTAAGATCTTTATTTATAAAGATTTCTTGTAAGCCTCTTACTAGCCCCATGAGGGAAATTGGGATAATAATAGGCCCGTTTCATAGATGAGAAAACTGGGACAAAGGGATTTGCCAAAGCTTATGTAGCTCTTAGAAGCGAAACAGGGAATATAATCTGAGTCTCTCAGTTCCTACTTTCCATCTGTGAGAGATTTGGCAAGGTACTTGGGTCTGATAGTAGATCCCTTCCTCATTTTTTCCTCTTTATTTTGGTTTTGGAAGATTATTAACCAGTAGCACCAATATGAGATGCTGTAAAATCTCCTTCCCTAAAGGCACTGGGAATAAATCCCTTTTGTCTGAGACCACAAAGGCACAATGGCTTGAAACCAGTATGAACCAAGGCCATGGGCCTGTCCTGCCCTGGACCTCAACACCTTATATTCCCAGGCACTCTCTGAGGGCAACCAAGAGTCTGACATGCACAGATTCTCAAAGTGCAGGCTGGGCTTAGGTGGGAGGCATCCAACACCCCCCCCCCACCCCCCCAAAATCCTCTCCAGACTGTCAATGCCTATTGCTCTGGAGACTGCCCCTTTCTAGATCTAAGCATCCCTGCAGTCAGTTTCTACAGTTCACCTTCTCTGGGCAAGATGCTGGCTAAATTTTAGAATTTCATTCTTGGCTCAACTCCAGCCATGGGTTTTGCGTCAATGAGAAAGTGGACTCAAACTTCGATTTCTCTCCTGACCTCTCCTAAAGAAGTCAAACTATGAATTCCACAAAATGATGTCAATGCTTCTGAATCTCCTAGGTCCCTTCAGTGGAGCCATGACCACGAAGGGGGGAAAAAAAGCTTTTGCTTTTCCAGCTGTCAAGGTGAACGAGGCCGTAACTCTAGGCCTGACAGGCAGCCTGATTTCTATCTCTCAACAAAAGGCAAAAGAGCTGAGTGTGAATTCCTATAAGTTTGAGATCCCATTGCAATCAACTTTGAATCTCCCCAGCCAGAAGTTGCCCACATTGCCTAAGCCACTCACGGATGCTCAGTGTTGAGCGGGCTCCATCCAACAGTAAGAGGGAAAGAGGCTCCCTCCCAGAGGATTCTGGGACCAATGATGAATACCTGGCAATTAATTAAGCCTGTTCTCCAAGCAGAAATAAATTTCGTAGATCCAATTTGGAGGTCTGGATGAAATGGGGGGCGGGGCAGACTTCAACCTGCTGCAGAAGACGTTTTGGGGTAGTATGGGAAGTGCTTGGGTCCCAGGTGCAGGTAACACTTCAGTCCTGTAGGCGAAGACTTTAATGTAAGCCACATTTGCCAATGGCTGGGATGTGATTGCTGTAGCTGGCTCACAGTTACCCAGAGGCAACTTTGCGATGGCATTCTTCCATTTTCTCTGTAGCCTGCCCAAACTTGATAAAGGTGGTAAGTGACAACTAATGTCCTGTGCATAGCCAAGAGTCTAAGTGCTAGAGGTATCTCCACCACTCTCATGGGCAAGTCATTTGAATTCATTCTCCTTTTCCTTTCCCCTAAAACGGAAATGTCCCCTGTAGCTCTAATCATCCCTCTCCCTGCTATTCCCCCAAGGAATGGCCTCTTTCTACCATCTTTCTCCAAGATTTGACCTATAGCTTTGTATCTCAACAGGCAGTTCGTAGAGTGGATTCCATTAACACTGCCAACTTTGTAGGGCTAAAAACAGCTGTAAAAAAAATCCTCTTATGGATTTCTTCTTTGACTTATAGTTGAAAAATGCCAGGGTGGAGATAGTACTAAAAAAAAGAAGAAATAGTAGTAGTAATAGTTCAGGAGAAGTTTACTGAACTTTTCCCCTTTGCCCTGTGCTTGTTTTCATGTCTTTAGTGTGTTTCAATGTACAACCGAGTTGTTAATGTTTTCTGTTTAATAAACAGAACATCTGTAACCTCTGCTCCTGATGTTCTCAATTAGCTAACAGGGAACTTCGTTTGAAATACAGAACTCAAGGTCACTTTCACTGTTCCTTCATTTGCATTCTCCAAATAATTCACTGTGTTAATGCTCTCACTGAAAACACCCTGCTTTAAATATATCATTGCTTTCTCCCTTGGGCCCAGGACAAATAATACAGCCCACACTGCCCGGAGCCCTGTGCTGGATTAGCCCCGTGATTCATATTTGGGGAGCTGTGGGGCTCAAGGAGTGACATTCATTTATATCTTCAAAAATGATCCTCAGAGCACTGATAAATTAGTCACCAGGCCCTGCTGGCTGCTGCCTGGCCTACTTTGGCATCTAGATTTGAGAACCACAGGAGTCTTTGTGTAACCTGGGCTTTCTTCTGAGATTCGGTGGAGCTGGGGCAGCATGGGGAGTGTACCGTGTACCGGTTTTGAATCCTACCTAAGAGAGAGAGAGAGGTCAAGGGGAAAGAGAGAGCTGGTTGGGGCCCCACCTCTCCGCGGGGCTCCTGCTGCTCCCAGAGAGGACACGTGCCAGTTACCCCTGTCTAGTTAATAACGTTTGAAGAACAAGGCACCAGGGATCATGTCCCCTGCAGCAGAGTCCCCTCCCCTTCCTGTAATCCATGCTTTCTGTCCCCAAATGTCCTGGCCCCTTCAGCCCCATCCTCACTTGGAAGCAATTGTTGAATTTTCACTCCCTGTATGTCTTCCTTCTGAGGCACTTTTGTTCGACCATTTGCTTTTATATCTTTTCTTTTACTTGAACCTGTCTTGAGTTTCAACCTGTTGGTTAGAAACTTCAAGGAGTTAGGAATAGCACTTGAATCGCTTTTTTTAAAGTCTGCCTTCACGTGATTTTTCCAGAATCTTCAGGTTTCCGCCCGGCTCCACCTGGAGCAATGTACCAACATCAATATTCTCTCTCTTCTTTTTTAAGATTTTATGTATTTATTCATGAGAGACACACAGAGGGAGGCAGAGACACAGGCAGAGGGAGAAGCAGGCTCCCTGCAGGGAGCTCAATGCAGGACCCACCCCAGGACCCCAGGATCACACCCTGAGCCAAAGGCAGATGCTCAACCACTGAGCCACCCAGGTGCCCCAATATTCTCACTTTTTTCCTTCTGTGTAAGCAGACATATTATTGGTTACTTTATTTTCCTTAAGCAGGAAAATAGAGTCGAAAAAGTTTTAATAACCTACAAGGAAGTAGTAATATACTGGTGACTTCAACCGATCCTGCAGGTAGAACGCGTTAAAGGACATGAAATAGTTGAGCTGTACAAGAATACAAACAAAACAAAGCTCACCGCTTGCTGGTTGCTGTGGACCGGGGATTTGGGGGAAAGGGGAGAAATGACGTTGCTGTGGAAGCAGTAAACCCAGGCTGAGGATCTGGGACTGAAACAGAGCAACTTTAACGTGGGCCAGAACCGAAATCAACTCTTCCTCACCTTGGTTTCTTCCCTGTTGCCAATGAGCTCATGCAAACAGCCAGGGAGAGTTTTTGGAGACTTTGATCCTTGATATGCAATCTAAAGATTGAAAGATTATATTTTTCTCTCTAATTAAATCTCCTCTAACCTTGTATTGAGCGCCTGTAAGTTGAGCAGGCAAGATCCAACCTGCTGAGTGGAGTGGCTTCCCAGGAAGGCTGGGAGACAACGTGTTCCACCCAGGGGAGACCTTGAGGATCATGATTTGCAGCAGGAGTTAGTGAAGCGAGCGCTTTGTGTTTGCCTAGTAGGCAGATGCAGAGTGCAACATATCCAGGGCTTTTTCCTGAGATGCTAATGTTGATGTGAGTAGCCCTTAGGACCATTACAGCCTACCAAGTTCAGAGGATGTGTCCGCATCTAAAAGGACAGTCTGTTGTTGGGCCCCACCTGCTACATCAGACCTGCAAAGTAGGCAGTGGCAGGACCAAAATCCTACTCTGACCGAAGCCCTAGGTAACACATGGGCTCTAAGCATTTGTACGTTGGGTTCTAAGGGTTCTTCAAATTCTCTTGCGTCTTCTTTTTGGGCTTATAAGGCCATTGTCTGCTAAATAATCCTATTGTTTAGGGAACCTCAAGGATGTTTTGTTCAACCAGTTCCCTTTGAGGAAATGGAACCTCAGAAAGTTATTCCTTACCTTTCGAGGTCACCCACCTGATGAGCATCAGGGTAGCCCTTCTGCTACTCCCCTCCCGTGGAGAGTGCTTTCAACACTGGAGGAGAAATCCTTATTGGTTTTGCATTACTTTTTTTTTTCCTCTATGAATGTGAGGTTTTATTTTTTTATTTTTTTGTATAAATTTATTTTTTATTGGTGTTCAATTTGCCAACATATGGAATAACACCCAGTGCTCATCAAGTGCCCCCCTCAGTGCCTGTCACCCAGTCACCCCCACCCCTTGCCCACCTCCCCTTCCACCACCCCTAGTTCGTTTCCCAGAGTTACGAGTCTCTCATGTTCTGTCTCCCTTTCTGATATTTCCTACTCATTTTTTCTCTTTTACTGTTCTTGTTGTCTTGCTGCAGCTCACATGCTGCAAAGTGGTGAGGACGAAGAACCATTCCAAGTGGGAAACATGAGGGGCACCCCAAACCTCCGTTTGTATTAATTTCCTAGGGCCGATGTAACAAAGAATCATAAACCAGAGGGCTTAAGACAATGGAGACTTAGGCCGTCACAGTTCAGGAGGTTACAAGTCTGAAATCAAAGTGTCTGAAGACTGGAGAAAAATCCTTCCTTGCTTCTCCCTGGCTTGTAGTTGCCAGCAATGTCGCTTTCTGTCTCTTATAAGGATACTGTCACTGGATTTAAGGCCCACCCGAATCCAGTATGATCTTATTTCAATCCTTCCCTTGATTGCATCTACAAAGATCCTATTTTCAAATAAGGTCAAATTCTGAGGTTTTGGACGGACGTGAATTTCTGAGAGACCCTATCCAACCACTATGTTACTTATTCTGAAACATCAGCTAATAACTGGACATTAAACCTAAAGCATTCTATAAAACTGAAGAAATCCTTTTTTTTTTCTGTTTACAAATCCCTGTGAGGGTCTATTGCAAACCCAAATTCTGAAGTTCAAACTCCCTAGCAAAAAGGCTAGAAGATTATATTAAACACTCAATAAAGTTTTAAGAGAATAATATATTTTTAGTGTGTTTTTCTACACCAGGCATTGTATTCGGTGATTTACTTGGGCTGTTTCATTAAATCCTTTCAAAAGCCCCACAGGGCCTACACCATCATTGTTCCCATCTTATAAGGGAGGAAATAGGTTCAGTGAACCTGAGCAACCGGGCCAGCCTGACACTGCCAACCTCCTCATCTCCATATTGGCTGCAGGACTCCAGAACTTTGTGGTCTCCCTGGAAGCTGCAGAGAAGAACTGGAACCACTGGATGTTGAAAATGTTGGTAAGATTCCAGATCTGATGTGGCTGATGACTGGAGAGGGGAATATTGAGGTACAAGCTGATCCTTGGAGGCAGACTGCTTGAGTTCAAATCCCTGATCAACCACTGAATAGCAATGTGCATTAGTTTCTCCTTGCTACAAGAACAAATCACCACAAACTTAGTAGCTTAAAACAACACAAATGTGTTATCTTACAGTGCTGGAGTTCTAAAATTGAGGTGTTAGTAGGGCTGCATTCTTTCTTGGAGGCTCTAGTGGAGAACCTGTTCCTTTCTTTGCTGGCTTCTAGGGGCCACCTGCATTCCCTGGTTTGTGGTCTCTTCCTCCCATCACTGCAATCTCTGCTTCCATGATCACACTGGCCCTCCTGCCCTCCTGCCTACCTCTTCTAAGAATCCTTCTGACTATGTTGGACCTGCCTGAAAAATCCAGGATAACCTCCCCATCTCAAGATCCTTAACTTAATCACATAGGCAGAGTCTCTTTGCCATGAGGGTGACACCTACACAGGTTCTGAGGATTAGGCGGTATATATCTTTGGGGAATGATTATTCTGTCCACCGCACTATGTTTTCAGGGGTAAATTACTTAAATGCCTTACGGTTTACTTTCCTGCTCTAAAAAAAATGGCCAGGGGTGCCTGGGTGAGGCAGTCAGTTAAGCGCCTAGCTCTTGGTTTTGGCTCAGGTCATGATCTCAGGGTCGTGTTGGGCTCAGTACCCAGTGCGGAGTCTGCTTAAGATTCTCTCTCCCTGGGGAATCCCTGGGTGGCTCAGCACTTTAACACCTGCCTTCAGCCCAGGGCATGATCCTGGAGACCTGGAATCAAGTCCCACATCAGGCTCCCGGCATACAGCCTGCTTCTTCCTCTGCCTATGTCTCTGCCTCTGTCTCTCTCCTCTGTGTCCTTCATGAATAAATAAATAAAATCTTAAAAAAAAAAAAAAAGATTCTCTCTCCCTCTCCTTCTGACCCTCCTGCTTGAGCTTTCTCTCTCTAAAAGAGATAATCCTTTAAAAAAATGGGCAAATAATGGTACCTAATTTGTTGAGCCATCGTGAGGATCAAATAAGATGATGATGAACATGTTGCCTGGAAAAATAAATAAAGGTGGTTGTTGATATTATTACTTTTGGTGAAGACATGAAGCAGGACCTGTTGTCATGAACTAAAGTGGTTGGAGTCTGTGGAGTGATGAGTGTAGGGCTGATGGTCTCCACACGAGACTAAAGTGGGCAACAGGTGCCCTCACTTTACAAGTAGTCAAAACAATGTCAAGTGAGGTCCAACCACTTGGGCCTGATGAGTTGGGATTTGGGAAACAACAGGCTTTATAATTCTACTGAGACTATGAGGATACTGAGGCACTGGGTGGACCTAGGACCAACGATCTGGTTAAAGAAGGCAGTCTCCATACAAGGGTATCCTGCACTTCCGACACCAACTGCAAGGTCACTCTCAGATTCAATAATTTGTTAGAAAGACTCACAGAGCTCACTGAAAGCTATATACTCACGGTTATGGCTTATTACAGAGAAAGGATATAGATAAGATACAATGGTCAGAGGAAGAGACAGGGTGGAGCCCAGGAGGGTTCCAAATGCAAACCTTCTGTTGGTCTCTTCCCATGGAGTCAGGACACATCAATCTCCTGGCATGGACGAGTGGATGATACACATGGAGAATTTCCAGCCAGGGAAGCTCATCCAAACCTTGGGCTTCAGAGTTTTTATTGGAGTTCCATTACATAGGCATGATTGATTAATTGCCCATGTGGTGGATCTCCGTGCTAGTCTCCAGCCCTCTGGGCATGACCTAAAGCCCCTACCCTAAATCACATTGTTGGTCTTGCTGGGATGGCCAGCCCCCCACTCTAAACCACAACATCCCTATAGCAATTACTTCCTAGAACCCAACGGCAAAGGCCAGGTCTCTTTTGGGCCAACGTCAAATCCTACTCTACATTGTCCTGAGGAGTTGAATGACTCCACCGAGGTCACATGGCTCAGCCAAGATATTTAGATTATTAGCACTAGGTAATTCTTCATAGTCTTTTATGATTAGTACAGAATATAGAGCAATACAGCATAATGATTAAGAGTTTGGATTCTGAAATTGGCTCCAGGGCCAGGCTGTAGCTCCGTCATTTACTACTGTGTGACTTCGGGCAGGTTCCCATCCTGTTTGCGCCTCAGTTTCCTCCTTTATTTATTTTTTATTTTTTTATCTTTAAAGATTTTTAAAATTAATTAATTAATTAATTTATTTATTTATTTATTTATTTATGAGAGACACAGAGAGAGAGGCAGAGACACACAGAGGGAGAAGCAGGCTCCATGCAAGGAGCCCGATGCAGGACTCGATCCCGGGATTCCAGGATCACACCCTGGCCCCAAGGCAAGCACTAAACTGCTGAGCCACCCAGGGATCCCCAGTTTCCTCTTTATAAAATGAGGATAATAATAAAACCTAAAAGACTCAATACATGGGCAACACTTAAAACAGTGTCTATCATGTATTAAGTCTTTAATTTTAGTTTTTCATATTATGCAGAAAAAAAACATGTAAGTAAATTAAAAAGTAAAATTCATCCATAGTTTTCCTTTTCTCCTCTCACTGAATTGATGGTTGACTATGTATGTTTCCAAACCTTATTATTCGTAAACAACAAGCGAATCATAGTACACATAGTCTACAATTTCATTGTTACCAAAATTTTCATCAAAATGTATTATTTTTAAGTGGATAAGAATTTTGGAAATCCTGTAAATATTGAATGTATGTGGAAAAGCTAAGCAACAAGAGGACTACATTTTTTGGCTGCAGAAGCATTAAATAAGTGAGCTGTGGAAAGCCACCTGGGTGAGAGAAGCCAAAAAAGTCCTTTTGATTTGTGTAAAGTCACAATAACAAATGTTGTTTGTCCCACACACATTCCTGCTCCAGCTCTACGATTCTTTCATCACACAGAATAGTATTTGTCAGGAAACACTGCTTTCCTAATGCTGAAGAAGAAAAATAACCGTGTGGAAATTTCTGTTCACCTCAGTGGCAAATTTCCAGTTTTCCAATTGTGAAGCAGCAAAATATTGCTTTTAGCTGTTATGCCCAGAACTCAAAAGAATTGTGTTAAAAAAAAAAAAAGGAAAAAAGACAATTATGCTCAACTAAGGGAAAATGTGATCATGTTCCTACTACATGCCAGACACCAGGCTGGCCAATCTGAAAGAACCAAAGTCAAAGAAGACATTGTCTTGGGTCCCCAGGTTCCTCCCCAGCCTAGCAGGATACACAGATGCACAAGGCATGAAAAATGACATGCAGAATAGATGTTGAGCTCCGGGATGTGGATTCACTTTGGAAGAAGCATTTATTTATTTAATTTTATTTATTTTGTTTTATTGGAGGGAGAAGGAGAATCCCAAGCAAGCTCCACACCCAGCAGGGAGCCTGATGCGGGGCTCGATCCCACAACCCTGGGATTATGACCTGAGCCGAAATCTAGAGTCAGATGCTCAACCGACTGAGCCACCCAAGCGCCCCTAGAAGAAGCATTTAATCCTGAATGGGTTGGAGAAAAGCGAGGACGCTTGAGCGCTGCCTTCAGAGATTTCTGCAGGTAGCCTGGTGAGAGAGAGACCTACTCTATTAAGATGGAAGCCTGACACCGCATGAGTATCAGAGATTGGTTACAGCAAGAAAAAAATGCTGCAACAGGCTGATGAGACAAGAATCACAGTTTTCCTTCCTACAATATGAGAAATTATGCCTTTTGAGAGGAGGCAGGTGGGAGTGTCCTGAAACCTTGTACTCTCTCGTCCCTCCAGTTCAGGCAGGGCTAATTGGTTAATAACAGCATTTACAGAAATATTTCATGCTTTTCAACTTTTTTTTTTTAAGATTTTATATATTTATTCATTAGAGACACAGAGAGGGAGGCAGAGACCTAGGCAGAGGGAGAAGGAGGCTCCGTGCAGGGAGCCCGATGTGGGACTGGATCCCGGGTCTCCAGCCAGGATCAGGCCCTGGGCTGAAGGCGGCGCTAAACCACTGAGCCACCCTTGGATCCTTATTTCATGCTTTTCAAGACACTCTTAGGGTTATCCAGATGATTTGAACTGAGAACTCATGAGCAACTTCATGGGAGGAGGAGGGTGGGTGACATTAAACTCAGTAAGAACAGTGAGGCCCCAGGTTATGGTGTGAGCTGATCATGCCTCACTGGGAGTAGAATCATGGTCTCCCTCAACTTCTACCTCAGTACTCTTTCTTTTTTTTTTTTCTACCTCAGTACTCTAAGTATTCTTTGTACTTCATCTCATACATGCTCAGTTTTCTGGATTTCTTCTCTTCTTTCTCCTTCTTCTTCTTCTTCTTCTTCTTCTTCTTCTTCTTCTTCTTCTTCTTCTTCTTCTTTTTTTTAATAGGCAAGAGTATCCAAATTGCAAGGCGTGCTTGGCACTATTTACATTGTAAGAGGCTTAAATTTTTAATTTTCTTTTCCATTTCATTGGAACATTTTGGAAAGTTGCACAGCTTTTCATTCCACTGCATTCTGAACATATCCTACCACTGTGATCCTAACCCCTGCAGAGCCTCGGCAGGGTTGGACTTCCAAGAAATCAGTGAAGATAATGAGAGGTCCAGCAGGTTGAGAATGTTCCATGAAGCAAAAGTGGGCCAAAGCCCTCTTCCTTGTGAGACCCCATCACATGAAGGAGACAGCAGACCACGGACTTGGATAACCAGGCTCCAACAGCCCATGTGCTCCCAGCTTACCTAATACCTAATGTGCTCTCTGCAGCTTAACACATTTTCTACCTTATGTCCCCCAAATCATTATTAGAGGGCAGAGTCCTTCCTGGCCTCGGACTGCTGGATTGCATCAGGCTGTATGTCACTGCATTCCATGGCTGCCAGTGATGGTATGTATCTGCCAAATTTCCATCTGAGTGTCCTCCTCGTTAGATTTCAGGAGAAACAATTAGTGGAACCATTAAAATTTCCTAACTTATTTTGGTTTCACCCTTAAGCAACTGCTTAATTGGCTTGTTTCCCTTGAGACCAAACATTTTCCCATGGTGGGAGTATAGAAAATTAATAGCTTCTGGAATAAAGAACCATTGGTCAGGGATTGGGGAAAGAATTCTCTTTTTTCTAAGGTTCTTGGAAGGGAATCATTGTCACCACCTTCATGGGCCCGAATCCTGCGTTCTAAACATTGCCTGCACTTACCACTGCTGGCTTCCAAGTCTGTCAGTAACAGGAGTAGAATGTAAATTAGCATCAAAGCCACCCATTAAAAACAGTGAGATCTGGGGCAGCTGGGTGGCTCAGTAAGTTAAGCATCCAATTCTTGGTTTTGGCTCAGGTCGTGACCTCGGGTTTGTCGGATGGAGCTCTGTGTTGGGCTCCACACCTTGTGTTGGGCTCCACACCCTGTGTTGGGCTCCACACTCAGCAGGAGTCTGTTCAAGATTCTCTCTCTCTCTCTCTTCCTCTGCCCCTCCCTTCCCCTCCGGCACAGGCACATGTGTACTCTCTCTCTCTCTAAAATAAATAAATCTTTAAAATAATAACAATAAAAACAATGAGATCTAGGGTGTTGGGTTAGCACTCATAAGCTGAGGCAAAAATAGCCTATTGTTGGTGAGACAGCTCAGGAAACACAGAAATCAACGGCATGTAGCTGTTTCTCAGGAGCAATTTCTGTGTCCTGGCCATCAAATCCTCTCCTCTTCTGAGTTTATAAGCATGAGAAATGTGCACATAAAGGATTTACACCTGTGAATTGTGATGGCATTGCTTCATTTTAGTGTTCTTTCAAATTCTCGATTGTGTGTAGTATACTAAATGGTTAAAGAAAGCCTGTAGAATTTGTTTCAAATAAAAAAGACTTGGTTTTCAAATTTCCTGCATCTGTTGACAGCTGGTTAAATATTGCCTCCTCTCCTAGGAGAATCATTATCTTGGTAGTTAATGCTAGGAGCTGCTCATCCCTGCCTTTTTCTGTCTCCTTTTCAAGGAATTTATCCAGTTGTTTAGCACATATTTATTGACTCCTTTCATGTCACATACATTGTGCAAGGTTCTGGGTGCCTGGTAGTGACTACAGGACATGGTTCCTACCTCCAGAGAATTTAGTCTTAAAGCAGAGACAAGTACTGAAAAATAGAAGTATCTGTATGTGTGTGTTGTATATACACATACATACACATATGTGCATGTGTACACACACACAAATTACAAATTATGATGAATGATATTAAGGAAAGAAACGAGAGGGACGCCTGGGTGGCTCAGTGGTTGAGCCTCTGCCTTTGGCTCAGGTTGTGATCCTGGGATCCCAGGATCGAGTCCCACGTCGGGCTCCCTGAAGGGAGCCTGCTTCTCCCTCTGCCTGTGTCTCTGCATCTCTCTCTCTCTCTGTGTCTCTGATGAATAAATAAATAAAATATTTTTAAAAATTGATACTAATTTAAACTGGGGTGGTTGGGAAAAGCCTTCCTAAGGAAGTGACTAGAGATAGGACCTGAGATTAGGTTGGATCTAGAAAGTAGGAAAAAATGAATTTCCAGGAAAAGGGATGGGGCTGTATGAGGGCCTGTCTGACAAATGGGAAGAAGTCCAGGGTAAGGGATAAGAATGAGCATGAGCCACCTGGCCACGCAAGAACTCCAGGGTTTTTACTAATCAAAGAATCAAAGCAATGCAGTGCATGAGATGAGTTCAGGTTTAAAGGGATCACTCTGTTGAATGGAGAACTGGTTTGAAGGAAGCAAGGGGGAGAGGTGTTGCCATAAAAATGGAGCAAGGGAGGAAGGAGGGTGATGGAGATGGGAGAACTGACAGGACCTGATAATAGATTGAATATGGGAATCCCAGAGAGGAAGGTATAAAAAAAGGACTTTATCCCCCTGACTGCTTCATGAATTTCACCGTTAGGTGATCTTTCTCCCATGACTATTGAAAGAGTTCAGAACAAATCTCCCCAAAATATGCCACCGTAGCACAAGAATTATTTTGAGCTGAGGGCAATCAAAATCCAGCAGATTCAGGGAAAACTGTGTACCTCCCCCTTGACTGGCTAAATTTCCAATGGAAAGGGAGTCTGTATTAGCAGAGATTGCTCTCAACTGAAAAAATTTCTGGACATAATAGGGCCATCTTTGTTTTTCAAACCTGTCTTCTCCCTTCCTTCTCCATTGTGTCCCCTTCCCTCATCCCTCTCCTCAGCTCAAGATGTTATATAAGCCTCAACTACCTGACTGCCTCTTGAGTCTCCATATCTTTATGGAGATCCTGATTATATGCGATTAAATTTGTTGTTCTCCTGTTAATCTGCCCTACGTCATTTTAATTGTTTGAACAGGCAAAGAACCTAGAAGAGAAGAAGGGAAAAATTTTCCACCCCTACACCATGCAACTTGTCTCACTCCAAGTCAGAAATAAGCTGAGCTAGTTTTTCCCCTCTGCGATAGGACCTTGACTGGGAGAGGCAAGTCAACTCCACAGGAGGTACCTCTGACAGAATGAATACCTGTAGGGATAAACTCCAGATTTTTTTTTTAACTCCAGATCTTATAAAAAAAAAAATAATAATTTGGAAGTGACTGAAACCACACTCTGTAATAGTGATTATTCTCAGGTGTTCTATGTGAAGAACTATCAGACATATATAATGAGTCCTCCTACAAATAATTCCTCTTCACTGAGGAACTGGCTTGAACTCTTAATTAGTGTCAACAAGGAAATGATTCTGGCCTGGAATTTGCTTCTTCTCCAGGTCTGGAGATATTTTTGTCTATTTGATTGGTTGTACCATATTGGCTTGCCCCAGGACATCTGGGTAGGAATATTCATTTCTTGGTTTTAGGGCTCTCAGGAGTGGCTGCTTTCTCTGCTTCTGCAAATATGTCAAGTGTACTTTGAATAATGGGTCTTTGTCAACTGACCTCCACAGGAGGCTTTGTTTCTCTTCAAAATGCTTTTAAAATTTCATTGCATATTTAATTAGTAAGTAGTCATAATTAATAACAAGTACAGTAGCTACTATGTATCGAATGCCAAGAAACTATGCTTGGTTTTAGACCTAATCTTGTAAGGTGGGTGTTGTTGTCCTTCATCAAAGCCAAATAGTCCGTGAGTGGGTGGAGATGAAATCTGAAGCCATGCAGGGCTGGTTCCAGAGCCAGAGCACTTGGGCATTGCCCGCAGTAGCCATTCTCTGGTGTAATTTGGGATCCCCATGAGCTTTGGCAAGGGGAGGGATATTTTAAACTACCTGAAGAGGAAACAGGGGCTTCCTTCTTGTCACCTGACCTGAATTTAATCACTTGTAGGTCTAACATCCTGTGGGTTACTATACATCCTCTTTGATTTTTTTTTCCTTTTCAGTTTTCCTCCGTTATACTAAAGAGCAGACTCTTTTCTCTAACTTCATCTTTATCATTCCCTTTCCAAGCCAAAAAGGACAACTGAGTCACCAGGGCATTTTTTATTTTTTTTAAAGACTTCATTTATTTATCTGAGAGAGAGCAAGCGCGAGTGGAGGACAGGGAGAAGGAGAAGCAGGCTCCCCGCTGGGCAAGGACCCTGACTCAGTGCTCCATCCCAGGACCCTGGGATCAGGACCTGAGCCAAAGGCAGATGTTTAACCAACTGAACCACCCAGATGCCCCAGCAGTTTTATTAAATAATAATAATAATAATAATAATAATAAAATAAAAAGTGTATTCTAGACTTGGTTCTGATGATGATTGTTTTCTAATTTTTAATTAGGGGTATTATCTTAGATAAACCACTTCATGTCAAAGCACAGTGGCTGGTACAAAACAGATGTATAATCTGCTCTAGCTGGTGTTAAATCCTAAGTAAGTAGGAGTTATGCATTCATTCACTGGACAAGCATGCGTTTAGGACCCTCTCTGTGCCCGAGCCATGATAAGGCTGAGATTTAGAACACCCACAGGCACCTGGCTTCAATTCAGATCTTGCTCTGCCCACCCCCCTGAAATGTGACACTTGGCAAATTGCTTCTCTCCCTAAGCCTCCTATTTCTCACGCAACAACTAGGACCAATCAGAGGACCTATTTCATGGGCCTGAGGAAGACTGAATGAGAGTGCATATAAGGCCCTTAGCATAGGACCTGGCACTTTGGAGGTGTCTCTGATATTATTATGGAAAGGAAGATTAAGGGGAGTTGAACCACTGCCAATGTAATGTTATCGATAAGCACACACATGAGCACACAAACATCCATGTGTGGGGAACAGTGATTTCTAACGTTGGGGAGAAGAGGGGTGAATACTTGATTTAAAATTATTTTTATAAAACTAAACAGTACATCTGTATAACACAAATTGTGGAAAGTAAAGCTAGCTCTGCAAGGTTGTTGATGTTGGAGATCAAGAATCTTCAGAGTGAAAGTGGGAGGGGGTGGGTGGAGAGCACACAGTATAAGACAATTTCTACAGACTAAAATTTCAGTTTGTCAAAAGGGATGACTGAGTAAAGAATAAGCCAGCTTGAGCCAAAGGCTCTCAATGTCCCTTGATGTTTCCACAGTAAATGAATCTTTGAAGAAAGGACAGATTTTGGTTTTGATATAAATACTAGCGGTGCTCCAACCCTGCGTTAACTGGATTTTCAGAGTGAAGACAGGCATGACCCAGCAATGTGTAGACAGAGAAGTGGGCTGGACAGAGTCAGTCATGGGACTTGGCCACCATGGCCGTGTTTCTGCTTGGCAGCAACCCAGCAGCTGATGTTGAGCTGAGGTTTGGTGTAGAGTCCAGGGCAGAGCATCTGAAGGATACAAGTGCAGGCTAGAGTCCTGGTGGTACTCAGCATGGGGTGAGTGGGTAGGCCTGACCCCAGAGGTCGAGATGTTCCAATAAGCAAGCAGAGCCCGGCCGCAGAGAGTGGTGGAGGTAGTGCTCAAAGTCCAGCAAGTTCGGCAGCTGACCTCAGAGAAGTACTTCAGCAGGGACAGGGTCCTAATCTCCAGGTTAGGGCTTTGAGAAAGGGACTGGCCAGAGCAAGGTGGGTCTTGTTCATAGGCCTTGAACTCTAATGCCTTTAGAAGCCAGGTCTATGTGGCTGGGTTCAGGACCCAGAACCTACGATGGACAACTAGAAGCACCCAGACAACATCTATTTAAGAGCTTCACAGAAAGGGGAGGGATGGGGCTGTTTGTAAGGTTCTGATAACACTATGAGGAATGGAGAAGAACAAAGGCCGAAAAACATAGAATCCTTCCAGAATCTACACAAACCACTGCTACTCTCATTCATCTTCCTCTTTTCTGGTTATATTTAATTACTACTAATACACCACATTGCTTTACTTAGTAAAAACAAACAAACACAAAGTGCAGTATATGCTATTAAATGTTGGAGCACCGCTAGTGTTTATAACAAAACCAAAATCTCTCCTTTCTTCAGAGATTCATTTACCGTGGAAACATCAAGGGACATTGAGAGCCTTTGACTCAAACTGGCTTATTCTTTACTCAGTCATCCCTTTTGACAAACTGAAATTTTAGTCTGTAGAAATTGTCTTATACTGTGTGCTCTCCACCCACCCCCTCCCACTCCAACCCACCCTGCATCTAACCGTATGATCTAAAATTTCCAGGGCAGCCACAAGTTGCACTCAGTTTTATTTTACTTTCAATACATGGAAGTCATAAAACCAACTTAATTTTTAGAAATAATCTGTATATGTGTATATGTCTTTGGCAATCTTTGCACTTCACATTTGCCACTTTGGGTTTGGAAAGCCATTCCTGTATTTTTTTTTTTTTTTTAAGCCATTCCTGTATTGAGGAGTCTTCAAACAGGGCAATAGTTGTTGGGTTGGAAAGTGGTCATGTGGGTGACATTCTTTCCAGTGAAAAATGCGTTCCAAATTTGAAACAGCCACACTGGAAGTTCCTTCCAGGCAAGATCTGTGTGGAATATACCATGGTGTTGTACACAGAACCTTCTGTAAAACGGTGTTCATAAAGGTCAAATGTGGTAGAGAGCAGGAGAGGCTCTTCCAGCAATGCCTCCCCGAAATCTGAAGCCATTGAGCCCCAGGTCTTTTAGCCTTGAAATCAGAGCAGGACAACCACTCCTAACCTTAGACATTTAGCCCTTTGTGTTAATCCCTCCTCTCAGTAGCTCCTTCATATCTTTACGTGTTTGCCCATCAGGTGTTAGCTCCTGAAATGTGACCAAGTTCATTGGTTAGCCCCTCTTCCTTCCATTTCCAGAACCTCCTCCTGGGATATAGATCCCCTGAACACACTCGTCACAACCACCCCTCTGGGTGTCCAAGTCAGACATCACGGAGTCATCCTGCTGCAAGGAGGAATTGGTGCTTCCAGGGAAAACTGTGCATTGTCTAGAGGACACAGCTCTGAGTACTCCGACTGCATGCGGCCTGCTGTACAAGCCTGTACATCGTACGTAACAGAGGCAGATAATTCTTAGCTGTAGACGTGCAGATCCCGCTCTATCTTGTAGAGGTCGGCTGAATTCTCTTCACTGGGGAAGAAGCTAGTTTTGCTACCATTTGGGCATTCATTTCAATATTCCTCATCTATAAATGTGTCTATTTTTCAATTTCTCCCTGGAACCACTTATAACATCTGCCTGGCTTCTTCTTTACGAGTAAAATAAAATCTTTAACATGTGTTCATTTTATATCCTTATGAGTCATGATTTTACCTTTTTTCCCCCAAAAATTGCCTTTAACATCGTCTTTTTCTCACTTGCAGCTTCTCGTCCTTCATTTTTTTGCACTCAGCATTCTCTTTTTAAATGCCTCTAATTTAAAAAAATAAAAATAAAAATAAATAAAAATATAAATAAATAAATAAATAAATAAATAAATAAATAAATAAATGCCTCTAATTTGTCTTTTTCCCTGCAACCCACTGCTGGCCTCCCAGGTTGGTTCACTGACATTTGTCACGCAGATAACCGTGATAGCCTCCTGATACCTGTCCCCTACCTGGAGCCCCCGCCCCCCCCACACACTCTATTCCACACACTATGGTCCTGAAACTGAGGTCCCAGCCTGCCCACTTCCATTTAAAACTCCTTGAAGACTTTTTTTTTTTTTAAATCTTATTTATTTATTCATGAGAGACACAGAGAGAGAGGCAGAGACACAGGTAGAGGGAGAAGCAGGCTCCCTGGGGGGAACCTGATGCAGGGCTCGATCCCAGGACCCCGGGATTACAACCTGAGCCAAAGGCAGTTGCTCAACCACTGAGCCACCCCAGTGCCCAAAACTCCTTGAAGATTTTGCGCCACCTTAGACCCCCAGCCATGCTGGGGGAGTCTAAAAGCTTGGCCTTTAAGATATATGGTAAGAGGGCATCTGAGTGGTTCAGTCAGTTAAGCCTCAGCCTTCAGCTCGGGTCATGATCTCAGGGTCCTGGATGGAGCCCTGCATCAGGCTCCCTGCTCAGTGGGGAGTCTGTATCTCCCTCTCCCTTGGCCTGCAGCTCCTCCTGCTTGTGCTCTTTCTCTCTCTGCCTCTTTCTCTCTGTCAAATGAATAAAAAAATCTTTGAAAAAAAAAAAAAAACATGGTGAACTGGGTACAGCCCACATCTCTGTCCCCCACACTATGTCCTCCTCAGTCAATAGGTGACCACAATTTCTTTGAATACCTTTTATTACTTCACTGACTTCTGGGCATTCTCTTGTGCTCCTTCTGCATGCCTCTTGTCCCCATCCACGGTAGCTAGGCTAGCTCCTAGGGACCCATCATGTCCCAGCTTAGATGTGTAGGGGAGGGAAAAAAATCTCAGGTTCAAAGTCTAGGGCCTGCAAATCAAATTGAAAAAAAAAACAAAAACAAAAAGGAAAGGGGTTTGGGGCATCTGAGTGGGGGAGGCAATGGTGTGGGAGAGTTTGGGGGGGTTGTAACTGAGTGATCTCAGAGTAATTACTCAACCACACTGACAACTATAGAAGAGGGCTCCTACTTTACTGGTATTGGGGGGAAGATGAAAAGAGTTACTATACACCAAGGGCTCAGAGTAATGGCACGTGGTAAGGCCTGGACAAACACCAGCCTTTGATATTTTGGTGGCAGACCGAAGACTAAGGCAAGTGGCTGGATGTCAGACACCATCTGAAGCCCACCGAGTGGCTTGTGCTCGTGAGCCAAAGCTTGCAAATCCATAGATTTATTTCAAGGAGTCTATTTTGTTGATGTTTGCCACTCTCCCTTAGGAAAGATGTTCGTGGTCAAAGAGGGCTTCATCCCTAAGAGCAGGAGGCGTTAGCAGGCAAGGCCAGGGCGTCCAGCCGTTGTGGGTCTTCTACATGAAATGTACCGTCTCCTGTGTCTCTTCCTGATTGCTTGCTGCAGATTCCTCATGCCTTCACGTCACGTGCTTCACCTCTTTGGATGTCTGCCCCCCTCGCACCCCCTCTCTGGCCCCCACCAACCTTACCCCTCTGTCTTTCAGCTCTTGGCTCTACCTTGGGAACTGAGTTGAGAGTCTGCAGACTGGGACAGGCCGGTGGCGCTGCTGCAGCTGGAGTGAGGAGAAGCCGGACCACACCTGGGTGGGGGTTTCTGACCACCTTACACTTTTGCTTTCGCCAAGCGGTTTGGGAGCTTGGTTCTGAGAGCAGGCTCGAGCTGAGCTTGCATCGTGATAAAGCCGCACTAGCCTCTGCAGCTCCGTGGAGTGGGGAAGTGTGAAGCCCCCTGGTCTTCAACCAGGCGTTTATCCAACCTTCTCATGAGGTCAGCCACCAAGCTGGATCTGGGGAATACAGAGATGAATGTTCAGATCAGGACTTTGAAGAGCTTGCTCCATTATCTGTGGGATTATGCGATGATCTGAGAGGCCTACAGCAGGTTATCTTACAGAAAGTCTTATGTCCTCAAATAAGATTTAAAAACCAATAATTCGGGCAGCCTAGATGGCTTAGAGGTTTAGAACCGCCTTTGACCCAGGGTGTGACCCTGGAGACCTGGGATCGAGTCCCACGTTGGGCTCCCTGCATGGAGCCTGGTTCTCCCTCTGCCTGTGTCTCTGCCTCTCTCTCTCTCTCTCTCTGTGTATGTGTGTGTCTCATGAATAAATAAATAAAATGTTGCGTTTAAAAAAAGATTTTCTCTATGTACTTGAGAAAGAGAGAGAGCACAAGCATGGGGAGGGGCAGAGGGAGAGGGAGAAGCAAACTCCCTGATGAGTAGGGAGCCCGATGTGGGGCTGGATCCCAGGATCCTGGGATTATGACCTGAGCTAAAGTCAGACTCTTAACCCACTGAACCATCCAGGCGCCCCTCAGGTCAGTATTTATATGACACGCCATTCTTCTTGAGGGGTATGTGGTATTTGTTGAACGAATGTATCATAATTTACTTGACGAGGCTCCTTATATTCATACTGGCATATGCATGTGTAAGCATTAGCGACGAATACGTATCTAGTTATGGACTTCTAAATTCCTAGGTACCTAGATATGAAAGTTTAAGAGGCACTACAAAAATGACTTCCAAAAAAATATCAGTTTCTATGTCTACTACCAGTTTATAAAAGTTCCAGTTTCCCACAATCACATTCAATCTCTCAATTTAAGGAGGAAAGTGTTATACTTTAGATTTTTATTTCTTTAGTAACTTGGATATCTTTTCACAAATCCTATTGCCATTTGTAATCCCTTCATAAATTCCCTGTTCTTATCCCCCATATTACCCCCCCCCTTTTTTTCTTGGTCTTTATTTTCAGGTTTGTAGACACTCTTTGAATAATATGGCCATTGACCTAATCTCTTATACATGATACGCTATCTCCTCCTGGTCTATCTCTTGTCTTTTAATTTGCTCTTGTTTGTCTCATTTTTGTTGTTTCCAGGGAGAATCCTTCAAAAAAATTGTTATTATACATTTCCATCTGCATATTTTCTTTTATGGCTTTTAAATTTTATGTCTTGCAGTGGAGTCCCCACCCTAAGACTGTGAAACCTAATATGAAATGCTAAATTTCATATAAATGGGGTGAATCAGTTTGGCTTATCAGTAATATTTCATTAAAAAATACAGCCACCAAGTGCCTTGAATTATAGGCAATACTCATTTGTTAAACTGATGAATGGCATCCTTTAAAGGGAGGATTCTTTACCAAAACACTTACACTAAATTGAGTTCTCCAAATTTGCAAGAGCTCTGTAAGCATTTTCAGTTACTTCATGGGATCTTTTTTCAAGAGAGAGTATGAAAGAAGAAAGAAAGAAAGAAAGAAGAAAGAAAGAAAGAAAGAAAGAAAGAAAGAAAGAAAGAAAGAAAAAATTAAAATCTTAATGTACAAAAGGTATATAGATGCAGTCTTGCTTTTTTTAGCATGAAGTAAATGTTGAGCTTCATGTGTGTAGGACCCTATATCTGGTCATCTCCCCATATCACATGTGGGGTGGGGAATGGTTGTCCAGGGAATATTCTCAAACACGGGAAATCCAGGTGCTGTTTGTCTGGAGACTGATGGAGAAGTTCAAGAGGCCTCTTGGGGAAGGTACCCTGAGAAAATCAGGAGATGGCACAGTTTAGGGAAGTAAAAATTAATGATGGATGAAACTGGCCTGTTTTAGAACCACATCCTGGACAGAATGTAACTCAGCAGCACCTGCTTCTGCAGCCCTGGTCCTGCCCACACCTGCCAGAGCTGCCTCCTTCCAAATGGCCTCAGCCTATCTGCTCACCGTCATTCAGCTTTGGCAACAAAAATGCCTTTTTCAAAGCAAACAGCTTTTGGATATTTCAGGGGCTTCCCCCTTGGATATTCCACTGTGGGCAAATATTACATTTTTAAAAAATCCATATTTATCTATTGATGGACACTTCAAGTGTTTCAACTTTTTGGCTATTGTAAATGATGCTATGAACATCGGTATACAAGTATCTGAGTCCCCGCTTTCAATTATTTTGGGTATAATACCTAGGAGGGGAGTTGCTCAATCAGACATACGGTAATTTTATGTTTAACTTTTTGAGGAACTACCACACCATTTTGCGGTGTGGCTGCACCATTTTAGTTCTCTACCAGCAATACAGGACGTTTCCAATTTCACTACATCTTTACCAACACTTGTTTGCTTTGGTTGGGTTTGGTTATTTGTTTTAAATAATAACCATCCTACTGGGTGTGAAATGGTATCTCTTTGTGGTTTTGATTTTGATTTCTCTAATGGGTAATGATGTTGAACGTCTTATGTGCCTCTCTGTATCATTTTTTAAAAGATTTTATTTATTTATCTTAGAGCATGAGCTGGGGGAGTTGCAGAGGGCAAGTGAAACGGAGGGGGAAAGAATCTCAAGCAGACTCCACATTGAGCATGGAGCCCTGTGTAGGGCTCAATCTCATGACCCTGAGATCATGACCTGAGCCAAAACCAAGAGCTGGATGCTTAACTGACTGAGCCACCCAGGTGCCCTTGTACTATTTTTTTTATTACAACTTCTTGTGTGTCTGTAATTGTTTTAAAATGATATTAAAAATTCGTGTATATCATATAGAGATCTATCTATCCATATGTTCATGCATAGCACAAAATCATACCATCTTGCAAGAACATGTACCAATAAAAAGATACACAATAAACAAATGAGAATGGTTGCCTATCAGCAGAAGTGAATGGAGCTTGGTGATAAGAGTATAAATAAACAAAGCAACAGAAGGGTCATTGAGAGGACAAAGATGATAACGTGCCATGAACTAAGGTTCATAATTAACTCAAACCCTTGCACATTAAATCCAAAAAGAAAAATATAAAGGGAAGGCTGAGAAAATCCATTTTTTAAAAAAGATTTTACTTATTTATTCATGAGAGACACGGACAGAGAGGCAGAGACATGGGCAGAGGGCTCCTTGCAGGGACCCTGATGTGGGACTCGATCCCAGGACCCCAGGATCATGCCCTGAGCTGAAGGCAGACGCTCAACTGCTGAGGCACTCAGGCATCCCTGAAAAAAAAAAAAAATTTAAGCCCACAGTCATTTCTGGTCCTGCCTTCTCCTCCCCTACGGTGCTGGCTGCTATTTGGAAGACTGGTTTGTCTTCCTTAACCATCAGGCCTCCTTCCCACTGGCCCCTTCCTGGTTCCCCTGCCACCCGGGGAAAGAAATCTAAACTGAGAAGACGGGGTGGGTAAGTGTCTGTGGTCAAGGGAAGAGTTGGCAAAAAGCAGCAGCCACTTGGTTCCCCTTCCCTCGATCAGCTAGCTCAGTGGCCTTGGGCCCCAGCTTCCTCTTCAGGAAAGCATAGGGATTCATCTTCTCCAGGGTCCCTTCCAGTCATCACATTCCCTGACATTGAAATTCACTGTGCAATCTTAACTCCATCAAGTCTCCCTGGGCCCACAGAACACCCAGGCCCCGGAGCATTGCTGCCACAGTTAGTAATGTGAGCTGCTGGTAGGACCCACCCCCATCTGCAGGTGGTAAGAGTGGACAGGTTGTTCTTTAAAAGGTGACCTCAATCAGTCTAAAACCCAGGGAGGAAACCTAGGGAGGTTAATTTTTCTCAGCAAGCTGCCACCTAGACAGCTTCAACCTTCTCTTTGGCATTTCAGCATTTCCAGTGCCAGTTGAGACCAGTTGGTACAGAAGGAGAGAATTTATTATAGGGTGTTGTCAATTTTTAAAAATCCAAACAAAACTCAGAGAAAGTTGAGCCAAAGGTTGTAGGTTGGGGCTCAGGGAGTGAAAGACCTGTTTGTTTTAACTCCATTTAAGTAGTTGGCGTCTTTTAAATAAATACCACTAATAGCACTTGCCAGAAATCAACTTTAATAGCACATATGTGTGAGTCTCAGCCCAAAGTGCAGTGGTGGAGAGGCTGACAGCCCTTCTAAGAGCAATTTCCCTCACCAGGATGTGTGTGGAAAGGCTGATCTCCATTATTTACATTACAGCAGGGACACTTACCATTCTGTTTCACTTAGGAAATAAGGAGCTGGTAATCTTTTAATTAAACAACTTGGATTGCTTTTTGGGGGGAACTACTGCTCTGAAGAGGGGGGATGGCGGTGGGGGGCTCTGCAGGGCGGCAGAGCTTACCTCTAGGGCTTGCAGAGCTTACCTCTAGGGCTTGCAGAGCTTACCTAGGGCTTGCAGAGCTTACCTCTCCGAACCTGCAAAACGACTTGGTTCCAAAGTCACCTCGATGAAAGTCAATTTGCTCTGGAGGAAACAAATTCAGAGATTAGAGGCACAAGTTCTCATGGAAATTTACAGGTGATAAATGCCCCGCAGGAGGGCACCCTTTTTCTTTCTTAGCATCAACACTCAGATTCAGAATAACAAACAAGCAACATTAGCTGGAGGGGAAAATAAATAAATTAAGGAATTCAAGCTGCATTTCCCAATTTACTTTTAGAGAGTCTGTTTTCAGTATATAAATCAGCACTTTCTGTTTTTTTTTTCCATTTAAAAATTTGCAAAAACAAAATGTAGGGAAAAAAATGAAAAAAGACATATCATTTGAAAAAAGAAAACCCATTACGTACGTGTTGCTTTGAACTGATCTCAAGGCAAGAGTCTTCAATGCTACTAGAAACCGTAAAATGGGTATATGTGATAGTACATTTAAGCAAGAGTATAACAAAACTACCTTTTGTTCAGTCACCTGAAGTAAATCCTACACATGCTGGCGCACGAGGGGATGATCCTGAGAAGTCAATCTGCTAGTATTTGCACCTAAAAAGTGTAGGAAGTCACGTGGGCAGAGAGGCCTTCCGAAGACTTCATATTGCCCTCCTCATGCCAGCTGAGATGCCACATGCAACTGGGTCAGGCACAAAGAGCTGAGTAGGGCAGACTGTCCCCATGTGTGTGCACGCGTGCATGCACACACATGCACGCAACCGCACACACCGCTGCCCACTGGCTGGGCTGACAGTGGGGCCACTTCAGTGAAACTCCTCCAGCGTTCTGTGTGATTTCTCCGTGAAAAGGGGTGCTGGGTGTCTGTGGGAGAGAGCCCCAGAGTTGCTCAGGGCGGAATCAAATACTCCAGGATCCTATGCTCTTCAGAACACAGGTTCTTGAAGCTGTTCTAGTTAACTGCCAGAAGCAAAGGGAGGAAGGTATGGGGTTTCCTGGTTTGGGAGGGGCCGCATCCTTGAGTCCCTTTAAGAAACGCAAGGTGTTAGCCCATCACGGTGCTGGAAGTCCTGCTTCAAGGATCCTGATTGAGATTTTGAGATGGTTTGAGATGGTTTTTGAGATAGTCTTTCAGGAAATAGTTTGCAAAATGCAGTTAGGCCGTCAGGGATGGGAGGGTTTCCTGGGTTGGAGAACATAACCTACCTCCTCCCCAAAATGGCCAGGTGAGCACCCAGAAAGAGCCCTGCCCTACTCCCTCCCATCTGGGTGAAGAAGCTGAACAGAACCACGAGGGGGTCCCAGGAGACACAATCCCCTACTGGGTGATTCCTCCTTAATGGTCTTGAGTGGCGTACACTGTAAAGTGCCCACTTGAGACGACAGGGGCCTGGGGAAGCCGGAACGTCCGCCTTGCCCGGGTGACCCTGCAAGTGTGAGCCTGGAATCTGTCTGGAGGGCAGGGGGGCCCTGCAGGGCGCCAGCTCCTCCCGGGCTCGTGCGGGGCTCTCCCGGGCTTGGGGGGGGTTCCCATCGCGGGGACCCCCGTCCGTCCTGGGCACACCTGGGCACACCTGGACAGCTGGCCACCTGAGCTCTCTCTCTCTGGAGGAATCTAGATTTGAAAAGAAAAAGAAGAGCTGGAGGTTCCACCCCAGGGGCTGTCAAAGATTGCCTTTATCTTGCCACTTGCTTATTTTTGTTGCCTCTTATCTGCTTCCTGGTAGTAAAGCTCTTAGAAGACAACGGACTGTGGGCGCTGGGGCGGGGCGGGTGCGGCGGCTGGGGCGGGTGGGAAGGACCAGCCCGGAGCCAAAGCACCTGCCGGCCCCCCCGGGCGGGGGGAGGCCCTCCTGGCGGGTTTCTCTCCTCCCTCCCCGGGCACGTGCAGCCCCCCCTGGCCCCCGGGGCTCCCGGGGGCATTAACCCCACACTTAGGGCCCCGGGCCAGAACACCCTCCCTCCCTGTCTGTCCCACCGTTCTTCCCCAGGCCTCCCCGTCCCTCCTTCCTTCCTTGCCTCGCATCATTTTTATGTTCTTTTTTTAATTATCATTATCTATTTTTTAAATGTATTTTTTTTCTGTTTTTAGGGCTCGGTTTTAGGAGGCTCCCCGCCTTAAAACCCGAGTGCCTCCACTGCCCCCTAGTGTTCCCTTGATGGAAGAACCCAGTCTCCGGGGCGGTCGGCACACCTGGGGGGGACCAAAGTCGGAGCTGTGGGATGGGGATGCGCGGAGCTGGGAACCGGGAGCTGAAGGGCAAAGAACATACATCCCCAGTGGGGCGGCCTTTCGGGTGGGGCGGCCCGGCTGGGCCCCGGGAAGCCGTACAGCGCTGGCTAACCGGGGAGTCCCCCGAGGGCGCCCCTCGATCTTGCCCAGCTTGGGGAGCCTGTGTGGGTCCGCGTCCTGAGCTCTGGGCCCCGCACAAGGGCAGGACTCATCTGTCTTGTTGCACACGGAATTGCACTGCCTGCTTAGCACCGCACCCGGGCCCTATTTGTTGGGCTATATGGGAGTCGGATTCACATCACAATTCTATGCGTATCACCATTATGTATGTGCAAACAGCAATATTTATTACTTTTTTTTTCTTTTACCGCATGCTAGGAACCGTTCTACTCTAATTGTGCTGGTGTATGTGTGAAGTGAGTGAGTTGGGTGTATTGTGCACTAAAATTTTCTGATAGAGGAAGCCTGATTAAAGAATGGTCCATGCTAAGGACTTAGTAGATCTAGTGCGTTCTCCGTTTAATAATTATATGCTATTTCTATATTTTCCTTCTCCTATCACCTGTCTTGCCTTTTTCATTATTTTATTATGAAGCTTGTGTAAATACAATTTTGTTTCTGTACTTTTTTTTTGGCATGGCACAAATCTGTGAACTTGAAATTTTAATTTTGTGTTAGAAATTTTTTTCTTTTTAGATTTTTAAAATTTATTTATTCATGAGAGACATGGAGAGAGAGAGAGAGGCAGAGACACAGGCAGAGAGAGAAGCAGGCTCCATGCAGGGAGCCCAACCAGGGACTTGATCCCGGGTCTCCAGGATCACGCCCTGGGCCAAAGGCAGGCACTAGTGTTAGAACATTTGTTGAGAGGATCGTATGGTTCTTGGTTTTTCTTTTGCTGATATGATGAATCACATTGATTGTTTTACGAGTGTTGAACCAGCCTTGTGTCCTGGGGATAAATCCTCCTTGGTCATGGTGAATAATTGACAAAATACAGCATCCATTCCTGATCAAAACTCTTCAGAGTGTAGGGATAGAGGGAACTTTCCTCGACATCTTAAAAGCCATCTACGAAAAGCCCACAGCAAATATCATTCTCAATGGGGAAGCACTGGGAGCCTTTCCCTTAAGATCAGGAACAAGACAGGGATGTCCACTCTCACCACTGCTATTCAACATAATACTGGAAGTCCTAGCCTCAGCAATCAGACAACAAAAAGACATTAAAGGCATTCAAATCGGCAAAGAAGAAGTCAAACTCTCCCTCTTCGCCAATGACATGATACTCTACATAGAAAACCCAAAAGCCTCCATCCACCCCAAGATTGCTAGAAGTCATACAGCAATTTGGTAGCATGGCAATTGCACCCAAAAGCATAAGATACCTAGGAATAAACCTAACCAAAGAGGTAAAGGATCTATACCCTAAAAACTATAGAACACTTCTGAAAGAAATTGAGGAAGACACAAAGAGATGGAAAAATATTCCATGCTCATGGATTGGCAGAATTAATATTGTGAAAATGTCAATGTTACCCAGGGCAATTTACACGTTTAATGCAATCCCTATCAAAATACCATGGACTTTCTTCAGAGAGTTAGAACAAATTATTTTAAGATTTGTGTGGAATCAGAAAAGACCCCGAATAGCCAGGCGAATTTTAAAAAAGAAAACCATATCTGGGGGCATCACAATGCCAGATTTCAGGTTGTACTACAAAGCTGTGGTCATCAAGACAGTGTGGTACTGGCACAAAAACAGACACATAGATCAGTGGAACAGAATAGAGAACCCAGAAGTGAACCCTGAACTTTATGGTCAACTAATATTGAACTTGGCCACAGTAACTTCTTGCAAGATACATCCAGGAAGGCAAAAGAAACAAAAGCAAAAATGAACTATTGGGACTTCATCAAGGTAAGAAGCTTTTGCACAGCAAAGGATACAGTCAACAAAACTCAAAGACAACCTACAGAATGGGAGAAGATATTGGCAAATGACGTATCAGATAAAGGGCTAGTTTCCAAAATCTATAAAGAACTTCTTAAACTCAACACCAAAGAAACAAACAATCCAATCATGAAATGGGCAAAAGACATGAACAGAAATCTCACAGAGGAAGACATAGACATGGCCAACATGCACATGAGAAAATGCTCTGCATCACTTGCCATCAGGGAAATACAAATCAAAACCACAATGAGATCCCACCTCACACCAGTGAGAATGGGGCAAATTAACAAGGCAGGAAACCACAAATGTTGGGCAGGATGCGGAGAAAAGGGAACCTTCTTACACTGTTGGTGGGAATGTGAACTGGTGCAGCCACTCTGGAAAACTGTGTGGAGGTTCCTCAAAGAGTTAAAAATAGACCTGCCCTACAACCCAGCAATTGCACTGTTGGGGATTTACCCCAAAGATTCAGATGCAATGAAACGCCGGGACACCTGCACCCTGATGTTTCTAGCAGCAATGTCCACAATAGCCAAACTGTGGAAGGAGCCTTGGTGTCCATCGAAAGATGAATGGATAAAGAAGATGTGGTTTATGTACACAATGGAATATTCCTCAGCCATTAGAAACGACAAATACCCATCATTTGCTTCAACGCGGATGGAACTGGAAGGTATTATGCTGAGTGAAGTAAGTCAATCGGAGAAGGACCAACAGTGTATGTTCTCATTCATTTGGGGAATAGAAATAATAGTGAAAGGGAATATAAGGGAAGGGAGAAGAAATGTGTGGGAAATATCAGAAAGGGAGACAGAACATAAAGACTCCTAACTCTGGGTAACGAACTAGGGGTGGTGGAAGGGGAGGAGGGCGGGGGGTGGGGGTGAATGGGTGACGGGCACGGAGGGGGGCACGTGACGGGATGAGCACTGGGTGTTATTCTGTATGTTGGTAAATTGAACACCAATAAAAAATTAATTTATTAAAAAAAAAGAACATTTGTTTGTTCTTTGTTTAGTCTTGTCTCAGATTTTATTTTATTATTTTATTTTTTAAAAGATTTTATTTATTTATTCATGAGAGACAGAGAGACAGAGACATAGGCAGAGGCAGAAGCAGGCTTCATGCAGGAAGCCTGATGTGGGACTCCATCCCAGAGTCCTGGGATTATGCCTTGAGCCAAAGGCAGACACTCAACCACTGAGCCACCCAAGCATCCCTTGTCTCAGATTTTGTTATGTGAATCCCATTATTCAAAGTTGCCTAATCCATTTGGAAATCTTTAAAAAAAATTGGGGATTCTTAAAGTGAATTTATTGGCTTTTCTGATCCAGTTTTGTTTGGACCAAAAACCAGTATTGTACAAAGTATTAAGCATATATTTTTATATATACTGAAATGGACTGTGGTGACTTTGGAGAATAAGGAAAAGTTTAATATTCAAGCCATGTTTATTACACACATTCCCTATATGTGTGTTTTCTGTTTTTGTTACAAACGCCTTCTAAATTATTACCCCTATTTTATCAATGAGGAAACAAAAGCACAGGACTGGCACTTGCCAAAAGTAAGTGGCAGAGTCAGGATTTGAACCCAGGCTATCTGGTTCCAGAGTACTCTATGGACTCTTACATTACACGTGTCCCATTTATATGCATCTACATTTCATCGTCCTACAAGAGCATCTGCTGTTAGCACAATAAAATACACTTGTTGATCTAGAAGAATGATACATTATGGCACCATGTTTTGAGTACTTGAGTACTCAGTACTATTCTAGGATTCCTTAATATTCTTACCTACTGAGCACTCTCATCAAATGGCACATACATACATGGCAAAGGGGTAGGTTTTGGAAAGTATTAATGTGCATTTTTCTGTTGCCTTTCGGAGTGCCAGGCTTTCGTTTCCTTGGCCCCAAGCATTGACTTGTCCTGGTTCGAGGGAAGGGGAGCACACAGGACAGAGAGATTCAGCATACCATCAGGTGAACGCAGGAAAGATGAGACAGCATTCGGCCCCTGACCTGCAAACGAGAACGAAGAGAAGATTTTTCCAATTCATTCCACCTCCATGCCTCTCTTCTTAATACAACCCAATCCTGGATTACCCTGTGCAGAGAGATCCACTAGGGAGGTAGACAGGATAGGATGGTGAGAACCGAGATTTGTGGGAGCCGGGAAAGCCTGATTCTTCCAGCCTCAGGGAATTGTGAAGAGGTCTGCAGAGGGAGGTAGGAAGCCCCAAACGGGTTGTGTATGCCCAGATTTCTGCCTTATTTCACTTTGGCTCAAGTAAGGAAAGAAAAAAAAAAGCCAAAGAGAGAGGAAGGGCTCTGTAGAAACAAGTAGCTCATTAGAGCCCTGAAAATCTGTCTGGAACAATTCTCAGACCTGCCCAGCTCGCCCTGGATGGGGTCCTGTTGGACCCAGCTGCGGTAGGGTGCCCAGGCTCCCTCCCTGCTGGGGATGCCGAGCTGAGAGCTGGGGACCTCCCCTAGGGCCACACACGGAGTAGGCGGGAAGGCCACCAGCGCTGGGGATGGGACTGCGGGGGGCTGCGAGTGCAGAGGACCCCCAGGATAGCAAGCTGGCTGTAGAAAGGCCCAGAGATCTACAGCAGTGAGGGTCCAGCCAAGTTGGTGGTTGAGGAGTCTGGAAGGGCACCAGAGCAGCGCTCAAGCCTGGAAGGACCAGATCAAAGACCAGATCGTGATCCACCCAAGCCTGGAAACACTGGCTGGGCCGTCACTCTTCCCTCAAGTGTCCAGGCATCTACAGGGGACAAACTCGAGGAAGCAGAGAACCTTTATCTGAGACACACTGGAAACTTCCGACAACATCATTTACACAATCAGATCAGATTTAGTTTTAAATCGGTTTGGACATTTAGCTAAAATTTTAAAAATCAAAAAAATTGTGGGAGGCCAGATTACTGGTGAGCAAAATGCAGATGGACATTTCCCTATGCGCTGGTTAAAGTTTGCAATCCTGTTGGATTGTGTACTTTGGGGCAGGAACATAAAGGACCGTGCCTATATGGATCCTTCTGTTTTCACTCCGAGCTGTGTCTTCGTTGTCTCAGTTATTTGCTTCACTGGTGGTCGCTGCTTCCTGCAGGCAGTAGCTGTCTGTCCCAAAGTGGCCCTGGTAAGGGGCCACGGGGTTGACACAACAGGCCAGGTAACGACAATGCCGTTTGGGACAAAGATTATTTTGTGCTAAAGACAATGGAGAACCAGCAGAAACAACGTTCTTTACTGCCCACTCCTAATTGCCTAAAGAAAAAAAGAAAAGAAAAAAAAAGCATGAATTTCCCCTTTTGTGAAGGTGCTTCCAGACCAGGAAGAGAGCTACTCTCAGAGATGGCTCGTGTGTGTGTGTGTGTGTGTGTGTGTGTGTGTGTGTGATTATTCTGATTGCTTTGTTTTTTAATTTTTTAATTTTTTATTTTTTATTGCTTTTTTTAAATTGAACTTCGATTTGCCAACATATAGTATGACACCCAGTACTCTTAGCACCTGACAGATGCTGTGTGCATAATAAGACAACCCTTAATTACCATATATTCCTTGCCTTCTCCTAACTTGCTTTCCCTCCACCTTTCCGGAAGCCTGAACCCCTTTTTCTTTGTTTAGCCTCAGATGTTATATAAGCCTCAATCCCCTGGCCTCCCCCTTGCATCTCATTTCTCAGTGAAACTCTTGTGCAGACATACGTAATCAATTTTTTTCCTGGTTCATCATCTTTTATCAATATGATTTGTGAACCCAGCCAATGAGAAAGGTGTTTCCTCCCCTGCACCCCCATCTCTCAGCCCCTGACAACCACTATTCTACTTTTTCTCTCTGCAAATTTACCTATTCTGGTCTTTTCGGCTACAAGGAATCATATGATGTGTGGCCTTTTGTGACTGGCTTCTTTCGCTTGGCGTATTTTCAAGACTCATCCACATCGTAGCATATGTCACTGCTTCATTCCTTTCTTTGGCTGAATGATAGCCCGTTGTATGGATAGATCGTATTTTGTTCATCCATCTGCCCATCAATGGACACTTGTGTTGCTCTTGCTTTTTGGCTATTATGAATAGTGCTGCTGCGAGCACTCGTGTACAAGTTTTTGTGAGGACATATGTCTTTAATCTTGAGTATATATCTGGAAGTGGAAATGCCAGGTCGTTTGAACACTTGTTTCACTTTTTCAGACTCACCAAACTGTTTCCCAAGTGGCTGTTCCATCGTACATTCTCACTGGTGGCGCACGAGGTCTCTGAACTTGTCGACATTTGTTATTGTCCTTCTTTCTCATGACAGCCATCCTAGGGGATGCGGGCAACATCTCATTGTGTCACATATCTTTTCGGAGGTTTCTAATAACTAACCTTTTGGGTAGTTTGCAGACATTTCTATAAGGTTCTTATATTCTTCATGATCCTTTTTCTTCTTTTACTTTAGTAGTTTACTGCTCTATCGTTCATAACTCTAAAATAAACACCTCTATTAAGACTTTTTTTAGGAAAGTGACTAATCATATGACCCTATATATGGAGTAATTTTAATTGCTTGATCAGAGAGCTATTTACCTTGAAAGTCCCAGAGTAAAGTTACCACAGGTCCTTAGGGATTCCCTCCCTAGTGGCATGGGGTAATTTTTTGTGTCCTGTCACACTCTGTATGACAGATGTGTGACCAAACCTTACTCTGTTAATAACTTTACTTTTTAATTGAACTTTTACCCGTCACGGGCGGAGGGGCAGGGTATATAGCTGGATCTGAGTTAATTACAACTGCCATTATTTTTTATTTGCAGTCCCTGAGCCAGCAGTTAAACAGCAAGTTAAGTCACATTTGCAATGGGACCATGACTCAATTAGTGTTTTTGAATAATAGGCAATAGTAATTAAGGTCATGGCCATTACAGCAGCAGCATTATGTGGCAGCCTGGCTCTGGCAAAGGCTAGTTTGCAACATGTCTCCAGGGAGGGGGTTGCAGGGCAACAGAATAAACCAGGCAGAGGTTCTCTCCTTCAGGATTTTTGCAAACTGGGAATGGAAATTCTTGAGAAGATCTTAAGTAATTTTTCCAGATCTAGTTTGTCAACTTCCATTTCGAAAGCTCAAAAGTCAACATTGAACTCATAGGTCCCACAAGGTAATAGTTTCAGTCCAGTTAACAGTGGCTATGAGAAGCCAGGTTTCTGAGACTGAAAGCCACATACAAGCATTAACACAGACCTGGATACCAGGGTGTGCAGGGGGAAATTAATAGTGCTTTCAAATTGGCTTCTCAAACCCAAGCCTATAAAATTCTTTCCAGGTTAAGAGTGAATGTGCCCTTCTTCAGGATAAAAAGATTGAGGCACAGGGTCACCTGGGTGGCTCAGTGGTTGAGTATCTGCCTTTGGCTCAGCTCATGGTCCTGGGGTCCTGGGATTGGGTCCTGCATCAGGCTCCACAAAGGGGGCCTGCTTCTCCCTCTGCCTATGTCTCTGCCTCTCTCTGTGTGTCTCTCATGAATAAATAAATAAAATCTTAAAAAAAAAAGATTGAGGCACAGCATGGTCATGTGACTTGGGTGTGATCCCTCCAAGAGGGGTCCTAGGTGGGGCATCTGGTTCTAATTTTAGATTTTAGCTGCTTATAGCACAATCTTCAGAGCTTTGGCTACTTAGACCATATGGGCCCTTTCCTGTAGCCTGATATTTTATATTAGGGGTAGCACATCTCTTTACAGAATAAGGAAATTTAATCCAAAGGGTGAGACATTATGAAAGTTTGGATCGAGAAGGGCTACAAGAAATTGGCCCAGATTAATGGTCTGAGTGCTATTAAAATGGACGTCAAACCATCCTTGAAAGTGAGGTCACTAGAGGAGAGACGCTAGGTTTAGAGACGGATTGACTGTGTGCAAGGGTCATCCTATTTCTTCCACACACCTACCTCCTCACAGTTCTGGTCATTCAGAAGCCCAGTCCTTGTCCATACCAAGGGCAATACAGTTATTTCCCTAAATATGCTTCTCTGGGCCAGTTGGGGATATTTCCTTCCCAACTTACAATGATTCTATTCGGAATCAGTAGGCCAATGGAAAGGTTTTGTGCCCCCTCAAAATTTATATGTTGAAATTCAAACCTCAAAGATGATGGTACTAGAAGGTGGGGCCTTTGGTGGTACTTAGGTCATAATGAATGGGATGAGTGCCCTTAAAAAAGAGGCTCCCTTGGAGCACCTGGGTGGCTCAGTGGTTGAGCATCTGCCTTTGGCTTAGGTTGTGATCCCAGGGTCCTGGGATCGAGTCCCAAATGGGGCTCCCTGCAGGAGGCCTGCTTCTCCCTCTGCTATGTCTCTGCCTCTCTCTGTGTGTCTCTCATGAATAAATAAATAAAATCTTTAAAAAAAATTTTTTTAAAAAGGCTCCTGAGAGATCACTTACCCCTTTCACTGCGTGAGGACACAGCATGATGCTGGCTCTGAATCAGGAAGTGGGCTCTCACAAGAACACAACTACCCTGGCACCCTGACCTCAGGCTTTCCAGCCTCTAGAACTGAGAAGCAAATTTCTGTTTCTAAGCTGCCCAGTCTGTGGGGTTTTGTTATAGAAGCCCAAATGAACTAAGACATATCAATGCTATGGAATTAAGACGGAAGTCAGGGAAGGCTCGATAAAGTGGGGTTTGAGTAGGGATAGTGAGCAACATAGTTGGAGACAGTATCAAATCCCACTGTAAAGATCTTGAGGCATTAAAATGTTCTGAACAAGAAAGGAACATGTAGAGAGTGATTGGGAGTAGAGAAGCCATGGAGGCTACAGGGAAATCCTGAGTAGCTACAGGTACGGCAGGGTAGACTCCAAATGACAGAAGTTGAAAGATGGTCTAGGTTTAGTCAGCTTAGATAGAATTTCTAAAGATTTTTTCATTAAGTGATCTCCACACCCAGTGTGGAACTTGAACTCACAACCCTGAGATCAGGAGCATCATATTTCATTGACCGAGCCAGCCAGGTGCCCCTCAGCTTAGATATTTTTAAAGAAACATGCGTTTGCACTTACCCTTCCTAGACTTGTAAAAGACGGTTGTTCTTTTGACTTCCAGGACTCCCACTTTCTTTTTTTTTTTTTTTTTAATTTTTATTTATTTATGATAGTCACAGAGAGAGAGAGAGAGAGAGGCAGAGACATAGGCAGAGGGGGACTCCCACTTTCTAATTTGATGTTAGAAATCCTTTGGGATGGAGGGGCTTTATAATTACTAAAAGAAAGGTCACAAGTGTTTTGCACTGTGGGCTGGAAGGTAGGAGGGTTAAGTGAATTTTCGTACATTTTTTTGGAGATGGGAAGATTTTCCTGCGGAGGGTAGCAGAATATGCTGCCTCAACGTCCCCCACTCTGACAGGACTGTTTTGAGGTGAAGGCAATTGAGAAGAAGTAGATATAAGAAAAGTTCTCTACCCTCCCCCTATTTGCCTAAAAGCAGGGCCTGAGTTTGTAAAGGCTTCCTCCCTCCCTGCTCCACCAGAAAGGACAAGAGGTCATCCAGAGACAACCTTAGAGCTTTCACCCCAGGAATCCTTACAGCAAACTTGACTAACCAGCCCCGGTTAGGCTTCCATTGGTTTCCTGGATAGTTGCCTTTCCACAATTTGCCACCCTAGAAACTCAAAGTCCTTCCCCTTTGTCACTTCTTTAAAAACTCACTCTACTTTTGTTAAGACGCAGCCCAAGTTCTAGCCACCCCTTTGAGTTACTCACCTCTGGGGACTTCCATGTGTCTGCGAGAGGTTCATGTTAATAAACCTCTGCCTTTGTCCTGTCCGTCTTTCATCAATTCTGATTTGCTCAATACATCTAAGACGGGTAGAAGGAAAAGATTTTTTTCCCCCTTTCCAATACCTGGCCTCTCACAGGGGATTTCTCTGTTATGGAAAACCATTCCTCAATGTTCTCCTAGAGACCCTACAGACCGTAGGGTCGTAACAGTTTTTTGGTGTTTGTTTTGTTTTGTTGAGTGATAGTAAAGCAAAGTTTATTGAGTGATAGTACAAAGCTCCCAAAGAGGGAGGGGCCTGAGAGGGTTGCCATATAACAGTTATTTTTGATCAATGAAGGTTAATTGGACAAATATATTAGTCTGCAAAGGCTGCCATAACAAGATACCACAGATGGAGGGGGGATATGCTGCTCAAACAACAGTAATGTATTGTCTCACAGTTCTGGAGGCTTGAAGTCTAAGACCAAGGTGCTTT
Source organism: Canis lupus baileyi (assembly GCF_048164855.1). Classification (NCBI taxonomy): domain Eukaryota; kingdom Metazoa; phylum Chordata; class Mammalia; order Carnivora; family Canidae; genus Canis; species Canis lupus. Next base: position 15,866,500 of record NC_132838.1, read on the forward strand.
CAGGGTTAATTTTTGGCAAAAGCACTCCTCCTGGCTTTCAGACAGCCACGTTCTCACTGTGTCCTCACATGATCTTTCTTCTGGGCTTGTATGTTGCGAGCGGGAATGGGAAGAGAGATAGCTGGTGTCTCTTCTTATAAGGACAGCAGTCCTATAAGATTAGGGCCCCACCCTGAAGAGCCCATTTAACCTTAATTACTTCCCTAAAGTCCCTATCTCCAAGCACAGTGCAGATTAGGGTGTTAATGCATGGATTTTAGGGGAAACAATTGAGTCCAAAACAACTCAATGTTTTAAAAAAGATTTTATTTATTTACTCATGAGAGACACAGAGGGAGAGGCAGAGACAGAGGCAGAGGGAGAAGCAGGCTCCCTGTGGGGAGCCTGATGCGGGACTCAATCCCAGGACCGCGGGATCACAACCTAAGTTGAAGGCTGACATTCAACCACTGAGCCACCCAGGGGTCCCCAACAACTCAATTTAAGGGTCAATCAGTTCTGAGCATCTCAGAACTTACCTTTACTTGTTCTAATTTTTATAATTCTTTCTACTTGGTCCTAACCATTATTTATAGCCAGTAAATCATTGAAGAAGGGCATAGATGGCTTTTACCTGGGTGGTTCCCACAAAATGGTAAGAGAATTCCTCTACTATCCCTGCTTTTAAGGAATGCAGGACTTAATGTTCAACAGTATTACTAAAGAAAAAGTCTGTAAATTGTTTTGACTGATCATCCTTATCATACATTTTCTGAGTATACACTGGACATATTTATTCATTCATTCTGTGGAGGCCAAGAAAATTAAGGCCATTCCACTTTAAGTTCAGCGTTAGCACAAGTACAGCCATCCCAGGCCCCTGTGAACAAGAGCTGAACTTTACCTTACTTTGGTTACAGGAAGAAAACAGCTTACAGCTAAACGTCCTAGAAAGCCCCATATTAGAATAAAAACAGAGCCCAAGCCAAGGGCAGGAAGCCCCTATTAGAATAAGAACAGAGCTCAATGCCCTTGAAGGCCCCATATCAAAATGTAAACAGAACTTGAGGAATTGCTCCAGCCCTTCTGGAGGTCCCCTGGACCAGTCCTTAAAACTAAGCTGAAACCCACCTCGGGGTCCAAGTCCCTGCTCTGCTGTGTCGGGCACACTTGGACCCAAGCTCAAGCCTGTAAATAAACCCTCGTGCGTTTGCATCTGTGTCGGCTCCTTGGTGGTTTCTCGGATTCGCAATCTTGGGCACAACAATTCATTTGTCAATTATATACATATCCTATAATCCTGCTATATTGCAGAATATACATGAAATATTTGAAAAAAAATAAAAACCATTTTAAGTTCAAAATAAAGAAAAGTAACAATTTGAATAATTGCTTCCTACACTTCCCTCTGGAAACCACTGTCCTTGGTTTAGGGTATAGTAGGAAAACCAAGGATGAATTTGGAACTACTGATTTTTAGATCCTGGTTCTTCTCTTATCCACTGTGTCATCTCTTTTGAGTGGCTGAGTTTCCGCCAAAGACCCAGGAGCCCCCAGGTACCTCCAACAGGCTGAGACTCCTGATGAGCTTTGGTCTGTTGAGATACCAAATACATTTATTTCAGCGAAGGATATCAAGAATACTGTGCCTTCCCATAGAAGGAGGGCAGGCAGGGAGAAAAGGAGGGTTGGAAAGTTATATACTATAGGAAGGGGGCCAGGATTTTTTTATTTTTATTTTTAAAGAGCTTACTTGGCATTTAAAGCCAAAACTTACCCTTTAGTTATGAAAATTTTGCCATGGCTCCTTGTTGTCACTGACATTAAGGACTTTTCGAAGAGGAAAGTTAAATTTTATTTACTTGCAAATGAATCCAGGCTCCAGTGGATTGAGGATGCAAACTCAGCTTGAGATCTAGTCACTTAGATGTGAATTAAAACACCCTCCCTGGGGTAATAGATTTTCACCTCTAAGGAACCCAGGGGGAAGAAAGGAAAAAAGCCTGAGCTTCCAGGTTGAAGTGTCTATTATTATGCTAATACACCCTGAGCAGGTGTGAGCTATAGTTCTCAGCTATGGCGTCCCTTCTATCAAGTTTTGGATGCTATTGGCTGGATCACAAGGAAAGACCCAGGTAAGCTCTTCCCCTGAATTCTTAAAGAATATTTTTTAAAAAGGATAAAAATCATAACTCCCATACAGATATGAAAATGAGCACATGCTGAAGACTTTTTTTTAAACTCAAATTGGTGAGATGTTACAACCAGTTCAATGGAAAAGTTAAAGGAAAAAAAAAGTACCACCCTATGGAGTACAGAATGTTAAAATGAGTGTGCAGAAGCACCCCAACCTAGCTTTTAGATTAGGAGGGAAGTCAATGGAACCTCTAGGGATGGAACTAAGTTTCCATGTTTGTAGCCAAGAATTATTTTGCCTTGCGATCAGTCATATACAATTCACAGTTGTCAAATCGCTCCAGAAGAGTCCTCTAGAGTCTAGATGATGCATAGCTCCTCATGAAAGCACAAATTTGCCCCCATTGCTTAACTCCGGGAGCCACTGCGAATGGTGCCCACTGGGATTGTGTAGCACAGGGGCCGCGACCCACTTCCTGCTCAGGATACCTGTTCTCACCTCCTGTTCTTTGATGTCAACTGCACCCCTCAAGCAGAGCACCCACACAAGGAGACATCCCCCCAGGTCCTGACAGGCATAGTATTTTCACTTCTCTTAATTCCCACTACTGTGATAACTTGGAGAGAGTTGGGAGAAGGAGCATGATGTCTCAATACCTCTTCCTCCTTCAGAGCTCTAAAAGAGGGTGCTGGAGCAAGTTTCTCTGACATTAGCAATGCTAGTCTCATCGTAAAAGAGTTGGAGCATATATGTTGGGAAAGTGGTTTCATTTTAGTTAATTGATTTTTTAAATAAAAAAAATTAATATTTTTTTGAGAGAAAGAGAGAGCGTGCACAAGCAGGGGGAGCACAGGCAGAGGGGGAAGGAGAATAGGCTCCCCACTGAGTAGAGAGCCGGATGTGGGGCTCTAGCCCAGGACCCTGGGATCATGACCTGTGTCCAAGGTGGATGCTTAACCAGCTGAGCCACCCAGGCGCCCCTAGTTAATTGATTTTTATTGCAGCTTCTACCACATACTGGAGGCATGAGTGAAGGCAATTTAATCTCTTTAAGCTTTGGTATTTGAAGCTGATAAAATGAGATGCTTTCAATAAAAATTTCAAGGTCACTTCCAGTCCTGAATATTTATGAATGTCTTCCTATTGATCAAGTATCATGGATCATACATGCAAATATAGCAATTGATGTTCTTACTTACATGACTTTTTTCTTTATTGTTCTCATTTTTGGAAAGCATTTAAAATAATTTATTTTATGTAATTGCATATGGTTAAATGGCACATTGGGAGAAGCTGAAGAGAAAGCAGTAAAGTGTTCATGTGTACTGTTGTTACGTTGAGAAAGAGTGTCCAAATCAAATAGTCTCATATAAAATTGGAAGGATGCTAGCTACTGTTAGTAGAAATTTGATTGTTTAACATTGCTGTCTTCTCTGCCCTCTGTCTTCTCCACCCAGTCCCCTAAATGTTTTAGTGCATTAATACTAATGTATTATTTTGGATATGTTACCACCATTTCATGGCCACCCAGGATGACATCTTAATAGGGTGCTTGAGGGGCAGTGTGGAACTCGGGCACTGTCCCTGCAAAGAGGCCTTGTGTGACATACCTTATGAAGCACTGTTTCAGTTACTTTTCCTTCTTGAATACAAGTTATTAAGTCATTAATTTTAAAAAATGCATTCTGAAAACATGGAATTAAAGAAGTTACTCTTTTGTTAGGAAAATTTATATTAATAAAGGAAGTCTCCATTTTTAGGGGGTGTCTCCCTATCAAGAACAGAGGAATGGCTTTAAATTACAAGAGAATCTTTGTGTGTGTGTGTGTCAACAGAGAAAGCATTGATTTAAATTTGAATAACAAACCTTACCCTTGCTTGCCATGCTTTACCTAGAAACTTCCCCATAACTGATATCCCCTCCACCATACTTCTCTTCTTTTGTCTTTCACTGACCATGATATCTAAGCTGGAGTTCTAAGCCACTTCTTTGAGATGCTCACTTTTTTCTGGGTATCTCCTATGTATACATGCATTATACATTATATAATTTTTCTCTGGTTTTATTATTTTCTCTGTCTTTTATTATAGGGTCCTCAGCCAAGAATGAAGAAAGATAGAAGGTAAATTGTTTTCCTCCCCTACACATCAATAACTCTGCTAGGTTTTATGTAGCCTTTAAGCAAATCCAGACTCAGATTAGAACATTTTCTCAAGACAGTGCATTAAGCTGGCCTGATGGCTGAGCCAGGCAAAAGACTCTAGGGATCAGAGAAAAGGTTGCTGCTTGTTCCAGTCCCAACTCCTAATATGGGCAGCATTTTCTTTACTTCACATTTCTGATTCAAATTTAAACACTAGGTCTCCTTAGGGCTCATAGAATTGGCTATGTCTGGTCATTAACTATTCAGCATCTTGTCTGTGCAAAATTTCAACGTAAGGGGAACTCCAAACTTCACAAGACATGATGGAGTTCATTCTTTCAACAGCTTTTCTCACTAGTTTTTGTGTTTTCCTTAGAGGGAAGCTAGATTCCCTTAGTCTCACATAACAAAGCATAAGATTTTCTGTACGGGTCTTAGAGCAAAGCAGTAGCAAAATTACAATGAGAACAAATATTTGAGAACTCATTTAAGGGTTTTAGGTGAAAAAACTGCTCTAAGAGAGGAGATTCTAAACAACACAAACTGAGTCCCTGGAAAGAAAATTGTTAATATTTTCCTCCTCTTTTATTTTAACATTAGTGTTTTGACTATAGATTCAACTCATGCCACAAAGGACAGGACAGGCTTTGATTTTGCCTAATTCAAGTCTTGTTGGGAACAGAAAATAAAATTGGATGCTAAAAAGGTGTCAATATCTTAATGGATGAGAAATGAGTAAGTTCTTCTTGTGCAGGTACCATGTCTTATTCATCTTTATGTCCGCTAAAATGACAAGACCAGCCATTTGTACATGGTAAATGATTGATAAAGGTGTACTGAGCTGAATTATTGAAGACAGGAGAGTCTTGGGATTAGATGTGTGCTCTTAATCTTTTGAGGCAATTGGCAAGGACAACCATGAGGCATTTTGGGGAAAGTGTACTCATTCTTATTTTTGACTATATTCCTGAAGGTTTGTACATGGTTATTTACTCAACATGGCATAAAATCCAAGGACATAGTTCATTTATCTTCTGATTTATTTAAATTGGTCTTAAGGAAAGCTTACTCAGCTTATCTCATTATTAATAGAGAAGTAAAATATTTGGAAAAGAGATACTGGGGCAGGAGAGAGCTAGTTCAAACAGGTAGACTTCTAACATTTTAGTGAGTATGGAGTACTACCAATACTTGGTATTAGCAAGTTACAGAGCAGGTTTTGAAAATAGTCTTGTCTTGGGAGATCCCTGGATGGCTCAGAGGTTTAGTGCCTGCCTTCAGCCCAGGGCGTGGTCCTGGAGTCCCGGGATGGAGTCCCACATCAGGCTCCCTGCATGGAGCCTGCCTCTCTCTGCCTGTGTCTCTGCCTCTCTCTGTGTGTCTCTCATGAATAAATAAATAAATAATCTTAAAAAAAAAAAGGAAAATAGCCTTGTCTTAAAGTAGTGGAATGGACAGATCCGTGATTGGTTGTTTCTGTATCTTCTATCCAGAATTATTTTTCCTCCATTAAAGTTTTGGCTAGTGAATTAGCTGTGCTTCCCACAAAACTGGAAATAGCAGCGTAGGAGTCATGCTTGAGTGAAGTACATAGCAGCATAAGATGGGTGACGCAGACTGAAACATAGTAATCACTTTTCCATTCAGAATTTATTTTAATTGTTCTTAGGAGAGAAAATAGATGTGAAATTTTCTCAGACAAATATGGTTTCTTGGAAATGCAAGTAATTGCTCCTACCGGGTGTGCTCTGGAAGTGCAGTGTTACTTGCCGAGATAGATCATGAGCTGACATTATATTTCCAGGCTGGAGTGCTGGCCTCTATCACAGCCTCAGAGGAAAAAGAGCCAGACTGAATAAAATTGTGAAAGAGCTGACCGTTGAGAATATCACCTTTGTATATAAATTTTAGGTTCTTTAATAACACAGAATGGTCTGTGTACCTTAAAATTCCACATTTTACATTTGCTGAACATGAATTCCCCAAGCAAGTGAGAATGAAGGGATGAATAGCACAAGTTAATTCATTTCTTTATAGTTTTTTTTTTAAGATTTTATATTTATTTATTTATTTATTTATTTATTTATTTATTTATTTGAAACACAGAGAGGAGCAGAGATACTTGGAGAGGGAGAAGAAGGCTTCCTCTGGGGAACCTGATGTAGACTCTGTCCCAGGACCTCAGAATCACGACCTGAGCCAAAGGCAGACACTCAACTACTGAGCCACCCAGGTGCCCTTATTTCTTTATAGCTTATAAGTTGATTTGAGTCATACAAGATGCTGCAATTTACTTTGAGGATCATTTTTATGATCTATCATGACTCTATTCCCTACCCTGGTTTAATACATACAAATGTATGCATTAACAGTACATAAAGTTGTCAAAAATGAATCCCAGGCTTGTAGCACTATTTACTTTTCCTTTTTCCAAGGTCCTTCATTTAGAAGAAAATGAGTAAGGCACAGAGAAACCTGCTGTGGAGTTGGAGGAGGGAAAGTCAGAGGAGTGGAAGGGAGTGTGTAGAGAGACAGAAGATCCTGAAACAATGTGGGCAAGGAGAAGGTGGGGCTCCACTGCCCAGGGAAGGGAAAGCATGATCAGGCCAGCGGTCAGTTTCAAAATATGGGGTGAGGCCACATGGGTTTTCACATATTGCAATAAGTCTTGATCCTGGATGCAGCCAAGAGTAGAATTTTGTTGCGTAAGCTTTCCCTCTAGGATTTTTGGGCAAATCCAGATTTCTATCGTATTTGCTGGGATAAATCCTACGGATTTGCCTGTGGGCAAGGCAGATCACTTGGAAGGGTCTGGAGTGATCCATGGCTGAGGTCAATTTAAGTATTTCTGACAGGACAACAGGTTTATTTCTTCTCACCTAGGTGAGAGAAGAAAAGAACGTCCCTTTTTAATGCAAGATGCATGTGTAAAAAGTTGTTGTTGAAGCAGGAGGCAATTCCTAAAGAGAAGCAAAGCCCAGGTTGACCTTTATGCATCTCTTTTTGGTTTTCTAAAATTCCTGAAGGATCTTTTGGGAAGGAGGGAATAATTATTTAGCTATTTCAGAATCATTAGAGAAAATAATGATGATAATAATAATAACAATAACAATAACATTTAATCAGTGCTACTAGGGGCCCAGGACTAATCTAAGACGTTAACTCCTGACTCCTCTCCACAAACCTGTATAATCAGAAGGTGTGAATAGAGAAAAAAGTCAGGTAGCTGAACAGCTCTGTTTTCTTTTTTAATTTGTTTTGCCTAGAAATTTGGAAGAGGGGATCCCTGGGTGGCGCAGCGGTTTAGCGTCTGCCTTTGGACCAGGGCGCGAACCTGGAGACCCGGGATCGAATCCCACATCGGGCTCCCGGCATGGAGCCTGCTTCTCCCTCTGCCTATGTCTCTGCCTCTCTCTCTCTCTCTCTGTGTGACTATCATAAATAAATTTTAAAAAAAATTTTGGAAGAATCCTTTTCCAAAAATCTGAGAACTCACAGCTTTCTCGGAAGAGGTCCTGGCAAGGTCTAAATGGCACTCCTCTTTCTGAACATTACAAAACATGGTATTTAATATATTACCTGATGTAGTGAACCTGCCAAAGTTTTACTAATGTGCCAGAACATTTACCAGCAAGCTCTTAATTACTAATAACCCCCTCTGGGGTTCGTAGTATCCTAAAGGCAACTCACTCTGTCTCTTTCTTGTCCCTATTTGCTATCTCTATTCTCAACTAAGTGGGACACAGATTTTCTTTCCTCTTTCATTGGAAAGGAAGAAGGATAAGTAGGGTGGCCCTACTTATAGAGATAAGGATAGATAAGGAGAAAGAGAAGAGATAAGGAGAAAGAGAAGACTCTATCAGAGCAAGAGTGGGAAGACCAGAAATTTGGGGCATTTAACTTAAATAGACAGGATTAAGTGATCACATATAGGGAGAGCCTGGGTTGTATTTAGGATGACTTTGGGGACCTCCAAATATGAGGCTGATTTGTGCATTAGCTTCTTACTGCTGTAAAAAGTCACCACAAACTTGGAGCCTTAAGACTCAAATAGGGGCCCCTGGGTGGCTTAGCTGGTTCAACGTCCAACTCTTGATTTTAGCTCAGGTCATAATCTCACGGTTGTGAGATCCGGCCCCATGTTGGGCTCTGTGCTCAGCACAGAGTCTGCTTAAGATTCTATCCCTTTCCCTCTGCCCCTCATGCCCCTCCCCCACCAACCTCACTTGCATTGTCTCTCTTAAAATAAATAAATAAATAAATAAATAAATAAACAAAAATAAAAAATAACTCAAATATATTCTCTTACAGTTCTAGAGATCAGAAGTCCGAAATGAGTCTTATGAGACTAGAATCTAGGTATTGGCAGGGCTAGTTACTTCTGAAGGGTCCACGGGAGAATATGTTCCTTGCCTCTTCTGTCTTCTAGATGCTGCAAGCATTTCTTAGCTTGGGGCTACATTACTCCAATCTCTGTCGCCAGCCTCACTTCACCCTCTTCCTCTTATATAGTCAAATATTCCTCTGTCTCCCTCTTATAAGGATACTTATTACATTTGGTGCCCAAGTAAAAGTGTAGATAATGCAGGATAATCTCTTTAAGACCCTTAATTTAATCACATCTGCAAAAACCCTTTTGCCATATATGGTATCATGTGTAGGTTCCAGGGAATAGGATCTGGATATCTTTGAGGGTCATTGTTCGGGCTACCATTGTTTGGGTATCGAAGACAGCTGATGAACCATCACCTACAGATAACTGCTTTATGATTGGGAGGGTCTAAAGGTCTTAGAGAAGAGTGGTAGGAATATGTTCTTTCCTCCTAGGGAAAATCTGATCAATCCTCAGTATCAGCTGCCAAGTTTTCCCCCAAGTTGACTTAATTCTATCCTTGGAGTCACCTGAGCCAACCCTCTTTTATCATGATCTGGAATGCAAATATGTTTCAAAAGTACTGTCAGGGAAGAGAAACTTTTCCTCTACCCTCTTAAGTTTAGTTATTGAGGGCCTGCAAATTAATCTGACAAAAAGGCTAGCAAGGGGAATAAATAGGTTTAATTACATACGTATGCATGGGAGTTTGCAGAGAAATGTGGCTCAGGGAGGCAGTTAAAATTTGGGGCTCGTATACCATTTTAACAGGGAATGGGGAGAGACAGAGGGACACTTCTGGGAAAACAAATGACTTCTTAGTGGAGAATGGATAAAGACCACTTATGGAAATACAAAGGAAGTTTTTGAAAAATAAATGGGCACTTAGGAAATTATTTGGGAGATATGAGAGTTTCGTGGCAATGCCTCTTTGGGTGTGATGCCAACTTCTATTCTCTAAGAAGAGAAAATTAGAGCCACTCTGGGGAGGGGATTTATGACATTTAAGTTCTTTTGGGAGGCTCTGCTTTTAGGCAGATAAGGGATTTCAGGAACCCAGATGCCTTCAGCTCAAAAATAATTTTTATGCCATGGGAGCTTATTCTGGGCCCTTCAGAGCCTATAGCTATGCAAGATTTGATCCAGCTTGTCCGTCTTTGGCTTAGGGTGTGATCCCAGGGTCCCAGGATCCAGTCCCACAGCGGGCTCTCTGCATGGAGCCTGCTTCTCTTCCTTCTTCCTGTGTCTCTGCCTCTCTCGCTGTCTGTCATAAATAAAATCTTAAAAAAAAAAAAAAGATTTGATCCAACTTGAAATTCTTTACTTTTGAGTCTTTTACATATATCAGATATATGTTCCTTGTTAACACACATTTATGTTACGTGGAGAAAATGAACACAATTTGGGGGCTAATATATCAGCAGTGCCCCTTTTTTTCGAATAAGGAAGATGTATAACAAATTAGGTCGCAGAGGAAGAAAACCAGGGCAGAGGACAGATTATCCTGGAACTGAATCTGTAATCCATCCTCCAGTGTTAGAGAGAGGCCCTTTGTGGGGAGCATCTGTACCAACCTTGTGGACTTGTAGCCTGGATCCTGCTGCTGTCTCCGTCCTCAGGCTGGGCTAAACCCCTCATCATGTCCTCCTTTTTGTCCCTGGTCTGGGTCCATGTCACCACCTAAACTTCCCTGCTTGGGTTTACAGATCTGATCAGCTCTCCTTGCACACTATAGGAATTTTGATGTTAAGTGACTCTGCTGTCTAAACGTGTGTACCCTTAGTTACATGGTTCTCTTGTTTAAACCTTAAAAATATAATTTAATAATCTTAGGAAAAACTTCTGTCTTCCTTTGGGAATAACAGACCAGTGAGTCACCAAAAAGCCTTCTAGGAAAGCATAGGGAGGCAGCTGGGTCCCAGGGCTTGTCATTCACTGGCATGTCTGTTATCTGTGCCCTACAAGTGAGCCAGGGTAGACAGGAAATAGGTGTTTGTGGGTGGAGTACACAAACTTTGAAGCAGGGAAATGGCAAAATAATATGGAAGGGGTCCAGGTAAGGGCTCCTCTGTGGTCGGGGCCACAGTGGTACCAAAAAGTGAAGACTGGCTTCTTCACGCTGCCAGCCCTACCCCAGTGCTCTCCCTGGCCACATTCTAAATCCCAGGCTATGCTTATTGCCTCTTTGACTTTATTGTTCAGCTCTTGAAAGCTGGCTTCCATTACCACCTCTTTACGGTAATGTCAACTCATCAGCTCTCAAAATGACCCTCTCAGGGCGTCTGGGTGGCTCAGTCAATTAAGCGTCCGCCTTCAGCTCAAGTCATGGTCTCAGGGTCCTGGGATCAAGCCCCATGTCAGGCTTTCTGCTCAGTGGGGAGTCTCCCTCTCCCTCTGGGCTCACTCTATCTCTCACTCTCTCTCAAATAAATAAGTAAAATCTTAAAAAAAAAAACCCAAAAAACAAAACACGATGCTCAGCCAGTCTCAGCCTCCTTAAAAAGCATAGAGTACTAATCATTCTCTCCTTCTTTGAGATTGCTAATGGTTACTGGTTGTGTCCCCTCAAAAGATAGGTGAAATCCTAACCCCTACTACCTATGAATGGGACCTTATTTCAACATAGGGTCTTTATAGGGGTAATCAAGTTGATTTGAGATCATTAGGTTGGGCCCTAAGCCACTATGACTGGTGTCCTTAGGAGAAAAGAGACAGAAACACACAGGGAGAAGGCTGTGAGGACGGAGGCAGAGATGGGAGCCAAGGAGGAGCACCATGGATTGCTGGCCACCACCAGGAGCAAGACGAGGCAAGGAAGGATTCTCTCCTACAGGCTTCGGAGAAAGCATGGCCCTGCTGAGCCTTTGGTTTTGAACTTCCAGCCTTCGGATCTGTGAAATGAGAAGTTTCTGTTGTCTGAAGCAGTTTATGGTATTTCGTTACTAGAAAATAAACATACTCATATGTATGTATAACTATTATAATCCTGTGGGGTCCTGGTTCTCTGTCTCCCTTCTGGGGATTTCTCTCTATTCTTCTGGCTTCTCTTCCTCCTCCAGGTGCCTAATGCAAAGTGTTGACTGGGATTTCATACTTCAGTTTTAATTATCTGTTTGCATATCTGGCTCTCTCGCTCATTTCTAAGCTTCAGCCCTCACTTCAACACATGTGAAATGAGTTTCAGACTTTAACTTCAGATCACGTCTAACATTTTTACTTTCCCTGGAACATAATCAGCCTGGATGTCCTATCACCCTCTTGAATTCATCACCTCTAAACTTAAACTAATTTTCAATGACCTCCTGCCCAGTCCCAGACCCTTCTCATTCACCCACCCACCTGACTGCCTCATCCGTCCCTAGCCCAGGCCCCCCTGGTCTAGTCACCCATATCTGGAATCCGGTAGAGTCCTGCTTTGAGCCTTCTCCTTAACCTTACCCAGATGCCAAGTGGAGAGGAGAACTTTAAACAACTCTCATCAATGGAGTCAGCACCCACTAAAGTCTGTGTAACAAACCACACCTAACAACCCTTGCTTATTATACTTTTACCTGTCACCTTCCCATAACTTGCCTCCCCCACTCAGAACCCCTAAATCCTTTTCCTTGGTTTAGCCTAAGATGGTATATAGACCTCCACCATCTGGCTACCTACTGGGGTCTCATTGTGAGATCCTGGGCATACACATGCAATCAAATCTTTTTTTTCTTGCTAATCTGTCTTTTATCAGTTTGATTCAAGGGCTTCAGCCAATGAACTTGAGATGGGTAGAGGGAAAAATAGTTTTTTCCCTCCCCCACCAAGCCTCCGAAAGCTGCTTGCTTCTTCCATCTCTCCATCTCACCCCTCTGTCTTGCACACCAGGCTGTCTGCAAGTGAAGGGGAGCCAGAGAGCAGCCGTGATTGCCTGACGGAGGGGCTGGAGCTGCGTGAGCAGGGATGTGAAGAGGCAGGCATCGTGCCCATCAGGAGGCCGGAGCTCTCCCACCCAGGCTTCCTGAGGAGTGAAAGAGAAAACAGTCAACCAGCCTGGGTGGTTTCCTTGAAGTGTAGCGCTCATCAATCTCTCCTGGGGCCAGAGCCAGGTTTGACAAACTGGAGGTTTGGGGTGGCCTGTCTGTTCTTTGGGGACAAGCTTGGGGAGCTGGAGAAATCAAATCAAGACCTTATGCCCTTTGCAGAGTTGCTTCTTCACAGCTCTGATACTATGCACTCAATCCCCGACTTAAAAATCTGATGATGTCACATTGAAAATGTTGCAATCATCTTCCTTGGATAGTGTCGTCAATGGAGGTGACTCATGTTAGTCTGTCACAGGGTCAATCAAAAGCCTCTTTGTCCCTATTTTTAAAGAAAAATGGGCATAATCTCAATGTACCTCCTACTTATTTCTTAGGGGAGTCTAATGGATCACTTTTTAAATGTAAACTGGATGCGTTTGTAGTAAGCACCACCTGTTTACCTATGTTCTTTGCTATGGCAAATAAATGGAACATCGCCACTGCTTTCTTTGTATATTTCAGAATGTTTCAGGTTTAATAGATTACTCACCCAGGGCTGTGTGTAGAGGTGCACTTGGCACAATTGTTTTCAAATTCAGATGGGTTTGCTTCTGGACACAGGGAAATTTCCCAAGCTTTCTTTTTGCTTTGGATTGGGGAAACTATGTTCCTGAGCCTGGGCATAAAACCCCACTTGCCAAATAAAATCACAAACAGGCAAACAGATAAACACATTTTTTTTAAAGTTAAAAATGAAACAATAGGAAGGCCAGAAGCAATCAAATTTCAGTAATATTTTCAATAAATTAATGGCCTGTGTTCGTGGCAGCAGACACTTGGAAAAGATTGAGCTGACAGATGGGCATACATAAAGCCACAGGAAAACTGGGAAAGATGATAAATATTATCTGCAGGCCATTTCTTATTCCCCTTGTTAATTAGCCATTCTGCTCCTCTTAACAATAGGTAAGCTTATTTTTCTTTTTACTCGGAAATTCTTTCCTTTCATGTTGTTTTCATTCAAATTTTCTCATAGTTCCCTCCTGTGGGTTTTTTTTTTTTTCCCCTACCCCAAATCTACTTCAGATTTCAATCCTGTTTTCTCTTCCACATTTCCTGCAGTGAAGTTTTTGCAGGGGAGAAAGCAAGGACGTTTCCTTTACCTCCTGTCATCTCCCTAACAATTTTCTTGCTGTTAATGTCTAACAACTTCCAGCCCCAGGGAATACAAATTCCTTTCCTTTCCTATAAATTGTTGTGTGCTGTTCTCACTGCCCATCACTAAAAATACAACGCGGCCTTATAGATCTCTTCTCCTTCTCCTTGGCCCTTTTAGAAGAATTTTACAAATGAATTGGTTCTGCCCTGTATCTTTTAATGGCTTATGTTTTCTGATGTCCAGTGTGGGAGCCCAGCAGGGTCGTTTAGTTGAAAGAACATGGTCTTTGGAAACAGCCAGCCCTTGGTTCATATTCTCGCTGCTCATATTCAGGTTTTGTCTCTTATTAACCAGATGACCTTGGGTAAGTTCTTTAGGGCCTCTGAGCCAGTGTCTTCATTACAGTGATTCCTACCATCTGATTTGTTGATGAGTCTCGAGGAGATGTGATACATATATCACCCAGCACCTCCCTTCCCTTCTCTGATAGCAAGATGCCAGAGGGATATGGCCAGTCAAGCGATATCCTTTCTCTTCCTTTTTATTTACAGCTCCCAGGGGGCTGTGGAGAGGACAACAGGATGATACTGGGCTCTCCATTCTGTGCTGCAGCTCAAGAGTGGTGGAAGGTCAAAGAGCTGTAATGAAACTCACTGAGAAATTGCCTAATTTGAATAATTCAGATCTCAGCCAATTGTCATCTCCTTAGAGAAGCCTTCACCAACCAGATGATCAAAAGTAATTCCCCTGGTCATTCTCTAATCATTATCCTGCTTTATCATCATTACGACACTCACCACTATCTAAAATTACTTGCTAATTTGTATGTTTCCTCGTTTATGTTTTGTCTGGTTCCTCCACTGAAATGTAAACTCTCTGACAGCTGGAAAGCTACTTATCTTATTTTCTGTTACAGCCTCATTGCTTAGAGCAGTGTTTGCCATAACTAGGACCCCAATAAATGTTTGTTACCTGAAGATCTCCCTAATGTTGGAAACTACCCCAGGACCCATCAATGAACGAATGCAGCAAAAGATTTCATTTTCACTGGGCTCAACTAATCTCACCTGGTTCGTGTATGTGTCTGCAGGTAGAGTGGGTGTGGGGGGGGGGCGGTTTCTTTATTAGATTCTATTTCCTAGTTTAGCACAGTGATCTACCCAATAGTTTCACACGTCCTCAAGGAGAAGCTGTAGCAGTTAAAAAGTTTTGTTTAGTTCAAGAAACAATCCTTACTCCACCACTGATCATTACTCTCTTTAAAAACTCTTTCTTAGCTTGTCTTCTAGAACACTCTTCTCTTGCAACTCTTCACCTCCCTCACCAGCACCCCACTTCAATAGTCATAGTTGGTTCTTCATCCTCCAACCTTGAATGTCTTCATATCCATCAACATTCACTCTGTAGGTGATTTTTCTAGCCACATGACATCAAGTACCTTCCTATTTTGACAACCCTCACATGTTTATCTTCAGCCTAGACCTTTGAATTCCATACATACATCTCTAACTGCCCAGTGATATCTCCACTTGGATGTTGAAGTTGATTGCATCAATAGCCATACCCTTTGCCCATGAGACTTTACATTTTGTCTCACTAGAGAGGCAACGTTTATTCCCACAACCCCTGCTGATTCTGGACTTAGCTATGTCACTTGCTTTGCCAATAGGATGACGCAGAATTCATGGTGTGCACATTCTATGCCTACTCCTCAAGGTCTGTGTGTGTTTTCACTTATTGTTTCTTGTGGTTCTGCTGTTGCTATGAGAAGTACAAGACCAGGCTAGACCCTGTGGTCTCAGAGAAGGTAGGGGAGGGAAAAATTTTCCTCTACCTTTCTCTATTCTTTTGGCTGGTCTATTGATGAAATTGACATAAAGCAGATTAAAAGGAGAAAAACAAATTTACTTACTTGTATATGGAAGCCTCAGAAGAAATAGGAAGCCCAAGGACAAGTTAGGAAATTGAAGCTTGTATGTCATCCTGAGCTAAGGAATGAGTTAGGGGTCTAGGGGCTCCAAAGCTGAGGAGGGTGATTCACAGGACGATAAGAAAAGCAGCATTTGGTAGTTAGGTGTTTGCCCTATTGTACAGATCTATCTTACAGATAAAAAGTTATCTCTGGTAACAGCTCTCTTTCTTGGCCAGGGCCCCTACCTAAATTCTTTAAGTAGTTAAAGGAGAAGTAAAATTTTTCTTGGACCTGCTGGATCTTGGTTGCTGTCAGTTCAAAAATAATCCACATGCTAAAGCGGCATATATTGGGGTCATGTAATTTGCTCCCCCTTAAGGAGGATGAGAGACTTTAGAGCAGAGCTTCCCAGCTAAGGGGTCTCAGCTAAGCCAGACTAGAGCAGATCCCAAGTTTACTGATCAGTTGTTTATCCTCTTTTGTGAGTGTCTATTCTCATTTTTTGCCCTTTATAAAATTGTGTGATTTGTCCTCATATCTTTGAGTTGTAAGAGTTCTTTATATGTTCTAGATACAAATACTTTGTTAGATAGATGTGTTGTGTATATTTTCTCCTATCCTGTGGCTTGCCATTTTGACTTCTGAATACAAAAGGTTTTAATGTTGATGAAATCCGGTATATCAATTTTTTTTTTCTGGATTGTGCTTTTCCTGTGCTATGAGCTGTTGGGCTTTGAGGTGGCTTGGGATTTAGCACTATCTAACAGAGGCAGAACCCTAATGGGTATCTCAAAATGAATGTGTCCAAAACTGGAGTCCTGATTCTCACATTCTCACCGTCTCTCAAATTTGCTCCTCAGTTGTCCGATTCTCAGAAAATGTGATCCATTCTTCCAGCTGTCAGGCAAGAAACTGGAAGAATGCATCTTCCATTCTCTTCTCTTTATTCTTCTTTTATTCTTCTCTTTCTGTTGTACTCCACATGCAACTATTAGCAAATCCTATTGGAATCCCCCCACCTTTTTTAGATTTTATTTATTTATTCATGAGAGATACAGAGAGAGGCAGAGACACAGGCAGAGGGAGAAGCAGGCTCCATGCAGAGAGCCTGATGCAGGACTCGATCCCGAGACTCCAGGATCACGCTCTGGGCTGAAGGCGGTGCTAAACCGCTGAGCCACCGGGGCTGCCTGAATCCCTTTCAAAATATATCCAGAATCTGACTGACCATGTCTTACCATTTCTATCACTGTCACCCTGGTCCAAGTGGCCATGATTTGTGCCCTGTTTTTTGCAAGTGGCATCCTTGCTCTGCCCACCTCATTGTAATTTATTCTCAACACAGAAGCCAGAGTGATATTTTAAAAATGTTAAGACTGATCTTGTCTATCAACTGCCCAAAATCTTTACAAGGCTTCCTTGTCATTCAGAGTAAAACTCAAAATTCTTATAATAATTTAAAACACCCTAGACTATCTTCCCCCCACATGTCCACTCTCTCTCTCTAATAACATTCACAACCACTCTTCCAGCTGTAATACTATTTTGGGTGTTCCCGTTCTTCTTGCTATTCCTTCAACTCTCTAAGCAAACCCCTGCCTCAGGGCCTTTGCATCTGCTGCCCTCTATAACAGCAGTACTTTCCCCCCACATATTTGTGCCAATAAATTCCTTCATTTCCCTCAGCTCTCTACTCAAATGTCTTTTAGGTTCTGGCATTGTGTACCTTTCTTCTTCTTCTTCTTTTTTTTTCCATAGCACTTCCTACTACCTGATTTATACATTTGTTTGATATTTGTTTTGTTTTTTCATCTCTTTTCCCTCTGTCTTGGCAAACTTTTAGAATATAAGCTGCATAAGGGATGTTATTTAGTTACTGTTGGATCATCAGGGTCTGAAAATTATAGGCAATTTAAGAATTTAGTGATAGAGTATAGCAAACTCCTTAATTTATGAATTTAAAAATTACATTATAGGAGGCATGTGGGTGGCTCAGTCAGTTAAGTGTCCAGCTCAGGTCATGGTCTCAGCACCCACATCAGGCTGTGCACTCAGTGCAGAGTCTGCTTGTCCCTCTCCTTCTGTTCCTCTCCTTGCATGTTCTCTCTCTCTCTCTCTCTCTCTCAAATAAATAAATAAATCTTATTTAAAATTTTAAAAATAAAAATCATATTGTGATTTTAGAAACATAGAAAAATTCTGAATATTCTCTACACTTGGAGAATATATTTACAATGTTGATTTTCTCAAACAGTCTAAATACTCATCAATAGAAGACAACAGGCAAATGTTGGGTTAGGAATCAGCCATTCCAACTGTGTTTTGGAAGGCTTTGAAATAATGACATGAAAAATGCTTCTAAGTAAGTTTTTTTTAATAGAATGAAAAATGGTATATGTTATGGATGCCTGGGTGGCTCAGTGGTTGAGTGTCTGCCTTTGGCTCAGGTTGCGATCCCAGGGTCCTGGGATCCAGCCCCGCATTGGACTCCCTGGGGAGAGCCTGCTTCTCCCTCTGTCTATGTCTCTGCCTCTCCCTCTGTGTCTCTCATAAATAAATAAATAAATAAATAAATAAATAAATAAATAAAATCTTTAAAAAAATCGTATATGTTATAGTAATAATGGAAGAAATAAGGCATAAAAAAAGGAGGGGGAAAAGTACATCATAATTTCAGAAAATGTAGTTCTTAGTAGTGGAATAATAAATTATAAGTTTATTTAAAAGTACTCTAGTCTATTTTCACTTCTGGTGGCAACTCTATCTTTGTTCTTCCGTTTAAAAAAGAATAATATGTTTTCTTCAAACTACAGAAGCCCCCTAATACCTAGATTATTGGTTCTGCTGCCCTCCATTTATTCATTTGCTGTTCACAACCACCTAAGCAGAGGGACCCCGTGGGGGATGAGCAGCATCCCTTGCAGACACAGGTGTTGCAGGCTGGCCTCAGAAGGAAGGCCTTCACCCTCTCAGTTGGGCAGCAGCAACTAAAACAAACACAGACTTCTTTATTCCACCCTAAATCCACCACCCTTCTCAGAGATATAGGAGAAAGTGCTAGGGGTGAATATGGGTTCTGAGCGATCTTTACTCCTGCTTTGTGGACATGATCTGAGATGAAATCCTCCTTCCATTTTCTGAATATGTTCACTGGCCATCCTGGGCTTCAGTGCAATATTCCTTTCCCAATTTCTTTGGCTCCCACCCCCATCCTCTGGGGGCGAACCAGCCCTGGGGAGTATATAAACTTGAAAACATGAGAATAAAAATAGCAATAAAATCTTAATTCATGTACAAAGGTAAATCAAATGTTTAAAACGTTGTCAAGAATCCTGTAATTTCAAAGCAGGTGGGCAGAATGAATATTGCAAAGCTTGTTTACACTATTATAACATGACTTGCCACTTTAGGTGACAAACAGATATACCAACCTGGCTTTGCAGCAACCTCTCAACCATGCTGGTTTTTTATGTGCAATGGAACTCCTACAAGTGAGTTGTTTTTGTTTTGTTTTGTTTTACTATTATGTTATTATTTTAGCATTCACTGTTATTATCATGTAAAATATTTTTACGACCCATAACAATGTCACTTAAGTATTCATAAAATAGCGATGAAAGTACTTGCACTGAAAAATGTGCCCCCAAATCAATAGCTTTTGAAGGGAAGTTATATGTGATAAGATGCCAAGAAGAAGGGCAAACAACCACAATGAAACATGGTGCAGTTAACGTGGGAGATGACATTCTGAAATATTAGATATAACGTTGGGAGCAGGAAAAGCGGGTTTAAAGCAAAAATCTGTTACAACTTGTAAATGTGCTCTGAGAACACATCTGTCTTATTTTATATTTATTCCTTTGAGAAAATCGTTCTTGAATTATGCAGGTTCGAATTACACAAGGTTTTCTGAGATGCATCCTTTGTATGAAATAAGACCTCCCTGCATTTTTATAACCAGAAATAATCCAACTTAAAAAAAAGTCAATGCTGCTTGCTGCTTAAATAAGCAAGTTCTAAGTTGTCTTTTTAATAGGAAAACTACATTTTTAAATTATATAATCTATCAGTTTGAATTGCATAGAAAATCCCCCATGTGCAAAAAGGTGTAAAGGAAATGTTTTTTCGGTGATAAGAATCAGGTAGTTAATATTTCCAAAGCATTTTGGAAATATTATGTTCAGACATATGAAGAGCTAAATTAATTTCCTTGAAATATTTAGGAGAATGCACAGTTATTAATCTAATTCAGCTTCTTGTTAGTGCAAAATTCACTGGAATATTGCAGTGTAATGGTCAGCTGTCGAGATGATTTATGCCTTTTATTATTTTTAAAAGGAGGAATGTTTTTGCATTTTTTTAAATTTCCATGTGATAACCTCAGCAGAATGAAATCCCATTTCTAGTTTCCACTGCACAAGAAAAACAGGTCTGGCTTTTCAAGTTCAGCCCTGTGATTTGTGTGTGTAGTTTCAATTTGTGATGTGTCAGCCAATGAACAGCTGATTTAATAACAGTTAAGAACCTCTACTACGTAGGAACAACTGAAGGGATGTTTCTTTGGATCAATAGGATTGCCTCCTTTTACCATAGAAATAAATCATTGTGCCACGTGGTTGCCAAAATGTGAGGGTTTTTTGGATCAATGACACAAACCTATGTTGTCTTTGGAGAGACTATGAAGTCTTAGTCCATCAATCAATTCAACTTTAATTAAATCTAATTTAATGGACTATTGCCTAGTGAAAAGAACATTTAAAAGGAAATCATAGTTAAAGCACACAAGGCTTTTCTCTTCCCACAATTGGCGAACCCTGTAAAAAGAAGGCGACATCTCACCCGAGCTGGTCTGTGGATGAATTTCCGAGAACGGCTCCTTTTTCCGATGTTCCTCGTCAATCCTTCTCTTTAATTTAGAAAAAAAGAAGCTGTGGGCTGTAGCCAGGGACCCAATTGATCTTTAATTAGACTTTCAATGTTTAAAAATAGAGGTCATCCAGAAACTTCCTCCTTTTCTGCAAGCTCTTTCATGCACCCACATCTTTTTTTTTAATTGTGGTAAACTATATAAATAACATAAAACTTGCCATTTTAAAGTATATTATTCAGTGGAATGAGTTCCATTCCCAAGGTCCTGCAACCACGGCCACTACCTGTTTTCTAAACTTTTTCATCAGAAACTCTGTGCCCATTATTATTTTTTTTAGGAAAATGTTTTTTTTTTAATTTTATTTATTTATTCATAGAGACAGAGAGAGAGAGAGGCAGAGACACAGGCAGAGGGAGAAGCAGGCATCATACAGAGAGCCTGACGTGGGACTCCATCCAGGGTCTCCAGGATCACGCCCTGGGCTGCAGGCGGCATTAAACCGCTGCACCACCGAGGCTGCCCCTCTGTGCACATTAAACAATAAATCCCTGTTCTCTCTTGCCCCAGCCCCTGGTAACCTCAGATCCATTTTCTGTCTCTATGGATTTGCCTATTCTAGGTATTTTTATTTAAGTGAAATCACACAATATTTGTCCTCTTATGACTGGGCATAACGTATTTTAGGTTCACCCAATGTTATAACACGTCTCAGGATTTTTCCTTCCTTTCTAGGCTGAATAGTGTTCCATCAAGTGTCTGTACCACATTTTGTTTATTCATTCATCTGTGGTTGGACGCTTGGATTCTTTGCATCTTTTGACTCTTTGCACAGTTGTATCTTCAGCTTGAGCGTGGCCTCCTAGGAGAAGCATTGCACGACTCTGGACAAAGGCAGAGCCTGCTGCCCCCAAGGACTTGCCGGCCTTTCTAAACCTCCATTTTGGTGGGTTTCACACTGCCTTGTAATTGTATTGAAAAGTCCATCTTCCCCGGGGTGTGGAGAGCTCGTCACAGCACCCGTGTGTCCTGCTGTCCTCTGGTTTCGCCACCGAGTCCTATAGGGAGTGGATGTTCATCAGGGTGTGTTCCTCCCACAGGACGCATCCTCCTCACACATGGCAAATACAGACCAGTGGCCCATTCTGCTCCTCTTCCCCGTCATTCCACACCCCGAGCTTTGTTTGTTTGTTTGTTTGTTTGTTTGTTAGATTGACCGTGACAAACTCCTGGGGTTTTCAGAATTCAGAAGCAGAACTGATAAGGTGAATTTGTAAGAAGGGAAAGAAGAAGGGAAGGCGTTGAAGCTCCCGGGTATGCTGGTGGGAGGCTGAATCTTGACTCGAGGCCCCTGGAGGGCCTAGAGTCAGAACTGGACATGGATGGGACAAAAGGAACATGGCAGAGACAGTCCATTCTGCCACCCAGCAGTCCCACTCTCCCCCAACAGTGTACAATGGTGGGAGGCCATCCCCAGCCAGGGTCTGCGGCACCTGGCTCTCCTGGTTTCCAGGTGGGACCCCAGGACGAATTGTCACCTGTGGGATAGGAGTGGAAGCGAAGTATGTCACTTCCGCACAGACATGGGTGTCTTCTCCTCTCTCTCTCTCTGTCTCTGTCTCTCTCTCTCTGTTATACTGGCTTGAAACAAGAACCCTGCTGTCTAGAGGGCGACGGGCCTGCGCCATAGGGAGCCCGAGTCTCTAACTGGCCTGTGGGGATGGCTGCCCCCCAGACCCCCAGGCCAACTGAACGGCAGTGAGAAGAAAGCTGACGTGTCAGGGTTTCCCCGTCACAGGAGCGAGTGTTACCTTAACCACAGAGACACTATGCACACCCACAAGTCCTGGCAAGCTGGGGACAGCAGGCCTTCCAGAAGGTTCAGCCTCCCCCCACACCAGAGGGAGCGCAGGGGGAGTCACACCCAGTGAGCTTCTGACCCCCTCCCGTGGGGCCTCGGGGCCCAGCCCTCAGCTGTCAGCCGCTTCCGAGACTCGAGGCTGCCCGGAGCCCCCAGCCCCATGCATCCAGAAACTTCCTCCTTTTCTGTAAGCTCTTTCATGCACCCACATCTTTTTTTTTTAATTGTGGTAAACTATATAAATAACATAAAACAGCTGATTTAATAACAGTTAAGAACCTCTACTTCCATGCAGGCCCGGCGGGGAGGGCCTGGGGCGCCCACTTCCCTGGCGCGGGCAGGCCTGCGAACATGGCGGGGTCCTGTCTCTCTTGAGGAGGCCCCGTTAGATGGCGGGCACGACAGGCCATCTCGCTGTAGCTCCCGGAGGGGAACTGGAGTCCGAGAGAGGTGCCTGGGCTGGCCTGGAAGGAGGAACAGCCACACGGCGAAGCCCATGGGGTCACCGGCCGAGCAACGGAGGAGGAGGGCCTCGAGGAGCAGGAGCCGCCCGGCTGGCCACTGGCAAGTAGGCTCGGGTCTCAGTCCCACAGGGGCAAGGAATGAGTTCTGCCCTCAGCCCGAGTGACCTTAGAAGACCGTCAGACCCCAGAGGAGAACAGCAGCCCGGCCAACACCCTGACCTCAGCTGGGGAGACCCTAAGCAGAGGATCTAGTCAGGCTATTCCCGGATTCCCGATTTACCGAAACTGTGAGGTGATAAATTTGTGGTGTTTTCAGTTGAGGAGTTTGTGGAAATTTGTGACACACCAATACGAAACCCAAGATTGTGCCCTTTCTCTGTCCTATAGCCAATGACCAATGTGATCCATCTGGGAATCTAAGGCCTGGCTATCTTGGGCCGAGTTAGAATAATTCTAAAGGGATGATTAGCTCCAGAAGTCCCCATAAGATGGGCTGGGGCTCTGACTGGATGGGCTGGTGGAGGGGTTCTGACACCCAATTCCAGTGTGTGAGGGATTCCCCCCAAACCAACAGGTAATGCTCTGATACCAGCTGGGCACCCTACAACTTCACTCAGTTCTGACACTATCTCCTGGGAGATAGCATCAGATTCCACCGGTTAAGGGTTCAGTTCTACAAGCCTGTCCCCACCCCCTCCTTCAGATGCCAATCACAAGTCCAACCTGTTATCTGTGCTTCCAACTGACTAACTAGAGGTTCCCATACACCACCTTGGGTTTGATTAATTCACTAAAGGAGCTCACAGAACTCTGGAAACCCATTTACTCATCCGATCACCAGTTTATTATTAAAGACTATAACTCAGAAACAGCCAGATGGAAGAGATGCAGAGGGCAGGCATGGGGAAAGGGCCTGGAGCCTCTAGCCTCCCTCTGGGCACATGACTCTCATACTTCCGTGTAGTCACCAACATGGGAGCTTTCGGAACCTATCCCTTTGGGTTCTTATAGAAGCTTAATTAAAAGGCATGATTGATTCAATCTTTGACCGTAAGGGATCAATTCAACCTTCAGCCCCTCTTATCTCTCCAGAAATCAGGAGGAGGGACTGGAAGTTTCAACCTTCTGTCCATCTCTGGTTCCCTTGGCAACCAGTCCCCACCCCTTGGTGGTCCAAAGTCACCTCATTAACATAACAGAAGCACCTTTATTGCCTTCTTCACTCTGGAAATTGCAAGGGTTTTAGGAGCTCTGTGCCAGAAACAGGGACAAAGAACAAATATATATTTCTTATCACAATTTGTATCACATCTTGACTGGTCTTTCTGCCCAATCCTGCTTCTCCTGCTTCCCCATAGGGAGCAACACTGAGAGCTCTCCCTTATAAACCACCTGCACACAAATCTCCATGTTGGACTTTGCATCCTGTGAAACCAAGCAATGACACACGGTGGTATGACAGTAGAGATAGGGGCTGGCGTGGTCCAGAGGACTCAGCAGTGTTTGAACAAAGCTTCGAAGAATGTTAGGATATTTCCTCTCTGTTAGGCAGAGAGGAAAGTAAAGAGCATTTGAGACAGATGGAAGAGCTATGAGAAGACCCAGGGGCAACAAGAAGCCTGGGGCTATCATAAATAAATAAAAATTAAAAAAAAAAAAAGAGATTCACTTGGGTAAACCAGCCTCTGCTCATAACAATGGAAATGTTTCTGGGAGACTTAAGGCTTAGTAGGAACAATGGAGTCTGATGGCCTCCTTTTTATGTGTAGGAGAATTTGGCAGCATTGAAGGATGGATGGGATAGTGTGGGCTGGAAGGGGTGAGACTACTTTTGTAGTTAGGGAAGATGAAAGGCTTGCTCCAACTGAAGTGTGGGGACACATTGGGGAACATGATCAGAGGGACTGGAGAGCCAGGTCAGCCTGAAGAGGCCTGCTAGCTCATGCTAAGGACATAGGACATTATCCTGTACCTCATACTAATGATTAATGGGATGAAATAATGTTGGGGTCCAGGAACGAATGGTCAAGATTTCCTGAGACATCTTCTGTGCAAAAAAAAAAAAAAAAAAGTGTTTTTATTAAAGCACGAGGACAGGACTCATGGGTGGAAAGAATTGCCCTGGGATTGTGACGAGTAACTGGTTATATACTTTCAAGTTGGGAGGGGGTCAGGAATAGTTTAAGTCTTTAAGAAATTTGGAAACAAGGCTTCCAGGACCTTGAGGGGCTAGCTGCTGGTGAGATATGGTCATCTACCACTGTCTAGTAAAACATTAGTGATGAGACCCTTCAGATGTAGATCAGTGGGCCCTATGTTTGGAGGATGATTGCCAACATATATCTTGGGGGATGGATAGAGACAAAAGGAAGTTTCCAAAGGGATTTTTTTATATGTTAAAGTAGACTTAGAGGATCCTGGAGTTTGGACTAATGTCAAGCTAAGATTGCCTTTTACCCCTAGCAAAGCATTAACATTGAGGCAACTGAGCCCCTGGAGGAAGGTCATCACTCTGCTTGTCCCAAGGACTTGTCAGTGAGCTGCAAGTTGTAAAGAAATTTAATTTTTTCTGCATTTCTTTTGCCTTCGTTCTCCACATCAATTAGTATCAATTTATTCACGTTTACCCAAGTATATTGGTTTCTAGGGCTGATGTAACACAGCATCACAGGCTGGATGGTTTGAACAACCAAAATACTTTTTTTCACAGTTCTGGGGCCAAAATTCTAAATTGAGGTTTTGGGAGGGTTGATGTCTTCTGAGGCTTCTCCCTGTGACTTGTAGATGGTGATCTTCTCTCTGTGTCTTCACATGGTCTCTCTGTGTGTTTGAGTCCAACTCTTTTCTCCTTATAAGGACAACAGTCATATTGGATTAGGGCCCATCCCAATAACCTTATTTTTAAAAATATTTTATTTATTTATTCATGAGAGACACACATACACACAGAGGCAGAGACATAGGCAAAGGGAGAAGCCGACTCCCTGCAAAGAGCCCAATGCGAAGAGCCAAAGGCAGATGCTCAACCACAGAATCACCCAGGTGTCCCCCAATGACCTTATTTTTACTTAATCACCACCTTAAAGTCCTCATCTACAGTCAACATCTGCATATGAATTTTGGAAGGACACAATTCAGCCCATAATACCAGGAGGGTAGGCTTTTAGATTGTTGCAATCATGAAAATGCAAATCATGTAGGAGTTGGGGGATGGATTTGGTATATATTTCAGAATTATTTCTGTCTTCAACTCACATCTTTCATCAATGGCTGCAAAGGCATGACATGGGCTGAGCAGAGCATCAAGCTCCTAGGGGCACTGTAAGGAGACAGGCATTAGGGGGCAGCATACTGGGCAAGCGATGATGGGAAAAGTTTGGCTCAATCAGCTTTTGTGTAAGCTACTGATCCAGGTGGGTAGTGGAGTGGCAAGTCAAGTGTGTTCTCTACTCATCTTTCCTTCCTATAACTACTCATTATAGCTTCTTCTTCCTATGGTGGACTGTAGAAATGTCCATCTCAGCCCCAAGTCATTAACTGAACATTTGAAACATTAATAGGATCGAACATTAATTGAACATTTACATCTTGGAAAATATAAACTTTGGAAAACATCCATGGTGCGTAATTTTGTAAAGTTCAAATTTTGTAGGTTCACGGAGAACCCGGCCAACAATTCCAACCATTTTATTATAATAATAGATCAAATTTTATGTAAAAGTACAGTAAATGGTCAGGGCTCAGTTTTTGCTCTGTGACCCTGGACACAACGCCATAAAGCAGATTATTGCAGAAGACATGGTCAATCTTAAATGATTTGGAGGTTATATTCTTGTTCCAAAGAAATTATGGACCAAACTAAGAATATATAATACATGTAAAGCCACAATATCTATAAACCTTTGGTATAATCATATGAGTAGTAAAATTATACTAGAGGTCATAAAATACACATAAATGTACTCTATATTGATTATAAAATAGGTACAAATGTGTTCTAGAGCGCTTGTATATGTTTTACTAAAAATATAACTTTACCATATCATCAATTTGACTCATTTCTAATATGCTAACTATACTAAACCTATAATTAGCATTAAATTTGTTTAGCTTATAATTCTGAGGTGACTTTAAGTTGTGCTTTGAATAACCTATCTCTCGATAACACTGTTCAGGGCAGGTGGAACTGTCAGTTTTGTTTTTATTCCAACAAAGCTATCCCTTCGCAGTTAACCAAGGAAGTATTATATTCATGGTGACTCCCCAAAGTTGGATTGTTTTCACTGGAGCAATTTTATATATATAAAGACAGTCTCTATATGAATTTTGATTTTGAGATCAGCTGTTCAATCGAGTCCATTCCTGTTGTCCCTCTTTATTGCCTCTCTGACTTCCAACATCAAGTGTCATCCAAGTGTTATTTTTTCTTTTTGAATGCCCCAAAGCATACCTGCTCCCTATTTCTGAAACCTCCTTTCAATGTGTGTCTCATGGGGGTAGTGGATAAGGCACAGGGAGTCCTTTTCCCGCCTTGGAGCCTGAGGTTGGGAGAGCTCCCTCCCTGCCCTTTGACAACCAGTCTGAGGGATGGGACTCAGCCCTGGGGTCTCCATCCCCCTCTGCTTAACTGCTGGACATGGATGGTCTCACCTGGAAAGAAGTAGATCTCGTTTTCCCTTAGAAGTCCTGCACCTGGCACAGAGTGTCTGCTTACTCTCGTGCCCTTTGTGGAATGAATGGATTCTTCCTTCCATGGTCTACAACCAGAAAGTCAATTTCCTTAGCTATTGAATCTGGAGAGGTTCTAGAAGAGTGAGGTCTAAACAAGGAGCTCACAGATTAGAATTCCAGGGACACTGCCATATGTTCATTAGGTTGTTTCAGAGTTGAATCTTAGGCTCTACCACACTTGCAAAATTCATCAGAACTGGAATTATATAGAACAGGATACATTTATTAATTTACACCATGCCATTAGTGCAGCTGCCTGCAAATGGCATTCCCTTCTTAGGTATTTCCCAGGTAGCTAAATTCAGATCAGAACACCGCTGGGTGAATGTATAATTAGACTCCAAAGGGAGCTGTCAGTCCCTAAGGGATATTTCTAACAAGCTATGGTAAGCTTAACAGAAATACCGTTTTTTCTCTCTGGGGAGAAAGAATATTTCTGCTCAGCAGTTGTCTGAGAGAAGATAGTGCAGCAGCCAAAGCTTGATCTGGGGGCTTACAGTCTTCGTGTTATATGTGTTTAATTTTTTCAACGTTCTGCCCTCCCTGAATTTAGAAAGCTATACTGCTCACAGAAATATCCTCTCATGGTTATTTATTTATTTATTTATTTATTTATTTATTTATTTATTTATTTTAGATCATGGTAATTTTTACCTTAGTATGAATTCAGATCTGTTCATTGTCTTTCTAAGGCATTTTACATTTTGAAGCTCAGCTTAGAATATGGATGCCAAATGTTGCTTCCTGTAGAAGAAAATTCAAGGATCAGGGATCATGGGGTGGGGGTGTGTTTTGGTCAGAGGGCAGTTTGTAAGTGTCAACTCATGTAGGGAGTTGCCATTTTTGCTTTAAAGATCCAGGACTGTGCGGAGTTATGTTAACTGTTGGGTGCGTTTTCTGGAAGAAACTCTGACATTGTGCGTCAGCTATGTTTCTCTCTCTCTCTCTCTCTTTTTAAGATTTTAGTTATTTATTCATGATAGACACACAGGGAGAGGCAGAGACACAGGCAGAGGGAGAAGCAGGATCCCTGCAGGGAGCCCGATGTGGGACTCAATCTGGGGTCTCCAGGATCACACCCTGGGCTGAAGGCAGAAGCTCAACTGCTGAGCCACCCGGGCACCCCAGCTATGTTCTTCTAAACTCAACGAGGACAGTCACTCATTTTTGCCTCTTGGCTCTTCAAATTCCTAAGTACATTTCCACACTGGGCCTCTTTCCCCTCTCTAGAAAACTCTTTTGCCAAGTACCCATAGGACTTTCTCACTTCTTTCAAATCTGTGCTCAGCATCTCCTCACCATCCATCTAAAATGGTGGCCCATCACTCTATAACCTTATCCTGCTTTCCTTTATTCATAGTAGTTATTATAGTCCTGCCAGTACAGTATACATTTAGTGATTTATTATCTATCTTTCTTGTGTGTTAGCTTTTCTTGTTGTTTACCTCTGATTCAGCCTGGCACATAGTAAGCTCTCAGCAAACAGGTGTTAAACAGGTGGATGAATTAATGAATGTATTAACCCCAGGCTTGGAGGTTATTTCTCCTGCATTATTTTGTCAGCTTGGTCCATTCTTTTCTTTGTTATTCTCTTCCCCCTTCCTTCTTATTTTTCTTCCTAAAGTAAGCCCTTCCTGGGTCATGGAAATCCTCTAGTGGAAAAGATTCCTTCTAGAATGATTTGGTCCGCTATTGTGGACCAACAGTGTTCTCTGTGAATTCTCGCTGTCCTCTTTTCCAGATGATGGTGATCTTTTCTGCTAGTGTGTTCTCCATATTTTAGGACCTGTCACTCTCCGTTTATTGATTATAGCATCAGTCTTCCCATCTGCCCTGAAGGATGACAATAGTGAACAGACTGAGCTCATAGAGATGACAGTTAGTGGCTTTGTCTCCTGCAGCCCCAATGTCTGGCACACTGAAGGCATTTAGTAAATATCTGTCGAATGAGTGGCTATGAGTGAATGATAGGACACTGGATTAGAAGGCATCTAGAGAAAAAAAAATAGAAGGCATCTAGATAAGGCACTTTAGGGGCAAAATGTGTGGAAAAGCCAAATGCCGAGCAAACTAACTTTTGTAATGTTATAGATAAGATTCATTTTCTTTCCCTAATGCAAGATCCTTTTTCTACTGCCCTTATTTAGACAGAAGGGGAAATGAGAACAAATGTACCAAATCATTGTTTTATATCTGATCATTAATTATCATTTATCCAAAAATACAAGCGTGGTAATTTAGTTTCAGGATTACTGTCATGATAGCTAATCAGGAAATGTATATATAATAATAATGTCACTTTCTCCCCCAAGTTTATTACTTTTAGAATAACTGCTGTACATTTATATGTTAAAAATTTTAGAAGATATCCAGTGGAACATTAACTCTCTCTCACCCTGTGTTGTAGTTTCTGGGTTACAACCCCTAGATAATTCCCAGTTTCCCAGTTTAGCATAGTTTGTATGCTATAAATAGTAGCATACAATACTCATTGTTCTTCATGTTTATATTTCTATTTAACATAGAATTTTGAGATAATTCCATTTTACTGCATGGAGAGCTGCCTCTGTCTTTATTTTTTTTTTTAATTTTTATTTATTTATGATAGTCACACAGAGAGAGAGAGAGAGAGGCAGAGACACAGGCAGAGGGAGAAGCAGGCTCCATGCACCGGGAGCCCGACGTGGGACTTGATCCCGGGTCTCCAGGATCGCGCCCTGGGCCAAAGGCAGGCGCCAAACCACTGCGCCACCCAGGGATACCCTGTTTGTAGTTTTGACAGATAATGCCAAATTGTCTTTCTTGAAAGTTGTACCATTTCCACTCTTTCCTGTAATCCTGGTCTTTGTTGATTTGGTGATAAGTCTCATTATTGGTATGAGTGTTGCTATTCGTTTATATCTTCAAACAGTGCATTATTAAACTTTTTGATAACCTGCCAGTCTTTTAGGTGAGGAAACACCCTCACTGCCATTTTAATTTTCATTTCCCTCTCTCTGAGGGAGGCTGAACATCTTTCCAAAGGTTTAGGATTCATTGGTATTGGGGTACCTGGGTGGCCCAGTGGGTTCTGGCTCAGGTCGTGATCTCAAAGTCCTGGAATTGAGCCCCTTGTTGGGCTCCGAGCTCAGTAGGGAGTCTCTTTGAGGATTCTCTCTCCCTCTGCCCCCTCCCCCCCTTTCTTTCTCTCTAAAATAAACACATCTTTTTTAGGGACACCTGGGTGGCACCATCAGTTAAGCATCTGCCTGTGGCTCAGGTCATGACCTGAGCCACAGGGTCCTGGGATGGGAGCCCTGCATCGGGGTCCCTGCTCTGTGGGGAGTCTGCTTCTGCTTCTGCCTCTGCCCCTGCTTGTTCTCTCTCTCTCTCTCTTTCTCAAATAAATAAAAGCCCCTGACATGGTCATTATTATTGCCGATGGTAGTTGACTTGGGTTAAGGCACTGGAAAAAATTGCATCAAATTAAACTTTAAGCACTTAAAGCAAATGTTGCTGTTTCTAAAAGTGAAGATGGATTTAGAAAGATACCTACAATAATATTTAGATTCTTCAAGCAATAACTGACAATTACACTTACTGCCAGGGCCTAAATGTTCAATTCATGCATATTGAAAACTTGAGGAGATCTGAGATGATCTAGTTCTACTCTCCCAGCTTACAAATAGAAAACTAAGGACAAGAAAACTTGGTCCTTTGGCTACAACTAACAGGAAGCCAGCCTGAGGCTGGCTTGAACAATTAAAAGAAAATATATTGGCATACTTGAAAAAAAGTCCAGAGTCCATGTAGGTTTAGGGCCTAGCTGATCCACGAGCAGCTTTAGGGAGCCAGGTTATTTCCCACTGAAGGGTGGCTGTCAGTACCGATCTGGGGCTGCTGATTGCTTGTTCTCCTCCAATAGTAGAAAGAGAATGCTACTTCGGTAAAGCCTCTTAGAAGCATGAGGACAAACATTACTGGAAGTTGACAACAAACCTCTTCTTATAGCTCATTGGCCCTTGCTCAAAGTCACAGAATCACTTCTGAGCCAATCGTTGAAGAGGGACATCTCACCTTCAGTCCAGTCAGGACCACACCTGCAGCCGGGGTCAGGTCAGCCTCTAGTGAAGTGGGTGGACTGATGGAGAGGGGCTGGGCATCCAAACAAAACCAGAAGTCCTGCTATGTGTAATATCGTGTAAAATAGCATTATTAAATGCCTTCATTGTTTTAATTTAGATAGCATTCCAAATAAAATGCTATACTTGAAACCTGTATCAGTCAGGGTTCTCCAGAGAAACAGAACCAATAGTATATATGAACATATGCCACATATACACACATACACAGAATGGTTTTTAAAAATTGGCTCCATTGTCATGGGGCCTGGCAAGTCTGAAATCTGTTGGGCAGACCGGAATGCCAGGTACACTGTTTTAGTTTGAAAAGCTAATGGGCTTTATTAAACAATTCAAGAATTGGGCAGCATCCTCTCTCCCAAGAAGACGGGAGCCCGAGAGAGGTCTTGAGGCAGGATTCCTTCTACAGTTAAACCTCAGTGTTTGTTCTCAAGACCTTCCCCTGATTGGAGGAGCCCACCCACATTACCAAGAACGATCCCCTTTACTCAAAGTCAACTGACTGTACATCTTAATTACATCTACAAAATACCTTCACAGCAGCATCTAGACTAGTGTTTGCCCAAGCTACCATAGCTACGTAAAATTGACGCATAAAATTAACCATCACATAATCTTTATTCTTCAATCTTATTTCCCTTAATGTTTCTAGTTTCAGATCTCCTTGGAGTGGGTGGTGTTGGTGCGAATTCAGAAACACAAACCTATGGAGAGTGTGACCACAATGAAACCACATGAATCATTGTTTTTCCTACTAACCCATAACATCCATAGAGATGTCTCCAGAAAGAGATGGACTTGGCCCAATTCTACGCTGTTCCACTTACACTCTAATTCAGAATTAATCTACGGTGTTCTGCTGTGGGGAGGGAACTGGCGAGAGACTTTCTTTCGTGTCCACAGGAACAGCAAGGCAATCCAGGAAGCAGCAAGGTGCCAATGTTTGGCACCTAGGCTCAGCAAATAAAGGTTTAAAAAAAGTTAGGGTTTAACAATGGGCTCTACCTGAGTCAGCCTCTGGCTGCTAAGCCACTGATTCGATGATGATGATCCACTCATCTGACAGCACCTATCAATATATATAGTATGTTTGAGGCATGTGTCTTGATAAATATTCTGGAGCAAGTTATGGGCGTTTAGCTCAAACATCTCTCAGACTATTTTAGATCTACTTGGGGTGTTAGTATATGGTTATTAGATTGTTTTAAAACTTTTTCATAAGCTAACTTTTTTTTCTTTACGAAAAAGGATAATTTTGGTGTGCTGGTCATTTTTGTTTTTACGTGCTGTGATAGCTTTTGTTCATCTCAAAGTTTAGGAAAAGTTTAGGCTGTTTCTATCACAAAAATCACTCCAATCCAGCGGCCAATCCCAAATCATGGGATCAGTAACTCTTAGGAGGCAAAACCAAACAAAACAGTTCTTCATTAATGCCAAGGGGTAGTTGTTGTGGTTTTACAGATTTATTTATTTATTTGAAAGAGAGAGAGAGGGTGCAGGGCGGGTGGGGAGGGGCACACTCCACACTGAGCCTGCAGCAGACTGCAGGGCTGGATCCCAGGACCCTGAGATCATGACCTGAACCAAAATCAAGAGTCAGTTGTCAATCGTCTGAGCCACCCTGGAGCCCCTCTAAGGGGTGGTTTTGAATGAAAAACTCGTGACTGTCAGTGTTTCATCCTGCCTTATCTTAAAACTTTCTTCTAATTCCTTGAAGGCAAATAACACAGGGTGGTGGTGAGAATTGTTTACACGAGGGTGTGGCCAGAACAAAGGAACTTTGAGGAACAGCTATACCTTAGGGTCATTTAGGAATTCTTGCCTGGTGCAGAGCCAACCTGATTAGTTTCCTTTCTTCAGGTATTTTAACAATTAACTATGAAAACAAAAATAAATGAAAGATGACTGTTTTCCCTTTCTGGTCGTGTTTCAGATTTGGAAGCCCCTTGCTTTTCTCCTGTAGGCCCCCTTCGCATCACACGGGATGTCCCTGGGATGGGACTTGGCGTCCTGCTCTGCCAATTTGTTACCACCTTATTTTAAGCCGGGGACAGGGGAGACCTCTCTGTCAAGGCTAGAGAAACTGTTTCCACCTCTTGATGGATCTGTTTCTTTCCTGTAGACAGTCTCCCAATAGTGGGAGAATTTTCTAGGGATTATTGTCCTTAGAGGGCACATTGTTTTTGCACATCTATCCTGGCTCCTTTAAGACAGATCAAATGTTGGAAGTTGGGCAGAGAAGGGAGCAGCGGAGGAGGAGAGGCGCCCTCCTGTGTCTGAAAAGAAGCCTGTGCGGGGAGGAAACGTTCTCTCTGCACGTCTCCTTGCCCACCGCTGAAAACCACCTCTGCTGCTTTCCCACCTTGACCTTGCCTTTCCCAGAGGGAAGAATGATGTGCCTTGGGGAAGAAAAAGAAGAGCTAAGGACTTTTCTCTGTTTTCGCTTGTGGACACTGCCCCCTCTCTCCACTTCACCTTCTGCCCCCCAACTGGCTGAGCCAAACGCCGCCCCCCAACACCTCTCCTCCCCACCTCCGCCTTTGAGCCTTCTTGTCCCTGAAAGGTCTTGCATTTCATTTTGCCTCCCAGTGAAATACATGGTTCGTTAGTCTGCCTTCGCCACCACGCTGTATTTCCCAGACGACGTGGGGCACAGCCTTGTTGCACCTGTAGCCCACCTCGCGTATTCTATACGGTATGTGCTGAAAGTGGGTTCTTAGCACACTGAGCGGCAAAAAGGGAATTTCTTGGTCATCTGGGAAGGCTTCTGTGTAATTGGCTGATTGCAATTTAGGACTGTTATGTGAGCCAGAAGCAGCAGGCTGATTTTAAATGTTGGTTCTATCGGCCTCTTCAATGGACTTAGATTTTACAAAATGTCCTAGCTCACATGGTTCCATTAGAAACACGAGTTTCAATTTTTAAAACAGCTGAGTGAATTAGGGTGGCTGTTACTGTCCTTAGTGTTTAAATAAGGAAAATGTTCAGAAAGTGCAAGTGACTTGCCTAAGGTTGTCTGGACAGTCAATCGCAGCTTGCACCCTCTTCTTTTTGCCTTTTTTATTCCAGACCTCTGACATTCTCAAGTCACCTTTTTGGGATTCTTGCTAGCTGGGTAAGTAAGTGATCTCTACATACTTGCCTGGGGTCTTTAGTGAGTTGGGATAGTTGGGGACCCATCGACTTGGGTCCAGTCCCCAGCTGGCTGGTGGCTTGCTGAGCATATGACATCTAGAAAGTCATTAACCTGTATCTACATCTCAGTTCCTTCATCCTGAAAATAAAGATGACAGTAGATGCCAGCTGCCACGAATGGTGTGAAGATTAATGAGATGATGCAGGGAAGCGCCCTGAGCTTCTGGGATGAAAGGCTTAGCAGAAACACAAAGTCTAATTATAACTTCTTAACAGTTTCAAAGGAGCCTCTGGGAAGGCTAGTTCTTGCTTCTAAATCTGGACAGGATGCTTGTCTGGGATGCATGCTTTTCTCGCTATGGAAGTCCCAGCCATCTCCTGCTTCTGGTGATCTTAACAGCTCTGCTCCAAGGGTAGTGCTTGGTGGACCCCCAGATCTCATTAACAATAGAAGTTAGGCACCTGCAAAGGCACTGCCCTCATCTTCCAGGCTTGCAGGAAGCAACACGGACAACCTATCTTGGCTAGGGGTCTCTTCTTTTTGGGGAATTTGGGCACAGTCCCTAATTTAAGGACTGGAATGTCACATGGATCAACAAGAATATAAGACATCTGCCGGGACCTCCCAGGACAGATTTTTCCTGTCTAGTAAGGGGAAGGTACATTAAAACACCTGACCTAGCCCTGTCCTCAGCTTCCTGCCTTTGAACGCAGTGTGAGATTTGCTCCTTGGAGCTTCTGTTGCTGTCTTATGACCTGCGGATTGCAGCAGTGTTGGCCCTGACACCACTGAGTCACCGAGGCAACACGGAGTTCTTGTTGGTGAGAAAAAGAAATTTTTGCTTAGGCCCCCATTAATATGCTTTTCTGCTACTTAGAGACAAATGCTCTGAACTGATCCATAGCTGGTCCACTGTAGTGTGGGTCTGGTGCGGGTATAGTTGTGGGTCTCTGACCTGGAACATTACCCTACAGGTTTGGAACACTGAATTTTACACAGAAAAGCTTTGGCTTTGCTCATTTCTACCTCACTTTGACTTCTTTCCCCCTGCTACTGGTCAATCTATCCTGATTATAGGAATGAAATCAAGGGGATCCCTGGGTGGCGCAGCGGTTTGGCGCCTGCCTTTGGCCCAGGGCCCGATCCTGGAGACCCGGGATCGAGTCCCACGTCGGGCTCCCAGGTGCATGGAGCCTGCTTCTCCCTCTGCCTGTGTCTCTGCCTCTCTCTCTCTCTCTCTCTGTGACTATCATAAACAGATAAAAAAAAAAAATTAAAAAAAAAAAAAAAAGGAATGAAATCAGGGCTAGCGCCAGCTTCCAAACAATAAAAAAGTGAGTGTTGCCTTTGCTCTCCTTATTTATTTTCTTATTTGAGGGAGAGAGAGAGAGAGAGAGAGAGAGAAAGAGAAAGAGAGAGAGAGCTGGGAGGGGAGGTGAGTGTGGAGTGGGAAGAGCAGAGGGAGAGGGAGACAGAATCTTAAGCAGGCTCTATGCTCAGCACAGAGCTGGACTTGGGGCTCAATCTCACAACCCTGAGATCCTGACCTGAGCCGAAATCAAAAGTTGGATGCTTAATGGGCTGTGCCACCCAGGCACCCCTGCTCTCCGCATTTCTCAGCTTCCTCAGCCAGATATCCAGAGCCCCCAATGTCTCTGATATCCCTCTGCTTCTCACCCCCACCACTGTGTCCATTGTGGTGCCCCTTCCCTGTGTGCAAATTCCCTTCTCTCATGTCCTACTTCTTCAAAGCCACGATTGGTCTTGGTTTCATGTGTCACCTTCGCAGGTGGCACTGGCATTTTCACATAGTGGGGAAAATTCCAGGCACAGTTATGAAGGAGCCAGCTAGGGGTTGGCATCTTCTCACTGCCCTTTCCTGTTTTCTTCTGTCCTCTACTCATACACAACTTCAAGGGTCTAGTGTCTTCTTGCTGTTCAACAGGGCACCATTCTTAATTCTAAAGGGCTCAGCATCTTATTTCTGAAATGGAGATAGCAATGTCACATCTGATCAGGGATCATGGATTCTATCGTCTCCTCTCTGCATCCTCTCTGGCTCTGTATTCCGTGACAACCTGGGCACCACCAGAACCCTTCTCCCCCAGCTTTATAGAAATTACATCACCCCAGTGCCCTGATCAATGCTGCAATGGGAAAAGATGTCTTCATGTGGAGAGCTTGTCTCCTTCAGGTGTCTTGCATTTTCCGAGAGGATCTGGGGGTGGAGGGGAATGATGGTGAGTTTGAGACCCATTCTGGAACCCAAAGTAGACAGTCAGCTATTTCACCTTGGTGACCAGTCAGGTCCCAAAATGGGTACAGGAACATCCATAGTTTACCTTTCACCTGATTTTCCCGTTTCAGATCTAAGTGTGGATCAGGGCACCAAGAATTTGCTAAGGCCTTTAGCATTTAGTGACTAGCAGTGGAAGGGAAATAAGAAGATGAACTGCTTGTCATAGAACCTCTAAAGTAAATATAGATTTCCTTGCCACCTCTGGGGAAGGGGGCCATTTCCCTGAGACCTGTAGTAAGCCAGCAGATACCTGGAGATGCTTGAGGGAGTGGTAAAGCATCCGAGCTCATTAAGACCTCTCCCAAATGCCACAAACTGGAAAGATTAATGGTGAAAGGGATGCTCTAAAGACCATTTGTTTGCCTGTAAGGGACATGGTTTCAAGTGGTAAAGTTGACTGGAGATTCTCTCAGGCATTAAGTGGTTTGGGGGGAAGACCTTCACTTGGCTTTCTCTGTGTGTGAGACAGAACTCTGTGTGTTGGTGGCATTTTAATACGATGAAACTCAGTCCTCACGAGATTGAAATGTGCTGGTTCTTCAGGTAATTAGGACTCCTTCCCAGCCAGAATGAGAAAATTGGCTTTACCTTAGGCTTGGAAAGAAAGTTGAGTGTATATGGAAGCCAGCAGATATCTTACCTGTGAGCCAACTCATGAACACAAATAACAAATGAATAAACAGAAATTCTGTTGAGGGATGAGGCATGAGTCCACTATCATTGATGAGTTGGCCATATGCACATGGAATCCCATTTTGTTCAGATTAGCTTTTGCTTTTGCCTCTTAAATCTCAGGTTTCTTGTTCTGCCCTTAGTGATTAATGATCTGTTACTTCAAGCACCCTAAGCCTGGCTCTGGTGATTGGCTGATCCTTAGCTTGACTCGGTATAATAATTGATGAAAATGGCATTAATGGACCATGGAATAGTTGGCACTATGTGTGGATGGACTGATTTAGATTGGCTACCAAAGTGATCCAGTTTATTGTTTGGTAATTGGCCATGAAGGGAGCCAACACTAACAGGCAGTAATTCAGTTGTCTTAAATCACTGTTTAGCATGAGATGAGAGGTGCAGTAAGGAGGGATATCCAATATTTGTTCTGTAATTTTCTAAACAAATATTTTGGACAGCCGAGTGCTGTGCTAGGTTCTGAGAAGGTCTTGGAGGAGGAGTAAAGGATGAACAAGACATTGTTTGACAGGGTTTATTTGGTAAAAGAAGGGTCTAGGCCTCATGTCCATTTTTACTCCACTCAGGAAGAGGCCTGAAAAGCATCACAGTTTAAAATACAGGTATGTGCAGAGCCACTGTGTAAAGACTCACCATAAAAATGCCAAGGAGACTGAGGAATGGTAGAAAGTATAGTTAAGGTCACTGTATTCATTTTCTAGTGCTGCCCTGACCAAGTGCCTATTAGTGGGTGGCAGAAAGCGTCCGGAATTTATTCTTTCACAGTTCTGGAGGCTAGAAGTTCTTAATCAAGGTATTGGCAGGATTAGTTCCTTTTTGGGGGTTCAAAAGGAGTATCTGTTCTTGCTTCTCTTCTAGCATCTGGTGGTTGCCAGTAATCCTCGGTATTCCTTGTCTTATGGCTGTATGGTCACATGGTTATATTGCCTTTGTGTCTGTCCATTTCTGGGTGCTGTGCTGTTTTATACCTTTAGTCTTGAAAATGTGTACTGCTCGTTTTGAGGAAAAATGAAAGAAGGTGAAATGAAATGGTTAATGAAATCCATTCTTATTCATGGAAGAAAACAACAGGGAACATGCACTGTATTCTTGATCAGCCCTCATATGTCATCGTTCTAGTTGTAGCAGGTATACCAGTTGGTTAGTTTCTCTTCTCAAGAGAAATGAACAACTTTGTGTTTTTTCTTTTTAATATTTTATTTATTTATTCGACAGAGAGAAAAAGAGAGAGCACAAGCAGGGAGAAGGGCAGAGGGACAGGGAGAAGCAGACTGCTGAGTAGGGCAGGAAGCCCAATGCGGGGCTGGATCCCAGGGCCCTGGGATCATGACCTGAGCTGAAGGCAGATGCTTAACCAACTGAGTCACCCAGGTTCCCCAACAATTTTTATTGTTGTAGTAGTCAGGATAGGCTAATTTATACTGTACCGATAAGTAACTCTGAAATCTCAGTGGCTTAATACTACAAAAGTTGATGTCCCTGTCATGGGACAGCTTTCATTTCTGTCTCTGGCTACAAGCCAGCCACCCAGGGACCTAAGCAGACAGAGGCTCCATCTTGACATAGACTTTAAAAATCACTGTAGCAGGGACAAGGAATGCAGCAAATCCTACATCGGCTGTTAAGGCTCCTGCGCATGTTTCATTAGCTCACTGCAGTCTCATGGCCAGGTCTAACTATGAAAGGTGGAGAAGTGCAGACCTACTGTGTGTCTGCCGGGAGGAGAAGTAGAGTATATGTGAACCTCCTCTCCCACGTGGAGTTGCAGCTTCCTTTCTTTAGCTCTGCACTTACTACATATTGCCATCACCATTCCTTTCACTCTGGAGAGGGAGAACATACTCCCCCATGGTGCGGAACTTGAAACAAAGAACCGAGTATGCTGTTGAGCCAACTCTTAGGACACAGCCCTGGGTAATAATGCCATTTGTAAGCAACGACTTAAAAGCTGAAGGACAAAGGATTTGTAGTCATCCCTCGAATTGTCTTATGATTACTATTTAATAATTTAGGATCCCAAGTATGCTGGTTAATACAGAAGATATAAAAATAACCTATCTTCTCAAGCTTGCTATTTATCTAGTTTATCCATCTAGGCCTTATTGGAAAACTCGGCCAAGGAAGGTCAAGTAATACAATTAATGTGACCCTCATTTAGATGGTCATGTTTCTCCTGTGCTAACGTTTTTGAGCCTAGTCTCTATTTGGTTGGTGGGAGCCTGTAGGGACTTCTTCTATGCTGTGATTTCCTATTTCTGCGACCTGAAATTTTTTTGTAGGGGTTTCTTTTTTTCTCTTCGAGATAAAATGTGAGAGCCCCATCATTTTCTTTTCCCTCATAAGAAAAGTGTTTAGACAGGAGGGCAACAGACCAATGAAGGTGATGCTAAAGGATAGTCCCTAATCAAGTTCTTTTTTTTTTTTTTAAGATTTTATTTATTTATTCATGAGGGACACAGAGAGAAAGGCAGAGACAAAGGCAGAGGGAGAAGCAGGCTCCCCTCAGGGAGCCCTCTGTAGGACTTGATCCCAGGACCCCAGGATCACAACCTGAGCCAAGGGCAGTCGCTCAACTGCTGAGCCACCCAGGTGCCCCACCAAGTTCTTTTTTTAATTGAGCCTCATGTGTACCTGTGAACTCCAACAGTGAGGAGGACATGGAAATGAAAGGAGAAGAAACAAGCATGCAACTTCCCTTTCAAGAAAAAAAACTGTCTTTTGCCCCCCCCGACCCCCAAACAGAGAAATTATACTAGAGCAATTTCCACTTGTGCTGTTGTACGTTTGCAGCAAACAACAGTTTTGAATAATGAACAGCCTCCACAGTAGGAGACTCTGCTACAGAGAGGCTCTCGATAATGGTATACTTAATAATTAGAAATATGAGCAGAACTTGACCTTCCAAGTTGGATGTATTATTATTCACTTTACCTGTTCACTGTCACAGTGGGTGCTGTCACAGAGACTGTGACTCAAAACCCCAATACAGACTTCTCTGCCAAGTCCCATAAATAATCTTTTTGCCCAATGTGCCTGAGGTGTACATGGCATATGCTTAGATCCATGTGGGAGTCTGGATGGGGTAAGTGGCTCTGAGTTTACGGAGAATTTGTACCCAGTTTGTAGGTACGGGACACATGGTAAATACGGCAGTGCGCCAGAGTCCTCCAGAAATAGCCTCCTGCTATTTCTCCTCCTTTGGGAGGAGATTAACCTGGGTTACATAAGGGCCCTGGTAATGA
This sequence comes from Canis lupus baileyi, assembly GCF_048164855.1. Taxonomy (NCBI): domain Eukaryota; kingdom Metazoa; phylum Chordata; class Mammalia; order Carnivora; family Canidae; genus Canis; species Canis lupus. The sequence goes on from NC_132838.1 coordinate 15,907,618, forward strand.
AGTCCTATCCAATGACATCTATTTTTAAAAAATTCTTACATCTGTAGTGAAATCATGCTTTCGGGAAAGAACACAACCCTGGAACTTCGAAAGCTTGATTGCTCAGTACTTCTCAGATGACTCATGTCAGCTGTCCTCACCCGGTTCCGCTGCCCAGGGTGAAGGCCAGCCTTTGGTTCTCCAGGCTCACGGTGTACAGGGATGTCAGTAATCAGCGGCAAAGGATGTGTGCAAAGCTTGTTATGTGTTATAGCTCCCAGAGGAGCCGACGGCATCAGCCTGCAAGGTGAACGTGTCCTACATGGCTTTGTCTCCTTTTCGGATTTGGGGGTCTGTACTTTGCTTATATTTCCACGTGTGAGAAATACTTTGTGTGAAAGCACCTGGCACAGTAGCTCGTCACCGTCAGTACTCAACCCTTGGCGGTTTCCTTCTTCCTCCTTGCTCCTAAACTCTGCAGCTGGGCAGCGGTGATGCCAGGCAGCCTGGAGGATGTTGGTGAGGACCCGTGTCCCTTCCCGGGGAGAATTAATATTCACCTTTGGGCAGTGTCCCTGCCTTAAGAATCTCATCTTGAGGGGCACCTGGGTGGCTTGATTGGTTAAGTGGCTACCTTTGGCTCCGGTCCTGGTCCCCGGGTCCTGGGATCAAGCCCCGTGTCAGGCTCCCTGCTCAGAAGGGAGTCTGCTTCTCCCTCTCTCTCTGCCTGCTGCTCCCCCTGCTTGTGCTCTCTTGATCTCTCTTTTTGTCAAATAAATACACAGAATCTTAAAAAAAAAAAAAAAGAAAAAAAGAATCTCTTCTTGCACTGACTATCCTATAGTCCAATGGTGGAAGTCCCAAGAAGTCACCGGCAAATGTAAACATTTGAGGTTGATGAGGCTACTCATTGGGGGTAAACCCAGGCCAGACTGTCAGTGCTACCAGTCAGGATGCGTGACTGTCACTACCTATGGGCCTGGCAGGGAAACACAGAGGACTGCATCAGTTCCTGGGGCGGCCACGGAACATCCAGTGTGAGGGACAGAAGGAAACCATGTGGCCTCTTTATTTTATTATTTTTTAAAAGGTTTTATTTATTCATGAGAGAGGCAGAGACATAGGTAGAGGAAGAAGCAGGCTCCCTGTGGGGACCCCAATGCAGGACTCAATCCCAGGATCCTGGGATCACAACCCGAACCAAAGGCAGACGCTCAACCACTGAGCCACCCAGGTGTCCCCATGTAGCCTCTTTAAAGGTAATTTTTTTTTTTTTCACTTTCCAGGACAGCTCTTCACCGACAGAGTCAAGCCAAGGGGGAATTCTTTGGTATTACACCACTCAGAACGTTGTCCTTTTACTGCGGTGCATGAGGACCAGTGGGCACTTAGTGCTGTTTCCAGCAAGCAATCTGCCTCTTTCCATTCTCTGCAACCTCTCTGCACCGCCCACATCAGTGGGGTCATATGAATGGAAGTGTCTCTTCTCAGCCATCTGGTGATTCATTCTTCCCTACCCCCTGCCTGGAGCTGTGAGAGCTGCTCACACGCTGCCAAGTCAGCTGAAGAGGGCTGCTGCCGCCTGGGGCCTGCCAGACAACGGGCATCCTCAGAGGCCTTCTCCATTCCCTCAGAACATGTGCAATGGCTCGGTTGAAATAAAAAAAAAAAAAATCCCACAAGACAAACACACAAATCAGTTTGTTAATTAATATGTAAACTGGTGTGTATGTGTCATAGATCCAGACAAAATGATGGGAGCACTTGAAGAATGCATGCTTAGTTATTTTTTATGTTAAAATATATCTTTTAAAATGTACTGCATGAGGTTTGCATTGGTTTTTCAGGGAAGTCATAATGAATTACCACAAAAGGGGCTGCTTAATACAATAGGAGTTAATTCTCTTATCGTTCTGGAGGTTACAAGTATGAAATCTAGGGGTGAGCAGACTTGGTACCTTCTGGAGGCTCTGAGGGGGAATTTGTGCCATGCTTCTCTCTTAGCTTTTGGTGGTTGCCAGCAATCCTTGATGCTTCTTCTTCTTCTTCTTTTTTTTTTTTTTTTAAGATTTTATTTATTTATTCGAGAGAGAGAGAGAGAGAGAGAGAGAGAGGCGGAGACACAGGAGGAGGGAGAAGCAGGCTCCATGCAGGGAGCCCGACGTGGGACTCGACCCCGGGGTCTCCAGGATCGCGCCCCAGGCCAAAGGCAGGCGCTAAACCGCTGAGCCACCCAGGGATCCCTCCTTGATGCTTCTTGAAGCATCTCTCCAACCTGTGCCTTGGTTGACACATAGTGCTCCCCTCTCTGCGTCTCTGTTTCTTTGTCTGACTTTCTCTTTCCTAAAGACAGTAGTCATTGGACTAGAGCCCACCCTAATCCAGGATAACCTCATCTTAACTTGATTACATCTGTAAACAAAGACCCTATTTCCAAATAAGGCCAGATTCATAAATAATGAGGGTTAGGGCTTGAACATATCTTTTGATAGACACAATTCAACTCATAACAAGAGTTAGAGACAGTGCAGTTAAAAGAAAAAAAAAGATAGCCTTTTAAAAATAGAGCTATTGGGGTGCCTAGGTAGCTTAGTGATTGAGCGTCTGCCTTTGGCTCAGGGCTTGATTCTGGGGTCCTGGGATTGAGTCCCACATCAGGCTCCTTGCAGGGAGCCTGCTTCTCCCTCTGTTTATGTCTCTGCCTCTCTCTCTGTGTCTCTCACGAATAAATAAATCTTTAAAAAAATAAAAATAATAAAAAGAGAGAGCTATTATAATTGGGTAAATGGAGCTGGAGCAATTGGATATCCATATGTGAAAAAAAAAAAAAAAAGAGCCTCAATTCAAACCTGCTAATCTACAAAGATAAACTCAAAACGGATCATAGGCATTAAAACCTAAAACCATAAAACTCCAAAATAAAACATGAAAATCTTTGTGACCTTGGCTAAGCAAAGATTTCTTTTTTTTTTTTTTTTTTTTTAAGCAAAGATTTCTTAGAGATGACACCTAAGGACAATCTATAAGAAAATAAATCGATGAATTGGGTTTTATTAAAATCAAAAACTCCTGCCCTTCAAAAGACATTGTTAAGAGAATTAAAAGACCAGCCAGACTGGGAGAAAATCTTTGCAAAGCATGTACCCGATAAAGGATGTCTATCTAGAAAATATAAGGAAATCTCAAAACTCAACAACGATGAAACAACTCAATCAAAAATGAGCAAATACATCTGGATACTAAAGAGGATATATGGATAGCAAACAGGGCATAAAAGATGTTCAACATTCTGAGTCACTGGAGTATCAGAAACTAGAAGCATGTGGGATACTGTAATACTCCTGCTGTACTGACTAAAATGATGAAGACTGACTATGCCAAGCGGTGGCGAGCATGGGGAGGAAATGGAACTCACACACTGCTCATGGGAACGTAAAATGGTAAAAAAACTTTGGAGAACAGTTTGGCAGTTAAACATCGCAAAATGTATACCCACTCAATGATTCTAGCCATTCCATTTCTATGTTTTTATCTACGAGAAGAAAATATATACGTCTGTACAAAGACTTATATGCATATATTCATAGCAGCTTAACTTGTAATGACCAAATCTGCAGACTATCTAAATGTCCATCAATCAACATGTGAATTGCTATGGATTGAACTGCATATCCCCCAAATTTATATGCTGAAAGCCCTAATGCGTAATGTGACTATATTCGGAGTAAAGAGATAATTAAGGTTAAAGGAGGTCATAAGGGTAGGGTGCTAATCTGATAGAATTAGTGTCTAGGAGAAGAGACCCCAGAGAGCTCACTTTCTTCCCTCCATGTGAGGGCACAGTGAGAAAACAGCCATTGGCAAACCAGGAGGAGGGTCCTCATCAGAACCTAGCCACGCTGGCACCCTGATTTTGTACTTCCAGCTTCCAGAACTGTGAACAAATTAATTTCTGTTGTTTAAGCCTCCCAGTTTATGGTATTTTGTTATAGCAGCCTGAGCAGACTGATGGATTATGAATGGATAAACAGGTTGTGGTATATCTATAGAGACTGCTGCTCAGCAACAAAAAGCAATGGACTACCGATACACACAGTGATGTGAATGAATCTTAATGTAATGCTGAGTGAAAGAATCCAGATCTCCCAGACACAAAAAAGTACACACTGTAGGGGCATCTGGATGGCTCAGTGGATGAGCATCTGTCTTCAGCTCAGGGCATGATTTTGGGGTCCTGGGATCAAGTCCCGTATTGGGCTCCCTGCAGGGAGCCTGCTTCTCTCTGTCTCTGCCTCTTTCTCTGTGTCTCTCATGAATAAATAAATTAACTCTTTAAAAAAAGTACACACTGAATGATTTCATTTATATAAACTTCAGAAAATGCAAACTAATTCACAGAAGGCACAACAGTGGTTGATTAGAGTTGGTGGGGGTTTAGAGGCAGGTGTGGGAAGGATGTATTACAAAGGGATGTGAGGAGGTGACAGATATACTCACTTTCTTGATTGTGGTGATGGCTTCATGGGTATACATGTATCTTAGCAGTTATTAAATTATATACCTTAAATATGTGTTTATTGTATGTTAATTATACTTCAATAAAAATATATGCTTGTTATATGTTGGATATTTTGCTAGCTGTTTTCATGGAATATTCACTTACTTCTGAGAGTATTGTGTGGTAGGGATACAAGTGAATTTCAGAGAAGAATAATATATCCATAGAACAAGAATGTAGTCTATAGAGAGGAGAAGAGAGAAAGGGAATGGTGAACGGAACCAAAAAAGATTCCTGGGATGGGGAGAGGTGGCAGGCAGAAAAAGGAGAAAGACAACATGGCTGTTCACATTTTCCAACAGTGAGCACGTTATTTCTTCTTGCAATGTAGCTCTGACACTCTTTCTGTTGAGAGGTGGAGTTTTTGTTTCCTCATTTTCAATATGGGGAGGCTTGTGGCTATTGTGGAGGTTACGTTATGTGACTTCTGGTGATAAAAGATGATTCAGTTTCTGCTTTTTCTTGTGACATTCACTCCTGGAGCTCAGCACCTGTGATGTGGGGAAGCCCAAACAGCCAAGAGGATGTCTTGTTGACAGCTGCCCCAGGTCTGGATAGCCAGCACCAACCCCCAGACATATAGAAAGGATAGATGACTCATCCCCAGCCTTTGGTCACCCCAGGTAAGGTCCTGGCTTCATGGAGCAGAGATGGTATCCTTGATGGATCCTTCCTGAATTCCCACCCACAGAATCTGTGAGCATGATAAAAATCGTTGTCTATTTGCACCACTAAGTTTGGAGGGTCTTTTTATGCAGCAGTAGTCACAAAACAGGTATTGGGGAGGAAGGGGAAGACATGGAAATAAAAAAAAAGAGAAGCTAGGATCTAGCCTTTCTGAAAAATTGGAAAGGATTCATAGATAGTTTTAATGGCTTTTGAGAGTTGATACTCCTGAGAAGTGGTCTAAGGCTTTCTGGGATGGGAAGTAACCCTTGTCATCATAAGTACCAGAAAGGTGGCCACAGTAGCAAATGTACTGGAGTGAAAGCCCCCTGACAATCCTTTCAAAACCCAAAGTGTAGCCAAACACATGGGGTAGGATTTGCAAGTTTCCTGCCTTGGGAATAAAGATTTTAGAAGAATTTTGTTTGGGGTTAATGTCATAGTTAATTTCATATACTATAAATTAGTATTCATAGTTTTTGCCAACATGAATCACAAGAGATAGGTATGTCTCATTAGTAGATCATTTTATTTTTATTTATTATTTTAAAAAAGATTTTATTTGAGAGAGAGAGAGCACAAGCTGAGCAGGGAGCCTGATGCGGGACTTGATCCCAGGACCCTGGGATCACGACCTGAGTTGAAGTTGGACACTTAACCAACTGAGCCACCCAGTTGCCCCCAGTAGATCATTTTAAAAGAGGATTCCTTAATCTAATTTTGTCCATTCCCTATTTCAGAACTTTGACCTTTATATTCAAACAAAAGCCTCTTAAATCCAGGTATTTATTCATAAAAATATTTGAAGTTCTTTAGCTCTATTATGGAGATAATAAATGGATTTGAGACTGAGTCCATCTGCAACAAGAACTACTTGTAAAATGTATCCTACAAGTTAAAAACTACAAGTTAATGTAATCCCACCACTATGAAGACTGTATCACGAATTCTGATGTCAAAGTCTCCATCACTAGTTCTCCATCACTAGTGAATTAGTAACAACCTGTAATCAATGTGCCTGCACTGATTTGGGCTTGTCTGAATTTTGTTTTCAGGATTTACGGATTCTTTCTTGTGTGAACCATCCCATCTTTGTCTTTGCCATCTGCCATGTTGGGATATTCTGCTTTTTTTTTTTTTTTTCCAGAAAACTCATGGATAATTTTTATCTGCTTGTGTTCTTGTTCCAGAATTGTTTCAGTCTTATTGATTTCTACTGATGTTCCTGTTTCTGCCCAACATGTAAATTATAGGCTAGCTCCTTTACCTGTTAACAAAGCAACGGCTGAATAATTTTACAGCTCTCTTGCCTAACCTGATCACATTCTGCATTCCATCTGGTGGCGATAATGTTTTCTTTTCACAGGGACCAGCATTTCTGGTAAACTGTCAGTGGAAAGGGAATTTTAAAACTCATTTGGAGTGAAGAGTGTCTTTCAGCTTAGAGTGTGAGCTGAAATGGATCTCTTATTCTGTGCTTCTCTCCACACTTCCTGTATCACACCATTAAACATCCTCCCAGAGACCAGAAGCTCTCTGGGAGATACTTTAATCGCTTCATGCCCAGTATCATGGGTACCACATTTGCAGGATGTGGGGCATGATAACCTCCTGTGGTTAGGATAACAGCTGTTCCCAGTTCTTAACACATGCAATACAAAGTGAAATAGTTGCAAAATTATCCTCAGGGCTAGTGACAGAAAGGAAAAATGTTATAGGGGTTAATTTACTCACATCCAATGTGTCGTAGAGGCTGGTTGCTCACATCCAATGTGTCGTAGAGGCTGGTTTGGACTCAAGTTGATGCTTTCTTTCTTTCTTTGCTAAGTTTACTTATTTTTATATCTATCACACCTTGCCCTCACAGAGGAGGTGTGCGAACTGCCTTTCATGGGAAGAAAGGATTGGTCTACTGAAGTTTGAAGATAAGAACTTGCTTGGCTGTTAGTGTATCATGTAATAGACCATAAAATACCACAGAGATTCTCAAAGTGTGACCCCTGGGCCAGCGGCATCAGCCCTAGAAACTTGTTAGAAATGCAAACTGCCGCAGTTCAACTGAATTAGAAACTCCAGGTGGGTAAGGCCCAGCAAGCTATTGTTCAACAAGTGTTCCAGGAGATTCTGACACCCACAAAAACTTGAGAATCATTTTGATAAACAAGACCCACAGAAAACTATTTTGTTCACAATCAATTGTGGGGTGAGGACAGATGAATAAAATTTGGTTCCAGCCTTCTGTGAGCCCATCCAGTGTGGTGAACTGTATGTATCCGGTATGTATTTGTATATATTTGCTTTGCCAATAGAACAGAGTTAAAAGTAGCATAGTGGCCTGTCTCCTTAGTGGCTACGTGGAGAACTCTCTCCCAAAATGAAAAATATGGGCAAAATTCACCATTATGTCATTGATATTATCAAACCATCCTTTACTCTCTTCGGAGATTGGGGGATGCAGAGTGTTCATGAAATCTTTTTTTTTTTTTTAGATTTTATTTATTTATTCATGACAGACACAGAGAGAGGCAGAGACACAGGCAGAGGGAGAAGCAGGCTCCATGCAGGGAGCCTGATGTGGGACTTGATCCCGGAACTCCAGGATCACCGCCTGGGCTGAAGGCAGGCGCTAAACCGCTGAGCCACCTGGGGATCCCATGTTCATGAAATCTTAATATTTGGAACCATAACGCTCCTGTGTCCCGTGACTGAAAAAGAGTGCACAGCGTCATACTTCTCTGCTGCTGCCTTGGCCTTATGAATCAGCTCCAGCCCCAGGAACCTGGAGGCTAGGTCAAGATCACAAGGCCATCTCTGTGGTCCGCAATTAAACAAATGTGCAATAGACTTTCCCTTCTATTTAACTTTTATTAAAAGAAGTGCTAGGGTACTGAGATGCAGTACATCATATTTATTACCAAAATTATTAACAAATATACAAAACTTATACATGTAATTTTCTTACATCCATTTATTCTCTATAATACTGATTTTTGTTCAAGTAGGTTATCTACAGTATGTAAACATCCCTTGGATTGACCTCACACAGATTAGGAAAGCCCTCTAACCCATGCTTTTATCAGATACTTCTTTTTATTTGGCTTTCATTTGTAGCATCTAATCTTCACATTTGGCACATGGAAGAGACATGTACAGTGCAAAAGAGGCAGATTCTTCCGGTTTCGTCGTGAACAATCCTGCAGGGGCGCCGTCAAGGAGCCGAGAGAGCGGAGCGCTCTGACCCGAGGGCCTTGGATTCGCTGCAACGCCAACGACTCCTGGTTCAGCCGTGACACTTGAGCACGAAGTCGATGCCTCTTCCTTCTCCCATCCCCCACCCACCCGTCATGCAAGGCCGATCCGCCTTAACCTGGTCTCAAAAGGGTCAAATACGAAATCCCGTCCATCACCGGACAAGCAGGTTAATTTCACCAAGTAACAAAAAAAAAAAAAAAAAAAAAAAAAAAAAAAATTTTTTTTTCTTCTTCCCAGTGTTCTTTTGTGTGGGTTGGTTTTGTGCGGTCTGATGAGCCAGCAACGCTCTTTAAGTGGAGAATACAGTAAGATTAAAAAAAAAAAAAAAAAAAAAAGGAGGAAAAAAGAAAAAGGATACGAGAGTCAGACTTTCCTTCAGCTGCCGCCTGTGTAAGGCCGGAGACGCTTCAGCGGCAAAGGGTCAGAGCGACAAAGGCCTCGGCGACTGGCAGGGGAAAGCCAAGCTCTCCAACACTGAGCCTTGGACTCCAAGCCCTTGAATACAGCGTCCCAGGGATGAAAAAGAAAAAAAAAAAAAAAAAAAAAAGAAAGAAAAGAAAAAGTAATTGTGGAGTTTCTGCCCCCCCCTTCCTGCGCTTCCTTTTGATAACTTAATGTGACCGAGTAAAGCTGATCCAGAGAGAGCCCTCTCCGCCGCTCACCCCTTCTCGCCCTCCAGCTCGGGACTGCCCACGGCGAGCGTCCCCGAGAGCGCCTAGTTTGGACGCGCGCCCGCCTCCCGGCTTCCGTCACCACAGGGGCGCCGGCCCCTCCGACGCCCCGTAGAGCTCCGCCAGCTTCCGGAAGCGGGGCCCCCAGTCCGTGAGGAAGTCGAAGCTCTGCTCCGAGTCCGACGTGGCCGACTGCAGGGAGCTCAGCGACCCGGCCACCGAGCCGTCCCCCTCGAACATGTACGTCTGCAGGGAGTCGAAGGGCGGGGCCCACAGGTCCATGTCGGCCTCGTAGAGCTTGGCCAGCACGTAGCTGTGGACCGTGCTGTTGACGGCGCACGTCTGAGGCACGTAGCGGGAGAGGCTCTCAATCTCCGGCAGCATGTCCTGCCGCGTCTTGGGGGCGCCCCCGCCCTGCGCCTCCCGGGGGTTCCACATGGCCGCGATGTCGAAGGCCTCGGTGTCCTCCTCGCCGCCGCCCTCGTCGTCGTAGCGGACGATGTTCTCGTGGATGTTCTCTTCGTCGTCGATGATGTACGGCTGCTTCCGGTGCCGCCTCAGGGACAGAATGAGCAGCACCAGCACTGCGGGGGACAGAGAGGACGCGGCCTTGAGCCCCGAGCCCCGGCCGCGTGTGCCCTACCGGAAGTGGCCGTGACCAGCCTCAGGTGCGCGGGCAGGGGAGGGGCCGCCGCAGAGACCGCGTTGGGGTAGTTCCGACCGCGGGGCCCACGCCGTTCTCGCCCGCTCTGCCGGGTCAGCCTGAGGGTTGAGGCAGCTGGAGCCCCGTGTGTTTCCCCGGCTGCCTCGGTCACAAGACGTCGCGGGCAAGGTCTCTCTGCGTCAGCCTCCCCCTCGGAGGTCGTGCGGGGGGGTGCGGGGGGGTGGGGGGAGCAGCCTCTCCCGGGTGAAATCCCATAATGAAGCCCAGAGCACCACGGCCTGCGCGCAGTGTGCTCTGAGGCGCTCAGACAAGGTCCCCTGACCATATTAGGGCAAGATTTCCTCATAATGTGGAAATCTTTTTTTGTTTGTTTGTTTAAAGATTTTATTTATTTATTTGTGAGAGACACAGAGAGAGGCAGAGATACAGGCAGAGGGAGAAGCAGGCTCCCCGCAAGGAGCCCGTGGGACTCGATCCCGGGACCCCTGGGACCTCAGGGTCATGACCTGAACCAAAGGCAGCCGCTTAAGCACTGAGCCACCCGGGTGCCCCTTTAATACGGAAATCTTACTATGTAGGTGGAATCCTGCTTTTTTTACATTGGTATCTCAGCAGGACTCCACTCTGTGCATATATAATCACTTGTTACTACCTATGCATCGAGGCTAAGTGTGAATCAAAGTCTTAGTCTGTTTATACCACCTTCAAAAAATTATCTAAGTGATTGCCGTTTTCCAATAAGCTCAGATTCCTCAGAAAGCCTTCCATTAGAGAGGTGGTTGTGACTCTCTGGACCCAAAGAGGTTTGTGGAAGGGAGGGAGCGAGCAGTGACATTTTATATGATTCATCATGTTATCAAAGAAGCACCACACTGTTAGATGTGCCCTTGCAGGTTTGGATAAAATTTTATCCCAACAAATGTGTGTTTTTTTTTTCCCCCCAGGATGTGTTCACTGGGGTTTAGAGGAGAGATAGAGATAATCCCATTGAACTGTTTATCTCTGTGACTGAAAATGTTTTCCAGGAAGTGTGTTGAGGTTTTAGCTGCAGAACTGCTATTGATTTTTCCCCCCCTCTCTGATGTGCTTTGTTACAGCTGGTGAAGGGTAACAACTTGACAACACAGCAGAATAAAACTGCAGTTTACCAAGGGGGAGAAAAATGGAGTGCAGTGGTAAGCCCAGTAAAATTATGAAGTGACTTAAATAATATGAATGTAGAACGTGCTTTTTGTAAATTGCAGTTAATGAGGTTGATGCCTAATATTTTTCCAAATAGCTTGGATGACAAAAGGCACACACAGGAAACAATTACATACTCTTTGTATATTTTCTGTGTGCCAAAATGTGATTCCTGGACTACAGGATTGTGGGATTTCAGAGAAGTGGACTAATAGGGCCCTAAGGAAGTGGGGGCTTAACCTGGGTGTAGGAGGCTGGGGCGTGATCTGGGTAGATACAGGCTGGATAAATGGGATTCTAAGTGAACGTGCTGTGTTTTTGGGGTTCAGGCAACAGTGACTAAACTCAAATATTTTTTAGGCACTATGCAAAACAACAGAGAAACGGTATTGAATATGACATGATTTTTGGTTCTAGAAACTTGTAATCTAAGGAGTTTATAGACACTGATGATTGATACAAGCCAGGCAGTGATAAGGGCTATCCTAGGGTTATAAGTGTTGCAAAGAGGATAGAGAGGCAGGGCTGGGTGGTTCTTCCTAGGGCACTAGAAGACCTTTACACAGATGGTATTGGAATGGTAGGGTGGTACTTAAGAAAATGCTAGGATGCAAAATTAGAAAAGTCCTTGGTTATCTTCTGGAAAGAATTCTGATGATAGAGAATTGGGCAGTTTATAAGACTGGTCCATCTTACATGTATCTTATAAATATTTTACATGTATCTTATAAGATACAAATACTTTACTTTTTTAGAGAATCTCATGTAAATAACAAGTATTGGATAATGCCCTGAGAATCAGAGTCTGGGAAACGTGGTCCTGTTTAAATGAAAGGCTTCTCTGAGAGAAGAGAATCAATTCTAGGGATGTTTGTTCTTTAGGTATTGCAGCCACAATGCATAGGGCCTATGAGATTTTCTAGGAACTAGATATATACTAGAGACATGAAAAAAACTCTGTAAAGTCAAAATTAGTATGTTTATCTAATTGTCCACAAAATGTAGTATTTTGTTGGGAAATCCACTGCAATTCAATCTGAACTCAGTTTTATGAATTATCTTTTATTTAGGATGTGCATTCTTAGAGATAAGAATGCCTAAAACTATGAAGATTTTATATAAAGTTGCATATAAAGCTCTGCTCAGTTTAGTTTCTGAAAATTGTCTATTCATTCTGTACAATTCAAAAGATAAGACATAATGGGTTTGGGAGGCACCATATAAATTGCCCCTTGCACACCATTTCTAGCTTGAGAGCAGCTCTGTGCCAGTCTTTTTAAATCAATCTTTCTGTAATGATGGCTTTTTCTACTCTCTGTGGGCAAGGGTGAACTTATAATGTAGACATTTTCCAAAGATAGAAGTAGGGACTGCCAGGCTGGAACTTTCTCCTAGGAGCAAATTTCTTCAAAGGTCTCTTGTATTTTATTCTGTTCTGCGCTCAAGGACTCCCAATGCCATCGTATGGACACTCAGGGAATTGCAGGAAGGAGTTCTTTGTCAATGCAGATAGGGACCAGAAACCGGAACAACTCTGATCCAGGGATCTGAGGACTTAGAAAGGTTACTTATTTATATTGCTTCTCTTTCCATATAGCACTGAACTAAAACAGCAAAATCAAACCACATGTGGTATTTGTGAATGTTTTGTGAGAAGCATATTCCACAGACCTATCTAGAAATTCAGTCAAGTGCTGATATTTTGCACTGAGGACCTTTGTTTCTTGGGTCTGACTCAGTCTCTTGGTGTATAGGTAAACCTGGGATCAAGGGGTTTTGTGGATATCTGCATATTTATTCTAATTTTAATCCCCAGGGCTGTATTTTCCCTCATAGAACACTGGGATTTCTTTCCTGTTGAATAATACTACTATCTACTAAGTTTGCTTTTTTCTAAGCAAATTATATGTGCAGTGAATTAATTCAATTAGAAGAGTTGGGATGTATGTGCAGATATTTATGTGGTTTTGTTGTTTTTTTTTTTAACCGTCGAGTTCAAAACCAATTGCTAGAATAGCCTTATGTACAAGGGAAGTGGGTTGCTGCCTTGCTGTATGATTTGAGAGGAGGAATAAAGGATCCTCTCCCTCACTAGTGCTCTCCCACTAGCCTGTCATTGCATCTTTTAATGTCATCCCAGTGGCACACAACCCCGGGTGCTCACTGCTCCTTGTTGGATGGCCACAGTGCCTCAGAGGGGTGCTCATGCCCCCAGATAACTTATTCCCCCAGATAGCCATGAGGTTCATTCTGTTAACTTCTTTTAGGTCTTTGCTCAAAGGTCTCCTTATCTGGAAGGCCTTCCCTGACCACCTCGTTTATGATGACATCTACCCTTGTCTCCTGTTTCCTCAGAATACGCTGTCTTCCTTCTCTTCTCTGTAACACCATCCACCTCCAGAATTTGGCGGGGGGGAGCATTTAAGAGAAGAGCCTTACCACTCAGGTACAGGGATGTACAATGTAGGGTCTGCCTGCATTTCACTTCTGGCTCTGCCTCTGACATTTGGTCTTGGGCCTGTCGCTGTCTCTTTGTGATTTAACTACTATTTATCTGAAATGAAAGGGTTAAAAGAGGTGTTTATCATATCCTGCCCAAAATTGTCATGTGGATTCTGTGGTGTCAGAGTGAACTTGACTTTGCTGTGAAGTAAGCTTTGTGAAGGCTGGGGCATGTCGATCTTATTAATCCCAGCACCTAGAGCAATACCTTGGCCCATAATAGATGCTTGATAAATATATTTGCTTTGATCTGGCCAAAGAGGCCATGAGTTCCTTGATGGAAAGAACTATAACTATTTTCAGTTTCCTTATCCTTTCCTAGACTTACTCTGTCACTTTTTCAATAAGCATGGTGTAGAAAATGGGTCTGAACAGCTGTGCAGAATGGTAGCTAAGTAAACACTTGCGGGACCCCACAGAATAGAAAGGAGGCAGTTGCTCACCTAAGAGGACAAAGATGCAGGCCAGGATGGCGATGAGGGCGCCCCGGCTCAAACTGACGGGGAGCATATAGGCCTCAGGACTGCAGGACAGGACTTGGCCATCGTCGTCACAGCTGCACACCTGGATGGTCAGCGTGCCTGTGCTACTCAGCACAGGCTGCCCGCTGTCTGCTATCAGGATGGGCAGGTAAAAGACGCTCTGCTCCTGCTGCCGGAAGCCAGACCTCCTGGTGAGAATCCGGGCGGTGTTATCTGGAGAAGACAAGGATTCCAGGGTTGAGAAAGGGGAGAGGAAAAGTGGGAGGGAAAAGAACGTGGAAGAATCAGCAAGTGAATTAATTTCTTGGATTGAGGAAAGCCAGAGGCCAGGCATAAGATGTGGGAAGGACAGAGAGGGAGCATCAGGCATTCCCTGGAGGCGGTTGGCTACAGCCGTCTCTGGTTTGTCTGGATCAGCGTTCAAATTCTGAAACCAGGATTTTTGCTGGCTTCTAGGCAAAACCCTGAGGCCTAGGAGAGAAACCCTTTCTGAGAGTGTATTTTACCCTTTGTGACATAAAGTGCCCAGGGCGAGCTGTTAGACTTCAGATCTAACCGAAATGTTCCTGTGAAAGCTTGATAGGAATGAACAATCACTGGCCACTTGTACTTCCCGATTGTTCCCCCTCAGCAGCTTTCCAAGGCCCTGGGGCTGCTTTGTACCTCCAGGAAAAGAATGCTGAGGAGCCCACTTATTGCTTATTTTTGCCACATTGGTTGGAATTCACTTTTTTTGCTCTTTTCTTTCATGCCTCTGAAACGCAGTCACCAACTCCTCCTGTGCTTTCTAAAGGATCTGCTCATTTAGCAGAAGCTTATTTGAAATCCCCTCATCACGTGATACACTGTTATTTCTCCCTACTTGGTGGTCTTAGGTTACACAGTTCATAAGAACTTGGTGAAAACCCATTACTGATCAGCAATACTAGTTTTTTTTCCCCTTCCAGTTTTAAAGGGGAATAGCAAAAATTATTTGATGGGTTTCCACAAAGGTGGTGTGTGTGTGGGTGCATATTTATATTTGCCTAGTGTAATGTTTTGGGATCTTTTATTTTTTTAAATCTGTGTTTTCAAGTTTCTTTGAGTGGGTTTGAATTATAAGTCATATATTTTTTGTGAAGTTCAGATCATTTTCAGGAGAGGGAAAGTTTGAGAGATGTGATAGAACGTGCGCGCAGTGACTCTCAAAGGTAATACCAACACAGAAGTTCCTCTGGATGTGTTTTACATTTCACAAGGAAGATCTAGAACTTGACAAAAACTTCTGACAGCCTACCCAAAATAAATGTTCTTAATTATTAATATTTCTGGTTCTCCTTCCCTTCTTGGACATATTAAAAGATCATTCTTTTGTACCTTCTTGAATTTTGGCATGTCTATATGATTTGCTTTTGATGATGAAAGATGAACAAAAGTGATTTGTGTCACTTCCAGGCAGAAGCATTGTAACAGCTGGTATGTGTTTCTCTGTGTTCTCTGGCCTTGGTGTGATACTGTATAAGAATACTTAAGAGGGAGAGCCAGGCAGCCTTGAACACTGAGCTACATGGACAGCTGTCCCTGTTGCTCACACTCACAGTTAGTTTTATGTGAGCAAGAAATTAATTTTAGTTGTGTTAAGCCACTGGAATTTTGGAGTCATTTGTTCAGCAGCATAGGCTAGTCTATTCTGATGAATACATGATCCCTTCATGAGCTCTTCCCCTTCTTGCCCTGCCTTTTCACAGTAGCAGTGATTGTTTACTGAGTGCTTATGTGCCAAGTACTTAGTCTTTATACCCAATTTAATTTTCACATTTGGTGAGATAGTGATAATCTGACACTATTACATGGGATGAGCTGAGGCCTAGAGAGAGGTTATAATTTGTTCAAAGTTACTAACTTAAAAAAAAAAGAAACAACAACAAAGTTACTAACTTAGCAGAGCTGAGATTTGAACTCTGGGCTGTCTCCAAATATACATTTCTTCCATTGTACTGTGTAACTGCCTATTTGGGTTTTGTGATATTAACTCTTGAAAATTTTCCAGCCAATGAAATCCCTTCCTGCTTTGATATAGGCCCCTTTCATCTTGTATTTGCTTCTCTGTGGAGGAAGATGGCAACTGGTTGTCAGTCTGAGGATTAAATTAATATTTCTACCTACTGTACAACCCACCTGCTTTTCTGTTTTTCCAGATTTAGTAGGTGAGTGCTGTTAATTCTGTTTCACAGTGTTAATTTTATTTTTCCAGAAACCAAGTCTTTCTCAAACACAAATCTGTTTTATTTTTCAGTTTAATCGAGGCTAGGTTTTAAGACTTCTAGAAAGCTTGACCAGAGCTGAATTTCACAAAAGTATTACATCATCATTTAATCAAGTACTAAACATCATGCTTTTTTTTTTTTTTTTTTTTTTTTTTTTTTTTTTTTAAACATCATGCTTGATCTCAGACTTCTTTACTTTAAGGTTAAAGAAAAAGAAAAAATATCAGAGCTTTGCCTTGCTGAGTTTAGTCTTAGAAGGGGTCTGGCCACTTGCAGAGTAACCACTTGCTGAGTTTTTGTTGAATATGATAAATAGGGGTTTAGTAACGATATGTGTTTCCAAGGAGACATAAAACACGTGTGTGTGTGTGTGTGTGTGTGTGTGTGTGTGGCTAAACAGGCCCCATCTTCCAGTCCTAGTTTTAATGCTTACTCACTTTCTGATCATGGGCCATTTGCTTTCTTATCTATCAAATGAGACCATGAATATCATAGTAATTAGTATTCTCGAAACCTTAGAGGATTCTTATAAATATCAAAGCAAAGTATGGGAAAATGTGTTTGAAATTGCAAAATGCTATATACATACAGTCCTTTTACTAATACTTTGGGGATTAAAAAAATAAAGGCTCTACTTTTTAGATAGAGCCTTGTTCTGTTCATAAAAGGATGTAATGTTTTGGGCACAGGAGTTGGGGTCCTGACAATAGATCCACCAAATCAGATGTTGGTCAGTTTTTTTTTTTTTTTTTTTTTTTAATGAGCCTCAGTAAAAGATACTTATGGGATAAATTGTTGTGAGGAGATTAAGAGTTCATTCTTTCTATTGAAGATGTGCTGACTTTCGTTTTGGAAAACCTTCCAAGAAATGAGTCATTTCTTTTTATAGTCCTCATGTTCCAGTGGCCCATCTTTTTAAAGCACTGGCTCCATGAATTGGTGTCCAAAGTCATATTTAAAAAATTTGCAACATCTTGCTACATATTGTTTCTGCGTTGATTCCGACAAATATTGGGGTGAAGGAATAGAGTGACACTTCATTGAAAATTTGAAGAAACAGTATAATGTATGATCCCCGCCTTGGTTTCCATTGTAAAACCAGTCCTGAGGGGGTTGAAACCACTTTTTGTAGGAAGGATTTCCCCTGTGAAGCAGATAAATGAATATTCGACATTTGATCCAATAAAAATATTGGGATGTGTAATTGTACTTCTGTTATGATTTATATTACCTTTCCATCTAGAATTATCAGAATGATTTTATGATAACTTGTAGAAGGTAAAAAGAAAGACTTGGAGGAATGTTTTCCATTTAAGAGAAAACAGGTTTAATAGTCTCAAGTTTTAATGGCAGGATATCGTGTGGGGTGGACTTAATACTTTAATTCTCAAATAATTGATGTTTGAGACTAAGACCAGGCAGGCCTAATCATGACTTTTTGTTACCCTTTGCTTAGGTCATTACACAGTGACAACTAATATTTTAGAATTGGAATAAAAATGTGGCTAGTAGAGTCCAGAGAAGTGATGACCTCTCTCCCCAAGGTCAGACAGCAGTAGCAGAGGTAGCAACAGAAGGGGTTCACTTGACCCATTTAAATGATTTTTTCTGATCTTTCTTTGAAAATCATCTGGTGAGAGAATGGAAGTCCCTCCTCCTCCCATCTGTGCCCAAGGAAGAGTGTGCTTGGTCTATAGATTTCTTAGCCGATCAGAATGCTTACTGGAAAAGAGGGTCTAGAATTCCATTCCAGTTAAGTTATAGTGGGGAGTGCTTTCTGGAATAGGGAATCCTACCTGTCTCTGTCTTTTAAAAATCATTCTAAAGTAATAAAGGTGTTTCAGTGCCAAAGCTACACTTTGTGATCCTGTTTGTTCTTTGCTGTCTTAGCCTTTGTCTCCCTTTTGTTCTGGGAGCTTTTCACTGTTATCCCCTTTGATGCTTGCTCAGAAATGTTCCTTCAGGTTTTTCTCTTTATCTAATTCAATTTCTGTCTCATTTTTCTGATTCTTCTCATAGTTACAGAACATACAGACATGGCTGTTGTCTGTGGGAATGAAGGAAGGCTTTTGCCTGTGTGCCTGGTGCAGTGTCTCACACAGAGCCAACTCTAAAACATTTTTCGGAATCCGAAGGGGACATTCTTTGTCTTTGATCTGTTGAAACAAAACTTGTAAAGATACTACAAATTAGCATTAATGTCTTTACTGCTACTAAAGAGCCTTTGATACAGTTTGCATGGTACAGTAACCAAAAGTATCCAGCTCAGGTGCAATAGGAAAGCATCGGTAGTCCTATCCACCTGATTACCTTGGTTGTCCCTAACAGTGAAGTTGGGGTTGTTAGCAGCCTCAGGAGCCAAGCTGTAGTGGAAGTGCTGACCGTTGTGTGGGTCATCTTGGTCCACTGCACTCACTGTCTGGATCAGCTGTGGGAGTGAAATGAATTCATGTGCATCAGAGTCAAAAGAAAAATCATCAGGGCCCAGTGAGACCCTAAACCCCGGAATCCCACAGTGTATTGTTTTTCCTAATGAGAAGGACATCCTGAGACTTACCTGGAAAGTATCTGTGCCATCACCCAACTCAGGCTTGAATTTGGTCTTCATTGTTGGGCCTGAGTATACTGATAGGTACGTGGTGAATTTTACCTGAGTATGGTCCAGGGCTAAGCATCAACATAACCAATTCTCACACCAATACCATTGTTAAGCAATCTAAATAGAAGACGGGCTAAAAGAACTATGGGATGCCACAGGGTCCTGCTTGTCTCCCAGTATTTCATTCTCCCACTTCACCTACTTAACCTCATCATTTGGGTTAATGTTTCAGGGTCTATTTGTTATCTTTGAGAAACCCCTATTTAAAAATGACCAATACGTAGAAGAGAAGTAGACACATCAATATCTGTGTCAGGTTAATGGAATACAGATGGAAGGGGATAGGTCACAGGGCTGTTGTTTTTTTTGTTACCTGGAAGGAGCATTAGGAATGGTGTACAGCCCAAGACCTACAGTGGGAAATATGGAACAAACTAAGAGTCAGAAGCAGAGCTTAGGGGGTGGTGAGGAGAACAAAAGAAAGATGGCTTTCTTTGGAGGTCTTTGGCCCAAGCTTTGCCTTTTCCACAGTGCTGTTCAAAGTAGTAGTTTGCCATGAGGGTTATGAAGGCCACGATATAAAAGCTGTTGAAGGTGGACCTTGGTGGCTCGTGGGTGAAGTATCCCAACTGTTGATTTTGGCTCAGGTCATAGTGTTAGGGTTGTGAGATAGGAGCCCCGTTTTGGGCTCTGTGCTGAGTATGGAGCCTGCTTAAGATTCTCTCTCCTTTTCTGCCCCACCCCTGTGTGCGCATGTGCTATCTCAAAAAAAAAAAAAAAAAACTGCTAAAGAAAGTAGTGCAATATACACAATTGAAAAATTAGTTGGCCAGCTGGGAAGGATATGAAAAGAGTTGAGAGGGTGCTCACCTTCCTCTATATTTCCTCCTCTACCAACCAATAGCACAGACACCTCCTACCCCTCTTGGGCCTGACCCTGTAGACTTGACATTCCTGCTGTTAAAAGCAGGGTAGAACCCAGAACATCAAGGTTCAGTTGGAGGGCGGGTAGGCTAGCTTAGTTTTTATTTTTTCATTTGTAAATTAGGAGAGGTCATGCTACCCCTCAGTATACTGAACATTAAATAACAGAGAGGGAGGCTCCCAGTCAGGGAGTGTCTGGTGGTGGACACTGTTGTTGCTCAGATCCCCCTTCAGTAAAGGGCTTGATGCCTCAGCCTTTACTTGTCTCTTTGAGGACTGCCTCATTTGCTGAGAGTCACCTAGCCACATTTACCACATCCTTCCAGGGCAACCCACATCCAGTGACTGATGAAATAGTAAAAGGCCCAGGCATCCCATCTCAACTTGCAAAAACTCTAATTTGAGAACTCTCTGAAGTCACCCACGGCTTGTTAATGGGTCTGCGTCATAGCTGGACTGCTCATATTGCTTTGTCCTGCAAAAGTCCTCTTCTACAGGCATTGGGTCCCAAGGGCATTCCTCAATAAACATCTTATACCAGAACTCCACTTCTGGGTATGTCTTCTGGTGAGCCTAACTGGCACCTGGCCTCTGTTGAATCTAAAAGTTGGGAAAATGGAGTTGTATAAAGGAGAGGGGTTGATAGAACACTAAACATGAACTTGCCCCACAGCCTGGTGTCAGTACTGCTTACACATGAGGGCCACCTTACCACCCCACCACCCTATCCCTCCTGGGACAGATCTATACTTTCCATCTTGCCTACAGTGCCAGACACATAAAGACAAAACATATTTCTTGATGAATGTTATAAATAGGTGATAATGTATAAGTCGGCAAACATAGCTGGGGAAGTCATTTCGGAATATCTGACCTGTGAAATCATATACATATTGGTGAGGTGGGGGCTTGAGGCATAGGACTGGTCAGTTATAGGGCTTGTAAAGAATGAGCACAGACACTGCCTTGCTGCCTTAGTTTCTGGGGTCTGAATTTTTTTGATGGCAAATTTGGTTGTTGGGAATACAGTGGCCTGCTTTCCTGCTGTCCACTCTCCTGGCAAGTCAGATTTTATTCTCAGTCCCATTTGCCATGCAATATTTTGCTCAACTGGTTTCATTGTGCCTTCAGCCATTGCTAGGATATGTCTTTTTTCTTTATGGGCCTCCTTCATGGCTTCTTGCTAGGAGGAGAGCACATATCCTGACTTGACAGACACACAGCTGACAACAGTATCTGACACATCTAACGCAAGGAGGCCTGATGCGTTATAAACCAGGTGTGCCTACTGAGCAGTGTGCTTTTGAAAATGTTTGAAACATGTCCCAGAGCCAAACTCAAGGGTTAGGGTTTTTAGTATCTTGGGCTAAAGATGATAAATATGACAGACTTGTGGCGCATGACCTGAACTTTAAGTCACAAACTGTGCTTCAAAGGACTGTCATTAGAAGATGTATTTAAAAAAAAATAAAAAAGAAGATGTATTTAGAGGGGTGTTTGGGTGGCTCAGTCAGTTGAGCGTTCAATTGGCTCTTGGGTTCCTGAGACTGAGTCCTGTGTTGGGTTCTGTGCTCAGTGCAGTCTGCTTGTCCCTTCCCCAACCAACCCCCCCGCCCACTCTGCTTGTGCCTGTCTTTCTCTCAAATGAATAAATAAAAAAGAAAGATGTATTTAGAAATATAGAACAGAAATGTAGAACAGGAGACGTGTGTTTGTGCTCCAAAAATAAGAGAGGTGATTAGGGGCACCTGGGTGGCTCAGTTGGTTGAGTGTCTGACTCTTGGTGTCGGCCCCAGTCATGATCTTGGGGTTGTGAGATTGAGCCCTGAGTTGGGCTTCTGGCTCGGCAGGGAGTCAGCTTGAGATGCTCTCTTTCCCTCTCCCTCTCTTCTCACTCATGCCTATGTGCGTGCTCTCTCTCTCTAAATAATAAATAAAATCTTTTAAAAACGCAGGGTGCCTGGGTGCCTCAGTCTGTTAAATGTCTGTCTTTGGCTCAGATCATGATCCCCGGGTCCTGGCATATAGCCCTGCATTGGGCTCCCTGCTCAGCGGGGAGCCTGTTTCTCCCTCTCCCTGACCAACTGCCCCCTGCCCCCCACCTCATGTTCTCTCTCATCTCTCTCCTTTTCTCAAATAAGATAAAATAAAATAAAAACTTGAAAAAAATAAAATCTCCAAGAGAGGTAAAGTGCTATTGACCTGTCAGAATGCAACTTCTATTCTGAAGATGTTTAGGAAAGTAAGTGCTTCATTTCCTGGAGGAGAGGAAGTTTGATTAATGTGCTGCTTATCACCTTCTTTATCATGCAGATTAATAATTAGCTCTGTCATATATATTTGTTTTAATGAAGTCTTATAAAACACAATTTTATGTTATTCTTTATATAATAAATATGAAATTTTTTTCTAATATAAAAGAGAAATTATTGAAAGAAAGGTCCAAACACCCTCACTCAGAACTCAGCTACCATTGGGGTGCCTGGGTGGTTCTGTTGGTTAAACATCTGCCTTTGATCCCAGGATCCTGGGATTGAGCCTCACATTGCTCAGCAGGGAGTCTGCTCTCCACCACCCCCTGCTTGTGTTCTCTCTCACTCTCTTCACACTCAAATGAAAAAAAAAAAAAAACCCTCAACTACCATAACACAGTAACTATTGCTGTTTTTATATCCTGCCCCCACCAGTCTTTGTTCACAAGTAGGCATAATTTTATATAACTGCAAGTATGTACATGTAGTTTTTATACCTTCTTTCTTATAATAACACAGATCATTTCTTACACAGTAAAGTCAGCATTGTAACTTTTATTAGCTATATAATGTTTTAGGTCTTCCTAGAAATTCAATAGATGTGGAAGTAGAATTGTCCCAGGCTTGCTGAAAAAATTTTTTAGGAGTGTTATAGACCATTGCACTGAGTTTCAAGAATCAGTAGATGAGATGATTTAGATCAGAATCATTATAGGACTTTTTTTTTTTCTTTCTGTGGCTGATGTGAATCACTACTTCTTTTGACCCAAGTTAGCATGGTGAAGATGTGTTAATCTTTGCTGAGTACAGGATGCTAGTATAACGTTTGGTTGTATTAACTAGTCTCTTTGCAGCAAGATGTCATGTTCAGAGAAGTGAAAGCAAAATCTACCTGAATTACCAAAGCACGAGTCCTTGCGTTATAGATATACACTGCATAGACTCATAATTTCCAGATTAAACCTATCCTGACCCATTTGCCTTAGCACCAGAATCAATAGGACCACAGAGTATCCTTTGGGGGAAGAAATTAGGACTGTGAGGGGATCTTTTGGGTCATAGGTAGAGAAGAAAGCATCTTACAAAAGCAGGAGCAGAAACAAGACAAGGCTTATACTCTGATGTGTGGAAGAGTAGATACAGGGTAGGCAGCAGCCCAGAGTATGCATGGCCACTCCAGGCAGAGTTCTGAATGTTTCTCAGTTACACCACTTGGAATTTGATCAACCACATTATTCATTTACATTTAAGAGCATACTTGAAAACATGTACAGATATGTCTCTGCATATTATAGAACTGTGGTTGTTTCAAATTAGTAGAATATTTTTCCTTCAGATTCCTTTTCTATTAAAATTGACCTGATACGAGCAACATTAGGAAATGTGTTTTAATTGAGGAAGGAGTGAGTAAGTATTCTGGGTAACAAAGCATTCTGAGAATAGGATAAGCAGTCCTTAAACAAGTTACCTGTTGTCAGAAGTTAAGAAAAGGAGGTGGGAAGATATAAAAAATAAACATTCCCTACTGCAAGTATTTTTAGGTATTAGTGCTGAACTGAGGAAAAGAGAAGAGTTTTCTGATCTTCATGGTCCCTCACTCCCAGGACCCAGAGCACATATTCCTGCAGTTGGTACTGTAGATGTGTAGATAACTTCAGGTTAGCCTGTGAATGAAGCTACCACCAAAGCATTGTTGAGATTATAAAATGTAATGGGGGCTCCCCATGGTTGTCCTAACAAATAAACTGTTGCAACATGCCACACAAAAATCAGGGAGTCTTTCATGAACTGTTAGTTTCTGAAGTCTAAACTTCTTTGATGGCAAATTTGGTTATCTGTAGCAGTCATTTCTGAATGTTGGAGGTTAACCAATGTGTACACCTCCAGACTGCCTTACCTGCCCGGCTTTGGCATTTTCACACACAAAAGCTTCATAGAATCTGGGGAATTCTGGAGCATTGTCATTCACATCTAAGACTTTGATTGTGACGGAAACACTTCCAACCTGGGAAGGATTGTCTAAAGAGAACACAGAGAAAACCAAAGGTGAGGGTTCAGTGGTACAAGAAAGCGGTTCTTTGCTGGAATAGGTATTTACCTTGTCACTTTGGTTTTTTAAAGGAATGGATAAAGAACACGAAAATGGCAAGAGAAACAGGATGCATGTGCTGCCTGGTAAGAGTGCAGTCAAATAACACAAGGCGCATGTGCAGAATGAGGTGTGTGTCAGGGTGTGATGTCAGGAGGATGAGGCGAATATGACTTGGGAGGGGGCAGGTATCACAAAATGCATCTTCAAAAGAGGTTTTGAATCTCTCACTTGGCTCACACTTCAGGTTCTGAAATTAAAGATAGGTCAGTTCTGTATTCTGGGCTTGAGAACAGCCCATTTCTAGTTGGATGCATACTGTGTGGCATTGCTTGGCTTTATTCCTGTGGAATAATCAGTTCTTTGAATTATATTTCAGAAGGTTTCAAGTTATTCACAGGAATACAGGTAACACTGCACATTTATTTTTGCCTAGGGACTAAGAAGATATTATGGGATCAGACACACACCTAGTCTTTATCTTTGGCTCAGGCAGAAGTTACTCATAGTCACTCATGGGGAAATGTGTCTTTTGGTCTGTCTTTTGTTTGGCATTGCCATACAAGGACAATTTCACAGCCCCTGGAGGGCCCCTCCTGTCCTTTTTTGTTTTGGCCACATCCCAAGAAGATAAAATAGAAATTGTAAGACACAGAAATTATTCCTAGTAAATAATTTTATAAAATCTCAGAATGCCTTATTCTTCTGATTTATTTTTTCTTTATATATCTTTTCTTTCCCAGAAATATCTATGCTCTCCTATGTTTTCCCCTTAAATATTTCTATTGCCTGGTTACCAAAGTGCTGACCTATTTAATTTTTTTCTGTTATGACTGTGGTACTTGTTTATGGAAGGAATAATGAAAATCCTCCAAAAATGTCAAGGTATATATGATCCCCAAACCTACCACCAGAGATATCAATTATATATGTACTATTTCATATATCCAAAAATATGGGACACACACACACACACACACACACACACGCATTGCAATTAAGCAAAATTAAAAAGTTGGATTTAAAACTTTAATATTTTAGGGCAGTATCATCCTGTATCATTGAAATACACTTCGAAAACATGTATATTAATATCTGCTTGATAGTCTCATTTTATTGTATGGTTGTAACAATTTACTTAGGCAGATCCCTATTATTAGACATTTAGGTAATTCCCATTTTTCCCCCTATGTAAAAATTGCACTGCAGTAAACATTTTGATACATAGATCTTTGTTGACATCTATGATTATTTCCTTAAGATAGTTATTAGAAGCAGGGTTCTTGAGAAGAAGAGTATGAATAAATATATTGGAGAATCTTAATACAAAAGCTTAATTGCCCAGTTGCCCTCCTGAATGACTGTACATAGTTGTGCCAGTACATTGGGGTCTGCATTTCCCTGAACCCTTACCATCACTGTTATGAAAAACTGAATGTAGTAGTGAGTAATCTAATTTTTGTGCAGTTTATAATAAATATGTTATCTAGTTTTTAGTAGTTTTCCATTCTATTTTTAAGTTTATGTTCATAAATCTTTTTAGTGTAAGATGTCTCAAATTTTTGTATTCATGTTTGTGTGTATGCATGTGTGTGGTGAGGGTGATGTAAGTGCTTTCTTTCATCCAGCAATAATGTCCTATACAGAATGGGTCTCTCCCCCACATTTGACACTTTGGCATGCAGATTATTTAAGCTGAAGGCACTTGAGCCCCAGAGGGTTCAAGAGAAACTTCCGTCATTCCCTTAACCCACACAGAAGAATCTAGATTGTTTTTTTTCCCCTCCCCAAAATAAGAGTTATTAACAGGAAAATTTTATCTGAGTGGACTCATCTGTATGGTAGGGCAAACCTCTGATTTTTTTTTTAAGATTTTATTTATTTATTCATGAGACAGAGAGAGAGAGAGAGAGAGAGAGGCAGAGACACAGGCAGAGACAGAAGCAGGCTCCATGCAGGGAGCCCGACGTGGGACTCGATCCCGGGTCTCTAGGATCATGCCCTGGGCTGAAGGCGGCACCAAGCCGCTGAGCCAACTGGGATGCCCCAAACCTCTGATTATCAAACATCTGCTCTTACTGTCCTGTGAAATGCATTTCTGCCCTTGGAAACTCCCAAACTCCTACCCCCTCCTTCATAGTTCAGCCTGACATGTATATCTCATTTTGCCTATCTTTGGAATTTTTATGTCCGTGTGAATTCCCCATATGTATGCATGTTAGATTTGCTTTTCTTTTGTTAATCTGTCTCATGTCAATTTGATTCTTAGTTCAGCTAGAAGGACCCTTGGAGGGGACAGGAGTTCTTGCTCCTTGACAATACTATTTGTGTATTCCCAATCTTATTAAAGATTGAAAACCTCTTATTTCTCAGGAATTGTCCCTTTCTTCATATAGAAGTCTAGCACCTTGATTTAAAGGTGCTATTTTTTGGTGCTGTTTTTGCAGTGTTTTTTTTTTTTTTTTTAATCTCTAGCACAGAACTAGGTATATAGGAGTTGGTAAGTATTTGAACTAAATACATTCACTCACTTGCATAAACCATAATCTATGTTTCTTCCCATAAAGAATATAATAGCTCTAGAAACTTCCACAGTCTACAATGCTTATATTTTGTCACATGACAGAGACCAATTTATTGTGTTACTTACTCATTTCCATAGCAAGGACAGTGATATTATGCCAAGAAAACTCCTCCCGATCAAGGGGTCTTGCAGTCATCAGGGCACCTGTTGTAATGTCCACATAGAAGAATCTTCCAGGGTCACTGCTTCTGTCTATGGAATATCTGCAGAAACACAGATTAAGTACACTGTCTTATTTGAATAACTGTACCACGGCATATTACATGAGAGAACTGAGTGCATACTACGTGAAACATGGCTCAGCTTGTTCTGAGTTAAGGACACTTGGAAGACCACATTTGCTGTTTTATCATGTCCAGAAACAGTCCCCCAATAAAAATCCTCTAAAAAACACGAACACAAACTATTACTGCTTGAATTTCCTCATTCATAAAATGAAATAAAACGGTGCCAAATCCTTGGGGAAGTTTTAAACCAATTAAAGATGAATTCCAGCTGTTTACAGCTTAATACTGCCCTGAGGCTTTTGGGATATTCTGAATATCAACCCCTACATGTCTTAGTTCAAAACAACTTGTAGGGCAGCCCAGGTGGCTCAGCGGTTTAGCGCCGCCTTCAGCCCAGGGTGTGATCCTGGAGACCCGGGATCGAGTCCCACATCAGGCTCCCTGCTTGGAGCCTGCTTCTCCCTGTGCTTGTGTCTCTGCCTCTCTCTCTCTGTGTTTCTCTCATGAATAAATAAATAAAATCTTAAAAAAACAAAAACACGTATTCCTTTAAATTTTGAAATGTTAGATTGGAAATGGAAAAGGTATATAGTTCGGTGGTTCCGATCCCTGTAATTCATATCACCTATTGAGAAGGAAAGATTTCCATCGGGTTCTTTGTAAATGTGCTAATGACTGACCTGCTGGCAGACAATAATGGTATTTATTAGCTAAAGAGTCCTTTTATCCATGGAATATTTTTAGCAGGATGAACCAGGTTTGACTAGGTTGCTTAATGTAAATAAACTTGGAATTTATGAATTTATGGGGTACAGCTTGCTGGAAAATACCATGTGAGCCATGTAATTAATGGAGTATAAAAAGCAGATGTTCCATAACCAGAATGGCTCCTTTTTTTTGTTCAGGCGGTGTCCTTCACTGCTTGTATCTTTCATGTTCAGTATGGTCCAACATGCATCCTTACACAGGAAAAGAAGGATATTTACCTGATGGTTTTAGATCTCTCCAGGGACAGAATGCTTGCCTCATACTTTGCTGTTGTCTCTATCCTTTGAGTTATTATTTTTTTGGGCACTGGGTAAGAGCCACAATTCCTGTTGAATCTAATTTGGCAGTCTAACTCTCTGTGTTCCCTCACCTGGTCCCCATTTTGGGAGATTCAGTAAGTGTGGAGGGAGATTCAGGCATCTGTATGTTTAAAATCCTCCATGGTATGTAGCCATGATTGAGAACCATTCTTGAGAATCTGTGTAGTTCTTAGTTGCCATTTGTGGAATACCAGATGTTTTATAGCTTCTTTTTAAAATTGTTATAAAATCTCTAAGAGGTAGATATTATCTCAGTGAGCAGAAAAGAAAACTAAGAGAAGTCACTTTTGTACAGTTAAACAGCTAATAATTTGCAGGGGTAACATATGTTTATATACGTGCATATAAAACTACTATAACATATTGGGTTCAAAATTCTATTTAATGTTGTCAGGGATTGCAGCCTATATGTTAAAGTTGTTGAAACTAGGAAACTGCCATTTTGATGGGAGTACGAAGTTTCTTTAGTGCATTTTTTAAATTGCAGGTTATGAAATCAATATGGTAGGTTATGACTAGTGTTGAAAGAAAATGAAATGGAACATATGCATGCCAGACTGTCACATGCAGTAAGGGTAAATATTGATGGTACCGCTTTTGTTTCAAATATGAACAAGTGAGACGCCTGGGTGGCTCAGCGGTTGAACATCTGCCTTTGGCCCAGGGAGTAATCCCAGGAACCAGGATCGAGTACCATATCGGGCTCCTTGCAGGGAGCCTGCTTCTCCCTTGGCCTGTGTCTCTGCCTCTCTCTTTCTGTGTCTCTCATGAATAAATAAAATCTTAAAAAAACCCCAAATATGAACAAGTTTGTAGGTATATATACATATATAAACACAGACACTTATGTAGTATATTCTTATGTGTGTATAATTTGGTAAAATGTTTTGTTCCAAATATGTTTTTTTTTTTTTCTGTAGGGATTCGAGTTGGCCTTTCAGAGAGGCATTAAGGGAAAAGGTGACCACTAAGGCCTGGAGAAGTGGAATCATCTCAGTTACAATTCTCCACGAGTTGGGAAATTTAAGGAAGAAGTAGTGCCATTCTCTGCTTGTGACCCATTTTAATAAACACTTACTGTAGCCACACATTGCTCTGAATACTTTACATTATATTGGCTCATGTAACAGGGTAGGTTCCGTTATCTTGGTTTTATAGGTAAAGAGACTGAGTCCTGGATTGGTTATGTCATTTCCCAAGATTGGAATCAAGTCTAGGCAGGTTGGTTTCAAGTTCCTACTCCTAACTGCCACTCCATGCTGTTTTATTGCATATGGAACGAATGCAATTGTTGAAGGAAACAAAGCCTTATCTCTTCTTGAAATTGACTAAGCCATGATGACAAGCCATTGACTTCTTAGTAAAGAACAAAATTAATTTAAAATTAATTGGAGCATTCTTTCCTAGGCATAATTAGTGATTTAGTTTTAAAGTTCACTGGCTATTTTAAAAGTTGAATTTATCTTTGGAAAAAAATACGGTCTTTTCTTTCAGCCAGCCATTCAGCCCATGGAGCTATAATCCTGATGGCAGCTCTCCAAGCTGTAGGCATGGTCTGGAGGGGAGAGGCAGCCCCTAGCCTCTATGATGAAGCAGCTTTCTACACTCAGACATACAGTGCCATAGCAAGTGTCGCAGATGGTATGGGAGGTGGTATGGGAGGTGGGACTAACCAACAGAACCCGTGACAGTACTGCCTGCTGACACACCGAGAGGAAACACTGCAAGCTTGCCTTAGAGAAGCCTTCCTGATCTAGTTGGAACCCCCTTCCGATTTCCCACATCAGAAGTTACTGAACTGAGGCAGTAGAGGCATTCGCTACTCTGAGTGGGACGCTGGGCCATTTTCAGGAGGCAGGAGAACAAATTAAAGGTGTAGATACAGATGGAAAATGAGGAAATTGGGACATACTAGTGAATTATGTAGGTGGTTTTCCTTTCTCTAACCATAATACTCCCACCAATTATGGGCAGAATAGGTATAATATTCACATACAGAACTGCCTTCAGTGAACAAAAGCTAGTGTTTGTTGGGCTCCCTGCTTACTTGCTTGGCTGAGGACATACTCTGAATTTGTGAGCAATTTGAAGGTGGGGCATCATCGGCAGGCTTTCTAAATCCACACACACATACTCTGGGAGGGCAGGCTGTTTCCATACCAGCAGAAGCCTATTTCAGGTGCCAAATGATTCCATTTCCTGCTTGCCAGAAGTGCCTTGGGCATTTATTAAAAATTTAGGAGATCCTAAATTGTTTAGGAGATACTAAACATGGTATTTTTCAGGTAATATGTAACTAAATCTGGATATTTGGTTTTGGGATTTACTAGTAAATCATGACCAGTTTATATGCCTGAGCATGCCATAAAGTTTCTACAAAGGAGATTATGAAGGTCCTAATAATTTTTTAAAAAAGTTAAATGGCCTATCCATAACATTTTAACCTAAGGTGATACATTGATTTTAGGGCAGTTTAATATGTGTTTTCTTTTTAGGAATATAAATCTCATTTATTTCTAATAAAAATGCAGAAGATGAATTAGATAGCCAAGCAGCATATAACTTGCAAATTATTTTAAAAGAAAATAACTTTTATAGGAAAAATGAGGATAAAATGAGCAATTTGGGGAAAGATAACAGGACAGTAATTTCCAAATGGATTTATTAAATGATAGCCAGAGATTTGCCTTTTATGTGCTTTTCCCTCTGAGAATCCAGGACTCCTAATATATATCTGAGTCTAGGGACCATTCTTTATTCCTGTCAGACAGTACAGAGTCAGGACCCCTCTATCTTGGCAATATGAATTCTCCTTTGCAACCAAAAGGCAGAAGGAGAATTATCCCCAGTTCTGATAGGAGGGATTCTTTCCCCCTCTGTCTGAATGATTATCTTGTTCTCTCCAGGCCTGTGACTGTCACCCTGTTCTGGCCAGTTTCTCTCTCAGGCCCTAGAGTTCTGCCCCAGAGTAAGCCCAGGAGACCCTGCTCTCTACCTCTGGCCTATTCACTTGTGGATTCCTCCTGACTGGGATATATTGGAATAGAAAACTTCTCGATTGTGTGCCTCCCTGATGCAGGCCAACTGATGATTTTCAAAGGCCAGTCATCTGAAGCAGTATTTTCTGTTAGCCAGACAGGATTCCTTAATTTTGTGTGCCTCATTTTGCTCCATGGCAGGAGTGGATGTAGGCTTGTTGGTGTCTTGCTTTTATTTGTATGTCTGTCATTAGTTGATGACTTCAGTCTTGTATACTGCACATACACACTAGGGGTGTGTGTATGTGTGTATGTGTTTTCTGACTGCATTCAGTCTCTTTTGCTTGTCACTTAGCAGTGTAACTCCTAACAACTGTATTCCCAGTGCTTACCATGTGGAAATCCAGATTCAGAATCGGGAAAGAAGATGTAGAAGTATATACTGGATACTTGATTGTTTTAGAAATGGACTCTAAGTTTTTCAAGCTTATGCCTGTTTTGTTTCTCTCCCTCCATAAAATTTTCCCCACAGTATCTTTTCCAACATGAACAGATGAACTAATTGATCAGAAGATATAAATATATTTTTCTTGGCTTCTGAAAATATGAATTTATAGAATCTGTTTCATTTATGTTACGGTTGTTTTGGGAATAATATGGTTTTACTAACTTCTTCCCTCCTATTATACATTTTAAAAGCTTAAGGTTGAAATATCATTTCTATAAAGTTGATGTAATTCATACTAGAAAGATTAGTTGACTTCTAAAAATCAAATATCAGAATTCAAACAAAATCATTTTAGCCATTTTAATGCCTGCAAATGTAAAATGTTTACTAGTTGGTTAGATGAAGCAGATTTTCCCCAGTAAAGTTATTCTCAGGAGAGAAGCATCCTTGTTAAACTGAAAAAGCATGTATTCATTAAATACAAAGTAGCGCTAGGTAAGGGAAGTATCCAATAGAAAAGGCATTTGATAAATTGGGGTGCATTTAAAATGTGTTATCTGTACTAAAGCCCCAGATCCATTTTTGCCATTTGGCTTTCAACAATTAATATGACAGATGGCCCCCAAACAGCCTTGGAATCCTGATCTTTTGTGTCAAGCTTCAGAGGTTTGGCAGTTGCTCTGGAAGGTTGAGGTGTCAACCTATCAGCGGTTTGCACTTTGGCTCCAGAGTTGATAGAAGGAAATAGCCATGGCTGTAAGAGCAGCTCTCCTCCCTGCCTTGTTGGGGAAGCATCTTGATTGGAATCTTTAACTACAAAACACCATTTGGAGAGATTATTATGTAGGCTTGAAATAGAAAGCTCTATCTAGCCATTCTACAAGGCACTGAAGCCATTGACAGCAGGAATAGTTTCTATGTTCTTTTGTAGTATATGGAAATATATATATATAGTAGAGAAATCAAAGGTTCATAGGAATTGAAAAAATGTGCAGTGATCACTTTTGTATTCATTAATAAGATTTGAAGGTGGTTCTGTTTTGTTTTAAGTAGACTTCATGCCCAGGTGTGGAGCCCAGTGTGGGGCTTGAACTCACAATCCTGAGCTGAGACCAAGAGTTGGACGCTTAACTGACTGAGCCACCCAGGCGCCCCAGGATTTGACAGTTTTTAACTTTTTTGTGCTATGTGTCTGTATGTGCTTTATCGAATTGGGGATGTTTTGATCCTCCCATCCCTTCCCCCTCCTGGGATATTTGGCAATATGTGGGGACATTTTAAGTTGTTACAACTCAGGGAGTGCTACTGGCATTTAGTGGGTTGAGGCCAGAGATGCTGTTAAACATTGTACGATGCACAGGGCAGCCTGTCACAACAAAGAATCCATCCTAGAATATCAATAGGGCTATGATTAAACGTAAGGTAGGGGTGTGCGTGTGCATGTGTGTGTGGTGTGTGTGTGTGTGTGTGTATGTGAGTATGCATGTGTTTTTTGCTGAACCAATTGGCAGTAAGTTGCAGACATGATACATTACTTCTAAATAACATGAAAAAGCCATAATATTTAAACAAGAAGAACTAAAAAGGAGAGTCTTCAGAGATGGAAGAAGCAAAGGGAAAAAGTGCTAGAAAATTAGATACCAGGGGAGGGAAGATTCTGAGGCATAAGAAAGGTGAAATCTATGGAAAAACCTGATTGAGTTGTTGGTCACATCTGGGTCCTTGGCAGAAATGATCTGTATGGTTGTTCCAATCGCTACATCCTCCGGAACCTCCACAAAATAAAAGCCTGGTTCAAAGATGGGGGGCTCATCCACGTCTTCCACGCTGATGTGCACTGTTGTTGTGTCCTGAAATGGTCCTAGGTTCAGGAAACGCATCTCTAGGTGAGGATTGGCTCCTTCCACTTTTAAGGTGTAACTTTTCTTGCTTTCAAAGCTCAGGGGCTGAAAATTATTGTGACAGGAAAATTGATTAGCCATGAGCATATATATCAAGGTTCTAAAGGGTCACCAATATTGATGGCTGGAAGGTAGACTCCCAACTTCACTAAAATGGTGGGAAAGAGGCAAAGGGAAAAACAAGGAACTTTTCTTTTGTTCCATAGTTGGTCTTTTTTTTTTTTTTTTTTTTAAGATTTTATGTATTTATTCATGAGAGACACAAAGAGAGAGAGGCAGAGTCATAGGCAGAAGGAAAAGCAGGCTCCCCATGGGTAGCCCGAATCGGGGCTCAATCCCAGGACCTGATCATGACCTGAGGACCAAAGGCAGACGCTCAACCACTGAGCCACCCAGGTGCCCCAATAGTTCTTGGTCTTGAGGTCATTTTCAACAAATGGAGTAAAGAAGGTAAGGAATGTGGCTGGATACTTGAGAGAGGATGAAGGCAGCCAGTGTACTGGTCAGGAAATCCCATTACTCTGGGCAAGCTCTGCTTTACCTACCTGTTCTTTAGTCAGCTTAATCCCCATATCATTAAACTGCTTGTTTACCTGAAAAGATGTCATGAGTACTAAGAGCTTGAGTTCAGTTTCAGAATACCTATACAACTGAGGCCTAGTCTTTTCCATCTTCTTTAAAAATAATTCTTTGGTACAAAGGCAATAGTGATTTTTTTCAAGAAACTACCACAAGCACCTTAGAAGGGTTCTCAGAATAATGTGCTAGATTAGTGTTTGTGTATTAAGTTTACCAGAGACACTCTCCTTTAAAAACCTCCTAAAGACCTAATCCAGTGCCTCATTTTCAGTGAAGAGATTGAGACAGAAGGCTGAGAATGTTGGGTTAAGCAGACGTGGCTACATAGTGTCAGAGTAGAAATGCTCTAGATTTTTAAATTCCTCACTCAGAGGTCATCCACAAACCTTTAATTTTGTCTATAAAATTCGATGTTACACATACAAATTTTTTGGTTGTCCCCGCCCCCCCTTTTAAAAATTCTATTCCTACCTTAAGAGTGTTTTATGTCAAAGTAAATACATTTTAGGGTAGAAAGTGAACTTCAATGGTATCTCTTAAGACAATCCATTTATTATTTTTTTTAAACTGACAAAATTTCTAAGTGTTTTGAGCAATAATTACCTCAAAGCATCAACGGAAGGATCATAGAAAGTTAGTCCTTTAAGATAATTACAGTGGTTAGTGAAGCAGTTATTAAAGCTTAAAAGTCACACGTCCACTTGGCAGCAACTTAAAGTTTTCTAACTAAATATTCACTGGCGATTTTTTTCATAAAATATGCTGAATGTCAGCAAATTTTATGTTAGAGGCATGTGTCCATTTTAATTAACCGCTTTGCTTTTGAGAAACAAGTAGAAGTTGCTTGCTTTTACTTCATTTTCAAATTCTAACAGAGTTTTTTGTGCTGTTGCTGTTTGGTTATTTGTTTGCATTAGGTACACCCTGCATTATATTCCTTGTTTCATGGAGTCAGCCATTCCCATTGGAACTAAGCAGTCATTTTACCGACTTCCTTGTCTCCCTAGTTTTTAGTCAAAAGGCAAGGTTTTAGGGGCGCCTAGCTGGTTTAGTCTGTAGAGCATGTGACTCTTAATCTCAGGATTGTGAGTTTGAGCCCCACATAGGGTGTAGAGATTACTTACAAAAAATAAATTAAAAATTAATTGAAAAAAAAAAAGCAAGATCTTATTAATAGGGAAATCTGCCACCCAGATTATGATATGCTCGAAGTAATAGTTTCACTGATTTATACTTACTCTCTAAATCTAGACATTCATTGTTTCCTGGTAAATTATATTATGTTCTCTTTAAATTCTTTCTTAAATATGGGTAATCCAAAGTGGGCACTGTTGTTTATGTTAGGCTTGAGCTAGATAAAGTTTGGTTTCCCCTTAATTTTAAGTCATTTTTCTAATTTGGTGTAATTTTGTATTTGTTTTCTTTTTAAAATTAAGGTATAATTTACATACATTAAAATTCATCTTTTTTAGTATATATTTTGCAGGTTTTGACAGATTACATAGTCGTGTTTCCATCATGATGAGATATAGAACATTTCTATCACTGCCATTACCCTTTGCCTTGTGCCCCTTTGTGGTAAGGGGCAGCCAATCACTGACCTATGCTCTGTCCCTAGTATAAGAATGTCATTAGGGGGATCCCTGGGTGGCGCAGCAGTTTAGCGCCTGCCTTTGGCCCAGGGCGCGGTCCTGGAGACCCGGGATCGAGTCCCACGTCAGGCTCCTGGTGCATGGAGCCTGCTTCTCCCTCTGCCTGTGTCTCTTCCTCTCTCTCTCTCTCTCTCTCTCTCTCTCTCTCTGTGCGACTATCATAAAAACAAAACAAAAAACAAAACAAAACAAAACAAAACAAAAAACAAAACAAAACAAAAAAACATTAAAAAAAGAATGTCATTAGGGGGCAGCCCCGGTGGCCCAGCGGTTTAGCACTGCCTTAGGCCTGAGATGTGATCCTGGAGACCTAGGATTGAGTCCCACGTTGGGCTCCCTGCATGGAGCCTACTTCTCCCTCTGCCTGTGTCTCTGCCTCTCTCTCTTTCTGTGTCGTCATGAATAAATAAATAAAATCTTAAAAAAAAAGGCATGTAAATGGAACCATTCAGTATATTTTTCGTATCTGGTTTCTTTCACCTGGCATGATGCATTTGAAATTCATCCATATTGTTTTGTGAATGAATAGTTCATTCCTTTTTATTGCCAAGTTCTGTTTATTTTATGGGTGTACCACAATTTATTTATCTGTTCTCTACTAGAGGTACATTTGAGTTGTTTCCAGTTTCTTATGGTTATGAATAAAGCTGCATGAACATCTGTATACAGATTTTTGTGTGAACGTAGGTTTTTATTTAATTTGGGCAAAAATCTAGGAATGGGATTGCAGGATTGTATGATTAAGTATATTTTTAACTTTATAAGAAATTTCCAAACCAATTTTTAAAGTGGCTCTACCATGTTGCATTCCCACCAGCAATGTATGAAAGTTCTAGTTGCTCAATATCCTTGTCATTATTTGATTTCATCAGTTTTTCTGATTTTAGCCATCCTCGTGGGTATGAAGTGGTATCTCATTGGAGTTTGATTTGCATTTATGTATCTTCTTTAAGAGTTCATGTATTCTGTATTCAAATCCTTTATCAGACATATGTTTACAAATATTTTTTAACCAATCTGTAATGACTTAGTAGTGCTTTTGAAGAGAAACTCTTAATTTTGATGAAACCTTATCACTTTTTTTTTTTTTTAGGAAGGAAAGAACATTCCTTTTTTTTTTTTTAAGATTTTATTTATTTATTAGAGACAGAGAGAAAGAGAGAGAGAGGCAGAGGGAGAAGCAGACTTCATGTAGGGAGCCTGACATGGGACTCGATCCCGGGACTCCAGGATCACGCTCTGGGCTGAAGGCGGTGCTAAACTGCTAAGCCACCAGGGCTGCCCTTATTTATCACTTTTTAAAAAAAGATTTATTCATTTGAGGGAGAGAGAGTGAGAGTTCATGAGCAGGGAGGCAAGGGCAGAGGGAGAAGCAGACTTCCTGCTGAGCAGGAAGCCCAATGCAGGGCTCAATCCCAGGACACTAGGATCATGACCTGAGCCAAAGGCAGATGCCCAACTGACTGGGTCACCCATGTGCATTATTTATCACTTTCTTACTGGGATTTTGGTGTTGTATCTAAGAAATCTTTGCTTTATAAGGATCACAAAGATTTTCTTCCATGTTTCCTTCTAGGAATTGTATAGTTTTAGTTTATTACATTTAGGTAAGTATGTAATCCATTTTGAATGTGTTTTTGTGAGGTGTGAAATGGGTTTTTTTGCATATGGATATCCAGTTTTTCAACACTATTTGTTGAAGAGATAAAGTGAGTTTTTAATTATTAAACGTTTTTAAAAAATAAGTTACCTAGTGATGATTACTTAAGATTATTGTCTCCCTCACTTAAATAATTTTATTATTTAAAATTGAAAGAATACATTGTCCTAAATACTCTAAGTGTTAAGTTGTTCAAATTGAAATTCGAGTTTAACTTTTTTCTCGTGAAATGTTTTTTTGTACTTACTTTTAACATCAAGAAATTGTTTCCATAGTCATAATAGTAAAGCCAAGAATAGTAATCTCAAAACCTAAGTTCCAAATTCCAGAAATTTCCCAAAATTAGAGCACATAATAACATATAACAAATATATTTTTGAAAATTGAGTCACAAAAAACTGTGGCACAAAATAGTAACACAGCTTCTTTAAGCAGAATTAATTATTCCTTCCTCTGTTTCCATAGCACTTTGTCATACTTACATTATGGTTCTTTTTATTCCGTTTTACAGATGTTTCATTGTTGGTCCCTTTCACCAAACTTAAGGGTAAAGGCTATGAATTAGATTTTTATTCCCCAGTGCCTACCAAGGATCTAAAACCCAAAAGGCAGCAAAAAAATGTTATATTGAGTAGTGTAAAAAAGTTTTTCAGTGCAGGTATTAATAGTACTTGTTGGGTGATAATATATACAGATTTTATGTTACAATATTCAGTGATTTTAAGGTGTGCATCTTTTCATATTTTGGAATTTTGGAAATCCGTTGCTTCTCCAGTTAATTGATGGCATCTTAAAATTGCTTTAGGCCCACCAGGAAATAGGATGCATGCATTTCAGTTGAGTTCTGCACATTGTGGATACTACATGTGTTGAACTTCATTGCCTTTTAAAATGTCTTCAGAAAGATTGTACTATGATTTGACATTGAAACAAAAATTGTTGTGTGGGCAGAATGGCATGGAAACAACAGCAGGAAGTAAATCTGCTATTAGTGAAGCACATATGTCTGTGTCAACAAGAGCTTTTTCAAAAACTATAAACTAAGGAAGAAGAAGGCATTGTATCATTTAAATTGCAAGATTTTTTCTTCTTCTTTTTAAAAGTAGTATATAAAATAGTGATGTGATTTACATTTCACAGGCATCTTAGATTTGCTCTTTGTGGACTACCTAAGAGGGAAATGGACTCAAAACAATTGCTTGTTGCATCCTGGGAGATGGAAGACATGCTGAAGATTGGAGTATGGTGTAACAGCATGCTCATCTAGAATAAAGAGCAATTTGAAAAATATGTGTTTCAAGTTATCTTTCAAGCATTTAAGTTAAGAGACTGAAAATCAATTGATTGATTACTTAAAAGCCAAAAAGACCCAAGGTACTGGGTAGTAATCAGTGTGGTTTATGAAGACCCAATTCTATCAATTCAACTTAATTTTTCTTTTTGAAAAAGTATGTGCTTTTTAGATGAATAATAGGGCTTAGGGAAATAAATCAAAAGCCGAACTTCTGTTTCAATTTTATATGACATTATTAATGACAAAGTAGAAGATGGGTGTGGATCAGGCATCTGAGTGAATGTTGTTCCAAAAGTATAGACTGAGCAGTCAATAGCCTCTAAAGTATTTATTATATTTGACTTGTCTATCTCCCAACGTATTGACCTCTTTTTTAATTCCATTTTCTGTCACTTCCTAAATTCAGAAGAGAAATCCAAATGACCTTGGCAAAACTGATGTCTGTTTTGATTAAACATGGATATAGTTTTAGTAATAACAATGAAAGACAGCAGTGTATCTTAGGAGCTTAATCTTTCTTCACATAAGGGAGCTGGAGAAACAACACTTTGAGGTTCCTTTCAAATACAAAATTTTAATAGTTAATGTTTTTAAAAATAAATGGCTTGTAATAAGGTCTAAGCTATATTCTAATAATTTGACATAAATTAGTATTATTTAGAATTATGTTATTTTAAGATACAAGATAAAATTGAAAATATATTGAGAATCCCAAAAGCTCTTTTTCTGATTGCTTAATTGTTTTAAAGAAAATTTTTATGTTAAACAATAATTATCCTAAGCTTTGAGCAAATATTTACCTTATTCACAGTTATCAGTCATGATAGGCAATGTATTATTAACTGCTTACTTGGGGCATATCATGCATAGGGGAATGTTCTCAATCCTATATACCAAATTGGTATTATTATTTCTAATCATCTTTTATATTTCTTTTTTTTATCTTTTATATTTCTAACATGTTATTAACTCTCAAGGAATGAGAATAAAATAAGAAACTAATATTTAAATTATATTCAGATGTACTTGATGATTGTGAAGTTAATATCAGCATTTTACACTGCTTTGAGGTCATTGTGTGCTGGTTATGAAGATTTCTTGTTGGTGAAATGCTGAATATATCTGTTCTTTTGCTGCATTTGTATATTGCTTAAGTGAATATAGGACAAATGTATGTGAACTCTTCCCTTCAAAAGCAGTGTTAATTAAGCTCTGTGGAACAGCATATAGTAGTTATTAAGCACATTAACTTGTGCCCCATTCTAAGTTATGACCGTTGCTTTCATCAAGATCATTGCACATTAACTTGTGCCCCATTCTAAGTTATGACCGTTGCTTTCGTCAAGATCGTTGGTGATCTTCATGTTCCTAAAGTCTGTGGTCAGTTTTCAGGGTTCTTACATGAGCTTCAGTAGCATTTGTCTTCCCTTCTCCTGGAGATGGTTTTTCATGCCTTCCAGAACACCATACTCCCTGGATTTTCCTCCTGTTTCCCTGCTCTCCCCTTCTTAGTCTCCTTTCTTATCCTTGCTCTTCTCTCTGACCTCTTCATGTTGGGGTGCTGCAGGGCTCATTTCACTATCTTCTCTATCTATGCCCAGGCCCTTGGAATTTTCATGTATTTTCTTGTATTTGTTTTAAGATACAACTGCAGGGCAGCCCTGGTGGCGCAGTGGTTTAGCGCTGCCTGCAGCCTGGGGTGTGATCCTGGAGACCTGGGATCGAGTCCCACGTTGGGCTTCCTGCATGGAGCCTGCTTCTCTCTCTGCCTCTCTCTCTCTCTCTCTCTCTCTCTCTGCATAAATAAATAAACAAATCTTTAAAAAAAATAAGATACAACTGCATCTTAAAGGCTGCATATCATTTATATGCTTGCGACTCCCAAATTTTGTATTTCCAGCTTTCTTCCAGAACTCTTCTCCAAACTCCATACTCCTATAGCCAGCAGCGTGACACATCTCCACTTGGGTAACATGTCCAGAACTTAATACAGGATTTGCCACCACCTGCCACCTTCTCTACCTGCAGACTCTCCCATCTCAGGTACAGGCAGCTCTGTTCTTGTTGCTCAGTTGACTTCTCTCTTTCTTTCACATCCTCATCCAATCTGTTAGGAAATCCTATTGATTCTACTTTCAAAATGTATCTAGATTCTGATCACTTCTCACTATCTCCATTCCTACTACCCTAGACCAAGCCTCCATCATCTACCTAGATTATTGCAGTAGTCTCCCGGCTGGTCTGCATGTTCCCATCCTTGCTCCCCTCTTAACGGGAATTCCTTTCTCAACACAGCCAACACAGTAATTATTTTATAATGAAAGTCCAGTTCTGTCATGTATGTTTTATTTTTTTAATTTTTTAAAAAACATTATTTTATGGAGAGAGAGAGAGTGAGAGCATGAGCAGGGAGTAGGAGGGGTATAGGGAAAGGTAGGGAAGCAGACTCCCTGCTGACCATGGAGCCCAATGTGGACTCCATCTCATGACCCTGAGATCATGACCTGAGCCAAAGTCAAGAGTTGGACGCTTAACAGATGGAACCACCCACGTGCTCCCTATTATTTATGTTTTAAAGCCTTCCAGTTCTCCTCTTCACTCAGAGGAAGAAGTACTTACAGCAGCCTGAACTTGTTACTTTTCTTCTTTCATCTCCTGCTGGTCTTCCCCTCCACTCAACCTTCTCAGCCCCCATGTTGCTTTTGAAACACACTTGGCAGAGCCCTGTCTTTGGGCCTTGGCACTGGTTGTCCCTTTGCCTGGAACACTTTCCCTCAATATCTCCATGCACATTCCCCTATCTTCTGGGCTGCATGTACAGTTCTCCCTGAAAGTCACTTGTAGGGTACCTCCCAGGGTTGTGCATTGTCAGCCTGCCCAGCTCTGTGCTGTGACTCTATCCACTTTACATTTTTGTATGAATGTCACTTCTCTGTAAAGCCAACCCCAAGCACCCAGTTTAAATTCAAAATCATGTTGACTTTTCTAATATCACTTTTGTTCTGTTTTACTCCTCCTCATCCTAGCATGTAACGCTTTCTAGTATATTACTTTGTTGATTTACTTGCTGTTTTTTTTTTTTTAAGATTTTATTTACTTATGAGAGATATAGAAAGAGGCAGAGACAGGAGAAGCAGGCTGCATGCAAGGAGCCCAATGTGGGACTTGATCCCGGGACTCTGGGATCATGCCCTGAGGTGAAGGCAGACACTCAACCACTGAGCCACCCAGGCTTCCAGTTTACTTGCTATTTTGATTGTCTTCCTCCCCTTACTAGAATGTAAGCTCCATGAAAGCAGATGTTTTTGGTTATTTTATTTACTCTTTAACATTAAATGCCTAGAATATAATACCTGGCACATAGGTAGATGCTCAACAAATATTTGTTGAATGAATAATTTAAAATATCTTGGGTTTTTAGATGTATTTAAAATAGAGGAGAAAGAAGATTAAATCAAGGAATTTTTTAATTTCTTCACATGTATTTACTAGGATGTTAAAACTTCAGTGTTTCAAGGTTTTATCTTCCACCCTAATATATCCATATGTGCTTTGTGCCACAGAAAATATTGTTAGCTTATATTCAGAAAACTTGGTGATTTATGAAGCAAAGGAGTTTCAAGTGATACTACCACTCAGCAGTTATGTTTGATAAAGCTTTTCCAAGTCTAATTAGCATCTATGGATCTTCCAGTGGCAATTAAAAAAATCTCTGCATGTTATTTATTGATTCATAAATAATATTATAGCTTGTTTTATTGTTATTTATGGCATATTATGGTAAAAATGAGTGTTATTCAACTGCAAATATTGATCAAGTCATTAACATCATTAGTGAATTAAGCTACTATAGTTTTTTAAGTGGTTAAATAGCTAGGAGAAAGGACATATTTATATTTTTATCGTGATCTGGTACCCTCTCTGTAAAATGATGACACAGACAAAGTTACATGTAAGCAAAAGGAATAAGAGTTGTTTTTTTCTTTTAAGAAGTGAAAAGAATGTTTATCAGAGGATTTGAAGCTGTATGTATTAATAGCACAACAGCCCTTCCTAACATCTCATATATATTCACAGCCTCCATTAACATGATTTGGAAAGAGGAGTTGGATTACCTTCTTCACAGTTATGATGCCAACTTGGAAATTGGGATCTGTGTTAATGTCAAAGGCATCTGCACCATCTCCATCCACAATGGTATATTTCATCTCTGCGTTGATTCCTTCATCCAAGTCCTTGGCAAACACTCTACCCACGGTGGAGCTAACTGGCGCCGATTCCAGCACACTCATCTGATAATGTTCTATGAAGAAAGGTCAGAACAGGCATTCTTGTAATCTGTTACTATAAAAAATACCACAATATCAAATCATATCAGGCATGCTGGTCAAGACATCTTTCTCGTTCAAGAATTAAAACTTGAGTTTTACAGAGAAACTGAGACCCCAAAAGGCTGAGCAAACAGTATGAAGTCTTATCCTATACTGGTTATTTGATAAGGATGGGCCAAGATAGTTTGACCTAATCCTAAGACTAGAACAAGATAAAAACAAAAATATTTCTTATTTCCATGAATCTACCCTCAGTGTGGAAGGAGTTACCTCGCTTTCCAATCTTTCAGTCCCTCCTAATGGACTGTTGCCTCAAATGTTAATTCTTTCTGAGGAAGAAAAAAGCATTGTGATTGCAAAGTACACATTTATTCTGTTCAAACTTGAGATACCGACATTTTCCTTCGTGGCCAGGCCAGTGTGTGGAATTTCTACCCCAGTGGCCACCTGCCCAAATTTAACAGTGATCAGTGATCTATGAAGGAGGGACAGCTGCAGAGAGCAAGCTCCCACCAGCTCCATGTGTTGTCCATCAGTGGTGTGTCCTTACCCTTGGCTCTGCTTACTGGAAACCTCTGTTGTTTCTTGTTATCTTTTTTCAGAACAGAATATCCAAATGTTCTCACAAATGTAAGAATCTCAGAGTTGGTAATGTTCTCCTTTTCAGATTCACAATTAAATTTAGTTCCTTTTTGTCTCCACAGAGTTATGTCTTCGCTAACCTTCTCTGGGGCTCAGCTTTTTGACATTCTTCTTCATTTTGTCAATCAAAATGTGACTGACTAAATAACGAAGAAAATCACACAATCACATTTTCAATATGTTCATGGTCTCTTTTATTCTAATACGTATTTCAAGCTATAGGGGAGCCTGGGGTGTGAGGGCTTGAGTTTCACAAAGATCTGGGGAGGTTGACAGCACCCAACCAGCTCACAGCACCTCCCTTGCACAGGAGAAGAAATAATGCCTGTTCTTTGCCAGTATGAGTCAGGAAATTGCTAATGTCTGTATTAAAGCTGGCAGGCACTTGGATTTCATGATATCCTTCCATTCTCTACCAAAGTTAATGGATTAGACTTTGCTATTGCAGAACTTTTGGGAAAAACCAGGAAAGCTATTTGTTCTGTGTTTAAATAAGCATTTACATAAAATTTCTACACATGATGCATTATATTAGAAAGAAATAGCCTGAGATCTTGATATTCCATTATATTTGGTTTAAAGGTAACTGAACTTGTTCAATAAAAAAAATAATAGGAGTGTCATTTTGCCAACATCCCATAATCAGTTATGGTAATATTTATAGAAAGGAAGGAAAATTGAATTTTTGAAATGAGCAGTCAGAAGATAATAAGGCAGAGAGTTTATCCAAGATAAGTTTATGAAATAGGTCATTGAAACTTTGTTTTAGCAAACAGATGGGAAAACATTTAATGGTGAGGTGAAGACAATTTTTTATTTTTTAAAGATTTTATGTAT
This sequence comes from Canis lupus baileyi, assembly GCF_048164855.1. NCBI lineage: Eukaryota > Metazoa > Chordata > Mammalia > Carnivora > Canidae > Canis > Canis lupus. The sequence continues at coordinate 15,951,905 of NC_132838.1, forward strand.
TTATTCATGAGAGACACAGAGAGAGTCAGAGACACAGGCAGAGGGAGAAGCACGCTCCCTGCAGGAAGCCCGATCCGGGACTCCAGGATCACGCCCTGAGCCAAAGGCGGACACTCAACTGCTGAGCCACTCAGGCATCCCTAAAGACGATTTTTTAAAAGTCCAAAATAGTTAACAACTTTAGAGGAAACAGAGATAATATGCAAAGAATGCTTTCGGGCAGATTATTTTTATCATTTAGATTTTGTCTTCTGTGCAGCATAGTCCATGCTTTTGTGCTATGTCAGATTGTCCATTATTTTGAAAAAGTGGCAACTCAAAATGTTTGCTTTGGATTGAATGTTAAGATGTTGGTTTGTGGGGGCAAGACAAAAACCCTGGGTATCATTGTGTCGTGTTATGCTGTTGTAAAGTTGTCATGTTGGTGGTGATAGGACTTTAAGGCAGTTTGTCTAAATCCATATACTTATGAGCTATATAATAACTTGCTTCTTTTGCCCTTTCTGTCTTCATCAAAGATACTGTCAGTGTCAAATTTAAAAAGCCAAATGAGGTAGTTCAAGGATCTTCAAGAATCTGTAGTCTACAGTGCGTGTAATGTGAGCCATTCATGAAGCAATAAAGATAGAACCCACAGAAAGTAAGAAACCAGTCCACATGGCATTTCACAAACTGTGCCATGATACATTGCCATTCTGTACCGTAGAACCTATTAACTTAGTAGTGTACTTGGTTGTACCACTTGTGAAATACTTATCTAGTATCTGCCTTTTTGTTTCATGAAATATCATGGGGTCTTTGTTTATACCAGTTGTAAGGGAATATTTGAACTTCCTTCCTGTCTTTACATAGATAAAAGAGATGACTCACTTGGTCAGGTATACTCAAAATATAGCTGTTAACCTGATGGTCTGGCTTGACTCTGTTTTTAGTTTCTTTTCTTTTCTTCTTTTTTTTTTGACTTGATATTCCTGGTCAAGTCTTTCACCTGGAATTGTGTTTGCTATTTTCATTGCTCCCAACTGCTCCCTTGAGACATCTGATTCTCAAACTCACATCTCCATTCCTGGGCTCCATTCCACAGTATAGCTATATATCTCCACCTTCCTTAAGGATATTCTATCATTGTTCTGCTGTCACTTTGTCTTCAAATCTGAATTTGTCTTTCTCCTTCCCTGCCATGAGTTCCATTATGTATCCTCTATTTCTATCAGTACTACAATTCTTCTCCCTGTCACCCAGACTTAAAACATCATAGTCATCTTTGACTCCACCCTCTGCTTTGGTTTCTTCAGCCAAGAAATCAGGAGGCAGAAATCCATGTTTTCTGATTTGTCCCACTGCACTCCTTCTGCTGCTACTTAAGTCCTTATCAGTTCAAATCTTGACCATTCTGAAAGCCTCCCTGATCGATTCCCCAGCATCTAGTTTCCACTCCTGCCAACCCATCTTGTACATGGCTATCAGGTTAGCCTTCCTTTATGTTTCTGTCTTGCTCAAAAACTTTTCAGGGACTTCCTTTAGAAATAAAACACATTTGGGACACCTGAGTGGCTCAGTGGTTGAGTGGCTGCCAACTCAGGGCATGATCCTGGGGTCCTGGGGTCAAGTCCTGCATCGGGCTCCCTGCAAGGAGCCTGCTTCTCTCTCTGCCTGTGTCTCTGCCTCTCTCTCTGTGTCTTTCAGGAATAAATAAATAAAATCTTTACACAAACAAACAAAAAAGAAAACACATTTAAAACACTGAAGAGAGCAGGTCACCATTTTTAGGGGGTCTTTGAACACAAAGTCGCATTTACTACTTTATTTCCAGTCTTTTATATTGTAGGTAACATATTTTTTCCCTTACATTCAGGTTCTATTTGAATGGGCTCTAGGAGAGGAGAGATTTTGTTTTGTACACTGCTCTCTATGCCATACCAAGATGGTGCCTGAAGCAAACATTTTTTTAATGAATAAATGCCTTCCCCCTTCTGGAATGTTTTCCTTTTTTCCTATTTAAATCTTTTATATTCTTTAGTCCCCATTAGTTAGTGTCCTCCTTTGACACTGTCTTCATTCATCATAGCTTATGGTGGATATTTCATTCTGCACTACTAAAGTGGTCTGCACTACTAAAGTGGTACAGCAAATGCTACTTCTTGGCTAACTTTTGAGGAGTTAGATATGTACTCCCCAGCTGGATTTTAAGCTGCACAGGGACTAGGTTTCAAGCATTTTGTATCCCTCATGCCCAGGGCCATTAGAAAGCAGATGGTTGGTACTCTTGTGAATTCACTGGATAAGGTAGTCAGATGTGGGCCACTCTGTATTCACCTACAGCTTGGTCTCTATGTGTGTTCTCAGCAGGCCAGTATTGTCTCCTAGGGGACAAACATGGGTTTGGGGCAGGGGAGATAGGAACAAAAAGCTTAGATGCTACGGTAGTTTGTGGCTCTCTAAAGTTAAGCCCTACCTAACAAAATCTTACTCCTTAGAATTTAGTTTTATGCGGTGGTGTGCCGGGTATGTCAATCAAGAAAAAAAGAAGTCTGAAAGAGCTCCAGAGAGAGGCGATAATGAAAACAAGTGAGAAACACTGGTCCAGTGCTTTGGGATGTTGGGACCCAGAAGAGAAGTGGTTATGTGAGAATTACATGATAAATATAGGAAGGAGACCCATGGATAGTTGAACTTAGAGAGTAAGTAACTCAGGCTGGTCTTTTTCTTCCACTTTGGTAATAGGTACATCTGTCTGGCCTTAGATCTGTTCGCTGGTTGGGTACTCACTCTGGGGAAAGCGGGGTGGGTTGTCATTGACATCCGAGAGGGTGATGTTGACTGTGGTGGTCCCAGCTAATCCTCCAAGCTGCCCTCCCATGTCCTTAGCTTGGATAATCACTTCATAGTATTCTTTGGCTTCTCTGTCCATGTTCATGAGTGCTGTCCTAATGACACCTGCAGGATAGAAAAGACTTTTTAAAAACAAAACCACAAATCCAGTGTTTAGGATTGGCTTCTAGGTTTCTCCCTTGTGCATTTGTAAATAGCTAGAGTCGAGATGCAAATCATCTGTATTTTACCAAACTCGAGGTCAGAATTCTAGCTTCAAAACAGCGCTGCGCTTAAACAAATTGTGAGTAAACACTATTCCAGCAGGAGGAGCTGGGGGCCCATTTTCTTTGGCAACATTACTGCCAGAGAACAGGAGGTGGCGGCAGTGGTTCTCAAACAGAGTTAGGGACTTGGAGTCCGGGCCGAATTCAAGGGTCTCTGTTGTACCAAAGAAAACTGGGCCTCCAGGTCCTGAAAACAAAGCCCATAGGTCTGCAAATCTGTGATATTAGATAATTCTCTTTCAGCTCGCTCGCTCTTCAGACCCTAGAGCCCTTGTGGTGTGCATGACTTTTCTTTAGGCAGCTCACTTCTAGTCTTGCTTTTTTCCTGCTTCCCCGGTACCTGTAAGCAGGATTAGAATTCTGATTTGATTTTCCTTTTGTTATATATTCATTCAGTTTTGTTATATGCTGCTTACTTCTGTGCTTCACTGATTTCCATGAGCTGGGACATGAAAGCTGCTCTGTTGAGTTGTTCATTTTTGACATGCATAAGGGAGGAACTCCCCCAGACAGTAAGTAGCAGAATCAGTAGTGTGATGATATGGTTGCATTCAAGAAGAGGGGTCTAAATCAAAATCTAGTGAAATGTGTTGTTTTGATCCTGCCAAGGATCTTCTGCAATGTTTTATCTCCCGTTTAGCCCAGCTACGTGGAAAGTTGACTTCTCTGCACTCCAGGCAAAGATTAAAGGCTTGTTTATTTCAAGTTTATAGCATGACCCTTGGCTAAATAGACCTTTTGCATGCAAAGAGAAGAGATTGAGAACCACAAACCTGTCTCCAGTTTACTCTTATGGTGTATATAGTGCATTATAGTAACAACATTCTAAAGTGAAATATGCAGCATTTTCCTTTTTAAAATGCCCTAGAGGCACAGAAATAACTACCTTTTCATGTATTTTTGACCTTAACACTAAAGATGCCCCCTGGGAGCTATCAAAATAATGTAAGGTTCCTCTTAGGATATAAAGGACACATTACCCTCTTCCTGTCTGTGTTTTTCTTTCCTGTGGGCATCTCCCCACCCCCCACCCCCCTTGTGTAGAATTGTTAAAGTTACTGTTTTCTAGAAGTCCCTCACTGCAACCTTTTTTCTTGCCTCTTGCTAATTTACACTCCCTTACTTTCCCGCTTTTATGACATAATTTTCTGAATGGCTGGTTCCCTTAGGACTTTTGGGAGAAAAAAATTCTATCAGGTTGCTAATAGAAATGTATTTTTTCTCTTTTAGATGGAGAGGTGACTTTGAGTTTTAACCCCATTTTAGGTCTTCTGAATGGCTGGTTCCCTTAGGACTTTTGGGAAAAAAAAATTCTATCAGGTTGCTAATAGAAATGTATCTTTTCTCTTTTAGATGGAGAGGTGACTTTGAGTGTTAACCCCATTTTAGGTCTTCAATTTTCCTGTATGTAAAATGGGAATAACAGTAACTCCCATGTATTTCACAGGTACATAAGAATAATGGGAGGCTCCAATATGGTAATGTATATGAAAGTATTTTAAAAGGAAAGAAGATTGGCACAAGTGCAGGATAGTAATGATAAAACATAAATTCTGAAGTCAAAGCTCTCAGGTAAAACTGGAAAGAAACAAAACAAAAAGAGAAAACCAAATTTCTGTCAGTTTGTCCTGTTTGCCACATTCCTCCTTGCCCGTCCAGTTCTTTATACTGTCCTCTCTGTGAGAGCTTCCCACTCAGAACCTGCCTTTCGGGGGGCCACATCGCATGCCCTACACTCTTTCCCTCTTCAGCAAAATATTTGTGTCCCGGCATCCCTTTATTCTGACTGTGTTCTCTACTTAGTATAGGGTGGTTCAGTGGGAAGAACATCAGACCAGAAGTCAGGAACATATCTACAAATAGAAGCACTTTGTTAGGTTGCAATTCCCAATTTCCTTATCTGTTAAGTGACCGGTAATGGACTGAATGATTCCCCTAAGGTTCTTCATAGTTTCAAAATCAATGATCCTAGTCCTCTAGGGAGTCTAGGTTAACATGTCAATCCTCTCAGGTCTTCTTGGAGTGATAAAAGACAGTCCCTGGGAATAAATTCAACTGTAGAAGTGATTGAAGGATCGTGAGGATGCACCTTTGTATAGGCAGGCCTTTTGGCCTCTCCAGACTCCATACACTGTCTCTACATAGTGCTGCTCTTACCCACCAGGGCAGTGCTAGTTTGCCGTCTTAATCCTAAAGCTTGTAACAATCTTCTTGAACTAATACAGTCCCTAGAGAGTCCTTGAAAAGGATAGTTGGGTTTGTCATAAGTAGCAGTTATGAATTAGTAGGGAATAAAGCAACCATCTCTGACGGCATACATAAAATACCTGTTTTGGAGTCCACAGAGAAATACGGCTGGCCCTGGAGAATGCTGTACACTACCCGGGCGCTGTTGCCGTAGGTTGGATCATCAGCATCTGTGGCTGTCACCTGGATAACTGAGGTCCCTGAGGAAGAGAGATGGTGGAAACCTGTTCAAGTTGAACTGCTAAAGGCTGGAAGCAATCCTGAATAGGCAATCTTAAAACATTTCCAATTGTTGTTTTTGCTTCCTTGGGAGAACCCTTTTTGAGGTCAGGCTTCCATAGCTCCTAACTTGTGCCTCTGTAGTGAGATAGGAGTTATTTGTGTTTTAAATTCTTAGTAACCAGTAAGAACAACACAGCCTTTGGGTTCTTCATTGCTCTTTTTGATAATACCAGAATGCTTCTCCCTTATGTGTCAGACATTTATCTATCTGTTATCCTCTGTCTTCTAAGAATCAGAGCTGAATAACAATGCTAGGCTTATTATGACTATTATTTTTTAGTATATCTGATTTCAGTGTCTAAGAAGTTTCCTGCCTAAGGACTTGGTTGTCATTTTTGGTGCAGTTTTAAAATTTGTGAGCGGTTCTGCACATTCTTTCTTTATATATAAGAGGGGAGTGTCTTCTGTAGAACTGCTGTGTGTGAGAATCAGTGACTCTCCTCCTTACCCACTGGTGACATTTCTGGCACAGTGGCAACATAAGGTCCATCCAGGAACTTGGGCTCATTGTCATTGATGTCTTGGATTTTGATGATGAACTCTGACTCCGGCTCCATCGGTCTGCCTGTCCGCCTGTCTAGGGCTTGAGCCCTTAAAGTGTACTGTGCCCTTTCCTCTCGATCAAGCCTCTGAATGGCATGGATGTCTCCAGTGGTGTCGTCGATGGTAAACACGACACCTGCACCTTCTCCTGAGAGGATGTATTTGATGGATCCATCTCCCCTGTCCATGTCTGAATGAAGCTGGGGGAAAAAAAACAAACCCTGAAATCTCATTATGGATATGAACAGGTGTTGGAAATAGATTGATTTTCAGTTTGGTCCAAACTCATGACCTTCTTTCAAACAGGAAGAATTGTTTTTCACTCAAATGTTTAAAATGGGGATCCCTGGGTGGCGCAGCGGTTTGGCGCCTGCCTTTGGCCCAGGGCACGATCCTGGAGACCCAGGATCGAATCCCATGTCGGGCTCCCGGTGCATGGAGCCTGCTTCTCCCTCTGCCTGTGTCTCTGCCTCTCTCTCTCTGTGTGACTATCATAAATAAATAAAAATTTATAAAAAAAAAAATGTTTAAAATGTTGTTCTACAAAGAAATAACATACATTGAACAGGATTGCATCAAAGACCAAATATAGATTGATGAATAAGTAAAGTTATTCCACATCACATTCAGTATCCTGCACTTACTACTATATTTTTAGGTTCCTTTCCCTGTAAATTATAAAAAACGGGAGTTCTGGAAATGAGAAATAGGAGCAGGTCTAATGAGGAGCCTAGCATTTCCATTTTAAAAATATGGACAAACTTTAACATTTTAAAATAAGTATTTGAGAAAAACTAATGAACTACTTAATAAATAGGTTATGGCCACTGTACTGGGTGTTAAATGACCTCCAAGGACTCCTGCAACTCTGATTCTGTGGTCCCTATTCAGTAATTTCCTTCAGTAGGGCTGTGTATGAGTGCCTATGTTTCGGGTGTCAGAATGCATTTAACGGCTGGTTGTTGGTATTTGCATCAGTGTATCTCTCTTTGGTGGGACCAGTTCCTAGGCTTGTAATTGAAATCACTCAAATATATATGTGGATAGTTGAGTTAGGGACATGCTTTTATCTGCCCATCCAACTATATTTTCTTCCAAATTACTTTGTAATGAATGTTGTACTCTCAAAAGGAGTCCAGGGCACTATTTCCATTTAAGGCCTAGAAATGCATTTCTGCATCTCTAATTACAGATAATGTTCTATGGCAAGAATCCTGAAATTTTTTTTCATCAAATAAGTAACAGTTTCTCTCTAAAGTGGGTTTTAGCGCTTCGCATAGTTCAGAGTTTCATTTATAGAACAGGTAACCAGTGTTAGGCTTAGGCTACTGGGACAGATGTATCTGGCCTAAAACGCAATGTCAGTTATAAATTGAGGGCCTTTGACAAAGTATTGAATGTTTATTACTCTCAAATTTCTGATCTTATAAATGTGGAGAACACCATTAATACTTACTTTGAAGGGTTGTTGGGATCATTAGAAATTAATGTATGTAAAGCACCTAGCACAGCGTCTCTCCCATAATAGGAACAGTATAAATGGGGCCGATTATGATGATGATAATAATGATGATGATATGCATAAAGAAAGGGGTATTAACATGCCCATCTCTTCTCTGCTCCCTTCAAGCCTTCAGGAGTGTAGCAGAGATGGTACAAACAACCTGTTGGGTTTTTTATTATGCCTGGTGTAACGGTGAAAGCTGCAGAAGACTGCCTGAAGCATTGCTAGGACAGTGTTACTCTGAGGATTAAATGGCACAGACTCCGAGAGGACACCTGAAAATGTATTCACAACATCCTCAGACAAGGATGGGTTTTGGAGGTTGTGGCTGGCTTTGAGTTGATCTCACATTGACTCATGGCCAAATCACGCAGGTAGCGATTTTGCTGCCTAGAGGAATTCAGCTGTGTCTTATCTAGAGAGGAGAAATAAGAGAATTAAAACTGACCGAAAAAATAGCTGTGGATTTTTTTTTCTACCTAAAGAATTCTATTTAGAATATGAAATTCTCACATTTCCTCATTCTGTATATAGTATTATTATTTTTTTGTAATCTAAATCTTCTATTTATGCAGTTAAAAAAACCCAGAGGTGCCCAGCTTTTATTGTGTAGAATAGAAAGCCATTTTATTGAGACCTGGTCACAAAGAAAGGAAAATCCATTCCATTTGGAGCTGTGTTTCCAGACAAAGGAATGGAATTGGGAGGAGGAGGAGAAGCAGCTCAGGATTTTTTGAAGAAAGATTTATGTATTTATTTGAGAGAGAGTGTGTGCAGGGGAAGGAGCAGGGGAGGGAAGACAGAGGGAGAGGATCTCAAGCTGACACCTCACTGAACTTGGAGCTGGCAGGACTCGATCTCATGACCCATGAGATCACGACCTGAGCCGAAAACGTGTCAGATGCTCAACTGCCAGAGCTGCCCTGGGGCCCCAGGATTTTTTTTTTTAGTTAAAAAAAATTGCTGTGTATTTATCCGTGTAAGACATGTAATCCTAAGGCACATGGCATAGAACTTTTACTTAGAATGAAATAGGTTCATTTAGGGCATGGTAAATTATTTAGGGGGAAGAAAAAGAATAGAAGCTGACGTGAAGAAAGTACTCAGGACTTTTTTTTTTTTTAAGATTTATTTATTTGTTTATGATAGAGAGAGAGAGAGAGGCAGAGACACAGGAGGAGGGAGAAGCAGGCTCCATGCCGGGAGCCCGACGCAGGACTCGATCCCGGGACTCCAGGATCGCGCCCTGGGCCAAAGGCAGATGCCAAACCACTGAGCCACCCAGGGATCCCCTCAGGACTGTTTTGAGGTATTCTATTTATTATCTAAAAGATTTTGGCCTGTGGTCCTTAAAAAAACGAAATGTACTTGCTGTCATCATAGGCCAGACTTGGAGAGTGCGTAAGTTAGAAGGCTAATAAAATCGCTGCTGCTATAGAGGTTATGGTTCCTCAGGAGCCATCTGGCTGCCGAAGTCAGTAGAGCCTGGGCTGATCAGATCTCTTGTCTTTGTTTTTGTCTGTATTGGGAGAAGAATTTGAGGAACTTTCTGGATAGTAAGTTCCTTGAAGGCAGGAACCTTGTGGCTTTCATGTTCGTGTGGGTTTTCACATGTAGCAAATGCTCAATAAAATTGTATGGAATGAGTGACGTAGGGTATAGGAATAGGGTTAAAGCTTTTTGTCAAATGTTCCCTTTGTTTTAAAAAAGCTAGCAAGCATCTTGCAGATAGCTTTTGTGTGTGTATTTGTGAGTGTGGGTGTAAGAAGGAGAGAAGGGAAGGAGGAGGGGGCGAGAGGACATCCCCAGAGAAGCATGATGGGCTTCTTACGACCAGAAACAAATGGGAACCAGCTATGGACATGACCGGAATCTGCTTTATGCAGAACTGTTTTCTGAGGAATAGAATTGTATCATTTCAGGATCCAGTCAGGGAACAAAACCTAAACCAGTTATTTCAGCAGAGCGAATTTAATATGGAGAATTAAAAAGGCGAAAAAAGGAACACTGAAATTTTGGAGTGTTAGAAACTCCAGGAAATAGCTAGTATCTCTCTGGCTGGGGCAGAAGGCAACAGTTGGGGCTCCTGGAATCTGGGTGTTTGGAGGAGGCTGGGCCTGAGGCCGTTGAGGAGGGAGTCGTGTCACCTGGGGCTGGAGCTTAAGGAGTTGGGAGAGGTTCCCCCAGCACCTACATCTCTCAGACTTCAGATCTAGGCTGCTGAGAAGGGGCTGTCATCTAGTTGTGTTCATCTTTATGAGGGGGTGTGATGAGGCTGGTGCTCTGAGCATAGGGAGGATCCAGAAACTGGAACCCCTGCGGGCTTGGGAAAAGGGACAAAGTCCCTTCTCCCTCTTCCTGCCTCTGATTCTCCCTCTAGTACATTCTGCTATCAGAACCCGGTGGGGAGCTGTTTGGAAAAGAAGACACCATGGACTGCAGAGTCCCAGTGACTGACATCACTACGGGGAGTGCGGGAAGGTGAACATAGGGCTGAGAGACACGAGCTTAGTAACCAGTAAGTTACTCGTTGATGGTAGTGTGCATCTAATATTAGGGTTTGCCAGCCCAGAACACACATTTAGTTACAACAGTTGCAAACAGGACACAATGGTAGGTTTCCCTAAGTCACCAAGCAAATTGGCAGTGTAATAAAAATGTGTTTTATATCTATGTTTAATTCAACTAACGCTGACTATCAGCTCTTCAGAAGAAGGTAAGGAGCTTCTGGAATGGAGTTGGCAGCACATGGTTATGTCCATCTTGGGAAAATGTTGTTTCCCCCAAAATCTAGTAAGACAGGTGGATATCCTACTTACCCTACTAATGCTTTAGTTAATAAGATCTTCAGCCAGAGGAGTAGTGAATGATGGGAAGTCCAGGTAAATTATGAAAAATCTTAATGATTTAGGATTTTAAAAACAAGAGTGATTTTCACTTTTTTTTTTTTTTTTTTTTGCCATCTTTCATAATGTGCTATATGATTCCAGAGTGCGGTAGTGCTTAGACTTTGTGGTTAGGAAGCTTCCATGTAGCTGTTAACCTCAGCATGCCTTGGAACCACAGCTTCGTGCCCAAAGCACAAGCTCTTTGCATCCCACTCTTCGCATATGTCAGTATAATCTAGCTTTAACTCGACATGGCTTTGTCCCTGGAAAGCCCAGTGTGGATTTTATAAGGCCATACCAATTACATCTGATAATTGTTGCCATACTCCTTCTGAAATAAGCAAATACATAGGCAGGCTCTCTAAACAGACATTCTCCAGAGCTCAAGGTGAAAAGCTAAATGCCCCTGGGAGAGGGAATGAAAGGTGGATGAATTCTCTTTCAAAACAAAGTAAGGAGGGAAAGTGCTGGGTCAGTGAATATATGATGTGGAGTAACACCCAACTTCACTGGCTGCACAGTGTTGGCTGAACAAGATGACTGTAGAGATGCAAGAGGTGTTCTCTGTCCTGGGTTGGGGTGATTAGGAAAGGGTGGGCACTAATCACGAGTGTATTCCCAGCATTGGGAAGCAGTCAGGCTTGTTTGGATTCCTGTTGCCCTAATACCATTGACTCTTCCTTGTACTTGGGACTAAGTCTCAGGGCAATGAAAAGGAAAGCCCATGGCTACAGAGTCAGATTTCCTCTTACTTTCTTTGTAACTTTGGGCAATAAGCTTTTTTTTTATTTTTTTATAAATTTTTATTTATTTATGATAGTCACACAGAGAGAGAGAGAGAGGCAGAGACACAGGCAGAGGGAGAAGCAGGCTCCATGCCGGGAGCCCGACGTGGGATTCGATCCCGGGTCTCCAGGATCACACCCTGGGCCAAAGGCAGGCGCCAAACCGCTGCGCCACCCAGGGATCCCAATAAGCTTAACTTATGTGAGCTGTATCCCATAGGCTAATTATCTACAAGTGGTGAATCACACTTACCTCACATGACTGTTGTGATGATTCTACGATCTGTTCTGTATGACTGTGACTGACACATAGTCCTATAGTAGTAGCCCAGTAAAATGTTAGATACCTTCGTCTTTCTGCAGTGTCGTATATCCAACCCTATGCTGGTACTCAGTGTTGGGGAGGTGTAGGGAAGGCTAAGGATGGCATCTCAACTTCTATCCTTAGGAGAGGGGAAGAGGGCTCTAGATTGTACAAGCCTGCAAAGCAGTTACTGAATTCAAATGTATTTTGTGAAACTTATTTTAGTAGTAGCCATGTATGTCTAGTTGGAAGAAATATTTTACAAATGATGAGTAGCTACAAGTCTTTTGAACTTTGAACAGATAGAAGATGTGTTTCATGATGGAAGTGGCTTTTGAGTTGAGGCCCTGGGAAATTGGAATGTGATTGAACAGAGAGGCAGTGATGGTGTGTCCTGGACAGGGCAGTAGCATGGGTACATGTCTGTGGTAGGGACAAACATGGTATGTGTGTCAGGACCAGTAAGGTTGGGATCAGAATTAGATTTGAGAAATCTGTAGGCGGAGGGCTGGATAAGAGAGGAGGACTCATTTTCTGCAAGCCCTTGAACTATATGCTAAGAGCTCTGATAAGCATTGGAGCTACAATGCTTTCTTAATCAGAGGAGTGACATGATGGAAAGGGTGCTTCAAGGAGATGAAAGTGTTGAGTCCTGGGGGAGGACTGGGAAGATTCTCTACAGGGAGATGAGCAGTGGCTGCTCAGTTAATCTAATCATGAAGAACAGAGGGACCACAGTAATGACAGAGCCTGGAGAGGATAAGGTGAATCTGAGTGAAACTGGCAAGGGGATATTGACAGGTTGTGGTGACTGGTTGTGCGTGAGGGAAGGAGAAAAGGAAAGGAGGAAGTCAAAGAGAAGTCACAGATTTTGAGGCTAAGAGATTTGCAGCCGCATTATGTTATGATAATAACTAAATAGTACTGAGCTGCTGATTTCCCAAACACAATCCCTATCTACCACTATTACCACTACTATCACTACCACCATCACTACCACTATTACAGAGTAATGATTATTAAAATCTTACTCTGGACCAAGTACTGGGCTAAACACTTTGCATGTATTACCTTATTTAATCCTTACTATGCCATGAGGCATCCACTTATTAAATATCTTTTTTGAGCATCTTCTATGTGACAGGTGCTGGGTTAGGCCTTGGGGATAAAATGGGAGCTCTGTCCATGCCCTCACTGAGCTTATAGTCTAGGCCAAGGCTTCAGACAAGACTCATGTAAATAAATGAATTAGATATTGTAGGTTGTGATTAGAGCTCTGAAAAAAATAATGGTCATGAGAGAGTCTAACAGAGAAGCCTATTTTAGGGAATGGTCAAGGAAGACCTAGATTCAAAGTGAGCCCTGAAGAGTCGGGAGAAGCCAACCATGAGAGAAGCCAGAGGAAGAATATTTTATTATGGGGGAATAATCAGGCAAAGCTTGGTCTGATGTGGGAAATTGTTGTGGGAAATTGCCAGGAGGCTATGTCCCTGAAACACGAGAGAGCAAGGGAAAGAAAGGGTGGGTTGCGATGTGGTGGGAGGCCAGGAGGCAGGCTAGGTCAGCGAGGAAGCCTTGGGAGCTGTGTGAGGAGGAGTCTGGGTGACCCAAGTACAGTGGGAGGACATTGTAGGGTGTAAGCAGAGTGACATGGTCTGACTCTCATGTGTGGAGAATGGATTGGAAGAAAGTGTGGGTAGAAGTACAAAAATTGGTCCAGGTGTTTGCCCAGGTGAGAGATAACAGTGGAAGTAGAGGTGGAGAAATGAAGGATTTGGGATGTATTTTGCAAAGGACTAACAATTTGCTGGTGGAGAGAATTTGGGGGAGCGGCCAAGAAAGGGAAGAATGACCACCTTGTCTCTGGTTTTAGAAACTGTGTGGTGGCTATGCTAGTAACATAGGGAAGATGGGGGCAGACTCAGTTTGGGAGGAAAACCAAGAATTCCTTACTGGATATGCTATATTTGGGAGGGCTTTGGGTCATAAGTGTGGAGCGGTCAACCCATATGCAATAGGGTTTCTGAGTCTGGAGCCCAGACAAATGACCTGAGCCAGAGATGGAGGCTTTGGATTCATGGATTTAGAGGTGGCGTTTAAAACTATGAGGATGGCAAATCCATCCAGAGAGAATGAATGTGGGTAGAGAAGAGGCCTGGGGCAAAGTTGACAAACCGGACCACTAACAGATGGGGTCGTGTGGAGGGAGAGGACCAGCAAAAGAGGCTGAGAAGGAAGGAGGGAAAAACAGGATTGTGAAGGTCATGAGGCAGAGAGGAAAGTGAGTCAGGAAGGAGGGACTGGTCAGCAGTGTCTGAGGCTGTGTTGAGAGGTTCCATAAAATGAACCATTAGATTTGGTAGTTGGGAGGCTCTTGGCAGCACTGAAAAAACATGGCTTTAATGCAGTGGGCAAAAGTCAGGTCTGATTCAGAAGTGGGTAGGAGTTGAGGAAGGAGCTTTTGCAGGTAACTCTTGAGAAGTTGTTCTCTTGTTAATCTGGTTTGATGTCTGAGGAAACAGGCTAACGGGGCTTCATGTCCTATCCAGTCATTCTAGAAGCGCTTGGCAAAGCCAGGTTTTGAACCCACATATGTTTGACTCTGAAACCCACATTCTTAGCTGTGCTAAACAAGTGCTTAAGTTATTATTTGAATGAATTATTTATTTTCTAATTAGGTCCTTGTTTCCCATTTTCTCTCACTTGGTTGCTTTCACAAAATGGTCTCTGATTAACATCCAAATAAAGTAAACACAGGAGAAAGCCTGGATTAAAAATGAAATGATGATAGATAAATCAAGGGAATTCGAGTGTAAAGTTTATAAATATATTCATTGATTGTCTCCAACTATTCTAAAGCACATGCTAGGATCTTCTGAAATGAAGAATTATATATGTATATATATCATTTTTTCCCATTAAATTTAGGCCCCAGGCAATACCTGTGGAAATGTTTTTAAAAAAAAACAAAACAAAACAAAAGGAAAAACCCTCTACTTCCCCCTTTGCATTTCCCAGTTTCTTTCTTCCCCATCCTGTTATTTTCCAAGCTGCTGCCACTGCCTCTTTTGGGACTCTCTTGGCTGTTGAAAGGTCCCAGGCTTTTCCTCCAAAATCCAATTCCTTGTTTTCTCTCACTTAGAACAGAGATTTGAACAAGGAGAGAAATCTTTCCGTTTCTGACTGGTATCTGACAAAGCCAAAATTAGATTTCAACTAGCTGTCAAGTAACATACCGCTAGTTAAAATTGCTCTCAGGACTCAAATGCAGGCTAGGTGACCTCTTATATTCAGTTCATGTCGTTTTCCCTTTCAATATTCGATATTCTGATAATGTGTCTATGTGGCCATTCTTACCTTGCCGACATACAAAGGGTCAGTTCCAGTGTACTCTTCCAGAACAAAAAACTGGTTCCAAACCCAGCTCCTCTTTATCCGCAAGTGTGACTGTGGCTTGTCTGGCAGGAGCGCTTCTAATTTGCCTGGTGGTGTTGGTGTGCCAGAGAGAACAGTGGTCGTAAGGTCCATCAGTCCCCAGAAGTACAAGGACATGCCAAGTCCCAGCCAGCTCTTTGCATTGCTCATTCTACCAGGAGTCCACATGGGATTGCCAGGTTTTCAGAAAGTAAAGTACAAGATGATAAAGCCACTGAAACTTGAGTGTTTTCCAAGTAAAAAAATACTAATGCGGTTTACCGGACACTTAACGCTTCTCAAATGAGATCTCGATTCAAGTCAATCTGCTTGAAGTTGACTTCCTGTCAAGTTAAGGAGAACACACTGTGATGATGTCAGATTCTCTCCTGTGGGCTTATATAGCAAGTTTTCAAGAAATGTCAGTAAATATCCAGTTCTCTACTCAGCGAATTAAAGAGTCATAACATGCTATTGCTTTAGAAATGTTTGAGTAACAAATAATATTTTAATAAAAAGAAGACAACTTATCTTGCTGTAATCAATCCCAAACCTTTGGATATGGATTTCAGCGGGAATAAAACTGGTGAATAAATTTCTTCTCATTGATAACATAGCTGGAGGGTTTATGCTGTATTATTGATTGGCTTGAATTAATAGTGTGCTCTTTGAAATATTTATGGTCAGACAGCCTCCTAAACTCTTAAAAACAGCCTTCATTTCCAAAATTTATAGCGAATAACTAATATTTTCATTAGCCCAACCGCTTTTCTTGGCTCATTAAAAAAGCCAAAAGCAAATCTAACTATCTTTTTTGCCACCTACAATTATCTTGTGTCTACCCTGTGTTATTGATAATATTAGAAAGCTCGGACTTCATTTATAAGCAGCCACAGATCACTTCGGACTTTAATCATTCTCTGAGCTCCTGGTAGAATTTGAGTTTCACACTCTACTGCTTTGGCTCTGAAGCTCTGAGAGGGGCTGCTAATGTGACCTTTCTAGCATTTGAATGGTCAGTTAATCATTGTATCACTCACAACAGACTTTTAAAGTGCTGTTAGTCACATGCTACTGGGGCCATGTGAAGAGAGGCTAGCCAACACGTTTTTTTTCCTGATCTGAAAGACTCATTTAGACAAAGGGATGTTGACTTCTACCCTGGGGACACCTTTTCATCAGTCAAACTTCTTTTGTTGCTATGAAGGCAGATTAGCTGGTGACCTCACTCCTGGGCTGTGACCTCATCCACCTTTTCTTCCTTTACTTTGGCGAGGCATAATGAAACGGCACAGCACTCCCACCATTCTGTCAAAACAACCAAAATGGCTTCTGTGGGCTTAATATTTTCACTGTTAATGTAGAGAACTGCTGTCATCGTCTCAGATCAATGTGTGTTTGGGGATTTCAGACCCATGCAACTAAATAATGCTCCATTTCTACAAGTGGTTTAAAGTGAATGCTTTGATGGCATCTGAATTACCACCTTCTACCTGTCGCCACCAGAACTCGTTTTAGCGTCCTCTCAAATACCCACTATTGAAATGAACAAAAGAATTAAAAAAGAGATCTTATAATCATTTCACACAATATGCCATTTCATTTCTGTGAGAGAAATCCCTTCAGTGAGAACTGATAAAGACGACAAGCTGGGGGAGACTAAAGATTTTCTGTAACTGAATGGGGAGGCTGTACCTCAAGTTCTAGCTCTTAAATGTGGATTGACTGTTAAGTAAAAGGGAGCTAGGTGTGCCTTATTTAGGGTGACGTGTTTGTTAATAAAGAACAATGGTGTGCCAGAGGATCAGGTACCAAGTATTAGTGGTTTTCCTCTTTGGACCAATAGACAAAAACCCAGCTCATGTTTCTCTGATCCCTGTCTAGGAAGAGATGTTCTGGAAGAAGGAGTCTTAACCCAGGGAGATGGATTAATTAAAAAGATTGGTGAGAACAGCTATGCTGTTCTTGGGACTTAGAAGATGGACTGTAAATGGTTGAGGTGCCAGCCACGCAAGGAGAAGTTAGCTGAGTTGTGTGTAAAAATGACAAAGCCGAGCCCACACCATGTTTCGTGGGCACTCTTTGGACCACCATTCTGGAAGGGCCTAATGTATATATATCATTTCACAGATTTCTGCATCTGGGATAAGTACTCTGGAGTATTCGATTCTGGCCTAGCTTAATTTTGTAATAACCACAATTTTTTTTTTCCTGTAGAAGTGAACTTAATGAAGAACTACTAGTTAGAAAATTCTGTAGAATAGAGAAAAATTCTCTTTTCAGATTGCATTTATCAAAGCTAAAACTCAATATATATACTTTATTTAATATATTTCCTTCCACATCTGTGTTTCACATGCGTGCCTTTTGCCTAAGCATTATTTTTCAACTATGTCATATATTCTCTGGCTACTTTTAGCATCTCACTGTCGGGTTCTGAGTGCTTAGGTGCCCACATGTTTGGGTGTGGGGGTGTGCAGATGTCTCCTTTCCTGCTTGTACTGGCTAAATTTTCTGGACAATTCAAATAAGATTTGAGGCCATTTTGAGGGATTTTAAATACTGTCCCTTATATTCTCTCATCTCTCACAAACTAGACACGCATTCTTGCCAATTAAAACCCCCTGTCTTTACCTCAGTGTGATCTGAAGAGCGCCAGGGGGAAAAAAAAGATGTTCTTTGGAATCTTTGTGATGAATATTTTGTAGGTGGTGCAGCTGCCTGAGCTTTCATCTCTCTCTCCTGCCCACTTTGGCCTCCTACACACAAGTGCAAAGCCCTCACGTTCTTCCCTTTCGCCAAGCACAGACGAGAGTGGCTTTTGGCTGTTTAGGATCTGTGGAGCCCTTGGTGATCCTGTGAAAGCTCAGGTGGTCTGGGTGCCCCTCTCACATTCCCCCCTCACAAACAGCAAATATCAGAGCCCGCAGCACCTGTAAACTCTTACTGTGTTAAATAACCTGATAGCTACAGTTGATGGGGGAAGCACTTTATTCCTGCTTCCTCGGGGCAGAATGCATGAAAAAATCCTCCCTGCCTAACTTTTCAGAAAGTAAACTCTGGGTTATACAAAAGATACATTATTCTTTTCACAATTAGGGCTGTTTATGCAAGTGCGGGGAAGTCAGTTCTATCAGAAATACTAACAGCTTTGATGCGTTATAAAAAATATGGTTCTCGTTTGTGTCTTTCCTACGGGCTAATCGTAGTGATGATGTTTGAAGGTGGGTTCATTTCTGTCGTTCTTGTCAAGGAAGAGACTAATGTATGTGTATTTGTATGTATAGATCTGCTTTGAAAGACCACATATGCCACACAAAGAATACATTAGTGGAAATTGACTTCTGTGTTAAATGAGTCTTTTAAAAGTTTTTCCCCCATCCTGCCTGAAGAAAGCAAACAGCCTGGTAATGAACACAGTAGGAAGAAATTAAAGTTGTAGATAAAGTGTGCTTTTGGTGAATTGTTTATTTCATTACTTAAATTCGTTGTGATATTTAAAATGTAGGGGGAAGGGATGGTTACCACTTTCTCCTTGAAATGAACTGGGCTTTTATGGTCTCCCTCTGATTTCTTTTTCCATTATTCCCATTTTCTTGAGCTTTTCATGGTTAATGGAAGTACTACTCAGTAAAGCTCAAAAGACATTTCTGTAGAAGCAGAAAGTCAGTTGCCTTTGCTGCTGACTCCCTCTCTGGAGGGAAGGTGTTTTAATTTTTTGATTGGCTTTAAGAGGTAAATACAGACAGTGGTGTGGTTTTGGGGAGCTAAACTTCTTAAGCTATCACTTTTACTTTATAGAACCAGGACATTCAGCAACATTAAATTGGAACGCGTCCCAGGGTCACTATGCTATCTTGCCTCTCAATCAAGGGTCTCACTTGAGAAATATGAGCAAACATATTTTATTTAGGAGTCCCAATTCTTCAGTATAGAATATAGAACCCAGAGAGAACAAAAAGCAGGTTGTGGGTATAAATTGGAGTGAAAAATTCATATGATGGTGATGTCTTTGAATATGTACACTTCACAAACAATAAGATTCCCACTGCGGAATCCTATAAAGGAGATATTTTCGTTCTGCGTCTCGGTGTGAATGCCTTGGCTGACCCAAGTCCACCCACCACCGTAGATGTGTTTTGGAAAGGGTGTCTACTCTGGTGTTGCAGTCTGAGAAAGATGAGACATTCTCTGACCTGAAGTCTTTTTTTATTTACTACAGATGTGCCTTCCTCTGTTTCCTCCTGTGTGGTCCTTAAGTGAACAGAAGCAATGTACCAGCCTATGCAAAGCTGCCAATCTGTGGAGGAGACTGACCCTCCCCAGAGCCAGAAGAGGTTGTCCAGATACTAGATTTCTTGGATTTGGGTTGTTCTTTCCCTTCCACTCCCCTGCTCCATACCTTACCTGCCTCATGACATGGTCCCCAACCCCAAAGTTAGCATTTCTGAAATGGATACAGTTTAGAGTCAGTGTGTACATTTAATGTGGCCATATTTCCTTCCCCCCCTCCTCAGAGAGGCTATTAATAAATTAATGTGTCTAGAATTGAGGAGTTATGGTATGAACTTTTTTTTTTTTTTAATTGAGCAGCAGAAGAAAAACAAAGCATACTAATTTCCACGGGGATTTGTTCAAAAAGATGGTCATCACTCTCACTTATTCTGATTTTCTTATATTTCTATGAACCCCCACTTCTCCTGGTTCCTCAAAAACTGGAAACCCTGAGCCTAAGGCTACAGCTGTTACAATGATCACTCTGCTATTATTATCTCTGAAATCTTCCTTCTCTCACCACTTATTCTTTCTCTCCTTTTCTTTCCCACAACGGAACTAGTTGATGCGCGGGAGTGCTTTTAAGTTCAAATATGGAAGCGTGGGGCTGTGACATAGCTGAGGGGGAGGTGCAGGGTGGCTGAATGGAGTTTAGGAACAGTATCTGGTTTTATAGGGGAGAGAGAGAGAGAGAGAGAGTGTGTGTGTGTGTGTGTCCACATGTGGGTGAAGAGTAAAACAAAAAAAAAATGGGAGAAAGTATGAATTATATAATTAGGAGCTGGCTTTGAAAAACCTGATCAGGCCCATAATAAAAACTGCCTCGTGCATCCTACATATACGCTGACTCTCTGGCTATAAACTCCCCAGCTCAGGTCCCGAATAGAGGCATTTCCACTTTAGAAATCCTTTCACTAGAGTTCATGCCCAATTCCTCTGTGGTTTCATTCCTATTGTAATTAATTTTTCCATTTGAGGATGCCCTTTCTTTCCTTCCATATCTTCCAAGAATGGCAAATAGATTCTTACGGATCCTTTCACGCATACTTAGTATCTAGTACATGTTTTAATCCTAAAGGAGTCAGGAAGTTTTTGACCTACTTTATGCTTCCTCTGGCTTTCACTTTTAATCAAGCTAATGAAAGTACAGTTCCGTCCATGGGCAATTTCTTTGACTCCAGTTAGACAAGAATGATCAATTTTGATTTTTCAGAGTTATCTCACATGTTCCCTGATTTCTAGTCTTACGTGGCATTTATAATTGCACTAAATTTGCACTTGTTCATTTTTAAAAAGCGTGTGTTTTAAATTAAGTAATTATCTGGCTAAAGTTCTTTGAAGTTGCAAATAATTCCTACTCATTGCTTTTCTTATACCTTTGTCTTTGTACAGAATTTTAGGGAAATAGGAGAAATCTGTAGTCTTTCCTGGACCATAAAGGTTAAACCATAGGAAGAAGAGTTTTTGGCAAAAGTCAGTTTGCTGTCTAAAATTAAGACTTAATGTATTAATTTGATAAATACTTGAGCACCAGATATGCTTAATCAATAGTAGTTTGTGAAACCAAATGAAATAGAGTTCCAGTTTTAGCCCTACCACTTCTTATCTGTGCAATCTTGAGCCAGTGACTTACACTCTTTCAGTCTGTTTGTCATGTGCAAACTAGAGATAATTATAGAGTCTCACAGGGTGATTGTCAGAATTAAGTGGGAAAATATCCATGTAGCTCTTAGCATGGTATTTGGGCAATGGCCTTGTGTTTGAAAAACAGTAGGTGCTTAATCCATGTTAGTTCTCTTTTCCTCTCTCAAGGAGTTTACAGTGTAGTGTGGGAGATACTGCCATTAAAGCTGGTAGTAGAAATAGTAATAGGAGTAGGCATTATGGCATCACTAGTGGCAGTGATGACAGTGTTGTAGCAGCAGGAATAACAAGCAGTGACGGCGGAAGTACTAGCATGGAGTGTTCACTTGATGCCAGCCTTTGTTAAGTCCTGTACCTTTATTATTAAGTCTTTGCAAGAATTCCAGGAAAAGGTATACTTTTCCCCTTTGACACAAAGACAAACCAATAGTGGTGTGTTGGGATGGCTCCTAGGATCCCACCAGCTCTCATCAGAGCTGATTGGCACATCTCTTTGCAGCTCCTTAAATTGAGTGTTGACATTAGGGCTCTTGACAGATGCTATGGGGAGAGTGAACAGGTGAACTTGTATTCTTCCTCAGGAGTAACTATAGCATGTTTCATATGTGACTCACCATGACATGGATCTGATGGTGATGATGCCTGCCAGACCCCTAAAAGCAGTGCGAGGTCAGGTCAGGAGAGGGGGCAATAATTTCTGTCGGGAAGGAAGAGTTTAAGGTAGCATATGAACTAAACCTTGAAAGATGGAAAGGAGGACCTTCCAAGTGAAAGCAAATGCAAGCCCTGTCAGGAGAAAAATACTTGAAATTGAGTGGAGAACGGGGCCCATTCAATAGAGTAGTGAGAGATGGGGCAGGAGAGACAGGCAGAAAACAGTAGCTAGGAGCTGTGAATGTTGCTAGGCCGAAGTATTTTGAATCTAGTTGTTCATAGTGAGCAATGAAAGGTTTTTGAGCATGCAAACGAGCCAGTCCAGTCACTGTTGAGTAACGTTGCTGGACTGTAGCGGAGAGCCAATGGGAGAGTCAGTGGAGAGTCCAGGGGAACCTGGAAGGAGAACTTTGACCAGGACTCCGGGGGTAAAAGAAGGATTGGTGAGGAGTCTGAACCCCTGAGGACACAAGTCTCCATCACTGGGAAACTGAATCGATGTGCAGGAACGTGGGTACGGGGGTTGGGAGGCTAATGAAACAATGACAGGAAGGTTTGTGCTTAGGTTATGGCTGGAATTGGGAGCAGGCATTCATTAGAGGCAAGGTAATAAATTTAGTTTCAGATTTAGGAATAAAAAATTCATCCTTCCATGCCTGATATTTAAAGAGGCAAGAACTTTCCTTCTTTTTTTAGTCCAAAACTTTAAAGCAGCTTTGGACATAAAGAATGTGAGCTGCATCCTCTCCCTGAGAGCGGTTCTGACTGCTTCCAGAGCACACACTGCATCCAGGCCCCCTGCTCCTGACCCAGGGCTGGACCTGCTCCAAGTGGCTTCCTACAGCCAACTTGGTGAAACTGATCTGGACCTTTTGACCTGTCACCTCCCAGATGTTCCCTTTACACAATACCCATTCTCACGTTGGAATCATGCGTATTTTAGCTTTCATTTTTCTAATGTGTAAGGATTGTATACATAGAGGACAACTGGATACTCTGTCCAAGGAAAAGAAAAACTCCTGGTAAAACAAAATAAAAATCAAACAAACAAAAACAAAAGAATACAAAAATCACAGTGATGTTTATTTATTTTTTCTGTTAAAGGAAAAAACTTCTAATATCTGTTTTCAAAAAAAAGCACCCCTCTTTTGGAAAATGATGCAGAATTTGGACTCAGGACATTTTGGCTTAAGACGACTTCTGGCTCTGCCCCTCGATGTGTGATGCTGGGTGTTTGCTTAACCTTGTTGAGGCTCAGATATCTTCTTCAAAGGGCTTAAAGGTTTAACGGTTTAAAGTGTTGTCAAAGATTATCATGACCTAATACTATACATCAAATTCTGTTTTATTTTTTTACTTTCTCTGTATTCCCCTTCTCATCTCTCTTCTCAGAGTACCTCTTGCATTTTCTGTTGGCTCTTAATTATTCGATATTGTAATTATTTACCTCTCTTTTCCCCATATTATAAGCTCCTTGAAGATACAGATAGTGTCTTTTATCCCTATCAACTGGATACTTAGCACAGTATTTGACACATCCCAGGTGTTTAGTAAATAGAGTGCCAATGTGTTTTTAAGCTGTAAAAACGTATTTAACAGTTTGATATTATTATTCTTTCTGCCCTCATTCTTTTAATTTTGTTTAATATTTTCTCATACTTAATATCTGTTCTTACCACTAATGTATTAAGAGGCATGTATAATTAGACAGTATAAAGGCAAAAAATTTCAGAAAAGAATAGATTTTTACACATGATAGTTTTGTTCTTGGACAGCAAATAAAATAAACCCTGATACCCTGATAGGTCACAAGTGCTCTAGACTTTGGCATCATTTGTTGTTAATATGAAGCTAAGGAATCCTTTGTAGAGATGCTAAGAAACCTTATGAGAGAATTGGGGTTTGTAAAATGACAGTGGTCTAGAATTCTGGGACATTTTTTAGTTGTCTAGTTAAAGGGATATGGCCACAAAGTTATCTCTGATGGTTTAGCTTTTTTATCTCTTTAATTCAGGGGGAAAGGGGCTGATATGAGAAGATTTCTATAATTCTTTTCAAGGTCAACAATGCTTTGACAGCCCCCTCCTTCTTGAACCTAGATCCTATCAGTCCAGTCTTCACCATATGACCATATTTACATTTCCTTTTAAAATGTTTTTATTCTATTGAGGGCAGCGCGGGTGGCTCAGCGGTTTAGTGTTGCCTTCAGTCCAGGGCCTGATCCTGGAGACTTGGGATTGAGTCCTACGTCAGGCTCCCTGCATGGAGCCTGCTTTCCCTCTGCCTGTGTCTCTGCCTCTCTCTCTCTCTCTCTGTGTCTCTCATGAGTAAATAAAGAAAATCTTAAAAAAAAACAAAAACAACAAAACCAAAACCAACAACAACAACAAAATAAAATGTTTTTGTTCTGTTGAGTTTGGCTGTGTATAGAAGTCTCTGATGAAAATTGCTCCACAGTTTTCTAGAACTCGGTATTACCATTGAGAAAGTTCATGTGTTTTAGCAAAATGATAGAGGAGACTGAGAAAAAGATATGGGATCCCAGAGAAAGGAGATCCAACGTAGAGGACCAGCAAGGAGAAGGCGTAGGATAACAGTTATGTACTAGGCCTAGACACAGAAACCAGGCTGGGTGGGGGTGGGAGTGGGGAGGGCCCCAGAAAAAAAATGAAGCTAGTATTAGTGGGTTTGGGAAATTCTTGCAGTATTTGTTAAAATTATTGATAAGCATGAGACAGATCTTTTGAACATTTGAAAAAATAATAGTGACACAGATATAAAGAAGAGGAGAAAAGAATAGGCAGTCGTTAATCCAGAAAAACAAAACTATTCTGGAAAACAAGAATTAGAATCTTGATGTACAACTTTGCTTATGATAGGAAACAACATTCATTCATAATAAGGTATGTGTTGACTATTCTTTTAGTGAAAGTTGAAATAGAACTGTGTTGAGAGGGTGAAGGAGTAGAGAATGGGTGGGGATATTTAGAGATAATTAAATCCTCAACTACTGTACTGGGAAGTCAAGTGCTAATATCTAAAATAGATATTTCATGGGGCGCCTAGGTGGCTCAGTTGGCTAAATGTCTGCCTTCAGCTCAGCTCATGATCCCAGGGGTTTGTGATCGAGCCCCACATGGGGCTCTCCACTCCGTGAGGAGTCTGCCTCTCCCTTTCACTCTTCCTCTGAGCTGTCTCTCAAATAAATAAATAAAATCTTTAAAAAATAGATTTTTGAGGAAATATCTGTGTAAGCGTATTACTTAGAAATATATGAGCAGGTACCTGAAGAAAGAACTTCTGGGGGTGCTTTTGGGTATTGGGTTTTGGGGGGGACAAGGCATTGCTTTTCCATTTATTATAAGCTTTCCAGTACTGTATTGTTTTTTTTTTTAATTTATTTTTTATTGGTGTTCAATTTGCCAACATATAGAATAACACCCAGTTCTGGCACCTATATTTCTGATTGTGTTTTCATAGGATCAAGAAAGTGGAAATCCTTTAGTGCAGGATTTTTCAGAACTCTGGTCTTCTGAAGCTTTTTCAAGGTAAAATTGCTAGGCTCTGCCTTCGTCTTATTTCTCCTTTTCTTTATTACTGTATCCTCTTTACTAAGCTCCATCTTAATCTGTATTATATATGTGGCAAGGCAGATGTCTTCAGTAAGTTGGTTAACTGTGGTTGGAAAAGCTGTATCCTGTCCTTCACCATCCACCATCCACTTTCCACTTCATTGGAGAGTCAAATGGGACAAATCAAACTATGCAGGTTAGTAGAATATATTTTAAAAAATACTAAGAGAAGATATAGGTGAATATTGTTTTTATGATACTGGGTTGAAGAAGGCTTCCCAAAGTATCATGATAGGTAATGAAGGATAATGTTAGTAGATTGAACTAAATAATTACTAGACATTGCTATATTTTGAGTATAAAAATCAGCAACATGCATGAGAAAACAGTCTTCTAGAACTCTGTATTACCATTGAGAAAGTTCATGTGTTTTAGCAAAATGATAGAGGATAGATAGAGGTACTACCCTTACCATACTAAAGAGCCTTTATACTCATTATTAAAAATGATGATCAAATGACAGTAAGAGAAATCCATAAAAGAGGAAATAAAATGACCTATAATATATGATAAAATTTTACTTTTGCAATTAGCTGAAGAAAATTAGTTACTTCTATCCTATTAAATTGGAAAACATTATAAAACCTATGTTGAAAAAAAAATAAAAAATAAAAAAAAAACCTATGTTGCTGAGAATGTGGAGAACTAGACATTTTCATATGCTTCAGATAGAAGTGTAGACTGACAAAAGCTTTCTTGAAAGCAGTTTTGCAATATGTGTCATGTCTTGAAAATGAGTATTTAATTGATCCCAAGGAAATAATTTTGATAGAGATTTTATTTGAATTTAAATCTATTTGTATTTATTATGCTATTCTTATTATAGCAAAAGAAAGATTAATCCAGATTTCCAGTGATAGATGATTTTAAAAACTATGATATACCTATGTGAAGGAATATCATGCAGCTCTGTTTTTGAGGGAAGATCAACAATTGGTTTGAAAGCTGTTCTAAAAAAAAAGTTTTATCAGAAAATGGGAAATCTACCCCAGAAATACCTCAAAATGAATTAATACTGAGAGTCAAGTTATATTAGAATTAGCTGATCATAGGCTGGTTATTATCCATTATTTATAGACCTCAGTTACCTTTATAGAGTGTAATGGTAGAAGGCATTGTCTTTAAGTTTGAGATTCAATATTCTCTACTCCTCCTTGATACCACCATCTTATGGCTATCCCCACCAGACCACACCCAGCCATGCGCAGATAGCCATGCATATGTAACAAGAATGCTTATTTGATCTGCAATCTCTAGCATTATTTAATTATAACATAGTGATACAATCATGGGGCAGAGATTGGTTTGATATCCTCCTCTTTCTGGGCTATGTTTATTCCTTGATGGTTCTTCAGTAGTGTTCTGTAGCTCAGTAACAGAACCATGTTTCAAGCAAATGTGTGAGGTGGTCTTAATTTGAACTCTGAATGGACTCCCCCTGCTCCCCCAAAATCTAGTCCAGTTAGTTTCTAATAGAATCACTGAATATATACTTAAGCTTGTTGTTCTTCTTAGGGACATTTATCAAGATAACAAGGGGGATATATTAAAAAGAAGATTCCCAAATGGCTCAAGCAAAATACATTGGTCTAAAACTAGCCAAGTGGAGCCCTCATGGGTTCCAGTAGTGACCATTGGGTTCATGAAGAGTGAGAACTGTTTTCAGTATAGGATCTTCTAGTCATTTCGGGGTCATCAGAACCCAATTTAGTGTCAGCATCAAGATCACTGACTAGCTTCAGGCCTGGGTCAAGAGGCACAAATCATAGGAATATGTAGCCTCATACAATGAGGTGTAAGAGGGATCTTGTCTACCAGTCCTCCATTAAAGACCTTGTACTGGATCATTTTGGCACTAATTCCTGTTTTCTGGCTATGCTATGAAACAATCACCTCAAAATGTAGTAGCTTGAAACAGCAATTATTTTACTAATTTTTGTGTTTTCAATGGGTCAGGACTTTGGATGTGTTTTGGCTAGATGATTCTGGCATGGGGTTTCTCAGGCATTTGCAGTCAAATGGTGGCTGGACTGGGACAGCAGGAGTCTGGTGTCACTGGAGTCTGCTGGGCCATCTCTTGTCTCTTCACATAGTCTCATTTAGTATGTTCACATGCGATTTCCATCCACATGGACTAATTTGGGCTTCCTCGTAGTGTGGGGGCTTCCATGAAAGCATTTGGGCTATGTATGTGGTCAGGGCTCCCAGGTGGGTACATTCTCAAAGCATATAATGCATTAGCTTTAATGACCCAACCTTAGAATCCTCTCAAGCTTCACGTCTGCTATATTCTGTTGGTTATGAGCCACTTCCCAGTCCACACACTTAAAAGGGAATTAGGCTCCACCTCTTGAAGGGGAGTGGCAAGGCCCCAGGAGAGCCTATGGGATGGGACATTATTGTGACCATGTGTAGAAAATACACTTACTTGCACTTGGCTCATCAGTCAAGCTATTCAGGGCCACTGAATTCAGTGTGGAAGAACTTTTGCATTTTCAGATGAGCAAAGGCAAGTTTTTGTATTTGGAAAGGGATTTAGGGGGTGGGGGAATAGTCATTCTTTGATTAAAAAAAAAACATATATAGAGAGCAAGTTCTGTTTGAATGGCCTAATTTCCATATCTGTTGTGGTAGAGATGGGTGTATGTAAAGGTTGGGTGTGTCTATATAAGTGATACATGCACAACTTTTGCATAAGACTGCTCAGGCATAAAAAAATAAGAAAATATGGTTCTGACTATTACTGAGTGACTGGAGAATTGTTATCAATGGATCATTTTCAACTTTAGTACAATGACAAGTAGTAAAGTAAGTTCTGTATCAAGTGTTTAATATTCATAGTTTAAGGATATTAAAGTCATGATCACTAAGTATTGGGATTTTAGCAAAGTAGAACAGATTAAAGAGATGGTAGAAAAGGATGTGACTTGGCTATAGACATGTGGCTCTTTGAAGAAGTATTAAAATATAAGCAGAGCAATAATGAATAAAATAAAATTTAGTAATATCTGGAAATAAGAACTCATTGAAGAAATACAAGACTGGTGGGTCATAGTGGATATCATTTCCTCCTAGTTTGACTTCTAAGTGTTTTCTCTTTGGGTCTCTTGCTCTGCTTATGCTAGCCATGGAACAGGTGGCATTTCCAGCCATCAAAGTAGGAACCCAGAAGTTAATGTAAGATTCCTTCTGTCTCTAGCTGCCCCAGTAACTTCTATACCTTCACCACTATAGCTACCTCCTCCGTGATGTCTCCGTTCTAATCTGTTCTATCAGCCAGAGAGATCTTAACCAGTCACTCACCTGCTAAAAGGTCTCTAATGGCTCCTCCTTTCTTAACTGATAAAACTGAACTCCTTGACAAGGTACTCAAGGACCTACATGATCTGCCTACCATTCTAGCCTCATTTCCCTTCTCTCATATTTTTTCGTTCATTAAAATAAACTACAGACCCTGTATTTTAACACCTTCATGCTTTTATTCAAACAGATGCTTTTTCCAGGCCCTTTACTTGGCAACCTCTCTTCCAGGAAGCATCTGTTAATTACGAGACCTGTCTTCTGTGCCCCCATGCCACTCTGTCCATTATGCCCGATCAGCCCACATGGTCTGCTTTCCCCACTAGCCTGTGAGTTCTCTGAGGGCAATGACTGTCACCCTTGTGTCTTCAGGATTAGCACAGTGTCAGCACCAAGCAGGAATTTAATAAAAATTGGAATAGAATGAAATTAAACAAAAAGTGAACAATGATTTAGCAGTATAACATTCTCATTTCAGTGCAAATCATGGCACTGAATATGGCAATGTTAACAGAGTAGGATCCTGAGGATCTGCCAGGTGAGACTGGGTTCCTCACCAGAGCTTTCTCCATGTCTGAGAGCTGCAACCCAAAGGAGGCTGCGAAGTGAGTGTAGAAGCTTGGATCAGGTTCAGAGGAGTCCTCAAGGCTTTAAAGATGAAACCTAACAGTGTCCAAGGAAAAGAAATTAAAAAAAATATTTTTTTTATTTTTAAGTAATCTCTACACCCAACATGGGGATTGAACTCCTAACCCTGAGTCCATCCCAGAGTCGCATGCTCTGCCAACTGAGCCAGCCAGGCACCCCAGGAAAGGAGGCTGGGGAGGAGAAAGGCTTAGGGGAGAAAAAGTCAAGGTGTAGCTCAATAATGGCATCCAAATTTTAAACATTCATTTTCACTGAAGATAGGCATCTCCTCGGAATCAGGAGCAGGGACCATGTCCTTAATCAGTAGAGGAAGAGATTTAAACAAAGATTTCCTGAACAGTGATGCTAATAAACTGGGACAGGTTGCTTATGGAAATTGAGCAATCTGCCTTTTTTTGGTCAGGGAGAGAGGACGGGCAGGAGACTGCAGAGGGGGATGCTTCCACAGACTCAAGTAGGTCTTCCAAAGGTGGAAATGGAATCCAAGGGCCATAAGGCCTTTTGCAAATTCCATAAATCAGTGATATTTTCAAATGCTGACTTTACATCATGGTAAGCATTTGCAGCATTTCACTCATTCTTGCCTAGAAGAAATGCTGAATTTATGAGCATACAATGCAAAGAACTAGCAGTCCTTCTCTCTAGTCAGTTGGTGATGATATTTGCTACTACCTATTTCTACTTTTACTTGCTGTAAAGGATCTGTTAAAGGAAAAAACTTTCTTTTGTTGTTAATGACTTGCGGATTGATCTCAGGTAACACTTGTGGCAAGATAGGATTGTTAGCTCTGCTGTCTGGAAAAATTGTGTGTCTCCATTGCTTTTATGTTGGCACTTTCCCCCCTTTCTGGTATTTAAATACTATATAGCAGTGCCACAAAGATGTTCAGATGTTACTAGTGGAAACTGCATTAGCAGTTAAAACTCCTGTATATTTCTTTTCTGTGTCAGTAAAGGAATTGGGTTTCTTTGGAATGGAAAATGCTCTTATGTATCTTTTGCAAAATTTATTATTTCTTTCTCTTATAATCCCTTTCATTTTTTCCCCTATGCAGTAAAAAATCATTAAAAGAAATGCGTATAAACTCTACAAGGTTTTGTTCTTATACCGTAAGGCTAAGAATAGTTTAACAGGAACCAATCCACATGCTTTAATCCATACGAGGGAAAAAGATTTTGTAAATGTTTCTCTTCAAAGTGCTAAAAGTAAATGAAGGTTAAAAGGGAAGAGTAGAAAGAAACCTTATTAATGGGAAATACATTCTGATAAATCAAACTGATTCCAATCTTAATAGTCAATTTAAATAATGGAATTGGTTAATAGTATCAAATTAGGATTAAAGAAGGGGATAAAAATCTATTTCCACAAGTTGTTGCAAAACAAGGCATTCACTGGCTGATGCCATATGATATCAGTCTGATTCTACTGTACACAATAAAGCATGTCCTACGATAAAATCCTTCTGGGAGATGTGTTTAATCAGATGCTTTTGATATTATTTGAATAAAAGCTACCGTGGACTCAGAAGAATCAAAGAAAAAATCTTTAGCTCCTGCAATCAGTCTTCATCCACTATGGATGCTGGTGCTCTGCACATACCCTGTCCTAATCTACTCTCCTAAGCATGAGCTATCTGGTTGGGATTTCACATTTGTCTTCTCAGAAGCCACAAACAAGTTTGTTTGGCTTAATAACCATGTTCTACACTGATTATTCATTCCTAAGCTTCTCACAAATCAAGTCAAGATAAAGATTTTTATGTTGGCAGGAATTTTAATGGACACGGGTAAGTACAATTAACAGCCATCCAATAATAATTTAAAATTACTGTCTTAGCTAGCGTCTTTTGGCTTCCACAGAACTAAATCAACACTTTCACTTCCCAGCACAGTCTTTCTATGCCATTGACCAATTTTACCAGATTTTGTGAAGCTATGTCATGGAAACAACAGACGACATGTAAAGTTTTATAACTTACTTTTCTCCTTCTTCCAGGGAGTGCACTACTTTTGCATTTTCCTGAGCTTGCCACTTTAGTCATGGAGTTCACGTCAGCTCCCACTGTCTGTCAGAACAACTTAAAGTGGTCCTCCCTCTGCCATTCTGAAATTGGTCTTTAAATGATAATCAGCTCTAAAGGAGGCTGTTGGAGGTGGGGATTTAGTCCAGTAACGTGGAGGGGAGAAGGCTGCTCCTGGCTAAAGCCTTTTTACCTCCTCTGTCAGTGCCTTGGGGTCGGAAGGCGTCCCTGGGGGGAGTAAGGCCCAGCTAGCTACCAAGTTGCTGATGCAACCTAAAGCTACTTGGGAAGGGAAGGAGAACAAAAGGCATCACTTATGTTAGGTGATTAGCGGCAAATGATGTATGGGGGTGGGAGGGAGCCTGGCGTACACAGGGAAGGGGGGCTGGCAGTTGCCCTTGTCTAGAAGGGGGAAGGACAAAGAATGCTGTCCCTGAACATTTGAGGCCCTGGGGGATTTCTTAACAGAATCAAACAGCAGAGGACTATTAGCAGCCTTGTACAGTAAGAGCTAAAGTTCTTTGGACATGTTGGCCTCACAGGCAGCTGAAAATACCTAGTGGCAAATACCTATCAGCTACTTATGTATTTCAGAAACGAGAGATAATGGGAAGGCTAACAAATTGCACGTCTTTTCCACTACCATTGCTCAGTGTTTCCAGTAAGTACATGCAGTGTCTCAGCTGAGCTGCTCTTTCAAATTATTGTTAATTAAATAATACTCCCTAAGAAATCTGTCATTACCGGCAGCCAGGAATGGGTTTGTTTAGTTTGCCTGAGGCTATTAATGCTCTAACAAACGGGCTCTTAATTGCCAGAAGAGGTAATTTTGTTGGGGGTTGTAGCTCACTCTTCCCAACAATTTTATAGTATATTTTATTTTATATCTTAAACTTTTCCTTTTTGTTTCTCTGTCTGGAGTTGTGTAAGGCCAGAGGGATCTTTCTCTAATGATTCATCCATTGAATTAGCCATTCTCCGTAATGGAAAAAATGCATGTTATTGAATCTGTAATTTCCCCCCCTATTTCCATTATGACTAAAGAGAAGCAACTAATAACGGATTTTAAAATTAACTTAATTTTCCCCTGCTCATTTCATTACTTATCCTTTGAAATAAGTGACTTTTGCTGGGAGAAATGATTTCTGGTATGTCACAGACGCAACTCTGACATTACTTCTTGTCATCTGTTTTCCTAGTAGACAGGGGTGTTGGATGGGCAGGACAATTATCATTAGATATAGTTGAAAGGGGGAAGGATGAGGGCATTCAGCTCCAGAGAGGAACATGTGCCATGGCCTAGAATTTAAAGTGACCTTATCGTCGAACATTTTCTTTCTGTTCATAAGCAGAGAATAAGGACAAATATTAAGAAAAAGTCACCTTTTTTTTTTCAGTATTATAAAAACCTCCATATGCCATTTCAAAAAGAAGTGCTATTTCAGCCTTTTCTTAAATGACCTCTTTTTCATCATAATATAATCTGTTTTTTTCACCTTTTGACCGGTACTTTGGTTTTCTAATAAAGCTACATACTTGTTTCAGAGGAATTACACTTTAGAATGCAGCTTGGTGGTATTTCATCCAACAGTTTCATTTGGTTGAATTAATGTGCAGAAGAGAGAGAGAGAGAGAGAGAGAGAGAGAGAATAGAAACGAGAGTCACATAATCCAACCTCCAAGTGTAACTTTCTTCAACTTCATATTTCAGTATCATTAGAGTAACCTTTATCTGTGATAAAAGCATAATTTAGCTGGATAGTACTAAAACACCTGCATCCACATTTTATCAGTGATTTACTGTCCTGTGGTCAAAATCGTTTCCTTTCTTCCTCTTCACCAAGTTCACGTTTTGTTGTCTGGTGTCACTTGATAATCTTTCATTCTCCTCCCCTCCCCCCACTGCAGGTTCTTGTCTCTCTCTTTTTCCCATTAAGATGTGAATGGGCAGGCATCTCAGCCAATATGTCTATATATGGCTGAATACACTTGGAGAAAAGCAGGGTCTCCTTTTGTCTGGACCCCGATGGCTGCGTGTCATTCCGCACCAACGGGCAGGGCCTCCCTCACAGTAGGAACTTTGCAATAATTGCCAGAACAAATTGAGCTCAGGCTTATCAGTTCCTTTCCTTTTTCAGTTGGAAAATGGAGGGAATGGGAGAACAAGGCCAGTTTTGACCAGTGACAATACACTGTAGAAATAGATTGGATACAGCTAGTGCCCAGTCGTGTTGCAGGCAACAGTCATGGGATATGTTGTGAGCAGGGATGATAAGATGTGACCCCCACAATCATCAAGCTAACTGAGTCTTGTTTCCCCTATACGCTCTGGGCATTCTGCTATGTATGATCTGCATATACAGCAGCAGGCAGGGGAATGAGTGAGCTTTATACACAGACAGTTGACAGATGTGAGCAAACATAGATGTGGCTGGTTGGTTGGTCCTGTGTTCTTTTTGCACACTGTGTAGACCATCAGAGGCAATATGCAGATTGTTTTACACTAGAGAGCAATGAGAAAAATAGTCTTCAGTAAGAAAATTGAATATATGGGAAAGAAATTCATTTAAAAGTCGATTATATATTTCTTCCCATATAAATTTTTTTTAAGATTTTAAAATGTTTTATTTATTCATGAGAGACACAGAAGCAGAGACATAGGCAGAGGGAGAAGCAGACTTCCAGCAGGGAGCCCAATGCGGGACTTGATCCTGGGTGTCTGGGGATCATGCCCTGAGCCAAAGGCAGATGCTCAACTGCTGAGCCACCCAGGCATCCCTCTCATACAAAATTTTTATCAGAATCTCTATGAAGTATGTATGATAAGTGATATTGTCTCTGTATCTAGGTGCACTGATATCTGATATCATATATGATATTTGCAGTGTATCTAGTTCCTTCTCTGTGTTTAGTATATATTTATGTGTCTGTGTTTGTGACATGTTTTTATTCATTCATCAATTCCCCATATATGGTTGTAGCTGGAAACTATAATGTACATATGTAAATGCAAACATGAAATTGCAGAGGTGATTTCCATTTTACACACACTCATACTCCAAAGCTTGATTCTAAATTTACAAAGTGCCACGGGTTCCCTTCTGGAAATCTTTTCTGCCTTAACGAGAGACTACACTGGGCTTGCGGGTATCTTGTGCATCCACGGATGTGTATGGTGTCGTCACTACAGGTCAGTTGGGAAGCAGGGCTTTTGACAAACTGGGCAGCCAGCCTGGTTTAGCAGAACTGCTAACACAGCCAGGCCACCTGTCTGTGTGACAGCCCAGCCTATATTTTTAAAAATATTGCTATTTAAATAAACATTTGTGTGTGTGTATGTGTGTGTATGAGAGAGAGAGAGAGAGAGCAAGAGAGAGGGAGTGAGAGCCCCCATTCAATGGGGTTAAGCTTTGCTCAGCTGCTTCCAAAACAACTGGAAGTAGACAAGACAAGGGGCTACAGCCAACTGAATGGCTTTCCATCTGCCCTCTGCTTTGCTTGGAAATAACTAGCCAGACCAACGGTTTTTGCTTTGTTCGGCAAAACCGTTTTTTTTTTTTTTCCTGGTCTGAAGCAGAGGCTGACATGAAACAAACATGGCATTTCCTTTTAAAAATTGGATTCTGAAATTGGCCTTATCCTTCCAGAAGCACAGTGCCATTGCAGTTTCTTCCCAGTTTTGTAAATGTCATAAACAGTTTGCATATAAAGCTCCAGATTTGGAGGCAGTTACCACATTACGTTTTTGTGATTTTTTTTTCAGGGAGGTGTTTGGTTTTTGGTGGTCATGAAGGGATACACTGTGATGCATGGAAGTGGTTTCCCTTGTACAGAGAGATGAAGAAAATGGGGTAACGAATGATAAAGAACATGTTTGCCAGCCTTTTATTAGCAGTTTTAAAGGAGACAAAAATGTGAAGTCATGCAAATGTGACTTCTTGAAGAACTTCATTAGCATCACCCAGAAGCTATAGTTTACAATAAATGGCCACCGGGGGCCCCCACAGGTCATGGCTCATGGCCAGCTCCTTGCAATTGAAGTGATGCTTACTGTAAGGCGAGTCCCCTGGACACGATGTATGAGGTGTGGATGACAGTACATTATCTAAGCCAATTGCGCTGTAGTGATTTGAAATCAGAAGACTTTTAATGGAGCAAGCAGGGGGAAAAGAAGCTACTGGAGGAAAGCAGTCCATTAAGGTCTCCTGGCAGAGACACCGCATACGCTTATCTTTAAAAGGAGAGGTAAGGAAAACATTTTTAGAAGAGAGTCACCAGTATTCTTTACTACTGTGCTCTCCTCCTCCCCAAACACATACCCCCACCCACGTGCACACGCATGTGCATGCACATGCACCCCTACACACAAATGAAGCGATTGCCCTCACCCGTAAAACCTTTAGCATGTCTTGATGTCTTGAATCTTTAGAAGATGTAAGGAAAAAGAGCTGCTTTAGGGTGAAATAAGGATCGGAGAATCCTGCCTACCAAGACGGTCGTTTCCATCCTGCACACATGTGATGAAAAGGTGAGCTATGTAATTTTAACTCTGTTTTACTTTGAACTTCTGATGGAATCATGGCTGTTCTCACAGACACAATTACGGCCTATCAACTTAATAATGAGAGCGATCACTGAGGAGGGCTGTATGCTGTCTACATGATCGGATTCTCCAGAGGAGGCAACTGGATGTGACATGCAACCGGATCGCCTGGGTTCTAATCTCAGCTCCACCGTTTAATTTGGGCAAACACTAAACATCTATGTGTTTCTCTGTCCACGTGTACGAAATGGAGCTGATGGGCGTGGGGGGCACCTGGGTGACTCAGTGGTTGAGCATCTGCCTTTGGCTCAAGTCGTGATCCTGGGGTCCTGGGATCGAGTCCTGTATTGGGCTCCCCGCGGGGAGCCTGCTTCTCCCTCTGCCGGAGTCTCTGCCTCTCTCTGTGTGTTTCTCATGAATAAATAAATAAAATCTAAAAAAGAAATAAAAAGAAATGGAGCTGATGGTAGCTGGTTTGTGTATCTGCTGCCTAAGTCATTGAATGACCTTGGCACAGTGTCTTTAATAAATATTAGCTATTAGTACTACTGGGAGAAACACCACGGCCGTGGGAACAGGCAGATTGGTTTACATTTACCTCTGATATCCCCCCCCCCCCCAAATTATTTCATCTTTCTGAGACTTAGAGGGTTTTTCCAATCTATAGTGTTACAGGGTTGCTGTAAGGATGAAATCATCTCCTGTTTGCAATATGCAAAGCATAGTGTATGAAAAACATAAATAGCTGCTCAGTAAAGTTTAATTCTTTCCAAAAGTAGAAAAGACAATACTCCTATGGTTGGTACAAACTATAAAGCCTTTTCTCATAGTTGTTTGCATCTTTTTTTCTGAGTTTCTTTGGGGTGGAGGAGGGGCAATTAATCTATCCAACTTGGGATTTCATATCCGTTTTTAGTTAGGAGTGGATATTTCCCTAAAGGCATTGAAGTTGCAAGTCCTATATTTGGTAGATAGCAGAAAATGGACACTTGTAGATGAGTTGTAATGTTCTGCCTGTCAAAAGGACACACTATTCTTGACTTTTTTTTTTGAAAAAAAAAAAAAGCAAAAACAAAACAGACCAAAACACCATAAACATTCTTCTTCACTGTGTCTGTGTAGAAACTGTCAGGTTCTCAAGAGGAGAGAAAGGAAAATTATGCCACAAAAGTCTCTCCAAATATAGAAAAAATGAGAAGCATATTTTCCAATGAAATAATTCGCACATAATTCTAACAGTAGAATCTGACAAGGAAATGTTAGCAATGTGTCTCCCAAATGGCAGACTCACCATTATGTATGGCACCTCTTATTCAAGACTGCCCCAGATGTCTTTTAGGGTCCCTGTGTAGCATATGTCTGTCTTGTTTAAGAACTGTCCCTGGCTCAAAGCCTGGGACCCTTCTGTGGACTTGTTCATAACAAAAGGCTAAGTCCCTCTCCCAGGCTGAAGCTGTTTGAGTCAAGGTAGGCTAAATACCTTCTGTTTTCTGGGGATGTGGACCTGGGATGTGCAGGGAGGAATAGGATGCTGTATCCCGCAGAGGCTGTGCAAAGGAAGACTGGCAGGGAAGAGAGAGACTCAAGAAAGGCACAGGGCCTTTCTCTTGGGAGGCTGAGCTGTCTCAGCCTCCTGTCTTTGGATATCGTGAAGTGCTACCGTAATCATGCACTCATTTCCCCCTTTTCCTAAAAACTAACTTGAGGAAACCAGTTTTGGTTCTGTCAGACCAAAACTTTACTAGTAGGAGTTATGTCTGTCTCATGGAAAACTGGCCTCAAGTTGTGGGAAAAATAGCTTTGAGATTTTCATAGAGTTAATCCTCTTCCCCACCCCCTCAATTGTTTTGATCACCTTTATTAATATGAGCACCTTTATTAATATGATGACCTGCAGAAGGTAGAGTCATAACAAGATGGCCTTGGGATAATGGCAGTGATGTCATGAGCTACATATTCTGTAACTTTGCATGATTAGAACATTTCATGGAAGGATTTATGAATACTAATTTTTTAAGAAGCATACCATGATACAGCATTTAAATAAAACAAAATTTCTCTTGTAAATGTTGGGAAATAAGTTTGAATGTTTTAAGATAACAAGGATAGAGGTTTTTTTTTTTTTTAATATGGGTAGACAGTTACTCAGAGTTGTTTACAGATTGTGAATCTTGTATTTGTATTTATTTCAAAAAGTGATTCATTACTCTTCAAATGGTGAAAAGAACTGCTTGCTGCTCCTAGGGAATATGTCTTTATTCAGCTTTGTATTGTGTAAGTGATGAGTACACCTGCTTTTTAGGGCAGATCCTCATGTATGTGGGTGGGTTACTGAGATTTTTCTGTAGAATTAGAATGAGGATAGTTTTTATTGACTTTGCACTCAAACATCACCTTCCATCTGTTTTCTGGGTGCTTTGATCTAATATGCTGTTCAAATTTCTCGTTTTATTTCAATGTTAATTTTTAAAATGAGCCATTAAAATTCACCTGATTTGATAACAAAATTCCAGGCCATTAATTTTTTCTGAACATTAAGTATAATTTTATTTCTAAAATATGAAAATTTAAAGATGTTTTGGAAATCAGATGTCAGTTACTCTTGCAAACCTGGTAACTGAACAATCCAGGTTCTTATAGCCATTTATGTTTTATTTTCTTTACTGTGATGGAAAATATTGTGCATTACTAGCAAAAGGTCCACACAGCCAGAAGATGGGGTTGTGCCATTCTTTGTAGGAAAATGGCAGCTGTAACTATCAGATGCAGATTTATGGTTGAGAGAAGTCAGCAGGCTAAAGGATGAGTACGGTTAATAGATTTGGTGTTCTTTGTTTTTTATGCCTTGTTTATTTAGTAGCTGTAGGAGTACACATGTGGAGAGTAATGAGTGCCAGAGCCTGTTGACAATGACCCGATTTTCAACTTCAGTTTTAAAAAACATCAGGTGATGTTCTTGGGCAACCAGGCCAGGCCAGTGAGCATCATGATGACATCTTCTTTAAGATTTACTTAGGAATTGAAGTTGTCTGCTGTGACAAGGCTTATTTTGAAATGATTGATTCCATTTGTAGATATTATAATTTCCTAAAGTTAGTTACAAATCAGAATTAGTGTCCTACAGTGGTAAATGCCATTGAGGATTTTCTAAATAGGTTCAGTGGTTCCATAGACATTTTAGCAATTCACATCCAGCCCAGGATGGAGGTTCCAGCAGCTTTCATTACAACCTCAACTTCAACTTCAGCTCTGTGCTTGGTTCATGAGTGTCTGCTTTCAAGTAGGAGGGCTCTGGCTCTTTTTCACTCTGGTGCCGATATTTCCTCCTGGTCCCAGATGTCGATAAATGGGTGTGATTGCTTTGAGCTCCCATGTGGTGTCAAGGCACCACCCACATTCCCTTTGTGCCAGCAGGGACCTGAATGAGGATAGTTTTGCCAGGCAACAGTCAGCTCCTGTGTGCTTCATGCCCTGGCTGGTGTTGCCAAACTGCTAGGGTCGAACAGCGTGTGAATCAGAGCATCTATGGTAGGAGATATCCCTGGAGATTGCCTGGTCTTTGCTGCTGTATAAGGAGGACAGAGGGAGGGGTGTTGTGTGGAGCTGGTGGGGAGTATCAGGGTTGAGGGCTGCAACTGCGTTAGCACAAGAAGATCCATGAGGAAGGTGACACTTCACCCTGCAGGAAGATGTTAAACTTGTTTTACCTTGTTAAACCAGTAAACTGTTTTTCGTTCTTCCCTCAGAAAAGTCCTTTGCATTTTTTTTTTTTTTTGAAAGTTAGGATAGTTGACCATGCTGGCTAAGCAGAAAACTCTGAGCTTATATAAAGCATATAATGATGTTATCAATAAAATTAAAAAACCGAAATTACCGTAGTGGTACATATTTAATTATGCACGCCTCTCACTGTGCTGTATGGTAATAACGGCTAGCAAATCACATAAACCGTGTAGCTGGTGTTACTTTTAATAGGGAAGGGAACTAATATTTATTGAACTCTTAATATCTGCTGGGCTCCATGCTGGGTGCTTTACATATGTTATCTCATTTAATATGTAGCTAAACAAGGCATTTCCAGGGTCCACCGTGGCTGGAGGAAGCAGAGGCTACACATCCAGGTCCTTTGGAAGACCCAGGATTCTTTTCTTTGTCAGAAGCATATATTTTCCCAGTGGTCCAGGATCCTTTGCCTTCTCCCCAGTTTGAGAATTTGGACTTCCTGGGCCCTACAGTCTTAGCTACAGTTGGATGCAATGAAGACATGGCTGCTTCCTTCTGTATCTTGTCTCACCTTCAGGTTTCACTAAGGGCTGGGAGTTGTGCTCCAGCCTGCAGACTGGAATTCTGTTTGAATATAAGGAAACACAACCCAAAGCAGCTCCTTCTCTGAGTTTGAGGGAGTGTGAATAGGAAACTGCTGTAGTTCTCAGCTCTGCTCTTCCTCTTCCATGAATAGTCTCATGAAGTGAAAGGAAGAAAGCCAGGTGGTGTGCTTGAAGAGGAGGCCCCTCCACACCCCTCCTATGCCCTTCAAAATATGTTTATTGACAGTACCTGATATTTTACTACCTAAAGTAAAGGGAGTAGAGAATTACTTGAAAGTCTGATAACAATCTTGACTCCATGTCCCAGAAAAATGTACCTATGTTGACACTTCAAGTGAAAACTACTTGGTTTGTTTATTTATTTTTTAAAAGATTTTATTCATTTATTCATGAGAGACAGGGAGAGAGGCAGAGACATAGGCAGAGGGAGAAGCAGGCTCCCTATGGGGAGCCTAATGTGGGACTCGATCCCAGGACCCTGGGATCACGACCTGAGCCAAAGGTAGATGCTCAACTATTGAGCCACTCAGGTGCCCT
Source organism: Canis lupus baileyi (assembly GCF_048164855.1). NCBI lineage: Eukaryota > Metazoa > Chordata > Mammalia > Carnivora > Canidae > Canis > Canis lupus. The sequence goes on from NC_132838.1 coordinate 15,992,552, forward strand.
GAAAACTACTTGGTTAAAATATTCATACAAACCACCAAGGAAAATCTCTGGGAGGGGGACGGGGGGAGCAGTAGGGAGAGTGCATCTTATTTCATTCTTCAGTAGGGTTATTTTATCATCTGAGTACCTGAGATGTGCTTGAGGTGACAGGAGCTGATGAGAGGAGGTGGGTGGTAGTGATAAAAAATTATTTTGAAGTATGAGCCCTTGATGAGGAAGGGAAGCTCTGTTGGGGCAGGTGGTAGGGCTTATAGAGAGGGCCTTGGAGGGCCATCCATCAGGGTGGTCCATGGGCCAGTGGTGTGGTCATTGCCCAGGAGTTTGTTAGAAACAGAGGATGGCCCTTCCCCAGATATACTGAATCAGAGGCTGCATTGTAACAAGATCCCACGTTCAAGTTTGAGAAGCATGGATGTGTATCAAAGATACCAGCATAGGAGTAGGGAGTGGGCATTGAGATTAGAGGAAGCCAGAGAGCAGGACTAGGACTGATGCAGAGAGGTGCCTGTGAAGGTACCTATGAGTGCTTACAAGGGAGAGAAAGAGAGCTCGCACAGGGGAAGAGACAATGGAAAGAGACCTTGAAGTGGTACCCCAAGGGGAAGGTGGGCATATCCAAAGTCTGGAGAAGAAAGTCAGGGACAGACTGTAACAACAGTTGTTTACTATAATCTGTTAGGTGCTGAATGGTACATCATAACTTAGCATCGATTATGTTTTCTAAATACTCACTGGTATCAAAGATTTGTCATGCTAAATTATTTATAGAGTAAGTAACTTTAGGACATCTTCTATCTCTTCCCCTTGATGAATCTTTTGAACTTATCATTACCTTGTTTTCTTTGGCACATTACCTGTGCCACCCAGGGAGATGAGTCTCTCGAAAATCTCAGGGGGTCTTAAGTCATCAGCTCCTATCTCTGACATGCTTTGGATGCCCTTTTCTCTTTTCTAAGAGGAACTGTATCAAATACTTTATCAAATACTTGTTGACACATTACATTAGAAACTGTTGCGTGATTTCTGACTGTTCCTTTGTTTTGTGAAGGCACTTGAAAAGAAGTTAGAATTTTTGGAGCAGAAACAGAATGATACTATGATTTTGGTAAAGTTAGAGTCTACATTCCCTCACTGAGAAAATCCTAGCCACATGGTATGGGTTGAATTGTGTCCCCCTCCAAAAAAATCCTAACCCCTGGAACCTGTGAATATGGCCTTATTTGGAAATGAGATCTTTAACAGATATAATCAAGTTAAGATCCGCCCATTAGGGTGGGCCCTTAATCCAATATGACTGATGTCTTTATAAGAAAAGAGAAGACACAGACACAGAGAGAAGGTGGTCATGAGGATGTGGAGGCTGCTATAAAGCCAACAAACTCTTGGGGCTACCAGAAACTGGAAGAGGCAAAGAAGAGTTTTCCTCTAGTGACATGGAAGACTGTGGCTCTGCCAACACCTTGATTTTGGACTTCTAGCTTCCAGAATTGTGAGATAGTAAATTTCTGTTGTTCTCAGGCATCTAGTTTGTTATGGCAGCCTAGGAAGCTAATATACCACGCTTAAATATTTTTCTATAATTAGTAATTTTGATCTAATTTTAAATAGGGTCATTAGTTTCATATACCACTATTTGAGATGGAATAGTCATTAGAGTCATTAAAGAAACTAAAACATTTTCCCAATTAATACTAAATTCAAATCCCCTGCTCGTTCGTATAGGCACTTGCATAATTTTTATATGATCTGTATATGCTGTGGTTCAAATTTACCTTTTCATAAAATGATGAAACTGCTATTTTTCTTTTAGAATTAAAAACCTCATTTGTGTACCTTAGAGAAAACAATGTAAGTTAACGATGTCCTACACCTCGTTAGCACTTACCTGAGATAGTCTAAATAATTTTGATTAAAAAATATCAAAAAGTGTATTTACTCCTAAACCAATGAACTATTTGAGAAAAATGAAAAACAAGTATTTAAATATTGTCTGATGTTAGTGGCTGGTGGTGTCTAAGATATTACTTATTGAAAGAAGTGGCAAAACATGAGAACAACACAAATGGCTAAGGAAAAAGAAAACTCAACAAAATAGCTAATGCAATACTAGACTATATGGTCAAGGGATGCCAAAGTCTCAAACCTATTTTGAGACCAGAGGCAGTCTGCCCTGCAGATTACCTTCAGGGAAGTCTGGTGTTGCTGCCCACGTCACTCCCATGGGTGGCTGCCAGGTGTGAAGGCCAGGTCTGTGTCAGACTCAGAGAGGGAAGCCAGTTCTGAGACACCATTAGCTGGGTAAGCAGAGCCTTTGTGGTGACAGCTCCTTGTTTACCTTATGACCTCCCTGTATGCAGGAGTTTTCTGTGACTGGCTCCTCCTCTTAAATGAGGTGTGTTCAGGATCCTACTACGTTTTGTCTCTTGTCTGAATGAAAGTTAGCATCAGTCTGTTGTTTTGAACTCAGTGCCGGGAAGAGTAGTTACAAAGGTCCCCAGAGTAGTTACAAAGGTCCCCTAAGATGACTGACTCTGAGATGTGAATATCAAGGCAGAATTATATCAAGGTTGCTTGTATTTATTCTTTTCCTAAACAGTTTCTTGACTTTAAAATGCCTTTGGAATTTCCAACTCAAAATTCTAATCCCTTTCAGTGAGCTCAGTCTCCATGCAAAACTTGCTTCCCGCTTGCCAAATTGAAAGCATCTGGATGGAATACTGAATTTAGGTCATTTTTTTTTTTTTTCCCAATTTGTCCTTCTCTAGAAGAAAGGAAATCAAATCCAATAACATCACGCAGAGAGGAGGGTAGAATGGTTCCAACAAGAGCTTTTTCTTTCAATAGTTGGGCTTAAGTGTGTGACACTTCCCTGCTTCCCTGTCTCTATCTCTCCTGCCACCAGATCTCAGTGGCTGATTTGATTTTTAAAGAGTTGCAGCTTTGTACTTTCCATGATCTCTATAGCACCACTGTCTGCTGAGGGGAATGACTGGAGTGTAGCACCATTGTCTGCTGTGGGGAATGACTAGAGTATTCCTGATGTTAATTAGTATGGACTTTCCCATCTTTCCAGTGGAGGCTCTGGGCTGAGTACAAACAAGGCTTCTCAGACTCTCAAGTACATATGATGCATAGGAGTCGTGGAGGGTCTGGTTCAGGTGCAGACACCTGAGACACTACTGAGACAGTAGTCTCAGTAGTGCAGACACTACAGAGACACCCAGTAGCCTGGGGTGGGGCTTGAGCTTTTGCATTGCTGAAAAAGCTTGTAGGTGCTGCAAACAGATGCTAAGTGTTGGACTACAATTAGAGTAACAAGGAGGTTGTCCTCCTTTAGGAATTGTGGCTCTATCTGGCCCTATCTCTCTCAGAACTTAGAAATTTCTGGGCTTGATATGTTAAATGCATTAGGATTTAGCACATGGATGTAATTCCACCATTTCCCCTTTCTCTGCTTTATTTCTTTCCCCCCACTAAGTGCACAAATTAAGTTAAAAAATCAGTGCACACAGAAACTTGCCATTATAGGGGAAACATTTCTAACTGTGTAGGGAGAGGGGAAACAAGGGAAGATGTCTGTCTCCAATGAACTTGCATTCCATCATGAAAGAATTCAGAATATAATTGTATCAGAGGTGATAGAGTTTTATTAGTATTTACTTAGCACTAAGGTAAGTAATAGAATGATAGCAGATTGAGGCATATTTAATTTTTAGCTTTCCAAGTGCTCTAAATAAAAGAGATTATACTAATATGACCGAAGCTATTATATCCACAGCAGCACTTAAGACTGATAGATATAATGTTCCACTTAGGAGCTATCATGGTACAATTAACTGGATGGTATTAAAAAGAAGTTTCTTAAAACACTTAAAGTTGTAAAGCAATTCTGAAATAGATCTGTGCTTCTCAAGTAAATACAAACAAGGACTGGAGTCATTTTAGTGGATAATAAAAGAAATCAACAAGCCCAATTCCAGCTCCCAGTGGATGAGATTTAAAGCAACAAATCTATGCTACTTTATGCAATTAACATAAAATATACTTAAATTTGGAAGATTTGCTCTGCCATCACCTTCCCACACAACAAACACAAATCCCAGGCTAATTTGGCTTCATTAATTCACATACCATTGCAGGGCTGACTTCGGGTCTCAGATGCTTATGCACAGTCTACCTTCAAGTTAAGTTACTGCATATGGGCCCTTTCGCTTCTGTTCGGATCCTGAAGGAATCACAGGTTACAGACATCATGAGCCTCTCAGCCTGATTCTTCAAGCCCGAGGGCGGCTCTATTGATGTATGCAGAATCAAAGAGGTTTGTGGAGAACAATTTTTTGCCTCTCATCTGGCAGAGTTCAGACCCAGATGCTTTGCTCTGAAAGGGAGGGGGCTTTGGTAGGCGTCATGTGGAAAGATAATTTCCAAGATGTCTCTGATGGGCTACTTTCCTGGTCCCCCTCATCCCCAAATATTGTGGGAATGGACCTAATAAATCAGAATTGAGGGCTAAATAAATCATTGACAACCTAAGGTATTTTGGAATTCTTTTTGAAATGGATATTTAGAATATTTCACTATTCTTCTTACCTAAGGAAAAGCCTATTCTGAAATAGAGTAAATAATAGGTAATATGTTGGCTCAATATAATAACAGTAAACTAAGAGCGTGGGGGAGTGTGGATGACAAAGGAAGGAGATTTTAGAGCATGGGAAGGCAGCTAGGTGGAGAGGATCTGATACCAACAACAGGGCTGACAGAGGGAAAGAGAAACAGACACGGAGAGAAGATGCAAAGAGGCAGAGCCGAAAGGCATTCTGTTGTGTTTGTTTAAACACTTGTGTTATGCACTATGTGTGTTTTTTGTACAAGCGTTTGAAGGGAGTCTAGTTTCTTTGCTCACAAAAAGAGTTGACTGAGAACCCAGATTGTTCATTGGAGGATCTGCATTTTAAAATGTTAGACAGAGGAGAGGCAGCAATGTGAGGTTGACCAGGAAACGGCAATAGATTGCCCTGCAGTGGGAGCTCCGCTTCATGTTTTCAGTGTTCATTTAGCTCTAGAAAGAACTCCACTTCCATCCAAATAGTTAAGATCTTGCCACATAGGTTATATATTCTGCATTCAGTATTCAGTATTTTTTGTAACAGCCCCAAATAAGAAAAGAAAAACCCAAACACATTGCTTTGCCATCATATTTGATCTTTCCAACTAGTCTGTGAAGTAGATGGTACGGGCATTAATTCTGAGGCCATCTAATGAAAAGGCAGATAAGGAAACAGACTGGAATTTAATTGCCTAGGGAAAGTGACCTCGTGAGGAAGGATATGAGTAGTAATATTCATAGTGGCTGAACGTGGCGTAGCCCTGCCACTATGATATCTTGGGCAAGTAATTTAACCTTTCTGTGCCATAATTTCCTCTTCTGTCAAAATGGGAGGATAATAAGAATACCTGACTTTCAAGATTCTTGTCAAGCTTAAATAGAATAGTACAGCGAACACTTAGACGAGTGTCTGACAAAACTCTTTTTAAATGCTGGATAAATGCTAGCTATCATTATAATTATTAATGCTAGACTAAGCTATTCAGACCAGGTTTTCTGGATTCACAGCCACTGCTTATTTCAGTAAGCCATGGTTAGGCAACTGCCGAAGCATCAGTGGATAATCAGAGGTCGCCACCTCTTTTTAGATTCTGGGAATGCTTCGCAGACAAGACTGATGTTCTACAGTGGAAGCAAGAACAGAGTTTCAGGGAGAGCAAGGATCTGTTTGGGAGAATCTGTGATTGGAAGATGTTCTGCCAAAAATGGCTTTATTAAGGGGTCTTTTTATTTTTTTTATTTTTTTATTTTTTAAGGGGTCTTTTTAAATTAAAAAAATTTAATAAAAAAATTTAAAAAAGATTTTATTTAGTTAGGCACGCTGGGAGAGGGGCAGAGGGAGAAGGAGACAGAGCAACAGACTCCCCACTGAGCACAGAGTCTGATGTGGGGCTTGATCTCACCACCCTGAGATCATGACCTGAGCTAAAATCAAGAGTGAGATGTTTAACTGACTGAGCCACCCAGGTGCTCCTCAAAGGGCTCTTTTTTTTAAAGATAGACTGTTTCCATTGTAAAATGTCTCCTACCCAAAACCTGTGGCTAAAATTGTCTTGCTTTCAAGCCATGTTCTTCTGAACCTGGTTTTTGTTTTTTAAGTGTTATATAATTACATAATTCTGTTAGACATGAAAAGCTTTTATATTTGAAACATAAAAGCGACTCTATTAAAGTAGATTAGGAGTCTTTTAAGCATTAAAGAGATTTGGTTTGCAGGTCTTACCTACCAAATAGGAAAAGTGCATCATCTAGTGGTATTTTTTTTTCTTCATCTAGTGGTATTACCCATGAATAACAAATAAAGACAATACTAGATCTGGGAAAACTTCAGAGAGGTATTCCATAAATCCTATGGAGAACATAGAATACCCAGGCCAACTCATCCTTTACATTTGATGACCTGAAAGAAGGGAAGAAGAAGTTTGAGCCTACTATCATTGAATGCACTAAAATTTATTATTTTACAGCCACTCAGATCCCACACCCACCTTGGAGCAAATGAGAGGAACTACATGAACTATGTATCGCCATACATACATACATACATACATACATAGAGGATCGAGGTTAGCAACTTAGTGTGGAATGGGGCCAATCCAAGCTGAAAGCTTAATAAATGATAGGGTCGTAGTAGTTCGTTTTTTAGAACTCTGCGGGGTAATTTATAGCAAAGAGGGGTCCAGCATTTAAACTCATGTCAGTCTGTTTAAACATTTTCAGTAATTCATTAAAAACTCTAAGGAATGCTCATCATTGAGATGATATTAACTGCACAAGTTATGTAACAAATGCTAATTTGAGATAAAATTAAGAATAAAATTAAATGGCATCTTTTTGATGCCATTTAGCACAGAAATATGAGTTTTGTTCTTAAAGGTAACATTTTGGGGTTGGTTGATTTGTTTGCTTGTCTAACTCAAGTTCTCATAACCACATTCCCACGTTTGACAACTAATTATATACTTGTAGAATCTCCTAGAAGATGATAATATGGCCAAAAGAATATTAATAGTATAATGTAACCGTCCATTGATTTTATAATTAAGCATATCGAAGAAACCCAAAACATGGAATAAATTACTCAAAAGCTGTGTCATTATAAGATTATTTAAATATGCATATTCACATTTAAAAAGAAGAGTTGACCTCTTTTCCAAAAAATAATTTCATTAATGCCTCCAGAACCTTTATCTTGCGAACTGTCCTATTAAAACTTTTACCCATCAATCATACTTTTTAATTAACTACAGACTTTATTTAGGTTTCCCCAATTTTTCCACTAATGTCCATTTTCTATTCCAGGATTTAATCCTGGATCCTACATTGCATTTAATTATCATGTCTCTTTAGTCTCCTTCAATCTGTGACAGTTTCCTGAGCTTCCTTTGGTTTTCACGATACTGACACTTTTTGAAGAGTACTGCTTAGGTATTTTGTAGAAGGCCCATCAGTTTGGATTTGCATGATGTTTCTCAGATCATACCTTTTGGTGAAATTCTCATACTTTTCTAATGGAAATAATAGAACTAGGACCTGGAAACAACCTTAGAAGCCATGTTATTTATTTAGTCCATATTCCTGATTTCATTGGCATTGAAAGCAAGTCCTCTGTGGTTTAAATGACTTCCCCCAGTTCAGTTACAGGGCCGGGGTTAGTACTCAGTTCTTTTATCACACACCTGAACCTTTTTCAAGGCACCATGAAAATGATCCCTCTATATTTGCCCAGCCAACGCCTTAACACATAGAGACCCACAAACCCTGATGATGCTGTTTATGCTTCTGGTACAGCGTTCACATAGTATGGAGTTAATACAGTTCTGGTGGGATTGACGTGTCTACCTGGACTGTTTATAAGATGATTTGAGGTGGCTTATAATAAAAGAACAGATAAAATATGAGATTCTACAGGATGGTTATTTGAATATAATGTGATTGGCAAATGGTCCTGGTGCTGTACCCAGGACCATGAATGTTTGTAGTGGCTTTATTCATAATAATTCCTAAATGGAAACAACCTAGATGTCCTTCAGTGGGTGAGTGGTTAAACAAACTGACACATCTATATCATGGCATACCACTCAGCAATAATATATGCAACCATTGATATATGCAGTACTGTGGATGAATCTCCAGAGAATTATGCTGAGTGAAAAAAAGCCAATCCAAAAGGTTATACACTGTATGAGTCAGTTAATACAGCATTCTTGAAATGCCAAAATTATAGACCTGGAGATTGGACTAATGGTTGTCGGGGGTTAAGGAATGGGTAGAGGCAGGAGATTAAGTGGATGTGCTCTAAGTGAGCAACATAAGGAATGGTCTTGATGATGGAAAATGTCTGTACTTTGTATCAATATCAATACCCTGCTTGTGATCTTGTGCTATCATTAAAAGAAGTTACCATGGGGGATGATGGTGGAGATGCTAAGTGGTACACAGGGTCTCTCTGAATTATTTCCTACAACTTTATGTGAAGCTGTATTTATCTCAGAATAAAAAAAATAATTTAAAATTAGACATAGCCAGATATTAAAGAGGGGAAATGTTTCTACCACTTCCTGAAATTTTTTTTTGTTTGAATTTTTAAATCAGTAGATATTCATGTATTATTAGGGCACTATTACCAAAAGGGAGAGGGAAGGAGAATGTAAAATCGGGTGTGCATCTTAACGAAGAAACTGTTAAGACATAAACTTGGCTTTGTGCTGCCTTTTAGTCACAGCCAAGAGGGAAACATGTTAAGTAGAAGAAAAAAATACAAGAAATTCAAGTGCTAGTATGTTTGTAATGCTAATATTATTTTCATATTCTACAGTATAGAAAGGATAATTATTAGAGATGGCATATTTGTACTTGTTTGTATATGGCCATTCCTGGTACTGATAAAACATTTCATGCTTTAATGCTGGCATTCTAGAACTCTCCTTCTAACAACTCATACTTTTCTTTCTCTAGGAAAGGAATTTTAAAGAAAATAACCATAACCAGTTTCTAGGTGGAAAAAATTGAGAATTACCGGGAGGATGGTAAAAACTGAACAAGGACCCAGCCATCGTCCTGTTAGAATTGGTTTGCAGCTATTCTTTTAAACTTGGTTTTTCATGGAAGAGGTTTTTTTTTCTTTCTTTTAAGATTTTTAAAATTTATTCATGAGAGACACAGAGAGAGAGGCAGAGACATAGGCAGAGGGAGAAGCAGCCTCCCTGTGAGGGGGCCCCATGTGGGACTTGATCCCAGGACCCCAGGATCACGACCTGTGCCAAAGGCAGATGCTCAACCACTGAGCCACCCAGGTGCCCCTTTCAAGAAAGAGTTTTGAAATCATTCTAACTAGTAGTATAACATCTATGATAAATAATTTTTCTCATTTCCATATATATTTTATTTCCATGTATGTATAATTAACATATGGTGTTATATTAGTTTCAAGTGTACAATATAGTGATTCAATAACTCTATACATTACTCAGTGCTCATGTGATAATTTCAAAAATATTAAAAATCCCATGTATGAAGTACATAAACACCAAAGATATAAAATATGTAGAGTTATGAAGACTAGAAATGTATAGGGTATATACGAAGCAAATGATAAGATTCTAACAATGAATATAAAATAAGAGCTGAATGAAAGGAAATGTCACTGGTGTACTGTTGGAAAGAGTTTTTTAAAGTCCATCTGGTATATGGACAGGGGTGGGGAAAGTCATGAGTGTATTTGCCTTTCCAGATACCTAATGCATTTTATATATTTTATAATTTTTTATTGAAGCTTAGTTAACGTACAATACCATATTAGTTTCAGGTATACAACATAGTCTAAATGCATTTTAAAGGTATGATTCAATCATTACCAAGGTCATAAATACAGAAAGATCAATGAAACAACACAAATTTCAGAGATAGCTGACTGCATGTAGAAGGTTAAAATAAAGTACACGTGGTATTTCAGTTTTTATAAAGGGAAAACTTCTCAGTATATGACCCTAAAAGTAATGTGCCATTAAATGTTTAACAACCAACTCTTTGAAAAAAGTATTGTATGTATGTACATGTATTTATTATAGATTTTACTAATATAAAAGATGCATAGCACACAACTTGCAACTTAAAAGTTCACAATTCTTCTTATTGTAAATATAATTTCATGTAGTCAATTGTTTTTCTCATAATGCTTTTCTTGATTTTTTTTTTTAACTTTAAATCTGTAGGCGTATTCAGCTGTGATTTGACATAGGGAGCTGTGTCTCAGTCTGCTCTTTTCCCAGTAGATTTATTGCCATTAAATCTGATATAAGGCTTATTGTTAAACTTCTTCTCACCCTCATATAAATTTTTAATTAAACTAAAAACTCTTCCAGCTTCAACAGTAAATGAAGTCCTGATTTATAGCACCTACTGATTTCCAAGGTAAATACTCCTACCATGACCAATTTCAAGCTACCAACATAAAGTCACTGAACATGGAGTTGGAAAGAGATCGGAGTAGCATATCACTCTATTATTTCCATCCTCCAGATATTGTGAAACATGAAATAAATGAAGTCACTCATGTCAAGGGCTTTTAAAATGGAGCTGAGAGACCTGTAGGAGGTGGGCTTTATGCACGTCCCCATTGAGTGAAATCATGTGAACTGGGCCAAACATCCAAGGACTCTGTAGGAACATCTGCAACTTGTCACAGTAACAGGCTTTTGCTTAGTGATAGTTGTAGCAACCAATTATTTTTAGCCAAGATTAGTTTTCTGCCGCCAACACCAACCAAAGTTCTTTGTAAACAACATGTATAAGCATTCCCTTTTGTTTTAAAAAACCCCCAACTTTTGCTTCCTAGTCTACTTAGTGCTACCTAAATCTATGCTCCCTCAATTATAATTCTGAGACCCTAAATGAATACTTTTGTTTGATTTCAGTTCTGCCTCTTTTCTTGGTTGACAATACGATACTTACTCATAACTGATTTTGAGAGTGTAGATAATAGTAAAACATAGAAAAATAATTAAGAAGTAATGCAGTATTACCTCTGTTTTAAACATAAGTTATTTAATTGTAAGTTAACATTTTAAAATAATGGCTACATTTTATAGCTGGTTCTCAAAATTTCTGAAAATTCACCATTTGGCTTTCACAAGATACTGGAATCTCACTCCCACACATCACTGTCCCTAAGACAGAACCACAAAGTAGAAGATTTGAAAATTCCTTAAATATTTAAACCATAAACAAAGTTAAAACAACAAAATGTAAATAACAGAAGATGGATTCATTGCTTTCTAGAAGGTAATTTAGCCATACATAGCAATAAGATTTACCAATTCTTTGTCCAAGCCATTTTACTGTTCATTCATCCATTAATTCAGCAAATTTATTGAGAACCTATTATGTGCCAGGAACTTCTAAGAATTAATTTTACAAACATAGAAAGATATATAAGATAGGAAATTTGCCACAATGTTTTTATGGTAACAAAACCCTGAAAAAACATAAATATTCATTAACAAAGGATTGGTTAAGTAAATGATGGTTCATTGATATAATAGAACACAATGTAAACATTAAGAATGAAGCTATAGATAAATGTTTATTAAATGGAAATATGTCCATTGTACATTTAAAGAGCAAAATTAGTAGGTTTTAAGAGTACACATAGTATGATTCCATCTTGTAAAAAATAATTATATTTCTATACATGTGTATGTATGAGTAGAGAAAATCTAGAAGGAATTGCACAAGCTATTAGGCAGACCTTTCTATTCTGAATGAATGTTTTTTGTCTTTTTAATCTTTTTTGTTTTACTTATTTCATTGATTCACAATTAACCTACTGTATTATATTACTTTCAGGTGTACAGTATAATGATTCAACAATTCCATACATTATTTAGGGCTCATCATAATAAGTGTACTTTTGATGCTCTTTATCTGTTTCACTCACCCCCACAGACCTCCCCTGTGGCAACCACTAATCTGTTCTCAATATTTAAGAGTCCATTTTTTTTGGTCTCTTTTTTTCTGTTGTTTGATTTGTTTCTTAAATTCTATATATGAGCGAAATCATATGGTATTTGCCTTTCTCTGTCTGACTTATTTCACTTATCATTTTACCCGCCAGATATATCCATGTTATTGCAGATGGCAAGATTTCATTCTTTCTTATGGCTGAGTAATATTCTATTGTGTGCATGTGTATGTATATATAGCTCACATCTTTTGATCCATTCATCTACTGATGGACACTTGGCTATTGTAAAATTGCCAATTTTTGATGGACACTTGGCCATTGTAAAATTGCCAATTTTGGCTATTGGAAATAATGCTGTACTAAACATAGGGGTGCATATATCTTTTTGAATTAGTGTTTTTGTATTCTTTGGGTAAATAGTAGTGGAATTATTGGATCATATGATAACTCTATTTTTAATTTTTTGAGCAACCTCCATACTATTTTCTATGATGTCTGTACCAGTTTGCATTCCACCAACAGTGCACAAGGGTTCCTTTTTCTCCACATCTTCTCCAACAATTGTTATTTCTTGTCTTTTTCAATGAATGGTTTTATACTGAACATGTATTACCTTTAAAATTAAAATAGCATTGAAATTTTTTCTATTAAAAATTTCTGAGATAAATACTTCTATAAATATTTCTATCTCATAGATGAAACATGTTCTAGGAAAACTAGAATTGTAGATTTGGAAATAAAAGTCTTGTTTTTTTTGTTCTGGTTCATAATACCATTTTCTTTAGTTGAGTGTCTATTTCAGTATCCCCATAATAAAATTTTTTTTTTAAAAGAGGGCTTTGGATTTTTGATTTCACTTCTGACTTTGAGATGGTTGTCTATTCTGAGTCTTATTTTCCTTATTGAGAAGCAGAATCAACTGTATTCTAATCCATGCTCTCTACTACTGGTGATTTTGAGCCAATTACTAAGATGTTATGTTGTTTGGTTTCCCAATCTGAAAAAAGATGATGATGATGATGCTAAAATAAATTCCGAAGGTTTGTTGTGGGGATTAAATAAAATAGTTGGCACCTAGTAAGTATTCACCAAATGTAAGTACATCTACACTGGCAGTAATACAACAAAAACACAGCCTGAGCTAAGTTTTCTTTGAGAGAATGGCCAATATAATTTATAAATTATAAATAAATTGATATCATAAATTAGTCTCATTTCATATCTAGAAACAAGATAATGGAGGGTTGAATGCAAAATTCTTGATTTTGACTCATTGGAGAAAACACCTCTTCTGTGTTCAATTATCTAACATATTTTCCTGTTTTAAAATCTGAGCTGTCATATTAAACAACACAAATATTTCTACATGATTTTATTTCCAGAAATCTCTATTGGATCATTAGAATTCTTTATTATTCCATTAACTCAAGACAATTTGCACTGCCTTGCTTGATTTTCTCTGTAAATGGAGGTGATACAATTATGCTATTTTAAGTAATTTAAAGACCATGTTCCCTACCACCTATCCATTTGTATGGTATATTATTCGGCATGCCTGGCTATCGGATGCCAACACACTCCCTGGTCTTTTAGTAGAGAGCCATTAACCATGTGAGGATCAGAAGCGATGTATATATTAATGATATATTTTAATTTAACACATGACAGCAAGGGAAGGCTGAGTGACAGATCATATTTAGTTACAAATAAGGGAAGAACTCATTGCTTAGGAGTGTTCAAGTCACAGGTGAATAGCAAAAGGTTTTTATTCCATCCCTGACAGAATAAATTTATCTCCTTAAAAGTCACCTTTATGCTTTCTACTTATCATCAGGAAGGCTGCATTCTGTATTTCAATTTTATGTGGACAAGACATTAATTTTAAGTGAAAGACATTGTTCGGTGCTGGAATTAAATGAGGTCGTTATTGGTTTGAGTGGTAAAGGTGGGGGGTTCAGGCTCATGTTTGGCTTTAATGAGAAAAGTGCTATGTGAATATGGTCCTCTTGACTTTTTTGGCACTGAAAGCAAAATATAAATGGGGCAGTGGAATTGAAAGCCATCAGTGGCCTCTCCAAGTACCTGGCATCAGGGTGCACATCTGATACCATCAGAAATGGAATGCGGTGTAAGAATATATTAGTCCTTTCTCAGCGAAGAGATTGGGAGAGCTGCTTAGAATTGATTTTAGATAGAGGAGCTCAAAGAGCGTTGACTTGTGCTGTTGGGAAAGGGACTTCAGAGGTCACCTAGTTTAAACCAAAGTTTAATCCTTTTGGCAACAATGCCTATCCATTTCTTAAACACCTCTAGAAAGGGAGATATTGAGCCACTCCTGATACAGAGATGTCATCACTTGGCAGGACAGAGATGAGAGAGAGCTGGTAACTAGAAGAAGATGAATATTTAAAACAACCTTAACTTGTTCCATATTTGAGAGAAAACAAATGAGATTTTGTTCAAATAAGGCCGAGAAGACCAATTCGTCTCTATTCAGAGAAGGTTCAGGTGATTGTAGAGGAGTACAAGCTAATTAAAATTAAACAGTGCCCAGTTCCCCATGCCTGCTATGGCCCCACTTCCTTGGAAGTTTATATAACTTTCACTTTCTCACTTCTCATTCACTTTGCGATTTAGCAGTATCTGGCTTTACCTTCCCCAATCAATTGAAATGGCTTTTGAAACTCACCCAAGGTGTTCTTGCCCAGTTGGCGGACACTTTTCAAGCTTATATGATTTGACCTCTCTCTCGTATTTGAAAGACAAGGAAGGTTCTCACACCTATTCCAAAATACATGGTCTCCTGTTATTTTCCCTTACATGTCGTGATGGGGGAGGACTGGGCTTTCTGTAATTACCTCTCTAAATCAAGGGAGGTTGGATTATGCTAAGTACATCTTTAGTCTTCTTTTTCCTTTTTTTGTTTTGATATTTAATGAGGATTCAGCCAAGCATTGTGTTCTGTGCTTTACATTATCTGATTTAATGCCCTGTGATCTCAAGAGGAGGAAGTTAGCATCATCTTCAGTTTACAGGTAAGAAAACTGAGGTTCATAGAAGAGGTTAAGTCCTTGCTCAGGGTTATGTAGTTGGTAAACAGTGGAGCCTGGATGTAAACGAGCATGGAGCCCTTGTCAGGTCTAGAGTACCAGAGGACTCCGAGAACGTACTCACACGGGTGGCAATCGGCTGCTCGGGACATATGTTGCGGTGGCAGGTATAAGCTGAGGTGGCACAATGTTACTGGGATGAACAGGGAGGCTCATGTACCTGGGAGGGTTGGTAAGGTGCCTTCAGACTGGCTGTGTAGGGAAACAGAACAGGAACTAGAGTCACGACGTGAACTTACATTTAAATATCTCTTCCCAAAAGAGAACTGTTGGTTTAGTTCATCACACTTATAATGACTAATTAAATGTCTGTTCACCCCATAGGTTGTGGACTTTGCTCAACTTTTTTATTGCTGCATCTTCAACCCATAAGACAAAGGCAGTTAATGAATATTTACTGAATATTACAAACCCATTTCCTTTTGAAATTCTCTGACATCTGTGAAACCACTCTCTGTAGATTTTTCCCTCAACTTACTGGCTGCTCCTCACCAGTCTCTTCCGTGTTCCACTTTCTCCTGACCCTCTATTGTTTCCCAGGTGTCTACCCTTAACATACATGTCAATCTACTGTATTTATGTTCTAGGGGTTAGAAACTGCACCCAGTAGCATTAACTAGCCTGTAATTATTGTCTCTAAAATCTCTAGTTTAGTTTGAATTTCTTTCCTGAGCATGTAACTCTATGTCCAACTTTTTCCTAGTATAACTCCACTTTGGAGTCCCATGGGTACCTCAAAATCAATAAATCTTATATGCTCCATATGAACACACTAAGCCTCCTTATTGAAACATTTGTGTGTCTCTGTAGATTTTTTTTTCTGCAGATATTTTTATTCTAAAGGTAACATTTAAAGCTTTCAATAGATAATTTAAAAGGTCCATGGCTCAAGAAAAGCTTAGAGCTACTGTGCATTCTTCCTGAAGATGGAACTCTTCCCTGATCATGATCACAATGGTTGGGGCAGATACTCTGTGCAGACTTGCAAATCCTGGCTATTGTAGTACTTCTTAACCTCAGTCTCATGCCTCTTGTGAGGATAACACAATCCCTTGGTTTACACATATGGCAGCTTGCTTTGCTGTGCTATCATTCATCATATGCTTACCCTTCATTCTGCTTTTAGGACTGGCCTTCCTGTTAGTTTTGGGCTCCTCTGTTAAACTGAAATGAATTGAGGCAAGGACAAACATAGCCCAGGACATGAAAAAGGGAAAAACTTAAAGACAGTGTAGACAGCCATGTCTGGTGATGCAGAAATAGGAAGGAAAATGAGAGAAGGGAGAAAGTAATTAGAAGAATTAGGAGAATCGGTAACTTCTGAGAAAATAACTTGAGAGGAATTGTGGGAAAGGAAGACAGATGACAAGGTGATGGAAAGGATATAGATAATGAAGGGGATGTGAAAAATTCTAAAATGCTAGAAGGGGCAGCAGTGAAATTCCTGACTATGGAGCCCAAGCTGAGAGATGAAGGACTTGAAAAATGTGGAGAAAGGGGTTAGAGTTCTGGTGAAGTTCAGGAGCAGTAACTTAGTAAGAGAGAGAGAGAGGAGAGAGCAGGAGACACTTGAAGAAGGTGAGCCCTATGGTCAAAGTCTTGTGTTTGATGCTTTCCTCAGTGATGCTGAGGTGGTTCAAGTGCATTATTTTCGTGGCTGGGTTAGCAGAACAGAGATTAAATTGGGTAAGAGAGTATGGGGCAGTGTGTATGGTGGTTTTAAAATGTGTGCATATTCTCTGATATTCTTCTCATAAGAGGTGTGATTGAATACACTTCCCTTAAAATATGGGCTGGTCTCAGTGACTGGCTTCTAACGATGCAGTGGAAGTGATGCTGTGTAGCCTGTGAAGCCAGGTCATAAAAGGCAGTGTAACTTCCATCTGGCTCTCTTGAGAGATGCTTGCTTTTGGAACCCATTTACTATGCTCTGAGGACCCAGGTCACATAGAAGGATCTACAGGGAGAGGCACTTATATTGTGAACCAACTCTCAGCCTGGGCTGAGCTCCCAGCTAAATCCAGCTGTACTCTGGCAGTCCTGGAAGGAACCCTCCCAGAAGCCAATCCTCAAGCCTTTGGTTGAACCATCCAGGCTGATGCCATGTGGCACAGAGAGGAGCCTCATCCTGTTGATACCTGTCCAGATTGTGGATTTGTGAGGAAAATGTATGATTATTATGTTTTAAGTCACTAAAGCTGGTGGTTTGTATGCAGCTACAGAAAAGAGGAGTAGGGTTTTAGCAAGGTCATCAACAGAGATGTTTCTGTGTATCAGTGTGGTCTATGCAAAGAGCAAAGTTGTTGGACATGGGATGATCTGAGTTCAGATCTTTGATTACCATTTCTGAGCTCCATTTGTCCTATCTTTAAAGTGGAGATGATTTGGACCTCAGGGATTACTGTGCGATTTAGGAACAATTGGTATAAAGTCAGTAGCTGTTACGCGATTGCCATTGACAAATGGCAGCTCTGTTTATTGTTAGGGAAGCCTGGGAGGAGCTTGGGCTGTGGCATCAGTTATATTTGTGTTTATCTTCTGGTTCCATTGCTAACTAAATGTGTGGGCTTTTGGGCAAGTTATGGAAGTTCTCTGAATCATGCATTCTTCTTGTGTAAGAGGAGGATGAAGCCTGCCTTCCAGGGTTGATGGAAATTAGAATCTGTGTACAACAGATTAGCAATTGCATAGTAACTGACTGGCACCTGGTAGGTACTCAACAAGTAGTAATATACTAATTATAAATGTGATAATTAGTATGCTATCCCTGAATTTATGACTACTGGCCAGAGTAGGGCAGACTAGAAAATTCTGACACAAGCACTGAAGCCTTGCATGCAGTTGAAGGAAGGTTCTAGTAGAGACAGTAATGAAATTTCGGGAAGGATGATATTAATAAGTAGTATAAGTTTCAATAGAAGAAACTTTTGAATGATGAGAGTAAGATAAAGACTTCAAAAAAGCATTTAGAACATCCTCTTTCTTCTAGTACTGAGAATAGGAGGAAATAGGCTTAGAAGATTAGAAAAAAATAATGAGTTTCTAAATACTAGAAAAGGCCACAAAACTCCACCACAATGGATCTGAAGTTCTGAGGGGACAAGTAAGATGGAGAGACTGAAAGGAAAGTAATATGGTTGATAAGCAGGATTAGTTTTTAAGAATTTCAGTAAAAAAGGGGGAGATTTAAGTCTCTCCATCATTCAACAGACAACTCATGGCCATAGCTCTGTGTTCTTGTCTCTCGTATTAGCCACACACTTCAGCTTGCATAGGACTTGAGATCCTCCACCTTTGGGCTGAATCTCTCTCAAACTTTCTTAAATGGGAAGTTATTCTTTCCTCAAAAGATTATCAATCAGTAATTTACTAACTCAATATCTGGGAACCTGCATCCCAAAGTCTTCCCATGTCTATTGACTTAAGTCTTTTCAGGAATCTTGCCCTTTGAACATGTCCCATTCCATAGTTAATGGCTATTGAACATCTCTTTTGGCCTGGACATAGTAACAAGGTATACTTAACAGCTCCTGAGAAAGGTATATGTCAGCCTCTGGAAACATTTTTTAAAAATTATTTTACCTATCTAATTAGCATGATGTATTCATCTGTCTTCTATACCTTTGCTATAATATCATTTATTCGTTTGGTATTTACTGAGTATCTACTATGTACTAGCCACTGGTCTAGACCCCCTATATTCCTGGAACTTGTAATCTGTGGTGGAGTGGCAGTGGTGAGAAGATAGACAACAAACAAATAGACCTGTCCTAGTAGAAAGAACATCCATGACATACAATATATCTTAATTAGCTACCTGCACAGAACTCTTATGTGCCTAAGTAAGTGCAGGTGTTGGGTATATTAATGGGAAGGGGAGCCTGGGTCCCTGAGTTGGTTAAGCATCCAGCTCTTGGTTTCAGCTCAGGTCATGATCTCAGGGTCATGAGATTGAGCCTTGTGTCGGGCTCCACACTCAGTGTAGCATTGGCTTGAGATGCTTTCCCTCTGCCCCTCCCCCCACTGGCATACAACCTCTCTTTCTCTCAAATACAATCTCAAAGAGAGAGAGAGAGAGAGAAAGGAAAGCCTAAGTGGCCTGGAATGCTGACTGCCATCCTGCCTGTCC
The DNA here is from genome assembly GCF_048164855.1 of Canis lupus baileyi. Taxonomy (NCBI): domain Eukaryota; kingdom Metazoa; phylum Chordata; class Mammalia; order Carnivora; family Canidae; genus Canis; species Canis lupus. The sequence continues at coordinate 16,011,862 of NC_132838.1, forward strand.
ATACTGTACACTCAGATCCATTGGAGTACAAGCCGGTCTTACTTCCCTGACTTAATCTTGGACCATCCACAAGCAACTTCCCAGACCCTACTAGAATTCTTCTCTCTTCTTTCTCCTTTCTATCCCATACATGGTACTGGGTTTCAAGGAGCCAAGGTATGGGTCTGTTCAAGTCTCTGAGACAGCACCGTAATGAAGGTCCCTGAAAGTTTCTCCAGAGAGTAATGATACCCAAAATGCCACCTGCAATGAGATAAGAAGCTTGTTGTGCCAGAATAGAGATCAGTGCTTTGTGTCCCCTATAAAGAAAAATCTCAGCTGAACTATATGGTTTTCTAAGTGATTTACTGGATTTGCATTCTAATGTTGGATTCCTATCTTGTCACAGATTGGGAACAAATAATTTGTAGACAGGTCTGTGGGCCACACTTTGAGTAGCTTGCTCTTAAGCGTAAATTGCAAATTAGGGAACCATGTTCCTGTACCTGGTCTGCACACTGTTGTCAACATTTTTTGTTGTTATTGTTGTCAACATTTTAAGTGGAAAGATTCTGCATAAAATTCTACATTTCCAACACCTCTTAGTCACACCTTTGTTTTGCATTCCTTCGACATCTGAAGCCTCATGGTCCCATATTCCTACACAGCAACATTTGATGGAACTGAGAAGTGACTATCCCTTTTATACTGGGCATGTACATTCAGGGAACCCAAGGGACCCATTTTGCCCACTTTGTTTATTTATGTTGCCTATTGGCCCTTAGAGGCATTTGATTCGACACCCTATAAGAATCGTGGGGGGTCACTGAACAAGCATGATTGTAACTCGGCCCCAGGAGGGAGAAGGACTGGATTGGGTTGTGATTAAGAATGCTCCTCCTTTTCTTTCCTTTATTCTTCCATCCATTCATGGAGTCTTGTATCCTCTTCATCATAAAATCACTCAAACTTTGTGTTGAACCTGCTGAGTGATGAGATTGGGAGAGGAAGAATTGAGGGAAAGTGAATATGTGTAAATTTTTTCATGCACAGCAAAGCCCCAGTGCCAATCTGTCAGGCACTGTTTTTTTTAGGAACCTGGGGAGCTATTAAATCTATAGACCTGAGAGCAAACCAGCGAGGGGTAAGAGGGTGTCTCAGAGGCCCAGCCCTGTGTACCACTGCTAACTGCTCAGAGATGAATTACCATTAACCTTCCCGAGAGAGGAGGTTATATCAAAGTCCTGCTTTAGAAACTGCCTTTTGGTTTTCTAATGGTTCAATGATCTTCTTGTTACAAAGATTCTCATTTCACTGCTCCCTCTAATCCTTACAAATTTTACAAAATGGTTTTTGATCTGACTTCTCTGAAAGCACACACTAGTCTCCAGTTCTAGTCAGATTTCTTGATGCCAGGTTTTCATTGATTTAAAGCCTTGAATATATTTTCTTGTGCCATATGAAATACACTAATTGAAATTGAGAATTATAAGAGAGTATTTGTGATGCATAATACTTGGTTTTGAGTAAGTCTTCAGTTAGCCAGACTTGGGTAAAGTTCTGGAAACCACTGTGATGTTCTAAAACAGAAACCCTGCCTGGCAAATTCCCATGACCACATGACCAGCCCTTTGCTCAGTGCTGAGTTTTGTTTGCATTTTGTTTTGTTTTTATTTATTTACTTAGTATAAAATAGCGTAAAATTTTATGGCTCCTGAGCTGAGAAAGATAGGATGCTGGGGTCATCACTTCTTCAGTCTAAAGCCAGTTGAACTTAAAATTTTAAGCAAGGCAGGTGAGAGAATATGAAAAGAACATAAATGTAGAAGTGAAAAATAAGGCATTTTCACTAAATGTAAAATATTCTTTGATAGAAACAGAATACAGGAATGTCAAAGAGACACAAAATAAAGGTGGAATCAAAGTTGGGTGCAATTAACTACCTAAAAGAAGGTGGCTTTACAGAAGGTACTATGTCCCATTGCTGTCAGCATGACCATTCAGTGTTTCTTTGTCTCACGGACTTCAGTGTAATTTCTTGAACACTGTGTACAAAGTTTATATTTATTGCTTACTTGGTTCACCTAATAAAAATGACAGATTGTACCTGAATGAGCCTCAGCCCTTAATTTGGTTCTTTCTTAAGTTCCATCCTTCCCTGCATCCATAATTTCTGTAATGTGACTGTAGCTCTGCCCATTAAGAGGTTTAGGGCAACCAGGGGTGGCTCAGCGGTTTAGCACCGCATTCAGCCCAGGGCCTGATCCTGGAGACTTGAGATGGAGTCCCATGTCAGGCTCCCTGCATGGAGCCTGCTTCTCCCTCTGCCCTCCCCCCCCTTCTCTCTCTTTCTGTGCCTCTCATGAATAAATAAATAAATAAAATCTTAAAAAAAAAAAAGAGGTGTAGTTGTCTCCCTCTACTTGGAATTGGGTGACCTTATGTTCTGCTTTGTTCAGTAGAAAGCAGAGAAGTGACAGTGGCCTCACGCAGAAGTTCAAAGGCTAGGCCTTATAAGCTTTCTCTCTCTCCCCAAACTCAACTGTACTATGAGAACAAGCCTGGTCTGTTGGAGGGTGAGAGGCCTTGTGGGGCAGAGCTGAGTAAAGCCTATCTGTGCAGCCAAGCTCCCAGATATGCCGAAGAGTCTAGCCAAGATCAGAAAAGGTTCTTAGCTGGCTTGAAGCTGACTACAGATTACAGATGCATGAGTAAATTTCATTGAACCAGCCGAGGCTGGAGCCACGCAGCTGATGTTAGTCTTAGGAATGACAATAAGTGGGTTTTGTTTTATGTGTTTGTGTTGTTTTCTTATAGGGTATGATTGTGGCAATGGAAGAGTGACCCAGAGGGTATGCATAGTCAGCTTTGGCCATAGTAAAGCTGTATAACAAACAACTCCCAATTCTTAATGGTTTACAATATTTCTTTTTTGTTTTTATTTCCCCTCACAGATTTGAGTTTGGCTCCTTCAGGCTGAGGGTAGGATTCAGGACTGTTCCATGTGTCCCTCATTCTAGGGTCAAGGGCTGGCCTGAATATGGTTTTCTCATGACAGATGGCAGAAACACAAGAGTTGAGCTAAAACATGCGACGAATGTAAAGTCTTTGTTCACATCATGCCCTCTAATATTCTACTGGGTAAAGGAAGTCACATGGCCAAGCCAGAAGTCAGTGGAGCAGTGTGGAGTTTACCTAGGTTGCTAGAGGCCCAGCAAAGTCAGATGTCAAGAGAATGATGTGTAATCATATTCCAGGAAAGAAATGAAGAGCCAGGGAGCATATTTGACCACAGGGAGAACTATTGAGAAGGCAAAATGAGGGAAACTGTTTTCTGAAATACTTGATGAAACTCATTAGTGCAATAAAGAGTTTGTTGCAGAAAAAGCCAAAATAGCTTATGAAAGACTTGTGGCAGTGAATATGCTGGGATGAATATGGAATTACTGTCTTCTTCTTGAAACATCCATTATTTGGAAAAGGCATATGCCAAAAATGTTCTTATATTTTTGTTCAGCTCACCTATCAGCTCCTCTTTATGCTCACTGCATTTGGGGGTTCTGTGATATTTCTTCACTTGGTTTTATAACTTTGTCTACTTCCCTTTTAGTAAGGTTCCCTTGGGTTTACAGTGTTGGAGAAATAGGAAAGAGCAGTATAAAAATGGTGTTTAGTTTGAGCTGTAAAATGAGTTGAAACAACTAAACGAGAGAATAATTTTATTTTATTATAGAAATGTAGTACTCTACCTTGTACATAATAGGCCATGCAGAAAAGTGTCTAAATGCCCTATTATATATGGTATGTCACCTGTATTATATAAAGTATGTCACACTCTTCTCTGAAAGCTTTAGAATCTAGATATTGTTTTTTTGTGTTGATTGTTAACATTGCTTCTTTCTTTGATAGGTCTTCCCTTGAACACTGCCACTTTATTATTTAGGAAGTGTGACAGTCACAAAAAGTCACACCTTTTCTTTGTTAAAAATGAATATATACCAGTACCTCAGTATCTACAAGTGTTTATCAGAAAAATTGATTTGAAATAACATACTGCAAGAAAAACTTGAAGCACAGTACATATTTTTGGTTGGTTTGCCCTGTGGATATGTCTTTTAAAGATGACCTCTCCCTGTATCAAATGTATTGAAGTCCCTCTCTCAGGAGCACGTTTGCTTGGCCCTCTGCAGAATTCTTCTCCACCTCACCTGTCTTTGTTGAAACAGCTCCTCTCTCTTTCCTGTCTCCATCCTCATATCTGAGCACATACGATGCCAGGGAAGAAATGTGTTGTTCCCTTGGGAGCAATCTGTGTTGACAGAGTCCAGGGGAAAGAAAGCAAGAGATACAGGCAAAAGGGCACTCGGGGTGGAGTGGTAGTGCAGAGACCAGCACACTGGGAAGATGAAAGAGGCATAAGCAGGTTTGAATGTTTCAGAAAGCTGAAATGCTCCTGTTGAGATGCCACTGATGTGACTGTCCAGCTTCAGAATATTCATTCTCAGTTCTCCACCGCTCTTCACCCTACTGCTTAGGTCTCCTGGGCTCGGTTGGAGCGTGTGTGCCAAGTGGAAGCAGTTTAGACAGTTCTAACCTGAGGCTCTCTGTGTTTAATGTTTCATCAACCCTGCCCCAAAACCTAGTGTGGGTGAAATGAGTAGAGAATTTGCTGAAGGGAGAAGAGAGTAGTAAAAGTGAGTTCTACACTGAATATTTCTGAGGAGTTCAGGAATGCCAGAGCTAAAAGGAATCTAGAAACTGTACTGTCCAGCATCTCATTTTATAGAGGAGATGGAGGTCTAGAGAAGTAAAGTAGTTTGCCCTAGGTAATGTGAATGCCAGAGCCGGGAGTGACCCCAGGCTCCTGACCCCAGGGCCAGTGCTCCTGGCCCAGAACTTCCTTTCTGCATGGCCACTTTGAACCAGCTAACGATGATTTCTGTGCAAGGAGATATCAGAGAAATATTGCAGATACTGTCTGTGGCATCAGCGGGGTTAACGAATCTTTCCAACATGCATTTTACTGTGCCTATTCAGCTCTTCATTTAACAATATTTAATAATGTCTATTGTAAGTTCCGTATATTATACAGTAAGCACACAGGGCCAATAATATTTTACGCATTCTCATCAAGAGTGAAATTGTAAGGGCCATAAATGGCCTGATGGAAGAGGATGATGAGCATGGCGGCTCACAAATCACGTTTACTCGGCTGAAAGAGCTGAGTGACTGTGGACATGAATTCTTCCTGTCTGACAGGCCCACAGGGAGCCACCTGCCAGCTGGGCCGAACATATAAAGACATCTACCATTCATGTTTTGTTCTGGTCAGAGGATAATGGTAGCAAAGGAATGTTTGCCCTTGCTGCGCATTAATCTTTATTGCTTGCTTGTATGGAGTTGTAAGAGTAACTGTTGAACATTTACTAAGTGCAGGATCCTGTGCTGAGTACTTTTCATTAATTAATTTATTCCATTTTATTCACTGATTCATTCTTGCATGCATGCATTCAATCATTGTTTGGATGCCTACTATGTGCTAGGTCCTTTTTATTTTTAATAAAGATTTTATTTATTTATTTGAGAGAGAAAGAGATCACAAGCAGGGGAGAAGTGTAGAGGAAAAAGCAGGCTCTGCGCTGAGCAGGGAGTCCAATACGGGGCTCAATCCCAGGACCCTGGTATCATGACCCGAGCTAAAGGCAGACACTTAACTAGCTGAGCCCCCCAGGTGCTCCATGCCACTGTTCCATTTTTTTTTTTTTTTAATTCCTCACAGTGGCCTTAGGATGTAGGTACAGATGTGTATTCCTCAGTTACAGCAAAGGAAACGGTCTTAGAGAGGTGAAGTAAAATGTCTCTCAGTCATGCAGCTATGTGATGTGTAAGTCTGGATTTAGATCCCATAAGCTGAGCTTTTAACCCCTAGGCATGCAGCCTGCCCCCACCATCAGAAAGCCTCTAAACCTAACGCAAAACAGGAAAAGCCTAGTTTGTTTAGCCAAGACTAGTCTTGGGTGTGAGTAGAGTAAGTAGTTACCCATTGTGGTACCATTTGTAAGTCTTGGGAAAATCCCATATCCCAGATAGTTTCCACCTAATACTACAGTGCCTGAATCCCACAAATAAAAATGCTTTCTTTTACATTATTGCACTGATGACTTCCAAGAGTAAATACAACATCTCTCCTCAATTTAGACTTTCTACCAAACTTAAAGCTGCATTCCCGGAAGTTTTCTAGATGTCTTACATTCAAAGTGTCTAAAATTAAACTTCATCACTCATTTGTAAATGCAAATCAAAACAATGAGATAGATAGCACTTGAGACCTACCAGAAAGTCTAGAATAAAAAAGACAGGCAATAACAAGCATTGGTGAGGATATGGAGAGATTAGAACTCCCCATACATTGCTGGGGGTGGGGGGGGGGGTGGGGAGGAGGATGGGAAATGGCACAACTGCTTTGGAAATGAACATGTATTTCTTCAAAAGGTTAAACATAGAATTGTCAGATACCCCCAAAATTCTACTCCTAGGCATATTTTCAGAATTTAAAACCTGTGTCCACCCAAAAACCTGTACATGAATGTTCATAATAGCCAAAAGGTGGAAACCTACTCAACTGTTGGTCAGCTGATGATGGGAAAAACAAAATGTTATATATCCATACAATGGAATGTTATTCAGCAATAAGACGGCGTGAAGTGCTGATACATGCTACGACACAGGTGAACCTTGAAAACATTATGTTAAGTGAAAGATGCCACACAAAAGACCACATATTATATGATTCTATCTATGTAAGTGTCCAGAATAGGCCAGTCTATGGATACAGAAGGTAGAGCAGTGGTTGCTTAGGGCTGGTGTAGGAGGTGTGTGTGAATGGGGACATTGACTAGCATGTATGGGATTTCTTGTCCTACCTATCCCTCATCCTACGATAATAACATCCCTGCTGCTTTCCCCAGCGGGACTGTGTATTCTTTGCAAGGGCCAGCTTCCTATTCATGTTTGTCCACCTGCATCCAGCATCATGCCTAGGCCCTATGTGACCCATTTTATGAGGTGAGTTATCCGGGGAGGGCAGTAGCATTTTCCTGCCTTCTAAGGAGAACCCGGATAGGAGGAGACCCCTGGGAACCTGGGAGAAATGGGGGCATTGAAAGAAGGGAAAAGAGCCAGGTTTGGACTAACAGGAGGTATTGAAGGCATCCTACCCACATCTCGGTTTCCCTCGTTATCAGCCTGGGTGTGCTAGGTAGTAGTAGCACCGTGAGAGGCAGTTCGATATATTGGGCAGAATGACAGTTTTCCTCAAGGTCCCAGAGACAGTAAATAATGAGGCCAGGCTGTGAACCCAGCTGGGTGATTTGAATAATTATCTGTCCTCTGTGAGTCTCTCTGTTTCTCTCCGATCTATAGAAAAAAGATAGGAACACTTCCTTCTAAGGATTGTGAAGATACAATGAGACTGTATATAAAGTTGTCTGAAATATGGTGAGAGTGCTTTGTTGCTGTTCTTATATTGTTATTTGGACTTTTAGTCCTGTCCTCAGACCCTATCTCAGTAAAGGGGTAAGCACAGGAACTCGGTTGTGTTTTCTTTCCAATCCTCATTGTGGACACCTAAGAGGAAGCATGAGTGGAAGAACTGTGGAATTATACAAACATTGGCATGAATTCAATAACTGTTTATTTTATGGGTCAAAATGTCCTCATATGTCATGATTTTCATGGGTGTTATAGTAATCTTTTTCATCAGTCTTAGCTCAGTAATTAGTGAGCTACAGGAGGACACCCCGTGACACCCAGAGACTTAGGAGGCAGGGTCTGATCCTGGTGCTTGGGCTGCCCAGTGATTGTCCAAGACAGCGCCAGGCCAAGTCCCACGGCACAGACAGGTGGCTGAGGGTGGGCTTCTGGTGCCAGGCTGCCACCTGCTAGCTGTGCAGGCCCTGGGTCTGTGATGTAACTTCTATAGGCCTCAGTTTCCCTGTGTGTGAGACTCAGGCCATCATAATAGCTCCCTTACAGGTGTCCAAGGAGATAAAGTGAAGCCAGGATGTGAAACGTTCAAACAGTGTCAGGGACTTAATGAGCCCTCAGTAGACGTGCTTCAGGCCGAGGGATCCTTTGAAGACCCTTTCTCCACATAACTTGTAAGCAAATACAGAGTTTCATACCACATTTTATAGCAGTTTACCTTCAAATCAATCAATAGGGCTTTATCATTGCCTAGTATGCCAGGCACTGTGGTTCCTGTCCCTGTTGGGGACTTCTTCTAAGTCCCCAGATGAAATGGACCAGTTAACTGATGGGAAGATTTATATCATCAAGGCTCCTTTAATTGGTTAATACACATTTTTTTTTAACATACAGAATGTAATATGAAAATATATTCAGAAGTGTACAGACTACTTATGAAATATATTGTATATCATAATGCAAAAGGCTGTTACTATTATGTTGGAACCCTGCAAGAGTACACATACATATGAGTGTCTCCAAATAATCAGCCTGCCCAGACTTTTCTCTAGGGAAAATCTAGTCAAATACCGAGGAACTCAATACCTTCTCTTTGTGTTGCATTGATTCTACTCCTGAATTTGTTTCCAGGGTTCCATTTTCTGAGAGTATACAGAAATTACATTTCTCTCCTGTTTTCTGGTTTCTTATTCCTCAATTATGAAAGCCAACACAGGCCAAACCTCTGGCTCTTGGATAACACAAACAACCACAGCAATGGCCGCGAAGAAACCACACTCCCCCCAGATAAACAGCACAAGGCAGAAGAGGCGATTGTTCAAATCACATTACAAGAAGACCACCATTAGTACTAGCTTAGGTTGTTCTTTGGAGCTCCTTAGGCTTCTGGCTCAGTACTGGCCCCAAAGATTCATCCGGTTTGAGGGCCTGCTGCTCATGAGAGCAAGGGGCTACTGAGGACTCCACTGGCCCAGCCTTTCTGCTATGTGAAGTCGCTCTATTTTCCTGTGAGACTGAGGTAAAAGAATAGTGATCATTCGTGGGGAAAGGAGAATCCTCAGGGAGTTTCTAAAGTAGTGGGAATACATCATGCCCAATAGTTATTTTTTAACATATACTTTTCCTCATTGTATTTTTTTTTAATTTATTTATTCATGAGAGACATGGAGAGAGAGAGAGAGAGACAGAGATATAGGTAGAAGGAGAAGCAGGCTCCATGGTGGGAGCCCAAAATGGGACTCAATCTTGGTACTCTGGGATCATGCCCTGGGCTGAAGGCAGGTGCTCAACCGCTGAGCCACTGAGTCGTCCCTTCTCACTGTATTTCATTTGCTTATTTGTTTGAGAGAGAGGGGGAGCATGTGTGTGAGCATGAGTGGGGGGAGGGGCAGAGGGAGCTGGAGAATCTCAAGCAGACTGCATTGAGCTGAGCTTAGAGCCCAATGCAGGGCTCGATCTCTCAACCCTGGGAAGATGGCTGGAGCTGAAACCAAGAGTTGGATGCTCAACTGACTGAGCCACCCAGGAGCCTCCCTCATTGTATTTCTTTTTTTTTTAAATTTTTTATTTATTTATGATAGTCATACAGAGAGAGAGAGAGAGAGGCAGAGACACAGGCAGAGGGAGAAGCAGGCTCCATGCACCGGGAGCCCGACGTGGGATTCGATCCCGGGTCTCCAGGATCGCGCCCTGGGCCAAGGCAGGCGCCAAACTGCTGCGCCACCCAGGGATCCCCCCTCATTGTATTTCAAAATAAAAATGCAGCACAGAAATACATAGCAAAAATGAGAATGCAGACCTATATTTAGTCATATATTAGTTCTGTATTTTGTTGAGTGAAACACCAGGGTACCAAATTTGAAATGTTGTTCTGATCTCATGTTTGACAAAACATGTATTATTAGTAAAAGCTACCATTTATTTAGCACCTGTTCTGTTTTGGGCACTGTGCTAAGTGATTTACATATATTGTCTTGTTTTATCTGGACATAAATAATAATATGTATTTTAATAAATAATACACCATTTATCCTCATTTTATAGATGTGAAAACTGAGGCTTAGGTTAAGTAAGTTATTCAAGGTCACATGGCCAAAATGTGAGAGAGCTGGGAAGCTGTTGATTCCAACAGTACTATGCATATTGATCTACTGCTCCTAAAAGACAGAGGCCAAGATATATAAAAATGTTAGTAATTGGGGTGTCTGGGTGGTTCAGTGGGTTAAGCATCTGCCTTTGGCTCAGGTCATGATCTTAGGGTCCTGGCATTGAGTCTGCATCAGGCTCCTTGCTCAGCAGGGGGTCTGCTTCTCCCTCTCTCTCTCTGTCCCTCCCCCTGCTTGTGTGCTTGCTCTCTCTCTGTCTCTCTCAAACAAATAAATAAAATCTTTCTAAAAAATGGTAGTAATTGTTATCCATGGGTGTGGAATTTTTTTTTTCTTTTAGCTTATTCGTATTTTCTAATTTTCTTCAGTGAGCTTATTTGCATCATAAATGAAGGGGGAGAAAGAAATTGAACCATAAACAACTTCCTCTTTGCCAAAACAAAAGGAGATAGGGCAGAAAGGAAAGAAGGGAAGGTAAGAAGAAAGTAAGATAAAAGAGAGGAAGAGAAAGGGGAGGGAAAGGAAGGTGGGAGAGGGAGTGAAGGAAGGAAGGAAAGAGGAGGGATGAGAGGGAAGGATGTCTTCCTAAGGTGGCTGTGAGGGGACGTGTGTCCACAGCTCTGTACCGCCTCATTTTGGGTTGGGCCTGGCATTGAATGCAGTCCAGCAGAGAGGGCAGGAGCAGAGGAAACTGTCCTTCAGAACACAAGAGTTGGGCAGGGGACCTGCAGGCGTTTAGAACACCGTGGAAGGTGGAAGGCTGGGTATTGCAGTATGAAGTGAATTGTAATTGATATTGAGATTCTATCTTCTGAAAAGTGTAGTTGTAGCAGAAGACTACTAGCTCCCCAACACTCGCCCCGTTCAAGTGTCAAGGTGTATCTTGGGCGCCAGCAGTGGAAAGGGACAGTGCGGATTAGCAGCTGGAGTGGCAGTTATGTGGGAGAACACAAACAACGTGAGGGCAGCAATGGGACATGGGAGGGTGACCATACAATTTACTTTCTCAATTAAAAGTGTTCTTATTAATCATTAGCTGGGACAGGGCACATAAATTAGACCTCTCCCTGACAAACTGGGAAGTTTGATCATCTTAGAGAGGCCAGATAAATCAGAAGAATCCAGAAACTACAAAAACCAGATAAAGGACATGAATATGAAAAGCAAAGACAAACGTTTTTGCAAGGCCAGCCTCATTAGTAACCAAAGAGATTAAAATTACAACAACAAGAATGTTTCCTTTCACTTTTCAAAATGGCAAAAATCATTTTAAAAAATAACAGAGCTACTATTTATTGAACTCCTGTATATGCAGGTACTTTCTATACCTTCTTCCTAATTTAATAAAGTTTTTTATTTTAAAATAAGTTTATGTTTATTGAAAAGTTGCAAGACTATTACAGAGAGTTCTTATATACCCTATATACTCTGTTTCCTTTTACATTACTGTGGAACATTTGTCACAACTAATGAACCCATAACATTATTATTTTTTTTTTTTAAGTTTTTTTTTTTTTTTAATTTTTATTTATTTATGATAGTCACAGAGAGAGAGAGAGAGACGCAGAGACACAGGCAGAGGGAGAAGCAGGCTCCATGCACCGGGAGCCCGATGTGGGATTCGATCCCGGGTCTCCAGGATCGCGCCCTGGGCCAAAGGCAGGCGCCAAACCGCTGCGCCACCCAGGGATCCCTCATAACATTATTTTTAACTGAAGTCCATACTTTATTTGGGTTTCCTTAATTTTTATCTAATGTTCTTTTCCCATTCATGCTGTCACATTACATTTAGTCGTCATGTCTCCTTAGTGTCTCACACTTCATTGTTTTTGATGACCTTGACAATTTTGAGTACTGATCAGTATTTTGTAGACTGTTCTTCAATTTGGGTTTGTCTAATGTTTTTCCTTATGGTTAGCTATGGGTTTTGTGAAGAAGACCACAGAAGTAAAGTACTATTCTCATCACCTCATATCCAGGATACGTACTATCAACATGGCTCATCACTGTTGATGTCAGCTCTGGTCAGCTGGTAGTATTGTCAGATTTCTCCACTGTAAATAACTCTTTTCCTCCCCTTCCCATACTATACTATTTGGAAGGAAGTTACTATGTAGCCCACACTGAAGGAGTGGGGAGTTATGTTCCACCTCCTTGAGGGTGGTGTATCTACATAATTCTTTCGAATTCTGCACAGAGAGGTGTCTCTTCTTCCTCATTTAATTATTTATATTAGCATGGATTTATGGATGTTTATGTTATACTTTGGGTTGTAATCCAATATTATGTCATTTATTTTGTCAGTCAAATTGTCCTAACTTCCTTTCAGGTTGGCCCCTGTGAGTTCCCAGGCAGGCCCCCAGCATTTGTTTTTTGAGCACTTCCCTACTTTCTGGGACTGTTAAAATGCTCCATGCCCATCTTTTTTTTTTTTTTTTTTTTTCTTAAGATGTTATTTATTTATTCATGAGAGACACACAGAGAGAGGCAGAGACACAGGCAGAGGGAGAAGCAGGCTCCCCAGAGGGAGCCTGATGCAGAACTCGATCCCAGGACCCTGGGATCATGCCCTGAGCCAAAGGCAGACACTCAACCACTGAGCTACCCAGGCATCCCGCTCCATGCCCATCTTATATATTTAATGCCCCAGTCCCAGAATTAGCCATTTTCTCAAGAAGCTCTGGTTCCTTTTCCTAGAGAATGGTTTTAGATACCAAGATCTGGGCCCTAGCTGTGCTTATTGCTACTGGGTGTTGTTACTTCTAGGCACTCTTAGGGTATAGTGCTGTGAACTAGTATGTGTTTATACTACCACACATGTACCTGTATATCGATATTATTTCTCTGTCTGTATCCATCTGTGTCTGTATTAAGCTAAACATGGGCTCATACTTCTGGCTGATTCTCATCCAGTACTGCATGGTTCATTCTAGCTTCTCACTTTGCTTAGCTGAAACCTGTCGTTCCAACAGTGAGAGACTTCCACCACCCACCATACATTTCCTCATGCTCAGTTTTGGTGAGAGTGCTAGAAAATTGACACTGTTGGTGCTATTGGTGTGAGTGTTGGTACAGCCTTTGTGGAAGGCACTTAGGTAGACTATGTCAAAAACCTTAAAGGTATCAGCTGGTCAAAGGTTGGAGCATCAGTTTAGTCTCCAAGGCAGGGAAGGTAGGAGCAGAGTCCCCAGGTGAGAGGAGGGTAGCAGCACTGAGAGGCAGAACACAGACTCAAATTAGCAGCCCTCATTACCCCCTGCAGACGATTGAGAGCCAACGTTTCCCATCAACCCTCACCTGCAGACCTGTAGCTGATGGTAATAGGGAAGCAAAACATTTGATGGGTGAGTGCTGCAAATTCAATTCTTCATTAGACATGTTTTCTTGATGTTTTTAAAAGGGATTTGTTCATGGTTTACCTCTGAGAACAGATGACTGATAATCGTTGGGAATCCATTATTATTTGAAATTTAAAAACCAAAGATATACTCCTATTCATGGAGAGTTTACAATCTAAATTGTGAGGTTTTTATTTATTTATTTATTTTAAGAGGGAGAGAGAGGGAAGGGTGGGACAGAGGGAGAGGGAAAGAGAGAATCTTAAGCAGGCTCTATGCCCAATGCAGACCCCGACATGGGGCTCGATCTTACCACCCTGAGATCAGGACCTGAGCATTGGATATAAAGAGTTGGATGCTTAATCAACTGAGCCACCCGGGCACCTTGATATTGTGAGATTTATGCCCGTAAATGATCAACCTGAAAAACAACTCAGGCATTTTTTGTTAAAAACAAACAAACAAACAAAATACCTGGGACAAACAGCCAAATATTCCACTCTGGTTACTGAGCCCTTCCAGGTGCCGTGTGTTGTCACAGCATCTGCACTGGTCACCTCTGAAGCTGCTGCTTCCTCACAGTACACGTGTGGTATGTGACACAAACATAGGAGCTGGAGTAGAGAATTCCATAGACTTTTTTCAAAGTATCAACTACAAAGGGACAGAAGTCTGTTGAAGTAAGAGAGAGAAGAGTACCTAATTCCTAACAAGAAATAATAATTGTAAACTATCATTGTTTATCTGAGAAGGGATTAGTGAGGATTCACGTATCAAAATGAACTCCCCCAAGTTTCTCTCTGCTCTTAATTTGATAGGTATGTTGCTAAGACTTTGAAGGAATTGCTGTGATAGTTCAATTCTTTGGTGCTAGGGAGAATCTGGGGGAGGAGAGGCCATCCAGGTGAGCTGGAGGGAAGAGGAGGAAAGAGTATTTACTACTTCTTCCAGGTGGTTTGGGGAAGATAAGTCAAATTTGGAGAAAACTATAAAAAAATTTAATTAAGTTGTGGCTACATCTGAAGAACAGGATTTCCCTTCAAAGCAGGAATTGTGGGAGATGTTCAAGTTGGCTGGCTGTGTATTCTAACAACAATCATACTAATTGTAATTATTTGTAGGTTATAAACAACTGAAAGGGCGTCTGAAAGCCAAGTTTTAGATAAAGTAGAACAATTGAGAGAGGAAATAGAACTCTGAGGTATAGAAGGCATTCTGCAAAATCCCCAGGTGTAGTCACAGTGTCACCATCCAGTCATGGTTTATGTTTGGAAGGAGAACAATAGGGCAACAAAAGTCAAAAGATATTGAATTGGCATTTAAAAAAATGAAGTGCATTGTTTTCCAAAAAGTTCCCTTGTTTACCTGTGTGTTGCAAAGAAGTTACCATTCATTCATGATTCTCTGCACGCCTCCATACCTCCCAGAGATTTGGTTAAAACCCCCATCACTCCCTGGATTCCCATATAACACTCTCCACTGATGCCTGCACCAAGGTATATTACTAGGAGTGGTGTTGTGCAGGCTAACTGAAGTTGGGAAGCCCTCTGGCACAGACAAGGCTAATCATTTAAAGAAAAGGGCAAGCGGATGGCAGCCTGGGTGGCTCAGCGGTTTGGTGCCTGCCTTGGGCCCAGGGCGTGATCCTGGAGTCCCAGGATCGAGTCCCACGTCGGGCTCCCTGCATGGAGCCTGCTTCTCCCTCTGCCTGTGTCTCTGCCTCTCTCTGTGTCTATCATAAATAGATAAATTAAAAAAAAAAAGAAAAGAAAAGGGCAAGGGGCTTGTTGTTGAGCCACGGGCATCTTGAACAGTTATTCTAGCTTAAACCTGTATCAGTCATGTATGACAACAGGTGGGTGGTCCCTTTATGGGTCCATGTTACTGGAAAGAACTAAGGGAACTGTGATGATTTCATCCTGCAGGGAAGGTGAAATGGGCATCTTAGAGAGCCTTGGACTAGTGTCTGAGAGGGTTGGTGATTCTCTGTAGAGTTCATCAGTGTCCTCCCAACCACGGCCCTTTGAACTAAGGCTTGGGTTGTCTGTACAAGGGAAATGAGGCAAGCACAAGGAAAGAACAGTAGAAGTTAGGAGATTTGAGATATAAGATGACAAGCATCAGCCTTGATGGTGCTCATTTTTGGTGATGGGAAATGGAACTCTAGACCCTATAGCAGGGACCTCAATATTGAGGGTAGGAGACTAGTGGCCATTGGTTGTTGAACTATCACTTATATGCAATGCACAAGACATCATCACACAGAACTAGATCAGGGTAGGACAAAGAAGGACCATGATGTGCCATGGTGTCAAGAAGATTGGTTATAGGGCACACATAGATCCTTGGGGCCACACAGACCTTGTTGGTAGTAATGTAAAGGAGAGAGAGCCAGAGTTGCATGGATAAGGCTAGAGCCCAATTGATGCTCTTACTTGATTAGAAATTCCATTTTTATACCACCCTGACACTCTCCATCCTGTAATCAGCTGGTAAAAAGGATGACTTGAGAAACAGATTTCATTCTTTTTATTCTTTGAAAAGGGTAGAAGGGAGAGAGGAAAGCTCCTACAGCTTTAAATGTCTTCAGCACTCGTGGCAATCTTATATCACCTGGGATGTATTTTTTTGTCCTCCCTTCTAGAGTCGAAGTTCATGGAGGGGACTATATTTTTATCTTTATATCCTCCACATGTGCTAAAACAGCAGAAACAAAGCACGTGCTCAGCAAGTGCTTGTGAATGAATGGAAGATATATAACCTAAAGCAGGCACTGTGTTAGGTGCTTTATTCAGGTTGAATTTTAATCTCTAGTGAAATTGTTTTTGTACAGAAGGGGGGGATACCTGGACAGCTTTTCAAAATTTGCCCTTCACAACCACAGAGCTGGAGTTTAGAGACCCATCAGTCTAGGACTGCACACAGTGTGATCGGTGGATCGATCCTGGGATGATGTGGTCGGTCATCGGTTTGTGGTAAGTACAGAGACGGAAAGTATTTAGAACCTTTTATGGTATTTGACATTGCAGAAACATCTAGTCCTGTGATCATTTTTCTAGTACTTCATATTTGTGACAGTATTACAATAGTGGTTTACGAGGGATTGAGAATGAAAGAGACAAAAAGGTCTGTCTTCTTTCCCACCTCAAAGTACACATTTATAGTTTGGTTCTCCACCTTTTCAGAGAGGCATCGTGGCATAAAGACAGGCCCATCATGGCATAAAGAAGGCTACCGAAGTGGGAATCTGGTTCTTCTGTGTTCTAGATGTTACTTAATCTCTGTTTCTTGGTTTCCTCTGCTGTAAAAATGGGTTACGATGAAGACAGTTTTTTTTGTACCTACCTCCTGAGGTGGTTGTGATGATCGAGTCCACATACATAAAGCCATTAGAACAGGGCCTGCCATGTAGTGAATGTGGCACAATTACTGGCCTCTGTTATTTTTATGGATGAAAAGCAGGCCCAGAGAAGTGGTGAGAGTTGCTTGTGGTTACACAGCTACTCAGAGAAAGACCTGGGTCCCTGGACATCTCAGCAGACTCTGTGTTCTCATGGTTTCTTCTCTTTAGTTCAAATCTTCCTCTACCAACAATGATCATATTCTCTGAATTCTCTCATACTCTTTCCTCACCCTGTGCTTACTCCCTAATTGCTCTGTGCCCTCCCCACACTGTTTACTGTAGAACACATCTGTGTCATGGTGTTGCTTCCCCCCTGACCACAGTGGAATTACTGCTCTGTCCTGTGTTCTGGGGCTTTCATTTCTTTACTGGAGTCATCACAGAGATTACCTGGGCTGGCCGATCTCCTGACGGAGCACCAACTCTGCTGTTTAACAAAACAATGAGGACGTGTCACAAGAACACTGCAGCAAAGATGAGCGGTGACTGCAAATGTTTATGAAAATGATGACTGATTTTCCCGCAAAGAAAATGAATCACACAATATGCTGCTGATGCAGGCCATTAAGTCAGTCCTTGTGGGACAAGCTATATTGACCTGTCATGGAAAGAACAGTGGGCAAGAATGGACAACATGTTTTAATTTCCATCAGACTCTGCCCATATGAGGGAACTGATTTTAGAGAGTCTTACTTATGTTTTGTCAAAAAACAAAACAACCAATTTAAAAAAATCTGCTCCCTGGACCATTTGCTAGGCCTCCTAAAAACTGTAGATTTTGAGAAGATAAAGAACACCGTTCTCCTCATAAAACGCCTCTCCTCCCACAAGGCTTTACAAAACCATTTTCAAACCCTTTCTAAGTTTTATGTCCTTGGACCTCTTGTATGCATACTGTATTTCTTAAAAAATAATTTATTGAGGATTCACAGTATGCTGGGCTCTTTTCTAAGAGTTTTATGTATGTTAACTCATTTGATCTTCACAACCACCCTAGGAAATACCTTATCCCCATTTTAAGTTGGGGCACAGAGTGATTCAGGAACTTGCAGGGTGAATGTGCTCCTGGCAGGTGTCCGCTGGGGTCACCTACTCAACACCGCATGAGGAGCAAGGAAGGGAATGCCACTTAGGTCTCTGCCCCTCAGCCGCCCCTTACGCCCCTTCTCCCTTATTCTCTGACAGCATAGCATTCTACTTTTTGTTCTGTGGGGCAATGGCAGGGTCATCATTAGAAGTTCCTACTACTTCCTGTCCATCTTACTCTGCTTTAGAACAAATCTGAATAACGAAGTCAGGGAAATGTAAATACCGGCCCCACAGTCTGAAGTAAGTGCATCCCCAGGACTTTGGCTTTCTCCTCAGAATGACACTCCTCAGATTTGTCTTGCATTTACAGTAAGATGTTTTTAGGAGGGAGGGAGGGAGAGAGAGAAAGAGAAAGGGACTGTGGAATAATAGGAGATATTTTAGAAGCTCTGGGATTTAATTGTTAACCCTGTCATTGATGAACTTTTCATTGCTTGGGTAGAAATTGGGGTGAGAATATTGAGGAATTTCCCTAAATGGTTTGTGGCCAATGGCCAGATTTTTGTACCTTTTTTTTTTTTTTTTTACTGTTAGAAAGCAAAAATACTGAAGGAAGAAGAAGAAATAATATGATTTAAAATTACATAAGCAGCAAGTAGGTTCTTATAACAGTTTGGATTCCAGTATTATTCCAGTGATCTTAAGAAGGCTACCTCAAAGCAAATATCAAACAAACAAACAAACAACAACAACAACAACAACAAAAAAAACACTGAAAGACTAGATTGACTAATTTTGAACTGGTTCTATTTGACATTAAATAATATTAGTATATACAAAAGTCTAGATGGATGAGATGTCACTAATCTCTCTATATTTTATAAGCTTCCATAGTATGACAGATACTGTACTGATTGGGAAAGGCATATTCTCTAGCCTAGAGCAAATTAAATCTAATCCAGACACAAATAATAATCAGTGTAATACTGCCATGCTGCCCAATGCCCAGAGAAAAAAAGATTTTTATGGTTTCAGTTGGCCTTTCATTTAGTAAATGTTGTATAAGGTGACCAGCAAGACTTCAGTGTCTCCAGCACACTGCTTGTAAACGTGAGTTGAAAGACCTGGGCATATAACTCAAGTTTGCATTGGAGATAGTTCTGGAGCTTGTCTTGCCCACCCTTTTTTGATGAGTATAGGAAGACTAGGCAAGGGTATACTTGCCAGAAAATAAGAGAAAGATAGATTGGAAAAAATTACAAACTTTTAGACATGATTAAAATCTTTGAATGTGAGATCATTATCTCTGTACATGTTATGTTCTTTAATTAATTTTGGTACTTTAGGAAACAATAAAGCACTGTCAGCTTGAAAAAATTTAATGTAGCATTTAGAAAATGAAACACAAACAACCCATTTTCTAGCTTTGGAAGTGAAATATAGACAATTTATGTTAAGTAAAAGAATTTTACAGAACTCCAGATTTATAGAACCAGATCGCAGAGCCTTGAATTTAAGGATTTTTGTGGGGAGAAAGGTAGGAAGTCTAAACCGCATCACAATCATACAGTGGCTCCTACTGGCTGGGTGTTAGAATGTGGCACAGATCTATCAAATTAGAAAGAAAAAGAAGCTTCCAGAGAGAATCACTGTGGATTTAGTGGATCCTCAAATTTATGGTACATGATATTCAGGGGAGTCAGTGTATAGGTAAGACAGGGCCTTGGCCATGGTGGGTAAAGCAGAGATCGCTGACATAGATTATCGCTGGTGGGATTGTATTGTCCGAGTATTCATAGCACAGTGAATTCTCCACACCAAGGAGTGAGTCCTCAGACACACTTAGAGAAGCTCAAGATGGAAGATTTGGGTTGTGTTACACAACAGCGAGTGCAGGGCTGACAAGAGGAACATTGAGGACGCAGGGGACCTCCCCAAACCAGTCTCCCTGTGCTCCAAATACCTCTGTCCTCTGTTGTTCTGATGCTGACCTGAGCCTGTTGACCACATCTTTCATGGTCCACTCTTCATCTGATGCTTGGTCTGCTCAGTATTTGTCCCTGTACCAACTTCTCCCGCTGGACAAAGTCATTGCATATCCTCTGTGCTTGCTGATTCAGTTTGAACAGCTGCCTGACTTGCCAAACATTGGTTTACACATTTTCCAAAGTTAAAACATGATTGTCAGTTTCATAATTTTGCTTAAGATTGATGCTGTGGGTAACCATTGTGTGTAGTAGCTAATGCTGATTGTGATGTTGGTTAAAAGGAAAGAGCAAGAAGCAATAAAACCAATTGATGATTATATAGTTGTGTTTTTAGTTAGTAAGCCCATCATCTATCCATAAGACTTAAGTTACAAAATTACCCGTTGTATTTTTCCCTCTCATTTCTCCTGCTACTTCAGGAAAGTTAACTTGCCTAGAAAAAAGTAAAGAAGAGTTTTGAATGTTTAAAATTCACAGAAAATGTTTCCTCCTTTGCTAATTGTTATAATGTTTAAAGACCCAGGACAATAAATAAGCAAAAGTAATAAAAAAACACATTGTTCTCTGTGTAATAGAATTCACATTTGAATATAGTCAAAGGCAAAATACTATAATTGTTTGAACATATTTTCCCTACTGTTTCATAGAGTTACATTAATGTTAAATAGATGAATCATGGGCAATTTTATTTATGGGTTATATGCTCTTTCACATTTACTAGTTATATCTATAAAATATGGACTTTATATAAATTTTAGAAACATTTGATATATAAGTTTATAAGTATGTATATTTACTAATATAAATATGCCGTTTAACAAATAATGTATTTTTGTTCTCATTTATGACATATGCTATGAATAATTTCTATTAAATCTCATGTAATCAGAAACTCACAGTGTGATGATCTTTTTTCAGAATCTTGGCTCCCATGCTGGGTAATATTATTTCTCTGAGATGTACAAATAGTTTCAATTTTTTAAAAATGTAATTTGCAGCTATGTAGTTTTCTTCTAATACAGAGCAGGGGTCAACAAAAAATCCTGGCTAACTGTAAAGCAATTAGGAAAATCCTCATTAATTTGAGTATTTAATTTTTGCTTTTACTTGTAGCAACATTATTTTCTCTGGTAAAACACTAATTTCTAATTCAACAAATAACATTAAGACAGAGGAAGATGAGATGGAGAGACAAAAAGAGAATTTGAAAAGCCGTAAAGTAGCTTATAAAAAACCAATAGTTTTTCTTTTTGACTGGCAGCTGCCAACTTCTTTCCCTGCAGCTGTATCAGACATGGTCAAAAGAATCTTCTTGAAAGAGAAATGAAATATATGTTTAATTATGTCTTTAAGCTTATGTAGGAAATCACTTTTCTATCCTACAGAACTAAAGAACTACTCATGTTAATTTAACATTGTGCTTCCTGAATTATTTTTATATTACCATGCTGACTAAGGTCATGAATGCATGGGCCTAAACCATGTTAATCCCAAATCAATATGCCTCTTTTGTTATTTTAGATATTAAGCACAGTAAGCGTGGTAGTGTATAGATTTTTGACAAGTGGCTTGGAAAATGAGCTCATTTTATGATATGAACTATTGAAAATGGAATTTGTGACTATTCAGATGAAAACTACTTTTTTCTTTTTTTAAACTCATTGAAACTAAGCAAACCAAACTCAATTTTTCCAGTGCAATTGTCAGTTCTGTTACCATGTGCCCTTTTGATGGACTACGTGATTAAACAGTGGCAAACATTTCAGGCTGATTGCCAGAGACTCATATTTAGATCCTGGGCTTCCCTTTTGGAATATGCAAATGGAATTTATGCCTCTGGTGATAATAGTGAATTTGCAAAGATAATAAGAGAATAATATGAATTTCATTAAGTAAAATTTATCTTCATGTTCAATAGATTAGATTACACTACTTTTTAATGTTCCGAATTTCTACAATCTTCTTGATGGCCTCTGTTTTTCTGCTCTGCTTCATTTACTAACAAAAAAAATTCTTGAATGTTTTCTTAGGTAGTATTTTGGTAGTCTCACCACTGTTACTGTTGATCAGATAATGCCAAACAATTGCTAGATAGCTATTTAAGTTTGGAAAGAGCAAGTAATACCCCTCACCCTTTGTTTTTTTTTTTTTTATAGTCGGCACAGTACTCAAATGGATTATCCAATGGAATACGTTTTTGAATACTCAGCAAGGGGTGTGATGATGACATGGAGTCAGCATGAGCAAAGCAGTCCCTCACCGGACTGCAGGCTCTGTACAGGGAAGCATCATTTTGTTGTATGCACCATTGTAGTTCCAGCCCCAGGAAAGCACTTCTCACTTGAATACATTCATCAAATCTTTTGAAAGAATGAATAAAACAAATTAGGGCAATGCAAACTAATATCAATTCCTGTTTTGATGTTTATGTTACCAATTAGGGAGACTACTGGAATCCACCCATAAAGTATACCTGGATTTCAGCAAGATATTAATCATTTTGTACATGATATCTTTTAGGGGAAGATGAGTATGTGTTAGGTCACAGCTTAGTTACTTTAGAGCCTGACCAGTGGTCACTCCAAAAATACCTGTTGAAAAAAAAAAAAGAAGCCTCTGGAGAGTAGCTGCATGGCATGTTGTGGTGCTTCTACTTAAATCTTCTTCATTAAGATGAATGAAGACATTCATAAATTAGGTGACAGCAGACTTACAGTTCATACAGAACACAAGGGGCTGATGGAGTAGATAGATTATAAAAGGATGAAATATTGAAAGAATAATGCAAATGCTTATTAGCATCTAGATTCAAAAAGAATGGATTATTTTAAGATTTGCGTGGAATCAGAAAAGACCCCGAATAGCCAGGGGAATTTTAAAAAAGAAAACCATATCTGGGGGCATCACAATGCCAGATTTCAGGTTGTGCTACAAAGCTGTGGTCATCAAGACAGTGTGGTACTGGCACAAAAACAGACACATAGATCAATGGAACAGAATAGAGAACCCAGAAGTGGACCCTGAACTTTATGGTCAACTAATATTCAATAAAGGAGGAAAGACTATCCATTGGAAGAAAAACAGTCTCTTCAATAAATGGTGCTGGGACAAGTGGACATCCACATGCAGAAGAATGAAACTAGACCACTCTCTTTCACCATACACAAAGATAAACTCAAAATGGATGAAAGATCTAAATGTGAGACAAGATTCCATCAAAATCCTAGAGGACAACACAGGCAACACCCTTTTTGAACTTGGCCACAGTAACTTCTTGCAAGATACATCCACGAAGGCAAAAGAAACAAAAGCAAAAATGAACTATTGGGACTTCATCAAGATAAGAAGGTTTTGCACAGCAAAGGATACAGTCAACAAAACTAAAAGACAACCTACAGAATGGGAGAAGATATTTGCAAATGACGTATCAGATAAAGGGCTAGTTTCCAAGATCTATAAAGAACTTCTTAAACTCAACACCAAAGAAACAAACAAACACCAAAGAATCATGGTTGGATTCAATCATGAAATGGGCAAAAGACATGAAGAGAAATCTCACAGAGGAAGACGTAGACATGGCCAACATGCACATGAGAAAATGCTCTGCATCACTTGCCATCAGGGAAATACAAATCAAAACCACAATGAGATACCACCTCACACCAGTGAGAATGGGGAAAATTAACAAGGCAGGAAACCACAAATGTTGGAGAGGATGTGGAGAAAAGGGAACCCTCTTACACTGTTGGTGGGAATGTGAACTGGTGCAGCCACTCTGGAAAACTGTGTGGAGGTTCCTCAAAGAGTTAAAAATAGACCTGCCCTAAGACCCAGCAATTGCACTGCTGGGGATTTACCCCAAAGATACAGATGCAATGAAACGCTGGGACCCCTGCACCCCGGTGTTTCTAGCAGCAATGTCCACAATAGCCAAACTGTGGAAGGAGCCTTGGTGTCCATCGAAAGATGAATGGATAAAGAAGATGTGGTTTATGTATACAATGGAATATTCCTCAGCTATTAGAAATGACAAATACCCACCATTTGCTTCAATGTGGATGGAACTGGAGGGTATTATGCTGAGTGAAGTAAGTCACTCGGAGAAGGACAAACATTATATGTTCTCATTCATTTGGGGAATATAAATAATAGTGAAAGGGAATATAAGGGAAGGGAGAAGAAATGTGTGGGAAATATCAGAAAGGGAGACAGAACGTAAAGACTGCTAACTCTGGGAAACGAACTAGGGGTGGTGGAAGGGGAGGAGGGCGGGGGGTGGGAGTGAATGGGTGATGGGCACTGGGGGTTATTCTGTATGTTGGTAAATTGAACACCAATAAAAAATAAATTAAAAAAAAACAAAAAGTATAAAAACTATAGGTTGACAAAAATGGAATTTTCCGGTAATTAAATATATAATATAAATTACACTTGCAATGTAGTTTGATTGCAAGCCCAGTGTGAACCAACAATAACCTGATATGATCACTAAAATGTAAATATGATTTGGGGCTGCATTAATACATACTTAATTAACCTTGGGTCTGTGATTCATGAAACCTCTGATACTGTATGCATCACCTATGTGTATTTATTTTTTTTAGGAGAAAGTTTTCTTACCTTTTATTAAATTCTTTTTTTTTTTTTTAAAGATTTTATTTATTTATTCATGAGGGACACAGAGAGAGGCAGAGACACAGGCAGAGGTAGAAGCAGGCTCCATGCAAGGAGCCTGATGTGGGACTTGATCCCGGGACTCCAGGATCACACCCTGGGCCGAAGGCAGGCTCCAAACCGCTGAGCCGCCCGGGGATCCCCCTTTTATTAAATTCTTAATGAGAACAGTGATTCACATAATATTAGGATCTACCAGTTCAGAAGATCAGTAACAGTCCTATTTGTATACAGATCAGGTCAAAGTATAGTTGCACCATTGTAATCAATTCTTGGAAATACATTTTAAGAGTAACAGTGATAAACTGAAGCATCTCTGGGAGGTAAGCTGCCATTGTGAAAGATCTGAAAAACATGACCTATGAAAGTAGGACTGAAGGAACTGGAGGGCTGGGCTTGGAAAGGAAAGATTGTAGAGATATTGCATGACTCAAAAAAATGGTTGTTTCGATTGGGAAAAGCTATAAATACTGACAGTATCTAGTACTGCTGAGAATTTGAGGAAATGGAGAGTCTCATAATCTGTTAGTGGGTGTGAAATGCTATGGTTGTGTTGCGAGGCAATTTGGCACAATTGATTAAATCAATGTTTATTTATAGGTAATTTAGAGAAATTTTGTGCACAAGTGCATATGTGCAAAAGTACAAATACAAAGAAATTTATAAGAGTATTTAGCAGTTTTATTAATTTCCCCAACTTGGAAATATCCTAAGGGTTTATCATAGTTAGGTTGTATCCTTGATATTACTGTGGGATACCATGCAGCAGTGAAAATGAAAGAGGCAGATCTCTAGGTTTTGATAGACAAAATATCATCAAGATTTATTAAGTGGAAAAAAATAGCATGCTGAGTATAATAGGTATGTATGGAAAAGCCCTAAAAAAAAGATACATTCCCTTATATGTATAAAGAGATATGCAGATATGCATATGGAATAATTTATAACAAGCTGACAATAATGGTCCCCTCTTTGGGATTCAGGGAGGGTCAAGGGGCTCCTTATTTGCATAAATTGTAATTTTTACATAAAAATGTATTGAAGTGGTTTAAAAAATAGGAACAAATAATAAGTGGAAGTTATAAATGAATAAATGTGAATAACTAAAATTTTAGAGGATTTATACATGGAAAAACGGTTAAAGTCCCTTTTCTATGTAGATCCCCAAACAGGGCCAGTTGTATTAGGCTTATTTTAATTCTGTATAAGGAAGCATTTTCTAGGATTAGAAATGTTTTAAAATGGAATTGGTTGTCAATTATTAGCTCCATTCTCATTGGAAGGGTTGAAACAGAGCTTAGTTAATTATTAACTATTCCCAAGATGTTCTAAAAAGAATCATCCTAGTCAATGGGAAAGACTAGTAAAATAAATTTCAATTTTGTGAGTTTATGATTCTGGGGCTAGCTAACGTCTAAGTGCCCTTTTGATTATATATTCCACCATTCTCATTTAGAGTTCCTTGACTTAGTAACCAGTCTTTTGTTTCCCCATATCCTCAGTTTACCTCTATAATTTTATTTCCTTTCATGATTTCTTCCATGCCCAATGTTTCCCAAAGTGTGGGAGGCATACCAGTGGTTCTAGAGGTGACTTTGAGTGCTTACATAAATAAGGCATTAAAGAATATTGAATCACTGAATTATCAAATCAGTGGGGAAAATAGTTTTCGACCTTTTCAGTACTTTTGGCTGGAGTCAGGAAGAAAATTGTTAATGTTTTTCTAGTACTTGATAGTACTTGATACTTCCCTTTTTAAAAGCAAGTGCAAGAAGCTTTTGAGCTTTGAACTTATCAACAAATACATATACATAGGTAAATAATATATATATATATATTTTTTTGGTAAATAATATTATTTTGTTTTTCTTGAATGTGTTATGGTTACTATTTGTTTCTGGTGGCTGCAGTATGAACTGCTGGTTACCTATTCAATATACATTACTCCCTCTTCTTTACTAAAGGAATCTCTTTGTTATTGATAGTGGCAGTGTGCCAGCTAAAGAACTAAAATCCCTTTTCTTACAGCTAGGTGTGGTCATGTGTCTTGGTTTTTGGCCAGTGGAATAAGCAGAAATGCCATGTATGATATCCAGGAAGGATGCTTAAATAGTGCTTGTTTATCCTCAGATACAATTGCACACTATCTGCCCTAGCCCCATTCTTCCTGCTTCTCAGATAGATGAGATGGCTAGAGAAGCAGCCGCTGAACTGGAACATTAAGCAATCTTGAGAACAAAGGACTCATACTAAGAAAGGCAAAGCAGAAAAATAGGATACTGGTCCCTAGTTACTATGATGCTGCCATAGCTAAGATTGGATTTCCTATGTCTTGACTACTTTTGAATGAGAGATTTATCTGTTTTAGCTGTTATTATTTTAGGTGGGTATATAAAGGAGCACAATCCAAACTGATACAGCAAATATTATTGGTTTTTCTAATTATGTCAGTGAATCAAAATTTACTTCTACAACAAACTTGTTTCACTGGTATGTATTGGATCCAATCTAATTTTGGAGTTTATTTTTTGAGTAGATTTAACTGTTTATAAGGACTGATACTTCATGACTTTTATTCTTTCTTCAAAGTCTTCCAAAGAACAAAGAAAAATTTGCTGTTTCTCTCTCTCCTTTAAAAGATTTATTATCTATTTTATTGAGCGTGTGCAAGGATGGAGAGAATCTTCAAACAGGCTCCCCACTGTGTGTGGAGCTCAACCTGGGGCTCCATCTCACAACCCATGAGATCATGAACTGAGGCAAAACCAAGAGTCAACTGACTGAGCCACCTAGGGGCCCCTGCTAGTTCCCTTTAATGGAAAAAATACATTCAATCTTGTAGTTACTATGTGAGTCCATTAAACCCTTTTGTAAATCTACAATATATTATGAGATCTTAGTGACCTTGTTATTATCACTGTTTTTTAGATCTTAGAACATGGTGCTAATTCATCATATGAGGAATTATTTAATCATTATCAGTTATTAACTGGACCAAACTAGGCCAGTTAGGCCAAACAAGACTGAAATTAAAAAAAAAAAAAAGAATGATAGAATACCCTAAATTTGAGGCCCTCAAAAGAATGATATAATAAATAAAATCACCATTCTTCAGCTTTCTTATTATGTTGTCCAAAGCATTGCATCATATTTCTTTCAAAAAATTAAAAAAAATGTTTATTAAAACATTGTTTTGTTGAAGTATAAGTGACATATGATATTGTATTAATTTCAGATACATAGTGTAATGATTTTATATATCTATATCTATATCTATCTATCTATCTATCTATATATATATAGTAGAAATAATCACAATAGATCTGAAAATACAGATTTTTACATTTTCTTTCCAAAATGATGAAGGGATGAAATAGAGGAAGCTGGTTCAAAATATAAGATGAATCCAAAGATAAATGCAAAAAGGCAGAGAGTAGCATTTTAGTCTTGAGTGATGATGGGGAAATTAATCATATAAGCCAAATTTGAGATTATGAGTTTTCAGATGGAGATGTCCATCTTGAATTTTTTTTCTAACTTGAAAAGCTAGTTTGATGAAAGACAATATATTTCTAAGGATACATTAAAAAATAAGATGTTCTTATTCAGTTTGTCATTAAACCAGGAAGGACTTCAATATACCAATATTTTGTGATGAGACTCACAAAAAAGGTGTATTATGGTACTATCTCAACTTCTGTGATGCTTGAGCACCAAAATTTACTTGTTTGAGACTTTGTGTGTTTAAATTTTTATGAAATTTTAAATAAAGTTTTTATTATCTCAATTCTGTAAATTTTTTGTAAAATGACTTAAAATATAAAATATTAAAAGGCCTATTTGACTCAGATGGTAAATGATGCTATTTTTCCTGGTATGCCAAGGGTTAAGTAGAAACAGCTAACTAGTTAGATGATAAACATTAAGTTCATAAAAATACTAGTTACTAAAAGTACTTGAATATAACAAAAAAAAAAAGTCACAAAAGAGACTATTACCTGTATGGTTTGGGAAACATCACATCAAAGCCTATATTCTTTATTTGGTCTTTGACTTGTTAAATGATGTTTTTGTCATTTATCAACACTTGTTGATATTTTTCCTCTATTAACATTTTTTTTTACTCTGAGAATTTACTGTTTAATGAACATGGCATTTCATTTTGAGAAGATGAAAAAGTTCTGGAGATGGATAGTGGTGATGTTTGCCTCAACAATGTGAATATACTTAATGCTGCTGAAGTGTGCATATACAGATGGTTAAAATGGTCAGTTTTTTTGTTATTTATATTTTACTGCAAATTTAAAAAACTAAAAGTTAAAAAATTTAGTTAAATTAAAACACAAATTGCCTTCCACAGAATGCTTTCCTTAATGACTGCTTTTATTCTTACCCATGCCTTTATTTGGGGTGTTCTACATGTTTTGGACAGAATTGCTTTTATATGGATATTGTACTATGTGGGGATATGCTCACAGAAGTAAGCAGATAGAGGATATAGAATCCCAAATCACTCATTTTGACACTTTTATACAATGGATCCCATATCAATTTGAGCACACTATATTATTTATAATTAATACCAATCTATAATTAATATCTAACTAAGCTAGCAAATGACTAAGTACTCTGATTCCCACAGTTCTTTTGGAGCTACTGTTTTGTATAATGTGAGGGTCGTAGGCTTACAATGTGAGGGTCATATATAGGGCTGGGAAGAATTATCTTGCTGAGATCTTCCTTTGTATTTCTCCAGTTTCTGAGTCAAGCTGCATGTAACAAGAGTCTGAATTCTTACATTTGAATGTTCGTATCCTAGACCCACTGGGGTTCAAGCTTTGCATCTGTTCCTTACTTGTCTGGTTTCCCACTGGTTTAATTGCATTCCACACTATCCATATTACCATCCACACCTACATGTGATGTTTTATTTTTTGGTTTCTAGAATTTGATGGAGGGACCGTGAAGTCCACAAGAAGGCTCATTTATAAGAATTCAAATAAAGACAGATATTATTGTCTCATGTCAGGAGGCATGAGAACCACAGAGCACAGGGAGAGATAAAACCATGTCTACATGAAAACTAAGTTTCTCTTGATCTGCTGAGGTTTATTATGAACAAGTTTCCTGATAAACTGATTTTCTTAAATATCCTGCATTATACTAAGATGTATGGAGTTTGCATAATGAACTGTGACACAGGAAAAGTGTTTTATATGTTCGCTTTGAAATTTCTTTCTATTTGTATGCTTTATGTTACTGTCACATTTCTAAGTAGACTCTAGTTTTTCCTAGGAAATTGAGATGCTTTTTACTCTATTCATTGCAGGGATTTTCCTGCAATTTTTAAAAAAAACATTTCCACCAATGGGGTCCTTTCAGAACACCTACAGAGGATATAAAAAATATATTGTAGTGCATTGTATTGATGTCAACAGAACTGTGTGTTTTCACCCTGGTGTGATGTCAGAACAATGCAGTGCATCTTTCACTGTGCCAACTCACTGGAATAAAAGACCCATTCAGAGAGAAACCCTTGGATGGTCACAGTTTTTAGGAGTTTTTATGCATGGCCACACAAGCTTATAACTTTAAATTTTTCTTACAATGCATTATATTCTCTTCCCATTGCAGCTGAGCTTTCATACTGAAAAGTGAATATTTTTATATATAGCAGCTGAAACATGTATTCATTCTTTGGTTAAAAAAAATAAAAAATAAACACTTTTGTGGAATGCTTCTATCCCAAGGCCAGCGTTAGCACATTTTATTCATGCTACTTTCTAAAACCCCTGGTGTTAACCCTGACAGCAGAATGTGGAGTTCATAGATCTCACCGTCCAAATTCCCAACCCCCTTGTATAAAGGATTGACAGCTGTGAGTGTGGATGGTACTATGAATGTTTCAGAGATGAAATTAAAACATTTTGTATTTAGATGTGTAAAGTAAGCACAAAGCATTTCCTTTTAGGTATTTAGGGTTTGGATGGAAAGAAATAGAAAATAAAGCACTCTGCCTTCGTTCTGGAATTCTCCTAACACTTCATTTTGTTGTTCTTGTTAAACTTTTATTCCCCCAATCACAAAATTCAGTTGTGAATAGTGACAAAATTGGAAAGTATAGATAAAAAGAATAGATTAAGCTACCTTGGAATGCCCTTTCCTACCCCACTCAGAAATGTCCATTGTTGTTGATATGTTGGTGTGTGTCCTTCCTCTGGGGTGTATATGTCACAAGAATGGGTCATAGTGAACTTGTGGTATTGTAACCTCATTCTAATCAGCCGATGATGAGCCCTTTTCTATGTTGCCTAAGTAAATATTCTAAAGCATCATTTTTAATGACTACAAAGCATTTCATTATAGAGGAGACATTTGTTTTAAAGCAATAGCTTGATTACGACATGTTATATTTAGTTTTTTGTTTATTGCTATTTAAAATTTTCTTTTGATTGTACAGCTGAGTCACTATGTGCCCTTTTTCGCCAACTGATGGACTCTTGGGCTATCTCTGTTTGTTTGTTTTCCTGTTATAAACAAAATACCTGTAATCATCTTGGACACATATCTTTGTGCATATGTAGAGTATGTTATGTAGTATAGCTT
Source organism: Canis lupus baileyi (assembly GCF_048164855.1). Lineage (NCBI taxonomy): Eukaryota > Metazoa > Chordata > Mammalia > Carnivora > Canidae > Canis > Canis lupus. Next base: position 16,042,970 of record NC_132838.1, read on the forward strand.
TCTGTAAGAGAAATGTTCCAGCAATAGGATGTGTGGCTTTTAAAATTTTAGCATATATTGCCAAAGTATTATATTAAAAGTTGTACCAGTTTATACCCCCAACAACAATGTCAATTTCCATTTTCCCACATCTTCTTGAGCATTATAAAAAAATGTTGCCAGCCTTATTGGGCAAAAATTCACATATAACTTAATTTTTATGGCCTTAATAATTTAAAAAATCTTTTCAATGTGTGTCAACTGTCTTTCCATTTCAGTGAATTATTTTCTGTTTGAATCATTTGTGTATATTTCTATTAAATTATGTCTTTTCATTGATTTATAGAAACTTTTAACCCTTTTTAAAATATGTCTGGCACATGTGTTCTTTCAATCTTCATCTTTTTTTTTTAAAGATTTATTTATTTATTTGAGAAAGAGAGATCAAGCAGAGGGAAGGAGCAGAGGGAGGAGGTAAGAGAAACTCAAGCAGACTCCACGCTGAGCACAGAACCCAATATGGGGCTTGATCTCATGACCCTGAGATCACGACCTGGGCTGAAACCAAGAGTCAGATGTTTGACTGTACCACCCAGGTGCCCCATCTTCATTTATCTTTAATTTTACTTGTGGCTGGTTTTTTTTTTTTTTTTTTTTTTTTTTTTTTGCTGTACAAATATTTTTAATTGTCCAAATTTTAGCCATTTTATGTGTGGCTTCTAGGTTTTATGCCTTTGCTAGGAAAGGCCTTCTCCTCTCAAGGGCTATAAAAAAGTTCATGTTTATTTTTTATGTTTAGATATTGAACCCATTTGAAATTTGTTTTTTGCTTAATGGTATGAGGAGGAAATCTTTTTGCTTCTTCCTCAAAATATCCAATTGTTTCTAAACCATTTCTTTTCTGTACCATCTCTTGTCACTCATTTCAAGTGCCAGCTTAATATAAATTGTCATATTTATTTGAATCTCTTTCTCTATTCCTTGCTCAAATAATATATGTTTTTCATTATTATAGCCTCATAATGTGTTTTGCATCTGAAAGGAAGAAAAAAACTTTACTTACTTCCTCAAAGGAAATTGTTTTGTATAATTTTTACTCATGGTTTGGGAGAGTCCAGAAAAGCTGTACCAGTTTACACTCTCAGAGGCAGTATATGCAAGTGCTTATTTCACTTCACCTTACTAATACTTGTACATATGTATTGTATATAGTTTACATATATTTTATAAGTTGCCAATTTGGTAGATGAAATATAGTATCTGAAACCTTTATTGTACTATCCTTGATTAGTAGTAAGGCTGAACTCTTTTCCTACGGTTATTCAGTTTTGCAATTATTTTTCAGTATTTTCAGGTTAGTTCAATGTGCTCATGTTTCACTAACAGCTTGCCTTAACTATGGACAGCAGTGGTTGATCCAGGACCAGGACAATTCTGAAACCAAAAGCTCAGGAGACTTGTCCCATTAGGGGACCAGGATAGTAGCCAACCTTTATTCAGCTCTATTCTGAAAACTTTATATCCTGTGGCTTATTAAATCCCCTTAGCATCGCTTGCATCACTAGTGAGGGAGGCATTATGTCAACCCCCACTTTCTAGTGAAAGATGGGGGCTCAGGTTGATACACAACTTGTCAAGGCCATATAACTGATAAGTGGCCGGGCCACCATGTGAACCCAGGCAGTGTGACTTTGGAGTCCAGATGTTCCCACTGAAGGGTCTCCTCAGTTTGCTGCAATTTCCCCAGGACAGCTGTGGGCACTTGCTGAAGGAGTGTGCCCCAGAGGCAGGACAGTAAAGGTAGAAACAGTTGCCTGTCCCTTTAAAAGTCAGGGTCTTAAAGTCTTTGGAAAAGTGGAGGTGGGGAGGCTGGCCTCAGAAGCACTGTTGGAGACTCACTTTTCCATGGTAGGAACTCTGAGGTACACTCGAATTATTTTTGGTGGCAAAAACCATGTATATTGAAACCATTTCTAAGTAACCATTTTAAAATGCTCAAAATGCTGTGGTGGCCTAGCCTCTAAGTTCCTTGTGAAAAGTGGTAACATTCTCTGTCTCTGTGAAAAGGCATCCTCATCTGGAAGGGAAGATTGTAATTACTTATTTATTAAAAAAAAATGCAGAGGAGGCTGTTACTGCTTTATCTGATTTAATTGCCTTGACTTTTAAGCTTGTAATGTGGTAGATGGCGAGCAGATACTAGAATTAGAAATGTTAGTTCTGGCATTTTCTTACTAATAGTATCTTTTATCCACTTTTACTGATTTTGTGAAGTTTAGTTAAAACTAGTTAAATTTTACCTGATGCAATATGACTATTTAAATAAAAAAATAGGCAGGTGGCAGTTTTCTTTTGGCTTCCACATTTGGCTAAATTAAGAGGAAGAAAGGGTTCAGTTGGGTTCTGGTTACCTCTGTTTTCTTACTAGATTGCTGTCTAAGGTTTAGGGATAATCTGAGGGGAGTGGAGGGAAAGAAAAGAAATATGAAATCAAATATTGGTAAGAAACAAGTCTTATGCATGCAGGTTGTGCTTTGTCCATAGGTCTAAACTAGGGTTGGAAGTATATGTGGCCACCTGTCTGAGCAGTAATATTAGAATCATATATTGATCATTATAGCATTGATGAATGTCCTCCTCTCCTCGTTTGCAGGGAGCTGGATTTATAAGGTGACATTTTAGAGGAGAGGTTCGAACCATAGATCATCTTGCCAAAACCCTGGGTCTCCCTTAGTTCTATCTGAGCAAATGGCGTTCTCCAATGGTTACTTGCACCAAACTCCTAGAAACAAGCCCTTTCACTTCTCACACTCAGTAGATTTTCAATACTGTCAGTTTTGTCTTAAAAATACACTTTCATTCCTATTTTTCTCCTTCTTTTCTGGCATCATCTTTAAACTATGATCTCTTACCTGGACTTTTTTTCATCAGCTTCCTAACTGGGCTCACTACTTCTATCACCAGCCCCTTCCCCATCAATTTTTCAGTAGCCTAAATTATCTATTAAATTTCTAAAAAAAAATTTTTAATTTTGAAATAATTTTATACCTATAGAAAAGGTGCAAAAATAGTGCAGGACGTTCCTCTATATCCTTTACCCAGCTTGGAAAGCCAGGAGATTAACACTGATGCGGTACGATTAACTAAGCTAACAAACCTTATTCAGATGATACCAATTTTCCCACTAATGTGTCTGGTCCAGGGATCCAGTACAGGACCTCACATTACATTTCATTGCCCTGTCTCTTTAGCCTCCTGCAACTTATGATGGGTCCTCTGTCTTTCTTTGTCTTTTGTGACCTCCACATTTTTGAAATGTACTCATCAGTTCTTTGGTAGAATGTTCCCCAATTTAGGTTTGTCTTTGTTCTCTACCATTAGATTGAAGTTATGCATTTTTGGCAAGAATTGTCACCAAAGTCATGTGTTTGTTCTTCACAGAACATCCGGCGGGGGGCTGAGTGTCTTGTAAGTGTAATAGGTCTTGCCACAAACCTTCAGTGAGTTTCCATCTCTCTGAGGAAATACACATTGTGTATTCTAGCCCCTGTGTACTTTAATTCATGCCTTGTGGAAGGGCGAAAACAAACCAAAAACGAGGAGTTTCATTCTCAGTGTTGAAAATAAGGGATGGGACTGCCTTTCCTTCCCTAATCTTAGAACACTTACTTTAAAAAAACTCATAAGTTCTTCCACTGTCTGTTTGAAATGTATGTAAATCTCTGTAAAAGCTAAAATAGACTCTTACTAGCTTTAGGACCCAGGACTGTGTTTCTCAAGGCCCTGGGAGCCATCTCTTTGAAATGTCATCATTAAGGAAGATAGAGCCCCTTACCTAACTCCCAGAGTCTGTGGGAGGATAGAACTTAACTGCAGCAGGCGCCTCATTCCAAGTTTTAAAACTACTTCTTGTCATAAAGAGAAGTTTATTTTTCCTTTGAATAAAGCCAATTAGCTAACACAGATGGTCACCCCACTACTAAGTAAATTTAGGAGCAACTGTGTGACAAATGGTGCTGTCAAGTCCTCTTACTTGACTAGTTGTTTATCCTCAGAATATGTATGTAATGGGTTGTATCTACTTGGCCATGTAGAGGGGTGAGATGGCTTGCAGTCTTTGGAATCACTTAGTGGATTGCTTGTGATGAGTGTCACATTCTGACTTAATGCTTGTTCGATTATAAAACTGTTCTCTTTCTCATCTACATTTGTGGAGAGGTTTCCTGGATTGGGAGAAGATTTTGTTTTTAATTCTATTTCCCCAACACTCTTCTCCATTAACTCAATGTGGCTTTCTTTCATGTCTTGAAAAATCCCAAACTGTTACTGGCTCTGATTTTTGCCTAAACCCTCCATCTTCCTCTACCTCTCTATAAAACTGGTTCTTCCCATTCTTGACTGAGCTTGTGTATGATGTCCCTAAAGAGGCCCTCCCAACTACCCTGTCTAAGGAAGCCACTGTTTACACCAGACTATCACATCATCCTGCATATATCTTACAGAGTAACTTAACACAATCTGTACTTACAATTTATTGGTTTGTTGACTTTTTTTGTAGTGTGTTTTGTTTTGTTAGAGTACAAGGTCTAGGAGGAAGAGATTCTCCTCCACCCCCAACCAGTCTCTCTTGTTTGCAGCTGAATTCCCTATACCTACCTAGAATAGTGCTAGCACCTGTTAGGTGCCTGATAACTATTAGTCGAATAGAATGAACAAGATGGACATGATCAGCACATTAGGGTGGTTATATAATGAAGATGTACATCTACTTTTATCATATTTATTTTCTACTTGTAGAGAAGTCTTAAACTACTTTTAGCAGTGTTTGTGTTTGATGAGCATATAACATGGTTATAGAGAGGAAGGAACCCATGAACATACCTTCATACTTGAATAAAAATAGGCCCCAATCCTTGTTTTTCAAATAGGAACATGTATAATGTTAAAAAAAAAAACACGCAAATATTTTAGGAAAGCTTTCATGTTAATTTTGGCTCCAGCTGGGGCTATTTGAATTGTAGCATTGACTAATTGGCCAGTGTGAACATCAATTAGTCCTGAATAAAGAGCAGGAGAGGACTGCCAAGAGGGAGGAAGTGGGGATTCAGGTCCTTTAGCAAGTCTACTAGGAATCTTCACATCCTTATAGGGGAAGCCTTAGAGTTTATGCTGACATTTGAAGGAAGGCTTAAAACAGTGTTTCTCAAATTTGAGCATGCATTGGAGGGCTTTTTAAAGAGTGGTTGCTGGGCCCCACCCTCCAAGTTTCTCATTTAATAAGCCTGGAATGGGGCCCAAGAATTTGCATTTCTAACAATTTTTCAAGTGCTGCTCCTGTTGGCCCAGGCACTGTATTTTGAGAGTCATTGGTTTAAAGTGTTGCTTGACTAGAAGAAGTTGATAGAGTTTGTTTATAACAATTTTTGGGGGAGTTGATAATGTCTTTAAAAAAATTAAACAAAGGTTACATTCTTTTTAATTGCCAAGAAAAAGGATCTCTTTTTCTATGCTCCTCTTTTCAGGCCTCCAGGTCTTTATGTTGGGTCTTATTGAATATGTCCTAGTTACATCCATCTTTTTAATTAATTCTTATGGTTATGCATCAAATTAAATATTATTATTTCCATTATACCCAGGAAGAGTTTATGCTTCAGGATTGTTTGATTGCTGTCCAGTTGTTCAAACCTACTCAGTGATGAAGCTGGAATTTCAACAGGGCTATCTGAACTTGAGGATTAAGCCTCTTTTGATTGTGCTGCTTCTCAGCCAGAAAAATTCAGACTAATTTTAATTTCAGACTAAATGGTAACACCTTGAGGTGTTATGCAACTAAGGAGGAAGTTACTCATTTGCTTGAGGTGAGCCTGATCTGATACAGAAGGTTGGTTAAGATAAAAAAGGAAAAAAGAAGGTCCCAATGTGAAGTATAGCGTCTAAGTGTATTACTCAAGAAACATGGCAGACTTGCTTACCAAGAGGGTTGGAGTATTTTAAAGTTAACTCTAGCAAAACACTCATTTTCTCTATTAGTCTGAGTAATTTATCTAAGTTGCAAAAACAAATTGACCTTTTTTGATCTAATTGCCTACCTGAGTCAATGAATTTTTTATCAAGAGACACTGAAACCAAAGAGGTTTTCCTTAATATTCTAGGAATGCATGGATCACCTTGAAAATCTCTGAAAAACTAATAACAAGAAGCAAAGGGCTGAGTTCATAATTGTTTCCCTTTCTCTAAGCCAAAATTGATGGCCAGTAGGAAGGCATTGAAATCCAGTGCACACTGACACTATTTATAAGGTCTTGATATTTTAGACTTGTAGTGCACCATTCATCCTAGGATCATAAAAGTGGTTGTTAAAATTTATACCATATTAGTCTGATTAACACTCAGATGGGTAAAAATAAAGGATTGAAGAGAAATATTTATTTCACAAGGGTAGGGACTTTAATATACAGAAAGCTGCATAAATCTGCAGATGTTCTAATTAGATTCAGCTGAACTACTTCAGAATGCAGGATAACATGGATTTACTCTGCCAACAACTAAGAATAACTTTTCTGATGCAAAAAATGTTCAAGTTTCAATATTGAAACATAAAATACCCCAGCCCAAGGGATAGATTCTTTTCACATCAATTTCTTCATTGGCTCAGATTCCTCCAGCACTTAAGTTACTTCTTTATTATAAGTCTTAAACAGAATTCACTAAATGGTACCCTAATGGTACTCTTCCCAGGCCATAGTACCTGGAATCCTATTTTCTGTTAATAGTTAAATGTTAACCTGAGATCACTAGAATACTGTCAAGCAAGTTATGCACATGGTGCTTAATTTACAATCAGGGAGTAGTTTAGGCAGTGAGAAAATCTGGTTCTTAAAGAGGATGACATTAAGGAATCAGGGGATGTATTTCACAGGGTATTTTTGTCAGTCGATTTCCATTTTTTTCTTGAATATATGTCATTTTTTTAATCTCAGGAAGTTATTTCTGTGTGCTGGCAGGGTAAATCTATGTCGTTCTGCATTTAGAAGTAGTTCAGCAAATCTAATCAGAGAATTTGTTGGGGCCCAAGTTATAGCCAGGGTGGGGCATGAACCCTTCTCCTGCATGGGTATCCTCCTGGGTCCCCAAAGGCCTGGGAATCCCTTTGGTATCTACCCTGAAAGAGTTCCTTCAGCATCAGAAGGCTTTATACTTCCAGAGAACCTGGCTGTCAGATCCAGCTGGGCATTTTGATTTAACCGTTTCAGCTCTTGGAAGGCCAAGTAAAGGAGAATGTTCCTTTTTAATGGATGTCAAGGGGGAACAGGAGAGATGCTTGTCTAGAACCTCATGTCCCATCAACTGCCTTTTAGACAAACCAATCTTTGGTCAATATTCTCTCAATTATATTTGATAAGCCAACCTATTCTCCTTAATTAAAATGTTGGCAGGCAGTCTTCATGTGAATTTATGCCAAGGATTTGTTATAATCTCCCTGTTTTGTGATTTCTCATTTTTAATAGTGGAAGAATAATTTCATAAACCCTTCTGAAGAAGAGTTTCTGTAAACAATTTTATCTCCTGCATAATCTTTTTGGATCTCTGCATAGTTGTGTGGAACAAGAAAAATAACATTGTCCAAATATGCCGTGTTTTAATTTATTAGTATAAGCAATATAGTTGTGAAAGGCATTTGCAGGAAATCGATTTGAAATAGATGGTACCATGGCATAAGCATTAGTTTGCAACATTAGAAACAATGAACATAGAAAATCAACATTATTTATAGACTTACCAATGACCTACTACTGTAGAATCTGAGTCAGGAATATTATAAAATGTGGAGATCCATGTCTCACATTTACATTTAACCTTTGGCTGTTAAGTACCGAAAGAGCATTAACTTATTTCCCTGTTAATCCTACATACAAACTGATATTAAGAAAAACTTACCAGTGATGTTAAAAAAAAAAATCCCAAGTCTGGTCACTGATTAAAAAAAAAAATCAAATATGCCTATGACATAAAGGGAATTTGATACATTTGAGTTCCCAGAGCCTACTCTACATCGCCCTTCTCATTTCTTAGGCATTTCCTTTCTCTCCTCTCTTCTATCAAAGGGTAAGTTGGGAATAAAAAGGATGGAATTGGAATAAGCTTATTAGAATGCTTAGCAGTGCATCATACAGGGAAATATTGGCAGATGAGTTTCAACATGGGTAAAATGAGTACAAGAATGATTAGTGCCTCTTCTCATTCCAAGACAGCTTTCTCTATTAGCATGAATACTGGAGATGCAGCTGCACGGGTGGCAGAGTCTGATATGCCAGAGCTAGGAGATATTCTAGGGAGAGCCAGCTCCTCACCACCCATCAGATGTTCTCAGCCCAAGAAGGCCAGTCCGTCGACTCTGGGGATACATCCGCGTGGCAACCACTTCCTCTATCCATGACTCAGGCCCAGGTCATCTGGGCTTCCAAGCTATGATAATAATTGTTCAATCTTTATTTACTCAGTTCATATGGGATGCCATTGGGACATCAAAGACTGATCTTAGGTGATCCCTGGATTCTCAATTCTGAGGTTTATTTTTAAAAAATTGTTTAGGGGATCCCTGGGTGGCTCAGCGGTTTGGCGCCTGCCTTTGGCCCAGGGCGCGATCCTGGAGTTCCGGGATCGAGACCCGCGTTGGGCTCCCGGCATGGAGCCTGCTTCTCCCTCCTCCTGTGTCTCTGCCTCTCTCTCTCTCTCTTTCTCTCTCTCTATCATAAAATAAAGAAATAAAACTTAAATTTTTTTTAAGATTTATTTATTTATTTATTTATTTATTTATTTATTTATTTATTTATTTATTTATGAGAGACACAGAGACATAGACAAAGGAAGAAGGAGGCTCCTCGCAAGGAGCCTGATGGAAGACTCGATCTCCAGACCGGAATCACACCCTGAGCTGAAGGCAGATGTTCAACCGCTGAGCTACCCAGGCATCCCTCAATTCCTAGATTTATTCACCAAACTAGGTTTCTGTTGGGACACTGTGCTAGCTGAAAACACACAATTTTGCCTTTGTCTATATGCTCTACAAAAAATAACTTGCTCGTTACTTGTTATCAGTTGATACTTCTAGACAAGAACATCTGGCCCCCATGAATTGAACCTTAGAAATAAAATTGTGTTGATATTAGAGTGATTTGTGTACTTGAATCTGGTAGAAGCACTTAAGAAATAGGCAACACCCTTGAGGGAAGAGAGAAGAGGGTGTCTTCCTTCTGCCTCTTCTGAATTATAGGCTTTACATCACAGTAGCAAGATCTCCTTCAGATCTAGGTTCTACACTTACTCCATCTTCCTCTGTTCGGTTTTAATTCCATATAATCTCAGTTATGTGGTATATATCGGAGAAGAGAGTCCAGCTTTTGCCTTAAAAATCTTTCACAAGTGAGCTAAAGAGGAGAATGAATTTTTAGATGATTATCTCACTAACTGTATCCACCCCCATGTTAAACAGTATATGCTTTACTCTGTACTGTCTAGACCTGACAGTCTAGACAGAGTTAGTGCTCATTAGCAGGCTGGAGAGGTCCTGGATCTGCTTTGCTGGGCAGTATGATGTCACGGTTTCCCCTCTTGCGATAGAATTTGGAAAGAGGTTGAGACTAGAGGTCGGGGAGAGGGACATGCAACAGGAAGCAGCCCTATTGTCCTCTCACTTGGTAACAGTCTCGCAGTACAGCAACACATTCAGCTCCCAGGATAAAAGCAGGTGTTTTGCTTTAATTAAGACCAACAAAGACTTTTCTGTTCTCAATAGGCTTATATTTTTAGACGCTAAGGTAAGGAGGAAGAGAACATTATCCCATTCTGTGCATAAAAATAAAGATTCAGCATGAACTGCATAATTAAGAACTGAAAGGGGGAAAATGCAATTCAATTAAAACTGACAGAATAATACACGGAATCAATGGCTTTATTTGGTGTTTAATGATGATACTGTTTTCATTTCATTATACATGAGTCATAACCAGCTTTGCCTTAGTTTAATTGTATTCCTTACAGGGTAAACCGAAGTATGCAATTTGCAATAGACTCATCAATTAAAAAGAGGCTTATTTAAGATTATCATAAATTGATCCCCAAGACTGAAACCAAATTTTTTTCCATTCCCGTATATCACTCTATTGGAATGGTGAACAATTTTAGGCAGGAATGGAGAGAGCTGTTGGTAGGGAAGAGGAGGAACAGTGCGCAAAGGATAAAGCCTGATTTCTATGAAAAAAAATTAATGATAGTAAGAGTGTTTTCCAGTGGAGAAAATGATATGGCAATATATTTTTGATCCAGTGAGCTGAACAAAACACGATGAGATTTTAGGCTGGAGAGGAAACGCTAGATTGAGCTACCTGTATAAAATGAATCATGGTATTGGCACAAAATCAAGTGTAACCGGGAGATAGCATTTCTATATATGGTCTGATAGCCATAAAGATTTTAAAATTGGGGCATGAGACCCAAGGAAAGCAGAAAAGAGACATATGTGTTATAAGTTAGGCTACTTGAGTACATCATGGAATTAGCGGTAGAATATAGAAAATTTTGCTGTTAGGCACATTAATCACAGAAAACGTCTCAGATGTTCCACTTAGTAGAGTTTCATACCACTGCCAGTGCTCTGTGAATACAGCTGAGTATTCAACATGAATTAGCGGTGAATACCGAATAATTCTAGGGTCAGAATCCGTCATAATGAAATGTGTCTATCTTATATCTTTATTCCATTAGTTGTGTGGATAAAAGTTGTGTGCTTGACTAAATTTCAAGTGTACTGCATAAACAAACAGATTGAGGGACTCTCCTTTATCCATTATGGCTCTGCTCTCAAGAACTGATAATGGATTGCATCTGGGGAAATAGTAATTTTTCCCCTAGTCAGACAGTCAAGGGAACTATCCTGTTCTCCTTGGACAAAGAGTGCTAGTTACCCAGGACGTACTTATGTAGGCTGGATCTTGTCATAGTAAGCATAGACTTCTAACTCCCTTCTACTTTCTGATATGAGAATTCTCTTTCTGACTGGGCAGTGCTAGACCAACTCTTATACCAATGATTTCTTTATAATGACCTGGAATGGACAGTGGGAAAGCAAAGGGAAAAGTACTTATGCAAAAGCCTTAAAGCCCACAAAGGAAATAAAACAGGAACACTTGCACTTTCTGGATATGGAGATAATCTTAAATTCATAATAATGGCCCATCTTTAAGGAGCATTTTTTTTTTTTGTATCTTCTAAGAAGATACATGCTTTTCCTCTCCTTGTTTGTTTTGTTTTGGACATTGAAAAAAATATCAACATGGGGATTGGTAGGAGGGTTTTCAGATATTTGCATGGTATCTGAAAGACCCAAGTTTTGGTATACCAAGACTCAAATGTTGATTACATAGCCAGATATAGAGTTAAATATGTACACTATAGATATATTAACTTTATACATGTGCAAATAATCCTAAGGAGACCAGAATTAAGTTGCTATTACTCTTTTCTTTCCAGGTTCTAGGATTATTGTTGGTAAAATAACAGTTTTCACAGGATGATTATTTTTTTTTCTTTTTATTTATCTTTCTTTTTTTTTTTTAAAAGATTTTATTTATTTATTCCTGAGAGACACAGACACAGAGAGAGGCAGAGACACAGGCAGAGGGAGAAGCAGGCTCCATGCAGGGAGCCCAACACGGGACTTGATCCTAAGTCTCCAGGATCAGGCCCTGGACTGAAGGTGGCATAAACCACTGAACCACCCGGGCTGCCCTCACAGGATGATTAAAAACAAGAGGTAGCATTTATAAAGCAGGTGAAACTGTGAAGCTGCAGTGAATAGGACATGTCCTGTGTATGATTTGGATGCCAACTGTGACAAGCAAACATTGACCCGTTCAGACTTTCTTATTCATTCTAGCTGAAGACAGCATTATTCAATTGCTGGACAGCTACACAGGTTTAGAGATGTACTCAGTCGCTACGCAACAATAAATTTTGCTGCCCTTTTCAGGATTCAAGCAAATGACCTTGATCTTGTTGCACTGTGGTTTAGCTCACAGAACAAGTGAGTTATAGATAATGTTTGGCCTTGTGGTATTCATTCATTCTTTTTTTCTTTTATTTCTACATTCAATAAATATGTTTTGAGCATCCCATAGGACTTAGGCATTATATCAAGTGTTAGGTACTTTGTCTAATAAATACGTGATAGCACGTACTGTGTGCCAGGTATTGACTCACTTAATTGTCTAACAACTTTATAAGGTATGTTTCCCTTGTTTTACACAAAAGGAATCTGAGTCACAGAGAGGTTGAGTAACTTGTTTAAGGTCACATAGCTAGTAAGCACAGAGCTGAGATTAGGATCCAGACAGGCTGGGTCCAAAGTCCATGCGCTCATGCTCCTAATACCAAGTCTCTTCTCTCCTGGAACTTTCAGTCCAGAGGGGACACAGACAACAAACAGAGAAAACTATTTGCTTAGATGAGAATATTTCTTGAAATATGGAGAGTTTAGACAGGGATGGGGAAGTATATGGAGAGGAAGTAAGGAGGACAGAAAGATAGGTGGGTCCCAGAAAGTCTCAGGGGTTTGGCCAACCACCAAGAAACTCAAAGATGCTGAGAGCTGTGGTGATCTGTTCGTATGTCCTGGATTGATGTCCATGGAAACTTCAATCCCTTTCTCAACCAGAGGGACCGGCAGTATCTTAGAGCCAGGCAAATGGGGTCATGTATATCATCAGAGAGGCTCTGGTGTCCCAGCATGGCAAATAAGCTAAAACAGTTCCCAAGTTCCCAGGAACACAGTGGAGAGAACAGCCAGGGCTGAAGTAATCATGTACACAGTCATTAGGGATATCTCGAGAGACTTCATGTAGATGAATGGCAAATGCCTTCAACAGTATCTTACTACTATGAAAGCTCTCTCTTCTCCCCAGAAAGTTAGACTGATCCCAGGAAAAGGAGTTGCTGAATGCCAGGGATGAACTCCCAGGTACCCCCACAGAATGGAGATTCAGAACAGAAGTGGAATAATGGAAAAATAAAGCTGATCTCTTACACGTCTGAGTTTGTGGAGTTAGGCTCTGACTTGCTTCACATAGAGGCATCTTCCAGGTTTGGTAAAAATTCACCTGGAGCAGATATTCACACTGTGGGTTGATTACAAACCCTAGAATTAAAGCCAAGTCGCTTGGAGGCACCGAGTGTAAACTGTGGGAGAACTGTCAGAGAGGAGGTCAACTCAGAAATCACTGCAGGTTTTGGAAATAACTGTGGTCTGTCATAAGGTGGAGCTTGAGAAAACACCAGAGAATGTTTTAAACCCTCTGGGCAGATTAAAAGGGGGTCTTTGGAAGAAAGACAATGTCAAGGTACTCAGAGTTTTAAAATTTTAAGAACATTTTTAGTAATTTAAATTACTGGTTTCACGAAGAATACCTAGAAAAGGTGAATTCTGAAAATGATTTTTATGGCTTCTAACTTGGACTGTGATTTTTCTAAAATAGTTATTCTAAAGAATAGTTGGTCTTTTAGCAGTACCCGCTAAAGTCAGAATACTGTTCTTTAGTCTGAGAAATGGCCATCAAGGTAAAAATGAATTCAAGGGGGATCCCTGGGTGGCTCAGCAGTTTAGCGCCTGCCTTTGGCCCAGGGCGTGATCCTGGAGTCCCAGGATCGAGTCCCGCATCAGGCTCCTCCATGGAGCCTGCTTCTCCCTCTGCCTGTATCTCTGCCTCTCTCGCTCTCTGTGTCTCTCATGAATAAATAAATAGAATCTTAAAAAAAAAAAAAAGTGAATTCAATACCCCCTCAGTGGTGTTTGCTCCTAATTTGCTGATGATGCATGCACTTGTGTATACACACGTATGCAAGCATGCATGCACACATGCACACACACACAGTCATGGATGGAGATACTCCGCCTGGGGAGAGAGTTGGGAATCTGGCTTCACTACAAGGCTGGTGCACAATCTCAGAGGGGGATGGATGGTTTCTTGGTCTATTGGGAAAGTACCTGTTCTTCTTCTGAAAAAGTTTTGCTTTCCTTTTATAAAAAGAAATGAACACTTTTTCATAGACTATTCTCCTAACTAGATCCCACACCTAGTAGTAAAGCCATAAATAGGTTGTTTGGGGGAGTGGGAGTCTCAGGAGAGAACCTAGGAGTGGAGGTTAGGCTTGGAGGGTTCCCATTTGCCTCTTGAAACAGCCATCTATTATCAAGATTAATGAGCATGACAAGGGTTGAACTGGGTACCAGCAGCCAGAGACAGCTCATGCATCCAGTTGTGTGAGAGTCAACAGAGTCAGGCCTATCAGCATATTTAAAAGGAACAACCTTGCTGTTGTATGGATAACTAATGGAAGGGAGGGAAATATTTTAAAATGCCAAGGCCACTGTACCAGTTTAAATTATTTTATAATTTTCTTTAGCAGTATTCACCTGGTTGAGTACCAGAATAGAGAGGAAGAATGCTGGAGGCAGATGAAGATGGAGGAGACTGGTAAGTACTGAGAATGGCATTTTTGGGTTGTCATGGGAGGTGGTAGATTGTTTATAGTGAGGGCACTTGCACAAGTAAACAGAAAGATTGGAGGTTATGATCAGAGAATAGGGTTTTTTTAGTGTCAGAAGTTCTAGATGGTATGGATTTTGGAATTGATGAGGCTGGAATGTGATCAAGGGCTTCAGTGGCTCAGATAGTGTGAAGGAGAAGGTCACTGGAAGTAAGGAGATCAAGGAATTGAAAGCCAGAGTTGGCAGGGGTCATCCACATGAATGTGGAAGGCACCAAGAAAGAAGACAATCAGCAAGGTAGAGATAAAGAAGACAACTCAGACCTAGAAACGGTTCTAACAGTAGCTAATACTCCTTCAGCGCTTATTAGGTGCAGTGCACTGTTCTAAGAGCTTTATATATTATCATTGCCCCATTTTATAGACAAGGAAACTGAGGCTCACAAGCTTTATATATTATCATTGCCCCATTTTATAGACAAGGAAACTGAGGCTCACAAGAGTTGATGGACTTGCCCAAGTGACATTGCTGGCGAGTCTCATAACTGGTTCTCAGACTTGGGCAGTCTGGCTCTAGCGCCTACATTCTTAACCACCTTGGTCTGTCGGTGAATGGGAAGGTAACATGGCAGGTAACAGGGAGCCACTGGGTATAGTGTGCAACTTAAGCAGGAAAGTTTGCAAAGGGAAAAGGAAGTGGTAGTCTTGGGCAACTCAAATTCTTGGCTTGGCAGAGTGAGAGGCACTAATGACAAACCAGCCTCCATTTAAGAAAGTGGCAGGTTCCAGACAGCAGTTCCTCTGGGGGGAGCAGAGTTTTCCATTAAGGCAAGGAAGTGGAAGGAGCATTCTCTGAAAAGGTAAAGCATATGGGAAGTCTCCCAGGCCCAGTGGGAAGGTGGATAGGTAGGCAGGGGAAGGGGCGTGGTCAGGTGTACAGACCAGGTACAGATGGGGATTTGATGATACTGGCCAAGTGGGCTTGGGTTTCTAGCAGCTGTTGTGGCCTCAGGGGTTCCCTTTATAACTACAAGTGAGGCAGCTATTGGTAATGCAGTGGGTATACTTTGCTCGGGCTGATGTAACAAAGAACCACAAACCTGATGGCTTAAGCAACAGAAATTACTTGTCTGTAGCTCTGGGTGCTGGAAGTTCAAGATCACAGTGTTGGCCACGTTGGTTCATTCTGGGGACTCTGAGGAGGAATCTGCTCCATGCCCCTCTCCTAATTTCTGGTAGTTTGCTGAGAATCTTTGGTGTTTCTTGACATGTAAAAGCATCCCTGAGATCCCTACCTTCATCTTTGCATGCTGTTCTCTGTGCTTGTGTCTATGTCCAAATTTCCCCTTTTTATAAGGATACCAGTCATTTTGGATTGGGGCCCACCCTGTTCATTTTAACTGATTCTATGCAACAGCCCTAGTTCCAAATACAGTCATATTCTGAGGTACCAGGGATTAGGACTTCCACATATGAATTTTGGGGGGACACAATTCAAGCCAGAATAGTGGGTGTCAGGGACATTGCTCACTTCTGGACACTCCAATTCATTCAGTATTCATTCTGAGTACCTGAGCATTCAAGACACTTTACTAGGTATAACAGGGAATATACTGATAGACTGAAACAACATCCCTGGCTTCAGGGACCTGGAGTTGGTGGTGGTAGAAGGAGCCAGTGGAGTATGAAAAACTCAGATAACGAAAACAGGAGTAGAATCTGATAAATGCTATGTGAGATAGGAGCAGATTGTTACTTACATAAATTAAAAGATGATTTGAGAAGGGAGGTGAAGTCTTGCAGCTGATTTGGCTTATTTTTGATTATACAGGTAAGGGATCTCATTTCCGAAAATGTCAAACGACCTCCTGAAGGTCTTCCCTACCATAATCTTTCAATTACACCATGTATATAAGCACACTTGCAGACCCATTTTCTAGTATGTCAGATGTCTTTGAAATGTATTACTTAAAAAATTATTTTTATATAACTGGTCAGGAAAAAGATTACATGAGCTTGTAAACACAGTGAAAAATAATGTTTGAAAGAAGTCAGAGACATTTATATCCAGAGCAAAGTGACTGAGCTGTTGACTAAATATTGACTGTAAATCTTCAGCCTCCCACTATCCACAGGTGCCAATCTGCCTACAGTTATACACAGTTTATATCATATATATTTGATGCCAAAATGCACAGTAAGTTTCTTGAATCCTTTAAAAATAAAATCACTAACCACCTTGAATCACTATGGTCTTCTGCTCCCTTCATAGCATTCATCTTTCCTAATTGAGGTCAGAATGAGCTAGGAGAAATGAGCTAGGCTCTGCACTTAGACCTGGACTCTTTTTGCACCAACAGATAAACATTGATTATTGCCAATGCAATTGCAATATTGAAAAATACAATGTGGAGCTGGGATCCATGGACTAGAACTTGATAACCATGGGAGCAAAATGTCTGCCCTGAGTTTAAAGGTGGTTAGGATTTGGTAGGTGTTGTGGTGTATGGTGTAGAAAGCGTAAGAAAAAAGAGAAGATGAAGAGGAAATTGATCTTACCCTTTTGGATATATAGTGAAATTTCCCTAAGAAAGTGAAATTATCTTAGGAACTATCTTAGGGCAAGAGGGGGTGAGAAGTGGAAATCTGGAATCATTGATTCAAAATAGAATTTCTGATTTATTTTATGCAAATGGAAGGTAGGATTGGCTTTGTTATTGACAGCATTTAAGACATCAGGTCCCTGGGTTACAGATGGGTCTGATTCTTGGCATTGGAATGCTTAAAGTCCCATAAAGTTGACCCAGACAGTGATCCAGGCACTAGAGATGAATTTGCCATCTCGTTTGTGGCAGTGAGGAACCATAACCAGGCAATGCATCATTGAGCCTCTGATTTGGGAAGGATAAATACGGGAAAAAAAACCCTTTAGTACTTTTTTAAAAGAGCCTATTTTTAGGGCAGTTTTCAGTTGATAGCACAATTGAGTGCAAGTAGAGAGTTCCTATATCACCCCTGCCCCCACATATGCACAGCTTCCCTCTATTAGCATTCCCCACTGGAGTGGCACATTTGTTATAATTGATGAACCTACGTTGACACACACACATCATTATGATCCAAAGTCCATAGTTTCCTTACTGTTCACTTTTGGTGTTGTGTAGACGAATGAATAATGACATGTGCCCACAATTGTAGTATCATACAGAGTATTTTCACTGCTCTAAAAATCTGTGTGCTCCACTTCTTCATATATCTCTCCCCTCAACTCTTGACAACGACTGATATTTTTACTGTTTCCATAGTTTTAGCCTTTTCCAGAATGTCATTTGGTTGGAGTCATACAGTGTGTAGCCTTTTCAAATTGGCTTCTTTCACTTAGTAAAATGCATTTAAAGTCTCCTTTGTATCTTTTCATGGCTTGATAGCTCACTTCTTTTTATCCCTGAATATTTCATGGTCTGGAAGTACCACAGTTTATCTCTTCACCTATGGAAGGACCACTGTGGTTGCTTCCAAGTTCTGACAATTATGAGTAAAGCTGCTGTAAACATCTCTGTGTAGGTTTTTGTGCAGACCTAAGTTTGCAAATTCTTTGGGTAAATACCAAGGAGTGGAATTGCTAAATTGTATGATAGGAGTATACTTAATTTTGTAAGAAACCACTAGACTGACCTTCAAACTAGCTGTACCATTTTTGCATTCTTGCCAGCAATGAATGAGAGTTCCTAGTGCTTCGTGTCCTTGTCAGCATTTGGTGGTGTCAGTATCATGGATTTGGGCCATTCCAATAGGTATGCGGTGGTGGTATTTCATTGTTTTAATTTGTATTTGCCTGATGACCTATGATACAGAACATCTCATAAACTTATTTGCCATCTGCTTCTCCCTTTGCCTGTGTCTCTGTCTCTCTCTCTCTGCATCTCTCATGAATAAATAAATAAAATATTAAAAAAAAAAAAGGGCAGCCCAGGTGGCTCAGCGGTTTAGTGCCGCCTTCATCCCAGGGTGTGATCCTGGAGACCCCGGATTGAGTTCCACGTCAGGCTTCTCTGCATGGAGCCTGCTTCTGCCTCTGCCTGTGTCTCTGCCTCTCTCTCTCTTTCTCTCTCTCTCTCTGTGTCTCTCACGAATAAATAAATAAAATCTTAAAAAAAAACCTTATTTGCCATCTATATATCTTCTTAGGTGAGGTGTCTGTGTACTACTTTCATGGTTCAAAATCTATGATGAATGTGTACATTTTTAATTATGATAGTCAAGAAGTGGTTTTAGCTCTTTCTATTGATTTTCAAGTAACAGCACTATCCTCATTCGTCTCTTCTCACCTTCCTTTCCTTCCTTCACTTATGAGATACTTCAGTGCATGATACATGGCAGTCTCTAAATTGTGTTTAATACATGTCAGTGATATATAATGATAAAGCAAATGGACATGGTCTTTGCCTTGACCTTTGGAGGGAAATGGATAGTAATGATATAATCTACAAATAAAAAATTGTGAACTGTGATAAGGTGATCAAAGAAAAGGTAAGAGAGCTATGAGAGTATATAAAGAGAACGCTGACCTATAGTGTATGGAAAGGGAAGACTTTCCTG
Source organism: Canis lupus baileyi (assembly GCF_048164855.1). Classification (NCBI taxonomy): domain Eukaryota; kingdom Metazoa; phylum Chordata; class Mammalia; order Carnivora; family Canidae; genus Canis; species Canis lupus. The sequence continues at coordinate 16,062,089 of NC_132838.1, forward strand.
AAGTAATGGTATCTATGCTGAGTTCTGAAAAGGCAGGGGCATTGACAGGCATATCATGAGATAGAGATAGCTGTACGGTGGGTGAGAAGGTTCCAGAACAACTGCAAGGGACCAAGATTGGAGTAGGCCAGGTGTAACAGAAGAACTAAAAGAAGGCCACTGAGGCTGGGGTACCAGCAGGAGAGAGGCAAGAAAGCTGGAGGAGTAGGCAGGAACCAGATGGCCAAGGGGTAGGACACTTTTTCAGTGAGCAGTGAGATAAGCAAGTCTTAGCACTGGAAAACAGTCTCAGAGCTGCCTTGGGAGATGTTGCAGGAAGCAGACTGGAGCAGGAAAGAGAAGAGGATATTAGCTTGCACCAGAGTGGCAATGGAGATGAAAGAAGAAGACTCATTTAAGAAATATTTAGGAGGTGGAATAGTTTTTTTTTTTTTTTTTTTTTATTGGTGGAATAGTTTTTTAATCTCCTTTTTCACTTGACGTATTGTGGATTATCTTTCTACATTTCAAAAATGTAGGCTCACCTAATTAGGTTTCCATAGTAGTTCATGTGGATCAATAATGACATATTCAATAATATCCTATTGATAGACTTTTTTTTTCAATTATAAATGACTCTGCAAAGAATACCCTTTATGTATTAATTGTCTGGTTATTCCCTTAATGGATATTTTACATTTGATGCCAAACGAACTCCCAGAAACTTTGTCAGTTTATTTGCTCATAATAAAAGTTTAAGAATTCTGCTTTCCATTTGCCAACCCAGTATATTGTCAATATTTTTTTATTTTAGCTGGCTAAGATAGTAGTTAAAGGAAATTTAATATCTTAACATGCATCCTTTTGATTCCTGATGACACTGACTATATTCTCACATGTTTACTGACTGACCATTTATATTTATTCTTTGGTGGGTTACTTTTAATTTCCTTTGCCCATTTATCTATCAGGATATTCTTCTCCCTGTTGACTTAGCATCACTCTTCTGTAACATTTTTTATATATATGATGCAAAAATGTTTGCTGGTTTTTTGTTTGCCTTTTAATCTCACTGACAGAATTTCCTAGTTCATTTTGTTTTGTTTTTACCATATATATTTTTTCACTTTTAAGTACTTAGGTCTGTCATCAGTCAGCGCTTTTCTTTATGATGATAGCTTTGTTAATATACTCAAAAGGCATTCCTCACTCCAAGGCTGTAAAATTATTTTCCAGTCCTTATTTTCTATTATGAATTTGGTTGGAATTTGGTATGAGGAGTAAGGAAGGGTTACTTGTTTAGCAAGTAGCTAGTCAGTTGTCCCAAGACCTTCTATTGAATAGCCACTCTTTCCCTCCCTGATTTGAAGTGCTATCTTTTTTATTTACAAAACTTTTGGATATATTTGAGCTCAATTCTGAACTCTGTATTCTGTTTCTGATCCCTTATCCTGTGCCAGATTCACACTGTTTTAATTACTGTTATTTTGCAATGCAATTTTTATATCTGGTAGTGCAATTGCTTGCATTATTCTTCTTTGTCAAAATTTCCTAGTTATTTAAAAATATTTATTCTTTTAAAATGGATTTTAGAATTATTTTTCCAAGTTACAAAAATATCCTATTATGGTTTTGGTACGGATTGAACTGCATTTGTAGATTATTTTTGCTCTAGCATTATGGGTCATTATAAATTTTTTTTCAAATACTGATTGAAGTGTTTTAATTTTGGAGCAAGTCAAAAGTTAAGCATATGTTGTGACCCTCCTTCAGAAATACATGAGAAATTGGCAAGCTGTATGGTATATAATTCACTAAATCACTGTATGGTTCTATATGATTTATTCATACAACAATATTTACTGAATTTGGCATATGATAGCTGGTGTTTTAGTGCTGGGGATGCAATAGTGACAGGATCTCCTTTCTCATGTTCTTGAGGAGAGCAACAGAGGAACTTGTCTTCTACCATAGATGTGGGATGGGAGTGGTAAGGTTGGAAAGGCTATGGTAGCTGAAGGCAACTCTTCCCAGAAGCAACTGCTTTGAAATTAAGAAAGGAAACCGAGTTGCATGAAGGGAAAGGTTTTTGTCTTGCTTTTAATATGGAAGACATTGGAACATATTTATCTGCTGCTGAATGATCTCTAGATAGGAAAAAAATAAATAGAGGAGAAAGGAAGTGCCTGCAGGTTCCAATTCCTTGAAGGTAAGAGTACAGGAAATGTACTTCTCACATGGAGTGTTAGCTTTTGATAGAAGGAAAGAAATTATAAGAGGAAATTCAGGGAGGGTGGCCCCAGAAACAAGTAGATTAATGTTTATTTCATTACTGGAATTACAGGTGCTTTTGGATAGACAGTAATTAAATTTATAATACTTTGCCTGTCATTCATCAATTTCAGCCAAAATGGATGTTGTATTCCAGTTTTAAGCTGAGATGTCATAGCTTCATTGGAAACGGAATTGTATTTAGTGTTTAGACCAGTGCTTAGAACAATGTCTGGCACACATCTGACATTTAGTATTTATTGAATAAATATTCAGATTAGTGAATGAACTATAATTGCTGAACAGAATTTTCATACTGTACAGGTGATGTCCCAGCTCCCATGTACACTTCTGTGTCAGTACGTCATGTTTATTTGACTCTTCCATGTGGTTACCAGACAAGGCATTGAGCTTTGGGATGGGTGGCTCAATTGGATTTTCTTAGTTGCCTAGCTGCTTTATAGTTAGTTACTTAATCTTGGAGAAATTACTTAGCTTCTCTGGGTTTTACTTTTTTCATTGTAATATGAGGAAATTGGAATAAATCTCTAGTTTTCAATCCTTTTAAACCATTGGGCATTTTTTTCAAATGGAAACTTCTGGAGCTCAAAATGTAATGCAGATAATCTCAGGCTGCTCAGCTGAAAATGAGGATGTTAGAGAGTGGACTCTATTTATTCGCAGCAATGTCCTTCATCCTGTTTCCACTCTTCCTGCATCTTGTTAGGGATCCCCAGATGAAGCAAAATCTAGAAACCTAATAAAGTTATCTCTAAGGTCTTTAACATTTGCATAAGTGATGAATGTACATTCTTACGTGATTTTCAATAATCCTAAAAAGTAAGGAATACATAGTATTATTATATCTTTTATGGATTTGGAAACTGAGGGTCAGAGCTTGTCATTTGCCATAATCTTATGACTGGTAAATGGAGGAACTGTGGCCAAAGCCCCAGTCCTCTGTTCCTTGTTCCAGCAGTCTTTTTTGTCACTATCAGATGATTTCCCCCACTGGCTTTATGCTGATTCAGCGGAGTCTCTGGTTAAACTAACTGAGAGGATTTCCACCAGAAACTATTACTGTATGCTTATAATACAGTTCACATCCTCACATATGTCATATAACCACTTAAATATGTTTTCCTAAATGTTGTTCTACACCTGATTTAGCTAAGTTACAAAACCTTTAATCAAATAGCTAAGAAATAATGAGTTGTGAGGAACCATTATAATTTCTCAACAGAAATCTCTAAAATGCAAATTAAATGAATTGACTGAACATTGAAATCTGTTTAATTTTGAAATCAGTTTCATGTTTTAAATAATTTTCATATTGAGGCAGATGAAGCACATAGTTTCATTTAGTGTAAAAACATAGAAATAAAAAATCAATTTTAACCCAAATGCATATACAAGACTTACAAGTTAATCAAGATTAATTATTGGGTTGGAATAGTTGACAGTTTGGGTGGCCACATAAATAAGGACTGTCACCCCAGATTAAATGCCCTAGAGTATTTTGGACTTTCATGTCTGAGCTTTCTCATGCTGACCTCTACTTTGGAGTGTTTTCTCAATCACACAAAGATATTACTCATCCTTCAAAGCCCATTTCAGAAGCTGCTTTCTCTCTGAAGCTCACTCAACATCATGGCTTCTCTTTCTACTTGGACAGAATTACTTTCCTTTCCCTGGGGACTCCCAAACCTTGGCACTGTGTAGGTAGCACTCTTTATACCATCAAATAGCCACTTGTAAAACTTTGTCCTCCTTGCTGGGTTTTAATTTCTGCCAGGGCAGAGAACATTAAGCACTTTAATTTTTTAAAGATGTTATTTATTCATTCATGAGAGACAAAAGAGAGAGAGACAGAGATATAGGTAGAGGGAGAAGCAGACTCCCTGTGGGAAGGCTGATGGGGGACATGATCCCAGGGCCCGAGGATCACCACCTGAGCCAAAAGACGCTCAACCACTGAGCCACCCAGGTGCCCCACATTAAGCATTTTAAAGTTGGTTTTTCCCCCTACTATAAAGGTACTATATATTCAAGGAGAGAAAATTTGGAAAAATTACAGAAAGTTACAATGAAAAGAATAATTCCATTGATCCATTGCCCTAATATAACCAATGTTTAGGATCTGAAATAATTTTTTCTGATAGTCCCCCACCACGGACAAATAGATATTGACTTTAGTTGGGTAGGTGTTGTTGGTGCTAGAAGGCAGTAGAAGACAATAAGTCTATCTTGTCTGACTCTGGATGTCCAATGTAGCCACCTGGCAGACATATATTTACATCTGTTCTATGACTGTGTACATTATTCTGTGTCTATTTAGAATGCAGAGGGGAATTTGCTCAGAGGATGGACGAGCTTGTCTAGAAAGCACTCTAGAAAGTCTAGAAAGTATTGTGTGAAGGCCCTTGACTCTGGAAATCTCATCAAGAAATTTAGCAGAGTTGCATGAATTCCAACCTTTTTGCCAAATGAGAACTGCTCTTCATTGAACTGAGTAATTGGACAATTGGACATGTATCCCAAAGGGGGACTGCATCTTCCTGTAGGTTCTCACAGTTAATGGTCTGAGGGTGACTGGGACAAGAACCATGACTCAGTGACCATTTTATCATTACACTTAAGAACGAATTGTTAACACTTTGAGCACACACCCTGACAATTGTTTACCTCAGGCTCCTCACTCCTCCATTCCCTGCTTCTTTTGGCAGAACTGATTGCTGAGGTTAAGAAAGCCAGGCTCTGGAACAGTGAGAAAGGTGTATTTGCCATAGGGACCACACTGATGGTCATTGGTCTTCATTTACTCTAATGAACATCAACAGTGTGACGGGGGCCTGTCTAACCTGTGAAAGCTGAGTGCAAGTATAGGTGAAGATAGATCACTACTACTGGAGCTTCTTGCTGAAAAAAATGGAAATAGTCTCAGACTTTCTACCTACAGGATACCATTAGTTGAGACCCTCTTGTTTTTTTTTATAACATTTTAAAATAATATAACATTTATCTGAGTTCCTTGTAGAGATTTTGTAAAATGCAGAAATGTGTGAAGATATAAATCAAAATCAACCATACATTCACCACACATAAATAACTACTGCCAACACTATCATGTATTTATTCAGGTTTTTTTTTTTTTCAGTTAATACATAGGTACACAATTAGGATAGTATTAGATATAAAAATGCTATCCTGTTTTTCATTTAACATAGCTGGCTATGTTTTGATACAAAATACTTTTAAGTTGGGTGAATACTCAAATAACATTTAGAAATTGGCTTAATATTTTGTCATCAGGATGAACTAAATTAACCTGACCCTTCCTCTATTATTCCATAGTCAGGCTGTTTCCAGTTTTCTGTGTTAGATATAACATTTCAAAGAATGTTCTCTATTATAAATTGCATAAATTTCTAATTATTTCCTTAGGGCAAATATGTAACATAGGGATTATTGGAACAAAAGGTAATAAATTGTCTAAGAGTATTTACTGACAAATATCTATCCAAGAAGTTATAGATGTTTGCCCTTCCACGAGTAATTGTTCTAGTACATTCTTAAGCTGAGTGTTATATGTGAAATGTTTGCTCTTTTTGATAAACACAAAAGATTTCTTACATTAAGAAATTATACTATTTACATTTTTTTCATATATTTGTCTACTTTTGTCTTCTATATAAATTGTTAACATCTTTTATGTGGGGTCTTAATGTTCTTAGTCATTGATTTCTTGATTGTCATAAATATGTTATTGGTTGTTAGTTTAGTTTAAGTATATATAAATTATCACATTAAGAAAATAGTCTTTTTTTTGTTTTTTTCTTCGATGCGTATAAGTAGTATATTATGAGGAGTTAAAACCTAGGTTTGGAAATAAGGTGTTAGACAAATTCCTCTACATTTCTAGACCTTCATTTTTACATAGAGTTCTGTGATGCCATCTTCTGGATATGGTGACGAGATGGTGAAAGGAGGTCTAAACTGTAACGTAGGGTCTGACACACACGAGGTGTTTGATCCAATAGCTATTATTTTTACTTCTGTTAGGAAAATGTAGGAATTCTGTGAAACTTTTTTTTTTAAAAAGACTTATTTATTCATTTTAGAGAAAAAGAGAGAGAACAGGGGGAGGTGAAGAGGAGGAAGGAGGGAGAGAAACCCAAACAGGCCCATGCTAAACATGGAGGTCAATATGGGGCTCAATCTCACAACCCATGAGATCATGACCTGAACCGAAACCAAGAGTCGGACAGGCTCAATTGAGTGCACCACCCAGGTGCCCTTGAAACAATTTTTTTGTATCTCTTGAGCAAATCGTATCAGATTTATCACTTGTCTACTAATAGATTGTTACATTGATGCAGTAAAGTACTTGGCTGCATTGGGATGTTATTTTTATTATGTTCTCAAATTTGATTTGCTTCTAATTATTTTTTCAGAGTAAATATTAATGTGGAGCTTTTAATAGTCCTTCAGCTGCAAATTACTAACTTAATTGATCAGTTGTAGTTAATCCCTAAATGCTAAGAGAATCCTGAAGATTCTATAAGAAAATAAAATCGGTACTTTATTGATCGATGTATTGGTTATTTACTTACTGCTCACAGCTGCAGTTGAAAAATATTGTTAGGCAGTCATCTTGGCCACAACGGCCTACTCATACTTTTGTTTAGGTTTTCTAAGTTATGGGAATAATTACATGAGAAAAGATGGCACACTGTGAGGGGTGCACAGACCCCTACTTTATGTTTTCATGGCAGAAGGCTGGCACTTCCACTTTCAGAAGATTTGTTCCAAGGATTGCAATATTGAAGACTATATGAACTTACTGTCAAAATTAGATTGAATTAGAACTTCTGTTTTCTTTCTCCTGATGAGATACAATGAACAATTTAAGAATGATGATGATAAATGGCTTTAATCTCCTGTTGGACTGAAAACTGAGTGCAGCATTTTCTGAGTGATTTACTATTTAGAAGCATCTCTAAAGTGAACATACCTACTAGCCTGACACAACATACTGACAAAAATCTGGTAAGCGATTTTCACCCATTTTTTATGAAAAATGCAAGAACCGCTGCTCTTGGCTTCTGTCAGTTAAGGGAATAGGAATAAATAAATGTCTTATGTGGTTTCTTTTCTGCAAAGAGAAGACAAGGTAGGGAAGCCTTGTTCTGAGATGTGGCATTCTCACAAACCACAAGGCTGGGATCTTTATATCACTTGGAAACTTTTGGATGGAGAGGCACCTGGGTGGCTCAGTGGTTGATCAGCTGCCTTCAGCTCAGGGTGTGATCCTGGGGTCCTGGGATCCAGTCCTGCATTGGGCTCCCTACAGGGAGTCCCTCTGCCTGTGTCTCTGTCTCTCTCTGTATCTTTCATGAATAAATAAATAAAATCTTAAAAAAAAAATGAAAGAAAGAAACTTTTGGATGGAGTCCAGCTCTTTCCCATTGGGGAATATCCACTGAGGCTGGGTCCTCCCATGGCCATGCTCAGGAACTCCTTTTATAAGAACCTGTCTTTCTCCCTGTCTCTTTGCAGTTCCACAGGTATGGGGGAAAGAAAAGACTTCTTTTAATGTACTGAAAATAACATCCACTTAAAAGTGCTGCATCTCAATGTAGTATCTCATTTTTCTGGTAGTCTTGGTGAGATTACAGACACGTAAATATTTCAGATTCCTAAAATTTTCCTACCATAAGCACCAGACTCACTATCAAAGGTATTGCCACTTGTCTTTAAAAGTAGACGCTACAGAGCATAATATTTGATGATTCAGTCTTTCAGATAAGACTCTGGCTGATACCATGTTGTAACAATAGAAGTGAGTGCTTCTCTGGTCTCTCACTATGGGTCAGGTACCGTTTTAAGTCCCCTGCAGCTTCAAGTAATTTACTTCCACGTTTATTTCCATACAACCCTGTGACATAGGTACAGTGTTTGTCTTCATTTCACAGAGAGGAAACTGAAGCACAGAGAGGTTGAGAAACTTGTCTGAGACTGTAAAGTAGCCTATAGAAGAGCTGGGGTTCAGACATTTGCAGCGGGGTTCTGAATCTGTGTCGTTAGCCACCATGTGCTGCTCTTCTCTGCCCCTCTCGTGGTGGGTCCCTTTGAGCTAGTGAAGGCTGTTGGCTCTGCTCTTGTGCATTTTGTGTTGTTACATCTGTATGTGAAGGTGTCTCCTTAAGCTTCCCTGCTGCCATCTACTAGTTGTTTTCATCCTTTCTGCCTTTTAATTTGCTGCTACTCCTTGGATTTGGACTTGGGAAATCAGCATAAAAAAAGCTGATTAGAATTGCATATTGTCACCACTTGCTGCTCTCTTATGCGAAAATTGTATGAGCAACAGTACATGGAATCTGTGGATTTTGTTTTTAATCTCTGCAAGTCTTGGTTCTGGATAAGGAAGGAACTCCAGCATTTTGTAAGTGCCAAGTAATAAAAACAACACTAATAGTTATTTGTTGAGTATCTACTGTCGTGCTGTACTACATACTTAACCTCTGTTTCCTTATGTCAAATCCTTGCCAGCTCCTAAAGTGGGGATCATGCTCCCCATATTCACAGAAGAAGGAAGGAGGTCTCTGAGAGGTTAAGAGACTTAACCAGTTTTTACTCAGCTAATAAGCTAAAACTCAGGTGCAGGACTTGCTGACTCCAAAGCCCTGGCTTCTCATTCTACCCTTTTGCCCTAAGTATTACTCTGTTTTCTTTACAAACATTATTTCGATTGAAATGACCTTGCTTGTTGTTAGCTTAATTACTACAGTGCATTTAGACACATGCTTTGAAGTGTGGACTTAGAGCACAAAGTGGTCTGAGGCTTTATATTAGAAACAGTATAAGAGATTTTTGAAGGGTTGTTTTAAACATCATTCAGTCATGTTTGTGATCCCAATAGATATGAAACATTGGAGTGAAATGTGTCTACACTCTGGAGGTCCAACCAGGCATTGTTGCTATGGGGCATGGGACACGGATGAGGGTGAGGAAATGGGAACGACCAGCAAGAGATGAACCAAGAGACATTTTGGATATGGAATGAACAGAAGTTTTTACCTTATTGGGAAGTGGTGATGAAGGAAGTGTCGGGAATGATTTTTAAATTTCTGATTTATTTGAATTGGTGAAAGAGATTTTATGCCCTGAGATGTGGAATATAACAGATGGAATGACTTTTAAGGGGGAATGGATGGGAGTTTTATTTTAAACATTGAAGTGTGATGAACTTGTAGGATGCCCAGAAAGAAGTGCTCAGCTGAAATCTGACAAAAAGGGCCTATTTTCTGATTATCGTCATAGTTAATGGGGATTCTACAGGTTCCTGATGAGCAGGTTGGTGTTTTTGATGAAGGTGGATTGTCATGTGTATCAAACATTTTTGGATTGCTTCTCCAGCATTCTTTTTCCCTTTGGGCTTTCTTAAAATCACTCAGATCTGCTTCTAGAGAACTCCTCTTTTTTCATTCTCAGCCAAGCTCTTTGAATGGGATTGATATGCCCTCTACTCAGTAGGCAGGCCTTTAGCATTTGAGCTCATTACCACATCCCTCTCCTGACTCCTGAGGGTTGGTTTTATCAGTTGAGATGCTTTGAGTTGCAAATAACACGGTATCTGAGTAAAAGTGTCATAAGAACTAGGAGATTATTCTCCCAAGAAGATTTCTGGAAGAAGGCAGCTCCAAGGCTTTTTCCATGATTCAATAAAGTCAATCTCTAGATCAGCCTAAGATTTTCATTGTCACAAGATAGCTGCCACAGTCTCAAATATCACTTCCTTCTGTAACAGCATCCAAAAAAGGGTAGACAGAGTAGATGTCTACTTACATTTCTCTTTAAGAGGAAAATCTTTTCCAGAGGTCTTAAGTAGACTTCTCTAAAGGTTCTATTGAGCAGAATTGCCCAAGCCCTAAAGCAGTCATTGGAAAAAGCAGTGGTACTATTATGATTGACTTAGTCCAACTATGGTTTATCCCTTAAGACTGAGGGAGTGGCTCACTTCCCTGAGCTGACTGCTGCTCTATACTTGAACAAAATCAAGGTTCTGCTATCAAGGAGGAAGGGGATACCAGCTATTGGATAGGCAACATATAGTCTGTTGCACTGGGTCTATGATTTAGTAGACACAAGTAGAACTTTGCAGAGGCATCCTTCCTGCAAGAACTTCCGTGCTCTTCTAAGAGACCTATAAACACTCTTTTTCTATGGATGATGTGATAATGCGGCTCTGATATCTAAAACTGCTGCAGCCACTCCGAAGGGAGTGCACCTGAGGAAAAAGACAATAACACAAGAGTAGGGAATGCAAAATATAGTGGGAGCCTTGAGTTTATGGTAGATTTCTGGATCAAACTGTAGCTGAAGCTGGCTATACTGCAGGGTGTCCAGTTATAAAAGAAAAGCCATTCTCTATTTTTGCTTAAGCCATGTTGGGCTAGGTTTTCTGTTACATGCAGTATGAACAATTTTTATAGTAAAAGCATTGGGAATTTGAGCAATGAGGCCTCTTCTTTCTGCCCTAATGAGGAGGACTGACCTCATTTTCAGTTAAATAGTGTTGAAAAAAAAATAGTGTTGAACATGATTGGTAAAATTCTAATATGCTTTTTATCTTTGTAGCAAGGAACTTTTATTTACTCCAGACAACTAGAGGAATACCTCTCTATTTGAAGAAGGCAATGAGGACAAGATAGCTATATTGCCCTAGAGACATGTAACTTCGAAGTTCTGTGAGAAATATAAATAGGTCCCCTCTAAAATCTTCTATACTTAGTGAATAGAGAAACACTATTTTTCATTTTCCCTGCCCAAATGATTCTTCCAGATAGTACTCAAGTAAGCTGCCCTATCAGAGATTAAATGAGGCATTCATAACACATACCCTTAAATCCATGATCTGCTCTTATTAGGCTTAAAAAGTGGTGCCTTACTTATGAACACAAATGTCAGTGTGTCTTATAACTGCTTATTTCAGCTCTCCACATCTTTATCTTCTTCGAATAGCTGGCAACTTGATAATATTTTATTTTTGTCTTTAAGAGTGATTTAGTTTAAAATAAGCAAATAGGTAAGCAAAAAGGGCTTCCTGCCTGCTTCTTCAAAATGAGCAATGCCTCTGTCCTCAGGGGCTGTCAGATTTATGTCCTTAGATGAACAGTAATTACATTAATAACTTTAAGAGCTAATTAGCATTTTATAGTAAACACATTGTTCGTCGCACTAAGGGGAGGGATGGCTGTATCCTTTCAGTGGAATAATTGCTTTTCGAAATCAGAGCCCATTTATCTTAAATTCAGCGATACGTGCCATGGCCCGGCCAAGAGGACCCTTGTGTGCTGATTCTGTGCTGATTCTTCCCGAGCCCCAGTCTGGTTAATTCTCATGACAAAAACTGCAGAAACTCAAACAGGAAAATGTGAATTAACTTCAGTTTCTAACGTGTGAACCAAGGAAAGCATCCGGTACCTTGTCATCTCTTCTTCACATGCTTCACTTTTTCCAATGTTTTTCTCCTTTCGTTTTGAGAAAATGTGTTTGCCAAAGTGTTTATATACCCCGTTCAGTCTGAGACCACCGCCCCCCCTGGCTCCTGGGCTCCGTACAGTGCAGGAAGGTACTAGGTACTACATTATTGCAGCAAGTCCTGGAAGTACACTTTGACTTTGCAAGCTTACAGCTAACCATGGATAAATTTAAGACTTTTCATCAGGATATTGATGCTCTTCCCCAGAAGCCCCCTTTTGGAAGTTTTCTCTGCCTGTAGCCACTTTCAGTACTTCCCTTAACCCATGGTTGCAGCAACTCCAAATCGACAGTCTTGTCAGAACGAATGATCTAAAATAAACATCCTCTTGTCCGCCTGCATGACTAATCCTGACATGGATGCTTTGCCCATATCAGCCATGAGTCAGTTGTCCTTAGAAGCGCTCTGCTCATTGTGTTGGTCCAGTAGCAGAGGAGGGCACAGAGAAGGTCTGCGAAGGGCTCATGACGTTACAATCCAAATTAAATCATCAAAGGACTCCTCCCCCCTCCACCACCACTTTCTCCCTCCTGGCAGCCTTCTCGGTGGCAATGGTTACCTCATTTACACAAAACCCTTAGAGTTGGTCAACAAATCACGTTAGAACCCCAATAACCATTTGATGTGTACCAAAGACACTAGACAAGAGAGAAAATGTAAATCTCAGGTCTACAGTTTTACAAGTTGAGGCTCTCCTCTGATGTTTTCTTTGCTACTCAGAGCACTCTAAAACTTTGATATCTTAGGGATTCATAGTGGGAACTATCTAACGGTACTGACAAATATCAACTAATAATAGACATTCTGTCTCTTTGGTCCTCAAGAAGATTTTGTCGGTTTTTCTTCACTCTTATTAAGCTTAACGCTGTGAGCCTAAAGAATAGAAAGAGAAGAGTTGCTAAGTTTGTGTATTCCAGGTCTCAAAACCAGGGAAATCAATGTGAGACTATGAAGAGATTTTTTTCTATTCATGTTTTAAGGTTTGTTATCCTCTATAAAGCCATTAAAATTCGACATTACAGTTTTGCAAAGAGCCTTAACAAAAATTTTGAGGGAGTGTAGTGATGCTTCAAAGCTGCTGAAATTATATGTGCCTAGCACAAATTAAGTAGAAATTGCTTGATTATTAGGCTTATCTGATCAATTAAAATAGCCAATTGGAATAAAAGAAATCCACTTTTGTGCCGTAATTATCTGAACTGATTGTCTGTGTCACACTTTCTGAGTCATTATCATTTTTATACATCATTTCAAGAGATACAGACAGCCTAAAAGCTTGCAAATTAGTTTTTTTATAAAGGAAAAAACCTAATTGTGGATGTTATTCTTAAATTTTCATTTTATATCATATTTAGGCATCTCAGAAAGTCTTTAATACTATGGGAAAACTACTGAGGGGGAGAAAAAAAGGCCACCATCCAAATTTATCACAAGATCTACTTAAATTGCTACATATTCTCTCTTAGACTATTTGCAGTATATATTCTATTCTTGGTAAGTAGCCCTGAGTGTCTCATATTAATTCTGCCTGGAGTGTGGTTGTTTCCTTAAAATACATCCCAAGTCACACTTAAGCTCAAGTGCCAAATGCCAGGCCTTTAGAAACTAAAACAACTACAACAACAACACCGAACTGTTTTTCTCATACCCACCTGATTATTTTGGTCATATTTGATCTAACTCAGAGCTGTTACTAAAGAGTATAAGGACGGTCATCATCCTTGGTGGTTAACTTTGTGTGTTAACTTGACTGGGCCACCAGGTGTCCAAATATTTGGTTAAGTGGGTATGTCTATGAGGATGTTTCTAGATGAGATTAACATTTGAATCAGTAGATGGAGTAAAGCAAGTATCTCTTCCCAATGTGAGTTGGCCTCCAATCCACCCAGGGCCCGAACAGAACCAAAAAGGCTGAGTAAGAAAGAGCTTACTCTTTCGGAGTGTCTCGGAGCTGAGACATTGGTCTTCTCCTGCCTTCAGGAACTCAGACTAGAATTTATACCCTTGGTTTTCCCGGGCCTCCATTTTGCCAAGTGCAGATCTCAGGACTTACACAGCCTCCATAGTCATGTAAGCCAATTTCTTATAATATATACCTGTACTGTTTTGGTTCTTTTCTCTGGAGAACTGTGTCTACTACATCAGCTAACCAAAGTCAACATAATGTTGAAAATGAAGCTATTTCATAAGACTATTGTGTTAAGATTTAATTTTTAATATTCACAGAAGTATATAATCTCATCTTGATAGAATGAACCAATCTAGTAGGTGAGCAATCTACTGTTTAGCATTGTAGTCTTTTCTGATGTAACAGAGCCCTTTTGGCCCTTGGGGATCTGCAAGAAAGGCAGGGATGTCAAATATGCATAGGTTTCTGAGGGGAAGAGTAACACAGATCCAATATATAGTTTCATCCCCCAAGATTTAGACCCAATGGTCTAAAAACAAATAAATGGCAGTACTGGGGAACCCAAGGTAAAGGGCCCAGATAAGGACCTGCTGGCTGTCCCTTGTTCCATTGTAATAGAGTTTATCTGGATACATGATTACCCTGTTAGAGATTGCATTTCCCAGATTCCCTTGCAGCTGGATGTGGCCATGAGACTCCGTTCTCTCCCCCATTCTCTCCAGTGAAATGTAAATAGATGTGCCAAGTACAACTTCTGCAAGTGATTGTCTAGAAAGATATTACTTGTTCCAAACTTCTTTTTTTTCCCACTTTTCCTGTGAGAGCCATAGACTGGAAAAGGGATGTGGGGGTGAACTCAACTTTGTGTCAATTCTAAGGGTTCCAAGTTGAAAGGAATGCATGTCTGTGAGTGGCCTCAGGGAGCAGTGTTGCCTCATGTTCTGTATAAAAGAGAAATAAACTTCCAGTCTGTGTTTTTGTTGTTGTTATATCAGCTAATCTTTATTCAGCCTTGCTAATACTTAATTAGCTTAATGAAACCTTACTTAGCAGAATCTCTAGGCTTACCTGATACTTCTCTATCAATAACTTAACTCTATGCCTGCATTCACACCTGTTCCCCACCACGGTCACCCTGATTGCTGATCTTTTGGGGGCTGTTGTGCCCTGAAATAGCTCATATGTTACACAGAAAATCTTGTAAGTAAGTGGAAGCTACACCTCCAAAAGGATGTATATATACTAAACTTATTTTACTCATAAAGAAACTGCCTGGAAAGTGGAAGTTGAAAGCTTAAGCTTTTTAGCATATTTATTTTCTCATTCTCCTTCTGTCTGTCTTTGTGTCCGTTTTTCTGACTCCTTCACACATACACTCACTCTGTGTATATTTTAATAATTAGATTAGAACAGCTAATCACAGATTCAGTAAGAGGCAATGTCTTTTTTAAAAGGAAAGGTCAGATTGGAAAACTTCAGTTTTCAAGAGCATCAACACCTAAGAAGCTGTGCTTCTTATAACATATTTATATTAATGCTAGAAATCTCTCTTAGATAATAACAAAAATACTACTAGTAGTTTGATGGAAAGTGACTTTCTGATGGAAAAATAATAGATGCATGAGGATATTTTATAACCAAATATAAACCAAAACCCATACAAATATATATGTAAAAATTCATTGGTTTTCCTAAAAATGCTGCCTATAGAGAATTGAGTACTGTTGCCTTGTATCTTTTATACATTTGATAGGAAAATCAGGATAAGGAACCAACTGATATGTGTAGATCTATGCATTCTTTTGACCTGTGAACAGGATCTGCTGGAATTGACTTGGAGATGAGCTGATTTCACACCTCATAATTGGCCCACAGAAAATCTTGGTGGCTCTACTCTATTGTAGGGATAGAGAGCACATGTTAGTGTGCTCTTATTAAATTAAATTTATTTTTAAAAAATACTTGTAAGCCAGAACTTCATTATATTAAAGAATATATTCTATCAATGGGGTAACGGTTGATATCTGGCCAATAATATGTTAATATGTATTTTATGATCAAGTGAATCATATTTTCAGCAGATACTTTTCTTAAGTCAAGAGGTAACTCTTTCCTGTTCCCCCTGGATGTGGTTTAAGGCTAGACTGCTTCCCCACTGAGAGGTTACAGAGTTACAGACAGTATTTATTGGTTTATGACTGATTTATATATTACTTGATTTATATATATTTATAAATATTTGTTAATAAATTATGCAATATATATCCTACACTATAGGTTTAGTCATTCTTAAGTAACCTAATGTTTTTATTGTCTTTATTAAGGCTTACATTAATATTATTAATATTTATTATTTATTATTATTATTGCTAAAGACACCTAAATGGAGTGGATAAAACTGATAAATAGTAAAATAAGATGGCTTATTATTAATGATAACAATAAGACCAGAGTGGGTAGGCCAGGAAAGGAACACATCTACAAAATGTGTAAGACCCATGTCTTTCACTTGTACTTGCTTCGTGTAGACAGATCACTACTGACCTAAATCTGCCTTCAGTAGATAACTGGCGGCTCAGATCTTCAAGTACAGGAGAATCTAAAAACTCTGAAAGTATTTAGAAATGATTTAAACAAAATTTTTCATGAGTTTAAAAAGGGGGGGGTAGATAATTTTCTGTAAAATGCTAATTGATCTCTTCTTAGTGTTTTGAAAAACAGATGTAAGCAGAATATAAAAATGTTTCTTACCAAAGACGTGTTCAATTTTTTGAAATTGTAATATATATCAGTGGATATTACATCAATACACATCAATATTTTCTGTTTGATGAAAATATACATCAATATTTTCTTTTTGAAAATAGTAATATTTTTGGTCACAGTTTCTGTTCAAACTAAAACCTAAAGTTTTATGGTTTTATTTTTTAGATTGAAAAATTACCTTTTAAAGAGTTGTAGGAATTTCCCCCCATTTGGAACAGACCATCCTTTTATTCTTGGAGGAATATATAATATACAATCATGGAATATTCAACTGTGGTGGATATTATTAGTTATGCGAAAATAAAGCAAATACCAACCCTTAACCTCTCGGGATGTGTTGACGGTGAGGCAATTCAATAAAAATGCTTTACACTGAAGTGTTAAGAGTTGTGTTAAATAATGGAGATTTGCTGTATTATTTATGGTTTTATGGAGTAAAGTTGGTGAATACCCCTGCCCCCAACACGCACATTCTAAATTTAAATACAGATGCTCTATGCTTGAAAATTATAATTTGAGCTAGATAGGATTTCAAGTTAAGCCAGGACTCAGAGAGAAAGACACATCTGATTTTCTTGTCACTTCATCTTAGAGAAAAGATTATAGCAGAGAGCGGAAGATAATTCAGAATTTTTGGGAAAACTGTACTGACAGACTTGGACTTTTATTGTCTGGGCCACGGTGCCAAATTAGTCTCCTAGTCTTTGACAACATGGTTTCCCTTGAGAAGAATGAATGTCTGGGGGAAGGTTAATGTCTTCAGACATGGAGTAAGACATGAAATGGGCCTTGGATTTAGAAGGGCAACGTTCTCCATGTCTGATGGGGGCTCAATTGGTCCCAGATACCAAGGCAAGGTGGTAGGTGGTGACTTTTTGGAAATGGGTGATTCTAGTCCAGCAAGTTTAGGGCCCTAGGCTTTAAAAGCAGCCACTTTAGGGATCCCTGGGTGGCGCAGTGGTTTGGCGCCTGCCTTTGGCCCAGGGCGCGATCCTGGAGACCCGGGATCGAGTCCCACATCGGGCTCCCGGTGCATGGAGCCTGCTTCTCCCTCTGCCTGTGTCTCTGCCTCTTTCTCTCTCTCTCTGTGACTATCATAAAAAATAAAAAAATAAAAAAGCAGCCACTTTAGTAGCAGTTGTCAGTTATGTTCTTTGTTATACTTTCTTCCATCATCCCTATGCCTTTATTAAAGGCTTGGTTTCATAAGCACTGCAGGGAATCAGGGTCTGTCCCATGCTTTGGAAAGAGCAGCCAAGAGAATCCAAGAGATCAGTCAACAACTCAGTCATGGTGGCAGCAGTGGCCATTCTGGTCAGCAGAATGGCACTCCTTGTGGTGGGACGGAAGTCCCCATGGAATCTACTAGGGAGCTCTTAAATTAACGGAGCAGCCTGAGAAATGGTAGGAGAATCTGATGGGGGCAAATTTCTGGTATTTGGGTAGAGGAATTTCACACAGTAGTAATTAGATATAAAATAAATATGACCTACTGGGGTCAGGAATATATGGGTTTTATGTACAATAAAAGCCATTCTTATTAGAGGGAATTAATACAAAATAACAGCAAAAATACAAAAAAAAAAAAAAAAAACCCACACCTCAGTCCCCAAATAACCAAACCCCAAAGCAGAAGAGTTAGACAAACTGAGTTGTGGTAGGACAAAAGAAGAAAAGACAAAGTAAAATCCTGCCTTTGAATTACATTGTATCACTGAAGAGGGGTGGATTGATGATGTAGATTTGTTCATGGGATCATCATGGACAGGGCTGAGAATATGTACCTTGATGTATTGGGGGATGTTGCAGTGTAAATCAAGGGTTGGCCAACTTTTTCTGTAAAAGGGCAGATACTAAGGGCATCAGGCTTTGTGGGCCAGCCAATGCACCACAGCAACTCAGCTCTGTAGTTGTGGCACAGAAGTAGCCATAGATGAGCCATCAGCAAATGAGTATAGCTGTGTGCCAATAAAATTCTATTTATGGACACTGAAACTAGAATTTCATGTAACTTTTAATGTCACAGATAGTATTCCTTTGATTTTTTTCCCAACACTTTATAAATGTAAAAATAATTTTAAGCTGCAGGCTGTATAAAAAATAAGCAGTAAAAATCAGTCAGAGAAAGACAAATACCATACCATTTCACTCGTATGTGGAATTTGAAATGAAATAGATGAGCAAAGGGAAAAACAGAGAAAAAGAGAGACCAAGAAACAGACTTGCAACTACAGAGAACACATTGATGGTCCACAGAGGGGAAGTGGGGAAATAGGTGATGGGGATTACGGAGTGAGCTTGTCATGATGAGCACCAGTTGGAAGTGCTGACTCACTGTATTGTACACCTGCAACTAATATAACACTGTACGTTAACTACATTGAAATTAAAATTTAAACAATAATAAAATAAAAAGCATAAAATTAGTATAATTTTACATATGATTGCTAATGGACAAAACAGTAAATCTTCAGACCTTAGATGAGAAGACTTAGAGTAAAACTTTGATTGTAATAAAATAAAGTATTATATAGACAAATATAAAAAAATAAGCAGTGGGCCATAGTTTGCTAACTTCTGGCCCAAATTAAAGGTGCTTGATGGGGCAGATACTGTCCCTGAGGGAACATCTGGGAAACTTTGGAGGCATTTTTTGTTTTCTAGTTGAAGTCTTTCTAGAGCATTTACATGTTTAAATATATGCTATTTTATCATAAAATATTTTTCTTTTACTTATAAGGCATTATCAAACTAGAGATGAGTGGAACATTTGAATGGATCAGCAGATGCAGAAAATCTTTTAGCATGAGTATTCTATGCAACAAAGCAAAACAAAACCTAGGACATTGAAGTTATAGGGAAAACAGATCCAGAGAGGGGCTCCCGGGTGGCTCAGTTGGTTAAGCGTCTGCCTTGGGCTCAGGTCATGATCCCAGTGTCCTGGGATCACAGCTCTCTGCTCAGTGGGGAATCTGCTTTTCTCTATCTCTCTCAAATGAATAAAATATATTTTTTTAAAATCTAAATTAATTAGAATTAAATAAAATTTAAAAAAAGATTCTGAGAAATTTCTGGGGAGCTAGGAGAGGCAAATGAAAATTAATAGTATAATAGCTATTATTTTAAATTTTAAAACCAGTGAAACATCTTTGTTAATTAATTACATTTACTGTGCACTCTTTGTACACACATATTCACACACACACACAAATATCTAGTGAATGAAAGTATAAGGACTCCTATAGATTCTTTCCTGACTGTGACTTCCAGCCTTATCTTGTCTACAGTGAGAGTTTTTAACTTGCAGTTTTACTCCCACAGGGATTTTTAAGAACATGACCTTCAAGTATGAGGAGAGAATGACTGGGATTGAAATACTGTTCTTAAAGTCAGTACATTTCTGAGTAACCAAGCTGTTTACAGGTAGTATTCCTCTACTGGAATCATCTAGAAGACATGCTGACTTGCAGTAGTGTGTATTTCTGTACTGTAATGAAAGAAGGGAGACCATTTGGAAAATGTAAGGCCAATAATCATGTTTGTCACAAATTTAGCTGTAGGATATAAAAAGTCATTGCTTTCTAGCTCCTAATGAGCTATTTTCTTTTGGTCATTTATTAGCCTTTCCTGAGACTAAGCCCTCTGGGCAGCTGTCAATCATTATTGTGTAATGACACATAGGGCATGGGTATTTTTGGAAAGAAAATACCTCATTTTTCTCTTTAGTTCTGTTGAAAAGAAGTTTTTTCTCCTTATATCCAAGGAAATGTATATTTTATATCCATGCATATAAATGGATTACAAAATATGTGTGACCTCATTTCCTTGAGTCTAGCCTTCTCGATTTAGTAAATGTCATGTTCCAATAATATGGATAGCAATCCCAAAGAAGGTTGTGGTGATTCACTATACAACACCTGTAACAAGACAGACACCATTTCATTATCACCAGTTAATTTTTTTTTCAGTAGGAAACAAAAACCCAAAACAAGCCAACCAGCACTAATGAAGAAATATTGCCCCACTGCTCTGTCTCATTGGTTACAATGGAAAGCACTTTGATTAATGAGAAGCGCACAAATACAGCAGGTTAATTGCAGGTTACTAATCCCCATATTTTTTCAAACTTAGGAAACACGGAACAAGGCAATACAATCTCTTTCTCTCTCTCTCTCTCTCTCGGATCTCTCTTTTTATTATTTTTTTATTTTTAAAAAATATTTATTTATTCATGAGACACAGAGAGAGAGAGAGAGAGAGAGAGGCAGAGATACAGACAGAGGGAGAAGCAGGCTCCATGCAGGAAGCCTGACGTGGGATTTGATCCCAGGTCTCCAGGATGAGGCCCTGGGCTGAAGGCAGGCGCTAAACCGCTGAGCCACTAGGGCTGCCCTGGATCTCTCCTTTTAATGAATATTTCTTGCTCTTAAAATTAATTCATAATTCAGAAGATCATTTTGGAGATCATGACCCTATCAATAAAGACTTGGATTAAAAGGATACTTTTGTCATTTGGTAGATTTTGTTATCCAACAATAATTATTGCTGGAGCTCCCTGCCTCATCTAATATTTTTCTAGCTGGAGAAAAATTCCACTGTTAATTTTGGAAGAATGTCCTGATTATGATTTTCAAGTTAAAAATTGATCTGTCATTGCTCTTTTGTTTGAATACAAACCTCAAAGTAGATACAAAGTAGATACAAAGTAATACACTATTGGGGAATCCAGTATTGCCAAGAAAAGTCTGGAAAAGTAATAAAAGTAATACTGGAAAAGTAATACTGTGATGGCATAACATCAGTTATTAAAACTATCCTACATTCAGTAGGTACTACTAGACTTACCTGGACTGAAAGTATAGATATACCCATTCTTAAATGATTTGAATTACAAAATCAATTAACATGTGGCATCCCATTTAAAAGAGGATATGTCAGGCAGCAAACATCCCATCCACCTTAGAACATCCTGATAACAACAATGTTGTGCTCAGGATGAGAGACCTTATGTCATTTCATTGCCTTTTTTTTAAAGATTTTATTTATTTATTCATGAGAGACACAGAGAAAAGGCAGAGACACAGGCAGAGGGAGAAGCAGGTTCCTCGCAGGGAGCCTGATGTGAGACTCGATCCCAGGACCCTGGGATCATGCCCTGAGCTGAAGGCAGACTCTCAACTGCTCTGCCACCCAAGTATCCCTCATTTTACTGCCGTAACACAAAGTGCTTACTAAGGAAATCAAATGAACAAAACAACAGAATGAGCACCCCATAAAGTTTTAACTGTCCTGATGAGAGCAGAAATTCTTAGTTATAAAAATTCACAATTAAGAGACAACTCTTGGAAATGAAAATTTAACCATAGGGTTTAAAATATATTACCTAATACTGCTAGGTTCAGCCCATAACCATTAACATTTGAGCTGGATATATTTTTTAAAGAGAATACTTAACTTGAATATATATCATAGGTAAGCTTACATATCCCTATTAAAAGTATATCTTGTAACTAAACAGAGATTAGAAATCCGTATAGCATATTTCCTTTGCATAGAGCAGAAAGTTAGTTTTGCAAGTCAGACAAAATTGAGTTCACATTTCAGTTCTGCCCCTACAAGTTGTTTGAGTTTGGATAAATCATAAAACTTCTCTGAGCCTGTTTCCACATTTTATTTATTATTTTAACTTATGTATTTATTTATTTAGAGGCAAAAAGAGCATGAGCGGGGGGCGGGGGGAGGAAAAGAATAAGAGGGAGTCCTCTCCGTGCTCAGAGGAGCTCAGTCTCATGACCCTAATATCATGACCTGGGCTGAAATCAAGAGTTGGACGTTTAACCAACTGAGCCACCCAAGTGCCCCTGTTTCCACATTTTATTTTATTTTAAAGATCTAAAAATAAATAAATAAAATAAAGATCTTATTTATGAGACACACACACACACACACACACACACACACACACACAGACAGAGACACAGGCAGAGGGAGAAGCAGGCTCCATGCAGAGAGCCCAACGTGGGACTTGATCCCAGATCTCCAGGATCACACCATGGGCTGAAGGCTGCACTAAACCACTGAGCCATTGGGGCTGCCCTGTTTCCACATTTTAAAATACTACTTACCTACCTACCCTGTAGGTTCATTCTTTGAAATGTATGTATCTATCTCATGCACAGTAAACCTATATAGTAAGTTGTACTGCTACTTTTTCCTTTTGCTCTTTTGTTTGAATCCAAATTCCACATTATAATTTTTACAGAACATTTTCAGGTCCCAGGAACTATTTGTGTTTCATGATTTGTTTTCAGTAAAATTATTATTTATTAGAAATTAGGCTTTTATATTACTAAATGTCAGGCCTAGCTTTTCTCTGGGACTGGTAGAATGGGTAAATGTGATTTATAGAACCCCTAGCTAATTTGGAACTTATTTTCTTTTTGAAAAAGGACTAGTTCCTACTTTCTTTTTTTCCAGGATGTCTTTATGTGAATTCTGCATCTTGGTTATAAATTTTGACTCCTTGTTGACATTTGAAAAAAAAAAGTTTGTTTTCTTCCCCACAACAATGTTTTTAGAAGTTTATTAGATGGTATAGTTGTCCTTTAAATGCAATTGCTACTAATTTGTTTTTAAGAGATAAGGTATGTAACACTGACATAATAAAAATTTTTAGGTATTATCTGGTTTTTGGATATACTGTCAAAATAAAACGTAAAGTCATTTCTAGGATTTTTGGCTATGTCCACACATATTTAAATTTTTAATTATTTAAAAAAATACTACATATTTTACATCTGTATTTATGATTTCTAGAATTCTCTGTTTAACTCTAAAATGTATGTAGCTCTATGTATGTTTATCAGTTGTATAGCTGAAATAGCATTTTTTTCCTAATAGCACTTATTGTCTAAAATACCCAGGCATCAACACATAGCAAATATACCAGATTTCTTAGCAAACAAAACTTGCCATTAAATAAAAAATATAAAGTGAGTGTGGTCAATAGAATAATGCCCCCCCCAAAGGCATCCATATCTTTCTCCCTCGAATTTATGAAAATGTTATTTTATATGGCAAAGGGGAAATTAAGGAAGCAGGTGGAGTGAAGGGTGTTAATTAGGGGACCTTAAAAGAGGAGTTTGTCCTGGATTATCCATGTGGGCCCAGTGTAATCACAAGGGTCGTGTTATGGGTTGAGTTGAGCACCCTCACCCAATTCAAATGTTGAAATCCTAACTCCCATTATCTCAGAATGTGACTTTATTTGGAAATAGGACCTCTGCAGAGGTAATCAGGTTAAAATAAGTTTGTTAAAGTGAGGCCTACTCGACTGTGCCCTTATAAGAAGAGGACATTTGGACACAGACGGGTATTGAGGGAAGACCGTGTGAAGACTCTGGGAGAAGGCGCCGTCTACTAGCCAGAGAGGGAGGCCTGGAGCAGATCTCGCCCTCACGGCCCTCAGAAGGAAGAGACTCTGCCAGCACCTTACGTGGACATCCAGACTCCAGGACTGTGAGACAATACATTTCTTTCTTTCTTTTTTTTTTTTTTTTTTTAAGATTTATTTATTTATTTCTGAGAGACACAGACTGAGAGAGGCAGAGACATAGGCAGGCTCCTCGCAGGGAGGAGACATTGTGGCAGCCCTAGCAAGCTAAAGCAGGTCCTTTAAATGTGGAAGAGAGAGGCAGGAGAGTCATATAGAGTCCTAGTTGAGCGAGACTTGACCTGCCTCGATGACCTTGAAGATGGCAGTGACCTGAACCAAGAATGTAGGCAGCATCGAGAAGCTAGAAGAGGCAAGGAAAAGCTGCTCCCATACAGCCTCCAGCAAGGAATGAATGTGGCTCTGCTGACTCCTGGACTTTGGGCCAGTGAGACCCATTTTGTTTTGCTTTGTTTTGTTTGTTTTTTAAAAACCTTATTTTTAAGTAATCTCTACACCTCAGGTGGGTCTCAAACTTATAACTCCGAAATCAAGAGTCACATGTTCCACTAACTGAGCCAGCCAGGTGCCCCAAACAATGATTGATTGATTTTAGTAAGCCCTCACCCAGTGTGGGGCTTGAACTCACAACCCCAAGATCAAAAGTTGCGTGGTGAGGGGATCCCTGGGTGGCTCAGCGGTTGGGGATCCCTGGGTGGCTCAGCGGTTTAGTGCCTGTCTTTGGCCCGGGGCGCGATCCCGGAGTGGATCCCGGCATGGAGCCTGCTTCTCCCTCCTCCTGTGTCTCTGCCTCTCTCTCTCTTTCTATGTCTATCATCAATCAATCAATCAATCTTTAAAAAAAAAAAAAAAAGTTGCATGGTGAGACCCATTTTGGACTTTTGAACTCCAGACCTATAAGACAATAAATGTGGATAGGTTTAAGCCATTAAATACCGTTGACCTTGAACAACAAGGGTTTGAGCTGTATGGGTCCATTTATATGTGGATTTTGGGGGGTAAACAGTCTGGTGCTGTAAATGCATTTCTCTGCCTTATGATTTTTCTTCATAGCATTTTCCCTTGTCTAGATTGCTTTATTATAAGAATAACAGCATATAATATATGTAACATACAAAATATGTATTAATCAACTGTTTATGTTATTCAGTAAGGCATCTGGTCTGCAAATAGTAGTTAAGTTTTTTTTGGGGGGGGGATCAAAAGTAATTTGTGGAGTTTTGATTGTGCTGGGGTTGGCGCCCCAGCCCCACCACCTCATTGTTCAAGAGTCAACTATAGTAATTTGTTACAGCAACTATAGAAACCCTATACAGTGAGTTTAATTTCTCTTAGGTATGAAATCTCATTTCCTTAGGATTCTGCTTGGCTTCTTTTTGTTCTGGTTTTATCTCTTATGGGTTCAAAGCTTTGGGGCTCATTTTTCCCTGTCTGCTATTTTAGAGAACATGTAAAACATTTTTAAAGGAACTTGTCATGCTTTTCTTCTCCCTTTCTTAAGAATTGCAAACTCTTTTAGGATATTCCCTTGCTCTACATAACAGGAAATGTTTTAAAAAACGTGTACCTTTTCTAAAAAGGCCGGAGAAGCCCTTTATAGTAAGACATACAATAGATCCATTTTTTTTTTATTCTTCTCTTCTTCTCTGAAATTACTTTATAATCCTGGATGTACTTCTTAAATCACACCACGGATGGCCATAGTATACTAAGAATTAGGAATTGACTTTACCTGTTTGAGTCCTAATATATTCATTTTGTATCCCCACAAGCATCCTCTGTAATTCCACAGTTTTCACAGTAATTTAGCATTATGTAAAGTAACATCTAATAGATAATCTGGAGGTAAAATACAGCTATGGAAGAAGAGATTTTTTTTTACACACTCTGTTTCACTGTTGGAAATGAAATTAGAAAATTATGAAAAATTGTGTGTGTGTGTCTGTGTGTGTGGCAACATTATAAATCTCCAAGTAACATTCAGATTTGTCTAGAATGAGCTGTATAACAAATGCTTTAAAATTATAATTAAGGCATGCCTAAATCAGAGATGCTGGTTACTCACTATAGACTAATATCACATTAAAAATTAAGAAATACAAATCCCATTATTTTTGTCAGTTATACCAGCTGCTGTTCTTTTAAGAAATATCAGATACCTATAATAAAAACCTATTTATTTATGGACATGTCCAGCTCTTCGGTGCTTATCTTAGAGAAATAATGCCACATTCATATTACAAACATTAAATTTTCTGAACAACATAGTGATGTACATTAATAAAGTCTAAGGAAATTTGAAATGGTCGGAAGAAAGCCTTGAGGGGAGGAGAAGCCTTCCTTCTAACTTTAAAACGCATCTTCAGTATTTGCAGTGCTTAACCACTGATACTTAGTACACTAATGATGTTGGTTTAGATTCCTTGCTTCATACCAAATGGCAGAATGTGAGTTTGTTTTTCTCTGGCCCCTGACATTTACACAAGAAATGAATAATATCTAGGATAAGAGAATTCAGGAGGCCAGTTTTAGAACCAAATGAAATTTGAGAATTTAGTATTGCAGATTAGCTGATAAAGATCTCACACCAGCCTATATTTATGAGTGGTCAGCATGAGGATCACGTTAGATAATGTATGTGAAAACCATAAGAGGTTTTAAAATGGGCATTGTTACAAGTAGTTTGTTTTTTAGAATTATAAATGAAATAATAAAACTCCAATATTCAACCAAAAATTTTATATCTAAGGAGTTTTAAATACTTTATAAATATTAACAAAAACCTCAACTCCATTCTGTTTTGTAAGAAGACTGAAGATGTGTAATGTCTAGTGTGTGGCCCCATATTGTATCATGTTGAAATATGACTTTTACTATTTCAGTAGCTCATAAGGTTGTAGAATCTGTGAGTTCCAAGGAAACCTTTACCTCTGAAGAGACTCAATTTCCAGGAATCTGTATACCTACAAGAGTTTTTAGGTTTGGAAAATATAACATCTCAACTATGCAATCACCAGCCTCATCTTTCTGATACATATTTGAGAACCAAAATATCAGTTTAAAAATGAGGTGGGAGGGGAAGTTCTGAGTTGTTAGAAGAGAGTTCACAAAATTCTTCATTACAACTCATATTTTCACTCACTAGTGAAACTCACTTTTTACTCCTGCGATGGTCACTGGAAATCCATTACTATGCCAAGGCACCTGAAAAAAGTATCTTGGTCTGGTGTCCCAGGAGATTAGAAGTAACCAGAACTCTGAAATATGGAATAGGAATATCCACCCCCCTCACCCAGTGTCTGGGACTGATTAATATAGAGGCAAACAGTCCTGCAGTCTGGAGTAAGACCTGAGGGAATATTTTACAGTCCGCTCAATAATGGTTATTCACCATGACGTCTGACTTTTCTTGGAAAGAATCTTTGAAGGCACTGCTCTAGTCATAGTAAGGGCACTGCTGACTCATTCCACAAAGATTAGTGATCATCTACTCTGTGCAAAAGGTGAATGAAACACACTCCCTCTTCCTGGGGATTGTGCCTTCGGTCTTCTGGGATGGCAGATGGATGTGAAAAGAAGTTATCTGTAGGTGGTATGTTAATTGCCCTGAAAGTGAAGACAAAATGCTATGGAGGTACATGCATTCCTTAGGTAAGAAAATGGGATTTCTATTCAAATTAAAATAAGAAAAATAGTGTAGATGCTTAGAGATTAAAGATGTATGGTGTAACTCTAGCTTAGTGATTAAGAATGACTTATTTCCCACATATTTCATATTTCATGTTTTTGGCCTTGTTTTGTTTTTGCCTAATAGTTCACTAAGTTTAAGGAATTATAATTTACTTAAACTAATGATAGAGATGGCCATGGGAATTGTAGTAGAGGTGCACTTGTTCTAAATCATCCCCAATGCTACGTCACTTTGGCCCTAACTGTGTGGTCTCAACAGCACTGTGCTGTATGAAGATGAGCTTTACTAGTAGTACTTTCTTTTCGCTGTCTCTGTCTCTCTCTCATTCTTTACCCTTTTTTTTTTTTTTTTTTCAAACAATATAAAGAATCAGCCAGGGGAGGACTATCTATCTCATTTCATTTAGGTCATGAAGTTAGACACCATTGAAGGCCAATTTTTTTCCTCTGTAAGCTACTACCAGCTTTGATGTAATAAAAAGCTGTTACTACCATCCAGTGGGATGAATTCCCTGACTCTTGTTTTAAGTAAGATAAAATAAAATTTTATAGACCTCCTTCATAAATCCACAATAAGTCATTATTCTCTCTGTGACATGTAGCACAAGTCCAGAAAATAAGCATCACGTTAAGACACATGGATATTAAAGATTTACACTCTTTCAGCCAAAAGAATAAAAATAGTTCAAGTGTATTGAAGCATGGATTTTTACATAATTAAAATAATACTAAATGTGGGGTGCCTGGGTGGCTCATCCAGTTAAGCATCTGACTCTTGGTTTTGGCTCAGATCAGGATCTCATGGGTGGTGGTGAGATTGCGCTCCAGCGCTCAGCATAGAGTCTACTGAGATTTTTTTTCCTCTCCCCCTTGGCTACTCCCCCCCCCCACTTTTGTGCTCTCTCTCTCTATCTCTCAAATAAATAGATAATCTTAAAAAATAATATAATACTAAATGCATTAAAGGAATGCTGTAGTTTTAGTTTCCTGATGTCTCTTACTCTTCTTGGTCTCAGTTCTTTTTTATAATTTTAATTTTACTTTTTAAAAATGATTTTATTTATTTCAAAGAGAGGGAAAGCACAAGTATGAGCAGAGGGAGGAGCTGAGGGAGAAGCTGACTCCCTGTTGAGCAGGGAGCCTGATGCAGAGGCTGGATCCCAAGACTCTTGAGATCATGACCTCAGCTGAAGGCAGATGCTTTAACTGCATCACCAAGGTGCCTTTTTTTTTTTTTTTTTTTTAGGATTTTATTTATTTATTTCAGAGAGAGCATGCATGAGCTGGGGGGTCAGCAGAGGCAGAGGGAGAAACAGACTCTGCTGAGCAGGGAGCCTGACACGGGGCTCCATCCCAGGACCTTGACATCATGACCTCAGCTAAAGGCAGATGCCCAACCAGCTGAGCCACCCAGGTGTCCCCTGGTCTTAGTGCTTATCCTCGAGGAAGACTTCTGCCTCTCCATGAATTAGCTACAAAGGAAAAGATGATATTAGCGCATGCTTGTTACATTATTGTTTGATAGACCCGTAGAGTTCCTTGGTAGGAGAACTTGGAGGACTGTAAAACTTTTTACTGCCCGGTAGAGATTCCCACCCAGGGCTTCTGTGATCAGCTTCCTCAATGTTCCCTGCATCCCTGCTCCATCTTATAGCTACTCTTGCTTTCAACCCAAGTGGCTCTGGGATATTTTAAGTGTGCTCTTTTTTTTTTTTTTAATCACCCAAGCTAGATTGTAAACTCCCCAAAGACAGGACCAAATATCTTCTTTCTGTTTTCTCCACAATTCAAGCACAGATCCAAGCATGTTAGGGGAGCAGGATAAACATTTGTTAATTAATCATAAAAGATGCATCTGTTCTCTTTCATTTCTGTCCCTTGGATCATGAAGATGCAAGAATAAGACATAACACTTCTTGGGGGCATTTAAATCTTCAAAGTCTTTTGTTTCAAAGGCTTTACCTTCTGTGAAGGTTAGTGAACTATGATTTTGCTCTAAATGCACTTCTGTCATTGGCTAAAAGCAATGGCATTTTTGAGAAACTCTGAATAAATATTATATATATATATGTGTATATATATATACACATATAAAATAAAAATATGTATATTTGAGCAAAGACTATTCTATATCCCTTGATTACTTAAAATTCCTGCCTCCCTTGCTCTCAAGGCTCCTTTCGTCCTTTTTTTTTTTTTTTTTTTTACCTGTGTAATACTTACTGCTAGCATGATGACTTTACTTATTTTGAATGTTTGTCACCTGTCTGTCCCCACTAGAATGTAAGCTATAAAAGGGCCTGGATTTTTGTTCGTTTGTATCTTTTGCACTTGGCTAGGCCTTCGTGCACAGTAGGCGCTGAATACATCAGGATTGAATAAATCAATGACAGAGGCTGTGCTTCCGAGTGGAAAGGACATTGAGCCAGGAGATGTACCATCTCTTTCCCCTGGCTCTGTCAATAAGTAGCACTTCTGTTTTTAGGTTGCTTTTTTCCCATCTGTATAATATGAGGGGAGGCATGTTAAGTCATGTGTCCTTAATGTCTCTGCCATCATTAAAATCCTCCATAAACAGAAAAGCATTTTTAAACAGTATATTGAACCACACCCTAGCAAAATTATAAAACGTTACTTCCTAATGTTGGTAGATTTTCTTAAATTTTCTAAAATATCCTTCTTTAAGTGATGGTTTTGAGTTACAGTAGGAGAAAAAAAAGTTTCTTAAAATAAGGGGCCACAGGTCACAGTCCTAGGTCTACCTCAGACTTGCTGTGTGACCTTTGGTGATTCACTTAACCTCTCTCGAGACAAATTTCTTCTACTGTGAAATGGAAATTAATAATTAGCAAGGTTGCTATCGAGTGAATGCTACCAAGGGAATGTTTGAAAAACATAGCTCTGTGTAACTGTAAATTAATATTATAATTATTATTATTATAGGTCTGAGGATAATCTTAGATGAGTGCATCTCAGACCATCTGTTCTGATAGGCTGACTGGTTTTATCTTTTAATCTGTTATATTCTGAGGGCATCTATAAAGCACAATAAAAGTGACTTGATAGAACAATGAAATGAAAAAAAAAACAATATACAAGCCCAAATTTAAAATTTATTTTTAGATTTAATAGAAAAAAATATTTCTTTGTCCAATTGCTATAAAAGCTTGTGAACACTTACTCCCAATTTCTGTACTTTGCTGGTTATGGAGCAGCACCAGCTGACACCTCGCTGGCCTCTAATGATTCTTCTGGTTTGATTACTGTCATCAACGAGAGACTGATCAGAGAGGTGTGTTTTTTAAAAAATTATTATTTTCTGTTCATAACTCAACGATTGTTAGATTTTCTTTTATATGTAATGTCTCAAGAGGTTAACTGACCTATAGAGATGATAAAATTCATAAGCAAAAATTATAGAAATTGAACTAATAAAAAAAAGCATGGGTAGGAACAACAACAAAAAAGCACTGTGCAATCTTCTAGGGAGAGAATTTTCCCTCTCGTTTTAAAATTTCATTCAAGTGTACGGCACTGACAATGCTGGAACCTGTTCAATCTGGTGTGGGGGTGTCCTTGAGTGCATGCATTTACCTCCTTTTCCTTAGCATCTTCTCCAAGCTTCTGTTACTACCTTGCAGCATGCTGCTAGCAGAGGGGAAAGGTAACCATGAAGCAACGGGAAAAAAATAAATGAGTGGAACTTGCTTTTGCAAACTAATTGAAATACTTGTAGTCACCACACAGGACTTGTTAGAGACTTTCTGAGAAAGAAAGAGTCTGTCTGAATGATAAATTAATTGTCCACCTTACTGATACAGTGCCAAGGACACAGACTGAGATTTATCATGCACGCTGGAAAATTCTGAGGCATAAATTATGGTGGCTTCTACATTGCTAACATGAGTGTGGCAAATACGGTGTGATTTCCACAAATTGCAACTGACGCATAAGAGAAAGTTTTGAGCATAGAAAACACATTTGTGGCTTTGATGGCAACTTAAGGACATGATCTTCCACCATTTCTCTCTCTGCACCCAGCCCCTGGTGCAAGCAGAATTGGAAAGGTGTTGGATCCTTTTGCCTGGCTATACTTTGGCACTCAGCTCCTTCTCCCTGAATGTTCCCCCTTAGTTACCAGGTAAATCCTATTCCTTCTTCAAGTGTCATCTCCGCTCTGAGGCCTGACTCAATACTATTGGGCAGAGGATGTAGGGCCCCAGTCTCCACAGGGCTTGGCACAGCCTAGCTGCTCAGTAAACCTGAGTGCTCCACTGTCCACAGCCCTTGCCCAGCTCTCCTCCACTGTACACTTACCACTGGCGATGGTGGCTGCTGGTGCTCCGGTCAAGACACCGAGTACTTCCAGGGAATGGAGTCTTTATTTCATTTTGTATTCCCTCCATAAATGTTAGTGAATAAGGGCTTTCATTCGTTCATTCATACCTCCATGCTGGTTTTTGTTTGTTTCTTCTGTTCAATAATCTAATGTCTATCTTCATCAGTTTTGGAGAACAGGCTTCATTGTCAGGACCTGAGCTATGTCCCCCCTTTTACCCATTAAACAATTTGGGGTGTCTTTTCTCAAAGTATTGCCTCTGGGTTATCTACATCAAGATCACCTGGTGAACTTGTTAAGTGCAGGTTTCCAGATTGCACCCCCCCACCTATAAAATATGGAGTCCTTGTTTAGCACTGTTTTTACTTCCAGTTAGTTCCATGTTCCTACCCTTATTCAGTGAAAGTAGAATGAAGAGCAGGGTGCCTGGGTGGCACAGTCAGTTGAGCGCAGGACTCTTGGTTTCAGCTCAGGTTGTGATCTCAAGGTCATGAGATCAAGCCCCGCCTTCGGCTCTGCGCTCAGTGTGGAGTCTGCTTGGGTTTCTCTCCCTCTCCCTCTGCCCTTACCTAAAATAAGTAAATCAATTTGAAAAAAAGCAAAAGTAGAGTGAAGAGAAAAAGTGATCGCATTTTCAACAAGCCTTCCAGTGACTCTGGCACACCCTAAAATTTGAACACTCTTTCTGTGTGGATGTTACTAACAATTATTCTGTAATCTCTTGAAAGAGTTTACCTTGCTCCAGGGATAGCTGCCTTGTCTGTTGTCACTCTGCACAGGGACGGAGCCAGGGCCTGATGTTAGACCCAGGCTATCGACAGGGCAGCCCAGCCCTTACTGTAGAGTCAGGGTTTCTGGAGGAATGGTTGTGATGACAGATGATGCATGATCATCAGGGACCAAGACCCAAGGCCAGAAAGATCAATTTTGGTTTATTTGAAGGGCCCAGGTTTCGTTTTCATACACATTTAATTCTCCTGCTCAGTGTATCCAAATGCTCTTGTCTCTTTAGAAAAAAAAAAAAACAAAAAAAAACAAAAAAAACAAACAAACCCTGGATGGGACAGTTTGATGGTTTTCTTTTTTAATGTATCATGCCTTGGGCTTCTCAAGAACATAGTTTTAGCACTATTTTTACTTTTACTTTACTCAGATAATCCATGCTCCCCACCCTTATTCAGTGAAGCTACAGTGAAAAGAAAAATGAGTTCTTAGAAGATTGGTCATGAAAAGGTTCTCATTTATGCCCATGAGGGAAAGGGAAAAAGATTTCTAAGCTTGGCGCATTTTTTTTCTTTTTTCTTTCCTTCTTTTTCTTTTCTTTTTTTTTTCCTGCTCTCCTAGCTTTTTGTCCCTGCAGCAGGACAAATGAATATAAAGGAAAAATCTACGTCAAAAAAATCTTTAGAAGCTCTGAGCATAATAAATGTTAAATCTTCAGGATAAGGAAAATTGTGTCCCTCTGTAATGCTCTGCAAAATGTATTCTAGGGGATGCAAAAAGAGATGGAACAGGAAAGTCACATTAAAGTCATTTACCAAGTTTGAAGCAGGAACAAAAATCAGTCAAAAATACTCATAGTCAAAGATTTAGAGATTTGTCTGATAGAATGTGAAATGGAATGTTTTGATTGTTTACTTCATAAGGCATCTAGAGATGTTTGTGAGAATTGTTTAATATATGCTGTTGGACTTTAAGAAAGAAAAAGGTGCAGGATCAGCTTTGAATAATGGTCCCTAGAACACATAAAGTCACTTAGAAAATGTGAATAAGTTGTTCATGGCCCAGATATTTAGAATAATTAAAAGCAGAGGCTTCTAAATGATAGGGGAATCCAATGCATATACCAAACAATTGGAAATCATTTCCTCAAACACATTTGATGACCAAGAAAATCATGCTTACAAAAGCCAGCTAAGTGATATGGAAATTTAAGAAAACATGAAATGTAATTTAAAAATTCAAATAGAATCAAACACCATTATGCTGTTACTCATTTCAGAGTCAAAGATAAGTGGCTAATGCAGTGAAGGAAAGGGTCGAAAATTTGAAACAGGTCAAGAAATCCACTGATCCATTCATTAAGTCAGAAGCAGGCTCTTAACTCAGCACCTGTCCGGTGCCAGGCGCCATTGAAGACACTAAAATGTAGCAGAGAGAAAAGAGGGAAAAACCTCATTGTTAAGAGGTTATATTGTCATGGGGGCAGACGATAAGCACATAAACAAACACTACAAAATCTTTCAAATATCAAGACATGCTATGAAGAAAATAAACCACCCCAAGAAACATGAAACAAAATGAGATGAGGAGGAACTGGAGATGGGGTGGAGTGTGTTTGCTAGAGACTCAGATAGAGCACCCTGCAGGAGTTGACATTCATGCAGAGGCTTGAATGATGTGAAGGCATGACCCATGCAGTCATTTGGAGAAAAGAAGTTTGGCAAAAGGAAGCACAAGCGCTAAGATCAAGAGAGAGGAAGGAGGAAGTTTTTGAGGGACAGAGAGGCTAGGATGGCTGGAGCATGGAGAATGGAGGGAAGAGATTAGGAAGTGTAGTAAAAAAAAAAAAAAAAAAAAAACCACACAGCGTTGTGATTTCCTTATGTTGCAGTGGCCTTGTGATATTGTCTTGAGCAAGGAGATGATGACTACTGGGTAGGGATCCTAAAAAAAATGATTGTTTTTCTGACTGAAAGGCACAAACTCAGCTGGCATGCAGTACTTTCATCCTTTGTTCCTCTTCCTTCCTCCCTGGAATATAGACACAATGCCTGGAGGTAGAGCAGCCGTTTTGCAACCATATGGGACAAATGGCATATATTAAAGATGGCAGAGCAGGAAGACAGAGAGAAATTTGGTTCCTTACTGATTTTGTTGAGCAGCTATACCAGCCCTGCACTGCCAATCTCTAGACTTTCTGTTAACATGAGAAAAAGATAAACCTCTTAAACTTGGATCAGGGTAAAGTGCTTACATCTCTTGCTCATTTAAGTGCTAGTGTTTAAGCGATTATAACTGGGTTCCTAAGTCATGAAGCTAAAAGTGTAAGTGGTCAGGGGCTACATCATGTGGGGTTTATTGCCCCAGTAAAGAGCTTTACACTTTATTCTAATTGCAACAGAAAATCTTTAGAGGGTTTTAAGCAGAAGAATGATACCATCTAGTTTGTTCTTAGAGAGTATTTTGTCTGCTGGGTATAAATCAGACAGCAGAGAGGCAAGATGGAAGCAGAGGGAACAGTGAGAAGGCTGCTGCAAGAGATTATGTTGTTCTTTCCATTGGTTTTACAAGTATTCTGGTGTAGTTACGCCTTCAAAAATTAGATGTTGTAATAGTATTATTAGCTAGGCTGTTTGACAAGTTCCTAGTGTCTGGGAATATAGGATTAGGGGCTACTCTTTGTAGCGCACACTTCAAGGACTGACTTGTCAGCAGTGCAGGGATACTTGGGTGTCTCCTTTTAGCTTCCAGATGTTGAAATGACGACAGTTAATTAGTGGTTATGTACTCTGTCTCCCTGCCTGATCGAGCTTATCCTCACCATTGTAAATCTCCCTCCACCTTATTTCTCTCTCTCTCTCTCTCTTTTTGTTTCCCTTGCTAAGGATCATTAAAACATTAGCTAGAGCTGTCCACCAAACTAATTGAAGGCCACCAGCCTTAAGGATTGTCCTTAATGAAAAACAAGGGACTTACAAAATTGATCAAATTGGGTTTCTTAACTGCCTGTGAATTGCTATTAGCTTGGGAATTAAAATAAGAACCCAAATAAAAGGATAACATACACTCAACCCACAAACTAATGATTAGAAAGTTCTTTTTCCCTATCTAGGCTGCAGAGGAAAATAAATATTTTCCTAAGAGATAACATAATCTTCATTTTGGTATTCTAGCTGGATAGAAGTAAGATTTTGTTGAAATAATATTTTACTTATTTACGCCGAATTACAAATATTTGATTTCAAGTTTAAGGAAATGTAATCTATATGAGAAAAACATTGAAAAATAAGTAAAAGACATGGGTGGAATAATTCTCTAGAGTGCCCTAAAAATGTCTTCAAAGTAGGAAAGATGGATTGTAGATACTCACTATATGTTGTGGAGATCCAAGAAATAAATGACAATTCTAAAACGTGTTCCTTTTAATTATAAATGAAAGCTATGTTTTCAATGGGTACGAGGAGCCCTAAGTATTGCCTTTGACATCTACATGTAGCATTGCAGGATTTTTAAGCTGGAGAACTTGGGTTCAAGGCTGTCCTTGGGGACCTTGAGAGGTGGGGGTCACTCATCCTGCCTGCCCCGGGCATCCCAGTATTATTCTTTTCTCTCCTTCAGTCTTACTCAGTGACCTTTATGTGACTTTTAGCTACTTTAATTTATGAGATGTTCTGTCCAATTTTGGGTCCAAATATATTCATAGTCCTGTACATAAAATCCGCTAAAACAGACTTACACATAAATCTTTATTTTATCTTCCTTTCTGGGAGGTTGGCAGTGTGACTTCCATTTTTTCATGTTTTAAGCATCCACACTTGTCTTTGTCTTTGCTGTTTTACAAAATCTGGGCGTCAGATTCTGTTAGGATTTTACCAGGACTTTGTTGGCCCAATTGCCATAGATGAATGACAAGTACTAGTGAGTGACCACCATGAGCTATAGGCTTTCTCTAAATTGACACTTTCAGAAAAAATTGTAATATACGATTTTGCCATTCTTTCTTTTTGTTTGAAAATCTAGCTTCAAGTCACTGTTGACCTATCATGTACAAAGCAGGTTTTTGTGGACCTCTAGAGTCCTTATAGAGCAACAAGGAAGATACTATATCCACCTTTTATAAGTGTATTTATTCCATTCACATTTTTCTGATGTATACCTACATTTTTTTTCCATTTACATTATGTTTTCTTCTTTTTCTGAAAAAAAAAAAAAGTCATTTTGGTGCATTATTGGAAGGTTGAGAAGAGTAAGATGATTTGAGCTTAAGGTCTTTTATTTCTCATGATAGCTTCATGAATTAAATGGAGTATTATGGCCTGAAAATAGATAAAATTTAGCCAGCATATTAACAGATTTTTAAATATTAGTTCAGTCTCAATCTGAGGACTCTCTAGTGATGGTCTAAATGTGATCTTTCATGGGCAAAGTTCCATCCTCCCTGGTGTGTCTTAGAGAGTCCCAGTATAGCACTCCATTTCACTCTGAAAAGTGTCCTGGTTTGGATGACAAATCATATAGTCCCCCTATTTACAGGCAGCATTTTTATCAACAACTAATGTGAAGTCAGAAGTACTTAAAATGTTTAGGTGACTCCAACCTAGGGTAGGATAGCCTAAAGCATACCAGAATTAAAAACCAAAGATATTGATAAGCTAGACAGATAAAATAGAAGAGATAAAATGTTAATGGGATGTGGTGGAGAGGAAATTATCTTTAGATCCCCAGAAGTAATTGTCTAAGTACAATATGAAGGGAGATGAGCTTAAAAGCTGTTTCATTCAAGAAAGACCTGGGGATTTTAATTAGCCAGAGGCTTGCATGCTGTTTGGCAAGAGTGTGATGTGGCTAATCACACAGCAAGGAAGGTAGTGCTTCTATTGTTGGAATAGTGTCTGGATCCACACTCTGCAATAGAACTGTCTGTTGTGATGGAAATGTTCCATATCTGTGCCATCCAGTATGGCAGTTCCTTGCCACATGTGGCTACAGAGAGCATTGGAGATGTAGCTAGTAAGACTGAGCAATGGAACGTTTAATTTTGTTTAACTTTCATTAATGTGAGTTTAAAATTAAATAGCCACATGTGGCTCGTGACTACAGTACTGGACAGCACAGGTTGAGATCAAGAGAGATCTCAGTGGGGTCTGGGGTTGGCAAACTGAGGAATGGCAGTTGAAGGGTATTTGATAGGTTGTGTGCATGCAAGGGACCATTTAATTCAATGGAACAGAATTTTAATGAACGTTAAACCAAGTGCAAAGCACTGTGGTAGACACTATAGGGTATTCAAAGGCAAGTGAGGCTGTCTGTGCAATTATAGATCTTATAATGTCCTATTGAAACCAACAGGAACACAAGTAAATGAATCATTAGTGCTGGTATTGCAATATAAAGTCCCTTTTATGGGAATCTAGGGTATGGAGAAGTGAATACCAACCTATGGGTTTGAGAAGGTTTTGTGGAAAAGCTGGGCTTTGAAGGATAAGTCACGCTTGGAGCAATAGATATCAGCATTTAGAGGAGAAAAGGCCCAGTGTCAGGAAAGGATAGGAGCAGAGAGATGGATGTGTACTAGGTGTGTATTGGATTGCACCAGGGGAAGGTGGGGGGAGGGAGTTTGTGGTAAAGAAGTCAGTGCTGCTCTAAAAACCTTCAGGCTTTGTTCTCTGGACAATTAAATATTTCTAGGTTGGAAGTTGATGAATCAGGCCCTTCTTTTGTAGGGGCACAGATGATGGAGGTGCCTGGAAGTGAGGGAGAGCTGTTACTAAGGTCATCATGAAGTAGAAACCATGAACAACAGATGTGCTGACCAGATTAGAAGCTAATTGGGAGACCACACTGGCTTTATTATCCATTTGAAGAGTTATTCTAACAAAAGGGATGAGGATTATTCCATGTAACACTAGAGGACTGATGGTTGCAAATACACAAAGGCAGATTTTGAGATCAATCAAGTTTCTTATCATGAAAGCTT
Organism: Canis lupus baileyi; assembly: GCF_048164855.1. Classification (NCBI taxonomy): domain Eukaryota; kingdom Metazoa; phylum Chordata; class Mammalia; order Carnivora; family Canidae; genus Canis; species Canis lupus. Next base: position 16,100,740 of record NC_132838.1, read on the forward strand.
CTATGAATAGAACCAGATACCTTGTAAAATGGTTACTAAGCCTCAGCCACCTGAAGATTTTGTGGTGGGATTATAGGGAAGCATCCCAACTGGTTTCCAGATTTTGAAATTTCAAGGACTGGTCAAAATACAGCAATAGAGGGGTTGCAGTTGATAACTCTTAATTTTGCTAAGTGAGAATATTAACTTTCCCCAAACATTATCATCTCATATTCATACGGTTTAAGGGAAGAAAGATCATCACTCCCTGCTCCTCAATGAGGAAGAGTATCATTTAAAAATAAAGAATGGCCCATTCCCAAGGAAAGACAGTGGCCACCCTGATTTGGCCCCCCACTCGTCTCTGCCTATCATGTATGCTTTGCATCTCTGAAAACTTTGGCCTCCCTATAGCCTGGCCGGTGCTAATAAGCAGTGATATTTAAGTTGAAATAATAATTAGCATTTGTTTAACTCCGATAGGCAGCTAATGTGGTCCAGCAGCCAATGTAGTTATTATTTCTTAAATTTAAGTTGGGAAAAAAATCATCACTGTTGAAACAGTATTATGAATAGCCCTCAGGAATTTGACGCAACAGTTACAGAAATGGGATGGTGGTCCAGGTACAGAATGATATAATAATTAGTACAACAAATGTCATTTATAAAGCCTCCAGAAATGGAAGAAAGAGAGACATACCAGCCACAAACAGTTATCATAGAGGGCAAAACTTTCCATTTCTTTATTATCATAAATCATGAAGCCTCATTGATGCATATTTTATCACAGCACTCTTGCCATATGTGATCTGAAGTTTCCGAGCATATCCCTGGGGACCACAGTTACTGATATAGATAATCAAGAATTCCTTTTATGCTCTTCTCAACACTGCCACAGCTTAGATTGAAATTAGCATCTTTTACAATGAAATACCAGTCGCTGTCACAAACAGACATGACAGCTGGAGAGAGAGGCCTGTTTATCCAGTGATTCTTCACTTCTTCAGTTCATTATGGTTTATTAAGATGTGTACTGTAAGCTCCTGAATGGAGAGACATTGAGTTTTTGCACAGTGATTATCATTTGAATAGAGGCATCAAGACACTGTTCTCAGATGGGGGTGGGGGGGTGATAAAGGTCAAAGATCAAAAAATCACCATAATAAGCATCTGCTTGAAAACTAAACTAATCATTTATTCTCTCCAAACATGTCTTTCTAAGATGGTATTTTCTCACCCTCACTGTTTGAAATGTTACTTTCTGATGGAGAACCATTTGAGAGGAACTTGGTAACCCATACTCCACTTCTGGTGCCTAACTATGCATCTGGTACCCAACTATGTCACAGGAATTGTGCTAGATGCTTCTGTGTGTTATGTCATGGCATGTAGTCATGACGTCAACCTCATGACATGGGTAGTAGGAGTAGATTTTTAAAGAAAGAGATGTTAAGGTACTTAGCCCAAAGTCACACAGGTTATACATAGATTTAAGAATTCCAAACCTGCTGCTTTTTAAACTATCCCATACCACCAAAAAAAAAAAAAAAATGTTTTTTAAAAAAAATTTGATTTTGCAGTTATTTTTATTGGCTAGAGGTAGTAAAGAGGCATGTGGTCCCATCTTCTGATAGTATTTGCAGTTACCATTTATTGTGTGTTTTCTGTGTTAGGGAAGGTGCACGGTGCTTTATATAGATAATCAAATATAATTCCTTTGAGGTTGGCACTATTACTTCCACTTCTCAAGTGAGTGAACTTGCTCGGAGAGATGAAGTAATGTTATGTAATGTTCAGGAATGTAAGTAACAAGCTCAGAAAGAGTCAGGAACAGTGATCTAAAGCCAACCGGACTCCAAGGTCTGTTGGTTAAACCCCCATCCCATGCTCCAGGAGCTAATTGTCAGATGGCGAGAGTGATACCCACATCCACACCCACAGAAAGTGGGGTAGGTTATGATGTGGAACCAGCAGCAGCTGTACTCAGGTTGTCTGGTTCCAGAGATAATGCACTTAACCATGATATAGTACTGCCATGTTGTGTCTTCCGAGACGTGTTAAGGAGTTTGCAATTCATGTTGTTACAGATAAAGTGGAATCACTGACAATTATTTGTCAGTTCTCCCACTCCCCATTCCCCCAAGTCCCCATCCGCAGTGCCCTCAAATTTGATGAGTTCATCTAAGCATCAAGATCCTTCCCAGTAGTAAAAGAAAAGGGTGGGAGCTGTGTTCCCATGCGGAAGAATCCCATTCCTTCTTCCTGGGCACATAGGAAGAGTACATTTCCCAGTCCCCCTGCTGTTAGCTTGGGGACCAGTGGCAGGGTTCTGGTCGGTGAAAGGCAGTTGGAAGCAATCTACACCATTTTCATGACTAACTATAAAACATCCTGAGAGACCCACCACACCTTCTGCCTCTCCTCCTCTGCTGACTTCAGGCAAAGATTTCTGTTCCTTAGGTGATGGAATCGATAAATTTCTGAGTCATTTCTTGGAGGAAAAGCACTCAGAAGGACTGCGTGATAGGAAGTTGAACTGTGATGTGAGCAAGGCACAGACTACCAGCATGTTAAAGCACTGACATTTGGTGCTTTTATTCTACTTGCTAGCAGGTATTACTCAAAGTATTGCTGATAGTAAATGCTTCACCCTTTCTCTTTCCAACACACGAGTTCAGTCATCTACTTATGGTTCCTTTTGACTGCGGAAGGACTCTTGCTTGGATTCACCCTCTATTTGCATAACTGCCTTGACACATCAACTGGAGACCCTGGGAATCTAGTCCTAGAACCAAGGAGATCATGGAAGAGAATTCAGTCTTTTCAGAAAGTTAAGGGTCCTGCTGGAAGAAACTGAAGGTTTGGAGACCAGCGATAATTTCATGCTAGAAACATAAAGAAAAATGACAAGGGCTAGAACACAAAGCCAGTAGAATAGAGAGAAAGCCCTGGATTCTTTCGGTATTTCTTAAGACTGGGCAGCAGTGGACATTACCAAACACCATGAAATGCAGTGGCCACCTAAGGCACGGTGGCAGGTGGCAGGTGAGGTGGAGCACTGTATCGTGCTGGGATGACCAATGGCATGGGCCCTAGAATCCAGTTTCAGTTTGGGTAACTACTTTGTGGCCAAGTAGATCCCCAGTGGATTCAAACAGTATTCAGGGATTCCTTAGTGCCTGAGTCAATCTAAATGTGACAAATACATGAATAGGTTTCATGGTTGAAGCATCACTGTTATGGCTCAAATGTGTGTATCTGCCTTGAATTCATACATGGAAGCCCTAACCCTCCCAGTGTGGCTATATTTAGAATAAAGAATCATTAAGGTTAAATGAGGTCACAGGATGGAGCCCTGATCCAACAGGATCAATGTTCTTATGAGAAGAGACAGCAGATCTCTCTCTGTCCCCCATCTACACGTGCACAAAGAGGAGGTCATGTGAGCACACCGTAAGAAGGTGGCCGTCTCGGTCCCAGGGGAGAGTCCCCCAAACACCAACTCTCCCGGCAGCTTGATCTTGTACTTCCAGCTTCCAGAACTGTGAGAAAGTAAATTTCGGTTGTTTCAGCCACCCTGTCTGTGCTGTTTTGTCCTGGAACCCCTATAGACTTGATACGCCACCTTTGGTTCTGATCCTCTAGTTATTCATTTCAAATTTCAGCTGTTGTTAGTTTAGGGAGATAGGTGCCAAATTACGTCGTGGCAAGCTACAATGTGAGATTGATCAAAACATCCAATTTTAATATTGTTTACTCTCCGCTTCCTTTTCTTTTATCATATGCACGTGGCAATTTAGGAGTCTATGGAGTACTTTGGCCTAATTTGGGATGTTGCTGCATTTGGTTTTTCAGCTTGGTTTGGAGAGATATGGCTTGAATGAACATGCTCTCATTCTCAGTGCAGAGCCTCTAGATGCTGAATCTATAGATATCCATGGAAAAATAATTGCCATTGTTCTGTGTAGGAGTGAGTTTCTAAGACGTGTGTGCTAACAATAGTGAAAAGGGCATACTTCTTTACACGGTGAAAACAGAATGGAGTCATTATGGAATCTGTAGGAAACATTCATTAAGAACTTAAATTCCTTCTAAATTAGCCTATTTCCTGGATAGCTCATATTCATGCATCTCAACCTGGGAAGACATATTCAGGGAATGACAGTGTTTTAGGTTCAACTCGCAAATGAGTATTTTCAAACTGCTAATAGTTAATGAACTGCTCTAACCTTCCCTGGGAAAGTGCCCATCTCCGGGACCTCATTCTACCCATTTGTTTTGGATTTAGGCTGGATTTGCTAGGAGGCAGATGGTGAAAGCCAAACAGAAGATTCTTCAGCAGGTAGGGCACAGAGAACAGATTTGCCAAAATACTACCTGGGACCTGGAATTCATAAAAAGCAGTCATGTTTAGTTGTTCTGGTAATTCCTGTGTTTCTCACAGCCACTCCTAAAGAGTACATTTCAACTCCTGCCATCTCCAACTTGTAAAGCACAGCCCACATGTGCTTTAAAAATAAATTACTTTCCCCAACACATCACAAAGCCACACCTAGATCCCAAGAAGCAAACAAAATGTAATTATTCATATTTTTAAAAAGCTGAAAAGTTTCCCCCTTTTCCTCACAATTACGCTTTACATCTCCCTCCCAACACCTTTCCTCACTTCCCTTATTCCTTTCTTGGCTCTGGTTATGCTCTTGTGCCCCTCTCCTTCAACCTTTGCAGTTCTTCCTTTCCTGGAATCGCAGTGACAATATGGTGTTCTCATCGTTCTGTGGCTGCATAGGTCAGACAACCACCTGGCAGGAGAACGAACTTAGTCCTAGCATGGAGCTGACACAGAGGAATGCTTCAGGGGTAAAGCCCCAGGCCATTGGCATCAATGAGCTCTCTCCTACTTCCCATGAGAGTGGGGAACTCTGTGTCATAGGAAAGGAGCACATCCCCTCTCTGCTTTCAAGAAGTTATGACTCACTTAAGAAAATACATTCATGAGCCAACCACCATCACTGGTAGAAACACCATCAAACATGGTGCACAAACATCAGGTAGTATAAGAAGAACAACAGAAGCTTGGAGGTGGGCAGAGAAATCTATAGCTAATTGTTTGAGGTCTCATCCAGGAAGAGATGGTTTGAGTCATCTTTTGGGGAAAAGGATCAGAGATAGTTCCAAAGAAATGTGGTTTCCTTAAGAAGTGGGAGTGATATGAGCAAGACTGTGGTAGAAACAGCTCCTAAGAGTGGAAGAGTAAGGAAAGTGACTTAATTGGCAGGGAAAGTCCATACTTCCATTTAAAAACATGTGTTGAGATCTAAAATGACCCAAGTAGACCAAAATAGTATGAAATCAATTGCAGCTAGGAGAAGGGTGGTTGGCAGATGGTGCTAAAAACATGAAATAGCACATGTGAAACTAATTTGCAAAGACAAGGCTCTATTCATTCACCCAGCAGGTAATCTTTATTGCTCTAGTCATTGACCAATGAAACTATATTGGGTTCTTTAAATGAATGGAACACTGGAGGTAGGACAATTGATAATAATTGGTCCAACATACAGTTTGAATTTTTTTTTTTTATATTTTATTTATTTATGATAGATACAGAGAGAGAGAGGCAGAGACACAGGCAGAGGGAGAAGCAGGCTCCATGCACCGGGAGCCCGATGTGGGATTCGATCCCGGGTCTCCAGGATCACGCCCTGGGGCAAAGGCAGGCGCCAAACCGCTGCGCCACCCAGGGATCCCCATACAGTTTGAATTTTAAGAAAACAAAGGAACATGTCCATCTGAACAGGAAGAAGAGTGTTGTCTATGAATTTCTCAAAGTCTCTAAAGAGCTACATAGGGAGTTCCTCCTCCTAAATTATATTGAGAAAACTAGATGATCCTGGAGGGAGGCCATATGAGAAGAGGGTTGAGAACAGATAAGACACAGTGTGTCTGCTCCAAGGAAAATCATTATTTCAAGTGTATTGACAGCATCTCATCTCCTTAATTATAGCTTTGTTGACAGCTATTCACTTTGCATGCATAGAATCCTTTTGAAACAATTCATATTTCAATTTGCTTCGAAACCAGGGAATTGTTAAGAGAGACAGTGTTTTGTCTTTGCATATCTGATAGTGGTAAACAGTCTGGGATGTTAGATCTGGAGTTGTGTTACTGGGGCAGAAACTTCCTAGATTAACCTTCTCAGTATCCCCTCTCTTTCCTTGCCCTCTGACTCATACATTTATACAATCACTGGAGGTCTAAGGTCTCTAACAGAGAACAAGAGCAATAACACAACCAATGGGCCGTTGGGTTACCTGGCATACCCAGCAGAAAGTAAGCCCAGAACTAATCTGGGGAGTATGGCCCACCATCACCCCAGGACAAGTAGGGAGGAGCTGAGCTAAGAGAGGAGGAGGATCAAGAGAAGTTTTCAGGCTTGAGCATCTGGACTTCACTTATTAGACTTGTCTTCTAAAAACTGAATTGCTAGATAGCAGGGCATTCCTGTAGTCAGGTCAAAGGCCCAAAACACTTACTTAGTCAACTGTAAATGATTTTGGACCATTTATAGTTTCACATAATCCTGATGTCTATTCTCTCAACTAGTATAGATAATGATGAATTAAACTCTGCAATTAACTTCTTATCTATCTAGAGTCCCCTTTTGGGGCAACCCTCAAAGAAAAATGTGTGTGTCAAACTTGGCATTTTATTTTAGTATTTTTGTGTTCCTTGGAAAATTCTACTTACACTCATAAATAAAGAATACTTGTCAGAAGCTACGCTTTTCAATTTTTTAAAAAACAATTTTTTTCTGGGCTCCTTCCATAAATTGTTTATTGTTCAATATGGCTGTGACTTTTCAATGCAGTTACTTATTTTTGATGCCTTCAATTTGGTTTAAATATTTCTTTTTCCTAGCACCAAGTGTATGAAAGGTTTCTTTTTATCTCAAAGAGGCAAGAGTTCCCTTTGGTATCTTCTATTGGACATTAATAATGGTGGGGTTGGGGGAAGGAGAAGGTAACAGATCTCTTTAACTTAAAGGCTGCATATCATAATGAAACTCCTACTAATGGCACATTTCCTTTCTACCCTGATGATAAATAAAGCCATGCCTTAGTGGTCATTCTTTTTCTCCTCTCCACATTACTTACTCCTGACCTAGTTATTCAGATTCCTTAGCTAGTGACTTCTAACGGTGTCATGACGTAAGGGCAATGACCTTAGATATGAATGAGGGTAGAGATTGATGCCACATGGCTTTTGACATACATTGACTCAAGAAGCTGGGGAGGTCTGGGGTCAAGGTATTAGCAGCAGCACTTGCCAGGTACGTTCCTCAACATTCATAGGACATTTCTCTCTCAGGTCAATTCCTGATTTATTCTGTCTGAATCCCCTGAATAACCTATGGGATCCTACATTCTGGGCAGCTCATGTGTGCTTGGAGATGTGCTTTCATGGTTTCGTACGCTATGCTCTACACTGCTTTGAGTTGTAGAGATGTTTCCTGTGACTCATGTTCATTTAGGAGGCATTTTAGTTCTTGATTTAGAATATTTCCCACCATGAAGTACATTGAGAATGCTCTTTTTATAAGTTTCCCCCTGTGGAATAACATAAAAACCTAGGGAAAAAATCTGTGAATAAAACATCAGTGTGCTAACTAATGTCCGTTCCGCTTCACAAAGCCTTAAAAACATTCATCAAGCCACAGTTTGACATTGCAGAATGGTACCCCAATGAGTCAATGTCATAGGATGAAGTTCAACAAGGCAGTTATTATAGACATGTGCTGGGTGGGCTGTGAACATACATCACTAGCATCACTAGCAACAGATGACCACCATCATCGACAGAGGAAGAAAACTCTGTGAGCCACAGGGCCTAGCGAAGCCTTCTGCTTTTTTGGCAAGAGTGCTGCCAGGGGAGAGCTGGATTCGATGCCATCTTCAGTCTTAGGATGAGTGCTTGGGCCCCTTCCTACAACTGCCTTTATGCTTTGCAAAAATGGTACACTTCGAATTATGGACTTCATCGCATGCTGAGATGCATATAAGCACCAGGGCCGCAATCAGCTTAAAAAGAGAATGCTGAACTGGGTGTGAAGTCTTGGGCTGATTCTTGTCTGGGATGGTGGGCAGGGAGCAGCACTCCCTGAGAAGAGGACCTTGCCAGACGGGATTTGCAAAGTTGAGGTTATCCTCAGGAAATCAGAGCTACAGGTAGGCTGAATCTAGTGCTGTCCGGCAGAAGAGTTTAGAGCTTCTCAGCATCTTTTTGACAGTGAAATGATAAGGCATACGAAGCAGTTTTAAAAATCAGTTTGGTTTAACAAAATAGCCAAAAAGATAATCATGAAACAGAAGATAATCCAACAAGATAATTAGGATCGGAAGAGAACACAATCTCTAATGGTATAACTGTCTAAAAAGCTTGACCATGAAATATCCTGAATTTGTGTAAATCAAAGTTACCAATCCTGTTTTCACACTAGTGCTTCTAGCCTGGAGGCCTGGATTCTAACTCTAATTTACAGAATGGTATCTGAAATGCTATTACCAAGTTTTTCTTCTATAGACATTAAAAAACAACAACAACAACCCAACCCTGTTTTGTTCATTTACTTAAAGTCAGCTCATAGCAATTTGCACTATTTGAAGGGAGCAATATCACAGATAATAGGAAATAGCAAATAATTTTTTAAATGTTGTATTTGAGTCTGTGGAAAATGTTTTAGGTATTTGCATTTAAATAGCCATATGTCTCAAACTCTAGAAATTGCCAGCATTTCAAACAAAATAGTGTATCCCTGTTGAAAGGATGAAGTGGTATGCTGTATATTTATAAAACAGACTTTGTAACTCTGGACTGACTCAGTTTCACGTAGTAAGGCAGGAATTAGTAGCTGTGTGATCTAAATTATTCAACTTCTCTGTGACTTAGCTTCTTTGGTTATGAAGTGGTGATGATACCAGGTTTTACTTTATGGGCTTCCAATCAGGAATAGATGGGACATGATGGGGGATACACTTTACACAAAGCTTGGCATGCAGAAGGTGACTCTAGCTCTGCATGATCATACATGGTAAAATTCTCTTTCTTGATTATGGTATTTTATTTACCCCATAAGTCTAGATATTAGGTTATTAGGTTAGAGAAAACCTAGATCTTGCTTTTATTAACAGGATTACACAGAGTAGTTTTACAAGGTCAATAATAAACTATTAAGAAGGAGTTCCTGGGGCGCCTGGGTGGCCTGGTTGGCTAAGTGGCTGACTTCTGGTTTCTGCTCGGGTCATGATCCCAGGGTCCTAAGCTTGAGCCCCGTGTTGGGCTCTGCATTCAGCCTGGAGTCTGCTTGGGATTTTCTCCCTCTCCCTCTGTCTCTCCCCTGCACTCATTCAATCTCTCTCTCAAAACAAAGAAATAAACAAATAACTAAAAGGAAAGAGTTCCTATACACAGAGGGATAGAAAGCACCCTGGAGGAACATTTTTCCATCTGTTTGGGCTCAGACTCCCATAGGCCAGCCATCTGCATATTTCCCTCTGATGACCAAGAGCTCATGACTCCCCAAGGGAGTAGCCCCTTCCAACTTAGGACACTTCATCATTAGGAAACTTGTCATTATGTTGCTTCTCTATAGTTTCCATCAGGAGCCCTGGTTCAGTTGTCCATGGCAATTCAGAATAAACTTATTTCTATTTTACATGAAGATATTCCAGATACTTGAAGATGAGTATTATGCCTTTTCTGTGTCAGGTCTGCCATTTTTCAGACCTTCAGCCATTTCTCTCATCTCACAGCCATGTTTGTGGGACCTCCATAGACCAGTGGATATATTCTAGAGACTCAGGACTCAGAGTGTGATGAGCAGACAAAATGGGAAATCTCAGGTGTACTCTGACCAAGACAAAATAAAGCCAGGGAAGAGCTGTTATCAAGAGGTTTGAGTCTGAGTGCCAGCTTTGCCTTTCCCCAGCTGACAGAGGCCTTGGGCATGCCACTCAACCTTCATGTGGTTTATTTTCCGCATAGGCATTTGTGCATGTGAAAAATTCATCTTCTTAGATCTAATCCATCTTCTCAACCTTTTTGATCCCATTTCTTCATCTAACGTATTATCTTTCCCTTCTGGCTTCATTAAATTTGTGAATCTGATCAGCATACTATTATGTGCACATCCGTGCCACTGATTAAAATGTAAAACATGGCAAGTCCAACACAGGTCTATAACTGAGTGTTCAAAACTTGTACTAGGTTGTCCATGATTTCATTTATTTATTCAAGAAGTATTTATTAAGTGCTGACTATGTGGTAAGCATGATGTTTTGTGCAGGGGATGTGAGGATGAACAAGAGAGTTCCCATCGCTGTCCTCCTGAAACTAGAGTCTAGTGGACAATCTGTTGGCATTTTGGGGCACTGTGGTTTAAAATGTTTTCAGTCTTTGTACCAGTCTTTGTTGGTATAAAGATCTAATTACAGCAATGTCTTGATCACCCAGTTTGGAGCCCAAAGGAAAGAGTTTAATAGCAAAAGATATTAATAATATTTACTTACTAATGTTTACTTAGTAATTTTTTCTAAGTTGGTCTAGTGAATTTTTAGAAGTCATCTATAATGTGGCTAGCATAACTGTGCAAATTATCTATATTATTATTTGGGCAATGGAATGTACCCTTAAATTGAAACTGTGTGCTTTGATAAGCAATGCATGGATGTTGCACTTTGCTCTTGTGGTGCTGGTTCTCTTATTGGGGTAACTGTGCTCACCAGGAGACAAGTGACAATGTCTGGAGAGGAGACATTTTTGGTGTGCACTGTGGGGAGGAAGGAAGCTACTGGCATCTAACAGGTAGAAATGCTGTTAAGTATCTTACAACATACAGGTCAGCTCCTTTCTTACCCATCCAATAAACAATTAAGACTTATCTGGCCCCAAATGTCAGTGTGGAGGTTATAAAGCCCTGCTCTAGGGGCGCCTGGGTGGCTCAGTGGGTTAAGTGTCTAACTCTTAATTTCAGCTCAGGTCATGGTCTCAGGGTCATGAGGTAGAGCCCTGCATCAGGCTCTGTGCTCAGTGGGGAATCTGCTTGAGATCCTCTCCCACTTCTGCCCCCCTACCCCCCTGCCAACACTCTCTGGGGCTCTCTCTCTCTCTTTCTCATAAATAAATACATCTTTAAACAAACAACCCTGCTGTAGGGCAGGTGGTGTAGCTGTATGGTTAGAACTACAAACTTGGGAGCTGGAGAGTCCTGGGTTTGAAATCCGCCTTCAGGGACCACTTAACTTTGTACCTAAGTGTGTGCATATGCAAAATAAAGTTGGTAACAATGGCATCCTCAGCAAGAAGACTAATGAGGTCATGCTTGTGAAGCACTCAGTGTAGTGTCTGGTGCAAGGCAAGGACTAAATAAATGGTGGTTATTATATTGTTTGGTTTGCTTTTTCTCCGAATACTACACATTTTAATTGACACAAGCTAACTGCTGTATATAGAGATGTATCCAAAGACATGGATAGCACTTCTATATCATGAAGAAATCTGTTGTTTTCCTGTGTTTAAAGAAACAACCCTCAGCAATTTGATCTCCAAATGTTCACCAGCCCGTGAATCGGATGATAGCCTCTGTGCTTAGCTGCCTGAAGTACTCCACTGAGAGGCTGAACTGCCAAATGGATTAATTTTTTAATGAATACTTGAGGATTTTATGTCCAAATACCAGTATGCCTCCCATTTTTAGACAGACATAATGTTCCCAGTGTTATGGAGATGAGAGTCTGGGCGAGGGGTAAAGGTAGATAAAACTCTAACACTTCAAAACTATGACCTTAATGAAAATGTACACTCCAATCGCTTGATATCTTTTGCTTTCAATACAGTTTGTAGTGATATTAATGACAGCACAAAAATGTGGCTTAATATTTACTTATAAGATGACCATCCTTGGGAGTTGTTGCCAGTTTGTGCAAATTATGGGCACAGATTTAGATTCTTATTTAATATCCAAAAAAAGCTGACAAGACCTATGGTCTCAAGTGGCTGGTTCTTTCAGTGATGGGATGATGGTGCCTTTGCAAATTCATACTCCAGATGAGGTTTTGGATGCAGAGAATAGAGGGATTTGAAGAAGAGAGAGATTGGAACTTGAATTGTTTCTTGGATTAGAGAATGAAGACTAGGCAACTTTGGGCCTGTTTGTGGGTGGGCACAGAGATGGCTGTAATGTCCAGGTGGTTTCTCCTTGACCGGGAGAGGTGGCAAGTAGGTGATACTGTGCACTCTACATGTCTGTTCAAAACATTTGCATGGAAAAAGACCTTAGATACAGAGATTGAGTGTTTACTTCCATCTGTTGTGATACTTATATCAGAATGTTAATAATCTTTCAAATTAAAAAAACATGTATTTGGTTGCCTTTAGAAATTACTTCTAAATGGAATTCCTTTAGCCAATTTCTAATTAAATTGCTAAATGAAATTACCTCTGTTGGTTTAAAAACAAATGATGGTAAGTTCATTGATTATTCATGATATGTACAAATTAGCCACATAATAGGACTTGGTAAGGGATTCAAAGATGTTGACTTTATAAAATAAAGTGATAAAAAGAGTATGATAGGAAATCTACACTACTCCTTCAGGAAAATATCCTGTATATGATAGCTTTGACTACAGGTTTTTATAAATACATCTAAAACATGGAGGTATGCTCAGGTGCACACTTAAAAATGTCTATTCAAACAATTTATATCAATTACTATTTAATTAATAAACTGCGTTGTAATTTGTTGGTGGAAAGTGGAAACCAAAGTTTGGTTCCATGCAAAGATATCTGCTAGAGAACAAGAAAGCTGCGCTGCTCATCTTTTCATGCTATTTTGACCACAACCTCGACTTGAATCCTAGTAAACAACTCTCTCTGGGAACAAGGGGTAATTGAATCTTCATGCTAATTCTATCCTGGTTTTCTCTTGACTACTAGCTCCCAATTATGCCAACATATTACACTATGTACTGTTCTCTAGGAAAACACTAAGACCACGTTGTTCATTCAACTAAGGTCAGACCTAAAAGGAAAAAAAAAAAAAAAAAAAAAACAGGCTGATGATTTACCTATAATGGACATTTTAGTTCCTCATGGGCACCTGGTTTTCATTTGCTGTTAGGTTCACTTAGTTTATTTTAGTTATAAATCAGGTGGAAGAGCAGAGAAGTGTAAGTGTATTGGCCACAAGTAATTTCAGTGCATCCTGCCAGATGTTGAGCACAGTGTTACAGGTGCATGGTTGGGTTTGAATGGTGGGCCATATGTCAGACAAACTTCAGTGACAACCAGAAGTAGCCACTGCCATGGAGTGCAATGATTATTTTATTAATAACCCTTTAATTAGTTGACACAGGAGGGAATGTGCAGCCAGTTCGTAATAATTGGTCTGATGAATACTCTCGGTACTTCAGGGGTAGAATTTGTGTGACTACCTGTTGGGAATAATAACCCTTTGGATAAAGTGTCATATTTATTATGGAGAGTTATTGTGCATCTTTAACAACTTACATATGCATAAGCATATTCAATATTTAGGTAAAACTCAAAAACACGCCAAAACAAATCTTTTCTTACCTTCCTCAGGTCCACACCACATTGAACACTGCTAATGATTATTTATTATTGGTCACAGGCATAGCTCACTAATTTAGGGAAATAATCTAAAGTAACAGAGACCAAGTATTTCACATAAAATGTTATAAATTCATCTAACTTGGTAATTCCATCAATTCTATTTTATTTTTCTTCTAAAAAATGAAATCACCCCATGTTTATTGAGAATCTACTATGTGTAAGATTCCAGCTAGGAGCTATAGAATGATAAAGAAATATCTCCTCCATGCAAGATACATCCTTGCTGTCAACATGGTCAAGGCATTAGTTGGAATAAAGGCCAAACTGTTAATTAGATTGTTAAACATTCTTATAAATAACAAAAATATGCCCATTTTGGGCAGTGCCGGGCATGTATTTGACATTTGTACTTTGCATGGTATTTTACATGACTGGCCCTTACTGATTTGGAAGAAGAAATGAGTGGTATTGTTAATAACTTTACTTTGCATATTTTAAAATGATATTCCAGCTTATGGCTTCCTTTACTTTTTTATGGTAGTTATTAGCTGATGTATTCCCATACCAAATGTTCTCTCTTTTATGATTCCTTAAACTTAAAAAAAAAAAAAAATTACATATACCTCAAGGGGGATTGGACCATTTCTAGTTTTCATTGTACTTGAGTAATGCTTTGGGTTGACTCTTTTTAGGGTTCTAAAATTAAGTCAATCCATATGTAATTAGGAACGTTCTTAACTAGACAGTCCTGGTTAGCAGGAGATTGGCAGTTTTTTTCTGAAAAACTATTTAGCAAACCACGAATAGCAATTAAATGAAAAAAGACTAAATTTCTCTTTAAAATGGGTTGTTGCCATAATGTAACGTGGCAATATGATCTTCTATTTTTAATTGCTGTAGACCGTGCATTTCGTAAAGTAGATTTTGTCATCCAAATGCTAGAGAGTTCCATAATTTTGTACCACTTATGCTTCTTGACACTCGGTAAGTATTCTGCTTTTTCAATCCTTTTGATTCAGGATGGGTCAAAGAAACTAAAGGTTGGTAATAAAGGTAGTTCTGAACCTCCTTAACAAACTGAGACCGAATGCATATCTTGGAGAAGTGAAATATTCCTTTTCATGAGACTTGATGACCTTATGCAATTTACTCTGCTTACTTCATAACATAGGCTTTTATTCACAGGACAATTATACTTGATGTTGACATGTAATGATGTTCTTTTTTCAATTTGGATAATGAGAACTTTGCTTCAAATTCCATGTCAATATGAGGATCCAGGGAGAGTTTAAACCTCATGAATAAATACACGGTTCTTCCTTCCCACCCCCAACACCAAGTACTTAATGCTCTCCACAATCCCTTACTTATTTCTTATTTGCAGAAGTCATTTTAGAAGGAATTTATGACAGTGCCACCTTTTAGTAAATAACAATAAGTCACAGTCTACTGCCTATAATAACTGATGCTCAGCTGTTTAAAATCACCTTTACCACTTAAAATATGTTTTCTTTTGTCTCTAAATTAGCATGAAAATACAGAGGAGGCTATCTCTTCAATTAAATGTGAAAGATTAATCACTAGGCAATTTGTTGCAAAATAGAAAATTATTGCCAAAAATGGAATGTTTACTTCTTTAAGATGCCTGTGAAAAAAGTGTTGGGGGAGCACAAAAATTTGGTGTGATTTGCATATATTTTGATTGAACTGCTACTAAGGTTTGCACCTAGCTAAAATCTACTACCTGACATGGGGGTTACCTGAGACATTAATTCCTCATGCTGTTCTTAGAAGATGCCATATTTTGTCCATAACCAGAGTGGAACCTGGGAAAAATGGCAGCAATGGGTCACAAATACAGTGTTGCCAGTGTTCTGGGGATCTGAATATTGCTTTCTTTCTTTCTTTTTTTTTTTTTTTTTTTTTTTTTTGCAAACTAACCAGGATTTCCAGAGTACCATTGCAGTGAAACAAGTGAAGATAAAAGTGATGTGTTACTTTTCTCTTTCTCCCTTGCTCTTATTTTTGCAGCTCTGCACTACTGATTCCAACACCACCAGATCAGAATGAACAATTAACTGTCTAATTATTCTAGTCACAGCAGCCCACAATGAAATCTTTATTCCGTGTTTACAGCAATCTTTGGCAGAGGCTGTCTTGCTGTTTCTAAACTGAGAAGAACTGCCCTTTGGCTCCTCTGGGCATCAGCTGCCTTGGTTTCAGCCTCGGATGCCAATAATCAGACTTCTTTTTCTTCCAAAGTGGACATTTTTTTTTAGGGTGAAAAGACCTATTCTCATCACCCCCCCATATATTCTGACTGATTTATGTTCTAGCCACTGCAGCTCTTCCTTCCGTATCTCTTTACATTTTTTCCTCTCTCCATAGAACACCACCAGGCAAAACCCCATTTTAAGTCCAAAATTGTAAAAAATGCTTAAGCAAACAGTGCTCACTACTATGAGGGAAGGAATAGTACAACTACTGGTTTATGGGGAGAGGCGAGTCAAGGAAATCCCTCCTGCTTTTCTAAACTGCTCATTTTCTTGCTCAAAAGGCATTCAATAACTTCTCCACCAGGGGAGAACATACCCACTTTTCAGTGGCTCTCTTGATTACTTCCAACTATTTACTTAAATTCACCAACAGCTGCATGTCTTTGAGAAGCTTCAGAACTTGGGGAATATTTACAAATACATAAGGGGCTGAGAGAGTACGTGTGAGTCTCTTCGAAATGGCAAGAGAAAACTATTGCACTGTACAGTCAGGGACAGAGAAATCACTGCCAATGCAAAGACAAGAGAAAGGCAATACCTTAACCCAAGGAAGGAGGAAAAAAAAACACTCGGTTAGCCCTCTTTGGGCTGAAGGACTGGAGTGTCCTTCCTGAATCTGAGAGCAGACGACAGCCACTGCTGGCTGGGTCCACTGCCCTACACTGCTCAGCTGTTTTTTTCCAGAAGAACACTTCCCTGCTCTGCGAGGCTGATGGCATCTTTTTTGCCCATTGCAGTCTCCAAACCCTATGTGCTGGTTCCCCTAACAACCCGTGGATCTCGCCTCTCAGCCCCCAGCACTTCATTCGCGTTGCCTTTCCTGTGAGAACTGGGTCATAAAATTTTACAGGGGAGAAAGGTAGAAAGGGGCGGTTCAGTAGTATAAACACTGATTAAATTCCCGGGCAACTCTCCCCAAATGAAAGATAATTTTTCTACAAGTATGCACAAGAATGTCAAGAATGCTAAGTCATTTTTATGTTTGCACTTTCCTTTTCCATTTTAATTTTACACCGCCACATGGCACACATGCTAAAAATGTATCTCCGTAACCTGCAGTGTAGCAAACTTTTCACAAAACATTGAAAACCCCGTGTTTTATAGACTGTCCTTTCCCAGGATGCTCCAAGCATTTTTTAGATACAGAATTAGATCATCTTACGACAACTGTCCTGTTAGAAAGGCATGGCTACTCATGCATTGGCAAATAGGGGAAAATCAGAAGCCCTGGGAAGGAAAGGTCACACCAAAGTCAGTGGCGGCAGCCTTAAGTAGACTCTGAGTGCTTGGTTTTCCAATTTATACTACTTCCCACTTGCTCCTCATTTGTCTCTCTTTTTGCCCTGGCAGGAAAGGATGTGGCCAGTGCGGAGGCTTGACCTCATCTCCTGTACTTGGCTTCGCTCTGACACGCTGTTCTCCCACACTCTTGCCCTGTTTTCTCCGTCATCAGCTGGCCAGCTCTCACCAGGGGCCAAGCCAAGAGGAGGCAACCGCAGGTGCCCTTGTAGCCGCCTCCAGTGTTGGCAACCGAAGCCTGCCCCTGCCAGGTCCCATGCCCGGTGGGGCTGCGAGGGTCACCCGAACATAACAATTCATTTACAGATCATATAAATACATGAAAGAGCCGGGTCATTTATGGGGTTCCCAGTTGGCAATGACCCCACTGCACTCCAGCCAAATGAGGCCGAGGAAGGTGAGCTGATGATCCAAGTACACTATCCGTCTCTAGCATTGGTGCAATCACAGTAACACAGTTGCGCCTACTTGTTTTTGTCTTTTTTTTTTTTTTTTTTTTAAGTAGATCTAATTCCTTAGCCGTGTCCCTGATGCCGCGACAGCTCTAATTTCCTTTGGTGGGAGGACATCAGAGACTAGAAGGGATCAGGGGACATTTTATTTGGGGAGGGGCAGACTCAGTTTCCAGGCGACCTATTAACAGTCAGAAGACAAAATACTTCCTGGCGGTTGCGCCAATAACAACAGCAGCAGCAATAGTAATAGTAACGACAATGGCAACACTAAAGCGCAGTAAAGCCTGAATCTACCAGGCGAACCGCCCCCCCGCCCCCGGCCCAGGTGTCCTGCTGCCAGCCCTCTCACTCTGGCCGGTCTCAGCGCACAAACTGGCTCTGGCGCTGCCTCCAGGCTGCCCTCCAGGTTCCAACCCCCACCCCCGCCCCCAAGGTGGGTAGCCCTGCTGAGCCTCCTGCTTCAGCCTAAGTCCAGCCCACAGTCTCTCCTGCTGCCAAGGGGCTGGGACTACCTGGGACTCCGAGGTAGCGTTTCTTTCACAAATCTGCAACTTTCCCCCTATCCGCCCCGCTCGCAGCCTCCGCGCCCCAGCTCCCACCCGCGGCGAGCACAGCGAGCAAAGCCCAAACACCCCGCGCGCAATTCGGAGCTTTCCCCGGAGGGTCCGGGCCCGGAGACAGGAAATCCGGGGAGTTGGCGATGTCCGGCAGGTGGCGGGGCCCCGAGTGTCCACCACATTCTCCTCCCACGGCTGAGCTCGAGCGGGGACGCGGCGAGGGGCGCGGGCTGCGACCGGACCCGCAGGCGCCCGGGCCTCCCCGAAGCCTCGGTCCCGGGGCCCCCTGCCCGGCGCGCATCCCCGAGTTGGGGACGCAGGCAGCCGTCGCCCGTCCGCAGCCGGAGGGAGGCGCCGCCGCCCTCGGGGCACACCGGGGTCCTCGGCGCTCTCGGGTCCTCGGTCCCCAAGCCCCCACCCCCAGGCGCACCCCCCACCCCCGGGGGCACCCCCGGTCCCCGGGCGCACCCCCGACCCCCGGCGCAGCTCCCGACCCCCGGCGCAGCTCCCGACCCCGGGCGCACCCCCGACCCCGGGCGCATCTCCCGACCCCGGGCGCACCTCCGACCCCGGGCGCACCCCCGACCCCGGGCGCATCTCCTGGTCCCGGGCGCACCCCCGACCCCGGGCGCAGCTCCCGGCCCCGGGCGCACCCCCGACCCCAGGAGCATCTCCCGGCCCCGGGCGCACCCCCGACCCCGGGCGCACCCCCACCCCCGGGCGCAGCTCCCGGCCCCGGGCGCATCCCCCCCTCCCCAGGCGCAGCGTCCTCCGTCTGCCCCGGCCCCGGGCGCACCCCCGCGGCCCGGCGCACCCCCACCCCGGGCGCAGCTCCCGGGCCCCGGAGAGCAGCTCCCCAGCCCGGGGCAGCCCCTTCACGCCCCGTTCCCCCGAAGTCCGAGCAAGTCCAACTCGCCGCGGCGGCTGCTCCCTGCGGGGACGGCGAGGGACCGCGCGCAGCGCCGGGGGGCGGCTGCCGGAGCGAGCGGACCCCGCGCCCCGCGCCCCGCGCCCCGCCCGAGCGCCCCCCTGTACCTGGTTCGGCCGGCGACTCTCCGGGGACGTCGGGTGCAGACTCCTTCGGGGCGGGCGTCCGGCTCACATCGCTGCCAGCCCCGCCGGCGGCCGGCGTCCCGCGGGGTCCCTGCGCCCCCGCCCCCCACCCCCCGACCCCCTCTCTCCACGGAGTCCCGGCTCTTCCGCCTTCGGGTCTTTGGCAAAGTGTCCGCGCGGCCGCCGAGAGTTGGGCGGCAGTGCCCGGCGCGCCCACCCCGCGGCCGCCGCCCCGCCCCCGCGCCCCCCGCGCCCCCCGCGCCCCGCGCGCCCCCGCGGCCTCCCGCCGGGGACCAGAGCCGCCGGGTCGCGGTCACCGTCCCCCGAGCGCGGCGCGCCGTCCGCCGCCCCCGCCGCGCGCCGTCCCCGGCCCGAGTGGCTGCCGCCCGCCTGCGCCGCGGGTCCTCATTCCCCTGCTCATGAATATTCCGACAGAGGCTAATGCCGTGGAAGTAAATTGAATTAGCCAATTGGTGCCAGGAATGTGCGCTCCTTCCTTGAGAGGAGCGGTCTGGAACCCCACCAGACGAAGGCAACCAGGGTCCGGTCGGCACCCCGCGCTTTAGAGCAGTGAGGGGCAAAAGGGGTTAATCCTTTAAATGCAGTTGAGACACCACATTTAAATGTTTAAACTCCTCTATTGGCTGAGAGAGTAGGGAAATGTTGAGGGGGAGCAAGAGGAAGGGAGGTAGGTCGTCCTGGGGTGGGCTGGGGGTGCATCTACACCCCCCACCCCCCAACGCCCCCTGAAGTTGAAGTGACCTATTCTGCATAGATCCTGGATTCTGGAAGAGGCAGTTCCTGAGAACTGGAAGAGACAGGCAAACAGGATGGGGAAGGAGAGGAACAGGAACCTGGGTTTAACCTTGACCTTGAGGATGCCACAGACGGAATTTCCAGGAGGAGAAGTGGGGCGAGATGGCAGACGGAGAGGAAAAGCTCTATCATTTACTTGGAGGAATTTCTCCCAATGCTCCCATTTTCCCCCTTTGTCCTCAGCAGCCCCGTAGGGTTTTAAACCTTTGTGCGAAGTAGAGATGGGGCCCGAGTTACCTGAAAGGTCAGCAGTTTCAGAGGAGGGAGCTGGGACTACCCTCGGGTGAAGAGAGCCTTCTTGAATCACACAGTCACCGTGACAAGGCCGGTCCAGAGGGCAGTTTCTGACTCTAGTCCAGGCTTTTCGGTTGTGGGGTCAGACAAGGTCGACAGGAGAGACAAGCCTCTCCTTTGTCCTGCCTCCTACCCTTGAATGCCAAGTTCTTCGCAGGTTATTTATTGACTACAACTTAGGTTTAGCCCGTGAGTAGAGGGGGAACCTCAGCCCAGCTCCGCATCCACATCTCTCTCTTTTTACAGTCCTTCCGGGGGGGAAAACACTTCTAGCATTTCTCCCCTCCACCCCCACCATTGATTTTCTAAATACGGAAAGATATTTTGATTGAGTTGATTGGTTACTAAACGTTTTACTTGTACTCGTGGCCAAATGATCTACATGTATTAACAACAACTGATAAAAGTATGTGCGCATCAGTAACTGATACAATTCCCAAATGTGCGCCATAGAAAGAAATATCCTAGTGAAGGCAGTTATGCCATATTTTCATAGGTTTTGGCAAGGCCTAGGATTAGAACTCACAGTTACAACAGTAACTCTTATTACAGCAGCCAGCGTTTATTGAGAACTTGTTATGTGGCAGGCATACATTACCGGAGTCATCTCATTTCATCTTTCCAACTACTCTGCTCAGTAGGCACTATTATTTTCCCATTTTAATGGACGAGGAAGGTGTGGCCCAGACAGGTACCCAGAATATATAATGGGGGACGATGGGGAAGATGAACTTTGATTCAGAGCAGCCGAATCCATATGCTAGAGTCTTTAGGTCCCCAGGAGTTTATACTGCCTTGTATCTAAAAAGAGAACCGTTATCTTCATGTGTTGTTGAAGCGATTTCTCCTTGGTGATTAATTCCCTACCATAACTTAGAGAAAAAACAAAACAGGGTTTTTTTTGTTTTTGTTTTTGTTTTGGTGGCAGGGTGGCAGGTGGGGGGCGGCCACGGTAGTTTAGTGTGTTACCTTGATGGGGCCACAGGGTGCCTGAATATTTGGTCAGTGTTGTTGTGGGTGTTTCTGTGAGGGTGTTTTGGATGAGATTAACATTTAAATTGGTAGATTAAATAAAGCAGATTGCTCTTCCCACTGTGGAAGGGCCCCCATTCAATCAGTGGAAGTCCTGAATAGGATAAAAAATAAAAAAGGCTGGCTCTCTGAATAAGAGAATTCTCCTGCCTGTGATGGACACCAGCTCTGCAGGTTTGGAATTTGCCAGCCTCCATAATTGCATGAGTCAATTCTTTATTATTTATCTGTCACCTACTGGTTCCATTTCTTTGGGGAACTCTGACTAATAGAGTTGGATGCCTTCAGTAAATACTACTATTTGTGAATTTCCCATGAATGTCTGAATATTTCCATTTACCAATACATACTGTGTAGTATACAATAAATATACATTTTTTAACTTAAGCTTTTCTAGACCCATTATTAAGAAGGGAGGAACAATTGTATATATAGCTATTTATATGGATGAGACTTCATCAGATTTAAATAAAAATATTGCCTTTGAAGAATTCAACAATGGGCTATAATAGGTTTGCTTAAAGCAAGGTTTATAGATATATGAGGGGAGAAATTTAAATATTACAATATTAGGAGTAAAAATGATGGGGCTAAATCTCTGAATTCAACAGTTGTTGGGTACCTATGAGATGCAAGGCACATTTCTATTCAAACATTTTCTATTGAAGTTCACAGTCAAATCACTTAAAACAGTTGAAGGTCTGCCATATTTTATTCTCTGAGACTTTGGGTAGTTTAAAATCCTTTGAAAAAAAAAAGTATATACTGTTTTATCCCTGTATTAAATATTTAAGATTTTCCCCATCATGATTCTTCCCTTACAATACTCTGTTGGATCTTGCTTTTATGGAGAGTATCCTCTTAGGATTTAGAGGAAACGTATAGTAGAAAAGTCTTCAGATGTTGGAACGTTTGTTTATATGAAAATGTTAACATGATTTTAGGGCCATAAAATGTTTTCAGGATGAATGCTTTCCAAATGTCCCCCAGAATTTCAGTGGGCAGTGCTGGGGAGGACAACCAGAGTATGAGGTGGAACAGTGGCTTGGAATGTGGGGCAATCTTGGGCAAACCATTCACCTTTCAAGCCAACCAAGTTAGTACTTCTGCAAAGCAGAAATAATAATACTGTATTTACGGGGTGCTTTGCTGTTTACAAATTGCTTCCCCATATGCTGTCTCATTCCATCCTCCTAGTAATTCCATCCTTGTGAATTCAGCGTTGTTACCCATATTTAATTGACAAGGACTATCACGCTCACAGAGATTCAGTATCACTCTGAGCTTCTCCTAGAAACAGAATGGGGACTTGGATCCAGTGACAAAGTCACCTTCTCAGGGAAGCCATCTCTTACATCTTTCTATGTGCAGACTCCCCCCACCCCACACACTTCTCTTTCTCCAATAGAAATACAATCCTCTTCTTTGTACTCCCCTAGGACGTCTAGGATGCACAGAGAAATAATTAGAACACAATGTGTTGTCTCTACCACTAACCAAGAGCAACCTGAGATCAAGAACCTTGTCTTAATCGCTTTCGTATCCCCAAGTTCAGCTTAGCGAGAGGCACTCGGAGAGCCCACCAACACCAGTTCCGCACACTGCAGAAAATGTGTCTCATTGACTTTCCTGGGCTATTAGGATTAGATGAAATAGTTGGCAGGTGCTTTGGAAATTTAAAAATACCATGTAGTAATATTATTATTGTTCAAAAGTAGATTCAGAAATAAATATAGTAACTTTGGCCTTGACCTCTGGCTGATACATTCTATGGGTGAGAAAGCAGTTTGATCATTTTTATGTCAGCTACTGTTATTTAGGACATGGATGGATAACACTTGCTCAAATTATAATCATCTGGTTAATAGTAGTACTAAACTGGCCCATTAAGCAAGAAGGTATTAGTCTGGGAAAGGTGAGTGAATGTGTGTAGGGTGTGTGTGTGTGTGTGTGTGTGTAATCTTTCTGCAATTTAAGGGTGTTTTCTGAGAATGAGCAGCTTCAGCTGCCAGGATAGCTGTATTTCTCTAAGGAAGGGATCTGCTTTTTTCCTATGGGATGATCTTTATTAAGAGCTCCCAAGGTCACTGAGCTAACGACGGAGCTAGGGCTCTTGACCCTCTTTCAGTGTTATTTTTGCTACCTCACACTGACCCTGATTGGCAGCCACTGCCCATCCAGTGTGGTTTACGGTTTTACAATTGAGATGAGTGGTAAGCAGCTCAATACTTCGTCATAATGAGTCTCCTGAGTCAGCTAATATCCTTCCAATGCAATTCCATGATCTAGACTATCAGTATTACCCATTCAAGATATTTTTTGGATTTGTAGTGATAATTACTTAGTAGAACTGATGACAGCGACACATTAAAAACACTTTTGTGGCTTCATAGCCTGCCTTCCCTTAAATATTCATTACAGAACTGTTGTTATATTAAAAACACGCAGACATATTCACAAAACCAGCAATTCCTCTTACTCTACAGGCTCCTTCTCTGTAGCATTGATGTACGAGTCGGATGATGTTTCTATACTGGTTTTACTAAGGCCATTTGCAGTTCTGTGTTGCTTTACTTTTGTTTTTGTGTAACGTACAATATATTTATTCTGTCCTTTGAATTTGTAGGTTGATCAGTAACGTTTAGTCTTCTCAGAAGAAATCAGTTCCCTCACGGTTGATGCCTGTCACTTCCTGTCTGTGTCACTGTATTTGTGACTCTGGGAGGAGGAACCTGCACCCTACCACCATCACCTCCAAGGAGAACTAGCCGTAGAAACATTCAGTGCTCATGCCAACATTCTGGACGTTGACGCTGCTGATCCATTCCGTTGAATCTGACAAACTTGAATACAGCATCCTTGCTGTGGGCAAGGTGCTGTGCTAGTTATAGGTGTTTCAAAGAGAAAGAGAACCAGTGACTGCATTCAGGGAGTTTATAATCTGGCAGAAGGGCCTTGATAGTTAGCAAAGTAGAAGATCTAAGGCAGAAATGAGTAGTTTCTATCAAAGGATAAAAAATGAAGTACCATGGGAGGCCCAATTAGAGAGAGATTTTTTTTTCCCCCAGTGGAGACAGAAGAATGGGACGGAAGGATGCTCAGTGGCAGGAGTGTTGGCTGGTCGGGTTCTGAAGACCAGACATTCCTTGAATCTGATGGTCAGTGGTCAGAGGGAGAGGCCGGGAAAGCACAAGCTGATTCCGAGGGGTTAACCCAAGTACACATGACATTAAAAGGAGCTAGAACTGGAAGGGTAGATGGAGCCCAGAGGTCCTTGGATGCCATGTGGACTAATGTGTATGTGATAGCCTAGGCCAGGAGGAAGGTGTTGCTCTGGAGCCAGGGAGTGCCATAGTGCACCTGTGCTTATGTTTGAGTGTGGAGCATTTGGAGGTGGGAGACTGATGGGATGGGGACCAGCTGGGAGACCTGCAGCAGCTGAGGCGAGAATGTGAAAATGGCCTGAGCCAGGGATGTTGCAGCAGGACCTGAGAGGGGGAGAGAGGCAGAAAAGCAGTATGGCAGGTGTGTCTGCAATACATGCAAATACGGTCTTTTTTTTTTTTTTTCTGCTTGTCCTGGATGTTTTTTGTCTCAACAGCCTTCCTTTTCTCTCTCTCTCTCTCTCTCTCTCTCACACACACACACACACACACACGTGCACATGTGACAGGCACACACCATGCACGTACATACACAAATATGCATATACATGTGTACACGTTCATGTACGCACATGCACACGTTTGTACATATGCGGTACACACACAGTGAGCTCCTCAAGAGCATAGTTCTCATTTTTCTCTCTGTGTCTCAGTACCTAGCACAGTGCCAGGCATTTTGTTGGCACTAGATAATTGTTTACTGGATGGAATAAAAAACAATTGATGTGGGGTGTCAGAGAAAATGAGGAATTGCAAAATATTGATTCTGGCTTGTCCTGGAGTTTGGTAGGCAAACTATGAAAATTCTCTATGCCCCTTATTAATTGGCATTGGAAAAAAGAGCATGTCTGGGGCTGACGATGACTTCTGATTTTAGAAATGCCTGAGAAGATGAAAAAAATCTGGTAGAGCCTCTGCTGGGTACAGCTGGAAAACCTCATGGCTAGGACACATCTCCTCTGAGGTCTGAGAAAAACTCATGGGAACTTCAGGGCATTTTATCAAGGTTTCCTCTTAACCATTTAGAAGGTGTGCTGGCCATGGTCTCTCAGAGGTGTTTGTGTTCTGATCCTCAGAACCCATAACTGGGTTAGGTTATGTGGCAAAGTGGAACTCGGGGTGCTAACGAACTGACGTTCCATTAGGGGGATTATCCTGGATCATCCAAGGGGGGCTCAATGTAATCACAAGGGTCCTTAAAAATGGAAAGAGGTAGGCAAAAAAGGCAGAGGCAGAGTAACACGACATGAGGACTCTGCTGGCGGTTGCTGGCTTTGAAGATGGTGGAAGGGGCCATAAGCACAAGAATGAGAGTAGCCTCTAGAAGATGGAAAAGGCAAGGAAACACCCTCCCTGGGAGCCTCCTGAGGGGAGCATGGCTCACTATGTCAACTGACCTTATCCCAGTGGGACACACACCATACCTCTGATCTACGGAACCGTGAGATCATTAATTGATGCTGTTTTGAGCCACTAACGATGCAGTAATTTGTTACAACAGCAATAGAAAACTAATCCAGAAGGATAACCAGCATGCTCTCTATTTCGGATTTATTATCACATATTGGTGTCCGTCATGCCCCAGACTCCATGAGCTATGTCTTATGTGATGTCCTAGATTCAACTATAGAAATATGTTTTGTTATGAAATTCCAATTCTTGGTCTGAATATAATCTACATGACAGCATTAGTGGTGTGAAGTCAGAGCGTATGTTCTTTGATTATGTCATACTGTGTGCAGTGAGGAGGCCGATGGTTTTAAATTAAGCTTCCCATGCAGTCTCTCAGACAGTGCTCCTAGATGTGACACTAGCATCTCAAGAGTTGTGAAACACAGCACGAATGCTCAAAAATCACAATGTGTGTTTATAACCTTGTTCACCTCACCCAGTTTGTGCTTTGCTGAAACAAAACAATCATGCTTAAATGTTCATTTTTATAATTCATCTTCAAGTGGCATATCCTTTGAAAGAATGCATTTAAATAATTTCTTCTTTACTTTTGCTATTGTTATTGGTATTATGGATGTCATGTGAGATGATTAATAATTTAAAAAAATGAGAGTAATATAATATTAAGTTACATTTCATATAAAAAATGTAAGTTGCCAGTAACTGGAGTAGGAATTTCTCCACTTTTAGTGTTTTAGCAATGTGTGGGTTTGGCTTATTATTTTCGTTTTGATGCTTTATCAAAGAATAGAGTTAATGGCAGGAAAAAATGCTTGAAATATATTCACTGTTAAATTCGCATGTACACTCAGCATGACACATATGCATAATAATCACTTCTTATTCATAACAAATCCTTTAAAAGCTGGGCAAGGTGCGTGTTATTTAAAAACACACTAATTCCTAAAATTAGCATGGACTATAAATTAATTTTTGAGCCTCTGGTAAGTAAGTCCTCACATACAGATAGATTGCTGTGAATTTTGATGTTTAACCAAATGTTAAGAGAACATAAAGCAACCTAAAAATAAAGTATAAAATAGGATGACTAATTTTATGTGGAGAGGTTTTGCAGATGATGGAAACTCAATTTGCAAGTCCCTGTGTAAGTAAAAACTATTTGTTATTCTTGACATTATTCTGAAATCTGTATGCAACAAATAATTGCAAGAAACAGCTCTAAATATGCTTATTGATAACTTATTAAAGGAGAAGTTGTAGATGACTTAAATGAGTAAATTAGTGCTATATTATACTGGAAAAGTAATAGCCACTAATTACATATTTTTCTCTCTTTAAAAAGCATTCAGAAAGCAAAAGCAGGGGAGCGAGATGGCTAAGAGGGCATCTCGGGAGTCTCACCTCCTGTGTGTCTTGGCTCTGCTACTACCCAGTGATTTTGAGAAAATTATTTAGTCCTGTTGTGTGCCTGCATTTCCTCATCTGTAAAGTGGGTGTAAATACTACTACCTACCTCGCAGGGTTCTCAGGAGGATTAAATCAGAGAATCCATGACAATTGTTCAGCACCAATGGCCACATAGTAAGCATACATTAAAGATTACCTACTATTAAAAAAAACTCACTATTACTAATAAGAATTGTGAATCTCCGTGTGTTTTTATGTTTTTTAATGTCCTCTTTGTCAAGAAAGGAGATTGAAATATTTCCCTTTATATTGTTTGTATCATTGTTAACATAAGAACATTACATAAATTTTTGAATACAAGGGAACTTAGAGATAGTCAAATCTACCCCTCCTCTCTTTTTTTTTTTTTTTTAAAGTCTTATTTATTTATTCATGAGAGACACAGAGAGAGAGGCAGAGACATAGGCAGAGAGAGAAGCAGGACTGATGTGGGACTTGATCCCAGGACCCCGGGATCACGACCTGAGCTGAAGGCAGATGCTCAATCACTGAGCCTCCCAGGCACCCCAAATCTAGCCCTCTAATTTTACTATTGACAAAAACTGAGGTATAGTCCAGGGGACTTGTCCAAAGTCACAGCATTTTTCCTCTCTGTGCGCACATAGGGTGTTTCTCCTTTTTGTGTGGGTTCATGAAACAAATCAACTTTATAGAACCAATTAGTCTCATTCTCACTTTTGCCAGGGGTGGCGGAACTTTGTCAGTGTGGGGCACAAAGAGGGATAGACACAAAAGCATGGGAACTGAAATGTTTTTCACACAAGGGCAGCATTCATGGAACCATCCCACTGAGAATATTTGGGAAGGGCCCCCTTTTTTCTTATAGGAAAAGTGGGGTCGTGAACTTGTCCCTGTTTCTACACATCGAATACACCCCAGGCAAGTTCTTCATTCCTTTTGCTTGCATTTTCTCATCTATAAAACTGACATCCTGATCAAACTAACTCCCCGGGTGGTCAGGAGCTGAGAACAGAGTCAGCTGGGAGAGAGAAACCAGCCAAGAGTTGCTGATATGACTTCAGTTGGGAAAGTGGTCTAAGAGGCCAACCAGGGCAGTTAGAGCCAGGGGTGGGTCTGATTCTTAAAGCCTCTTGGGGTCAGTAATCAGCACAAGTACCCTGTTTAGTGATGGAGGATTTGGGTTATGACTTGTGAGCCTGATGAGAGTCCACTGCAGTGTGACCTAGCAAGGGGCAGAGACAGCAAAACGTGGAAGGGCCTGTTGCATGTAGAAGGCACCAGAACAAGAGACTGAGAAGGGGGGAAAGGAAGCGAATGATGTCTGTTTTGCCTTTCACACAGCTCCTAGGTAGTTAGGACTGAAATAAGCAGAGAAGTGAAGAACGTCTTGGAAGTCTGTGAAAGAGGGAGGGAGCCCCACCAACGTGCCATCGAAGGCACATTGGCTGCGAGGAATCTTTTTATGGGAGACGGAAGCAACTGTGCACCAAGAGACTCTTACCTGGCGGGGCACCCCGACCAGCAGTTCAGGTAGAGTCTACCTAAGGGAAATCTCTTTCATAAACTGGATTCTTCCCAGTAAGAAGTCTGATGTTCAGCTTCAGGCCTGGAGAGCAAATGGATTTGTTTTGGAGATCATTTAGGAGAACGAAGGACAGGACCCTTAGAAGGAGTTTGTTGTGATTTTACTTAGCACGTTGAGGATGAAAAATGCTCACCATTCCTTCCAGAAATAGGATAGTGGGATTGAGGCAATCAGGGCTTCTTCTGGGATGGTGATATTTTTGGAAAAGAAGAAGACCTATTTGGGGATATGCAACTGTTGTACCCCAGGGAAGATGGAGTTAAACCAGATTTTAGATTTTTTTTCTTTTCTTTTCTTTTCTTTTTTTTTTTTTTTTTTTACCTCCCGGACAGAGTGGCAGAGCTGCTGGAGGCTGATGACAGCAACAGCACTCCCCCATGTATCGCTTGTTTGCTGTGGGCCTGCATTTGCATATATTATGTCCCTTAAACAGCATCCCCGCAGTTGAAGGGGTCTATTATTATCAACCCCACAGATGACCACGGTGAGGCTTTGAGAGGTTAAGGGATTTTACCGGAGCCCAAAAGCAAACAGATTACAGGTGCAGGTGAAGAAATCATTCCAGGAAATATGCCGTTAGTGGAAGCCTTCCAGGTGTGGAGACAAGGGCCCAGCCACCGTGTCTTCATGCAGGTGGCAGAGCATCTTCGTGAGGAAGAAGGGCCTGGGGTGCCGCTGCCTCAGAGGGCAGCTGTGACCCGGAGAGGCCCCAGCCGGTCCTACCTGCCCTGATTGATGCAAGGGTGCCACCTACAGGTGGAAGGTGAGATCGCGCGAGGGGCCCCAGAACCCCGGGGGAAACGCAGGGTGGAGGAAAAGGGAGCAGGGGTGCTGAAAGG
The DNA here is from genome assembly GCF_048164855.1 of Canis lupus baileyi. Taxonomy (NCBI): domain Eukaryota; kingdom Metazoa; phylum Chordata; class Mammalia; order Carnivora; family Canidae; genus Canis; species Canis lupus. The sequence goes on from NC_132838.1 coordinate 16,130,565, forward strand.
CTGCCCCTACCTTAGAGGTAGGCCCCATGAGCTGTGGCAACCGCGTGATGAGGAGGGCTCCTGCCCCACCAAGGACATGAGGAAGGGCAGGGCCACGGTGGAGGAAAGGAAAGGAGGGGCCTGTGGCTGTCAGGAGCTGGGGAGACCCAAGACAGTAGACTTGCTTGATATGCACCGGATGGGACCCGAATCCCGAAGGAAACAGGAATAACATATGCCCTGGAGTAAGGAGGAGAAGACGGAGGAAGCCTTGGGGACCTAAGGGAAGTCATCTGCACCTTTGTACAACGTGTAAAGCAGGTAACTCATGGTTGACGGCTCCTGGAGGCAGCCTATGTGGGCAGCCCCCTGGCAAAGTGTGGAATAAGCACAGGGTTCAACAGTGGGAATCCTGCATAGTGAGAGATTTAGGTGTGTGGTTTTATAACACTTGTTGATAGGATTAAGTTTATGGTTAGGGATGGGTTGGTTAGGTGCAGGGTCAGGATTAAGTCAGGGACTGTTCTAACGGTGTATGAAGGGAAGTCTGGGGCAGTTTACAGGATCATGAGCTTCAGCCAAGGAAGAAGAAGGTGGGGTTTGTAAATATAGTGAATAAGGAACTGTATCTCAGGGGGAAAACATGATGGAATTGAAAATAAAGAGTGACCAAGGGAGGTGACAGTTGAGTCAGTATGGAACTATAAATTGACGGATCTCTCTCTCTGCACATGCACACACACACTCACACCCAACCCCATTAATAGTAGTTAGTGTTGATGGAGTATCTGTAGCGCTTCAGGAACTGTTTTGAGAGCGTGGCAAGTACTAATTCACGTCTTCCTCCTAATAACACTTCAGGAATGGCTTTAATATCCTTCGTAAGAATCAGGGCACCAGGGGCACCTGGGTGGCTCAGTTGGTTAAGCATCTGCCTTCGGCTCAGATCATGATCCCAGGGTCCTGGGATCCAGCCCTGAGTCAGGCTCTGCACTCATCAGGGAGCCTGCTTCCCCCTCTCTCTCTGCTGCTCCCCCTGCTTGTTCTCTTCTCTTTTTCTCAAATAATGAAATAAAATCTCTCTCTCTAAAAAAAAAAAAAAAAAAAAATCAAGGCACCAAAGCCAGAGAGGTAAAGTCACATGCCCAAGTCTACACAGGAATCAGAGGTATACAGGAATTTGACTCCAGAGCCTGTGCCCTTTACCGCTACCCCGTAATGCTTTTCACTATATACCTATGCACTATTTACAGGCCAGAATGTATGGCCAAAATCATGAAGGAGACCTCAGAATTGACAGATGCGGGTGCCTGGGTGGCTCAGTTGGTTAAACATCTGCTTTCGGATCAGGTCCTGGGATGGAGCCCTGCATCGGGCTCCCAGCTCAGCGGGGAGTCTGCTTCTCCCTCTCCCCGTCCCCTGCTCCTGCTCTCTCTCTCTCTCTCCTTCAACTAAATAAAATCCTAAAAAAGAAATTTGACAGGTGTATGTATGACAAAAACCAAAGCAGTGACTGCTAAGTCAGCAGGGGTCCTTCTGGTCCTCTCTTACTTTGGGCTGTCTTTGCTGGGGGATTATATTAGTTATCAATAGCGACACAACGAATTATCTCAAACTTGGTGCCTTAAAACAACACATATTTGTTATTTTAATTTCTGTGCGTCAAGGGGCACAGAAACAGTGAAGCTGGTGGCTCTGGTTCAGAGTCTCTCCAGAGGTGAGGGTGGAGCTGAGGCTCAGCAGTGGGGTGGGGGTGGGGGTTGTAAGCAAGTGTACTCCCAGTGGCTGCCGGCAGGTTTTGCTAGGTCACCACATGGGCCTCTCCACAGGCTTCCTGACGTGGCAGCAGGTTTCTCTTTCCCTACGACCACGTCATAACGTGGCAGCTGCCTTCCACCAGCATGAGTGCCCCAGATGGAAGTGGCGATCTTTTAATAAACTAGCCTCCCTCACTTTTGCTGTGTTCTTTTAGTTAGAAGCAAGCTGCTGAATTGAGGCCACACTCAAGAGAGAGCAGCATTACACATGGTGGGAGTCTTTGGGGAGCATCATGCTGCCACTATCATCATGCCCGTAGTAACCACTCCTCTTTCTGGGTCTCCAACGCCGCCCTCCTCTTCTCTTCCTACATTGATGGTGGCCTTTAGGCTCCTTTAATGACTTTCCTTTTTCTTCTCACCTCTTTGCTCTGTTCTTCTATGTCTCCCCCATCCCCCGCCATACTTTATGTGCTTCCCACTCAATATTCTACATATCCATGACTTCAGACATATACTGATTACTAATTTTTTTATCTCCAGCTCTGAGTTCAGTCTTGAGCCCCCATCTGATTTGAAAGAGGACATGGACCAGCTCCATTTTGACTTCAGTCTGTACTTGTAACTGATGAAGTTCTTTCTAGCATATCTCTTTATTCAGGCAAAGACTTGGGGGGAGCATCCCCCTGATGGAACTGAAACTGTCTTCAAGCCATAAGGGCTGCCCTGAGGCAGCAAGACCCTGTGTGATTGACCCCAAGACAATGTTTGACCCGACCCTCCTGCCACCTGCATGTACCCACCGACCTTTGTCCCATGTTTTCTTATATAAACCTGGAAGTACTTTTAGCATTTTGGAGGTTGTCTTTGAGATGCTGGTCTGCTGTCTTCCTCATGTTGGTGTCACTGAAATAAATAGCTTTCTTGTTTTACCGCCTCCCATCTCTCTGCCTTGGGATCCTGCTGTGGCTAGTGGCCGAACCTTGTGTGTTTGGGACCCCCGGAGCCAGGTGTGCTTATACCTCTGCTCCTCAGCTAGAGATTTACTGCCTGTTGGACACCCTAGTCTGTCCCACGCATGGCCAGTCTGGAGAAAGAAACCAAGCTCATCTCTCACATTTTCTCACCCATTTCTCTTCTCTGCCTCTGAGAATGGTACAACTATTCACCAAGTGGTACTGTCAGAGCCCCAAGAGACACTGCTCAAATGCTTTCCTCTCAGTCATCCTCAAGGCTCAGCCAATCATTATGGGCTGTCCATTCTAAATCCTAATTGTTCCTTGAAGTTACATCCTCTTTTCTACCCTTACCACTCCCTATCCCAATTAAGATCCCCATCATCTCTTCCCCGGGTTATCAAAATAGTCTTTTTTTTTTTAAGGTTTTATTTATATATTCATGAGAGACACAGAGAGAGAGAGGCAGAGACACAGGCAGAGGGAGAAGCAGGCTCCATGCAGGGAGCCTGATGTGGGACTCGATCCCAGGTCTCTAGGATCACACCCTGGGCTGAAGGTGGCGCTAAACCGCTGAGCCACCTGGGCTGCCCCCAAAATAGTCTTTTTAAAGGACTCCCTACCTACAGTTCATCTCTTCTCAAACCAGTTTTCTCCAAAAGGCAAATCTGATCAAGTTCTTCTTTTTATATAAAACTGTATTCTGGTTCTCCAGCACCTACAGAATGAAATTTGGAAGAGATACTGGTGTAGTGGAAGAAGTCTGGGCAATGGAATCAGACACAGGTGAATTCATTTCTGACTCTATCATTTAATGACTGATTGAGGTTAGGTACATTAAAAAAAAATCTCAAAATCTCAAAGCCTCAGTTTCTTCATCCATAAAATGGACATGATGTCTTAACTGCAAAATTGTTAGGATTAAATGAGATAACATGGACTGCCAGGTTTTCCACAAACGGAGGTTGTTGTTGATAGGCTGGTTGCATAGTTGGCTTTAACTATGTTAAGGCAATTAGCATATGTAGTTCTTTAAATACATTTTTCTTTAATCTTTGACTTGAATATGATTTTTTCCTTCTGCATGCAACGCTCTCTCCTTTCCACTTTCCCACTAGCTCTATGGCTTGCCAATTGGCAAACAGGCTCCTCCTTTAACACTTCCCGTTTCTCTTCTCTTGGAATCTCTTTGATCACTTCCTACCAATGGAGACCTCTTGGACCTACCCTCATGGTGGTATGTGCTTCATTAGATGCAGTTGTTTCTTTGCACACTTAGCTCCACAGGTAGATGTTGAACTTGTGAGTGTGGAGAGAAGTGTCTGTATATCCCAAATGTCTGGCACAGAATTGTAGTGTAAGCCCTGGCGTTGGCTTTTCTTTTTATAACGCAAGTGCCTGACTTAGGCTTTGATTGTGAAGGCATCCACTTCAAAGAGGGCTATCTTGAATAAACTTACTGTCAGTCACTTGACCAGAGAAAGAGCCAGGTCAGCTGCACACGCCAACCTGTCCACCTCCACCCCCCAACCTGTCCACCTCCACCCCCCCTACCCCCCCACCATCTTTGTTTTACAGATCTTGGTTGATTTTGATTAACTGACCATTGGGCCACTGTTTGTTTGTTTGTTTTTGCTTTTTTTTTTCCTTTTGGCACTTTAAATTCCCACTCTTATGTCTTAAATTCAACAATAAAGAGTGAGCCTGAGAAACCCTAGGTCCCACCCTCAACCCTAGTAAAAGCAGGACCCCAGCCTTTGTGCTCTCTCTCTACTCGAAACCTGACTGTGTGGCCCCAGGTGTGCTGTGTAATTTCCAGGTCCTGTAAGTAATAAACCTTTATTTTCTCAAAGTTTCCTAGTGGTTATTGTTGAAGAGCATCCAGCAGTTATAATATGAACCGCAAGGGCTGGTCCAACCATAACACTGGTAATTGAGAGGCTGAGACCAGCACGAAACAAGTATGTTCTAGACAGAGATATTAAGTAAATATTGTTTGAAAAACATTTCCTAACATCTGAATGAAAATTGCTTTTCCCTCATAATTTTAAGGGAATATCAAATTAATTTGCAGAATCTGGAAAATTTAGTTAGTTCCACCATAGTAGAGGACTAATTTCACTTTAGAATATGTTGAATTAAAAAATGTAAGCCAAAATTCCATCTAAAACCATTGCAGAGGGCTGGGACATGTAATGAAGCAAGAGAGAGGCTGCTTTCAAGACAAAGAGATGAGACTAAAGGTGTTCAGAAAGACACTTATTTGTATAGGAAAACAGTGAAGAAATCAGAGCATGAATAACAGGAATCAAAGAACAAATAACAGAGGAATTTATATACAGGATGAGTTGATAGAAAAGAAGTCAAGCAATGGCAAATCCATCTGATTTGCAAGAACAGAATGGGTGCTCAACTATAGAGCACCAGTAGATTAAATGGTGCTGAAAGAGATAATGTGAATAATAAAGTACTTTTAAGAACTGTTTCCAGAGCGGGAAGAGCTATATCCTGAGATTAGAGGATGTGGAAAAATGATAGAGTTAAGACCAAAGAAGTAAAGTGTTTAATGGCAAAGAAACCTCCAACCTCTGAGAGCCAGAGGGAATAGATTCTCCATGAGAGGAGGGCCAGCTGGGCCTTGTCCTGACTCAGCTTATGAAGCACCAGCTCCTCGGGATTCTCCTGATCTCCCACTGGTTTCACTGGCCACACCCAGCTCACCTCATAACGTGACGCCCGGATACTGCAGACTTAGAAGACTGGCATTATCAACAAGAGAGAATAACCTAAGAGTGTCTGATTGTGTAAGGTGTGTGTGTGTGTGTGTGTGTGTGTGTGTGTTTTGAAGAAAGCCAATTAGTTTTCTGCCAACGAAACAGTTCTACAAAGAATGTAATTGGTAGTATCTTTTGAAATATCATTTATGGCCCTATGTTAGCAATGTGATCAAGCCTGTAGGGATAACAAACATTTCCAACTTAGGTGGCTTCTTTCTGCATTTTTTAATAAAGATTTTATTTATTTATTCATGAGAGACACACAGAGAGAGGCAGAGACAGGCAGAGAGAGAAGCAGGCTCCCTGCGGGGACCCTGATGCGAGACTCCATCCCAGGACCCCGGGATCATGACCTGAGCCAAACACAGACGCTCAAACACTGAGCCACCCAGGCACCCACTCTCTCTGCATTTTTGAAGGCCGAGTGGCCAAACATTCACAGCACTTCATGGCACATGGAAGAGAAGTGAGATGACCAGTACAGAGAAGGAGAAGGCAGGTATTGCAACTTGATTTCATTGATATTTTGAATGCTGATTAAAGAATTTATGGGAGAGTTCTGCCTACGAGAAGCTTGCCAAAGCCAAAGACTGTTAAACAGGTTTCTGAACACTTCCCCAGATCTTGTTTGTGCGACAGAAGACCGATGACTGATGTTGATCTTAGGGAAAAAACAACGGAAGGTGCCAAAGGAGGGAATTTTATTAGGTTTAGACCGAGAACAACATTTGGATCAGCAAACACAGGTTTTCTCTAAGATCATTCAAATTGTAGGTACCAGCCAAGTTACTGTAATGTATGAAGAGTCTATACAAACGTGAAAGACATTCATCTTTATTCTCAATGGTGGAGAGGGAAAAAACCTGTAGCAATATGAGGCTGTCATGGCTCTTGCTATATTGTGGATTTCTGATTTTTTTTTTCCTAGGGCAATAACTGTTATTTAAGGCTGGTAGATTTTAAAGATAGAAAAGAAACAGTAGAGTAGTGTAAATCCCATATTATAACATATGCAGAGAGTGTCCCACTGGTAGTAAGAGAAAAAAGAGTCAGTATTTGAGGTGTAAGAATTATGCCAGAAAAACGGATTGTGTGATCTCAAACATAGGGAAAAATTCTAAAAACGTAAGAAAATGGAAAATCTTGAAGATACATCCAATGTGAGCAAGGATGTTAAGAGTTTGGGCATGGCGTTTAGAGTGATTAAAAGAGGCAAAATTAAATAGAAATGAAAATAAAGATGTAGAAATGTAAAAAATCAGGCATTCACAAGCCATTATTAGAGAACACATAATTTTGTTTGTTGAAAATTTTATTTTGAGCCTTATGGAAAATCGGGGCAAATTTAATGAAATGTTTTGCTATAGGCTGTGAGTAGTGGTGAGTTGTTACTGGATTTTGTATGATTATCAGTGAGGAGAGCGGGACATGAAAACTGGGGGGCAAGCCTTTTGTTTTACCTGCATGATGGAAGGAATATCAGCAGGAGAACAGATGTTTGAAAAGCTGGAAGAGTTGGAGGGCAGGAGGGATATGACCAGGGAGATGATGGAACAGTGAGATCAAGGCTGAATTTCTTAAAGGGAAGCCAGCAAAGTTTTCCAAAGAAGTGTCAAAGAAGGCTTGTGCTTATAAGGTAGGAATAGAGGGATTTAGAGGAAGAACATTCAAATTATCCTTCAAAAGCTTTTGAAAATCGAAAGAGTAGGGCAAAATTAGGGATGTCACGTGTGATGCTTCTGAGTAAAGCCCATGTAATGTTCGCAAGGAGATCCCATTCATCCAGGAGCAGTGGTGGGGAAAATGATGAAACAACTCATCTCCCCCAATATCATGCAGCAAAATATTTTTGGACTCAAGCAGACAAGATTATCAGGGAAAGAGGAAGCACACAAAAGTGATGGAAGAAGGTTCATTTTCAAGGGAATGACCATGGAAACAAGATGTGAGTTGTTAATATCTCTTTAGCCTGGTGTAGCTTAAATGTGGGAAACTATGAGAGATTTATTAGACTCCAGAAGTACTAGTAAGATGGGTGGAAACAAATAGAAAAATAAAGATAAAACAAGTGATAGTTTAAATAAAATGGAATACCAACATATGGATTTTATAAGACATTGATATGGCATATTTCTAGAAATATAGTTTGGGGAAAATATAAATTTATAAATTAAATATATTGTCTTGATACTGTATTCAGTGGTAGGAAATTAAGGGACTCATTTTTTTTTTTTAGTATTTTATTTTTTTAAAAGATTATTTATTTAAAAAAAGATTATTTATTTATTTATGAGAGAAAATGAGCAGAGGGGAAGGGCAGAAGGAGAAGGAGAACCAGACTCCCTGCTGAGCAGGGAGCCTGACCACACAGAGCTGGATCCCAGGACCTTGGAATCATGACCTGAGCTATTTCATGATCTTGGAATCATGACCTTGGAATCATCAACTGACTGAGCCACCCAGGAACTGCTAAGGGAGTCATTTTAATAAGTAAAAACATGAAGAATTCTCTAATATTTGGAATTAATAGGATCCTAGGCATCCTGTATGGTCTTCACATGACAACATTTCTAGGATTAGATATGTTTAAAAGTAGGATTTTTCTAACCACAGTTTTAATTAGGCTTCTCTGAAGACCCAGGTATGCTCTAGGATGGCTGGAGACGCAGTAAGCCATTCTGGAGACTCCAAGAAGCCTGTCAAAGTTAGACATAAATGGAAAAAAATGAGTAACCATTTCTATAACTCAAACTGTATCTGTGTCAACCCAAAAGAACAACAACCAAATCCTGTCAACAAGTTATTTCATTTATATGACACCCAGACCACGGTTGACTAATTTTTCCCCATTAGAATTGGCCAATTCTTTATCATATAGAGAATATTTTTATCTTCACTTGGACATGTGCTTTAATGGTGGGATTATGCAAAAAAAAAAAAAAAAAAAGCAAAAACAAACAAAAACCAAAAACCTCAATCCCATTACAGAGTTTGTTCTGTAATGAGTATAGGGCATAGCAATTCCAATAAAGAAAAAGCACTGGACTGCAGTCTGGACAGACTGTCTCTTATAGGAATAAGTAGTTAAAAAATAGAGCATCACAGGAAGATACTGTCTTCGGGAGGATGGGCCTCAGGTAATGTGAACACAAGTCGACTGGTACCTTCGTGACTTCTGCTAATCGCAGGGGACAACTAGACAGCCTGTTCCAACAGGATGAGCAGGCTTATGCACCTGCCGGCTGTTATCACTAAGCCAGCTCTTCTGTCTTGAGCCCACAGAGCTCCACGTCAGCAGGATGGGGATGAAAGCTAGCTGGAAGAGTCCTGGGCTGCTTACCCTGTGGCAGTGGCAGTTGTTGGCTGTGCTGTGTTGCTCTGGTCCCAGAGCTGTTCAGCAGTGTGGAGCCCTTTTATTTTTATTTTATTTTATTTTTTTTAGAAAGAGAAGGTGGGGTTGTGGCAGAGGGAGAGAATCTGAAGCAGGCTCTATGCCCAGCTCGGAGCCTGACACAGGGCTTGATCTTATGACCCTGAGATCATGACCTGAATAGAAATCAAGGGTCGGATGCTTAACTGACCCAGCCACCCCAGGCGATGTGGGGCCTCCTTTAATACACCAGCTGGTGGGCTGCCTGTCAGGCTATGACAGGAGATGCACACTCAGCATATGAGGCCATTGTGTGTGGTCATCCTGGAGAATGTGGAATCCAGAGACAGCATTTTCTTTACCGTTGGTGTGAACTACAGGGCAGGAGCCATGGGGCCCTTGGGGAAGCGTCTCCAGTCTCCTCCAAGCCAGGCCCTGCCATGAAATTCTCTGTTATCATAGGCACCTATTTCGATTAGACTTTGTCACTTGAATTGTACTTCTGGGCATTGTTGAAAAAGGTTAAATCCTGCTTATTTTGTTTGTTTTTTCTTTTTCTTTTTTTTTTTTTTTTAAGAGAGAAATAGAGACAAAGAGAAAAACCGGAAGAAAAATAGTCTTTTCAATAACCTGAAGTTCAGTATTAAAATACAAGGATGGTAGCAATAACTACAGAGCTCTGCAGAAATCAAAATTTAATATACTCCCTCCAAAAAAGTAATCATTCAAAATCCTTTTGTGCATCTTTTCATGATACGGGATTTGGGATGTTCAGACAAAAGAGTCACCGATCTTTAAGAATAAGGGATTACTGTGATAGGGACAGGAGAAACAACAAATAATGAATATGATTAACATATTAGTTAATATTTTTTACTATATGCATACTGTTGAAATACTGCCAACGGTACATCTATCTTGCCGGTGAAGCAGATGAATGTGATATTACAACACTCGTCACTGCCCGGCAATGATTGCCCTACATTGTTTGTGCTCTCTCTCAGAGCACTAGGCAAGGATTTTTCATTAAATGCATCATTTACAGCTCACTGCAGTGGTTCCACAAAGTCAATACATATCTTTAACAGAAAGCGAAGAACGAAGCATGTGGAAGAAAAAGAGAGACAGGGTATGGGTCCAGCAACTGTCAGAAGCCCTGGGTGTGCACTCCATCCAGCCCAGGCTCGCTGTCAGTGGCTTTGTAATCAAGGAGCCTATGTGTCCCCAGATCTGTCTCCTCTGATCTGGTTGCCCTCGACGATGGGGTTCTGGACCTGGGAGCCAAACGGGAAATAGCAGGCAAGTGCAATTTGGGGGGAAGTTAATAGACCAGCTAGGATATTCTCATCATATCTTAATCCCAAAGGTAACAGGAAAGATTTTGCTGAAATGGAATAAGACGACCATGAATGACTTTTCTCTTTCCCATCAACTATTGAAACCTACCAACAGGGGAAGCATAGTGAAGTTCCCTTCTCAATGATAATTTGGGCATCATTCCATAAAAATTTGTAAGGGTTTAGGCTGATTTTTTATGAGAAAAATTGCCTTAATTGGTTATAGATCTCCGAAATGATGCCACGTACGCATTAGTAACTCAGGTGGTAATTCACTTATTTCACAAATAATTTCTAAATCCATACTATGCGCCAGATACCATGTGAAGTAAGAAGGATAAAAATAAGTCAATAAGGAGAAATAGTCACTTTCCTCAAGAAACATTGCGTTCAGCTCACAAGCTATCATAAAGCTAAAGACATAGGAGGAAGGCATTTGTGAAGACTCCTGGACAATGGGACACCTGGGTGGCTCAGTGGTTGAGCATCTGCCTTTGGCTCAGGTCGTGATCCTGGCATCTGGGGATCGAGTCCCACATCAGGTTCCCTGCAGGGAGCCGGCTTCTCCCTCTGCCTGTGTCTCTGCCTCTCTCTCTGTGTCTCTCATGAATAAATAAATAAAATTTTAACAACAGCAGCAAAAAGAATCCCGGACAAATAACTGTATTCAGGTAATGTAATTCTGTTTTCAAGGACATAGTTATATCAGTAATACAGGAAAGTTAACTCATCAAAAAATTCATGTCCTAATAGAAGAAAAAAACCCTTTGTGATTATTATTACTGTATTATTACTACTTTGCTTTATATTGACTATCTATAAAAATAAAACCAACAGTTCTCTTCTATGAAGAATTTAAATTTCTTGACTGATTTAGATTCACTGTGTGATTAATATAGCAGGCTAAGTAAGTTAGCCATGTGTTTAAGGAGAAGAGAAATGAGTGTGATCCTCATGGAAATTTGCCTAGAGACCTTCAGTATATTCTTCCTCCTTCAGTGTTTTTCTAATTTCTTTCCTTCGGTTTGCTTCAGAATGTGTGCTTGGGAAGGGATTCTGAATGTGCCTGGAAGGAAGAAAGATACTTCCTAGGATACTTGATTTTTTAGGGCAATTTTCCCTCCCTTTTCAATGGCTTTTGGTGGTTTAGAACATAGTGCAGATGAACAAACCCATGGAGCGTTTATGGAGAAAGGGAGGACAGTGGGCAGAGCATTATCTAAAACAAAAATCCGAAAAAAAATAAAAATAAAAAAATAAAACAAAAATCCGGGGACGCCTGGGTGGCTCAGCGGTTCTGCGCCTGCCTTCGGCCCAGGATGTGATCCTGGAGTCCTGGGATCGAGTCCCACGTCGGGCTCCCTGCGTGGAGCCTGCTTCTCCCTCTGCCTGTGTCTCTGCCTCTCTCTCTCTCTCTCTGTGTCTCTCATGAATAAATAAATAACATCTTAAAAAAAAAATCCTTCACTGGCGCAGACTTAACTTTTCTGACCTGCATTTGAGCTCTGGCAGCCAAGGTATCAACGGATCGCTAGGAGAAACGGGCTATAACAGGTGCCTTCAATGCTTTTCTATTCAGCCCTGGTTTCTGAGAATTTACTAGAAAGTCAAGGGAGCATTCTGGCGAACAGGTTATCTGACCTGAAATAAAAAAAAAAAAAGGAGTTGGGTTTCACAGGGGAAGTCTGGCTGCTGGCTGCTTTGTCTTTTAGTTTGCTTCTTTGTTCTGTCTTATGCTCAGTGTCTCGTCCCAATTATGGTTAAAACAACCCGCTTTGAGCTGGCACACAGGCCGGCTTGGCATAACCCAACACCATTTAAATCTCTGCACTTGCTGAAGCAGATCCAAATGTTTTTTGTAAACGAATTTCCCATTTGGATATAGATTTTGAGAGTCCTCTTTTTGCTTCTCTTTTCTATAATGTTTTGCTTACACATCTATTATTTTACCTATTACCTGGAATCTTTGGTGGAAGATGGAAATGAAGGTGATTGAGAGTGAAAGGCAAGAGGAAGTGGAATTTGCAAAAGTCATGGAAAGTGTAGTAGGGATGATGGCATTTGTAGAGCTACTTAGGGTAATTGTGTAATGTCTTCTGAAATTCAAATATGGCTTTTAGATGTTGTTATTTGGCCTAAACCATTCAATGCAGAATTTCATGTCTGTGTTTCTTAAATGGGAAGTGCTCCAATCCACAGAAACATGGAATCTTGCTCTCTGCTCTGCTGTCACTAAATTATGTATTTCTCATTTGGAAAACTTTCTAAGTTGACTATAAATAAATTAACTCTGGTTTTGAATAAATGAATACTTTTTTTGTTGGTATTCTCAAGACACCTGTGTGGTTTCAGGGTTTCAGTGACTTTTTCTCAGGTAAAAACTTTACACCTAAAACATTTTATTCACCTAAATTAGTTTGATCTTTTCAAGTGAGGAATTTTAGTTGAATAGCACTAGGGAGTTTTCCAGCATTATTCAAACTTAAGACGTAAAAATGGTATACAAATAATAAGAAGAATTAGAATAAGAACAGTGGCAGTTTATAATAGGAACTTCATAAATATCGTAAATATCTGTTGAATGAATTAATAAATGATAATGGCATTTTTCAAATATTAATTATGTGACAGACCCTGTGTTAAATATCTTTTAAATATAATAAGATATAATTCACTTATTTACATTCACTCATGTGGTCTTTGTGATTGGTGACTTTCACTCTGCAAGAGATTTTCAAGGCTCATCTAAGTTGTAGCTTGTATCTTTATTTGTGCTAAATATCTTACACAGAACTAATTACCACAACAGCCTTTGGAGGTTGTATCTCCATTTAATATATGAACAGAATAAGCCTCACAATGGGTGAGTTACCCAAGGTCACCCAGCTAATAAGTGAGTGCTCTTCACCCTTCTTCTGTGGGTGATAAGTTTCTTTAGTCTGTGGCAGTTTGAGACTTTGATGCCCTTCCAAAGACTGATGCAGAAGAGTGTCTTGGATATTCCCTATTTTCATTGGTGCTGTCTCTGGAGAGAACAGGGCCATAAACGGGGTCCCTTGATGCCGCCTGAGCCTTCGTGCAAAATGTGAAGCATGTTCCAGATGCTCTTTGGAGCACAGGTGCTGTGAGGAGAACCATAATAAATAGGTACTAAAACAGTGGTGGATTCTTCTTGGGATTAAGGTCAGAATTTTCCTTAGGGTGCTGCAAGTCTCTACTGAGACTCCTGGTTTGCTGTCAAGGTGATGTGGAGGGCAGTCTGAAGTGGAAGGAGATGGTTCCCAGTGGTAAAATCTGGAGTCTCATATATGCAATCAGTTGTTATAGCTCCCACCCCCACCCCACCAAAGTGAAGCACATTAGCTTTTACAAATCACTCTCAAGTTTTCTTTTGTGCCTTCCCCTACTTTGAGGCATTCTGCTGATTTAAACTTTATTTTTATTTTTAAAAATTATTTTTAAAGATATTCTTTGAGAGAGAGACAGAGAGAGCAGAAGCAGGGCAAGGGACAGAGGGAGAAGCAGACTCCCCACTGAGTGGGGAGCTTGATGTGGGTCTTGATCCCAGGACCTTGGAATCATGAACTGAGCCGAAGTCACATGCTTAAGCAACTGAGATACCCAGGCACCCCCTAAACTTTGTTTTTTAAAAAGATTTTATTTATTTATTTGAGAAAGAGAGAGAGAGAGCATGAGCGGGGGGGAGGAGCAGAGGGAGAGGGACAAGCAGACTCTGTGCTGTGTGCAGAGCCTGATGCAGGGCTAGACCTCAAGACCCTGAGACCATGACCTGAGCTGAAATCAAGAGTCAGATGCTTAACTGACTGAGCCCCCCAGGCGCCCTGGACTTAAACTTTATTTTACTTGTGTCTGAACTACTGTAGGTTGAAAAAGGGCTGGAGAGGACAGCAATGCCGGGACTCTCATTTGCCCTACTCTGTGAAGGACCTGTAATACCTGGGTGATGTTACATGCTTGAGTGAACTAAAGAGCTAGGGAGTCAAGGCGTAGAGCAGTCCTGACATATCATCATGGGCTTCGGAGGGAGAGGGCCAGTCTTCTAGCTCTGAAATCTCTGCCACGTGCAGGTGGTACACATAGGGGGAATGTCTCCTCTGCATTCATACCACCTTCCAGGAAAACCCACCCCCACTAGACTTGGGCTGTGGTCCACTCTCTAGGGTCACATTCTGGTGAATTGCTATAGAGCGCCAGATTTCCATGTGATGCATTTATCTGCCAGACAATTCTCAAAAGGAAGAAATACACGTGGCCTTCCCCACACCAGCCAGTCAGTTCTCAATGGTAAAGGATTGATTATGCACTTTGTTAATTCCCAAAGGCCCACTGGGCACCTTCCAGTGCCAAGCACGACTCCAGACACGTGGGACACATCAATGAGGTAAAGATTCCTGTTCTTGTGAAACCAACATTCCAGTGCTTTATGAATGCCATGGCCCTTGCTTTTTTAACTTCCTTTTAAAATATTTTGGTATGTATTTTTTAGGCATTTCACTGGTAATTAGCATCTTCCCATCAGATGGAAATTTGGGCAGGTTAAAAAAATGGAATTCATTTTGCTATTTCGGTTCTTTTAGAAAAGAAATTATATGGAGTTGTGGTTTCACCTAATAGACAAAATGCCGTTTTTACATTATGCTCATATTTCAATTATCTATGCTAACCCTTATGCCTATTTCCATGGATAACTTCGAGCAGGATTCACTTTTGGAGCTCATTCTGAATGGGTTTCATTTTTGTTTTGCTTCAATATCACTGTCAAAGAAAGAATTGGGAGATTTCCTCAATACATAAATAGAGAGGGAATGTATTTTGTAGTCCTTTTCTTCAGAAGGATGATCTAGATAAATTCGTACACATTTTATTTCTACCCATCACAGCACAGCACAACACAAGCCACTTCAATTACCTCAGCAACAAGCTAGCAATGCAACTCTATCATTTCAATTTTTCATCTTTTCCCTTTGACTTGATGTGTGTTCTACACAGTATATCAGCAAAATCTCATCAACCCCAGCCTCCTTTAGGCAAATAAATCTCAGTCACAAATTAATCTCACACAAAAGGGGTGAGGGGAGGAGGATCACAACAAGGAAAAAGCTAATGGCCATAGTCGGTCACCAGTGTATTTCCTCAAATAAATACTCTCAAGCCATACTAGGGAGGTTTCAGATTTTTTAGCCAGTGTCAAGCTGTTATCATATCTGGCTGTTGCTTTTATTTCTTTGGCTATCTTGTTTCTGTAGGAGCACTGTGACCTTTGGGTCATTGCTGCTTCAACCAATGAAGTCGTTAGTGTTTCTGTGACATTGATGAGAATTGCCCACACAGCTTAAATGATTATTATTTTTCTTGCTGAACTTGGTTTATCCTTGCTCACTTCCTTTTAATGTAAGAATTAGATGCATTTCTGTCATCAAGTTGGAAATGTCCCCTCAAACACCTAGAAGGACCCAGAATCCACTCCCATGGCAGCGTTAGCATCCTTTCACTGTTTCTGGAGCAGGAAACGGGCCGATGTAAAAAGTCTCCAGGCCCAGAGCCTGCATCATCGTATCTAAAGAAACAAAAAGTCATGTTTTGCAATCATGGCAAACTGCTCAATGTCAGAG
Organism: Canis lupus baileyi; assembly: GCF_048164855.1. NCBI lineage: Eukaryota > Metazoa > Chordata > Mammalia > Carnivora > Canidae > Canis > Canis lupus. Next base: position 16,146,374 of record NC_132838.1, read on the forward strand.
GAAACAGAAGAAAAAAGTGGGATCTGGATTATTTGTTTCTTTTGTGTGTGTGTCCGAAGCAGAGGCTGGCGTTTTGAGACAATGCCACAAATGAGGACATTAAAATACAGCCTTGATTGTACCAAGCGTGTTTTTTTAAACATAAATGATCTCTCTGGAGAATTTTGCCAAATGAATGTGGTATAAATGTCACTATAACCGAGGGCATGTGGTTATCTTCTCAATAAATCTAAAGCCAGAGTCACCAAAATGTAACTCTTACTTTACAACGCATTTATCTTTTTAAAAGCTCTAAAGTGGGTTGTGTCACAGTGTATTTAGATGTTTGTCACTCAAAACACAAAATAAACCCTGAACACATTCTTTAAACTATTGGAGGAATCTGGAAGCTGATTAAAATTATATGATATTTGAGGGGCCAAACGTGGTCTTGTTAAAAATCTTTGAAGTCCCTAATTAAAAATGAAAATGTCAAAATATAAACACATGGTGTTTTCTTTCTTTTTTTGGTTCAGAATATGAAGCCATCACACAAATTTCTCTGCCTTATGTATTGTATTCAGGGTTAGCACCTGCAATGAAATTTTCTGCCATTTATTTTTTCAGATCTCCCATTAATTTGTGAAAAATAATTCTGAGGTGGTCAAAGGAGATGGGTGCTGTTGTTGACATAGTTGCAGAATGATTTTGTTCATTTTCTCATGCCTGTGTCTCCTCTGTCTCTCTGTCTCTCTCAGTATGAAACCCAAGCAGGCAGGGACAACTAGTTCTTTGTGTCCTCTTCATTGTGGCTTTTTGGGTCCATTCTTTAAACAAGATGATACTAAAGATTTTTAGACATTTAAAGGAACAAGATAGTGATAGGAATTCGATGGAGCCAAACAATGAGTGAGGAGAGCAACATTGGGAAACGTAGATGATTCCAGGAAAAAAGTGCAACAGAGCTTCTACATCTTTAGCCTTGAGGTGCTGATCTGCTGTCTTCGATCCTCAAATCATCATGACCCAGGGTTCACAGGATTTTTTAATTTATTTTTTTTGTCTTATCTTTTTTATTGGTTATTTTGCTTCCCAAACTGGAATTTGATGTCTGAAATAACAAAGATACAAGTTTTTTGTTGTTGTTTTTGTTTTTTGTTTTTTTGCAAAGCCAGTATTTTACATTCTTAGTGCTACTGTAGGATCATGAACCATGTACCACATGAAGGGTTTACTTACCCAGTGAAATGTGGGAAGGGTCTTTCTCTTGGTTTTCTCCAGGTTTCCCTCCTGTGGGTTTATAATATAACACAAAAGGATACAGAAAAGTTATCTATGTGTCCATGTCAGTACTGTATTGTTCACTTAGATTATTTCACACTTTTAATTGATACACACATGTACACACAAATGCAGTCTATATATAGTCTCTATAGTCTATGTACATTTTTTAAAGGTTTTATTTATTTATTCATGAGAAACATAGAGAGAAACCTGAGCCAAAGGCAGACGCTCAACCACTGAGCCACCTAGATGCCCCTAGTCTGTATATTCTTATATATATAGACTATATATACAACAATCTGGGGCAGCCCAGGTGGCTCAGCAGTTTAGCGCCACCTTCAGCCCAGGGCGTGATCCTGAAGATCTGGGATCGAGTCCCACATTGGGCTCCCTGCATGGAGCCTGCTTCTCCCTCTGCCTGTGTCTATTCCTCTCTCTCTCTCTCTGTCTCATAAATAAATAAATAAAACCTTTTAAAATATCTGTAATTAATAACTTTAATAAATATTTTTGATATTTGAGTTTCTTTAGGATACATTTCTGTAACTAACTGGAAGAACAAATAAAGGATATAAATATGTTTTACTCATACATTCTGCCCAAACCCCCTTCAGAAAATCTGTAGATACTTAACTCTTTAAACACGAATGTACAGAAATGTCTCTGTACTATTTTTTGTTCTGAAAAATCACCAACATTTCAATAGAAAGAAGAAAGCAAAGAAGTGGGAGGGAATCATGTGTTTTTTGTTGTACAAAATTCGTAAAAGCCAGAGGCCAAAGGAACTTGTTTTTTTCTCTTCTGTGAAGTTTTCAAGAATTCCTGTGTGAAATAATTTTTCTTTTAAAAATTCCATTTTGATTCATTTTTTATATTCCTTTCTCGTCCTTCCTTTTTCTTTGGGGGCATTCTTTAGGGCTTTTCCTGTCAGAAATAGCTGTTGTCAACAGTTTTCCACTCTTGGTTAAAACTTTCAGTCAGAAGCAGTTCTAAGGCACCTGCTCACATGTTTCTCCCTCTCTGCATAGTTGGAAGGAAGCACTTGTGGACCTTTGCTCTTGAATAGGGAGTATCCTCCAACAGTTTAGACATCTCCTGAGTACTAGATGTATTCAGGTTTAAAGTACGAAAAATCTTTAACCACTTCTGTTTTTCCCTTCATGATAAAACCATATTTCACTTGGCACAAAACCTTGTATTTCCTTGGCCATCTGATGTCTTCTCCACTGCTAACACCCTAGCCTAAGCCCCATATTCTCTCGTCTGGACCACTGTAGAGACTTGATAATAATTCTTCTTGCTTCGTTCTTGTCTGTGGTCCATCCTCTACACTGAAGCCTGGGTGGTCTGGGGAGAGCCCAAATGAGATCATGCCTCTTCCCTGCTCTGCGTCCTCCACTGAATTTTTCTGGCAGTTGAATAAAATCCGATCTCCTTTCCATGACTTTGGCAGCCCCGCCAGATCTGGCGCTGTCCAGCACTCATCTCCTCTCCTGTCCCCCAGTCCACTTTCCTCCTACCCGGTGATCTTCTGTCTTGCTCCTCTGCCAAGCCTGTTCCTGGCTTAGAATCTTCACTTGCAGGTCCTGCTCCCTGAACAGCTTCTTCCCTACAGCCTCATGTGGCTGATTCCTTCTTACTGTCCAGTTCTTAGCTCAAGTGTCACCTCTCTAAAAGGCCTTCTCAGACTTCCTCATCTAAATAGCACCTTCCACTCATCACTTTCTATGCCATGGACACATTTTTTTTCTTCAGAATATTTATTAGGAACTGAAATGATGTGACTTGTTTTTTAGTTATGTGCCCTCTTTCATATTCCCCAGAGGAGCATGAGCTCCATGATGCAGACATCTTGTCTACCATATTCACCAGTACCTGGAATAGTAGCTGCAACAGAAGGAATGCTTTATTGAATGAAGTATCAGTGAAAGCTCCCTTTCCTGTATCCAGTTTCCATATTCTCTTGATTTTTTCCTCCTAAATATTTCTTGCATCTAATTTTCATTATCCTTCTCCATTTTAGTCTGAACTTTATGTCTTCTGTCCTAGGCTTCTGGATGCACCTTCTAACTGGCCCGCTGTATTCCTTTGCCTATTCTTCCAATTCATCATGTAAACTGAAGACAGTGATTTGGATGTGAGTTTCATGTTTTAAAACCTTCAGTGTATCTCCATAACCTGGAGGCACCTGGGTGAGCCATCTCGATACCTTCCTTTATTGTGACTGCTCAGCGCACATATATCATTACTGTTAATAAGTCCACTTTCCCCTGACCGTAGTGGTTAGCATATGCTGGACTCAGAATCCTTCCCTTGAGCTCATAAATGAATATTCAGAGAAAAGTGGCCTTTCTTTCTGCTGGGTTATGAAGCTGGAGAAGCTGAGGCTCTTGAAGGCCAAGATCCCTGGTCTCATAGTGGTAGCCCATCTGCAATGAGACAGAAAAAAAAAAAAAAAAAAAAAACAACAACGAACACATGGAAGAAATTAGAAGTAATTGCAAGAGTGAGAAGAGGGAAAATGCTGATAATATCATTTGAGTGCCTGGACCCAGCTGTGTCTGAATTTATTTATCAATTGGGGGAGCCAATAAATTCCTATTTTTGAATAGACTGCTTTGGCTTGGGTTTCTGTCATTTTCTGTCAAGATTTTTGATTACTATGATTTGGCTTTCAAACCTTCCACAATTTCATCAAATCTTACTTCTGACCTCCACCTTTTTCTTCTACTTTCCACTGTTCTCAGCACCTCTTCCCAGCTGTGGTTGTGCTTTCTCACTCTTGACTGATTTCCTGTCATTATCATGTGTGGGATGGCTTCTCCTTTTTTCTGCGTAAGTCCTTTCTGTTCTTTAAAACTCAGATGAAGTTTTCCTTCCTAGGGGACAACTGGCTGGCTCAGTCATTAGAGCATGTGACTCTTGATGTCGAGGTTGTAAGTTCAAGCTCCATGTTGGGTGTAAAGATGACTTAAATTCTTCTCCATAAAGTCTTAAAGAAGACTCAGCTCATACTGATCTTTCCCTCTTCAAAACCCCTGTAGTATTTCTTGTTTGTGATATTTGTTTAAAAGTAACCATATACCTACTTATGCTGTTATTGTTGCTATTAACCTTTTATATTATAGATTAGGATCTCAAAAATGCCACTGCCAAAAATGTCAGGTGTTTGATGTAAATATGTGAATTGGGCTGGTATAATATGAGGAGTGGTGGCATGGGGAATGGAGAGGTATATATCCTGCCTAAGTGCCTAAATGAATAATTTTTAAAACTGTGTTAACCAAATGAGACAGGCAGGTTGGATCTAGTCCCAGCTTTTAATAAGAAATTATGTTTTAGAGAAGAGAAATCAGGGTGAGATAGTTGTCTTTACTCTCCTCTAGAAGACCATCAATGTCACATTCCTTAGGACACCATTTTGAAAAAGAGATTAAGACATTTTTTTCTTAAGAGGACCAAATCATTCTCAGATTCACAATTTGTTTTTCCTGTCCACATCACATTTTGGAAGTGGAAGGGGGCCTTACAGATCATGCATTCCAATCTTTTTCCCAATGCAGAAATACTGTGTACAACCCCATGACAGATGGCTTCTACTTGAGCATTTCCAGGATTTAGAAGCTCGATCTTTTGTTGAGAAAGCCCATTTCTTTGAAGAGCAGCTCTAATTAGAAAATCCTTTCTCATAGCTTGACAAAATAGACCCCTTTAAACTTGTATTTATTGTTTTTAGTTCTCTTTAACAAATATACAACATCTGCTTGTTGCAAACATGCAAAGGTATTCAAGAAGACAAATGAAAGGGTAATAAAAAAGTTATACCAAGCCAAACTTTCTTTATGACTTGAATTATCACGACTTCTTAAGAGCTTGAGTTGGATGTAGGAAAGATGGACCCAGTCGCAACTAACTTCTAATTAAGCAGTGCCCAGGTTCAGGAGGCACTTTGAATACCTAAAGTTGGATGATGCTCATACTCTGCAAGCTATTTGTCACTGTTCTGATTTGTGTACCCAATACCACTCTTGCCTCAGGTTTTCAATGAAGAGGGGCACTTCTGCAGCCCTACAAGGGGGTAGTATTGGAGTTAGCTTTTCAAATTTCTCTCAGCCTTTTTATTCACCCTTTTCTGTAAACACTTAGCATGGGGGCGCAGGAGGAGCTGCCCTGTGTCCTTAGGTATCTCCTATTGTGTCTTTCTGGATATTTCTGCTTTTATTAAGATACAAATAGATTGAGATATCATAAAAGCCCATTTTCTTTGATTGCCAATAGCTCTAGATAATCTCTATATTTATCAAGGCCTGTCTATGCTTTGGAAGTAATTTAATAATTAGTATAGAAAATGTTATATGGTAGGTTGTGATATGAGATGAGATGATATAATACTAGTTTTAGATTTTATTTCACCAAAAGCTTCCATCTTATGCATTGTTCTTTGTGTATTTTGCAATGCAGATGTAAAAATTCTGGGCTGCCCAATAAAGTTTCTCTAGATATCTGGGCAGAGACTTGAAGTACTTGTGACATATCCATGGACAGATTGGGGCACTTATTCCCTTAGTCACTTCTGATGAAAAGGCTACAACTAGTTTTACATGGATAATGCTATAAAATAGTTGTTACCAGTTTTTCTGCTGACAAAAATGTTGGACTGAATAGTGGGAGTAGAAGTTACTCTTCTCCTAGTTCACCCTATTAATAGTTCATCCAATTAATAATGACCATGCTTAGCTGCTTAGCTTAGATGGAGCCTCTTCTGGTCTTCTGCACAAAAACAGGCTGTGCTCTTCCATTCACTCAAAATTTGGTTCTGATGTTGAAACTGATTGATGCCACACATGCACCAAGAGGTTATGTAAAGGTTTATTATGCACTGAGGCTTTCTGAAGAGAGCAGGGCAAGTGTCCAGGCAGAGCTGAAAATGCGATGAGAGAGCTAGGAGAGGAGATTGGTTTGGCTTTTATTGTGGTTGTGGGTTGGGGCTGGGGTGAAGGTTTGCTCACATGGGCTGGAGTTTACACATTTGAACTTCTTGCTGGCACTAAAGCAGGGTGCACTCAGGCTTTCTTAGCAGCTTGCTCGGATGTAGAGCAGAAAGAGAAGAAGGACTGGTGGAATGTGAAAGCCGTCAGCAGTCAAATATAAAAGCTGGAGCCAAAGACTTTAATATAGTGTTAAGTTGTGCTTTTAGGTAAAATCAAACCATTCTGGGCATGTGCACTGCACCCAGGATGAAGAGCTCAGAGACCTCTCACTAATTGCTTCCCTTTTACTTCTTGCTACCCTTCTCGTCCCTGTAAGATCCTTCCTGTACCTCACTCTCAGCAGAAATGTAATAGTTATCTTAAACTTTTGGCTCAGACACTTGCTTCTCTTGCTAAGTTGGGATTCCTGCTTATATACATTCATGTTCAAGCAAATATGTTTGTACTATGTATATGTGTGTATAGATTACAGAGAATTCAATTTCCTTTTCTTCCTCTTTGGGTTAGGAGTGTGTATTGACTTTGCAGAACCACGGCAGCAAGTTGTAAATGATAGATGAGCAGAACATCTCCCATGCTTGAGGAAGTGGGACTGCAGGAAGAGCTGTGGGAGCGCAGGTGCACTTGGCCACTTTTTCTACATTTACATTATTGGTGTGTCAATCTACTAAGTCTTCCCTACTAAGGCTGAGTTCCTCAGTGACACAGTTTGGAAATTGGCCATTGGAGTAATGGAGTCACTGTAGGGATCCTCATGTGATTGAAAAGAGCTTCATTCTCAGTAAGTATGTTCTGTACAGGTAGAGCTCAGAATCAAATGCTTTCTGCATTTGCAAGTTTGGGAAACTAAAGGAGGCATTAGAAGAGAATTTGACTTGTGGAGAGATGATCTGATCCTAGATTTTCAAATTTTTTTTGACACAAATAGTGTTGTTTTCTGTTATTGTTTATGCTTGCTTAATTTCAGGTTTCTTATCTTTCTCATGAAAAAATGCTCTGGATAAATGTTGGGCAGAGAAGCTGCTTCTTACTCATTCCTTATAGTCCAAAAGGTATTAAAAATAGAAAAATTTTATAGAGACAGATTTTACCAAGTGATTAAAGGCATTTGAAATTAAAGCTTAGTGCAATCTTACTAATGATTTTAAAATATTGAAATTAGAATCTGTCAGGTGCCAGGTGCCTAAGGAACAGAACAAATCACACTGCTAGGCAAAGTCTCAGGTAAAATGCCCTCCATTTCAACTAATTCACACATGTTAGATATATCTGCTGGGCTTAGGGATGGATTGTGGATTGAGAGTGCCAGCTTCAGAAGAACCTAAGACATTCCGCTTTGATTCAAGATTCAAGGCAAGCCCTTGGATGACTATTGTTATTTTCACAAAGATTATATGCCAACATTATTATTCTTGCCAGTGTAAACACAAAATATGAGAGGCTGTTAGAGTCTCTACTACACCATACTTTTCACCATGCTATTTTAAAATCATTCATGTGTTTTTTTTTTTTTCTTAGCATTGGTATGATGCTTTATCCTAGGAAAACTCTTTGAAATTTTCATCATTAATAATCTTTCAAGCAATCCAGTGAGATAAGTTAGGACTCCTGGCACTGTCTCACACCTGAGTATACAAAAGCAGAAAGAGAGCATTGGACTTGAACCAAATTATAATATTTTAATACAAGAATGAGAACTAATAGCCTGGAGTTTCCAATCTGTTGTTTAGCCAGCTGGCTTATGCTCCTGTAAGTCATGTTATTTGTATGAACTCGAGAGAATTGTTAGGTTCTTGAAAGGTACGTCTTAAATAGGAAGCAAATCAGAGGAATCATTTGAGCTCCATGCTTTTTCAAGAGAAATATTCTGCAGTTGCCTGCCTACTATAGATTTACTTCCTTTCTTCACTCCTGTTTTATACTTTTCCAGATATAATGCAGAGAAAAACTTTTATGAGAAGTTAGCCAGAGTTTTCATGGTGTTTCAGAGAATAAAACTTCTGACATATCTGTGGATGGTGTTTGTTTTGACAGCTTCAAGTCAAAATTTGGGAGCTAGAGAACCAAGAAAGAATTTCTTCAAACTAGGAGTTGGTCAGAGAGAAGACCACTAGCAACAATGATAAGAAATATCCAGAGGAAGACTTTTGTGGTGCAGACCTTGGCATGATTAGAACATCAGGCAAATTTGGATCATACAAATAACTTATAGAGCTTTTTCATAGATATGAACTGGAAGTTTTATTAGGAAATCAAGTGTCCACGATAGAACATTTTTAGCTGCTTGGCAAAAAGCCTCGGTCAAACAAAAAGGATTCAGATGTTTTTGGTGACAGCTGACGTGGAATAACTTTTTATAGTACATGTTCTATCATGTGGCACAATTTGTGAATTTTCTCAAAAAAAGTGACAGTCAACGGAGGCCTGTGTTTGTGGGTTTTATCTGTAAAAATAAAAGATCTAGGTTCCGTGAAAAATAAAATTCACAACTTATCAACATTCAAAATAGAAAAAAGTTTCAGTTCTGCTTTAGGGAAGATGAATGAAGTGGAGAATTGTTCCTGATGAGCTTCTAAGCTTAGGAAACATAATATAGAAAATAAAAAAGTGTAGTTTTTGTTATTATTATTTTTGCCAGGGTTAGAAAGTAGTCATAAAGAGATATCCAGGAAGCAGTAGGCAGTCCAACGGCTTCTGGTGAGTGGAATTCTTTATTCCCTTTCAAGATTCTTTGTTGTGGGAGAGAACTGTTTTTTACATGTCTAACCTCCCTCTTGCCTTGAACGATCTATCTTTCCTTTGGATATCTACCCACCCTTCGAGTCTCAGTCACATCTTACTGACTAGATCACATAGTCTGATTGCTCCATAGGTTGGGGAGCCCCAAGATCACTCTTAAGCTTTATGCTTGACTAGAAAGACTTAATGGAGAACAGAAAAAACTTATACTCATGGTTACAGTTTATTACAGTGAAAAGATGCAGATTAAAATAAGCAAAGAGAAAAAGGCACAAGGGGCCAAGTTCAGAAGAAACCATACACAAGCTTGCAGGTGTCCTCTTCCAGGAGAATCCCATGGATGTGCTTAATTCTCTCAGCAATCATGTGTGATGACACATGCAATGTGGCTAACAGAGGAAGGGCTGAGCCTTGGTGTTCCAGAGTTTTTATTGGGGTTTAGTCACTTAAGCAGCTGACCCCAACCACTCAGCTTCCGGCATCCCAGAGCAAAAATGGGCATCACCATAAATCACATTGTTAACATAAGCTATCTGATCAAACTGGTACTGGGTGACCCAAGGCTTGAGGCATACAGACACTCTTACCAGGCAGAGTATTCCAAGGGCTTGAAGCTTGTCTTCTAGGAGCCAGCCAAGGACCAGTCCTGAAGTAGGCAGGTACTTGGGCATGTGCAGGGTTTGAGCAACCCAAGCCTACTGAGTTATCTCTTTCCCACAAAGCCTACACTCCTGGCCCTTGGCTTAGGCTCTCTTCCTAAAATGAATCACACTTTTATGAGCATCTACATTTAGTATAGTGTTTACATAACTCAGCAATCATGTCAGCATGAATATACCTAACACCTCAAGGATCTAGTGAGGGGTAGGGATGAACTTAAAGGAACAACCAATCCATCCTGTGAAGGCATTATATGTAATTTTCATATATTTGTGCTAATTTGATTACTTGCTATCCCCCTTGATCTATTGTTATTTGTACCTTGTGATAAACGTATGCAGTACCACTTAGCATAGTGATTAACTGATGGTTAGCTAAATCCAGTTCTTCTGGCTGGTCACTTTTCATCAGTACTATATCCTGAAGAGGCCTTATCTCTAACTTCTGAAACATTTGGTCATTAATATGAGTATTATTATATAACTTATTGATACAAAGTGCTTGAATCTTACTGGCAATGCCAGTGTTACATTATATTGAATATAGTCATGATACAATTCAGTTTTATTACAAAACAAGTCAGTTAGAAGTATATTGGTATTTGTAATGTCTTCCCAATAGAACTGGTTCTTGTCCATATAGCAGATATTATTGTGGACAGGAATCCTTAAAATTGGCCATGGTTTGACTATTTCTGAGTTCTAAGTCAGTTAGGGACAGAGCTAGTTACCTCACCTTCATTTAAAAAGTTTTGTATCAAGAGAGGTGTCCATTGTGTGCTCTTTTATAGCCAAGCCCACTTCCTTCTGTGGAGAGGACACAAGTGTTACTTGGAATAGTTCTGATTCCTGCTAGCCATACTACAGGTTATATTTTATTCTGATCTATCCTTGAAGTGAAAGCAGTCAGGTGCATCTGTGTAAATTAAATTGCCACAGAGAAATTTCCTAGGTTTGGAGATCCATAACATCCCATCAGTGCACTTCTTAAGCCTCTGTAGCAGAGTGGAAGGCCATTGCCACATAGTTACTTTAGCCCTAATCTGTATTAAAATAGTCAAGAGGGGCACCTGGCTGGCTCAGTTGGTTGGGCATCCGACTCCTGGTTTTGATTCAAGTCCTGATCTTGAGGTCATGAGACTGAGGCCCAGATTGGGCCCCGTGTTCATTGGGGAGTCTGCTTGAGGATGTTCTCCTCTCCTTCTTCCCTTCTCCCCTCAAATAATAAATAAAATCTTAAAGAAATAGTCAAGAAGTGCTGGTGGGTTGGGATACAAGGAATACTTTTCTCAATGCCAGGTCCTAGCATTATCTAGCATTATTTGTTGAGTTGGTCTAACTAACTTCACTAAATCCTTGTCATCTTTTCAGGCTGGCTCCCAATCCTTACCTTCCTCCTGGAAGAGAATACCCTCCAATCTGCTTATTCTAGTAGATTCATCTTTTTCATTTGAATATTGTTCCTCACTAAAAGTGAATTCACCTTGTTCTGTGACGTCTAGACTGGCACCCATCTCCTCTAAAACACTTCTGTCTTGTGGGCCAGTGTTGTTTAACCTACTACGCTTTTTGTTGCCATTGTGTACTGATGGCCTGAGTGCTGGTAGGATGCATGTTTTGTGCCCCAAAATTTGAGTCTCTCAAATGCTGGGTTAAATGAGTGGTAGTCATGCCTAGATATGAGGTAGTTTGAATATGCTGTATGGCTTCCCATAGCTTTCCTCATCTCAGAATTGGGCTGCTCCGCAGGGGATTTTGGACCCAAAGCATGAAGCCTACTGCTTAATTCTCATCAGAAACCCATTGGTTCTTCTATTTTGGTTAATAGTTTTTCACCCACAAAAATGAGAACAATATGTACTTTTACATAGTACATGGTGGCATGTCAGGCATGCAGCTGCTCTGTTTCCTCCATTATGACCAGGGGCCTTTCTAAGCATGTGCAAGGTTTATAGTTGCACAGTGATCAGTCTGCCAGAAGCTGTAGACTACATAGTGACTGGAAATTTCTTCCCAAGTGATATCAATTGTAGTATATGTTACCTGAAAAATGGGAGTCAAAAGATATTGGCACATTACTGGAGTTCCAACCTCATCGATAATTTGTCCAGTTAATCATCATTTTGTATGAGCAGAATGTTTCCCAGAGTGATGCCATTCAGGTTTCTAGGCTGCCATTAGACCTTGTCAGATTCCAAAAGCAGGGGTGGTCTTGGCAACCATATGGCTTCATTGTTTTGGGCATCTGGTATAATTGTGCTATGAGACAATATCATTCTCCTGCTCTGAATCTTTATCAGGCCACCAATGTAAAATTGGATCTCCCTTGTTTCATATCCACTTATTCATTCCTTTACCCTCAGTTACTATTTTTTCCCCTCTACATTTGTCATCAATTTTGACCTAAAGTTTCCCATCTTTAGAAGGCACATTCATTTCAGGCACTGTACTGGTGCAGACAGTCCTCAGGAATATCAGTCTAGCAAGTGCCTCCGGCTTAGCAGATCTTCATTTATATAGGATAGGGTTATGCAGGTACAGAATTAGTGGGGTAGCTCTACCTTTAGGCAGTATAGCTCTATTCACTGTCTACCCCAATTTCGCCAAATAAGGTAAAGGCACTGTAAGTTATTTGTGTGGGAGCACGCTATCTTTCACATTGTTTGTGCTCAATAAAAACTTCCTGATTGATTGATTGATTATGAGAGAGATTTAGACAACTAGTAGAAAATGGCTTTATTATTTTTTCAACCCATCTAAGATGTTCTTCACCTCTTGATCACATCTTAGGCAGATTATATAATGTTCTGATCTCATTTCTATAATGAGGAAATTATAGAATTTCCCTTTTCTGTAATTGTGACTTTTTGTATGGTAGGCTGTTTTGTGGGCAACTACATGGACAGGGTAATTCATTGGATAATTTGGAAGTCCTTCCAAAGACCACCACATTGCACACTTCCAGTATACTGGCTTCACACTCTCTGGTTGACTAATCTGCAAACCCTGTTGCTTTATGCCCCTTGGAATGTGTTCTGTAACCTCGAACTGTGAGGTCTCCTCACCCCCACCCTCATGGATGAGATATCTACAGTGGGGGCCCCGCCCTGCTACCTTCTAAGTACTTACTTGACCCAAGGTAAACAAGATCATCCTTGCTGTACTCCATAGTAGCAGTTCAGACTGACCCACTGTTGCCCTCTCTTTCTGTTATGTTGTTAGGGGTCCCTTCAAAATTTGCCAGACAAGGAGACCCATGAGTCTCTATGCTCATATATGCCCAAACTCCAGAGTATCCATGTCAAGTTTGCTCAAGAACCCTGTTGCTGCTTTCTGCTCTGATGACAGGGCTGGGAGGCCCTCTGTACTTCTCCAAGTGTGCAGTTTGAGAGTGACAAGTCAGTGTCCCTCTTTCACACCCAGTCTCCTGGAGTGTTTCTTTTGATCCCTGCTCCTTTGTCTTAGAGAGGTAGGTGCACCATCCTTCCTCCTCTCAAGGCCACCGCACTCTCCCTTTAAGCCATAGACTTGCTGTTTCTGTTGCTGAGCAAATTACCAAAGGGAATTCTTAAGCAGGTTGGAACTGGCAGCACCACAGTTACAACATCCCAACACTTAGTCCTACAGGAGAATTGTGCTTTTACAGGACAGTTCCCATGAAAGAGGTATCATAACATCTCTTACAGCAAATTTGTTTATCTGTAGGCAGGGAAAGGTTGCTGAGGAACAAAATTCTGTGTTTAACTTGGTTCTCAGATACTAACATTTATAACAATTTAGCACATTTGTGCATTATTATATTTGAAAGAAATCATTTCTTACGTCTTTGGAGATTTCAGGTAGGAGGCCTATTTACTAAGACCTTGTCACAGCTTCCGTTGCTGAGATCATTTGGTATGCCTGTTATGGAATAATCTGTAAACCAAACCCTGAAGATAAGTGGATTTTAGTCATTTTCATTTTTGTAATTACAATTTTATTATTTCAAGGAGGGAAGTGCTGGATTTAGAGGTTTCAATCATGTCATCTTCCCTAATTTAACTTAGCAACTTTCTTTCTATAACTATGTTAATCAGAGCTCTATGTCTGAATCTAGGGATTTCTCCCATTGAAGCTGGATTATGTGAAATTTTATCTTTCTTTTCAATACCTGCACAAATTTTGGGTTGACATACCAATCTTATTCTGTTTCTTACAAGTTTAAGTTTAGTGGGAAATCGGCAACAGTATAAAGAATTAGCATTTGAATTCCTGAACTTGGTTCATACATGCCCTAGGAAGTAGGGACTCAGAAAATTCTCCAAGTAACTAAGGTGAAAAGCATTTGGGTCTAAATGAAATATTCTGTACTTCATTGATGGGCAAAAATAATAACTGCAATTCTTCCATTTGCTTTCAAGATTTCTTATGAAAAATAGCTCATCTTTTTCATGGTCAGAGTGTCCTAGAAATAGTTGTAGTGTTTGTGACAGATTGCTGGGTGCTTAGATATTATTTTAATATAAGAAAATAATCTCCTGTGAAGCCATTAGACTACAGGCTTTTGGAGAACAGACATTGTGTCTTGTTTTCTATTATATTTCCATTTCCTAACACACAGTGCCATGTTTGTAGTACATACTTAGTAAATATTTGCTGGATGGTATCAGATCCCCATATTTTTAAAAAGTGCTAAGCTATATTCTGAGTGCTCTGTATGTATTAACTCATCTACATGTCACAAAAACACTTTTAAGTAGGTGCTACTATTATCTCCATTTTATTATGGCTAGGGAAACTAAGGCAAAGAGAATTATGCAACTTCACCAAGGAAGCAACAGAGCTGGAGCTCAAATCCAGGTTCTGGGTGTAGAGCTTGCACACTTAACCACTGTACTAATCTAGCACTCTTCTGACATTGGAAATATAGAGATGTATCTTCCTAGTGTGCCTGGGTGAAGGGGGTTAAAAGGTACAAACTTCACTTATAAAATAAACAAGTCAGGGGAATATAATGTACATCATGGTGACCATAGCTAATAATACTGTATTGTGGGGCACCTGGGTGGCTCAGTGGTGGAGCATCTGCCTTCAGCTCAGGATGTGATCCTGGGGTCCTGGGATCGAGTCCCACATCAGGCTTCCCACAGGGAGCCTTCTTCTCCCTCTGCCTGTGTCTCTCATGAACAAATAAATAAAATCTTAAAAAAATATATTACCATATTGCATATTTGAAAGTTGCTAAGAGAGTAGATCTAAAAAGTTCTCATCATAAGAAAAAAAATTTTGGTAACTGTATGACTTTGGATGTTAACTAGAAAAAAAAAAAAAAAAGAGATCTTTGGTAGATTTTTGACAGTTTTCCAAGGCAGGGTCTCTTGTCAACAGATACTTAATCAACAGATATTTTCCTACCAAGTAAAGCTTTATACTGTCACAAGAGGCTTTATAATTCATTCTTAATTATTGGTTAGATGTATGTGTTTTCCTCAGAATTGTCACATTTAGAATGAAGCCACATTTGGGTTCACATGCCATATAGTTATTGCCCTCTGCATTGTTTTAGAGGGATATCTGGCTTGCCAATGGTCCTGTTGACTATAGAATCACACCAGGGAGTCCTTGGGAAGGACTAGCTGCCAGAGGCCTAAGCAAAAACCCATAGCTATGGGCCAGTAATGCAATTAATACCTCGTTAAAAGAAAACCCCATTAGGATGGACAGATGACTGGCTGTTGCAGAGCAGAGCAAAGATCTTGTTGGAGGGCAGAGCAAAGGACAGAGAAGGTAGAGAAGATTCAGTCTTTATGGAAATAACTAAAATAGGGAGTAGAGGAGGGAAAATTGAAAAAAAGAAAGAAAGAAAGAAAGAAATGGTAAGTCCAGGAGGCTGAGGAATAAGACAGCCTGTGTCTGTGTGGGGAGCCAGGAGGAAGGTTTACATATGAATTGTAGTGACAGGCTAAAGTAGGGCTAGGAATCATCCACATTGCTACTTTTCTGATTTTGTGATCCCCAGAGTGGATGTGTTGGTGTAGAAGTCATCAGCTCCAAAGGATCCAATTTTTTGATGGAGTCTTTTGGCACATCAGGTCTGAGGCCTCCCTTGTCTGTAATTCCAGAGATGTAGTCTCAAAATAATGCCACATGACATTCTTATCTCTTTCAACTGCCACGAAAGGACCAACTGCTATCATCTGTCTAATCAGAACCACAAGCATTCACCCATTTATTCACCATTCAACAAATGTTTATTGAGAGCCCTGGTTAAATATATAAGTAGCTGAAGCCAGGGCATATTGGGAAGTTATAGCTCTACTATGAATAAGACAGCTACTTCATTTTTTAGAGAAGTTGTTATGATCTGTAGAACTATTTAGGAAATAACTTTTGGGTTCACATAAATCTAGCTCTTAAATCTGTGCAAAAACCACCCTTGCAGAATTCCTGGATCTGTTTTCTGCTGCTCTAGGCCAAAGCCATTTTGTCCTTTACTTCTCTGCTCATAATTCAATTGGCATACTTATATCTGGAGTCCATCCTCAAGTCCAGGGCGATGTGGCTGGGGAACTTTCTGCAGGCAATACTCTTTATCCAAGACTGCGGGTGCTCAGAAATGAAGGAGGGAAGCCAATGTGAAGTGAGGACTGAGGTCATCACCTGAAAACGGATGGTACATGAAGCTGAAGGAGAGAAGGAGCACAGAGAGAAAGCAGGGCCCTTAGAAGGTGTGGGGCTTAAGGAGGAAAGATGAGCAGCTGGGGGAGGAGGGAGGAATGCAGGCAACTGGGCTGCAGTCTGTTGAGTGTGAGGGACCCGAGGAGGAGGGTGGCTACCACCAGTCCTCACGGGGAGCAGGGAGGCCTGGCCTTGCACTTCCCTTTCTTCCCCTGTCGGTCCTGCCCCAGCCCCGCCCCCCTCCCCGTCCCCTCCTCTCCCCTGCTCTTGTCCCTGCCCCTGCTTCTCAGCCCATTTCTTCTGACTGGGCAGTTTCTCTAGGTTCAACTACTGGGAACCTTGAGACTTGAGGCAGGAAATACATTAGCAGTGAATGAAGTTCATTTTCATCTGGTAAGCCCTGGTTTAGTCTTTCTAGTTGTTTAACGCTGGTGACAGTTTTGACGGCTACACCTGTTGTAGAACACATTGTAATATACTCACCATCACCCTCGTAATTCCAAGTGAACTTCCAGTGTATATGTGTGCGTGCTTGCGTGTGTGTTGGTCCAGACTTCCATCCAGTATAAAACCTCATCTGTTCTGCATGGTTCTGGAAGGCCAGGACAGGCTGTATTTGTACTGAATACTTTAGATAATCTTTTCTAACCTTCGTGGCAGGTTATGGGAATCTGAGGTGAAAAGTGTGATCTATTTGAGTCTTCCTCTCTCCTTGCGCTAAGACGCTGCCTGGTGTTGGAATCAGCTAACCCCGTTGTGTGCGTGTGGGGTGTATGTGTGTGTATGTTGAAAGAGCTTTTATTTCTGATTTTGTACTTCTTCTATTTTTACTGTCTATGCTATTTGCACTGCTGACCATATCAGTTTGTTTGTTTGTTTGTTTTGCAAGTGCTTCAATTCCTTAAAAAGCAGACAACCCTCTCCACAATCCCTGTCATCATCCTAGCCCCATACCTATTATATGTAGCAGCCCCTTGGTAGCCCAGTGCCTCACCTCCCACCTGCATATCATCCCGATTAACCACAGGTGAAAGTTTTAGACATCGTGATGCCATTGCATGTCAGTAATCAAAACCATTGCTTTCATCATTTCACTTTCATTTCACAGACTAAGAGTCTGCTTAAACATTGCTCTCTTATAAGCTGTTAGCTACTTGGGGATAAGGACGTTTTTTCCTGAGGAGGTGGTTGTCTGTTTCCCCTTCAGGTAGTTCCAGTGTTGAGCATGAGGGAATCAATAAATAAATATTTGTCGGATGATGAATAAAAATAAATAAATAAATAAATAAATAAATAAATAAATAAATAAATATCCTGGTAACTTTGAAACTAACTCTTGTAATAAAATGAAACAAAGGCTAGCATGAACATTGGGGTGCAGGTGCCCCTTAAGATTAAGATCTGTATCTTTGGGGTAAATACCCATTAGTGCATTGCTGGGTCATGGGGTAGCTGTAGTTTTAACTTCTTGAGGAAACTCCATACTGTTTTCCAGAGTGGCTGCCCCAGTTTGCATTCCCACCACCAGTGTAAGAGGGTTCCCCCCCTTTCTCTGCATCGTTGCCAACATTTGCTGTTTCCTGAATTGCTAATTTTAGCCATTCTGACAGGTATCTCATTGTGATTTTGATTTGTATTTCACTGATGCCTAGTGATGTGGAGCATTTTTTCCTGTCTGTTGGCCACTTGTATGTCTTCTTTGGGGAAATGTCTGTTCATGTCTTCTGTCCATTTCTTGACTGGATTATTTGTTTTTGGGGTGTTTTTTGAGTTCAGTTCTTTATAGATCTTGGATACTAGCCCTTTATCTGATAAGACATTTGCAAATATCTTCTCCTGTTCTGTAGGCTTTCTTGGTTTTGTTGACTGTTTCCTTTGCTGTGCAAAAGGTTTTTATCTTGATGAAGTCCCAATAGTTCATTTCTGCTTTTGTTTTCCTTGCCTTTGGAGACGTGTCTAGCAGGAAGTTGCTGCGGCTGAGGTCAAGGAGGTTGCTGCCTGTGTTCTCCTCCAGGATTTTGATGGACTCCTGTCTCTACTTAGGTCTTTCATCCATTTTGAGTTTATCTTTGTGTATGGTGTAAGAAAAGGGTCTAGTTTCATTCTTCTATATGTGTCTCTCCAATTTTCCCAACACCATTTTTTGAAGAGACTTTTTTCCTTTGACTATTCTTTCCTGCTTTGTTGAAGATTAGTTGACCATAGAGTTGAGGGTCCATTTCTGGGTTCTCTGTTCTGTTCCATTGATGTGTGTGTCTGTTTTTGTGCCAGTGCCACACTGTCTTGATGATCAAGCTTTGTAATAGAGCTTGAAGTCCGGCATTGTGATGCCATCAGGTTTTCTTTTTCAACATTTCCCTGGATATTTGAGGTGTTTTCTGGTTCCATACAAATTTTAGGAGTATGTGTTCCAGCTCTGTAAAAAATGTTGGATGGTATTTTGGTAGGGATTGCATTGAATGTGTAGATTGCTCTAGGTAGTGTAGACATATTAACAATATTTATTCTTCTAACCCATGAGCATGGAATGTTTTTCCATTTCTTCCCCATTTTTTTTTTTAATGAGTGTTCTTTAGTTTTTAGAGTACAGATCCTTTACCTCTTTGTTTAGGTTCATTCCTAGGTATCTTATGGTTTTGGGTGCAATTATAAATGGGATTGATTCCTTAACTTCTCGTTCTTCTGTCTCCTTGTTAGTGTATAGAGATGTAACTGATTTCTGTGCAATGATTTTATATCCTGCCATGTTGCTGAATTCCTGTATGAGTTCTAGCAATTTTGGGGAGGAGTCTGGGGTTTTGAATGTAAAGTATCATGTCATCTAAGAGGAGTGAGAGTTTGACTTCTTCTTTGCCAATTTGAATGCCTTTTGTTTCTTTGTGTTGACTGCTGAGGCTAGGACTTCTAGTACTATGGTAAACAACAATGGTTAGAATGGGCACCCCTGTCATGTTCCTGACCTTAGGGGAAAAGCTCTCAGTTCTTCCCCATTGAGAATGATATTTGCTATGGGCTTTTCATATATGGCTTTTATGATATTGAGGTATGTTCTCTCTATCCTGCATTGTGGAGAGTTTTAATTAAGAAAGATGCTTATTTTGTCAAAGGTTTTTTCTGAGTCTATTGAGAGGATCATATGGTTCTTGTCCTTTCTTTTATTAATGTGATGTATCACACTGGTTGATTTGAAAATGTTGACCCATCCTTGCAGCCCAGGAATAAATCCGACTTGGTTGTGGTGAATAATCCTTATAATGTAATGTTGTATCCTATTGGCTAGTATCTTGATAAGAATTTTTGCATCTGTGTTCATCAGAGATATTGGTCTGTAATTCTCCTTTTTGGTGGGATCTTTGTGTGGCTTAGGGATCAAGGTGATGCTGGCTTCATAGAATGAATTTGGAAGTTGTCCTTCCATTTCTATTTTTTGAAACAGATTTGGAAAATAGGTATTAGTTCTTCCTTAAATGTTTGGTAGAATTCCCCTGGGAAGCCTTCTGGTCTTGGACTTTTGTTTGTTGGGAGATTTTTGCTGACTGCTCCAATTTCCTTGCTGGTTATGAGTCTATTCAGGTTTTCTGTTTCTTCCTGTATTTATAGCAGCAATGTCCACAATAGCCAAACTATGGAAAGAGCAGAGATTTCCATCAACAGATGAATGGATAAAGAAGATGTGGTGTGTATATCTATAGTGGAGTATTACTCAACCATCAGAATGGCTGAACTCTTTCCATTTACATCTGTGTGGATGAAATTGGAGGGTATTATGCTGTGTGAAATAAGTTAATCAGAGAAAGACAATTATCATATGGTTTCACTCATATGAGGAATATAAGAAACAGCACAGAAGATTGTAGGGGAAGGGAAGGAAAATGGAATGGGAAGATATCAGAGAGGGAGACAAACTATGAAAGACTCTTAACTATGGCAAAGAAACAGGATTGCTGGAGGGGAGGTGGGTAGGGGGATGGAGTAACTGGGTGACAAGCATTAAGGAGAGTAGGTGATGTGATGAGAACTGGATATGATATGCATCTGATGAATTACTCAACTTTCCATCTGAAACTAATGATGTACTCTATATTGCTAATTGCATTTAAATAAAAAAGAACATTACTGTAAAAAAACAGAATGAGAAAGTTCATTATACATTAATATTGAAAATATAAAAAAATACACTGTTAAGTGAAAGATCATGCTATTATTGTGCAGAATAATAGAAAATAGTAATAATAATAATTGTTGTTACTACCACATTGACCACTGGAGAGAGACTTCCTATTATTTCCAGAAAGGTTACTAATTTAACTCCAGAATCCAAAATCTGTTGAGTGTTGAGTTCTAGGCCCACTCTTGGTAATAGCTGTCTTAACTTGGTTTCGTGAAAAAAGAGAGCTTCTTGGGAAGGCGTTGTCATCCTAGAGAAGTGACAATGAAGGAGAAAGGGGAGTGAACTGATGAAGAAAGCAGAAGAATTACAAGGGGGTGTGCTACTAAGGAAGCTATAGCTTCCCAAGAACACAGCTGGAAACAGATGGCATTTACAACTCTTCTCTCAGAGCAGTCCTCTGCAAAGGAAGGGTGGGCGTGAGGTAGACAGATGACCAGTTTATCTTCCTGCTTCTTTTGGTCTGATTTTCCATTGGTTGGAGTATGTTATTGGGGACATTAACTTTCTTGCATTTCTGGGTTGAATTGCTGGCTGTTTTGAGTAGCTTCTGAAGAAGCTAATGCAAGTCCAGGATAGTCAGTATGCTAAGGTTTCTCCTGGATGGTGGTTCTTTTATATTTACTCACATATCTGCCATTTCTAGTGCTCTTTATTCTTTCCTGTGGACATGAGTTACCATCTAGGGTAATTTCCCTTTAGCCTGATGGGTTTCTTTTAATATATCTTGTAGGGCAGGTCTGCTTGCAACAGACTTCATATTATTTTTATTTTATTCT
Organism: Canis lupus baileyi; assembly: GCF_048164855.1. Taxonomy (NCBI): domain Eukaryota; kingdom Metazoa; phylum Chordata; class Mammalia; order Carnivora; family Canidae; genus Canis; species Canis lupus. The sequence goes on from NC_132838.1 coordinate 16,167,630, forward strand.
GGGAGTGTCACTATTTCACATTCATTTTTGAAGGCTGGTTTTGCTGGAGTTAGAATTCTTAGTGGCAGTTTTTCTTCTTCAGCATTTTGATTAGGTGATTCTTCTGAATTCTTGCTCCCATACTTTCTGATGGGAAGTCAGCCAAAATTCACCATTATTCATATTATATTCCCTTTAAATGATAAGTTATTTTCTCTTCCTACTTTCAAGATTTCTTTCTTGCTATTCCCCCCCAGCCCCCCCAGTCTTTGGCTTTCACAAGTTTGGTTATGGTGTGTCTAGGTGTGGACATCTCTGTGTTTATCTGGACTTTGTCGAGCTTCTCAGATATGTAGATTAATGTTTTCTAGCAAATTTGAGGTTGAAACCGTTGTCTCTTTTTTTCTGGGCTTGTATCTGCCTTTTTCTGGGATTCCCGTTGCATGTAAATTGGCATGCTCAATCTTGACTCTAAGGTCTCTGAGGTTTTGTTCATTTTTTCTTCAGTGTTTTTTCCTTTCTGTTCTTTGGATTGGATAATTTTTATTGTCTTGTTGTTCATTCATACTTTATTCTCTCATCTCCAATCTGCTGTTGATCCCATGTAGTGAATTTTCCATTTTGGCTATTCTACTTTTTTTTTCCCCCCTTAGATTTTATTATTTATTTAGAGAGAGCCAAGGAGGGGTGGAAATGCAGGGAGAGGGAGAGAATCTCCGGCAAACCCAATGCTGAGTGCAAATCCCAATGTGGGGTTTGGTCCCAGGACTCCAAGATCACTGACCAGAGCTGAAACCAAGAGTTGCATGCTGAGCACCCAGGTGCCCCTTGGCTATTCTACTTTCTAATGCTAGAGTTTCCATTTTTAAGATATGGGTTATATTTCTCTATTGAAGTTTCCTATTTGTTGAGTTACTGTTGTCATATTTTTAAAAATTCTTTAAGATGTTTATAATAAATGCCTTGAAATTTAATGTCTAATAAATCCAATGTCTCCATCTACCTGGAGTCAATTTTTCTTCTTTTTTTTTTTTTAATGATTTTTTCCCTCAGTATGGGTCACACTTTTTTGTTTCTTTCATGTTTGTAATTTTTGATTGAATGAATCCTGGACAGTTTAATTAACATTGTGTAGCAACTCAGGATGCTGATTTATTTTGTTTGGTTGGTTTTGGTTTTGTTTTTCTTTTCTTTAAATAAATTACCTGAACTTAATCTGTAGAATCTTATTTCCTCCATTGCATGCAGACACTTTTATCTTTGGTCAGCTTATTTATTCTCTTTTTCACTTGTTAGCCAGACTTTATTATTTTGTAAGATTTTATTTATTTATTCATGAGAGACACAGAGAGAGACAGAGACACAGGAAGAAGAAGGCTCCATGCAGGGAGCCTGACGTGGGACTCAATCCCCGGACCCCGGGATCACACCCTGAGCTAAAGGCAGATGCTCAACCACTGAGCCACCCAGGCATCCCATTAGCCAGACTTTAGAGTGGTGACACCTGTGTCTGCATAATTTATTGATAAGCCAATGACTTAGCAAAGGCTGTGCTCAAACACTTTGAGCCAGTAAGACTTCAACCCTCTGCTGAGGTTGGAAATGCAGAGCTCAGCCATTTTTAAATCTCTTTGGTGTTTGTTTGCCACTGGACTTTCTTGGGTTTCCCCCGCACATCCTTGTGTCTTCCAATCCAAGGATGTGTGGAAGGAAAGCTTATTGACCCCTTCTGTAACTTTCTCATTTCCAGCATTTACTCCATCTGTGAGCACAAACTCAAGCTAGAAAAGAGATAGTTTTTTCCTTAATGCTTTCTATTTGAGGCCCATAATTTTTAGGGAGAAAGCCATGAGTTCCCTACTCTCACCTCCTTACCCCCAACCCAAATAAAGATTGCCCCTTCTCAGATCAGAGTGGCTGGTTTTCCAGCAACTTCAATGTCGTAAGATCACTCTCTTGTCTGTTGAATGGGGATTGGGTATGCAACCAACCCCAGGCAATGAGGCCGTAGACTGTTCTTACCTGAAGCTATAGTAGTTTTTCAAGATCAAGTACTCTTCCAATGTGTTGTTTGCTTTAGGTCTATTTCCAGAGCCCTGGAGTAGTTATTTTTGATGATTTTGACCAGTTATGATTTGTGTGTGTGTGTGTGTGTGTGTGTGAAGAATATTTGCTGAACTCTTCACCTTGCTGCAGCTGGACATTCATCTCCAGTATACTTCTGCCCATTGTTTCATTTTCAATCTTTCTGTCTCATTTTGTTTTAATTTATCTTTTATAAAAATCAGGAATTGGGGTTTCTTTTGTGATCTAGTGGTTTTTTTTATTTTTAAAAGATTTTTTATTTATTTATATGACAGAGAGAGCACAAGCAGGGAGAGTGGCAGCCAAAGGGAAAAGCAAGCTCCCTGCTGAGCAAGGAGCCTAATGTGGGGCTTGATCTCAGGGTCCCAGGATCATGACCTGAGCCAAAGGCAGATGCTTAACCAACAGAGCCACTCAGGCACCCTATGATCTAGTATTAAAAGTTATTTTTTTCAGGGCACCTGAGTGGTTAGTCAGTTAAGCATCTGCCTTAGGCTCAGGTCATGATCTCAGGGTGCTGGGATGGAGCCCCATGTCGGGCTCCCTGCCCTTTGGAGAGTCTGCATCTTCCCCTGCCCCTCCACCTCCCTTGTTCTTTGTCTCTCTTGCATGAGCTCAAATAAATAAATACAATCTTTTAAAAAATCATTATTTTTTTCCTTTCTGATATGCAAATTAAACTTACATTTTACTGAATTTGACACAGAAGTTATATTTGATCTTAGTTTTGTCATGTTACTTTATGTAATATTTTCTGTTTTGTAAGTTTTTAAAGTCTTAACTATGTTCCCTATTGGCCTATTAGTTTGTATGTGTGTAAGATTTTTTCTTACAGAGTTTAGAGAAGTTTGTATTTTTGTTTTAGTGGTTATCTTTATAATTAAATCTTTATATAATAACAGTCTTAGTCTTGTGTTTCTTTAGTCAATATTTATTGATTTCTTCAATGTACAGTCATGTTTCCTTTCCCATGTTCTTTTTTTACAACTCAATTTTAATTATTAGTATTTTCTTAGTGTTTACATTGTATTGTTAACCATGCTTATATTTTATCATGTTAGTGGCATTATTGAATGAAATCCTTTGACTGTTAACTATGCAGGTGAAACAATGAAATTCCCATACATTCTACCTTTTAACCTCTTTTTCTCTCCAAATAGTTGTATGATTACTACATTGTGGGGTGATGTAATATTTACATTTTCTTTTATCACCTTAATTTTCACTTTCATTTTAGCCTGAAATTTACAGTTAAGTGTATTTGGTTCTCATGGCCAGCTGCTATTTTTCTTTTTTCTTTCCTAGGCATTTCTTGGTTGATTGACATTGGTTTTCTGGTCAAGTGCCCAAGAAGAACCTGTGAGTGTCATACTCCTTGTACACTTGCATGTTCCGTTGTTTGTCTGCAGCTGTGTACGCAAAGCTTCCATGAGTAGATGCACACGTAATCCTCCATTCACACTCTTTTTCCGATTTGTTGGTGCTGCCCCACTTCTGGTATTGTGTGTTGCTGTAGAGAAATCTGAGATCACTCTGCAGCTTTTCCCTTTGTGAACAACTTAATCTTTTTGCCTGACTGCCCAAAGAGTCTATCTTTATCTTTATACTCCAGTAACTTCACAGGGATGTATCTTGCTAACCGAACTGACAGACACATAGTGAGCGCTTTGGTAGAGAGAGTCGGGAAACTTCTCTCGAATTGTGTGCTTGAATCTTTATTCTGTTGAATTGTCTTGGTGGTCCTTGGCCTCTGATGATGCACACGTTAGATTTGCCTTGGCTGCTTTTCATAATCATCTTCCCTCTCACCCTTTTTAAAATCTTTTCCTTATTTCCTCTGAACTTTGTTCATCTTATTATTTCTGTCCTATGTGTCCCTAACAGTGTTTTCTGTAGGTTTTGTTTGTTCATTGTTTTTTGGTTATTCCACGGTTGCCTTTCCCCTCCCTTTTACTTACCTGATAAGTTCTGTCAGCACACATTTTGTTTTCTTCTATTGTCTCACCGTCTCTTACTGAGTTTTGTGTTTCTCCCTTGTGATTTTTCTTCCTGGAGGTGGAGTTTTGGTTTGCTAGGGCTGTCAGAACAAAGTGTCACAGGCTGAGTGGCTTAACCAATGGAAATTCACTTTCTCACAGTTCTGGACGCTTGAAGTCCAAGGTCAAACTGTTAATAGGGTTGATTTCTTCTGAGGCTTCTCTCCTTGGCTTCCAGATGGTCATCTTCCTCCTTTGTCTTCACCTGGGTCTTCCTTTGTGTGTGTCTGTGTCCTTATGTCCTTTTCTCATAAGGCCACTGGTCATACTGATTAGGGCCCACCCCAGTGACCTCATTGAGCTTTACCTCTTTAAAGGGCCTATCTCCAAATACAGCCACATCCTGAGGTCCTAGGGAGTAGGACTTCAACATAGAAATTTTGGTGGAGGACACAATTCAGCCCACAACTTTATGGAATTCTTATTTTTAAAATTTTTCTCACATTATTATTTAGTTGTTTTTATCTCCTCATTGTTTGGTAAGTGTTCTTCATCTAATGATAAAATTTATTGGTTCCCCCCCAGATTGTTTGCTTATCATATTTTCACATTCTGTGGGAATTTCTTATATTACTCATTGAATGATTTGAATTTTCCTCATCTCTTTATATAGACCTGTACTTGTATGTGTGCATGTGCATGTGGTGTGTGTGTGTGTATGTGTGTGTGTGTGTGGTGTTCATGGCAGCCTTACTGGCTTCTCAATCTAAAAGCCCTCTCCTGCCACAGAGAGGGCCTGTTTTTTGCAGCTGTGCTCCTGGAAGTGAATCATTGGGGTGCCTTTCTCCCTGTTTCTCAAAATAAAATGAAAGTCAACCAAGGAGTGTTCCTTTTGTCAGCTTTCTCACTTCCATTTCTGCACCCATTTTCACAAACCAGGTATATCCTTTTGCACTTTGGTGTGAGGTTTCACTTCCAGCACTTGATGTGATTGGGGTCACTAGGCCCTGTCAGCACTCCCAGCGTTTCCTGTCTGTCCAACTTCCTCTGTGGCTTTTGTTTTATTTCTGCTAATTTTGGAAGTCTTTATTAGTGTTTATGAGTCAGTGCATTGTGTATTTCTCTTAGTTTTACTGAAGATGGAGTTTTAAGTTGTATTCATTTTTTTTTCTTTGACTTTTGGGTTAAGAAATGGAAAGGTAATTCTTACTCAGCCAGGTTTATATTAGAAGTCAATTAGTAACTGATTGTATGATTCCTGTCTGCCAACCAGAGGGCTAAATGCTGTCGCTTATATCATATCTGATGGCAAGTTACCCTAGTGATAAGAGATAGGATGATAGATATTGCAGATCATCCCTTTCATCTCCACTTTCAGAATGTTAGGTTGCTGCTATAGCAGAAAAGTTAGTCTGCATTTTTCAGACTTTCTTACAACTCAGGCTTGTGTGTGAACTGATGGTCCCCCATGCAGTTTGGAATCCAAACATGAAGTGAAGTCTACACTCTGTTGCCTCTGTGAGTCCTTTGGTAGAGCATCTGTGGCTTTGCAACAATGACAACAGGGTTGTTGTAGAGACGTGGAGTGTAGGCACCCATTTTCTGGTGATATGTTATGGAAGTCTACAGTCATGGTAGAAGTTTTGAATTTCCAGATCCTAGCAGAAGAAGTATAGATTTATCAGTTGGGACAGTGGGTTCCACATTCTCTTGATCTCAAATTATGCCAGAGGCAGCAGCTCCATTGGAGGACCAGTGGTGTGGTATTGGCCTGAAAGCTCAGTCAGGGTCCTGCTCCTCCAGCCTTCCCTCAGAAACTTCTGTAACCTCCTAATTCCCCGCACAAAGTCTGCATCTGCTTATGCTGACCAGGATAGTTTCTGATATTTGGAACTGTCTTGACTGGTGGATAATTTCATCCCCATTTTATAGGGAGGGAGAGGTCACCCAACTAGTTAGCAGTGGAACTTGGATTTACTCCCAGTTTGTCTGACTCCAGAATCTCTCATCTAACTACTGTGATTGATCACAGATCTCAGATAATTCTATAGTGTTTATTATGTGCCAGGGACTGTTCTGAGCACTTTAAATTTGTCAACTCACTAATTCCCACAATAATCCCATAAGCCAGGTACTTTAAAAAATTATCTTCATTACACAGGTAAAGAACCAAGACACATAAAGGCTGGGAAATTTGTTCAGAGCCACACTCTGTTCTAAAGTCTGTGTTCTTAATGGTTAGGCTACCATCATCTCAAAAATGAGGTTTGCCTTTATTTTACATTTTCAGGTTTTATTTTTTGAAGTTACTTTTTAAAAAAGATTTTATTTATTTATTCATGAGAGACACAGAGAGAGAGAGAGTCAGAGACACAGGCAGAGGGAGAAACAGGCTCCCTGCGGGGATCCCAATGTGAGACTCGATCCCAGGATCCTAGGACCACGACCTGAACCAAAGGCAGATACTCAACCATTGAATCACAGGAGTGCCTTGAAGTTACTTTTAAGATGCAGTCTCTCTCTCTCTCTCTTTTTTTAAAAGATTTTATTTATTTGAGAGAGAGAGAGAGAGAGAGAGAGAGAGAGAAGAGGAGAGGAGAGAAGAGAGAGAGAGATGAAAGAGAGAGAGATAGGAGAGAGAGAGAGAGAGAGATCTAGCAGGGAGTGGGGCAGAGGGAGAAGCAGACTCCTTGCTGAGCAGGGAGCCTGATCCCAGGACCTGGGATCACAACCTGAGCCAAAGGTAGATGTTTAACCGGCTGAGCCACCCAGGCATCTCTTAAGATTCAGTCTTAACTTTGTGGTACAGATGTTAGTTTTAAGCTTTATTCTTACAGATTAATCAGTTTGGCCCTATTCAAATTCTTCCTACTAGAATATTCTGAATAGCTCTTTAGTATGTTGCCAATGTAATGGAAATGGTACTGTCGTAGAATTATGGATTATCAGGATTGGAAGAAAGCCTATTAATTATCTAGTTCAAGGACTTGAATTCTCTCTATAAATGCCTTGTCTATTTATCAGTCAGCCTCGGAGATTCAGCATTTCCCCAGACAGCCATTCCATCTTCAGCCAGGATCTATTAGGAGACTTCCTAAGATTGAGCTAAATGTGCATTGTTAGGACCCCCATTCATTAACTCTTGGTAAATACATACCAGCTGTTATTTCTATTTCACACGATGGCCCTTCAGATATTTGGAGATAGTTATCATGCCTCCTGGAATCTTCCCTCTTCTTCTCCTTAGATGACCTACTTCCAATTTCTTGAATACTTTATCAGGATTTCAGTTGGCTTCAACATACAGATTGCTCTGGATGTATTTGAACTAAGTACAGATTTAGAGTTCGATGTGATTAGCAATGAGCAGAACAAGACCTCATTGTCCTTGTCTGGGATATTGTGTCCTTTGAAGAACTACATTACATTATTGAATCATACTGAAATTAGAGTCAGTTAAACCTATAACCCTTTTTGACTTATGCAGCCATTAGGATCGTCTCTTATATACTATATTTCTTTGAGGTTGTCTCCTCTTGCTCCCTCTGCTCTAAGTATACTGGATTACTCTCAGCTGGTTACTATGCCAGGGCCAGTTCTGCTTAGGGCCTTTGCACATGTACTCCCTCTCATAGGCTGGTATATGCTTCATTTTCCAGCTCAGATTCCCCTACCCCTCTGTTGTGATGCCTTCTCATTTGATTGGTTATTCCCAGAGCAGTCTAAGATTTTCCATGCATGCATTGTCTCCAATGGGCAGGATTTATTAAGTTTCTGTTTCTGTTAGGTCTCTCTAATACACACTTCCAAGGCTCCGTGCTTCCATTTTCATGAACTTATCTCACTTCTGTTTTTTTTTTTTTAAGATTTGTTTATTTATTTATTTGAGAGAGAAAACGAGATAGCATGTGCAAGGGGAGGGGCAGAGGGAGAGAGAGAGAATCCTCAAGCAGACTAGACTCCCTGCTGAGCATGGAGCCTGAGGTGGCGCTCTATCCCAGGATCCAGAGATCAACCTGAGCCACTTAACTGACTGAGCCACCCAGGTACCCATCACTTGTAACTTTTTTAAATGTAAATTTTCAAGCAAGATTAAGAGTTTTATGACCTTTTCATTTACTTTTTTATTTCCAGTTTCTGGAACATGTTCAAAATGCATGTATTAACAACTAATTGATAATAATGGGACTTCAAATACCATGTTGTTGGTTTTGACCCATTTAGCCCATCAGGATCTTTGGGATTCATAACTGTGTCACTGAGAGTATTTCCCATTGTCACTAACAGGTTTTATTACCATGCCATTCATGTTCTTATCCAATTGATGGCTAGAATCCTGTATCTTAATAGTAGGAGCTCTCTCCAGGTGAATGTCAATCCTTTGAATTATGTCCATGCAGATAAGATTGAATTCACTTTGTCATATGACCATTCAACTCATATTTCTTTAGGTTGTCTACATGATATTAAGATAGACGTTAATTGCCTTTGGAAAAAAAAAACCCACTAAATTCTATTCCATTTCCCTGAAATATCTTGTCTTCTAAGCTCTGAAAAATTAGTCCTAACTTAATTTAGTAAACATGGAGCTGGATTCTAGTAAACATGATTTCTTATAAGTTCTTGCTAACTAGTTTTAAAATAGAACTTTGCTTAAGATTACAATGCATAATGTACCATTAAAAAACAAAATTCAACTGAGTAAATTTGAAGTTCTAATTGGCTTTATTCCATAATTCATGAGTCGGGCAGCATCCTATCTAGCAAGTAGAAAGGAGCTCGAAGGAGCTGCACAAAATGGAAGGTGTTTAAAGGGGTGAGACAAGGAAGTCATAAACAAAAGAAAGGATTATTTTAGGCAAAGTCACCTTCCTTATGGGGAAGGCAAGGGTCTATCAGGTCAATTACCTCATCAATACTAACCAGAAAAACTACCTTTGCTCATTTGTACTTAGAAAGTACTCCATATAGGGGCACCTGGGTGGCTCAGTCAGTTAAGCGGCTGCCTTTGGCTCAGGTCATGGTCCCAGGGTCCAGGGGTTGAGCCCCAAGTTGGGCTTCCTGCTCCCTTTACATCTGCCAGTGCCCCTGCTTGTGCTGTCTCTCTCGCTCAAATAAATAAAATATTTTAAAAAGTATTCTATGTAGTGATATTTTGGCTGACTGGCTAAAAGTGACATTTCTGGGAAAGGCTCAAAACAGTATTAGATTAGATATTAAGTTTTGGCTTGCTGATGTGGGGCTTAGCACAAGTAACTCCATTTTGGGCCTGTTACTTCTTTTTTTTTTTTTTTTTAAACAATACATCTATATAATTTTGCAGAACTGTTGAGAATGAGGAAGACAGTCACAAAGAAGATTTTTTTTTTATATAACACTGGTTATTATTCTCAAGAAGTTTATCATTAGTATATTATTTAATATATGGTTCATATTCAAATTTCACCCATCACCACAGTGATGTTCTTTGGAATAGGATCCAAATAACCTGGTATGTTGCATTAAGTTGTCATACCTCTTTGGTCTAGAAGTTCCCCTGCCTTTTACATCTTTCATGACACTGGATATTTATGAAGGGATCAATCCCATTGTTCTTCAAAATGTTCCTTAATTTGTATTGGTCTGATTATTTCCGCATGGTCAGATTTTGGTTAAACATTTTTGGCAGAAATGCTGCATAGGTAACGTGTCCTTACATGGCTGGACAGGCATGTTTATCTAATGATTGGTGATTTTAATTTCATCTCTTGGTAAGGTGGTTTCTACCTGGTTTGTCCCTGTGAAGGTATCTTTTCGTTTGTACTTAAAATCTATTCTATGGAGCAATATTTTGAGGTCTGCTCTTTTCTTTTTTTTTTTTTTAAGATTTCATTTATTTATTTATTTGAGAGAGAGAGAGGGAAGAGTGAATGGGGGAGGGGCAGAAGGTGAGGCAGAAGCAGACTCCCTGCTGAGCAGAGGTCCCTATATGGGACTGATTCCAGGACCCTGGGATCATAACCTGAGCTGAAGGCATATGCTTAACTGACTGAGCCACTCAGGTGCCCTTTTTGTGGCTTTTCAAGAATGGTTTTTTGCACTCGGTCCCTGTTGGGTTGTTCAGTGGAGAGAATTAGAACTCTCAGCTATTCTCCAACAATCTCTTCACTTCTGTCTTACCAGTGTTTGTTTGGTGGTATCACTCTGAAGATCAGTCTCTTTTGTGGAAAAATTGTAAGCAACAGAATCGACCAGTTTCTTTTTCCCTCTGTTATTTGTTAAAATTTCACTATCTGCCCAAGCTTCTATTCCTTTCTGGGTGTGTCCAGTTCCATCCCACTCAATTATTTTACCAATTGTTTTGTTACCTCTGTTGTCTGGCTTGGAAAGAAAAGTGCAAAGTATCTCACTTTGATTATTAGTTGCTTTGTTTGGAAATATGGGCCATGCTTATCCATGTGAGGGTCATATTCTGGGTGCTATCATTCACTCCATACCCAGGACAAAAACACTAGATCCATCCTTAATTCAGTAGTTTTCATAGGAAGTTGGCTTATTCCTTTTTTTCCTTTCTCTCCTCCTCTGTCTTCCATTCAGTGGCATCATTTAACTGGAATTGCTTTTGCACAGGTCATCCCAGCAGTCACTTTCTGCCTTATCTTACTGGATGGTTCTGTGGATATCAGTCTGTTGATCTCTCCACATTTCTAAAATTTCTCTACCCTCTTGGCTTTCCAGACAGAACACTTTTCTGTTGTTTGGTGTTTTTAAAAAAAGATTTTATTTATTTATTATTTGAGAGAGAGTGTGTGTGCTTAAGCAATGGGGGCTGGGGGTAGGGAGAGAGAATCTCAAGCAAACTCCATGCTGAGGGTGGAGCCGGTTAAGGAATCGATCCCATGACCTGAGATCATGACCTGAGGCAAAATCAAGAGTTGGATGCTTAACTGATTGTGCCACGTAGGTGCCTCCAATTTTCTGTTCTTTGATAGACAACTAACCATTTCTTATACTTTGATTGTTACAAAACTACTCAATATATATTAGTTATTTTTGTCTGTTAAAATTTTGGTATGAAATGTATTACTGCAGATACCTTTTAAATATTTTTTTGTTTTATTCAATTATGGAATCTTTGAACAGGGCAAAAGACCTCAAAGCAACTCGTTAGAAATCGTTATGTTGTCAAAGAGAATTGCACTGGATGGAGTTAAACAGGCAAGGAAGACTTTTTTCCCAAGAATATTGCAATAGTAAAAAAAAAAATATTGCAATAAAGGAGAGAAATTGAACTGATCTCTGCAGAAACAAAAGATGGGATGGTTTTTAAGCTCTGGGGGGAGCTCCTGGCAAAGTACTGGAGGATGTTTGGAGGGGTTGTTTAATGCAATTGGTTCATTCCCATTGGCAAATTGTCTTGTTTAAATTAGGCTGCTCTCCCACAGAGATTGGGGCACTATCTTTCCTGATGATTACATTTCAAAGGGATCGCTCCCACGTCCTTGAGAAAGAAATTCCTGGTTTGTGAAACCGGAGAGGCTGGGACAAGATTTATCTCCATTTCAAAGGGGCAGAGAAAGAATTTGCAATTACAGGTTTTCTAAAATAAATGTGGGAGGCCTATAGTTAGGAAGAAGTTTGTCAAGCTGAGGGCAAGTTAAGGCCATTTTGATCAATGCAGGTATTGGCTTCTCAAGTTATTGCAAAATAATCATTGGCTCTGAGTTTTGAACCAAGTTCCTGCTCAGACACAGAAGCCAAGGTGAAAAGGAGAGCAAGCCACCTGAAGGGAATATTCAAATTGGAGCCCAATGGCTTGGGCAGAGTCAGGAGGTTGTTTTTTTGTTTGTTTTTGTTTTTTTAAAAGATTTTATTTATTTACTCGTGAGACACACACAGGGAGGCAGAGACATAGGCAGAGGCAGAAGCAGGCTCCCTATGGGGAGCCTGATGCGGGACTCGATCCCGGGACCCCAGGATCACACCTGAGCCAAAGGTAGACGCTCAACCATGGAGCCACCCAGGCGTCCCGAATCAGAAGGGTCTGTGCTGGGAAGACAGGGGCCACCCTGAACCAAAAATTGAGTTTGTAAGGATTTTTTTTTTCTGAGCCATGGAAGGTTTTAATCTCACCTCCCTATGTTATGGACATAAAGAAAACATTTTTATATCTTCTAATTAATTGAGCTTTGAGACCAGAGTGTTTGGGGCTGAGAAAAAGCATAGCTATTAATTCCCGCCTGTAGCACCCCTTTCTCTTCTCATAACTTCCCTGCTGTCTCTTCCATGGGGTTTGTATGTATCACCCTCCTGTGTTGGGATTGCTGTTTTAAAATCCTGCTTTATACTAGAAAGCTCTCACATTGTGAGCGTGGTTTCATGATTTTATTTTTTGTTCAGATGACCTTGAAGTGCCTGTAGAGAGAGCTAAAAATTAGTAAATATTTTAAATGGCTTAGGATTTTTGTGGTAGTCTTTTATTCTTTTGAAGCCTTGATCTTTATCCTTCTTCATTTGTAAATTTCTGTGTCTGATCTTACTCAACAAAATAGTCAATCTCCCTGATTTCTGGTAATCTGCCTTTATCTTGAACATCTGATAGGCATGTAATTGCTCATTGTCTTCCTCTGGAGCCCCAAAGAACAGAGGTTATGCAATTTGGGGATCTAATTTACTGTTTCACGATTCTTCATTTCCGCCCAGATGCTGGCCCTTGTCTAAATGCAGAACTTGTCTAAATGCAGATCAATGGGCATTATGGGGCTTGTTTAAATACGAACAAAGTCTAAACATCTAATACTGTGATAATTCTTTTCCTTATATTCTGAGGACAAACTGAAGTTTTGTGCAGAATGATGTATCGCCTGGTTAGCAAACACTGATTTTTTTTTTCTCCTTCGTTTTCAAGGCACTGGTTGTTAGCTGTTTGTTCAGTGTCTTTTGTCTCAAAGCTTTTGTTCTAAGTTCTTTGTTTGAAATTAATACATAAGAGTAAATATCTAATCAAATGCTTGATTTGCTGATATTAAAAAAGTTTCAGTAGCACTTAGTTATTCAGAAGATGACTCAAAACATTTATAGAGAATTAGTGACCGACAGATTTTTTTGAACCAGCCTATTGCATTCATTATAATAATTGTTTTGGCAGGCTTCTCAAGAATAAGAAAACGCATTCAAAATGCTTCCCACCCCCCCATAATAAACTGGAGGATTTGCATAAGGACTGGTAGGAGTAGACTAATTTCACCGAGGTCTCGTCTATGAACCAATACCTGGAAGAATTTAGGGTTGGTTGACCTTACCTTATGCCTACCAACTAACAAGAAATATAGTTTTACTTATGTTATTTCATTTAATGCTTTTTCACACCATAAGCAGTGGATATTATCTCTATTTTATAGATAAATAATCTAAGTTTGAGAGGTTAAACATGTTTTCTCAAATTTACACAGGCAGAAGTAGCTAGAACATTTTAGATGCTTGATAACAAGCTATCATGTATTAAGTAAGCTTCTTCTAGCCCAGATAAGAGATCCACAAAATGCATGATTTGACTCGTGTAAGTCCACCCCCTCCAACAGGAAGGGTGCTGGAGCGATGAAACAAGAGCCCATAGTCAAAACAGTGTGGGTATCCATCCTTCCTCCAGGATGAAGTGCTTGTGGGGATGTGTGGGAGGGATTTACATGCATACAATGCTGTGCCAGGTGATTTATTGTCAGCAGCTGCTCCTGAGTGCCCCCCTCCCCAGGCTGGACTGTTTCCAAGGAAACATGCAAAGATGTTGGGAATTTGGATATAATATTCTGATCTTTATTGACAAGAAAAGAGAGTAAATACATTGGGGTTATCTACTCTGCTCAGACATTGTTTCCTACTGCTCTAGCCCCAAATGAATTGAGTTTTAGGGCAGCTGGTCAGTGGGGCCCCCGCATACTGAAGGGGAGGATTTTGACCCAGGGCCCATTATTATCTGTGTCTTTGCTTTCTATATCATGCTTGTATCACCCAGGTTATTGGCACCTGGCTGGAATGTGAACGATTTTATCTGATATAGCCTTGTGGATCTTCTCTCTGTTACCAACGTGTCTTGTTTCCCATCAGTGCCCATCTTCAAGTGACCACACTTCGATCGTTGCAGCCTAAGCCCCTGCCTAGCAGGATGGCATAGGGGCCACAGGTACAGACTCGGATACCTGACAACCTGGGCTCAAATCCCACTGCCCCATGTGATGTCGTGCAGGTTATTTTAAAGTTTTAGCCTCTCACTTGCCTTGCCAACAAAATGAGGGTAGTACAGTAATAGTACCTCACAGGGCTACTGTGGGGTCTAAGTAAGATAATACATATGGAGTACTAAAGAGCAGGTTTTTTGTTTTTGTTTTTGTTTTAGATTTTATTTATTTATTCATGAGAGACACAGAAAGAGAGGCAGAGACACAGGCAGGGGGAGAAGCAGGCTCCCTGTGGGAAGCCCGAGATCACTCCCTGAGCTGAAGGCAGACACTCAACCGCTGAACCACCCAGGCATCCCAATGAGCGGGTTTTTTTGAAAGCATAGAGGAGGGAAACAGGAGTTGCTTTATGTTGGTTTAACAAGGAAGGATCGTAAGCAGGGTGAGGAGACTTTTAATTGGTGGCCTTTGCGTTTTGGTGGAAGCGGCCAGTGGAAGAGGAAAACCATGTAGGCAAAAGCATGAGGCAATTTGTATTAAGGGAGTGATGCATTCTAATGGGGCCCTGCTGGAGCGTAGGGGGTGGTTAGGGTATGTGGATTAGGGTATGACCGGCCTTCATGGGTCCCAGGTGCAGAAACCACCGGGAGCCGTGGGCCCCAGACTGCTCCCCGCTTTTCTGTGCTCTGCATCATCAGGTTTCCTTTCTGCTCGTCATTTCTTTTCCCTTTCTCACTTCAACTTGCTTTTGAGTTCATGTATCCTGACTTTATCTCTTTGGATCCTGTCAGCTTCAACCCCTGACGCCCACTGCTTAGCCTCTGGGCATTGAATAATCACATTCCCTGGAGGAATCTGCTTGGTCATCCTATCTTTTCTCATCAGGACAAGGCAGCGGCCACCGCCAGCCTATGGAGTGATTGCTTTGGGTCAGGTGCCATCCTTTGGTCTGATGAGCTCTGACCAGAGGTGGCAGGATCACGTGATACAAAGTATAACCTTCTGAACATCAAGAACAGGTTCCCTTAGAATTGCTCCGGGCCTGACAAAATGCTGAGGCTTGCACTGGCTAATATACTTGGGAAAGTATCAGGTTATCAGGGCTATAGGCAGTCATCTGAATAAGTCCCGGAGCCATGTTACTTGAAGTCATGAGAATGGATAGCATCACTGAAAGAATGAATTTAAAGTGTGTACATAATCTTTAGGAATTGCTACACATAATGGGTGAGGAGAGACAGAGGTTTTAAGGTATAGGCTGAGAGGCTGGTATAGGCATCACAATGGTGTCCACTGTCCCTGAACAGTGGCAGGAGAGGACCTGGGAGGCTATAGCTACCTCTGCAGCTGCATAGAGGGCCAAGACAACACAAACTGGACGTACTGTGGACTTCAACCAGTAAGACATGGAAGGAGGAGAGAGCCAGCAGATCTATTTCTTGCCCTTCCTTTCCATCAAGGACTCTTTCAGGGAACAGTTTCACAGGCTCTGCGGAGACAACTGGAGAGATTGAGCAAGCACTGTGTTTGCTGTGAAGCTGTGGCCAGGGCAGTAACACATCCCTGTGTTTTTGCTCTCTCTCTTCTCCTCCATCACTTCTCTTTTTCCCTTGTTTTTGCCTCTATGGGGTTCCCCTCTTCATTCCCCAAAGTATTAGCTAATAAGTTTCTTCTGGAGCTCAAATTTCAAGGGAGTCTGAGCTAAAACACCTTCATTAAGTATACTGACCATTGCTCACAGCACACTGAACACCCAGCACACTGAACACCCACTATGGTCAACTATAATACGGTGCTTCTCAAAGTGTGGTCCTTGGATCAAAAGTATCCAGATATCCTAAGGATTTGTTAGAGATGCCACCTCTTAGGCATTAGGAGCCTTGCTATTCATACCGAATCAAAAATTCTAGTTGATTTTGAAGCTCACTAATGTTTGAGAATCACTGCTCTAGTCCAGAGATTGACAGACTATTGTCTGAGGGACAGCTGCTTGTTTTTACGAATAAAGTTTTATGAGATCCAGCCACACTTACTTGTTTACTTATAACTTTTGTGCCACAGGCAGAATTGAGTAGTTGAGATGGTCCAAAATACTTACTGTGTAGCCCTGTAAGTGATGGTCTGCCAACCTTGCTCTAGTCCAACTCTGTGCTCGTTCCCCCTACAGTGAGTTATGTCCTTATCAAGCGTCAGTGGTTTTCCTTCCCAAACTTGTTTATGCCAGCTGTTCTAGTTATTGCAATCATTTAACCTAATTGTGTGCGTATCAACCACTATTGTGAATTCAATAAAGAAATAAGGATTTGGAATTTTGTCTTCCTGAAGACAAACTTGAATATTTTGTAGAGTTGTGGGGTGAGTGGCTGGAACATATTGGCATGAAAGTGGGCATGTCCAATATAACCATAAAGTCCTGGAAGGAAATCCTAAAAATCCAGAAGGATTTTACATTAATTTTGTATTTAGATTAAGACTTGACTTTAAAGAAGCCAGAACTGGGAATTGCAGAGAATGCATTAGGGATATGGTTCAGGAAAGAATGGTCTTTTAGAACATCTTTGGAAGAACCATACTCAAAAAAGAGGCTTCACCCATAATGAAAGACCGGTAAAGAAATAAATATCATATTTCAAATTAAACTGTAGATTTTTAAAATGATTCTTGTGATTTAAGCTTTAAATGATTTTCTTGAGTCAGGATAGTGATTGAGGCAGGTACGAGGGCTTCTTTTAGGTGTATGGAGGCACATAGGTGTTCACATGTCATGCCCACAGGTACCTACAATTCTATTTTTGTCCTTCACCAGAGACACAGCAGACATTCTCAAATGTGTTCTTTGAACTCATGCAACAGAATCACCTTATTGAAATCTAGATGTTTGGAAAGATCCCCTGAAATCTTAATTTTAATGGCCTCCATGTGATTCTTATTATATGCAAAAGAACCAATGGTACAGAATAATCACCTATTTAATTATTTCTGTTCAAGTCATTAAATATAATGCAACCCAAACTCAGAGGATTATATGAAATCACTTCCTGCTTACTTTCTCCTAATTTCACCCATGAAAAACGTGTTATTGCATTATTTGCAGCCTTCTTTAAATTCCTTTGGTAGGAAATCGTGGATAAATAGGCAGGCAGGTTTCTGTTTTGCTCCTATTTACTTTACAAAAGCCTCCACTGGACAGTGATTTTTTGTCATTTGAGGAGTTCCACAGTTAAACTACTTAAACCCTAAAGCTGTATAAGTATAGAGTGTAAAATGGAACACAGATGTATGTGTGAATGCATCTTTAAGTTTGGGTCATGGCACCAAGATAGAATAGATGTGAGGTTTGAGGGGCACCTGGGGGGCTCAGTGGTTGAGCATCTGCCTTCTGCTCAAGTTTTGATCACAGAGTCCTGGGATCGAGTTCCGCATCAGGATCCCCACGGGGAGCCTACTTCTCCCTCTGCCTGTGTCTCTGCCTCTCTCTCTCTGTGTCTCTCACAAATGAATAAATAAAATCTTCAAAAAAGAAAAAAGATGTGAGATTTGAAAATGGAGTGCCAAGTTCCACGTGGGAATTTCAGCTTCAGTGAGAGCTGGTGGGATGGGCGGAGACAGTGGGGAATGGGGTTCCCAACTAGATCTCTTTGGAGAGCTCCGTGACCATCCTGTGACAGTGCTGCCTCCTCTTGTAAGCTGGAGAAGCCCAGCTTCCTGGGGATGGGACTTTGGGGTCTGGTGCTGGACTTGCATGTGAGAAAGCAAAAGCAACACAGTGGTATGTGTGTGTGTGTGTGTGTGTGAGAGAGAGAGAGAGAGAGGAGGGCAGAAAATGAAAGGAGGGAACAAGAGAGAGAGAGAGGTGGGAGGATAACCACCTCCCATGGGAAGGGTTCCCCAAAGACTCCCATGGGTGTGTGGGAGAAGAGCTGCCTGCAGATGCCCCTCTGGCCCTAAGCAAGAGTGCCGTGGGTTGGGGCCCCCAGCAGCCAGAGCCTGTTCACAAAGCAGACCAGGTGCCAGGACAGAAGGGCCTTGGTCACAGGGCTCTGGCTGGGATTATCTTGAGAAGCCTAGGAAGCTCCCAAGGGAGGACAAGTGGGCCCCACGAGGCTATGGGGGGCAGAGGGCTCGGTGTCTGTTTCCTGCTGCAGCACTTCTCAGCCGGAGAGGCCCTCCTGGCCATTCCCTCCACGTTCCCCCCATTCCCAGTCTCAACCCTGCAAGTGGGGAGGAGATGAGCAAGGGGACAGTGCAGGAGCACACGCCTGCTCTCTGCCTCCGCAGGACCGGTGTGGGGGTGCTGGCTCCTGGCCGAGGGAGCAGCAAGAGTCCTGGCCCCCCAGAGTTTTTGAGCCTGGGCTGGGGAGGATCACCCCACTTAGCAAATCCAGAGGAACGTTGGGAAAGAAAAAAAATCAGTTGTATGTTACTTGCGTCTACTACGTGCCAGGTCAGCATGGCAGTGGCACGTATGTGTGTGCATGTGGCATGTGTGCGTGCATGCTGGCACCATTTACAAAGCAACTGAAGTCCTCAGGCCCTCAAAGTTTGGAGGGGGGATTTTTTGGAGGTGTTTGGCGATGTTGCTGTCACCTGCATTTTTAACCACATCACTTGAAGGAAAAAACCTGAAGATGAACCTTCTTTGTAGCCATTGGGCCACAAAACAGTCTTGAGGCTCCTCGCCTTTCAGGGCAGATACAATCAATTGTCTGCCTGAGACAGTCTTTCACCAAAGGTCAAACAAAATTTTCCTAGACACCCCAGGGAGAAATATTTAAAAACCCGAATCATTGTTCTGTGATGTCAAAGATATTATTTGGAGCACTTAGGGGCTTACATCATTTTCCTGAACTTAACACCATATAAATCGCCATCTTATATTATGTCACATGCTAAGTGATGTTATATTTTACTGTAATCCAAGGATGAAAATCGCACTGAAATATCCACTTGCCTACAAATCAGGTGGACTGTCTGTGCTGCATTTTTCCTGTTTGTTGTTCCAGATTTTCCTTCCACTCTTCCTCATTCCTCTCTGAGGGTCTGTCTCAGGGTTCCTTGTCTCCTGGCTTCTGGACACAGAAGGGCAGAAGGGAATCTGAGTGAGATGGGGGTATTTTTATCCTGAGCGGCTCCCTATGCTGGCTGCTCCCCAACTAAGGATGCTGCTCCTGGAGGGCCCCCTCCTCACCGCCTGGGGATGGCACTCATGCCTGTTCTAATGGGATTCCCTGTTATCTCTTGTGGTCTCTCACACCTTTGTACACATTTATTAAACTTCCCTCAGATTACCTGTCTGAATCCCATCTACCTTTTGCCAAGACCCGGATTGATATTCTACTTTGTCTTTTAGCACATATGATATTCTACTTTGTCTTTTAGCACATAAAAATACAATGCGTATTTAAAATATTAATAAAAATTAATAAAATATTAATTTAAAATATTTTCTTAATGAGAAAAGGACCGTAGAAATCATTGGTTTACTTCTATTTCTTTCTAACTGTCGTGTTAGGATTTGGAAAACTCTGTTTTGCACAAACTCTCAAACTTAATTTTGAATGGAGGCAAAGCCTCAATGTTCCAAAGGTATAACTTCGGGGGATCTGGGGGTGTTGGGGGGGTAAAGAGCAGAGTGGATGAGGCTCAGGACGTTTCACTGCAGGTTTTACCTCCCTTTTCATCTGTTCTCTAGGTTGGGCGTCTTTGTAAGAATAAGTTTGTATGTTTGATAAAAGGATTCTACTGTTTAAAATGTGGGAAAATTAGTAGGTTAAGGCATAGACTATTCCAGTAAAGTGTAAATTATTTATCCTGGAAGACTAATACCTTATTGGCTGTTACCAGTTAGTCAGACCCTTCCCAAATAGGGCTTGGAAGTGTCTAGAGCTGGGTTGAAGGCCTTGGTCCTTGTATGTGTAGAGACTTAAGGAAGGTAACATGGTCAGACTTAGGAGGAAAGCTGCCAGGACAGGGCTGAGCTCCCCATAGGAGGATGAAAAGATCTTGTACCCATGTTTCCCTGACTCTTAGTTTGGCCAACCTTATGAAGACAAGGGGCTGCATCATAGGGCAGAGAATGGCCTCAAGAAGAAGCAGTGCCTGGTGATTGGCATTCGTTATGAAGAAGGAGTATGTGTGGAGAGGGCTCATCACCATCCGATTGCTGTTCATAGCTGAAAGCTGGGAGTCATCCCTTAGGCTTTCTTCTCCCTTGCTTCCACATCCAGTCTATCACCAGGTAGATTGATTCTCCTCTTGAATAAATCTCAGTGCTGTTGCTTCTCTCACATTATTTCTTCTGCCTTGGGCATTCTTCTTCTTGTCACTTGGCCCAATTCTTCAGGACTCAGCTTAACAGTTACCCCTTCAGCCAAATCTCTAATCTAAACTGGCTCCTTGTTATGATCTCTTACCATATTCTTTAGTTTTCTTTTATAGCTCTTGACATGAGTTTTATTTATTTATTCTTAAAGATTTTATTTATTTGAGAGTGAGAGAGATAGCAAGAGAAAACATGGAGGGCAGGGAGAGGGAGAAGCAGACTCACTACTAATCAGGGAGCCCAATGCGGGGCTCAATCCCAGGACCCCAGGACCACACAACCTGAGCTGAGGGCAGATGCTCAATCGACTGAGCCATCTAGGTGCCCCTTGATATGAATTTTAATGGTACATTTATTTATGGTCATAGATTTAGTATGTGACTCTATTAACACTTTTATGTTAGAAGTGTGACTCTGGTTACCCTTGTATTCTTGGCACATGGACCAGTGCTTGGCATAGAGTGGGTGCTCAGTAAATTTTTTTAAGAGAGAGAGAGAGAGAGAGAGCGAGCACGTGCACACACATGAGCAGAGTGGGGGAGGGGCAGAGGAAGAGACAGCGAGAATCTTAAGCAGGTTCCACGCTTGGTGTAGAGCCCCATGCAGGGATCTATCTCATGACTCTGAGCTTATGACCTGAGGTGAAATCAAGAGTTGGACACTTAACAGACTGAGCCACCCAAGCATGCCAACTCAGTAAATATTTCTTAAGTGGGTGGATTAATCTGAACCCCTCACCTCTTTGTGGAAACTTGCAGGATCCTGGTTTGGTCACTTTACTCTGCTGTATCTCTTGAATCCCTCCCCTCTCTGCCATCTGCACTGTCACTCTTTTAGTTTATGCCCCATCATCCCTCTCTGGGACAGCTGTCACTGCCCTCCATGCTGGACTCCTTGATTCTACTTTTGCCTCTGCCAAGGCATTCTCCACACATGACTAGGATGCTCTTTTTGCTTAAGAGCTCCCATTGCTCTTAGTAGGAAGCCCAAACTGTTTTACCTGGCTAAAGGCTATTTCTTGGTTTTCTTTTTTCTTTACTTCTGAACTTGTTGCACACAGGCTATTTTTCAAGCCTGAAATCCTTGTTTATTCATTTCCTTTCCTTCTCTCTTATCTCTTCCTTTCCTCCTTTTTGTGGTGGGTTCTTTGTCCAGGGGTGTTTTAGATGTCACTCTATTTAGATGTCGCTATGTCTGGGCTTCACTGTCCCTTCCAGGGCTCTCAGAATTCCCCATATATTTCCCATCACAGCACTTTTATATTGTCTTCTGTCTCTTACTGACTTGTTTCGCTGTCATTAGACAGTGAAGTCTCTGAGAGCAGGAACCTCAGCCATGCTGAGTCCACAGGAAGAACTTGGTTCATTCTTGTTGAATAAGTGGAAGGGTAATTTTGGTGGTCATGGGTTTGGGCATTGTTTAGAGATGATAGAGGTAGATACGCTGTGATAGTTACTGAGATATTTGTTGGTTTGTTTGTTTATTATCTCCTTACATTTCTCTCTCCTGCTTTTTCAGGTAGGTATCCAGTCCTTGCAATTTCTTTCCTCATGTGGAGTTAAAAGGGAAGGGGCCAGAAAGAAGGAACTACTTGAAACCCAGGGCTAGTACTAAAGCAGGGGCCTGTTTGGGCAAAGATAGTGCTTTTTTGGTGACACATGTACATCTGGATAATCTACTTCTAATGTAGCAACATCAGCAATGTAGCAGTCATCATCGCCATAAGAGAAAACTCTTCTAATCTGACTTTGAACACTCTCCTCTCTTCTCATTCTACTCTGACAGGAGTGAGTATGGGCAGGCCTGCATTATCACCCCGCTTCCTTGAAATAGTATCCCTCATGCTGAGAAAAGTGATGAACTGTGTATTTTGAATCTTCCAATTATTGAAAAAGATTCATACATTGATCAAATTTATATTATGGATGATGAATCACCCATTGATAGCTGATAACATTTAGTTCTTTGGAGAATTGATAAAGAGAATCCACAAAGGCACATTGAGAGATCCAGATATGGAAGTTTCTGGATTCTGAACAGAGTAGTGACAGAGGATACTCAAAAATACTGTAGTGTTAACTTTGCACAAATCTTGAAAGCCAAACTACCTGATCCGTGTGGAATAGATTTGATGATAAGAGTTCATTTTGGCTTTATGTCAGCATCTTCAATGTCTATAAAAATTGGTTACCCACTTGACAATCAGGCAACTAGGATGCTAAGCAAAGGGACAAAAGCAGTCCTTAAAACTTGAAGAACTGAACTGAATTTGGCTTTACTTGGAAATTTCTGGCTTAATTAGAACCTTTGTCCCCAATGTCAAGTCAGACCCTGAAGGTACTAACTTTGAACTTTGTCAAGACCATAATCATTTCCCTTTTTTATTTGTTCCCTTACCAACTCAGTCAAGTAAGAATAGAAACAACAAGCAAGCAGACAGACCCAACAACAACAATAAAATCAAGACCATGCTGACCCTAGGGTGCTTTTAATCTGATAATGAGAACATGATACACCATATAGCATATACATCAAATAGCGTTAATATTGTTGTCTTTAGTTACATAGAACATTATGTAGAACATCAGGATCCTTAATGACTAGATTTATTTTTTTTCTTATTAATTCCTTTTTAAAACAGACTGAATCAGGGGCACCTGGGTGGAGCAGTCGGTTAAACACCCAACTCTTGGTTTTGCTCAGGTCATGATCTCAGGGTCGTGAGACTCTGTGCTCAGCATTGAGCCTCCTTAAGACTCTCCTTCTCTGTCTGCCCTCTCCACCTTGTACTCTGTTTCTCTAAAATAAATAAATAAATCTTAAAAAAAAAAGACAATCAAAATACAAATAATTTGACACAATTCGTGGCAGCTTTTCTTACCTCTTATAGTAGCACCCTTCTGCTGCAGTGGGAAATAGTAGTTGCTGGTAGCATCAGTGTCAGATTAAAATAACCCAGTGCCTTATTCTTATTTATGAATCACAGTAATGATATAATTTAAAATATTTCTTTTCCTCTGGGGGAAAAATAATGCACTGTAACATTTAGCCTAAAAGCACTGCTCAAAATCTAAGGGTGTTGATTCATTGCTTTCCTTTTTTTTTTCTTTTTTTCAAGCTTACACTCCTGTAATTCTCCTTTAACTGGTCTTCCCAGTGGGCAAATATAACCTCCAATGGTATAAAGCTCTGTAGCTCATCTTTCCATTCGGAAACCAGCTAAATCTGCATATATTCTCTTCATGGGAGAATTTACCTTGCCTTCCAGGAAGGTTCCATGGTGATTTGAAAGTGTTATCTTTCAGTCTTTAGAACTCTGAGATCTGGCTGGTACCTCCAGGCCCTACAGATAGTACAGACCCTACAGCTGCCATGTCAAGAACCTCTTAAGTTCTCAGCATCAATCAGATAGGTTTTAATGTTAAAGCTTTTGCATTTGTTGTTCTAACACTTGAAATATTTATCTTTTAGCCAGGAAATATTTGCCAGTCTGTTTTAAAGTTTTAAACCAAGATAAAAGACAATTTTTATTTGAGTATGTTACATAAAAGTGTCCTGAACTATTTTTTTTCCCTTTCTTCCTTTCTTTCTTTTTTATTTTTTTTAAGTTGGAAACTCTATGGAAATAAATATGCTCTGGAGTTAAGGAGTAGTGTGTCAAGCTGGATCCTAGATTAAATTTGTGTGGGCTGTTGAGGCTGATATTCCAAGTGCTACCTTAGCCGGAGTTAGAGTTTGGTGAGTGTGCTGTAGAGTTTGGGATAAAAATGGATTGAGTACTTGCAGCTCCATTCAATTCAAGATAAGAAGTATGTTAAAATGTTCCTTAAAAAAAAAAAAAAAAAGAAAAATGTTCCTGAAGAAAACTTCCACCCTGCTTGGGATTTATCTTGGATCCCTGAGATTGTAAACGCTATCAGAAGACCCAAATTAATGATCACATGCCTCAACTCTTCCTCAGCATAGAGCTTGGATGTTACTTTTTACTGTAGCCTTCCCCAAACCAACTCTTCTCTGATTCCACAGAAATAGCTCATGCCTTTTCTGTGACACCTCTCAAGTGATACCTTGCTTAGCTATTCAGTTGCTTGTTTCCATCACTAGAACATCAACATTTTGGGGATGCTGTAGTCTTGTTTATCTCATCTCTAAAGCCCAAGAGCCTCCATCATGGCTTAAAATGCCTGCTGGTTGTTAAATTGTTCAATGCACAAATAAAGTTGTAGAAGTACAATGTTTGAAATATGAATTGGGGGCCAGTGCTGCTCAGGGGATGTAGGGGAAACAGTTCTAAGACTTGTGTGCATTCTTGGAGGAGCACAACTGAACCTGATTGTTAACCAGCTCCTCTTATTTCTTTTCTTACTGATCAGATAGGACCAGTCTGGGTCATGCTTATTGGCAGGCTCAGGCAAAAACTGATAATGACTCTGGAATGTCTCTGTTACCCAGAAGCTCCAAGTTATTTTTATAATGCAGCTATCCGAACTCCCTTTGGCTTCATTCAGCCCCTGGAGTTAATCGCTGGCTCATCTTTGCAATAAAACATTGCCCTCTGGAGATTGTACTCTTCCCAGGAGGTGGTCTTACATTGAGGAAAGAGAATCCCAGCTGTGCTACTCAGGATCTACGTGGCCTTGACCAAACTGCTTATGTCTCTGAGTCTCTTCCTTCAATAAAAATGTGGCTTGATCTATATAATTCAAGGTGTTGTGAGGATTAAGTGAGTTTTAATATGAATCACATCAATTACAAGTCCGTGCACATTGGGATGTGTCCACATAAACCTGCTTTCCCTCATGCTACACTGCCTCTCACATGCTCACTCTCTGTGATGGACAGTGTTTCTTTCCTGAATTATATATGCCTTGGGCAACAGGAGCTCCCAAAAGGAAAGGCTCCTTCCCTGGAGTGACTATGGCAAAGCTACTGTGTTTCATTCTATCTGGACCCCTTCCTAAGAATCCCTGTGTTTCTAAAGAGTTGGGCTCAGGGCAGAGGTCTTCAACTTCATCAGACTCATCTTTGTGGGAACCCATGATCCTAGGTGATAATGATAGCCTTTGAATCAAGATGGTTCATTGGGCTTGGGATTCAGGGGAATGCAGGTGGGTGAAGGTGCCATTACGAGCAGTGCCCAGTGCTTCATAGCAGTGGAGGAACAGTGGATACATTCAGAGGTTTGGAGTGATTTGGTGTCAGCAGGCCAGTGGGCAGATTCCACTCATGTTTAAGCAGTCAGTGCCCTGGTCCCAAACTCCAGGAAGCCTGAGTAGTCTAGATGCAGAGTAGAAAGCCACATTTGTCCCCTTGTGTACGTTGATTTCCCATGTGAGTCCATTGACTGTCTTCGAGGGCATCGAAGGGGACTTTGACTTCTTGGAGGAATTGCAACAAGTTAGTTTGACAGATTAAGACAGATCACATAAGCAAGCAAGGATTGGGTTCTGGATAGCCAGTCAGATTGGGAGCATCTAGGGTTAGTGCCTGGTTGCTATCTAATTAGGAGGGCAAATCCCTCCAGGAAGAGACTTGACTCCATGCATTGGCTTCTTCCTTTTCACACCACTGAGTCTAAACCAGTCCCTTTAACATAATAAATGCTAAATAAATATTTGGTGGTTGAACCCATGAATTGATGCTAGGAGAAATAAGCAGAGAGTATCAGAATAACTTAAAGCTGAACTAGGACTGATTAGCAATAAGGTTCACATTGCGTGAGGCCTGCAGGGTTAGGAATGTTCTGGACATAAATGAAGGCACAAATTCAGTTTTGGGGGAGTAAAGATAGAGGCACAGTTACTAAAATGGAGAACAAGTCTGAATCTTACATATGACATAATTAGGTATGATCCTGGTTACGGGCACCTGCAAACAGCCTCAGAGGAGGTTCAAAGTTGACTCATTCTTGCTTGGTTCCTGCCAACTATTAGGCAAGGAAGGGTAATGTATACATTTAAAATAAAGTCAGTGATTTCATATGTGCAATAGTTTCTATTCTGAGTTTTCGAGTCAGATGCATTAAAGTAGAAAAGAAATATGTTTTGTATTTAAAAGAGCATGTACATCTATTGATCACAAGGTGCTGTACTAAGGACATTACGTATATTAATTGACTTAGTCCTCGCAACTCTTTGGAGCAGATTCTGCTATTATCCCATGTAACAATGAGAAAACTGAGGCGAAGAGCACTTACATAACCGCATAGAGGTCTTTCTTAAAGGCTTATCAGTAGCCATGGTGGGATTCAAATCCAACAAGTCTGGCTTCTTCATCCACTCTTGTGACCACTGTTGTATCCTGCACTTTCCATGGAGAAATCATGCACCAGTGTCCTTGGAATTAGGAATTTATAATCATTCTTTTGAAATATAATCCCTCTGTTTATGAGTTAGATGCTTCTAAATTGAGCAAACAATTGGACACTGTTTACTTTGGCTGTTTGATACAAGCAATAATTGATCACCACGTACCAAGAAGACATTCTAACGTCAGCAAGCCCAGGGATATATTGAACTTGCAAACATATAACATTTATATTTGACTTATTTGATAAAGGAACTAATACAAAATAATGCCATCAGTTGCTCTCTCTATTGCGAGTAATATTAAACCTTTATGGCATTCTTTGAAGGATCAATTTTGGAAGCCAGGGAACTCTCTCAAGCTTTAATTACTGTTGCATTTTAAAACAGGAAAAAAATTATGTGGTTACCTAGACTATCTTAAGGATAAAAGACATTTACCCTAATTTGATCTTTTCCAGTAATTTATTTTAGAATTCTCAGGGGTAATGTTAATCTTCAGTAACTTATTTGAGGTGATATTCGATTCCAAAGGTATTTTCAGAATTTTATTGTAGTCCAGGGTAAATTATCTCTCTTTATTTGAATGTTATTAAATAGACACTTTTACAAAGCAAAAAACATTTCTGATAGCCTAGACATCGAAGCAAAAATGGTTGGCATTTGCCAGGTTTATTTTTACTAACTTTCATTCTATTTTGGTGACTTTAAAACTAAATCTTTCATTGTATTTTAGATTTACATATATGATTCCAGGATTGAAATTAGTGGTAATAAAAATGAAAACGTGTCCTAATTGTGACATTATTTATTTCTGCATTTGAATTTTGTGCCACCCAAATACCACCTGAAAAGGAAAGGAATTAGCCGTAGAATTATCACTTAGATAACACAGAAACATGGAGACCATTTAGAGCTAATATTTCCCACATATAATAATTGCAGTAACTGGTTGATGAATAGATCATAATAGTGTTGGGCTGAGAATCTAGACTTAAGTCATTTTGGGCTCTTTTAGAATTTGTAGTGATTAGGAGAATTGGAGTGCCTGGAGAAGCGTCACCCACAAATCACCTCTTCATGACAGCAAGTTAGGGTTGGCTTTGCATACCAAATAACTCCACGTACTTTCATTTTTTTTTCAAGTTATATATGTTGAAGTGTTACTCTCTGTGAAAAAGATTTGTAATGAGAACTTTAGGTATAATTCATGTAGGCTCATATCTGTGCAGAATTAATCTGCTCACAAATAGCAAATGATGGATTTTTTTTGTACCAGGTGTTGGGAAGGTTTTTTTGTATTAAGACAAACTCACCTTCCAGAGGTGTCTCTGGAAATGGTGTAGTTATAATAAAGTGATTGGTCCAAGGTCTAACCTATATGTGGATCTGTGTGATTTAACCTTCTACTCTCCCCTTCCTCCAACTCTTATCTCCGTTTAATTGTGCTGATTACCTTGGAAAGTACTGGGTGAGCTTGTCTTTCATTAGCAATATAGGTTGTAAAATATCAGACTGTTACCTGTTTTGGAGAGGCATGGCTTCATCCTGGAGTGAACTAAACCTACAGTTCAAATCAGAGGAGCCTCTGGCACTAAAAACCTCTCATTTTTACCCTGCAGTAGTTTCTGATTGTTCATCTGAACACAGGGGTTATAGTGAAGTCACACAAGCTTCAAAGCCATTGGTGGATTTTTATTGCTCTTTGATTACTTAAAACTATAACAGGTATAGTTTACAAGTATGATTATATATTATAAAGCACAGTTTAAAAATTGAAGTTACACATAGCTTGATTTATTACTAAAAACATTATATGTGTGTGGTTTAAATAATTTGCAATAAGGCTGCTTGCTTTGTGGCCATGTATAATCTTTAGAATCTAGAAACACTGAAGAGTCATGTCTTCAAATCATGGATGGCAACCAATGATGTAGGGAAGAAAACTAATAATCTGATTTTAATTTGTGCTTTCATCATTGCTCTCACAATTATGTGGGGTTACAAGGTGCAATTTCCTTTCCAGACTAAAATCATCTGGCCATCTTCCAAATTTTGAGGGCTTATCGATTGTTCACTCAAGAAGCAGAATGGACCTAGAATTGTTTCTTAAGAAAAATCCTGGTTTTGCCTGTAGGTATTTCCTTGTCCATCCATGCCAGTGAGAAGCTCAATGAGATTCCTCAGAGGTCATCCATGAATGTTTATCTCTCTTTTATTGTTTATCACAGTGTGTGGATCTGTCCTCAGTTACCAGCATATAGATACTTCACCTGGGCTGTTGGCAAAGATGTGATCTTAAATTGCCAGGCTTTTTATCAAAGTCAGGTGGAGAGTGATAATAATATTTATTTTGCATTAATTTGATCTTAGGTGTGCAGAGTTGGATTGTGATCCTTGTTTCATGATGTAGAGTAACCAACCACTTTTAAGGATTTTTTTTTTTTTTTTTTTAGAGGACATACATTTAAGACATCTATCACTTAGGCTCCAAATGATTTCCAAAAGTTCCATCCATGTGTAATCATACAGTTGCTTTGACTGAGTTCCATTTTGTACTATCTGAATTTTTCAGGATACTGCTGAAAAGCTTGACTATTGAAACTGCTACTGAATTTGCTGTAGGGCTGTTATGAGACCTGTTTATAAGATCTTAAGTCAAGGGGAGGTGGCCGGTGGGTGGGGGTGACTGGGTGACAGGCACTGAGGTGGGCACTTGACGGGATGAGCACTGGGTGTTATTCTATATGTTGGCAAATTGAACACCAATAAAAAATAAATTTATAAAAATAAAAAAATAAAAAAAATAAAAATGTTAGTAAGCAATTGAAAAAAAAAGATCTGAAGTCAGATAAATCTGAGCTAGGGATCCAGCTCTAGCACTTAATACTCTTTATAAAGTGAACACTTAACAGTTTTGTATACCTACCTGTTCCTCCTACTTCTGGAAATCATAACCATTTCACATGTGAATTGTATCTAATTGAGTATCCATCGACTAATTCTACCCTTAGTTTATGTGGCTGGAGTGGAGCTGATTCTATTTTCCCATGCGAGAAGGGGCCTGGCCAATCAGAATATCTCATACACCTTATTACAATATTTGGGTGAAGGGTGGGGATGTGACTTGATTAAAGCTAATTTTAGTACTTCTAGAAAAACAAGAGGCCCTGGCTTTTATATTATTCTTTTAGAGTAGTGGCGATTATGACATTTGAGCCACTGGTAGCCCTTTTGTCACTGTGAGTACAGATCCTACCGATATAGCCAAAATGGGAGAAAAGGAAGTAGAAGATGGAGAAATACTAGATCCTGATGATGTGGTGTGAAGCCTTGGCTCCACCTATGCCTAAAACTACTTCCCAGCCTTTCAGCCACACACTAATTCAATGGGACAGTAAATGCCCCTTACCCTTATGATAATTTAAGATAACTTTAAAGAATTGTGAATCCCTTTGTTACTGGATCTGGGGTAAGTCATCTAATTTCTCTATGCCTCAGTTTGGCATTCTGTAAAATTATATATGTGATTTATGGCTCTGCTGAAAGACTTTGTGATCTTCTACAGTCTTACTTTTTCTGTTTCCCATACTAATTTATATGTTGTCTGGTCCCTATATATGTATGTGTGCTTGCAGGAATGTATACGTATGTTTATATATTATGGTATGGCTTTCCTGAAGCCCACCCCAAATCCTTTGTGGAGTGAAGTGTAACTAAATAACATACATTTTTCTAGTAACATTTTAAAACAGAGATTGTATTCTTGTATCTGCTTGATGTAGTATCTATCCATCTGTCTATCCTATCCTATCCTATCCTATCCTATCCTATCCTATCCTATCCTATCCTATCCTTGGATACAAGATCCATCCTATCCTTGGATACAAGAATACAATAAATTCTCAATTATGTAATAAAACCTCAATTAACTAGGAGGCCGTTATCTGTGATGATAGTCAATCAGCGGCTCCATTCCCACTAAGCAGTGGAATTGATAGTAGTTTAAGCAGAGGAACTAATATTTTTATGGCTTCTGCTCCATATAAGCATGTTCTAGGTATTTTACATAACTTGTCCTGTTTAGTTTTCAAAAAGCTCCCTAAGTTATCTTATTTATATATCATGGAAACTGTGTCTAAGAGAGTTTCCATAACCTTCCAAGATCCCATCAATGGTAAATTAGAGGATTGGGATTAAAACCTGAGTCTTTCAGTCCAAAGCCCGAGTTGTACTGTCCTTGCTGGTAAAACATGGAAGCTGCCCCATTCCAAAGCCAGCATTTAGTTGCTCCTGGAAAATTGGACATGCTGCTAACTCTAGTGTTTTCATTAGTCCCTTTTGTCTCTGGTAGAGATTCACTGGTAGGTACAGTTGTGGGTCCTGTTGGACACCATCCTGTTCCCCCTTCAGGGTCAAGGTGTTCATTCTTCAGCTTGTAGGGGCATTGGCTAATGGTGCCTCTCAGCTGGGTCCTTCTCTGGGGCTTACCCTCCACTGAAGGACCTGTCTTGCCCAAAGTTATGCCCCCTTCTCTCTTGGTTGGTATGGGATGTAAAGGCCCATGCCCTGTGCCTCAATGTGGGGCAGCTCGGACACACGGTCCCAGTTCAAGGGCTTCTTTTGGGACCTACAGGAAAACCTCTATTGAAACTACATCATGGCTTAACTTCTTCATCTTCCCTCACTCCTTAATGACTGAGCACACACCAGTCAGTTTCCTACACACAAAACCTCATCTCGGTCTGTACTCCATAATACCTGACCTACAACAGCACTCATTCATTTGCCTGTTTATTCCTCTTTACTTATCTATCCATTTATCAACCATCGGTCATTCATTGTTTATTTATTTATGTACCAAAGACTTACTGGTTAGTTTTTTATTTTTTAAAGATTTATTTATTTATTTAGAAAGAGAGAGAGAGAGAGAGTGTGTAGTGGAGAGGGTCAGAAGTAGAGGGGGAGAGAGAATCCTCAAGTAGAGTCCTCGCTGAATGCAAAGCCCAACATGGGGCTCAATCCCATGACCCTGAGATTATGACCAGAGCTGAAACCAAGAGTTGGATGCTTAACTGACTGAGCAATCCAGGTGTCCCAAAGACTTCTTGGTTTCTAGTATGTGCCAGAGTAGTGGAAGTTTGGACCTACTGTTTCAGGATTAGCTAGCTAGTCATGTAGTAGAGATAAAGGGAGAGAAAGGGGGAAAAAAGGAAGAAAGGAGAGATAATAAATAGTTGAAAACATCTAAGGTGTGAAGTATTGCAAAAACATTTATTAAAATCCTGTTTAAGCATCCACTGTGTGTCTTGAAAATAAGAAACTATATTTGCTCTGTAATTGCTTGAATCATACATCTTTTACCTTGATTAGCAATTTCAATCAACCAAGACATTACTGAGCATTTTCAAATAAAAAGCTGCATATTTCTCAACCAGAAGTCCTCTATTCAACCTTTTTATGTTTTAAACATTTTGTGTTTGTTAGAATTAGGTGGTGTCATTTCTTATAAAAATATTAATTCCTCTAAAATGAAAAACTCTACAGATATGAACAAAATGAGATGTTTAAGATATTTTCTAGTCTTTTATAATTTTTAATGTGATTTTAATTTTGTGTCTTTTGATTTTTAAACTTGCTTCCGTTTTGGTCTTATGTTCATCTACGTCTAGATTAGAATACTCTATTTTGACATGAAGTGTACTTAGATTTTTTAAACGTCATAGCTGCTAAAAAATAGCTTTGGTCAGATGTCTGAAAAGCTTAATTTTGCAAAAGAGCTCAGAAGAGCAATAGGCTGTTTTCTTGAGAGCCACCTCTGAGGGTTAGTGTTGACTAAAATAAGCCTGTTGATACAAGGTGGAGTAAGTTGAACCAGTGGTGGCAAAGTCAGCTTCTATCTTGAAGGTTTTGTGAATTTCCATTTTATAATGCAAGATTGTCCTCTGCAGCATTTCCAAATCAGCCATCTAAATCTATTGCCTTTGTTTGATTTCTGTGTTGGCAGACCCGCGTTGTCCCTGTGGGATCTTGCCTTCTGTTTCTTCTGCGGGTTCTCCTTCTGCCAAACAAATTTTCTTGCTGCATCACAAAAGCTAAAGCCAGTCAAAAGAGGCTTTATCGCCATATTTAGACAGAAATACAATATCAGAAATTATAGTGAATGCTTTTGCTTCTAATGGCTGCAAACGGCTGTTGCCCCACTGGCCATCTGGTGGCATGTTTTTCTTTCCTCTTCATTTATGGACCACGTGATAGTTTCTATCTCTCTTTTTCTCTCTCTCTATTCATTTTACCCACCGCTCTCATCCACTTAAGTCTTATTAGGGACATTGTCAGAGTCAATCACTATTGTGTGCAAAGTATTTGAAAGTCCTTAGAAAGAGAAGGGACATAAGCCTCTTATTCTGAATAAACATTCTAAGGCCACACTGGAATCATTTGAGAAGGAAAAAAAAAAAAAAAAGCACAAGATTGCCCTTTCTATGACAATTTGCTATTTATCTAGATAATGAGATGCACTCTCAATAAATCATGTATATTAATTTAGTGTGAATTTACTTGGCTCTATCAAGTTATCCTTATGAGATCCAAATATAATAACATTAGAAGTATACTTTTTAAGGTTTTGGAATCAAAGCCAAACATGGACATTAACTGCACATATTTCTGTATATATGTTGATATTAGTGGCTTATGTGACTCATATTTGAATTTACACATGGCTACCTCTGCATTTGCAACAGAGAGTGTCACCGTGAACTAACAAAAGCACCACTCTATGGGCCTTGAGAACAGGAAGTGAGGAAGAAGCCTATAGCTACTGAAATTTACAAAAAGAATTTTAAGTAGGCAGATTTTAATTACCCCAGAATAGAACTTGGCGGGCACGCCAAATTGTTCTTCCTCCTACTCATTTTGGAATTTCTGAAAAGAAAAAAAAAAAAAAACCACTAAATTGGTGCACATATTTATATTCAAAAATATACCTGGCTCTAGTCCATTGCACTTGATATCAGAAGTTAACAACTTTAATTTTCAACTCTAGATCAGTAATTAGATTGCATACAGAGAGGTCACATATGGCTAACTCATCTGTAAGTGGAAACTCTTACCATACCTGGCTGGTCAGTCTGGATAGATTATCTGTCTATCTATCATCTGTGAAATTACCATAATATCGGGTCAGGCAAAGAATCCTGGGTAGAGTGTGTTCTTTTTGTATTCTTGCCTATTCCTCTGAAATAGTGTTTCTCAAAGAGCAATCTATGTACCATCTGCTTTGAGATTCCTGTAAGAAATTCAGATGCCTGGGCTTCACCTATACAAACTGAATGGAGTCCTGGAGAGCTGGGTCTGGGAACATGCATTGAAATGCACTCCCAGAGTAATTCAGGATTATGTTATGAAAGTTTGAGAATCATTTCTCTAAAACACGCACGGGCCTTTTCCTTTAGGAGTTGGTACAAACCTATAAACTGAATCATATAAGAAATAGATTTTGTGTATTAAAAATAGTTTGAAAAGCCCAAAGCACAGTAGAGTGGTCCCATTCTAGTTGCCCTTGGAGCCTGGGCACCCTCTTGAACAAGATGGGTAAAGCAGCTCTTCCTTTTTCTCTCTCTCTCTCTTTGTGCTTCCATCCTCTCAGATTTTCACATGTACTATGGCACTGAGGTACTTGTTGAGATTTGTTTTCAGCTGTTCTAGGGAATGACGTATTCTTCATTTTTAGCAGCTCAAGAGGTGGAAGAGTAGGAAGGCTAACGGCTTGAGTAAGACAGACTTGGGTCCACATTTCATCTCTCCTGTTTCCCTTCTGAGTGTCTTTGGGTCATTTATTTTAACAATTATCTTAAAAAAGATTTTATTTATTTGAGAAAAAGAGAAAGGGGGAGAGGGAGAGGGAGAGAGAGCCCAGGAGCAGGGGCAAAGGGCAGAGGGAGTGGGAGAAACAGACCCCCCACTGAGCAGGGATATGGACTCAGGGCTCTATCTCAGGACCCTGGGATCATGACCTGAGCTTGATATAGTTTTGAAATATAGGTGAAATTTGGTGGGGTGAGGTCCAGAGCCGGTGGCCAAGAAAGAATTCTTGAGATGTCTTTGGTGCAAAAAGGTAGTTGTATTAAAGCCTGGGGATGGGCCCTGTGGGGGGAGGGGGGAGGTGAGGAGCAACTGATTATATACTATGGTGTTAAGGTAGGTTAGGAAGAAGGGAGGCTTTCAAAAGAATTTTCCTAAGTTAAAGAAGACCTGCAAGATACTGGAGGACTTGCCATTTGTTGTTCCCTCTCGTGAAGCATTTAGACAGTTGGGAGCTTCCGGGAAGCACATCACCCATGTCCCCCTAGGAGTGGCAGGGAAGGTGGGAGGTTGCAGGGTGTCAGCTTGTGCTTTGTCTTCAGGCAGCCTTCTGCTCCCTCATCAAGCCAGAGACAGAGGCTTAACCCACAGAGCCACCCAGGTGCCCCTATTTGGGTCATTTAAAGAACCTTTTGAGTCCTGTGTACCTCATCCCTAAATAAGAGAAAATGATACCAACTTCAAAGAGTGGCCATGAGGATGAAATAAAATAATATACGCAAAGAGTGCAGTGCAGTTTGACAGCGCTCAATGGGTGTCAACCACTGGTGGTATCATCACTGTGCTCCAAGCCCGGAACAGAGGTGCATCACTATGGCAGTGGGGAGCAGAGGCCCCTCCGTACGTCTGATAAGGACATGGGTCAAGACAACCAAATGCCACTCAACCCCGGGCCTCCTCTGCTGCATCCCCAGCATGTGCCAGCGCACACACCTGGTGTTGGACTGGGTCTGGGCTCCACCCAGAGCCCTTTAATGTTCCATGGGCTTCTGTGATCCTCCTCCAGCCCCCACGTGCCTTGCTTCGACTGACACCTGCGACTGTCTCCGGAGACCCATCCTGGGTGTCATGGGGTTGCGCTGCCCGTACACCCAGAGAGAACAGAGTGGCCTGGAGCGACGTTCCCGAAGTCTCTACAGGATCCGGCTGGGCCTGAAATTTCCCATTGTTTCCTTCCCTCCTCCGTCTTGCCTCCCCCTCCCTTACCGGCTTTTCCTGAGAGCATTCCTTAAGAAATCACTTGCACACAAACTCTCACGTCAGTGTCTGCTTTTGGGGGTTCCTTCGTAAGGCACACCCGCACACCCGGGCTTGGACTCTGCAACATGTCCCTGGTTCTCTGCAGCTCAGGGGTCATACTTAAACTGGTTTCCACGTTTAGGTTTGAGGGCTCTGGACAGGGGTAGGCAGGGTTCAGAGAGTAAGTATTTTGGGCTCGGCAGGCCGCGTGCAAGGCTCCGAGGCTTTGCTGACTGCTGGTTTAGGACACCTTCCCGCTTGCCTTCGCTTCTGACCCACCTGTGTGTCTTTATACTAATGCCTACGTGTCCCTCACTAGCTTTTAGTCGCTAATGATGGCTGGCCCAGAATGAGTGGTATACCCTTCAGCGCCTTTAAATTTCTGGGAATAAACTGAAAATACGAGGCTCAGCATTACTGCTGACACCTGGGTCATGCACCTGATCCCCAGATAGTTGTTTATTTGTAAGTTACCAGGGTTCGTATTTTAATGGTCCACAGCCGTGTTACTCTGAGAAAGACAGAATTTAGATCTATGAATCCTGTGGCAAGCAAGCAGCACCGACACCCAGAAGAGTCATTAGTATTTTGTAGTCTTTGCTTTATTGTTTTGCCTCAAACTAGCAACCTTCAGTGGATTGTTGACATTAATCCTACTCTGATACCAGTTTATTTACTAAGTGACAGAAATTCAGCATTAGCTGAGGTGAGAAAGGCTTATTTACATTCAATATTACTTGACATCTTTGTAATTCTTCCTTTTCATGACAAAGGGAGAATATTTACATTAAAAACACATCAGTAACCTTAGTAATCTCCTTGAGCAGACAAGGGTACATAAAATCTGGAGGCAACCTGAGAATGATGGGGACGCAAATGGGGGAAGGCCTGTTTCAGACAAAACTGAAAAGTGGTAAGATTAGAGAAAACCATGCAACCATAATTAGACTGGGGAGGTCAGGAGACACTGGGTGGTCTCCAGCCTTATCTTGATGAGGGAGATCACTGTGTAAAGGCCGAACAGAAGTCATTAACTGCGTTTGAGATTCAGATCATTGCAGGGAAGAAGTTAAGGAAGTCAGAAGCCAGTAGCTGCAGAGTAGTTGTAATATATCTGGAAGTAAAGCTTTTCTAAAAAATGGAATTTTTATGTAGTATAAATTTAAATTTTGTCATCAAATAATTCTTTTTGCTCTAAATAAAATCAATATTGGATTGCAACACCCACAGAGTAGAATGCATTAGAACATTGGGATATGATTTGTACCGTAGACATATTCACAACCCTCTCAACTTGTCTTGCAAGCGACAAAATGAAAATAGTGGGGTTTGCATGTGTCTCTGAGAAGCTTCTAGGGGTGTCACATTTTCTGACTTTATTTATCCTAAGGGATAGATCTGCGACATGGGCACGCTGGCAGCTGCACAGCGGTGTGGGATGTCTCTTGGCAAGGGGGCCTGCCCGGGAGAACTCAAACAAATCCCAGGCGGGTCAGAGATCATTGGCCCTGGTGTTTTCCTGGCACAGATCAAACCTTACTCAGGGCCCTGCCCCTCTTATCTCAGGGTGGACGTATTAAACCCATCGCAGAGTTCTGAGGAGCTATACTGAAATCCCCTGAAGCTTTTGAGAGTAAGATATGTCAAACTGCATCCCCCTCAGAAAATTTCAGTTGGACTTTTGTTTTAAAACCTGGCCATAAAAATCAAGAGTCCTAGAGAAGTGTGGATGTAAGCAAAGATAGAAATAAGATAAGAATCCTTACTCTAGGCCTATGTCTTTTAATACTAAATTTAAGCTTTTTTTTTTTTTTCCTGCAAAGTTATCATCACATTGTTTGGGGAGTTACATCTTGGGCTAAGTGAAAAGCATTGCACCTACCCGTGCCTAGGTAGGTGGTGTGTTATCACCATAATATGCGATAGTTCCCAGTTCACAAATGAGCTGGCATTTCATGTACAGTATCCGCTGTCTGCTGAGTCCCTGGTCCTCCGGCACGTGGGAAGGCACTGGAACCACTGACCTCACTTGCCAGGACTGCTGGAGGGGCAGGTCTCCAGCCCGAGGTCTAGCTGGAGATGACAAAGAGCTGAAGGGTTCCTCTTGGTGATACTGGAATATGACAGAGGAGATTCTCTATAAACCCGGAGAGGCTCTGGGTGAAAAATTGAGGGTTAATCACAGAACAAGCGGACGCAGAGTGAAGCATGGGAGCAGGGCCCAGGCTGCACAGAATAGTCCTTTCACGTCTGGTTAGAAATGCACTAAATAGGTCCGTCTCCGAAGTATTCATGCGGTAGGGTCTTGACAGACAAGGTCCAAGCTGGTTTTCGTTTCCCTGATCTGGA
Source organism: Canis lupus baileyi (assembly GCF_048164855.1). Lineage (NCBI taxonomy): Eukaryota > Metazoa > Chordata > Mammalia > Carnivora > Canidae > Canis > Canis lupus. Next base: position 16,205,905 of record NC_132838.1, read on the forward strand.
AGTAAGAATTCCCCTTGCGATTCAGGTTCAGCTATTCAGCATTCTTTTTTCCTCTACTGGGAAGATCATGATTTTCTTTTCTGTCAGAACACTTAAGATTTTCATTCTAGTACCTAATATGATTGATTCCACACTATTGGCATCTCTGAACTTTACCCCTTATCTTTCTTTTCTATATCTTCGATGGGTACTGTTCAACAGATTTTCATTAATAATGAAAATAATAAGAAGGTCGATTAGTCCTGTTTGTTGGATGCTTTCGGCAAAGATGAGGACGATGGACCCTCGCCTCAGCCTACCAGTGCTACTCACGTGCGTCCCTAACTCTGACAATTTGAACTTGGTGGTTGAGACATTCCCCTTGTGAACTCAGTATCTGTGGCTCAAGGCGACTTGAGGAGGTGACGCAGGAAAATCTGTATGGGAACAGTTAGTTCGGCAGCATTTCCCTGCTGGGGCAGGAAAGCATCATACGTGCAAATGATCTCTAAGCCACAGGGCTTCATCTGTCCTTTGTGTCTTGAGCACAGAAGGGCGGGGGGGGGGCGGGGGGACAGTGAGAATCCAATGTTTGTTCTTGTGCAAAGCCACAGAGCTCCCCCTTTCCACATCCGTCTTATTTTCCCACATCCTGGTACAAACAGACAAAAGTTGTTATTACAGAAGGTGAAGCTGATAGCTTTTAATACATCACATCCACTAGGATGAAGGCATAATTGCTACTTTTATGTTCATTTTACAGTGAATAGTAATTAGCCTTTGGCCCATTACAGTGTGTGAACATCGAATTACCCACCTGCTCTTGCCATGTCTCGTTAACTTAAACTATGTGCCTAAAGCTTTATCAGAAAACAACTCCTTCCCCATCTCCCAGCTGGCATGCTACTTTAGATATATTAATTTAGAAAAGGCACAGACTTGAGGATGACAGTCTCCCAATTTGTCCTGAGTACAAGACAAGGACCTTTAGAGATGCTTTTAGTTCAAAGTGGTTGGTATACATTACATAGCTTTTTTGGAAATAAAGGCTCATTACTTCCTGCGAAGACCCAGATATCTTTTACTTTTGCTCGTGACATTATTTGTTTGGCTATTAGCTGATTTATGAAGATAATTTGATAACCATGTTACAAAAATCAATGTGTATACTCAGTCCCCAAGAAAAGGCAGGTCGATGATAAATAACCTTTGCTGATTTGTAGCAAAAAATTTCCCTTTGGAGGAAATGGGACCTGAGGTGAAATCATCAAGATTATCACCAAATAAAGCACAAAGGAAAGCTTGCCTCTTTGTAAAAGACAAGTAATATATATTTGCACATCATAGAAATTAATCATAGATTCCGGTGTAAGTTAGAACCTTCGGAATTAACCTGGAGAACATTTGGTTGAACCCTGTCAGTTACAGAAGAGGAACTGCAGGCTTAAAATGTGAAGTGTCTTGCCTATTGTTGGAGAAAACATGTACTTCTTTCTTATAATATGTTTAAGTGGATCCAGCATCCAAAAGAAAGTTTGGTGACACTTTAAGATTTGCATTGGAGGTAGAAAGGAAACAAGTAGCTTAATTTTGGCTCAAAAAACATTCCTCTGTGGAATTTTGCCATTGCTTTACTTCTATATATATGGTGATGCTTTTGTCACCAAGAGGGAGGAATACCTTACTATTTAGGAGGCCCAGTCACTGGCTAGTTGTTAGGTTCTGAGTCCAAAGACGTGTGTAGGTGTATTGGTTTCCAAGGGCTGCTGCAACACGTTACCGCAAACTTAGTGGCTTAAAGCAATGCAGATCTATTATCTTACATTTCTGGAGGTCAGAAGTCTGAAATCAGTCACAATTGCTCTAAAATTAAGACACCTTCTGGGCTGTGCTCCTTCTAGAGGTTGCAGGCAGGATCTGTTTTCTTCGCCTTTTCCAGCTTCTGGAACCCATCTGCATTCTCTGGCTTGTGGGCCCTTCCTCCTTTCTCCTTCAAAACACATCATGTCCTCCTTCTTCCATCCCAGGATCGTTTACTTAGTGGCATTTGCAGTCTCTTTTATCATCATGGTAACAATGCTAAGGTATTCATAGGTTTCAGGGACTGGAATGTGGACACCTCTGGGGGCGGGGGCTTTGTTCTGCTCACCACAGCAAGGCTGTGGGAAAGGAATGGGGCCTCCAGTAGGGCGGGCAGCTTGGCCTGTATATTGTGATGGTGGCAGTGGTTGCTTTAGCTGCTCTGTCTATTTGGTTATGTGTCAGGAAGACTAGCAGGTTATCCTCGAAGGTTTCCCTACCTGGTCTCTGTGTGTCGCAGCTGGTGTGTCACGTTGGAGCAACTTATCATGTAATATCTCAAAAAATCAGGTTGGGGGACGTGGGAAACTGAAACCAGAGTCCTGTAAGAGATGTTTGTGAGTTATGCATGGTGTGATTGTCACAACTGTTTAGAAGCCATCGCGAGCTTTCAGTTGAAGCCCTGATATCTGTAGAAACTAGGTATAAGGCTTGTACTTCAAAGGGAAGAAACATCTTCTTTAAACATCTAGTTTTAAAATCTTCTTATTTTTTTGAACTGCAACTCAAAACTCAACTGTTTCACGATAGAAACATCAAGAAGGACAAAGAAGAAACATTTCTGTATAAAGTTTCTATACACAGCTAATTCCATTTGTGGTTCATTAATATCTTGTTTATGAAAAAAAATCACTGTGAGATCTTCAGGGTCTTTTCTAACTCAGGGGGCTGTATAAAATCATCTCAATTTAAATAGCATCTTAAAAGGTTTAGCATCCCTTGGTAAAGATAAAACATCTCATCATTATCAATTAAAGGACTCCTGAAGTCTTTGAAAAGAGGACTTGTTTGCTTAAAACACGTGAAGGTCAGGCTCACCCTGTAATAGTCAATGAGGAGTAGTCATTTGTTATTTTTAAACAGGCTGTCATTTAGCCATTATGAAGATGAATAACATTTGTTATTACCTAATAATCTTCCTGTTGATTACAGAAAAAAGACACTTGCAGACACCTTATGTGCCTTTCTTAGTTGCTAGATTATTAATGCCTTTTGATTAAATTCTGTAAACACAAATTAAGGTCTTTGTTCTCTAAATTTTGAGACTGGCATCTAGGCTGCTAAACCATGCCTTGGTCCATGGTATTTTGACTTGCATATGTTATTTGCCTACCGCTCGTGCAACATTGCAAAAACAAAGTTCATTTTTTAATATCAAACAGATTGTCAATGGATCATATGCTGCCTCTATTAAGGTTAGTTTTTGGATGTCTGCCTTCTTGAAGAGAGTTAATGAAGCTATAAGTTACCTGTGTGCCTTCATTTGGAGTCAGGCCTAATTATCTGGATCTTGGCCACATTATTGTCCGAGCCTTATTTCTAAAGCAGATGGAGTCACTCAGGAATGACTTCATTTGTATTAATTTGTTGCACTGTCTTCTGCTATTCATCTCAGAAGAACTATACAGCCTTTGTCACGGAGAGCAGGGAAAGACAAAAGAATTTTAGTCAGAAATTAAGAGACAGATCTACACATCTCTCCATTTACGGACACTGATGTTCCAACCTAGAGGCAATGAAGTTGTAGCTACTTTGGGCAGTGGAATGGTGTAAGAGGGTGACTGTGCTCCCTAGGATTCATGAGCTTTCATTTTTTAGAATAAGTCAGATGACAGACATATTGATCCAACACTTAAAAAGGGAAACTCTCTGGAGTTTTTTTTTTTTGCTGTTGACAGTTTTTCACCCGGCTTTAGAGAGCCCCAGGGGTAACCTCTGAGAGAAATCTCCATGTTGCCTGATGCTGAGCATCCTGTGGCTTGTTGGAAAGAACAATCACTTTGTTATTAATGGATCAGATACAGGATCTCCTGGCCAGGGGAAAAGGGGTGGTCACAGTTTTACCTGGCATCCCCACTGGCCATCTCCAAAGATAATAGCAAGGACTAAACTCTTAATTCAACCATGTTCATGAACTTTCTGTGGTTATAGTTTGGATTTGGTTTCAGAGATAATAGAATTTGGCCTTTTCACTGGCAAATGATAGTTTAGGCTTCTTTTCCCTCTATTTTGGCAGCAATTAAAAATCATCCCTAGCTTTGTCAAATAACAAAATTCAACTGAGTAAATTTAAAGACCCACCTGGCTTTTTTCAATGCCTTGTGAATTGGACAGCATCCCATCTAGCAAGTAGAAAGGACCCCCCAGAGGAGCTGTGCAAAATGGAAATATTTTACAGATAGAAGGAGAAAGCAGATGACCTCATCTTCCTTTGGGGGAATGGAAATGGTCTGTGCGGCAGATTACCTCACTGGTGCTGACCAGAAAATTCCAGACTGACTGGTTAAGACTACATTTCTGGAGAAAGTTGTTGGTTAGGTATTAAAGCTTGGTTTGATGATGTGGATTTAGCACAAGCAACTCCATTTTGGGCCTGTTGTCGCTGTTTTAACAGCTTTCATGTGGTCAGCAGGATATGTCAATTTAGTATAAAAAGGCTTAGACAAAGAGTAACAACTCTATTCAATATCTAAATTGCTATTGGCAAATACATGAACTCTAATGATTCCACTAACTTATTCTAATTATGAAATGCGCAATTAGAATGTGTCTACATTGATATCAAAATATCCGAATGAAAAGCAAAGAGATGATCTTACCATCAACATAATGACAAGTATTCATTGATTTGAAGAACCCAAAATACAGAGGCTGTTTCTTCAAAAGAATTTTTTATTTGCCTTTTAGAGAAACTGCTCCCAGACAGTAACTTTCAGACATATCTGAGGTTACAAGGTATTTAAAGGCTGGCTCCTTTAAATTATCCTAGATTGGGGAATTCTAAAAGACAAATTATGGTATAATACGAACTTTTGGACCATGTATAAATTTGCTAGGGCCTCTGTAACAAAATGCCACCAGTTGGGAAACTTAAAACAACAGAAGTCTTTTGGCTTACCATTCTGGAGGCTGGAAATTCAAGATCAAGGCATTGGCAGGAAAAAAATTTGGACATGGATGTTACAGGATTGCTTTTCCTTCGGTGCCCACAGTTTTTGGTCACACTGCTTCGAAGATTGAAGGGATGGACCAGACAAAAGGTTGTGGGCAGCAAAGCACAGTTTATTGAGTGATAGTAAAGTTTAGCAAAGTTTATTGAGCTATAGGACAGAGCTGCCGAAGAGAGAGGGGACTCAAGAGGATGGCCATCAGAGTTTCTAAGTCTAGGGGTTTTTAAGAGCTTGTTGGTGGGCTGCTTTAATCTGATTAACCCTCCATGTGCCTGATACCCAATCAGGTTTTTGTCATCTACCTACCACATAGAAGGGGGGGGAGGACTCCTTCTGGGGTGGTATAAAGTCCTGTAAAGTGTGGCTTCCTCTTTGGGCAAAGGCCCCTTTTCCCTGCCTACCTTTCTTCCAACTATCCTTCATCATGGAGATGGGCATACATACAGGGAGAACGGCATGTGAAGATGAAGACAGAAATCCTTCTGCTTCCACCAGCCAAGGAAAGCCAAATACTCTCAGCAAACCCCAGAAGCAAGGGAGAGAAGTGAAAGAGGTTCTCCCTCACAAGGTTCAGAAGGAGCCAAACCTAGCCAAACCTTGATCTCTGATTTCAATTCACTCTGGTCATTTAAGCCACCCAGCTTGTGGGACTTTGCTTTGGAAGCCTGAGCAAACCGATATAGCTGGTCCTATGATCCAGGTCCCAGGTCCTTGGAAGATCTTTTTCTGTGTAATGCAGATGGCCTTTCTCACACATCAGTTTCCCTCCTTCTACATTTCCCAATTATTTCCCTCCCATAAAGTTTAGCTCTTTGAAAGGGGATCTTGTCTCCTGGTTTATCCCTAGGCTCCCAACTCTGGTACACATTGGGCACTGAAAAAATATTTTTTGAATAAATAAATCATTTTATGGTTATTACCTACATTATATCTCCAGTGATGTAAAAGAGGACAGTAACAAATGAGTGAGATAGCATAAGAATTAATTTGTAATAGCCTAAATCTATCAAAAAAGAATTTTTATTGTGTGAAAATGTTTTTTTTCCCAAAACTATTAAGTCATAAAATCTTGGAATATCATTTTGAATTTTAGTTTTGATTTTTTTTAAAAAAGAATAACAACTAGCAACAACTAGTAGCATAATTTAATTGGTAAAGGAATTGCATTTAAATAGAATTTATTACAAAAATGTAAAACAAACCAAATTGCCTCATCCATTCAAAACATCTTTTATTTGGGCTCTTTCAAAGGAGATAATTTAATTTGAAAAGATCAGATGTATTGATTGAAATATGATTTCTATGGTCCTTAATGGAAAATTGAGGCCAATGAAAAGGGAATTTATCTTTCATATTTGTTAATATCTGACTGGGGGATTGTGCAGGGTTAGTTTTAGGCAGAACATAATAGGATTTTTAAGCCTGATATATATCCCCAAATTATATTCATTCAAATCAACTGGGTAAGATGTCAAGATCTCTGACAACCAATATTATGTTGGCAGTTAGGAAGTTTTGCAGAAATCTATAATAGTTCCTAGCCAAGAGTGCTCTGCACTAAGAATCTTCTTGAAGATAACTTCCGTTGATACTTTCAAATGATCCTGCCCCTTTTAATTGAGAAGTTGTTTGTTAAGACTTTAAGTCTACACATAACAATTTGGATACTATCATTTTTAATGTATATTTGTATTGAGGTATAACATCATACACACTCCCGATGTGGTTTGGCATGTTGGGGTTCGGAGCTGACGGCCAAGAATGAACTCTTTTTTTTTAATATTATCTATTTTTTTTAAAAGATTTTATTTATTTATTCATGAGAAACAGAGAGAGAGAGAGAGAGGCAGAGACACAGGCAGAGGGAGAAGCAGGCTCCATGCAGGGAGCCTGATGTGGGACTCGATCCTGGGACTCCAGGATCAGGCCCTGGGCTGAAGGCGGCGCTAAACCGCTGAGCCACCTGGGCTGCCCCAAGAATGAACTCTTGAAGCTTCTTTGGTGCACAAAGTGGCTTTGTTAAAGCATGAGGACAGGACCAGTGGGCAGAAAGAACTTCACTGGGGTTGTGAGGGTTGACTGATTATATGCTTTGGATTTGGGAGAAGTAATGACAAAGGGAGGTTTCCAAAAGGACTTTCCTTTGTGAAAGAAGACTCACAGGATCCTGGAGGCCCAGCTGTTGTCAAGCTAAGGTTGTCTTTCCCTCTAGCAAAGCATCAACAATAAGACAAGTGGGAGTTTCTGGAAGAACGTCCTAGTCTGCCTACCTCAAGTAATCACCGATGGGCTGCAGGTTATAAGGAAATTCAACTTTATCTACATTTCCTTCTGCCTTTGTTTCCCATGTCACCCACCCACCCACCAATCGCCCCCCCCACAGATTATAATAAGCATACAATTCCACTTGTTTTCACCAATACACCAGTGTAACCCGCACTAAAACAGGAAATAACATATTATTAGTTAAAGGTTCAGTTCAAGTGTTTTGGCCATTTTTCTTTTTTTAAAGATTTTATTTATTTACTTGAAAGAGAGAGTGCGCGTGTGAGCATACACACAGGGGTGGGAGTGTTGGAGGGGCAGAGGAAAAGGGAGAAACAGGCTCCTAGCTGAGCAGGGAGCCCAACACAGGGCTCTATCCCAGTACCCTGGGCTCAGGTTCTGATCCAAAGGCAAAAGCTTAACAGATTGAGCCACCAAGGTACCCCTATTTTGACCATTTTTCTATTGACATGTTTGCTTTCTTTACACATGCCGGGTATATTTTAGGTTGGACATAGAGCTTATCCATGTATTGTTCCATTCTGTGGCTGGCTTTTTCACACTTTTCCTGGTGTCTTTTGTTAGTAGGCATTTTTTATCTTAGTGTGGTCCAATATCATAGTTTTTTATGTTAGCACTTCCTATGTTCTGTTTAAGAAATCTTTATCTACCCCAAGATAATGAAATATCTTCCTGTGTTTGCTTCTAAAAACTTCATTGCTCTAGTTTTCCTATTTAGATCTATGGTTGATCTGGACTGATATGTAGCACAAGGTCTGGTCACAATGTTATCTGTGATTATCTTTGGAGATTGTAATTATAGGTAATTTTATTTTTCTTTAAAATTTTTAGTATTTTCTACAATAAAAATATATTATTCTTATAACTTTAAAAGGGTAAATTAATTACCTTTCACTATATTATATTGGGTTACCAAAAATCTTGAAATCTCAGTGGATTTCAATAGCAGATACTTTTTTTTCTTCCTTACTTATGTTGGTGACCGCCAGTCAGCTGATAAGGGTCTTATCCAATCTGTGGCTATAGAAGTTGAATTCTGTTCCAAGATTCTTTTCATTCTAAGACTCGGGCTAAAGAAGCAGACTCTCTCCATGGCAATGGTACAAGAGCAAATAGTCTGGCAGAAATCTTCACTGCCTCTGCAAGTTTCCACTTGAGGGTGATACAGGGCATGTCTGCTTATGTTCTCCTCTGTTAGAAAATCACAAAACAAAGCAGATCACATGACTGGGGCCAAAGGCAACGACACAGAGAAAATTGCTTTAAGGAGAGAACAAAACATTCCGAATATTATAATCTGCCACAAAGGCTATTTTACAGTGCCATAAATCTCATATCATTTCTTCCTCCTCATGACATCCAGAGCCTTTCATAATGTGGTCCTCATAGCACCCCAGTCTTGGAGTCCACCACTTTTCCATACAACCTTGATCTTGTAACCTTTTTTTTTTGTATATATATTTTTTTATTGGACTTCGATTTGTCAACATACAGCATAACACCCAGTGCTCTCCTGTCAAGTGCCCTCCTCATTGCCCATCACCCAGTCACCCCGTCACCCCATCCCCCCGCCACTTCCCTTTCCACCACCCCTTGTTCGTTTCCTAGGGTTAGGAGTCTCTCATGTTCTGTCTCCCTCACTGATATTTTCACTCATTTTCTCTCCTTTTCCCTTTATTCCCTTTCACTATTTTTTATATTCCCCAAATGAATGAGACCATATAATGTTTGTCCTTCTCTGATTGACTTACTTCACTCAGCATAATACCCTCCAGTTCCATCCACGTCCAAGCAAATGGTGGGTATTTGTCGTTTTCTAATGGCTGAGTAATATTCCACTGTGTACATAGACCACAGCTTCTTTTTAAAAAAAATATTTTATTTATTTATTCATGAGACAGAGAGAGAGAGAGAGCAAACGAGAGAGAGAGGCAGAGACACAGGCAGAGGGAGAAGCAGGCCCCATGTAGGGAGCCCGATGTGAGACTTGATCCCAGGTCCCCAGGATCACACCCTGGGCTGAAGGCGGTGCTAAACTGCTGAGCCATCTGGGCTGCCCAGACCCCATCTTCTTTATCCAGTCTTCTGTCGATGGACACCGAGGCTCCTTCCACAGTTTGGCCATTGTGGACATTGCTGCTATAAACATTGGGGTGCAGCTGTCCTGCCGTTTCACTGCATCTGTATCTTTGGGGTAAATCCCCAGCAGTGCAATTGCTGGGTCGTAGGACAGTTCTATTTTTAACTCCTTGAGGAACCTCCACACAGTTTTCCAGAGTGGCTGCACCAGTTCACATTCCCACCAACAGTGCAGGAGGGTTCCCCTTTATCCACATCCTCTCCAATATTTGTTGTCTCCTGCCTTGTTAATTTTCACCATTCTCACTGGTGTGAGGTGGGATCTCGTGGTTTTGATTTGTATTTCCCTGATGGCAGGTGATGTGCAGCGTTGTCTCATGTGCTTGTTGGCCATATCTATGTCTTCTTTGGTGAAATTTCTGTTTGTGTTTTTTGCTCATTTCATGATTGGATTGTTCGTTTCTTTGCTGTTGAGTTTAATAAGTTCTTTATAGATCTTGGATATCATCCCTTTATCTGATAGGTCATTTGCAAATATCTTCTCCCATTCTGTAGGTTGTCTTTTAGTTTTGTTGACTGTTTCTTTTGCTGTGCGGAAGCTTTTTATCTTGATTAAGTCCCAATAGTTCATTTTTGCTTTTGTTTCCCTTGCCTCCATAGATGTATCTTGCAAGAAGTTGCTGTGGCCAAGTTCAAAAAGGGTGTTGCCTGTATTCTCCTCTAGGATTTTGATGGATTCTTGTCTCACATTTAGATCTTTCATCCATTTTGAGTTTATCTTTGTGTCTGGTATAAGAGAATGGTCTGGTTTCATTCTTCTGCACGTGGCTGTCCAATTTTCCCAGCACCATTTATTGAACAGACTTCCTTTATCCAGTGGATAGTCTTTCCTGCTTCGTTAATATTATTTGACCATAGAGTTGAGGGTCCATTTATGGATTCTCTATTCTGTTCCATTGATCTATGTGTCTGTTTGTGTGCCAGTACCACATTGTCTTGATGATCACAGCTTTGTAGTACAACTTGAAATCTGGCATTGTGATGCCCCTGGCTCTGGTTTTCTTTTTCAATATTCCCCTGGCTATTCAGGGTCTTTCTGATTCACACAAATCTTCAGATGATTTGTTCCAACTCTCTAAAGAAAGTCCATGGTATTTTGATAGGGATTACATTAAATGTGTACATTGCCCTGGGTACCATTGCCATTTTCACAATATTAATTCTTCCAATCCATGAGCATGGAATATTTTTCCATCTCTTTCTGTCTTCCTCAATTTCTTTCAGAAGTGTTCTGTAGTTTTTAGGGTATAAATTATTTACCTCTTTGGTTAGGTTTATTCCTAGGTATTTTATGCTTTTGGGTGCAATTGTAAATGGGATCGACTCCTTAATTTCTCTTTCTTCAGTCTCATTGTTAGTGTATAGAAATGCCACTGACTTCTGGGCATTGATTTTGTATCCTGCCACGCTGCCGAATTGCTGTATGAGTTCTAGCAATCTCAGGGTGGAGGCTTTTGGGTTTTCTATGTACAGTATCATGTCATCTGCAAAGAGGGAGAGTTTGACTTCTTCTTTGCCAATTTGATTACTTTTTATTTCTTTTTGTTGCCTGATAGCTGAGGCTAGGACTTCCAGTACTATGTTGAATAGCAGTGGTGAGAGTGGGCATCCCTGTCATGTTCCTGATCTTAGGGGAAAGGCTCTCAGTGTTTCCCCATTGAGAATGATATTGGCTGTGGGCTTTTCGTAGATGGCTTTTAAGATGCTAAGGAATGTTCCCTCTATCCCTACACTCTGAAGAGTTTTGATCAGGAATGGATGCTGTATTTTGTCAAATGCTTTCTCTGCATCTATTGAGAGGATCATATGGTTCTTGTTTTTTCTCTTGTTGATATGATTTATCATGTTGATTGCTTTACGAGTGTTGAACCAGCCAGCCTTCCATCCTGGGGATAAATCCCACTTGGTCAGGGTAAATAATCTTAATGTACTGTTGGATCCTATTGACTAGTATCTTGTTGGGAATTTTTGTCTCTATGTTCATCAGGGATATTGGCCTATAATTCTCCTTGTTGGTGGGGTCTTTGTCTGGTTTTGGAATTAAGGTGATGCTGGTCTAATAGAACGAGTTTGGAAGTTTTCCATCTCTTTCTATCTTTTGGACCAGCTTTAGTAGAATAAGTATTGTTTCTTCTTTAAACGTTTGATAGAATTCCCCTGGGAAGCCCTGGCCCTGGACTTTTGTGTCTTGGGAGGTTTTTGATGACTGCTTCAATTTCCCCTCTGGTTATTGGCCTGTTCAGGTTTTCTATTTCTTCCTGTTCCAGTTTTGGTAGTTTGTGGTTTTCCAGAAATGTGTCCATTTCTTCTAGATTGCCTAATTTAGTGGTATAGCTGTTTACAATATGTTTTTAAAATCGTTTGTATTTCCTTGGTATTGGTTGTGATCTCTCCTTTTTCATTCGTGATTTTACTGATTTGAATCTTTTCTCTTTTGTTTTTAATAAGGCTGGCTAATGGTTTATCTATCTTATTAATTCTTTCAAAGAACCAATTCCTGGTTTTGTTGATCTGTTCTACAGTTCTTCTGGTCTCTATTTCATTGAGTTCTGCTCAAATCTTTATTATCTCTCTTCTGCTTGGTGTAGGTTTTATTTGCTGTTCTTCCTCTGGTTCCTCTAGGTGCAAGATTAGCTTGTGTATTTGAGTTTTCTTCCAATTTTTTGAGGGATGCTTGTATTGCGATGTATATTCATCTTAGGACTGCTTTTGCTGGATCCCAATGATTTTGAACAGTTGTATCTTCATTTTCATTAGTTTCAATGAATCTTTTTAATTCTTCTCTAATTTCCTGGTTGACTCTCATCTTTTAGCAGGATGTTCTTTAACCTCCACATGTTTGAGTTTCTTCCAAATTTCTTCTTGTGATTGAGTTCAAGTTTCAAAGCATTATGGTCTGAAAATATGCAGGGGACAACCCCGATCTTTTTTGTATTTGTTGAGACCTGATTTGTGACCCAGTATGTGTTCTATTCTGTAGAAAATTCCATGGGCACTTGAGAAGAATGTGCATTCAGTTGCATTTGAATGTAAAGTTCTGTAAATAACTGTGAAATACACCTGGTCCAGTGTATCACTTAAAGCTCTTGTTTCTTTGGAGACGTGCTTAGAAGATCTGTCATTTGCAGAAAGTGTCGTGTGGAAGTCTCCCAGAACTAGTGTATTATTATCTAAGTATGTCTTTACTTTGGTTATTAATTGATTGATATACTTGGCAGATCCCACATTAGGGGCATAAATATTCATGATTGTTAGATCCTCTTGTTGGATAGACCCTTTAAGTATGATATAGTGTCCCTCTTCATCTCTTACTACAGTCTTTGGGATAAACTTTAATTGATCTGATATGAGGATTGCAACCCCTGCTTTCTTTTGAGGACCATTTCAATGGTAAATGGTTCTCCAGCCTTTCATTTTCAGGCTGTAGGTGTCCTTGGGTCTAAAATGAGTCTCCTGTAGACAGCAAATAGTTGGGTCTTGCTTTTTTATCCAGTCTGAAACCCTGCGTCTTTTGATGGGATCATTAAGCCCATTCACGTTCAGAGTTACTATTGAAAGATATGAATTTAGTGTCATCATAATACCTATTCAGTCCCTGTTTTTGTGAATTATTTCTTTGGGCTTCCTCTTTCTTTTACAGAATCCTCCTTAATATTTCTTGCAGAGCTGGTTTGGTGGTCACATATTCTTTCAGTTTCTGCCTATCTTGGAAGCTCTTTATCTCTCCTTCTATTCTGAATGAGAACCTTGCTGGATAGAGTATTCTTGGCTGCAGGTTCTTCTTATTTAGGGCCCTGAATATATCCTGCCAGCCCTTTCTGGCCTGCCAGGTCTCTGTGGAGAGATCTGCTGTTAATCTAATATTTCTCCCCATATAAGTTAGGGATCGCTTGTCTCTTGCTGCTTTAAGGATTTTCTCTTTATCTTTGGAATTTGCAAGTTTCACCATTAAATGTCGAGGTGTTGAATGGTTTTTATTGATTTTAGGGGGGGTTCTCTCTATCTCCTGGATCTGGATGCCTGTTTCCCTCCCCAAATTAGGGAAGTTCTCAGCTATGATTTATTCAAATATGCTTTCTGGTCCTCTGTCCCTCTCAGCGCCCTCTGGAACCCCAATTAAATATAGATTTTTCCTTTGGAGGCTGTCATTTATTTCCTTAACCTTTCCTCATGGTCTTTTAATTGTTTTTCCCTTTTTTCCTCAGCTTCCTTCCTTGCCATCAACTTGTCTTCTATGTCACTCACTCTTTCTTCGACCTCATTAACCCTCATCATTAGGACCTCCAGTTTGGATTGCATCTCATTTAATTGATTTTTAATTTTGGCCTGATTAGATCTAAATTCTGCAGTCATGAAGTCTCTTGAATCCTTTATGCTTTTTTTCCAGAGCCACAGTAGCTTTATAATTGTGCTTCTGAATTGGCTTTCTGACATCAAATTGTATTTTTTTTTTTTTGGCAGTTAGAAGAGTTTTATTTATTTAATTAATTTATTTTTTATTTTTTTATAAATTTATTTTTTATTGGTATTCAATTTGCTAACATATAGAATAACACCCAGTGCTCATCCCATCAAGTGCCCCCCTCAGTGCCCATCACCCAGTCACCCCCACCCCCCCTTCCACCACCCCTAGTTCGTTTCCCAGACTTAGGAGTCTCTCATGTTCTGTCTCCCTTTCTGATATTTTCCACTCATTTTTTCTCCTTTCCCCTTTATTCTCTTTCACTATTTTTTTATATTCCCCAAATGAGCGAGACCATATAATGTTTGTCCTTCTCCAATTGACTTATTTCACTCAGCATAATACCCTCCAGTTCCATCCACGTTGAAGCAAATGGTAGGTATTTGTCGTTTCTAATGGCTGAGTAATAGTCCATTGTATACATAAACCACATCTTCTTTATCCATTCATCTTTTGGTGACATCAAATTGTAATCCAAAGTCTAACTCTGTGGCAGAGAGTACTGTTTCTGATTCTTTCTTTTGTGGTGAGTTCTTCTTTCTAGTCATTTTGCTCAGTGCACAGTGGCTCTATAGAGCAGGCTGACTCAAGAGTATCAACCACGACCTAAGTAAATTTCACCCTAGATGATTCTGCCAAGGTCAGAGACCAGAAATTGAAAACAAAGATCAGATCAAAATAAAACAAAAGGACACTAAAGTGAAAAACAAATTTTAAAACAAACTAGTAAAAAAAATAAAAGGCCAGGAATCCTAAAGAATAAGAGGGGGGAAAAAGGAGAGAAAGAAAAAAAAAAAAAGAAGAGAAGAAAGGAAAAAAAAAGAAAAAAAAAAGAAGAAAAAAAAGTGGGGGAGTGGGAGATGGTGGTGAAGAAGTTGTAGTAGAGGGAGAATGTAGTCTACCTGAAGGGTTCTAGAGGGTGATCCTCTTGTTTCTGAGTATATTAAGTTCTGAGTATATTAGTGGAGGGAGAATGTAGTCTACCTGATGGGTTCTAGAGGGTTATCCTCTTGTTTCTTAGTATATTAAGTATATTAGAAGATGCTCAGCCCCAGATTTATATAAACCAGAAATTCTTGTAGAAGGCCCCAATGTTGACCACCAAAACATAAATGAGATAAAAGAGGGGTGCAGAATGGGAATGAGGAATCTCACAGAATGAACCAGCATAGTATACCACTTGGTTCTGGGTGCATGCTGGTCATGTTTTAGAAGGTATTAACTTCCACCATTGTAGAACAAAATGAGGCAGAGAAAACAAAAAAACACAAAACAAAAAAACATATCTTGTATATCTCCCAAAATTAAGTTGAGTATGTTGAAGGGAATCTAGAAGTGGAAAATATATCTAGGACCTGTAATTGTAGAAATATGAAAGTCAAAAAGGAAGAATCTTAAAAATGAAGAGGTGATAAAATATTGTAGTTAAGGTGGGAAAAGAGAAAAACAATAGAAATTTACAGTCTGATATAAAAATGAGTTGTACTGGAGAAAGGAAGGAAAAAAAGGAGGGGTACCCTCTGGTTCTATATACTGTAAATCCCTCGACTTCCCCTTTAGCTTACAGTACTGCTCGGTCAGGAACTTGCTCTTCCTCCGTCTTTCCAGCCTGTCTTCTGGGGGAGGGGCTGCTGTGCTGATTCTCAGGTGTGTGTACCTGGGGGCGCTGCCCTGCCCCCTGCCAGGTGCACAACTCAGTGGGAGCTATTTACCCTGTGAGGCCTCTGTCCCCTGGGGCCCCACCCCTCCCAGGCACAGGGTGACACAAGGAGGAACAACCACACTGGTGGCGGCCAGTTCTCCAGCCCTGGAGTTAGCTCCTGCAGTAACTACCTCAGCTCCCAGTCTGCACTGGCCTGGATGCTCCAGGGCAGGGTGCTGATTTGCACGGCTTGGGAGCACCCGGCAGCAGGAGAGTCCTCGCTGTCCTGTGCCTTCCCCGCCTCCTCCTGTCCCGGGGGGACCACAGGATCCTGGGCTGTGCCCTCCAGCGTCCTGGGATCCGGAGCCTATGCTGCTAGAATTGCGCTCCTGGGGCTGCAGCTTCTGAAGGCAGTAGGATGCAGCCCCCTCTGCCCGGAGCATCCCCTGACCCACCGGCTTCTCCCTGAGGCTCCCTGGGTGCACTCCAGCCCTTTACTGAGCTTAGCTGTGGTTTGGGTGCGCTCTTCCCCTGGGCGCCCCTCCTCTCCTGGTGACCCTGGGAGACTGGAGGCTCCACTGCCCTTCCTGCAGTTCTCCCTGGTTTTCCTGCTGAGCGTCTTTCTGTCCGGGAAGAATCTGGTGCGGATTTTTAAAGTTCCTGCTTCTCCGGGGCTGAGCTTTCCTGTCCCCAAGGCTCTCGCCCTGGTCTTAGCCCGGCTCCTCACTGGGGCCGCTTCTCCACTGGATTCTTTTTTATTTTTTACACCTTCCTACCTTGTTAGAAGCGCAAACTCTTCTCTCTGTAGCGTTCCAGCTGTTCTCTCTTTAAATCTCAGGTCAAATTTGTAGGTTTTCAGGATGATTTGAAAGTTATCCAGGTAAGTTGGTGGAGACAGGTGAGGTGAGGACCCTACTCCTCTGCCATCTGGCCCCACCCCTCCTTGATCTCGTAACCTTGAACTGTGCACAATTCCCTGAACACAACTTGCGTTTATAAGACTGTATGCTTTTATTCACTCTGCCAATCCTTCCCCCCAACATATTTTATGGGCTCATGTTAGAAGGTTATTTGATGTTTCTTGAATGAATCACAATCTTCCAAGACTGAGTTTCTTTACTTCTCTCTTTCCTTGCTTCTTGAAATATTGCTTGTTCTTCTAGGACTCAGGTGAAGTCTTCTTGTATTCCCATTGTCAGAATTAATCATTCCCTTTTCCTACCCAATTATGGCACTAATTGCGGCCTACATTAATTTCTAGCTGTTTACACATTGGTGTCCTCCAAGAAGTTATATGAGCTCCTCAATTGACATTTTATTCTCCTCTGTGTTCCCTCTAGAGCAGAGAGGTAGAGTTCCTGGCACATAGTAGGCATTCGATTGGAGTTTGTAGAACTGAATAGCACACCAATATGGCCAGAGAATAATATTCAGAAAACATGAGGTGACTTTTAAAAAGAATTCCAGAGTTGTCAACAGTGAAAGCTTTGTAACTTCTAAGAAAAGTTTCTGATCAGTGAAGCAAAGAACAAGTCAAGAATCAAGTATAGTTTGCCCTTCAAGAACCAATGACTGACAACAATAAAGCTACAAGTGATTTATTACCTTCCTGAGGTGCATACATTTATTTTGCTCAGAGTGTGTATTTTATACCTCCTAACAGCCTTCTGGAGAGTTTAAAAAAAATATTCTCTGACTTTTATGCTCCCCAGTTCACTCTGGTGACTGTACCTGGTGGAGAGGAATAAAAATAAGCTCTAAAGGCCTGCTTCTCATGTTCTTGGGGCTCACTCTTTTTTCTTTATAAAAACATACATCTTACTTGCTGGTAGTCTGAGTTATTTTCAGGGGAGAACTCAACTTTAAGCTAATTTCTCATTATTTTTAGAAATATGGTCTCAGGTTGCCTGGGTGGCTCAGTGGTTGAGCATCTGCCTTTGGCTCAGGTTGTGATCCCAGGGGGTTCTGGGATCGAGTTCCACATTGGGCTCTCTTCAGGGAGCCTGCTTCTCCCTCTGCCTGTGTCTCTGCCTCCCTCTCTGTGTCTCTCATGAATAAATAAATAAAAAAAAATAGAAATATGGTCTCACGCTAGGGAATGAAATCTGTCTTACAATTTTGTATTTTTTAAGAATGCTTTTGTTTTCATGGCTTTGCTAGAAGGACATTTTGGCTAATTTCTGATCACTGACATCCATGTGTATTGCATCTTGCATTATTTTACACACCTATTTTATCCACCATTCTTTTGAGAGCGGTGTTCCTCAGAGGGTGGTCCTTGAACTGGCTACTGGCCTCTCTACTGTTTGTTACCAACCAGTCCTGAGTAAGTACCCTGGTGCTCAAGGGTAGATTAACTGTGTCACTAAACACTCGGTTGATTTCAGCTGACTTTTTGTTTGTTTTTCCATAGCAAGACTTTATCGATGAAGGAAGCAGTGCATTGATTGACATTCTAGCACAGGCTCCTTTCCTCACTGTGGGATCTTATGCATCTTGAGAAGCACTGCTGAGGAGAGCCTGCCCCTGTGTACGTGTGATTGGCCCAAGTCCCTGCTCATCGAAGCTGCAGGGGACTCGTGGCTTGTTCAGTGCAACATCAGTCTCTCTTCCTCCCTTTTTTCTCCCTCTTTCCCCCTCTGTTTCTGTTTCTTTGTCTGTAATAGGAACTAAAAGGTGTAGACATGTCTAGATGGAAACGTCTGTTTGTGGTGGACGTTACTAAGGTATTAGGTGGAGTCAGTATCATCCAAGAGGAAGCCACAAGCAAACCAAAGTTCTGGAGAGCAGAAGCTGGGAGCTCACAGGAAAGCAGGATGGGAAAGAAATAGAGAGACAAGCTATGGATGGAGATGGTGGAGCCCAAGGGCCAGACGATGGGGAAGGACGCACACACATGCTCCTTGTCACATGAGTCCTGTTCACCTTCCCAGCCTGAGCCCCGACCCCAGGGATTCTGATCACAGCGGGTCTTCATCTTTGGTGGCAATTGTAAATCTGCATTTTAACCAGTGCCCCAGGGTATTCCCAATTTGGGGACCTTTGGGGGACGAAATCTGGCTGTTTTGTGAGCTGATCAGTGCTCATCTTTCCAGCCTCAATCCTTGTCAAACTATAGACCTCCAGGCTAACCATCATATCACATCTTTCTCACACCTCCATGGTTTTACCCACATTCTTGCTGGAATTCCTCTCCCTCTTTCTCACTCCAGTAAGAGCCTCCTAATTCTTGCAAACATGCCTCACAGGTCAGTTCCTTTTGAACCCTCCTCCTTCTATCCCCATCCAATTTTCGCCATTCTTCTTGGGTTCTTGCTACATTATTTTGTCCCTTGACCAATTTCTTCCCTCTCCCTTAGAGAAAATCTGCCTCCTTCTTCCTCATTTCCCCTTCTGTCTCTTCCAAACTTTACCAAATCCCAAATCCCAAGAGTCTGTCATCTGCCCTTACTGTCTGGATTTCTCAGAAACATGATGGCACTGGTCATTAGTACCCTTTCTTTTCATATCTGACATTTTATTATTAAAAAAAGTCAAAAATACAAAAAGTGAAACAAATACATACAGGGAACTCCCCATACATGGTGCACTTAGATTCAATAATTTTTAACACATTTTTACTGTATTGCCTTTGTGTTTACAAATATATTTTTATCATTTATTTATTTATTTTTAAAGATTTTGTTTATTTATTCATGAGAGACACAGAGAGAAAGAGAGGCAGAGACACAGGCAGAGAGAGAAGCAGGCTCCCTGCAGAAAGCCCAATGTGGAACTCGATCCCAGAATCCCCTGGGATCACGACCTGAGCCAAAGGCAGATGCTCAACCACTGAGCCACCCAGGTGTCCTGTCCCTATTTTTACCTTTTAATTTTTACTAGACCATTTGGAAATTGCAGATATTGTGTTACTTTATCTAGAAATACTTTAGAATGCATTTCCAAAATATGGGGTCATATCCCCACATTAATGTCGCTTTTTGGATAGATTTTCCCATATTTTCCTTAATTTTCTCCTGTATCAGTGGCCAGTCCTTCTCATTCGCCTTTACTAGATTTCCTTCCTTTCCCTGAGACCCTGTATGTGTTACACTCCAAGGCTCAGCCCTGTTGCTCTTCATTTCTCTAAAATTCCTTTTTACTTCATCTTATTCCATCCCGTGACATACATTTGTCTGTCTGTTTCTGTTGAAATACAATTGACCCACAATGTTACATCAGTTTCAGGTGCACAACATAGTGATACCACAACTCTGCCATGACATCTAAATGCCATATGTAGGCTTCAGAATTTGAATTTCCAGTCCAGTCTCCTCATGCTTAAATCCTAGAGATGTTTATATAACTGTTACTCAGCATCTATATTTTGATATAAAACAGGCATCTCAAATTCACAACGATTGAAAAGAAACTATTTCTTTTCCCTCTTATTCATGTCTTCCCCTGTGCAGTAAAGTATCTCACAATTGCCCAAAAAGAGATCTGGCCTTTGCTGCCAGTTTCTGGGAGGTTATCTCCTAGCCCTTGGCATGTCATGCCTGATAGCAGTGTATAGGACTATCTTTGTTTGCCTATGGACCTTGGGTCAGGGGTCTAATAATATGATTTGGGCTGGAGGCTGGCCACAGCAGAAGGACCAGCAATGTAATACAGCGCTGGGGGAGAAGTTTGGTCATGCAGCATCACTAGATCTCTGGAGAGACTGGGGACTGAGATCCTCCACTTGGGCGATCATTCATTCCTCCATGATGGGGCTTCAATTGAAAATCTAAACATGAGGCTCAAGTGAACTGCTCTGGTTGGCAGTACTGTGTGTATATTTCCAGACACAGATGCACCAAATAATCCTGTCTTGACTCCACAAGAGATGATACCTGGTAGCTCCATGTTTGGTACTTCTTGGACTTCACCCTATGTGTATTTTCCCTTGCCTGATTTTGATTTGTATCTCTTCCCTCTGATAAACCATAACTATGAGCGTAACAGCCTTCAATGAGTTCTGTGAGTCCTTCTAGTGAATTATAGAACCACAAGGTGGTCTTGGGGTTCCCCTGAACTTGCAGTTGGTATCAAAGAGAAGGTGGTCTTATGTGTGGGCTATTCCCTCTGACCTTTCAGTTGGCTAAACTTTCGGATCCCCCTAATCAGTGTAGGTTTGAGTATGCTACTTAGATTCACCTGCTTTCTTCTTTATAGCTGTAAAGTTGGTATAATTATAGTACCTTCTAGGGTTGTTATTAAATGGTTCAAATGTTGAATACGGGAGTCCAAATAAATTAATAAATATAAATTTAGTAGAACAGAACATGATGCCACCGTAGCTATTTGTATTAGTATGATGCTCACTGTCTCTGTCACCGGCACTCTAATCAAAGACACCATTATCCCTTACTTAGATCACTGCAGAGCATCAAATTGCTCTGTCTGCTTCCACTTGCCAAACCTATGGGTTTTTCTTTATACATTGCCTACAGTGAGTGGTCTCAAGCACATCATTTCATAAGACCTAAATGGTCTTATATCAGATTTAGAATAAAGTCCAAAGGTTTTTCTTTGTTCTGCTGCCCCTCAACCTCGGCCCAGCTCTCCAGGGTTATGCATTCCTGCTGTTCCCCTCACTCAGTAAGCTTCAGCCAGGCAGGGCAGAGGGGACCTTTGACCCAGTGTTCTTCTAAGTCTGCAGAGAGCTTAATTCCTCCCATTGTTGGAGGCTCACTCAGGGACTGTCCCTTGCTGGGTTTCTGCTAATGAATTTATCTAAGCTAGAACCCCCTCCCCTCAGCACTCTGGATTTCTCCCTTCCCTTCCCTTCCCTTCCCTTCCCTTCCCTTCCCTTCCCTTCCCTTCCCTTCCCCTCTTATCAGTTTCTGAATGTAAATAGTCTATTTTAAAATTTGTTTATTAAAAAAAATAAAAAATAAAATTTATTATTTCTTTTGCCTGCTGGGATATCAGTTCCATGAAGGTCTAGGGTTTAGCTGCCTTTTTGGCGTGTGATACCTGGAACATCCAAGCTGTTCGGGAGTATTTGTTAAATGAAGAGCTAAATGAAATCAGGAGTCAGGCAGCTGTGTCGTGTCCACCAGGGTCATTCTAGCCCCAGACACAGGGCACATAGTAGGACTCCATAGCTCTGGACTGAAGGGAGTAGCAGCCCGAATGCTCTTTATAGAAGGATAAAAACATTTTAGTTGTTCCCAGAATTTACTCTTAAGCTTTCTTTTCCTGGCAGGCTAAAATGGGATTCCCACTCTTTTACAGTCTTTTGAAAAAAAAAAAAAAAAAAAAGGAATATAGCTCTTATAAAATTATTGTAGTACTCCTCAAGTGCCACCTTTCTTTTTTCTTCCCTGAATGAAATATTTAGACTGGTAAAATCACTGCAGCTATACAAAACTAAAAATTATCATTAAAAAGCAAAAAAAAAAATCAGGAAAAATGAAACCTATTCACCTACTATTTTATAGAATTTCAGTTTCAACATAAAAAGAACTGTGCAAGTTACATATTCTTTTATTTATCTAAGTGCGTGTGTGTTTATTGTCCGTGTATGCGTGTGCTTGTGTGTGTGATGTGCATATATAGGAGATTTTATGGTGTACCCATCATGTGGCGAAAAATGTACCTACCCTAAGGAATTATACAAGGGCATTAGGAAAAGGCAAACTGTCCCTTTTACCCTATGGCTTCTCCCATGCTGTGTATTGAGGCCAGAATGAATCTGGGCATTATTTGTTACAATCAGAACCAGACACCTTAGCAGGAATATCAAGGAAAAGTATTGTTTTTTTTTAAATTATGGGGAAAAAGTTTTCCCTCTCAAGGTTCAATGTCTTTTACTAAGAAGAAGTAGGCATTACTTTTAGGGAAAGGTCTGTTGCTTCCTGTTTGCAAGCAAAACCTTCCAGTAGTTACAATCATGGCATTTGCTTTCATTCCAGTAAGTAGATTTATTAAGAGAAAAGAGGATGGGAGGGAATTGGAGGAGGAGAATTTTCATGCAGAAATGAAGCTTGAAAATGTCTGGAAAATGGGAATTAAGGGGCACCAGTGAAATCATTACCAGTATAATTCACAAGTTCTCCAGGTGTCTGATTTTTGTGGGTTAATATGCAATGATATTAGATGCTCTCTTTGTAGTGGAGCAAGTGCTGGTGTGGACTCATGAGATCTGGATTCTTATTCTGATTTACTAATATTTTTACTTAAGAAAAGTGTTATAAGTTCTTGAGGTTTTTTAAAATATGAATTATGAGATATTAATATTTCCCACCCACCTCACTGGATTGCAAACAATTGCAAGCAAGAAGATATATCTGGAAATATTCTGCAAACTGTAAATTACTGTAAAGCTCTATGATATAAAGTATTCTAAAGCATTTTCATCCCCTTAGTGCCAAGCTCAGCATTCTAAGCAGAAAAAAACACAAGCAATTAGCAGAGTTTCTAGGATACGGAAAATGTACACAAAATGTTAAGTGATACAATGATGATCATGGTCATTACAGTCTCCTTTCCTTAGGAGCAGACCATCCCTCCACTGGTATATTATGGTACAAACCTGTAGTTAAACAAAAAGACAGTAAGAAATTATGTCTGTGAGAGCATAATTCAAATAAGCATTTGCATAAACTGTAGTATCTTTTCTTTCTCTATTTTAATTCCTTTCCACTCAACTTCCATAAGCATTCCTTGCTGCTAGGCTGTCATTATATAAAGATAAACAAAGTATCTTGCCCCCAAGAGCCTTAAAGTCTAGTAGTGGAGATAAACACCTAAATAAATACATGTCATCAGGTTTCAGAGTGCGGGGATCGATGTGTAGGGATACCACAGATGAGGCAATTTGGATTACATGCAACTTAGTTATCTCAAAGTAAGGGAAATTACACTTAAATTTGCCTTCTGTATATAGAGTTTGTCTATATTTTATGACTTCTGATTTATTTTAAGTTCTCTGTCATTTGCAGGACAATTTAGCACTGACATTCAGATTGAAAGTCAAAGATTTAATTGATTAGATCATGGGGATAATCAAAATAGACTCTTCTTGATGCAAAATATA
Organism: Canis lupus baileyi; assembly: GCF_048164855.1. Lineage (NCBI taxonomy): Eukaryota > Metazoa > Chordata > Mammalia > Carnivora > Canidae > Canis > Canis lupus. The sequence goes on from NC_132838.1 coordinate 16,229,508, forward strand.
TAATCTAGACTCAAAGTAAGCTCAACCAAAATAGGGAATGCACTGGTTCCTAGCACTGGGAAGTCCCAGATTGCCAAGACTTCAGGCAAAGCTAGCTCCCAGGGCTTACCCACATTTTTTCCCCTCCTCTTTCTTCTCTTTATTTTGTTTTCTTTTCTCTCTCTTTATCAGCTTTGCTTCCCTCTGTGTGTTGTCTTTGTTCAGTCCTATTGAAGACGATTCTCCTTTGTGCGCCCAGGGAAGATATCCCTCACTAGTCCTACATTCCCATCCTTTTTCTTTATCAATCACAGTGGAAAGAAAACTTTTACCTTCTAGTTTTGTAATTCAATTCTAATGTGATTTGTCTTCTTTTAGTTGTGGGCTAAGTTTGGAGCAATAGTTGCTTCCAGGGGAACATAGCACCATGCTTGACTAGGTCAGAGTCAAACACACTTCCCCATTGCCCAGTGGGTGGGGAAGGGGATGTTAACTGTGAACCCTCATTAGAACAACTTGGAATAAGATAATATTCCAAACAGAACAACTCTGTTCTGCAAAGGAAACAATATTGCGTCAAAGCAACAATATGTGCTTCTTGCAAATAGGAGCACAGTACAAGGATTTTTCTGCAATATTATCAACACATTCATACTGTAATTGATAACTGTTAGATTGCTTGCCCTGTACCTTTGCTTCTTCTAGGAGCATCATCGTTTTCCTTAGGAAACTCTTTCCCCCTCACTCCAGTCCTGTAGTTAGCAGAGACCTGCAGTTTTCTACTAATTACACCCATTTGGCTGCAGTTTATTGGTCTCATGCTTGGCACCTGACTTAAATCCGGCCAGAGATCTTTCCTAGATTTCTGTGTATGGGCCTAATGAGGGAATATTAGTTACAGTGTGTTTCCATGTTTCCATGTAAAAGGAAGTTGGTCCACAGTTGCTTCATAGTTTGAATAAAGCTGACACACAGAAAAGCATGGATCAATCAGTTTGTGGTGGAGATTAATTGATCACTAGATTCCTGATTTTTACCACAACAAACCCTTGTTACTCCCCATAACTGTGACTCCAGAACTAGGGCAACACTGTCCAATAGAAACAGCATGTGAGGGACGTCTGGGACGTGAGACTCAGTGGTTGAGCGTCTGCCTTTGGCTTAGGGCATGATCCTGGAGTCCTGGGATCAAGTCCCACATCAGGCTCCCCACAGGGATCCTGCTTCTCCCTCTGCCTATGTCTCTGCCTCTCTCTCTGTGTCTCTCATGAATAAATAAATAAAATCTTAAAAAAGAAAAAGGAAAGAAGAAACAGCATGTGAGCTACAGATGGAAACCATGTTTGGAAGTTGAAATTTCCTGGTAGACGTATTAAGAAAATATGAAGACAAATGTAATTTAATGCACAGTATATTTTATTTAACTCAATGTAACAAAATATTATTTCAAATTGTAATCACCAGAAAATATAATTGATATACTTTTACATTCCTTTTTTTCATTCCAAGTGTGCAAATTTGGTGTGTACCCTTGTAGTACCTCTCAATCTAGACAAGTCACATTTCAAGTGCTCAGTAGCCACATGTGGGGCACGGCTATGCTACCCTGATAGACAGCAAAACCCTAGAGTTAGAGCCACAGGGATGTGGGATGAGGGAAATAATCCACAATGGGGATGCTTCCTGAGACACTCAAACCAGATATTTACATTTTTGGACATCCTTCCTGTTGATAAACATATCATATCAAATATCTATAAAGGAATTCCTTATCTTTGGGATTAAAAAATGTTGATTCTCCATTGTTTCCTGCTATTCTAAAGGGTAAGATCATTTGGTTGCTGCTTTGTCACTTATACTGTTTTATATTTTTGGCAGCACTTACTTAAATTTTTCCTCATTGACCTGGTGTCACTAAATAAATTTTAGAAAATGATAAAAGTTATCATAACTACATGAGAGGTTTTTTTATAATTGAAAAATACATAAAGGGTAATAGTTCTTCTTTTCTGATGGTGAAGATTTACTTGTAGGTATGTTTACAAATGGTGATTTAACCTTTTAATTGTTTTTTTGTATATGCTAAATTTAACTGTTTTCTTATAGCCTTTCATTAAAATGTGGAGTTGCAGTTAAGAAAAATAATAAAAATTATTTTCCTTCCCTGTGTGTCTTATGAAAAGATAATCTTGGTTTATGTTGCTTTATGCCATGGCATACACGATATTGTATAATGATGGCCCATCGGATTTTGATACGTTGAAGAGGGTCTACTGTAACTTTATAGTCAAATTCACTCTTTTTTTCTTATCATAATACATAATTCCTTGAAACACAGTTTAGGACAAATATAATGACAGTTATAGTTCATTCATCCATTCATTAAGGCTTGTTATTCATAGGTAAGCTCCCTGAGGAAATGTCTTTCTGTGTCATTTACTTCTGTATACCAATTGCCTAGAGCAATGCCTAACCCAAGGCAACTTTCAATAAATATTTGTTGAATGAATGCACTAGTTACTGTAAATAAAGGCTCAATTAAAAATTGAAAGGGCAAATAAAACATCAATTTTGAGCACATACTCCGTGCTAGGCTCTGCGTAAAGTTTGTAACATATATTACACATTTAAGTCTTAACAAAGATCCTGTGAAACAGGTAGTCTCTCCTTTTACAGATAAGAAAACTGAGACACAGAGAGAAGTTAATATTTCCAAGGCTCACATAATTAAATGACAGGTTTGGGATTGATTTCAGAGTTCTCTGATCCCAAAGCTTAATCATGCATTAGTTTCCTAGGGCTGCTGTACAAAGTACTACAAATTGGGGTGGCTTAAAACAACAGAATTGTGTTCTTTCATAGTCCTGGGGACTAGGAATCTGAAATCAAGGGCCATGCTCCATCTGAAACATAGAGAAGATCCTTTCTTGTCTCATCTAGCTTCTGGTTTTTGCCACAGTCCTTGGCTTAGTTAGGGTAGATGCAAGGGATGCATCCCTCCGATCTTTGCATCCACTGTCCTTGGTGTTCTCCTCTTCGTAAGGACACCAGTCATATTGGATTAAGGGCCCACTCTCCTTCAGCTTGACCTCATCTTAACTAATTGCATTTGCAATAACACAATTTTGAAATAAGCTCTCACTTTGAGGTCCCAGAGTTTAGGATTTTAACATCTTTCTTTTTGAGGACAGAATTCTACTATAATGATCACCATATTTGATATTTGCCAAGCACAGATATTTATGAAACATGTTGCTGATATAGGAATCCAAAAAGGTATAATGCCCTCTTATTTGGGTTGGGAGGAAAAGATGCATTTCCATAAAAATAAATGTCAATGAAAGGTAGTTTTAGACAGTGTGAGGTGACAGGAGTACCTATGAGAAGAATATCTTGCAGAAGTTCAGAGATAAAGCTCTAGATCTTACAGGGGAAGACAGGGCCAGAAGCTGAGATTGGAGGTTACATGCACAGAAGGGAGAGAAACAGTGGGAATTGGAGGTAATTCTGATGGTCATAGTAGGAGAAGAGAATTGGCTATCATGAAAATCTGAGCAGAAGCCACTCATAAAGGAGGGGGCCACTGCACAGGTAAGTTCCAACAGGGCAAATGGCATATGAGAACAAGGAGAACAAGGAGGAGAAAAGGCCACTGAATATTAGAACCAGAATGTTTGGGGGAACTCGTGAGTACACAGTTTCAGTGGAGTGGCAGGGGGCAGGAACTTGGTTTGCGTTGAGGTTGATATAAATGGAAAGCTAGACTTTGAAGGCCACTAGCTGGTGGTGAAAAGAGAATCCAGGCTTCCCCGTAAGGCACTGGTACATGATTTCTGGGGTTGGTGAAGTGCAAGCTGGCCTTCTAAAATCTCAAATGTGAGTTGGCTGATGAATTTTGCAAGCATTTACTCAGTGCCAATTATGTGGCAGGCATTGTTCTCATTGGTGGGGCTATGGCAGAGAACGAGGAAAGTGTGCTTCGTGCCACCATAGCACTTCTATTCCAGTGGAGGAGATGGACAATGAGCAAGCAGCTGAGTACATATGCAGTACAATTTTCGCTGTAAGAACAGTGAAGAAAAATAAAACAGTGTGAAGTTGGAGAGCAACAGTGGAAATGAGGGAGAGGTAATGAGCTAAGATTAAAATTTTCCAATTAGGACTTAATGCAACATATACATTTAGTTCTGGCTCTGCCATGCATGCTGGTGTTATGGAAAATACTGGCCAAATTCAGAAGACTAATAGTGTAATTTTGGCCAGTTTATTTAAATTTTTTTTCTGTGTCTTATGGAGGAATTAAAAGAGTAGGAACTAATCTCTGGGGCCCTTCTAACTCTGTTATCACTGGATCAGAGTCTTGCACCAATCTGATATTGGTGCCAACCATAAGTGTGATACATGTGTCTTTCTCTCGTGCCCTAGTCCAGAAGTATTAGGAAAATATAGGTACGGATGGTGTGTGATGAACTGAAATAATCACCATACTTTAAATGTAAAAGATTATCATTTTGAATATATAAGAATACAGGATGAGGAGGAGAGTTGAATTTTAAAACTACCTGTAGGTAATAAGCTGCAGCATAATATAATGAAAGAATAAAAATCATAAGGGAAGTATGATCTCCTTTTAAAAGATATTTCTTGAAGGGCACCTGGTGGCTCAGTTGGTTAAGCATCTACCTTTTGCTCAGGTCATGCTCTTAGGGTCCTGGGATGAGCCCTGTGTGGGGTTCCCAGCCCAGCGGAGAGCCTGCTTCTTTCTCTCTCTTCTTGCCCCCTTCCCCATTGTGCTCTCTCTCATTCTGCTCGCTCTCTCTCAAATAAATAGATAAAATCTTAAAGAAAAAATAAAGGATATTTGTTGAATGTTTTTCAGTGAATTAAGAAAGGATTATACACTGACTCCAAAGCAATGGCAGGCTCTGTTATGATTCTTAAAACGATGTCTATTTACCAAGTGTGCAGGGTATGCCCCTTTAAAACTCATTATTATGGGGTATCTGTCCAAGAAGAGAATTACAGTTTAATTTCAACTATCTGTGGCTTTCTGATTTTGGAGAATTATTTTGTAATCAGGAGCATTTGTTGTTTTTGAAAAACCTGGCCAACAAACACTTTAAGGAAAACCAAAGTCATTACTGGGTATTTGTGTCTAAAGGGTAATAAACGACACCCAAATATTCCATTTTGTATCGCCTCATGTTTTAAAGTTCTGACATAAATGGAAGGCTTGAAAATACCATCTCCAGCATAGATGGTGATGCTCTGATGGCGATGGAGGGAGGCGAGATGGCCAGCTGCTCCGTCCTGGTGAATTCAAAGCCAGCCGGTGGGCCAGGCACCCCCACCCCCATTCCCCAAATCCTTCGAAAGAACATACTCTCACATGACAGTGCCAAGAAAATAAGGTCAATATGCATCTAAATAAATTACAAAGACCCTCACTGTGCGGTAGGCAGCCAGGCCCGGAGGAGCCATGCTGGGGTCTGCTTTAGCACCAAATGTGCTGGCTCTGTGGGAGAACTGTTTTCCCTTCTTTCTGTGGTGGGCAAGAGAAGGCAGCTGCTGCTGTTCTTCTGCTGCCATCTTTGCTGACAAGATTCAGAGTGACGGGGGCCTGTGGCTTCATCAATTGAGAAAGGCATAGTAAATTGGCAGCTACTATAATGGCAAGAATGTTTACTTCTCCGCCTGTCTCCTTTTGGAAATGAGAGTATGGTAATGTGTGCCTCATTCTCTGACTTAAATGGTCAAATGCATCTTCTCTATTGACCTGTTGATTATGTTGGTTATGCCTCCTCTGATTGTCTGGGACTCCAGTGATAGGCATCATAAAAACAGATAAAACACATAGCCGTGACTGCAAACACTCACTCACAGTGCTGGGGCTTAACAGTCCAAAGTACCAAACAGATCGCGTTTGACTTTGTAGTAAGGTTTTATGTGTAATCATGACAGATGTTCAGGGAGATTATCCTTTTCCATCTCCACCCTGCCTCCCTGCAACGAGTGCATGTTTGACTTGCTCAAAAATAGCCTCTCTTTTATAAATAGATGCAGCTAGAGGCCCTCAACAGTACGAAGTCAACATTCTACTTATCGAGCATTTGTTTTCCCAACAGAAGATGTTCTTTCCTTTTAGGCCAGGAGCAGGGTGCCCTGCAAGTCCTGTTTGGCTTTTTATGCCAAGAGCTAGCTGATGCCAACCAGAGGCAACTTCAGAGTTACTCTGTGTCATAACAAAACTTTAAGAATTTGTCCCCTATAACAATTGCCTTTTGGATGGTAAAGATATTTTTGATGTGTATTTATTTTGTCACTAATCTCCCTTTAGGGGCTTCAAAGTGAACAGGCATAATAAAATGCTCCTTGCTGTTTCACTTCAAATTTAGGGATTGACTGCACCACATGCCTTCTCTAGACACATTTGGTTATCTCTAGCACTTTCCTCCCCCAAGTTCTCAATGCCAAGTGATGGTTGAAAAGCTTTCTGTTTGACATGGACATTTATCGGTCAGATTGTGACACCTTATCACACCATCTAATGCCAGATGAACTTCTCTAAGATTGGAAACAAGCAAGGAACGAGGGCATAAGAATCCCTCTGAAAAAATTTTCGAGGCAGAGAGCTAGCTAGAGATCTGTAGGAGCTGGGAAATGATGTCTTTAATCTTCTTCTGTTTTGTATTATTTCTCATTCATTGCAAAAACTTCACTATTGCCTGGCATTTTCTCATTATTTGTTTGCATTTTCCAAGTCAATGAAAAGGTATGCTTAGGCTTTATCTGGAAGGCACACGCATTTAAATATTACAATTTTCCTCTGCAGACACATTTAGGAAGCAAAACAACAACAATAACAACAACAAACTAGGCCATTGAAAAAGAAGGAAGGCTTTCAGACTCTCAGTGTAGACCTTAGGGCATATAGGAAGCTAATTAAAGAGCGTCTCCTTACCTTTGTGGGCAATCACTTGAAGCACGATGCCCAGTGGAACAGAGAGTCCAGTGTAGAACCCTCATCAATGGTCTGAGTCCCATCTCCCATGAAGCACCCTGCTTGCCATTTAAGTGCCGTACTGTACAAATTCCTAAGCTGTGAGTGAGAGTAGAAATCCTTAGCTTGGAAATTTACAGTTGTACAGGACAGTAAGATCATCCAGGTCAGCGTTTCTCATTTCAGTTGCAGAAGGCATAAAGCCTAAAGGATTGAGAGAGCTGTACAAATTCGCAAACCAAATTAACAACTAGAAACTAGACATCAGACTTCTTAAAAATTATTCCTCCAGGTACCAAGGGAAATGATTTCCAGAAGACTCTTAGGTTTTTTGTTTTGTTTTTCTTTTCTTTTTTTGGTTTTTGGTTTTTGGAGGTTTCAGCACCATGCCATATACTACATTTGACATTTTCTGAGCTGATAAATTGGGTAAAACAAGAGATCCATACACATCCATTTTCACTGGTCATTTATTTCTCCACAAAATACTTTTCCCTTTCCCCTTTTTGTTTTAGGTATCTGTCTCATAAATTCTCACGGTTCTAATTCTGTGTATAATTAAACCATCAGTTTTAGGTTGACTTTTGAAACTTCTGTACTAGAGCCTGTACTCTAAGAAGATATTGTCATTCCTGGACTTTGGGAGACACAGAAGGATGTGATGCTATCTACCCTATCCTCAAGAAGTTTATAATTATTTTGGGAAAATGAGAAATCTATGGGAAAACAATTAAGCAATAGTCCAAGATGACCGACAACACACTGTTGGATTTCTAGAAGCCTGGGGAGGCTTCATGGAGATGATTCGGGCAGATGGTAGAGAAGATGCATGATCTGATTGATTGTGGTTGTTTGTTATACTGCATCAGTTGTGAATGGATTGGTAGCTACTCTTTTGGGTTATTTGAATATCGCACCGGGCCCTGTCACTATCAGTGTTCTTAGATGGAGGATAAAGGGCCCACTCAGGACTTTCCACCGCTTTCCAAAGAACAGGAGGCTATATTAGAAGTCCCTATCCTGTATGTTTTTGCTTTGTGTTTTCGGTGTTCCACTTTCAGTGACTGCAGCTGAAGTCTGGAGCAGCATTGTATTTGGGAGCAGGGGAGCCTAGAGGAGCTTAGCTTTAGGATCTGAGCATAAAGGCAAGTTTCTCCTTGCCAACCTTAGCAGAAGAAAACATTTTGATCTCTTAATTATGAAAGTAAGAAGAGGTCTGTTTCTGAAAATGTTCTCCCTGTGACCCTAGCAGCTTTCACTACTTAGGCATCTATAAGACACCACAAAACTCAAAGGAACACATTTAGTGTAATAGGGCTTATTTATAAATCAGTAACTGGGCACTTCCACTTTCATAATAAACTGGTAAAATGTCATCCTCTTTGGGAATTCTAATAAAATATTCACCTGGTTAGTCTCAAAAAACTTCCAGGAGAGAATGCAGGGAGTTTGAATGCCAAGTGTGATGGCTTCTTCCTGACTTTATACTGGCATTAGTTTGTTAGCAGAATGAAGCTTGCTAGCTTGTGCTTTTCACTAAGAAGCCTGAAATAGATTATAGGTTGTTTTTTCTATCCCTGAGTTTTTTCTTTTTCTTTTTCTTTTTTTTCAATTGCTCTCCTGAGAGAAATTGGAGTATATGACAGGAAAGACAAACATGAAAGCTTTCATAATCCAGGCTTGTGTTCTCAAGAGATTATCTTTGATATATGAGGCTACTCATTGAGTCTTTCCTGGAGTTTATTTATTTGACCACGTTCCCCCAGACTTAAATGCCTCCATTAATCAATACTGAGCTTTTCCACACTGAGTCTACGGGGCTCATCAAGATGAAAAATTTTTAATTTAAAAAATTAAAAAAATCCTCAGGTATATGCATAATCCTTGGAGAAATAGCAGATCTATTCCTGGCTGATAACACATCCACTGACAGTTGAGTTTTATATTTGTCCCTGTTTTAGGATTATTGATGGGATTGAGGCAAGAAGGAAGGAGTTTACTCAGAAACTTATTAATTTAAAGCAAGAGTTCTTCAGTTTAAGGCAAGGGCACAGTTCATTCTTTGTTCATTGTCTCACTCATTCAGTGAGCTGGTACATTCCAGGAGCCTGGCTCTTGGCTATCATGTGAACAAGATTGCCCCTCTTGACAGTGAGCTAATGGTAGAGGAGGCTGAGATACACCAGTCAATGGTCCATTCTGCTGGAGCTTGATACAAGTGACAGTAAGGATAAGTTCAGAGACATCAAACTCCATGTGTAAGGAAAGACTTTGTGGTTATGAAAAGGAATGCAGATGGAGCCAATCTGCATCTGACTGATTCATCTGACTGTGGCCCACGCGGAATACATGTCCTGGATCAAGCTAGGCTGGGAGAGTGCAGATAGACTTACAGGATGAAGCAGAAGGGAATGGGACCAGAAGGAAAAGGCTGAAGCAGTCTTCTTGGTCATAAGAATGTCATTTTTTATGCCACTCCTTCTTTCTATATCTGCATAGTTTAAGTTTTATTATGTTTTCAAAATAAGAGGACTTTTAAATTAGTGGATATAGCATACATTTTGACGTTGCAGCACCTATAGAAGAAAATGTCATTCAATAATTTATTCAGTATTTATTGAGCACCTACCATGCACTATGGGCACTTACAATGAGGAAGAAGACAGACACTGTTTGGTAGTAGGGAGATACTCTGATTCTTAAAATAATGATAAAATGATAATATATATATATATATATATATATATGTATTCTTAAATGTATGTTTCTGAGTGTGACTGTTTTTTGGTGTGTCAACTTATGTAGCGAGGTTCAACTTTGGGGACAAAAGAAAGGGCAGCAGCTGTTCTGGAGCATACACATACCCTCTTCCAGTTATTCGATGAAACACTGATCTAGGTGGTTCTGTAAAGAGATACTGCAGATGTCAGGAAAATTCCTAAAGAGCTGACCTTAAACTATGGAGATTATCCTTGGTAGGCTAGACCTAATCAGATCAGCCCTTAAAAGCCCTTAACTGGGCTCTTCCTGGAAAAAAGAGATTCCCAACAGCAGCTGAGACTATAATTGTTCTCTCTTTGTGGGATCTGTTTTCCCTGCCTGCCTGTGACAGCAGCTTTGGCCTGTGCCTCTGCGGTTCCAGCTTGCTCATGCTCTTCTCTTCCTGCCTGCCCACAGATCTCAGAAATACTTAGCCAGCCTCTACTATGGTGTAAGCCAATTCCTTATAATAAATCTCCATCTCTCTTCCCTCCCTCTTTATGTGCATATGTATGCCTGTACATATGTGTATATGTATGTGTATACCTGTGTGTGTATGTGTGTGTCCCCTCATGGTTCTTTTTATGTGGTTGACTTCTGACTGATACACTGAGATTTTAAGATAATTCTGTAACCTCATTTAACATGCATTCTATGCTCAGAACAATGATCATTGCTTGTGAAATTAGGAAGATAATATTTATATATCTATGCAGAAATCACCCAACTATATTTTCTGAGATCTGGTTGGCCCCTAATTCATCATCTTTGCCTAGCATCTTAGGTTAAACTGTGAAAGGCATCTGGCCACAGAGTGAATTGCCTATGTGATTACACTGCTCATGCTTGCAGCTTTTCCTGGCTCTGTGCTGGAATGGTGGTCTTTCCAGCTGGCTGGACGGGAAAGCAGCACCGTGCCAAGCTCTGCTGGAACATTTTAAAACAACATTGCATATAACGTAATTAAGTAGGGATGACTGAAGATGTAATGCCTTCACTAGCTAGAGTCAAGTCTAAGTTGAACCCAGAAGCTTCATCTCTGTATTTTTAAAGACAAGAAAATAAAATTTTATGGAAAACTTTAGACTCTTTGTTGCAGTTCTTTTGATTTCATCAAAATACAGAAAATTCTTCAAACTCACTTGAATGAATTTTTAGAAGGTTGTTCATTATTCATTGTGAAAGAAATGTATATTTAAAAGAAAAGAAAAAGCATGAGGAAGGAATTAAGAATTACCCATAGTAATAGTAGATAACTATGGCCATATTTTTGCATTTTTTTCGGCGCATCTCTAAACCATCCTTCCCCCGCTCTGCTGTGTGTCACAGGCGGCTGTACCCTGCAAACTCCTTCATTGACTGCCTTGCCAAGTGGCTTCTGCTAGTTCCAGCCAAAGGAAGGTTCTGGTGGGCAGGGGGGAAGAAGGAGACACTCGGATTCTTTCTTGCCATTCTTCTTTGTGAAAGGGTTAGTGTCTCTGGCAGTGGTTCTAGAAAGCCCCGTCCTCTGTAGTGTTCTCACAGGGAAAACCCTACTTTTATTCTAGCTCCTCTGGAATGGTGCTACTCCTAACATCTCGTAACAACATCCTTTTTTAAAATTTAATATATTCTTAAAGATTTTATTTATTTATTCATGAGAGACACACAGAGAGAGGCAGAGACATAGGCAGAGGGAGAATAAGGCTCCCTGTGACGAACCTGATGAAGGACTGGATCCCAGGATCCTGGGATCACGACCTGAGTCAAAGGTAGACGCTCAACCACTGAGCCACCCAGGTCCCTACCCCCTTTTAAAATTTCTTTCTGCCTTAGGTGTGGTAGTGACTTCCTGACGTTTATTTTTCTCTAGTTGTCCTCTCAGTTCTTCCAATACCCTAATTAATTAGCTCCCACAAATGAAATTCTTCTATTAAACAGCCTGACAAAGGTACCCATTTCTTGGCAGTCTTCTGATAAATCCACTTACTTTATTAATATATTGTAAATGCTTTTCCATGGCCATATGTTGCAAGACCTACATTCTATTTTTTATCACTTTTATTGAGGAGTAATTTACATATAGTAACATTCACCAATTTTAAGTGTGCAGCTTGATGAGTTTTGATAAACAGAGACAGACGTATAACCACTGCCACCACACTCATGAGATAAACATTTCCATTACTCTCCAAATCCCCTTATGTTTTTCGTGTAGTCACCTCTTTCTCTCTATTCCAGCCTTTTGCAACCACTGACCTGCTTTCCATCATTACAGTTTTGCTTTTTTGGAAAAGATTTTGCATAAATGGAACCATACAAGATGTTGTCTTTTGTGTCTGACTTCTTTCATTTTTGCCTAATGATTTTGAGATTAATCGATGGTATTGTATGTATTATGTATTGGTAGTATCCTTTCAATTATTGAGTGGTGTTCTATTGTTTAAATAGATTACAGTTGGCTTTTCATTCACCAATTGTAGGATATTTGGCTTAGTCCCAGTTTTTTGCTCTATTATGAATAAAGCTTCTGTGAACATTAGAGTACAGATCTTTTTGTAGACACATGGTTCATTTATTTGGGGGTAAGTAGTTAGGAGCAGGATCTTTGGGTCTCATAGTAATTATATGCTTAACATTATAAGAAACTGCCACTGTTTTCTGAAGTGTCTATACCATTTTGCATTCCCACCAGCTTATGAATACTTGTTGCTCACACACTTGCCATTACTTAGTATTGTCAGTCTTTGTAACTTATTCATTTTAGTGGGTATGTAATGGTGCATTGTTGAGGTTTCATTTGCATTTCCCTAGTAACAGCTGATGTTGGGTAGCTCTGTGCTTGTGCTTATTTGTCATTTGTGTATCTTCTTTGATGAAGAAGAAAATATCTCACTCCTTTTTAATAGAGCTGCTTATTTTATGATTGAACTGCAATAATTGTTGTATTTCATGTACAACTCTTTTATCATATATATGTTTTGCAATTATTTTCTCCTACCCTGTAGCTTGCATTTGTATTTTCTTAACATTGTCTTTGAAGAGCAACATTTAAAAATGTTTTAGCTGACAAAAACAAGACAGAACAAAACAACAACCCCCTGGAAATTTAAAAAAAAATAGGAAAAAAATTTTAAAAATTAATTGAATATTTGGATAATAAGAAATATTTCCAAGAAAAATTTAAAAAGGCCAGAGGGAAACTAAAACTAGAGTAGAGGTTTGGGATGTTCAAAGTCTTATTAATTGGATTATAGAAACAAAGAACAGTAAAAGTGAAGTGAAGGAAGTTATGATAGAAATAATACAAGAAAAAATTTTCAAACTGAGGGACAGAAGTCTCCAACTGATAAGTCCAGCACAATGAGAGAAAGAAAAAGTAAGCCATATTATGGAATTTTAGTGACCTAGAAATAAAGATAAGATTTTTAAGCTTCCAGAAGGGAGAAAGATAGTCCACATGCAAATTATCTGAATGGAACAAGATCTCTTAACACTGAAATTGGAAGCTGGAGACAATAAAACAGTTGTTACATTATTGATAATTAAAATGATTTTCAAGCATGCAAAAAATTCAGAACCCAAAACTTTAACACTTACTTTCTTAAAACATTACTGGAAGCCTTATTAAGCAGAATAAGGAATAAACCAAAAAAGTGAAAGACACAGGATTAGTGAAGAGGTGATCCAACACAGGGATATCTAAGGGTGTCAGTAAAAGAAAAAATCCTAGGACTACTATTGTACAGCAGGGCCAAAGAGCAAGCAGTACAGATGGAAATGAACTTTTAAGAGGCTTTGGAAGGAAAACTACAGTAGAAAAAAAAGCAAAATGATGCATGAGATTTTATGTATATGTATGTATTTATATAGATGTCACTCAAGAGCATGTATAGTATTTTTCCAGACATAATAATGTCAAAATTAACTCTGAAATTTAATATATATTAACATTTATATGCCACTATATTAAATTACATTTTAATAATATACATGACTGTTATCAAATATATTAACATACACATATAGGTTAATTGAGAGTATACAGGTAGATGGGTAAATGGAAGTGGGATGATGGTGGTGTGCAAGAGATAAAAGGGGGTTAGAGGGAAAATATGGAAGTAAATAATGGAAGAAACAGTATTAGAATTAAGTCATGGGCCTGAGGGAGTGGAAATCGGAAGTGAGGAGGGATAGGACAAGGTTTGCCATCTTTCATTATAAACCTTTGAATGCAACATAAATTTAGTACATGAATTACTTTGAAAAGGTTTATTTTTGAAATTATCATACTGTACACATATTGTACATAAATATATACCAAATTTTTAAAAAATTTGGGTCCAAGATATATCTCTCCCACTATCACCATTAATTTCTGTCTAACTTCTGGAGGGACTACATGAAATAAAATAAAAATCTTTTGATGAATCTTAAATGTGTTTACCTAAATCAATACTGCTTATACTTCAAAAGCAAAGTTTCCTTAATATATTCCTGATTTACAGTATCATTTTTATGATTTTCAGTAAGTCACAAATCCTAATACAAGATCAGGCATTCAAGTCCATTTGGGTTAGTAGTTAGTTTTAGACTCAATTTCTGTAACATTTCTCATGATATAGCCTTTTAGATTCTTACTGTCCCCTGACTGTGATATACAGCAACAGTTAGATTCATGTAGTGCATGTGACTAAATCTTAGCAATCACCCCAAATTGTCTCTTGGCAGGAAAAAAGAGTAGCCTACATATTTGTTTGAAGTTATTGAATTACAGAAATAGTATGATTCCTTTCTTGGTTATGGAGTAAAACAGGTGGAAAACCCCCACGTGTGGACATGATGATGGAGCAGGTTATATTAACCTTTTCAACAAGACATTTGGGACAGGCAGTTAATCTATGAAGCCATCAGCTGGAAAAAGACATCAAATCCGTACTGCTCTATTGAAGAACTGTCTGAAATGATATATACGTATATATATTTGGGTGGTAAGAAGAAGAAGTAAGACTCCTTTTGAAAATTAAAATGGTAGTTCTTAACCTTGTTTGTGAAAAGTGGCCCTAAAAGATTTTTCCTAGTTGATGGGAGTGTTTGCTTTACTGAATCTGATGTGGTTGGATAAAATTCCTAAGTTAGGTCTCAACTTCAGGAGCATGTAGCAACTCTGGGAATCTGATGAACTGGCTGCCTTACATTATTTATGAGTTGCTATTTGAAACCAATAATGGGAAAACCTAAGTGGGCTGGGAGCTTTGCACTGGATCAAGTAGAAGTCCTGATTTTCTTGCTGCTTATTCATTATTTCAAGGCCTTTAGATCATATTGACCCGGAAGAAAGTTCCCTATCAAAAGAGTTGGTCCTGTTCGGAACATTCCAAAGGTTAGTGCAGCTATTGTATCATGACAGAAATTAAAGTGAGCACCGGAGGAAGTGTTCTCATTGTGATTATAAAGATTGAATAAAAGCTTTTTAGCGGAGAAGGAAAAATGATTTTGTTGCTTTAGAGGGAAAGAAAATACTTTTTGGGAGTTAAAAAAAAAAAAAAGGAATCAATCAAGGAAGCCCTAGTGGTACTCTGGAAGAAGGTTGGAGGGCAATGTTGAAAATCCCCAAATGACGAAAAGTGCTATGCAGTTCAGAAGACTAAATTAGAAGTTGACTAAAAAGTTTGATAGGAGTGTGGCTTCTGGTCTGCATTTTTCCTTGTCCTCACTATACACACACAGTACGGCATATTCCTCTAATTAGATCAATGGCGGTCCAAATGTGTAGTGGGGATAGATAGAGGATCCAGATTGTTGTAAGTTAGAGATGTTCAGATTGAGCTATGCAGTACTCTCTGTGGATTCATTTCTTCACACAGATTTTTTTTTTCCAGGTGAAAGGAAGATTCAGGACTATTTTCTTATAGCTGAAACCTATTGTTTCTGTCAATGAAATGTTACCACTGTCTGCTCCTTTACTGAGTGTGGGAGTTGACTTACTTAAGCTTCAGGGCATATGGAGCCAGCAGGATTCCCAGAAGAACCCTTATAGGTTTGTACTGGCAAATCTCAAAGCAAAAGCCGAATATGGGATCACTGTGAATTGAGAAGTACAACATGTGGGGACAGAAATAAACGGTTTCTAATTGGCAAGCTCAACATTCAAATGAAATTGTAATACTGTTCACCAAATTTGGTTCACTAATGTTGATATTTATATTCAGATATTGGGACCTTTGTACAGTAACTATTTTCCAAAAATTTTAAGGTCTTATAATGTAGCTGCTTTTCAAAGATGGTGATTTCTGTGTTCTAACACATTTGGCTGATCTCTAGGACAGAGTTGCATGACTCTACATCTGTGTCTTTTCCATCATGGGACATCATTAAAGTAGAAAATCATGATTGGAATTCATGAGAATCTGTGCTAGGTTCTTTCTATCTCTCTCTCTCAACCATTTCTTTAGAACCTATAGCTGGTTTGGGGGTCTCAGTAGAACATCTGGATGTACTGATTGTTTCTTATAATCTTCACTGTTTGGTCTAAAATCCCTTGAAAAAAATTGAAAGCTTTTAGTGCTTTTGGAGATATGCCATTGATACAAACCCAATATTCTTTGCCCTCTTTATTTCCTCCTTTCCCCTCCGTGAATGGCCTAGATTCACACCACATGCGAAGAAGTATTAATAAAGTGGCATAGGGGGCAGCCCGGTGGCTCAGCGATTTAGCACTGCCTTCAGCCCAGGGCGGATCGTGGAGACCAGGGATCGAGTCCCACATCGGGCTCCTTGCATGGAGCCTGCTTCTCCCTCTGCCTGTGTCTCTGCCTCTCTCTCTCTCTCTCTCCCCCCCTCTCTCTCATGAATAAATGAATAAAATCTTTTTTAAAAAGTGGCATAGGTATTATTAATACTGAGGTTAAACGGAGATGCAATATTTAAAGTGAATTGGTTTGCCCACAGAAAGGCAAAAATATATGAACCCCTGGCATCTGTACCTACTCTGCTAAGCATTTGATATTTTCCACTTAGGGTAAAATAGCCTGGAGTATCCATATTATTGCAGAACATTCTTCTAGTTGATTCTTTCATTTATTGCCTCAACAATTTAGTTTTAAAAAGTAACTTCTATCTTTTCTACATTTTTTCCATGTCAATCTAACTTCACTAATATGCGAGTTTAAAAAACATGGACCTTTAAAGCATAATATTAATATTTAGCAGTATTGAAAGTCATGGGATATCCAAAGTTACGTAGACATGGAGATACGAGAAACTTCATTCCATGATCCTTTTGTATTCCGAGAGCCTAGATCATAGAAGGAACTAATTGAAAATAAAGAAGGCAGTGAAATAATATAGATCATGAATTTTTAATGAAGTTTAAATTTTCTTGCTCCAGGTTATACCTAGACATTGCTTCAGTGGTATAGTGGAGCTCAAGTAGACACATGGTTTCTAAGCTTCTGGAAGGCAAATATTATTTGTAGTAGTTTCATGTTATCTGATAGTGTAAGGGACCAATGTTATTGAGGATGATTGGATCTTAATACACTAGTACTTTCCACAGAGAGGTATGTTTTTGAGAGGCGTATGGGTTTTTGTTATTTTTAAACTATTCTTTTACCCAGAATTAACCTTGACACGGACCAGCCCTTCAGAGGGAATTAATTCTCAGTACTGATTTTACCTGAGGTTATGATTTATTGATACTTATTCATGCTTTTAGTAGAATAAGAAAGTTATGTTCTTGCCCATTTTCCTAGTCACCACTGAAATAACAAGAACAGTTATTGGTGGATACAGAATATTCTACAATATAACCCAATACACACAAAAACATGTTTTGTTATTTGGTTCAGTAAAATGTATTTCATCTTTTTTTTTTCTTTTACCTAACTTGCTCCTCCCCTGAAATTTTAGTTATTATTTTTTTTAAAAGAAAAATCAATCTGTGTATGGAAGCAGGGACATATCAGCTAAAAAAATGGCTTTAATTTTTTTGACACAAGAGGTTTTTGAAGGAAAATTAGTGCATTATAGCTTCATGTCAAAACAGTAAATGAAGTTTTTAATATTGCTAATAACTGTCATTAGGAGGAAAACATGTGACATTGTAGGTTGGAGTGTCTCAGAATTATACCAGAGCCTATTCCAGTTCAGAGACAAAGAAATACTGCAGTTATAACAATATTAATACAGTCAAAATGCAGTGCATCATGGTTGGCTTTTTAATTTATTATGAGACCTCTTCTGTCACTGTCTTCAACAGGCTGCACCTTTTTCATGTCTGCATCATGTAAGAATTGTGCCATTTTTTTTCTTTAACAGACAGTAAAATGTCACTGGTAAATCATTATCCTCATCACCTGAAATAACTCAGAGCTTGCTTGTCAAAATGCAGGAAGGAATTCACATGATTACAAATAAGCTTATCATCACCAATCTCAGGAAATACTGGATACTGCCAAATTGACAGAGTTACCAAACTCATTTTAAACTAGGGGAGGAATTGGCGTTTAACAGGTTGAATATACCCCTTGGACACAACCACCACCTTCCAAATTCCATGTTGTACTCATACTGCCTTTTATTGTTTTCCCAGTGATCATAGAGATAAACTGAGACATCCACAGTCTCCAAACAAATCTTCCTTCTGACTCAGTATGCATCTTTGTTAGAAATCTTGGCACTCCTTCTGCGTCCAGAAATGAGCGGAGTTATTTGGACCTCCTGGGTTGTTTTCTAGCCAACCAGTATCTTAGCCATAGTCATTCATTGTCTTCATTCCTAAGCCATATAACAAAAGCAGACAGGAACAGCGCTGTATCTAGTTCCTTGTACTATGTGTTAATTCTCTTCAAGCCACAATGGTGCTAACTGTGCCAAGTACATCTCTCTTGTTTGGTTTTCCTTTGCATAATTTCTTCGGTTAAAGATTCAAGTGACTCTTGGAGTGGATTTATATACCTGTTTGGAATAGTCACTGACTTTTCCATTGGTAAATGTGCCCTTACATCTGTATGGGAAGCCAAAAGCAATTAGTATTCTGGTTGAGATCAGATTATAGCAAATGATATAAGCATATGGCCAAATATTCCTTTTATGCCAGAGTCTACTTACTAGTTTTCACTTCTGGAGTCAATAAGGAAATCAATTCTGTCAAAAAAGAAAATTCAATAAGAAAATCCTTTACTATATAACTGTAATTATAGATGAAAAATTTCTTTTGTAAAAGAAAAAAACGAGCATAAATATAGTAACTCCCTTATAGATCATTCAACAGAACATGAAATAGCTATGCAAACAAAAATGACTGTATTTTCATTATTCCTTACATAGAAATTCACAAGGGAGGGATTTGAACATTTTTTTGTTCCTGACTAAATCATTGTGCTATGCCATCATGGTAGTTTATATATGGAAAAGGAAAAGCATTATAAATATGTTGGATAAAGCAATAATTTAAAAACTGGATGCTCTTCTTTCAACACATTGATTCAATCATTAAAGCTCCCATCTGTGAGCCGGTTTAGAAAATATTGAACTGAGCAGCCCCCGCCAGTGTCTTTGGCACTATAGAAGCCACGTTCCGACTGTCCAGATTACCTGTTTAATGACCTGATTTATCAATATCCACTTCATGTGAATTCTACTTGAACATACTCAGATATTGTTGACTTTGTATGAAAAAGGGAGAATTGTTTGCTAGAGAGTGGGTTTACATTTGATTAATTTTATCATTCTTCCAAGGCTGTTTTGCTCTTGATGCACAACTTAAAATTGTAATACTGTGCTCTCATTGGAATCTAGGTCATGAATGTGAAAAGTAATTATTTTATTTATACAATAATTAATTGATAGAATTTAGTATGTTAAAGTGTTGCATTCCTATAGGATTAAATCCTAGTGTCTTTAACCTTAGCATTCTTGTTCAAGCAGGAGAATGAATTAGTCTGTTTGCTAGCACCTTCTTCACGCCTGTGTAAGCTTTCAATGCACAGACACATTCAACAGACTTCCAGAAATGCTTTCTTCAGGGAGTAGGAGAGCCTGGTGGTGATGAAGCATGAAAACAGTCAGATGCTCACGCTTACAGATGCATTTGGTCAAATCTTTTTTAAACAAAAATCTTTTTTTTTTAATTCCTGAATTTTTTTTTAATTTTTTTTATTGGAGTTCAATTTGCCAACATATAGCATTAACACCCAGTACTCATCCCGCCAAGTGCCCCCCTCAATTCCCATCACACCCAAAAATCTTTAAGTCAAAATCTCATTATAAATAAGGTGTTAACAAAAATGAAGTAAATGACAAAAATTAAGCATAGGATCAGATATTTTTATTGTCTTAAACATCATATTATAAAACTACTAGGCCAATGGGTTAATTCACTCATGCTTCACTCACACATGTCCTCTTCTTGGGAGGAGATCCCACTTGGACTGTTATTAACACATCTAATTTCCCAAACAGGGAGTTTTCACATAAGATTCATTGGGTGTGTGGGGGAGTGAGGGGTGGTCTCGTGAATTTATTAAGTTGTGTGGTTCATGATATTTTTTTTTTTCTGGTGACAAAGTCCTTAGTTTGTATCAAGTTCTCTAAAGAGCTAACACCCCAAAGTTGAAGACCTATGCCCATCACCAATAAAAGATCACAGTGATGACAGTGATGAACCACATTTTGTTCATAAATTTGTTAACCCATATTCAGTGCTCAAATCTGAAAGTTAACTCTTTCTGAAAGAGTTCATTGTATTCTCTCAAGTTACACATATTTTTAAATTTCTACTCACTCAGGGGCTTGTCTGGTCTCAGTGTCCTGAACTAGGAACCAGAAAGTCATTACTGCTGGATTTTCCTTAGTCACTTTCAACTACCAATCAGCCAGTCATGTCGTGTGTATTCAGCATCATACATAGCTCTCAAAATTTGCAATTTCTTTATGTTTTCAAATATCCTCATAATTTCTCACTGAGATTATAGTATTTGCTTTTAAATGGATCACTGCATAAAATCCAAGACAAGTGATTTTTCTAATGTACAAATCGGATTAAATAACACCCCCTGCTGTTTAAAACCTCTGTGCCTTCCATCTGTTCTCTAACGGAGATAGTGTCACCATGGCACAAATACAAAACTCTTATGATGTAATGTATGACAATGAATGAAGAACATTTTGATTTCATTTTCTTTCTGTTATGACTTTCTAAAATGAATTTCTGGCAATAGAATGGCCTTTCTTTCTCTGTACCATACCTTCTAAGTGACAATTCAGTATGGATTCAGATGAAAGAATTTGTCACATGGGAAATAGCCAAATAGGCCATTTGGACTGGTAGGACCAGATTGTTCTCTGTCATGGCTTTCCAGAAGAAGTTATATTTATATGGGATCTTAAGAGGATATTATGAGAATAGAAGGAGAAAGAGTGTTCTAAGCAGAGGAAACAGCATAGACTACTTTTCACACTATTACCTGGCAAATGCCTGTCTTCCACACTAAGTTATAATTTCTTGAAGTTAAGAACAATCTCATATATTAAATGTTCAATATATATTTGTGGAGTTTTGGCTGTTTGTGGTAGATATGCCTTTACTCCTCCTTGTATTCATATCTTTATAATGTGACTTTGCTACATCCTATTAGAAGTAGTTATTTCCTCTCTCCTTGACATTGGGCTGGTTTTGTGACTTCCTTTGACCAAGAGAATGTATCAGAAGTAATGTGTCAGCTCGGCACCTAGGCCTCAGGAGACTTTGCAAACTCCAGGTTCTCCCTGCAATTCTTACCTAGCTTCCCAGTGAATAATCCTGGGCTAGCTTGCTGGAGGTGAGAGATGACATGGGATCAGGAATGAATCTTTGCACTTGAGGTCATCCTAGACCAGTCAGCATTCCTTGGACCTAGTTGTAGGCACACAAGCAAGCCCAGCCTAAGTTCGAAGAACCACCCCGCTGAGCCTGGCTCAAATCACCAATCCACAGAATCATTAGCTAAATAAATGTCTGACTTTTTAAAACCACCTGGATTTGAGGTAGTTCGTTGGGCATTCAGAGCTAACTTGTGCATTGTTTAAACTTACAAAGCAAAATCAATCTTGAAAAATAAATACTATGTTTAAATGTATTCAGATATAACTGAATTGACTGAAATAATTATTAGCTTAGTACTATCCCAGATTTAAAGCCATAGGCTTACAACTTGGAGATGAGACATTAGTTGGTTATTTGGAAGTCTCTCTCTCTCTCTTTTCCTTTGGAAGAACATTTCACACTCAGTCTCTCTTTTTATTCTCAGTATTAACCAATAGTACACTGAGTAACAAATAAGAACTTGATAAATTTTGATCAGATAGTTTGACAGTATTAAATATCTAGAACCACTTTGAAGCAAACAATTTCAGTATAGAAAACCTAATGTTATTAAATTCAAAAGTCTGAGCAAAAACAATTTTCCGTAGTAACCTGTGTATCTTTATCCTTCTCTTGATTCACTCTGCTTAATTAACAGCCATGTAAGTAAACAAGCATCTGTTACAAGCCGGGCATAGTCCTAGATTCTATTGTGGGGGAAATGAAGATAAGTGTTCACCTTTACAAGTTTATAATTTATTTTTGGTGTCAGACTTAAGACCTTGAATTATAAATTTTGAAATACGACCTTGAACCTTGAATTATAAACTGTAATTCCAGGCAGAATAGATAAGGGCATAATAACACAAGTAAAAGCAGCAAGTAAAGAGAAAAATTATTAATCTGACTGAAGAAACTGAGAAAGACTTTATGGAAGAGTTGGTTTGTAGACTACACTTGAAATGATTAATGACATTTTCATAGGAAGAGAAAGTTGAAAAGACATTTTGTGCTGGCATAACAAAACAAATGAAAATACCGAGGCTTTTGAGTATGTGATACATATAAGCAATGGGGAGGTGAGACCCATGGGTTGAGGGGTTGAGGGGTAATGGTGGAAGATCATTTGTTATATAGTGACCTACTTCATAGTTTTAAGAAATAAATGTAAGATAAATTAGAGATAAAAATATAACTACCTTTAGAAAGGAAGACTTTGTGGGGAGAAAAGTAGAGCATTGACATACCTAAAGGGGAAGTTAGGAGAAACATGTAAAGAAAATTGTATTTTTTGGGATCCCTGGGTGGCGCAGTGGTTTAGCGCCTGCCTTTGGCCCAGGGCGCGATCCTGGAGACCCGGGATCGAATCTCACATCGGGCTCCCGGTGCATGGAGCCTGCTTCTCCCTCTGCCTATGTCTCTGCCTCTCTCTCTCTCTCTGTGTGACTATCATAAATAAATAAAAATTAAAAAAAAAGAAAATTGTATTTTTTACAGCATGTTTATAGGCTGAAAACAGTGATGTGGTAAATGGGGAAAGACTTAGGCTTGTGGAAGATAAACCTATAGAAGAGAAGTTCATGGATGGGTGACAGAGAGTGGGATTTGAAGTACAAGTTGAGGGATTTTCTCTTTTAAGGGATTGGGAGGGCAGTTCTTCCATTAATATAGGAGGGAAATCAGAGTTGAAGTCTACAGAGTAAGGAAGGTTAATCGATTTGTGGTGGGAAGAAGTTATATGGTGGCATTTTATAGAAATGTGGGTCATCAGATCAATTGATATTCTTGCTTTTTTGCTCAGTGGTGAAGTATTCTAGGGGGAGAATTAGTTATTCCAGTTGTACATGAACTATGATAAGCCTTTTAATAATACCCTTCCTGCAGTTCACAATGGCTTCCCATTCCCACTGCCTTAATTCAGGCCCTGCTTCTAGTCTCTGTCAACCTACTTCTGCCTTACATACTGAGACCAGAGTGATTTTTATAAAGCATCTCTTTTCAATCACTGTACTGTTGAAAAATTTATTAGAAGTCTTCAGTCTCCATAGGATCAATTCCAATCCCATAGCATGATGCCTAAGGCCATTCATTCTCTGCCATTTGCCTTTTCTATCTCATCTACCACTTTTTCACCACTGTGACTTGTGCAAAAATCAGACTGACGTACTTATAGTTGCCCCAACATGTCGTGCTGTTTTATGCTTTTATGCCCATGCCATATGCTTGCCTCTGTCAATAATGGTAGGTATCCTTTTATCTGTAGGTTGAACTCCTCATTCTGGCATCACCTCACATGGTGTCTCTCCTGGGAAGTCTTTTTTTTTTTTTCGTCCTGTTTGGCAGAGTTAAGCAATTTCCCTTTGTGCTCCCATAGTGCCTTTCTCTGTTGGGTTACAATAATTGATTGTGTGGCTCCATATGGTTCTCTTCCATCTGTATATCTCCATGTCTGACATAGTGCTCAGAAAATAACTGATCAATGCATAAACTGTTGAGTGAGAGAAATTGAGATTTTGATGTTCCGAGTGTGGGCAATGGAATATATATATACAGAGATGCCATTAAACATGATAAGGAATACACATGAGATTCCAGTTTGGGGAATGGGAAAAGGAATAATAGAGATGACTAAACAAATACATTAGAGGTTTGAATAGTCATTGCACATGGAAAGGATGGGGAAGACATTCCATGTCGGTAGCTGAAGGGCATGTAAGCATTATGCTTGCGGAAGTCAGATAGTATTATGTCTTTGTTTCTTCTCACTAGTCTTAAGCTTGTCAGTTTTCACTGTACATTGGGCAAACTATATAGTTAACTTAGTATTATTTTTGCACTATCTACTCAGAGATGGGTATGTATTTCACCTCAGAAATATATAATGAATGCATATATAATTAACATGAGATCTGCTTGAGGAGTGGAGTGGACACATGTTCATAGGCAATAATTTGCATTCTTTTTTTAAAAAAAGATTTTATTTACCTTAGAGATAGAGAGAGAACGTGTGAGTGGGGGTGGGGGGAGGAGCAGAGGGAGAGGGACAAGCAGACTTTTGCTGAGCGTGGAGCCTGATATGGGGCTTGATCCCATGACCCTGAGATCAGGATCTGAGCTGAAATCAAGAGTTGGATGCCCAACTGACTGAGCCACCAGGCACCCCAATAATTTGCATTCTTCAGGATGGTTATGCTTATCTTATTCTACTTCTGAAATCTAGCCTTACTCTTACATCGATAAGGCTCCAAGTAACTGCTTAATTTAATTAATTTATGATAAACTTGACTCTGTTTTTACCAGTGTATCCATGTCTCTCTGTCATTATCAGAATAATGGGATTCAGAAGGCTAGGAACACCTATGAGACCTAAGGGGAAGGGTCAAAGTGACTACCTGGCTTATTTCTTCTCTAGGCTTTAAAGTTAATGGGTCAGGAAGTTCCTGTGGTTCACTACCAGTCTAATTCAGCCTGCTAAACACATTGGTTGGTGCTAGGGATCAAAGACGTGAATGGCAATGAATAGGGTCAATATGCTTGTGAGCCCTCAGCACAACCCCCATGAGAATTTGCAGCAAGGTTAGCTGTTAGGAGAGTTTGGGATTCCCATGACTGCTACAAATGGGCAGCGTAAGCCTGATAGATGCATACAGGACTGGAATCTGGGAAGCAGACTCTCTTCTTGGGAACCTCCAACTATGGAAACAACTGTAAGTTTCATTGATAATGTTCCACATGCAGGAAACACAGTTCTCGTGCTGGGAAAAGGATAGGCAGAAACTCATGTTGGCAGGGATGGGGATTCATCTTCTGTGCCAGAACAGACTCTGCAAGAGCAGCTGCATGTTTGCTGGGTAACATCCCACATGGAATAAGCAAGAATATTGTCTTGGAAGGGATGGAAATTTGCTTTTCAGAGAGGACTCACCCCAGAACCAGCAAACTTTCCTTGTGCATATATTTGGGTTTGCTGACTAGGATGCCTTCACTACCTTATATTACCTTTTCTGTTTTCCTAACTTTTGGCCAGGGAGGAAAAGTGGACATGTGTATTCATTATCATGTTTTATGGCATCTCTGGGTTCATGAGAATCCAAATTTGGGTATCAAGAATGTCCACCACTGGGGGGCTTTTGTTATTAGAGGTATTTTCTTGTCTATTTACCACCAATTTACTTAGTAAATTGTGATGATTTCTGGCTACAGAGGAGTCCCAGTTCCTAGAGGTAGAGGGAACTGTGCATGCTTTCTTGGCCCCTAACTATGGTTATTTGCATGTGCATAGAAAATTGTTCCTTTGCTTTTGAAAGGAGAGCTCTGGGAATTCAAAAAGAAACAAGACCAATGAAAAAATGATTATTGAAGTCAATATAAGAACTGTGGGAAAGCAAAAACAGATCAGGAGACTTTCAGATTCAGAAGTTTGGGCTCTTCCTACTCTAATGGTTGGGTTAAGGTTTATAAAGCCTGGCTGAAGGGGTAAGGTAACATCTGAGTGACAGAGGACCACAGAAGAAGCAGGGTCAGATCTGGATGTCACTGGAAAAGAGGCTAAACTAGCAATGTGTGTGTTACCATCAAAATCGGAACAGTTGTTCATGTCCTAGTGAATCTCGAAGCTGAGGGAAGCATCTGGGAGCTGTTAGGGAGAGCAGCTGGAGGGGAGTATCATGCATTTTTCTCTTGGCTTCTTAGGGGGCAGACTTAGGAAGAAACAAGTGGAATGGTAAATGGCAAATGGCAATGGCTCTCAAGCCTATGGAGAGGGATTTGACCCAAATGTGGACAAAATGTGGAGACTTTACTTTGGTAATTGGAAATTACAAACGGAAAACATTTATGAACAATAGTAATGGCGGAATTGGTCTGACTTTGTACTCTGGTGAAGAAATTCTGAGAGAAGAGCCAAAGATTGGGATCACAGAGAATATATCAAGGCCTAGAATATAGAGGCTCACATGCTATAATGTGGCTTGCTGTATTCACAGGAAAGAGGAAAGTTCAGAATAGAGACTTCTCAATTCTATGTTGGGTTCCAGGACAGAGGGAGAAGCCTTACTGGCATAGCGTCATCAGGCGAGGAATTATGCATGATCTCATGCACACAAATGGAAGTGCTCTGCATATGTGACAATCATCTCTTGCCAGTATTGTCACCAAACATAAATGTGAGATTTCTTGGTCTAGACTTTAAAATAATAGAACTATCCTCAAATTGCAGACTGCTATACTGATCATGTTTAGTTCTGAGATTGCGTGTGTTTCCAAATCTTATGGGTGTTATTTATATGTATTTTGACAGCTCCTGGGAACTCTGAACAGATTGTGCTCAATTTGGAGGAGTCCGTCATAACTTTCAATGGAAGTGTTCAGGGCTGCAATTGCTCCTGACTGCTGTTGCTTGAGAAGAGACCCAGACCCCATCCAGGAACTGAGGTATGACCCCGAAGCTGAGATGCTGCCAGATAGGAGAAGATTCCATCCACAGTTATTGAGGAGGTACCTGCTTTGTGTCAAGCACTCTTCTATGCACTTGTGGTCAAGATCCTCATATCCCAGAACTTATGTTCTAGTGGAATGTGACAAACAATAAATATGGCAAAAAGAAATGTGTGTTGGAAAAAAAAGGAGTAGGGTAAGGGGCATTAGGATGCTATGGTGAAGGTCTGGGTGCAGTTCCCAGTGTTGAACTGGGCATTGTGAATAGGTTTCTTTTAGGAAATGACATTTAAGCAATGATCTGGATGAGTGAGGAATTAGTGTTGTAGGGGAGGCCTGATGGAGAGGGTGAGCCTTTCAGACAGAGATGCATAGTACATCAGAGGAATAGGAGAGTCCATGATGGCAGGGAGGGAGGATTCGCAGAACATGAGCTCTGAGAGGTATTGAGGAAGACTGTCAGCAACTGTAAGGATTTTGGATTTTAGTTTAGTGAAACAAGGAGATATGTGAGGGATCTGAGTGAGGGGATGACATGATTTGACATATTTTATAAGGATTATTCTCAATTTTGTAGAGTTTATGTGTAAGGGAGCAAGGGTAGAAAGATGGAGGCTCTATCTAGTGTGGTAGCAGTAGGGTGGGTAGCAGTGGAGCTGGTGAAGAGTGGCTGGATTTTGGATATATATTGAAAGCAGATTTTGGATATATACTGAAGGCAGAGTAATAGGAAATGCTGACGGATTGACATGCAATGTGAGAGAAAGATGGGAATAAAGTTTTTTTGGTGTGAGCAATTGTAAGGAAGGAATGACCGTCTCCTGAGGTGGGAAAGGATGTGGATGTAGTAGGTTTGGAGTAGGGGCAACTTTAGGAATTCAGTAAAGAAAATGCTAATGTTAGCTGCTTTTGCCCATTTCTGATACTTATTTGGGTTTGTATGAACAGATCAAAGATATTGTTGAACACTAGTTTCTTTGTGGAACAAAGGAGTGACAGGAAAAAGAGAGGATTTGTGGTATCCTGGGATGGGGAATATTGGCATACTTTGTTGTATGAGGTGTTGTCTTTCAGCCACACTATAATTTTGCTTAATAAACGTGATTCAGTTAAAACCTGAGGTAGAAATAAATGAAGGAAATTTGACTTGATGGCCCTATAAGCTTAGGGAGAGCCTGGAAAGCAGATTAAAAATTTTATTTCAAGAGACTTTTCTAATGATCCATGGGACTGAACCGTCTATCTTGTTAGATCCAGGAACAGTGCAGGCATTACAGTAGCAAGCTTGCATGATGCTGCAAAGGTTTTTAGAACATGACACCCATCTTCTCCCTTTAGGAGAACAGGAAGACCTCTGGCTTGTTTTTTAAGCCCATTCAGCTGAATAAAAAATGCCCAATATGAAGGAGTGTCAATGCACACACTGAACTGTGGGAGGGAGAGCCCTGGACTCCTTCCCACTCATCATACTTCCCTAATAACAATGAAGAATCACATTTGGGTTGTAACACAAATGAATGGAGCTTTCTGTGAGAATAGCAAAGATGGTACAAGCCCTGGGATCACTGTGAAATGTGGTTCTGGCAGTTGATATAGTCTGTTAAAGTCCCATGCAGCAAAATGTCATGGGCTGCTTCCTGCTGGCTGGAGTTGGTCTTGCCATTGGAAGGCTCAGCAGGCAGAGGAAGTAAAGCACCAGAGGAAGGAGGCTTATTCCAGTGGTGGCTTTAGGGGACTTCTCTCTATGCTTTCTCTTACTGCCGGCTACCAGCGTGGGGAACCAGACTCCTGTACAGTCCTGCTTTCATCTCTAGGCATAGTAGCCACAGATCCCAGACCTCATTCTACTTCTAAGGACAATCTAAGAAACAATTGCTGTACCTTTAATATTAGTCATAAGTTTTAGTACCATAATAGAATAAAGGATTAGAAACCTAATGCATTACAAGATTCTGTATAAGAAAATTTAATTTTATATAATTACAGATTGCAGAATATATAAATACATTTATCTGTCTAATATTTAAGATAATGAGTGCACACTTGGACTAGAAACACAATAAGGTCTCAAATGAACTATATTAGAACAAAAGTATCTTTGATGTTAACGCATATGTAATCTCTTATTACATTACAAGCTCATAGTGGCCAAATAGGTTTCTTCTTAAACTTTCTTATCTGATTTTTTTCTCCTATCAGCATTTTGGAGGTAGTAATACACATAACTATAGCCACAGGCCCCTTGCTATCAAGATTTAAAGGGGCACAGTTAAAAGACTTCCCACGTGGCTTTGAAGTGGTAATATTAGGTACATTTGAGGGATGCCTGGGTGGCTCAGTGATTGAGCATCTGCCTTTGGCTCAGGGTGTGATCCTGGGGTCCAGGAATCGAGTCCCACATTGGGCTTCCTGCGAGGAGTCTGCTTCTCCCTCTGCCTGTGTCTCTGCCTCTTTCTCTATCTCTGTGTCTCTCATGAATAAATAAATAAAATCTTTAAATACATTGGAGTGCTTACACAAATACTTAGCTATAGGTAATTAAATATGGTTCGCTTGGTGCCTATAGCCATATTCCCGACCACGTGGAAGACTCAGACTCTTGGTAAATAAAAGTATGATTATTTTCATTTCAAAGACCAAAGCTGAAAGTAGGACCCCACAGGAGGTCTGTCACCCACTAGCTTGCACATGTGACTGTGTAAAAATAACTTTCTGAGGGCAAAGATCGATGGCGTTCTTTAAAGAAGAACATAGGGACTCAATAACTAATTAGCTTATGTCTCTCTGTTCCTGTAATTGCAAACCATACTGGAATCAAGTTTCTGAAAGTGTGAAATAGCTATTACTGTACACGGCTTGCTTCTACCACCAAACTCTATTTTTACACTTGGGATGTTTCTTTTCTATGGACTTAGTTCAGCCAAAAATTTATATAAGAATTCTCTCTTATGTCCAAAATATAAATATAACATCCTTCTCTAGGGTGAAACTAACACTTTTAAGAAGAATATGAGGAAAGGTTCAGGTTGATGAGGTGAATGTTAGAAGTCAAGAGCTCTGGACTCTTCTTTTTATCTTCAAAGCAGACCTGTGCCAATTCTCATTCTGGAATTGGCATCTCATAATTTACTTCATTTTTTTAACCTGCAAAATGGCACAGTAGACATTTATATATACAGTATCATCAACTCAAGCTTATTGGAAAGATTCATGCAAATGAATTGATTTAGAGTTAGAGTCTGGCTTTATCGTAAGTAACATTTTTAAATAGACAACTGGGTAGAAGTAACATAGCAACACAAAGATAGACTTGTGTTTTCATAAAACTTCATCACAACTAGTTGGAAAGTGGAAAAGAAAAAACCCCACACAATCCAACTAGGTAATTTGATCACTTAATATCAAATACTTTTTAATAAATTATCAATTACACTGATTATAGAAGTAGGGTCTCGTCTTTCCCTACCTTGTTCACTGTTGGCTGACAGTGTGTAAAAGTGAGGCCACATTTGGAATGTAGTCCTGATCATAGAAACTTTTAGACCTACAGTCATCTGGGATGACTATACCTGGATGATTCCTTCTCATTCTTCAGGCCTTAGATATCGTGTCCTCAGACAGGCCTTGTTCACACCCCTCTAGCTAAAGAAACTGTCTCTCTAAGCATTTTCTCTCTTAAAATCACTTTATTTCATTCCTTTATTTTATTTTATTTATTTTATTTTATTTTATTTTTAAGATTTTATTTATTTATTTTAGAGAGAGAGAAAAACAGAGAGCTTACACACATGGAGGAGAGGGGCAGAGCAAGAGAGAGAGAAACCTAAGCAGAACTCCACGGTGAATGCAGAGCCAATGTATGGCTCAATCTCATGACCCTAAGGTGAGACCTGAGCTGAAACCAAGAATTGAAAGCTCAACCGACTGCACCACCCAGGTACCCCTGGTTCACTCCTTTAGAACACTTATGATTTTTAATAATCTTGTTTTTATAAAATGTTTAGGGTAATTGTTTTTCTCCTCCAGCATGGATGTTCTATGAGGACCTTTCTTATCTTGTCTGTCAATATCTGGCTCAATGTGGGGCACGTGGAAGATACTCAGGAAATAATTGTTAAATGTTTGGAATAATGAATAAAAAAGATAGAGAGCACTGCCAAGATCAGTCAATAATTGTCACATATAATCGATCAATTATATGTTGGTACAATGGAGGCATACAAAGAATTAAATATCCTCCAATAACTGTATTTTTTAGTTAGAGAAATTAGGCACTTGAAGCACATATAGATGTATAAGTGTCATCCTATAAACTAGGGGTGCAGAAAAAAAACCCTATCTTTCCAAGCCTGATTTCTATTTTGAGAACTGATTCAGCAGGTAGAAACAATTAAAACAATTTGGTGTCACTCCCACTGAGTTAAATTTAATTTCAGTTGGCCGACATATTGACAAAGTGTTCAGTGGTTATATTAGTATACCAGTCTGATGACAGCTTTATGCACAATGGCTCTGGGTGAGATGCCCATCACCCATATCTGATCTATCTTGGTCAGATAAAACAGTCTTTGTTTCTGTCCTGAGAGGTTCCTCCAAGCATTGTCCTCTTTCACGTAATTGAGCCTTGCTCATCAGTCCTATGTCTCTACTCTGGCTCAGAGAAAAAGGGAAAGACAGAGTGGAAGCCTTGTGATTTTTAATGGTTTGAAGCAGGAACTATTTATTTGCTCCCCATTCTGCTGGTCAGCAATTTGGGCAAGGCTTAGCAGGGAGAGTCTCATCACTGCTCCACATGGTGTGGGCTGGACTCATTTATGCATTTGTGGTTGTTTGGCAGGTAGGCTGGGGCTGGCCTGTTCTGAACCACTTCACTCACATGTCTGACAGTTGCTTGGGACTGTCAGCCAACTCATTTTAGTTTTTGTCCATGAGATCTCTCCATATGGCAGAGGAGTCCCCCTCCCCGCAAAAGGTACGGCCTAATGCTCAAGCACTTAACTAGCTTCTGTTTGCATTGCAATTGCTGATGTGCTATTGGCCAGAGAAAGTGACATACCCAATCCCAGAAATAAAGGGGGGGGAGGATTACAAAAGGGGGTAGATGTGAGAAGTGAGTTATTAAAGAGAACAAGCTAGATGGTGTTTGCAGACAACAATACACCAGGAGCTAAATCCTTTACAAATGCTGTTATGTTTTCAAATATGATGAAGACAAACCAGCCCAGAGATCACCTGATTAGAATGGAGAGGTACAAGATCCTGGTTTTGTGTTAATGCTTTCATGTCTGAGGCAGTGTTTTCTGAAAGTTCATTGTTAGAAGCATCAGTATGAAATCCAAGGCAGAATAAAAAGCATGGTTAAGTAGATCCTTGCTCTACAAAAGTGATGCCACTAAATATTGAGAACAACAACTCACATTCATTCTGAGGAACAAAGGACGTATCAGGAATTAAACGAGCATTTGTGGCTACTGAGAAAATCATTCATTTTGCAAATCTTTCTTATGTGATTGGTATTTGAGGCAGCTTAGTGGAAAGGGATGTTATTTTGCTTTTATTAAGCACCAAATATTTAATGCATTCACATAACACATTTTGAGAAAAATCGCCCTTATCCAACAGGCCATCTCGACTGTGCCATGCTATCTAACTTTACTGCTCATTTTGCAGTCATGAGGGACAGTTCACAGTTTTAATGAAACAGAAAATATTTTGATTAGCATAGCAATTTTTATTGAAACATTTATAGTATTCTAAAATGATTAAGTAACAATAATTAATGCAATATTCATTCCTTATTGTAAAATAAAGATGGTTATTATCATCAGGCAGTGTAAGAGAAAATGTGTTGCTTTAAGTGGAATCCAGTCGTGAAGAATACACAGATTGTCCGAAGCCACTCCCTACCGTGTTCCCTGCTTGCTCTCAGTGTCCAGCGTGCTGTAGGTGTGCAAACATCACACAAAACCTAGGTGTTTTCTGGATGTTGCTGGATGTCAATGGATGAGACCAATTTTGTGAAATAAAATGAGACAGAAATTTCCACAGCAGAAAGCAAAGAGCTTGCTGAGTACGTCTTTTGGTGATTGATGAAACTGAGTTAGATGACAAGATAACAATATCTAATCTAATCTAACCATCCCCCAAATCATTATTTCAACCATATCTTAGCATAGGAAAGAGAAGAGCAACTCATGTTTAATGTGAGTATTTGCTACGTACCAAGACTGCTCTGATTACTTTATACGTACTATTTCCTTTAGACACTTGGGAAACTACCATATGATACATAATATTGTTGACTAAATGGCGGAAAAGTTCTTAGACTTTCCCTTCCATATTGTATGTAGAACAGACAGTGAAGAAATGGAAAATGAAAGGGGCAATGATTTTTATATTGCTTTTCCCCTGAAATCCTCCATTGTTTATTGTTTATTAGTACAGATCTGTGTTGGACCAAGGGTATTGGTCTGCTACATAGAAATCTTTAGGTAAGGGGACCAGAGGATGACATAAACACTTAGCCTTTCAACTCTGGCTTCCTTAAGGTCATCATCAAAATTACTTATGTATTCAATCTTCAGCTAGATAACAGATTTCCCTTTGAACTCCATATGCTATACTCTTGGCAAATAGACATTTCTGTAGTTTCCAGTTTGGGGCTAATGGAGTAGTGCATCTATGAGTATTCTAGCATATGTTTTTGGAAGAGTACACATTTTAGTTGATTATATGCTCTTATGTCCAAAATATAAGTATGTGCAAGTGATCAATTTTGGTAGACACAACCAATTTTCTATAGTGATTAAATCAACTATATCATGTGTTTGAGTCTTTACCAGCATTTACAAATATTTTCTCTTTTCCATGTAGCCATCCTCTTGTGCATGTGATGGCATTATGGTTTTAATTTTCTTTTCCCTCATGGCCAGTGGAATAATCACCTTTTCAGATGTTTATTGACTTTGTGCCCACTGGTTAGAATTTTTAAAGAGCACTTTTATTTGCATAAAGGGGAGGCACTTGGGGGGGGGCTAGTTTTTTCTGATAGCCCCAGCCAGAAAGTCATCTGTTCATATTTGGCAAATTAACTGGGCTGGCAGGAGTAGGTCCTGTGACTGGCCAGCTGAGCAGTCTGTGGTATTTCATTTACTTGGTGTTTGTAATAGAGTTGTCTTGTTCTGTTTCTTTAGGGCAAGATTGTACCATGAACATTTTCTGCAACTTTTTCCCATACAAGATCTATTCAGATCGATTAATTATAGATCAGATCTATTTAATTATATCTAATGATTGAATAGGAGTTAGTGTTTCATTTCACAGAACTTATCCAGCCAGCCCCTTCTTGGTGGACATTAAAGTTATTCTTATTTTTTTTACCATCATCAAAAATGCTTCAGTTGGTATCATTGTGGATTTGTATGATTTCTGTGAGTAAATACCTAAAAGTGGAATCTCTTGATCAAAGGTGGTGCATATTTAAGATTTTTAATAAATACTGACCAGATGTCCTCCAAAAAGGTGGCATCAGTATAATAAAGATTTCTGTGTTCCTCACAACCATATCAATATTGGTTAATATCAACAATTTTATTTTTGCCAAATAGCTGAGTGAGAGATAATATATGTTTTCTTGAGTTTATTTATGTCTTTTGTGTTTTTCTTCTATAAATTTCTTCATGTGCTTTGCTCAGAGTTACATAGTTCTGCTTTTTCAGTGGCCAGGTAGTTGAAGTAGATAAAGGAACCACGCAGATGTAAAACAAAGGGGGAGTAAGGGCCGCTGCAGTGAGCTACCTCACTCAGCCCTCACACTAATGATTTTGATGAAGAGTTATTAGGTTATCTTTTCCTAATTTTGTACTCATTTCACAGATGATTCCTGTTTATCTTTTCACCTATCAATTGCAAATACTTTCCTTTTGTCTGTTACTCTATCATGGCTTCCACTATGCTTTTAATCCTTCAAGAGAGCCATTTTATGTCATATTATGAAAAAAAAAAGATTTCAATTTTTAACTTTCAGATATTGTTTTAGAATTAGGTCTTTTCTTCAGTTTTAGTGCGATTTATATTGTTATTACTTTTCTCTCTCCTATCAGTTTGAATTCCTTTTTTAGTCTTTTTTGGTTAATAATTAAAGGTTAGCGGTCAACAGTTTGACCACTCTCAACCTAGGAGATAAAGATATGCCAAAAAGGAGAATCAAATGATTTTTTTAAAGTAGGATGTGGCTAAAACCATATTAGAGGAAACTTTGTATCCTGAAATATTTTAAGCAGGCAAGGTTAGAGCCTTTCTTTCACCAATATCCACAAGTACAAGTGATAGCATTTCAGTCAATTCCCATTATTCTTGGCTCTAGATATTTGGAACCTTTAGTAATGGTGACAGAATTTAAATAGAGACTTCCCTATACTTCACAGATGCTTTATAGGGTATAAGCCTAAATTGTAGAAACAAACTCATAGAGAATATACATACATACATATATATATGATATATATATATATAAATCTTGTTAAAAAACTTGTTTTAAGCACCTGTTGATAGTTTGACCCTGCTTGTTAAATTTGAATAATTTGTGCATGAATTACTGATACTTTGTATGAATTGGAAAGATCAGTTAGCACTTGGTTAATGTAGTTTATTTATTTATTTTTTTTTTGGTTAATGTAGTTTAAATCTATGTGTGTGTATGTGTGTATAAAATGAATAAGTGCTTGTAAAAAATGAGGGCAATTTATTCTTATAGCAAAACTGAATGTGTTTCTTCTTAGTTTCTGTTCTCGTTCTCAGAAAGTGATTACTAACACTTGGTTGTATGTTTCTAGGACCTTCTCTATACACTTACGTTCATAGAAACACTACTTTTAAATTATAGATGTGGGCATACACGTGCAATTTTTAAAATATATAAATTTTAAAAATATAAATATAAATATTGCAGCTGCTTTTGTTTCACATATCTTTCTGATCACATATCTGTTTGCACATGTATGGCCTCCTCATTTTTCTTACTAGCTTCATATTATTCCACATATATGCACAATAAGGTATTTATCAGAAAAAAATTAGAATATTTTTTTTATTTTTTATTTATTTATTCATGAGAGACAGAGAGAGAGAGAGACAGAGACACAAGCAGAGGGAGAAGCAGGCTCCATGCAGGGAGCCCGCCGTGGGACTCGATCCTGGGTCTCCAGGATCATGCTCTGGGCTGAAGGCAGCATTAAACTGCTGAGCCACCCAGGCTGCCCAGTTTAGAGTATTCTTAAAGTCATACTTTGACAATACTGTAATGACCATTTCTAAAGACATAGCTTTGTGCACATGTGAATATTTCTGGAGGAGATACCCCTGGTAATGAAATTCCTTGGTGAGAGGATATGTGCATTTTAGAATTTGTATTGATGTTACTAAATGGTTCTCCAAGAAGCTCTATCTGTTTATATGTTCACCCTCTCCAAATTGTAAATGTCTAATTTTCCATAAAATATTCAACAATAATTATTGCTAATCTTTATAGCTTTTGCAGTAGGATAGGTGAAAAATTGTATTTTTTTTTTTACTTTTGCCCACTGGGGAGTGAGGTTGAGCATCTTTTCCTATGTTTTTCATCTAGTTGTGTGTACTCTGTAAATTATCTATGCAAAGCATTTACTTGAGCTTTCCTTTTCTTGGGTAAAATAATTTTAGATTAATTTTACCTATCTGTAAATATAGTTCTACATTTCTACTGAGCATTTTTATTTTTCTCAAGCTCAAAACACAATACAGATGACATGGATTGTGACTCTTTGCCTCTCCTCCTATCTTTATATTTACAGGCTATCTTCTAGTTGCTTTATAAACAAGCACATTAATTTTTAGATCATCAAGATATATCTTTGACAGGACTTCATTTCATGGTCACTACCCTGCATTCTGATTCTTCCAAAGGTCATGCCATTCCAACAGTCTCACTCACTGTTGAGGGACAAACAAATATATTTCATCAAATGTGTTGAAAAAGTAAAATCTATTCTTATTTTGCTTTTCAAGACTGATATTAAGTGTTTCAGCAAGAATCTTTCACAAAACATGGCATGGAATTACATCTCTGAATTCTATGTTTGAGTGTTGGTATGGCTATTTCATTCACTTTAAAATAGATACTACTAAGTTATTAAAGAAGGGATGTACCAAAGACTTTTAAAAGAAAGTATTATCATATGAGGGTGTGGTTGTGAAAAAGAAGGTCCTAGAGAGAGAATTAGGAAACCTGGTTTTGGTCCCATTGTGGCACTAACTAGTGATGTGTTGATTCACTTCTGTTTGTGTTATGTTGGGGGTTGTGTTTGACAATTTTAATGGTTTCTTTTGTCTTTCATCTTCTGTGCTACACAGTAGAATTTTATGCCAGGGCTTTCTTACGATGCTGGTATT
Organism: Canis lupus baileyi; assembly: GCF_048164855.1. Lineage (NCBI taxonomy): Eukaryota > Metazoa > Chordata > Mammalia > Carnivora > Canidae > Canis > Canis lupus. Next base: position 16,266,935 of record NC_132838.1, read on the forward strand.
CAGAATGAAAATATTCTGTTGAGGTCAGTGAAAGGATGGGTGGTCACTTATCCTCATGAAAAGACATGGACGGTGGTCCAGTGGCAAATCTGACACATGTATGCACCACCATTACCACCCACACAACATTTTTTACTCTCTATTGAAAAGCATTTTTACAGAGAATTGGGGATCACATCAGACATTTCCAACTGGCAGTCAAATTTATAGAAATTTAAAGCTTAATTCAGCAGTGAAATTTGTCAGTCAGAATGACTGACATCCTAACAACTCCAAACCTACATCTTAATTTATTATTTGAAGGCCAACCATTCCTTTTCATTTTAAAACTGGCTTGATATAAACTTTTAAACCTCAACAGATATAAAAATATAAATATAAAAAAAACACACAAAAGTGTTGTCTTTTGAAATTGACAATTCAAATAACATCCTCCCACTAACATTCTATCATCTATCATCTTGAGGTCTCTAACTATTCCTGCTGAGGGGAGCCTGCATGTCACTGTTGTGTCTTGCCAGCGCACACGTAGAAATCAAAGTCCTGAGTAGAATTACCAGACCTAGAGATGATTATCTTAGCCATTAAATTATAAAGGACTCAGGGACGCCTGAGTGGCACAGTTGGTGAAGTGCCTAACTCTTGGGTTGGGCTAGGGTCATGATCTCAGGGTCCTGGGATGGAGCCTCATGTCAGGTTCTGTGCTCATAGGGGAGTCTTCTTGAGATTCTCTCTCCCTTTCCCTCTGCCCTTCCTACTCATGTTGTCTCTTTATATAAAATAAATCCTAAAAAAATCATAAAGGAGTCAATATTCAAAAATTGGAAAATTTCTACTGTGCAGATAAATTTACCTCATTGAAATTGTTATTTTTACAATTGAGGCTAAAACAATAGACAGTAACAAAAGATGCCCCTATGTGCACAATATAGTGTGAGTACATCAGGCTGCATCTATTGTTTTTAAAAAGACCTAGATTGGTAAAATGCATCTATTTTATACATGTATTACCTATTACTGAGAAAAATGACATATATCTACTCAGTATTTATGTGTAAAACAGGAACCCTAAAGTCTGAGTATATCTCTTTAAGAAACTATGTCTCAAGGCATCTTTGTAAGAAGTGATGACCTTTGGAAAAAACAAAATTAATGCTATAATAAGAAGCTCACTGATTGTAAGTGAGAAGATGCTGTTGTAAATTAATAGATATGTCAATATACAACATCTCTGAAAGAAAATAATGCACCTTACTTCACTTCCAAGAGAGACAACATGGTAGAGGGTCAAGAGCATCTGGCAAATTGTTAGCCGATATAAATTCTGGTCCTGGCACTGACACCTGCAATTCATGTCACCTTAAAATAGTAAGCTTTGAGGGCCTAATTTCTCTGAGTTGGAAGATGAGGCACTGGATAGTTCTTGAAGTCTCTTCTGCCTCTAATATTCTGATTCCAAGACTCACAGTCATCACAATGAATTCTCCAGTGCAAAAGCTACTAGCTGGAAGCAGTTGAAGCACTTTTGGGAGCAACTATGCTATCCCTGCTCATTCATTTATTTATCAAATATTATTAGTTACTTAATGTATTCCAGATCCACTCTGGGAATTGGGAATAGAAAATGAATCAAATACAATCTCTAGCCCCAAGACATACAGTCTGCGAAGAGTCCGCATCGTAACAAAGGAGTGGCATAGTGTTTCAGATCCAAGACATGCAGTGCACAAGTGGTATGCACCGGGAGGATCAGGGCCACCATTTGGTTGGATTCGGGGGAACAGATATAAAAAACTTTGAAGAGGAGGGAAAAATGGAATAATCTCTTTTGAGTACAAATTCACTAAAGAGATGTTGGATTAGATAGGGGGTAGGTGAGAGCAGGAAGCCAAAGACTGCACCAAAACAGTTAGTTACCTACAAAAAATGAGGCACCTGGGTGGCTCAGTGGTTGAGCATCTGCCTTTGGCTCAGGATGTAATTCCGGGATCCTGGGATCCTGGGATTCAGTCCCACATCGGGCTCCCTGCAGGGAGCTTCCTTCTCCCTCTGCCTATGTCTCTGCCTCTCTCTCTGTGTCTCTCATGAATAATAATAATAAAAAATCCTTTAAAAAAAGTGATACTTTAGGCTCCAAGAGAACATAAACATTTGTGAATTAAATTCCACTTTGTATATCTATATCAAGGAAGTATGATTATTAATTAATATGGCCATCACCCCTGAGATGTAGGAAGGTGTTCACAGCACAGAGGAGAGTGGTAAATTGTCCTCTCAGGGAATTTTAGAAAGGGAGCTTCATAAATTTGTAGTTAACTGCTTTTATTTTTTTTCCTCTTCCTTTGTGCAGGTAATGGGTTAAAACATCATGCAGAAAGGTATGCCAGTTACGTGCATTATTTAAACTAAAGAGTGAAAAAAATAGATTGCTTATTGTGGAGCTGTACCTTTGTAACTACCTTTGTATATACCAAAAAGCACACTTTACTAAATAATAGTCCCAACAGAACAGATTATGACAAGCAGGTTAATGTTTGCTATTTAATACCCAAGTAAAAAGCAGGCACTAGGGCTACAGCAAGCTGGTCATTAACCGCTGTAATTTCTACGGGTTATTGCTGTTGTATCATGAACGTATATAATGGCCTAACACTTTTATTTGCCATGTATGTTTCGTTTACTGGACCTTACCGAGATGGTCCTTATATCCCTGCAGAGACTGTGCTTCCACAAAAATATCAGAAATGATACTGGACCTGTTATCCCTTTTTTATTGGTGTCAATCATTTTGATGAGGGGATATTTGAATGTGGCATGTGCCTTAATAACAGGGTGGTGACGTACCCTTGAGCTGTTCAACTCTGGACTTCACATAATACAAATATCTGTTTGTTTTCCAGACCAGGCTGTAAGTTTCTCTGAGGGTAATAACCTTGTCGTACTGATTTATTATTATTATTATTATCATGTGTGCTGCCCTCTGTCCCCCTTCTCTTCGCAGACCTGATGGAAGGCTTCAGGTACCGATAAGATGATGGATGCCAACGTTTGCCAAAGAAATAGCATAAATGCACAGTGTGTGATAACTCTGCACAAAACAAATTAGTATTATATATTCTTGACATTGGGATATGAGTTTTATTAATTAGCAAACTAGCTTGAAGCTAGTCAATCTTGAATTTGAATCTGGTCCTGCCAGAGGGAGGTGAGGGATGGTAAAGTAGAAGCACACCTTCTCACAGGCCTCTTTATGTTCCATGCATAGTATCAAACACTTATCTCATTGAGTCCTTAAAACAACCAGGAAGAGTATGCTACATAATCCCTTTTACAGGTGGAAGAACTAAGGCACAGGCATGTCAGTTCCCCAGGTTCCCGCGACTAGTAATGACTGCAGCTGGGATGTGTTCATAGACAGACATCTTCCCAAAGCTTGCACACAGCTCCTTTCTTGAAATTCCTATGTGCTCTTCCTTGGATACATCTCCGAGCCTCTATTTTCCCCCCATTTCTATAAATGAGAGTGTGGTGCTTACTTTTATGTGTCAAATTGGCTAGGCTATGATGCCAAGCTCTTTGGTCAAATACCAGTGTAGCTAGATGCTGTGGTGAAGGTATTTTTAGGATGTCATTAACATTTCAAGCAGTATACTCTGAGTTAAGCAGATTACCTTCCATAATGTGGATGGGCCTCATCCAGTTAGTTGAAGACCTAGGAATACTGGCGTCTTTGGAAACAGAAGGAATTTTGCCTCCAGACCTCAACATAGAAATTCTACCTGAGTTTCTGGCCTTCAAACTCAGAACTTCAGACAGTAGCAGCTTGCTGGATTTTCCAGATTTCTGGCCTGCCCTTCAGATGTCCGATTTCCCAATCATGTGAACCAATTCCTTAAATAAATCTCTCTCTGTCTCTGCCTTTCTCGGTGTGTATGTACATACATGCATCCCTATATTCTATTGATTGTTTCTCCAGAGAACACTAACATAGAGGTGAATAATATTTATTTCGTGGATATAAAAATAAATATTGGATAAGGTAACTCATGTAAAAACACCTAGCATCCCCAACCCTGTATGAGTTTTGTTATGTTTCTTCTCTACTTTTCATCTTTTTCCCTACTGTCTTCTCTCATATTTTTTTTAATTTTTTCTTTCTTTTGCCTTTCCCTTGTAATCCAACAGGTTCTTTATGGCATAAAAATGATATCTTTTTAAATTGACTAACTGTATCAGCACAAATATTCTATTAAAAGTAGACTGATATTGCATGACCGTTAGTGCCTACAGTGGCATTTACATGTTTGCTTTCACAAGTGAGTAATGATAATTTATATATACCACGCGGCTGTGAGTAATTGCTCCCTTCTGAAGATAAAGGTTAGAATGGTCTGTAGCCGTCATAAGTTATTCACTGCATGTGTACAGTTTCAAAATATATTTTCCAGAGTGTTGTTCTGTCTCTATTTTCATTTAGATATTCCTCATTTTTATGCAACGCAGACTTTACATTGGAAAAGCATTTTATTGTTGATTTCTTCATTGGATAAGTAGTGTGGTGGATTTGACACTCAATTCACTTTTCCTTCCATAACAAATTAGAAAACACTGGGAGTTGTGAGGTCTCAATATAGAGATTGAGAACGTGGGTAGGGATATAAGATGACAGAGATAAAGGACTGGGGGAGAGAGATTTGAGAGGGCAGCATGAAGGCTTTTTCATCACTGAAACTATTACCAGTGTCTTAATTACTGATACAGAAATTTAATTTATGAGAAATAAGGTTTGTTTCCTAATATTCTTGGGAAGGCAGTGCATAGACCCAATTCACACCAAGATGTCAAATGTAAGCTCCTTCAGGGCAGGCACTGATCACTACTGTAGTTTCAAGTGCTGGCACATAATAGGTGCTTAATTAATATTTTGATCAGATAAATGATGCTAGAGTCTATTCTGGAGTTTGAGTTTGATGAGATAGGCAGGAGTATGGATGTCCTAGATGCTTGGTGGCAGAGGTGGGGCAATCGATGGTGTAGAAGGGGGCAAAGAAGACAAAGAAGCTTCACAGTAGAATAAACAGACGTCACACATTTTGTCATTCTGTCAGAAACACGTCCGGATGTTGTCAGCTTCCTATCTCTATTTGCCTCTGAGGTATATACTGTGTTGATGAGTCAACTGGCCAGCCGGCTATGCTGCCCCTCACAGCTGAACCAAAAACAGCCCCTGTGTACAGCCCAGGGGGCAGGCAGCCTGTTAGGATGGCAGGTGTCCAGTGATCATGCGCTGTAGCTCTCCCTGGCTGGGATCTTGCTCTGCCCAGCGAATATCACCTCCTTGCCGTTCCTAAGGTGGTACCTGTTGTGCTCATAGTTGCAGTGCTATCCTGAAAGAGTTAATGCAGCTTCCAGAAGGGGCCTAACTTAGAAGCTGGCAACAACTTAGCCATCGAAAGAAATATGGCTCATTGCATGCCAGGTGATATAAATTAAAGTTAATGTTATATGTGATGAAATGTCCTTTTAGATATTATGTGTAATTTTGAGTATTAGGAAGTCCCAGTAGGCTACTTTTTTTAGAAATCAGTCTACAAGATTTCCCCTTATATTCCTTCTTTTTAAACCACCAGGAAAAGGTTATATGGATAATCATATTTTTAGCATAGCAGGTAGACTAAACATATAAAAACTTATTAATAATAGACTGTGAAAATATCTATCACAAAAATAACAGCCAAAAGGTTAGCATATATTATATGAAAAGCTCTCACTTTTTTGGCTAAAAAAACAAACAGTCAAACTCCCCTAAGAGTTGCTTAAGTGGAGATATAATTAGCACACATATGGAAAAATATCCAACTAAGCTACAAAGAAATTAAATCCATGACATTACCTCATATTCGAGCTATGCAAACCTGGAAAAATTACTTAATCTCTCTGCTTCAGGAGTTTCATCTGTTAAATGGGGTAAAAATATGACACAGATACTACGAGCACCTCGTGTATTTTTGTACAGGGATTAACCAGCCATACATGAAAACTGCTGACACACTACCTGGCTCAGAATAAGACTCAATAGTTGTTATCATTATTATCTCAACATTTAAAAAAGTGATTAAATAAGCTGAAAAACGTGCCATGAGAAGCCCCTATGTTCATACTGCAGCTGGTAGTATAAATGAGAATAAGCTTTTTGGAAATCGATATGACAATATGGTTTAAGAATTGGAAACATTTGGGCAGCCCAGGTGGCTCAGCGGTTTAGTGCCGCCTTCAGTCCAGGGCCTGATCCTGGAGACCCGGGATCGAGTCCCACGCCGGGCTCCCTGTATGGAGCCTGCTTCTCCCTCTGCCTATGTCTCTGCCTCTCTCTCTGTGTCTCTCATGAATAAATAAATGAAATCTTTAAAAAAAAAAAAAGAATTGTAAACTTTTATACTCTTCATACAGTAATTTCAATTAAAGGTTATTTATCCTAAGAGGGGAAAAGATTAGGAGAAATTAAAAAATAACTCTGTGTACAATAATATATATCCCTCACACTACTCCCATGCTTAAAAAATGTCTCTTTCTGTGAAGAACTGTTATGCAGTCATTAGAAATAATAATTACAGAGATTATTTAGCCAACCAAAAAACATCAGTATGATGAAGCAAATAATGCAAATAAAATAAAAAATGGCCCCTGTAACAAAGACAGTGTTTTCTGATTTTTCATTATCAATAGAATCCCCCTCTCCCACCCCTATTTTGTCTCTGGGATTTGTAGCAGAACAAATAACTCCTCAGAAAAGAAAAGGAAGTAACATGGAGGACATGTCTTGTGAGTGTGGTAAGTTGGAGACAGAGAGTTAAGGGAAGTGAAATAATGAGGCCATCCTATCCTGGCCTCTCGACTCCCCCCAGGCTAACATCCTGGAGGGAGTGGCTGTTACCAGCTACAACAATGAGGAAGCCAAAAGCAAAGAGCCTTTTGTGTCCTACTTTCCAGGTGGAACTTGGGGTGGGGAGAAAGGAGACGTCAGCCATGCCTCATAACCTTGCCGTGACATGATGCAGACCAAGCAGGATGAGAGTGGTGATGCAGTAAGCTTGCCCTGGGGCACAGTTGTGAGTGAGAGCCTCCATTGGCTCCCATTGGCTTGTAATGGCCCCCAAAGTGAGAGAATGTGCAGTATGTGCTGTGCGAGAACCAGGGAGTAGCTAAAGTGAGAGCCTTTCCTGAAAAGTTTGCTTTGAGGTGGAGATGATCTTGACACATAATCCATGGGAGGTGCGCTTCAATCAGGAGCTACTTAAAAGCTGTGACTAAAACCCAGAAGGGTGAGATTAAGGTGGGGTCCAAAATAGGAGAAGGTTGCCATACTCTGTTTGAGGCAAAAGAACAAAACACAAATGCACTGCTACTTGCTTAGTGGATGCCAATGTGAGGGGCATTTGGTAGGGAAATAAGGGCGTACCTCAGTGTGTCCATGTCCTCATCCCTGGAACCTGCAAATACACTATGTCAGCTGGCAAAGGAGGGGATTGCAGCTGTGACTGAGTTAAGGACCTTGAGATGGAAATTGTCCTGGTGGACCCAATATAGTCACAAAGGCCCTAAAGAAGGTAAAACAAAGGAGGCCCGAGTGTCAGAATCAGAGAAGATGTGACAATGGAAGTGGAGGTCAGAGCAATGTGGTCATGAGCCTTGGAATTGTGGGTAGCATCCAGAAGCTGGAATGGGCAAGGAAACAGGTTCTCCTGCAAGGCCTCCAGAAGGCATACAGCCATGCCAAGGCTTTGATTTTAGGACTTCCACCCTTCTGACTGTAAAATAATATAGTTGCATTGTTTAAAGCCAGTAAGTTTTTAGTAATTTGTTACAACAGCAATAGGAAATTAATACAGGATCCAAGAGTAAACCAGGCCAGCATTTTCTCAGTGGAGATCAACGGTGATCAATGAGGCACCATGTGGACTCTAAGACCAGAGTGCCCTGTGGACACGTGAGTTCACTGGCACCCCTCTACCCCAACTTCCATATTGGGGTATGTTGGGGGGTAGAGGTGTGCATGAGGGGGAATCTAAAACTCAGTATTTACCTGAAAGATACTGACTTACTAGGCATAGACTTCTCATAATTGTCAAGTTTACATTTTTCTTCCTGCTACTTATTTTGAGGAGGCTCACAGGAAAATAGATCAGTCATATAATGAGACTGAGTAGGAGTAGGGGGCTACACTGCTGTGAATCTCTGCCATGATCACAAGTAATGATAACGTAACACTGACTGACTTTGCATCATATGCCGGGGACCATCCAAGCACTTCACACGCTTTACCTAATTGAATGTTCAGAACAATACTCTGGGGAAGGTACTGTTACTGCCTTCATTTTCACAGATGCAGAAACTGAGAGATGAAGGAATTAAATAATTTGCCAAAGGTCTTGTGGGTTTTAAGCTGCTGAGTCAAAATTTGCACATAAACAAGCCCAACAGGAAATACAGAAAAATGAAAACAGTTTGATTTATTCTGTTGGCAGGATTGTGGATTTGTTCTTTTTGTTTTATTATTATTATTTTTTTGTTAATGGCAAAATAAAACCATGATCACAATTTTTTTTTTTTGTAATATTGGCAATTTCCAATCCATGAACAAGTTGCATTCTAAAATTACCAGCCAGGAGGGTTGGAAAAGCATGTGGTTTGTAGACAAACAACTGCTGTATTTGAGTCTCTACTCCAGTACTTGTTAGAGATGGCACATTGGGCAATGTACTTAACTTCTCTGAGTTTCAATTTCCTTATTTATGAAACAGAGATAATAATACCTGTATTGAAGGCCTTTTTAAAGTATAGTGCCTGAAATGTAGTCATTCAACAAATGTACTTTCCTTTCCCCAACGAAAACTTTATTTTGATAGTTATCAGTACTGCCAACCTGGCTTCCTATTTAAAACAACAAAATTCTTGGAAATTAAAATTGCGGATCACTCAACAAATCTGCGTCACTGAACAATTTACCAGAGGTATTATATTAGGAGTGCTCTTCCAACTGTACATATCTATCAGTCCTAATATTGCTTCATTGGGAAATGAAATCTGAGTTACAACTTGATAGGACAAGGATACGTGCTGACGGGCCCCAGACATGAGTGACCTCTGCCTCCTGCCCTCCTTCTTCATTACCCCAGCCTTGGCAATGAGCTCTCTTTTAATAATGTTGAAAAGTACAGCTGGTCGGGGGCGGGGGGGGGGGGTAGGGAGTGAGAATTGGCATTAAGGAATGAGGTAGGCCAGAGCTTTTTCCAAAAAGAGGTTGGGTGGATATCCCTGGGCAGTTTTACTCAGTTCTCTGTAGCTGCTTTGGAGAAGAGAGACATTTTCCTGGCTGTCTAATTATGATTGAGTATCACTGCTTTCATCGCTGGGTTCTCAGTCCTTAAAACTGACTCTGTATCTCTCATTGGCACACCTAGGTCATTCATAAAATATAACACAGTGGATTCTGGGCACACACTCTAATACACAAAATCTTTCGTCAAGCTTACGGTGTGGGACTATATATGCATTTATCCGTGAGAACCCATGCTATGGCTAAGCATACATCACTGTTTAGCAACCTGGATATAATCAGTTAATCAGGACATTATTTACCGTTCAATATTTTATGCTCATACTCAAATACATTGAGTATTTTTATGTCATACTCAAAAGCCGCTCTGTTTTAAATGATGTTAAAAGTGCGTATGGTTAAGAGGATAGGAAAATCATTTTCAAAAGAAATCTCGGGGAGAATAAACAAATGCATTCAACCATAAGGCCTGGAATGCAACTGAGCAAAATTAAAAGGCACGAGAAAGGGAAGAAGCACACTGTTAGATGTGATCTGAGAAGAGATGGAGGGTTGATGGAGTGCTAATCAATCATGCTATCTCAAGCAGTCCTCCAGCAATGGATTCCAATATTTCTGCCCTAGGGTCATTGCCATGAATTCATAAAAGAAAGAAGGTAAACAGAGCATTTGTGTTGTGCTTAAACAACAGCCGCACACAAGAATGTTTTCACTCCCCTGCCACCAACTGATCCATAAAGATCTGTTACTTCTCAAAAGTCTTAGGTTGGCATCGTTAAATGAGTTTTTCTTTTTCCTTCTTTTTTCCTAACTAGAGAACCACGTCCCTCTATTTGTACTGTTGCTTTTATCATTGTGACTACATTCTTTCGGCTGAACAACCTGTTCATGTGAATCCATAAAGCATAGAATGAAGAATATACCGCTTTTCGTGCTTCCCATCTGCAGTGAAGACAACAGTAATGAAGACAAGACAAATACAAAGTAACACCAGCAGGCTAGTTTTAATCATCTGAGGGATCAGTGCTCTCTACCATTTTTTGCTCCAAGCAGCATTTTGGACGTTTGCTTTAGTAAATCCTGGACAGCTGGCATTTGGATTGATTACATAATAGTTTGGGAAACACAGCTAAGGAATTATAGCATTAGAATTTAACAGGTTTAAAAAAAAAAGAATTTAACAGGTTTAAGACACAAAAGCCATGATCAGTAGGAGCCCGTGAGTTGTGGATGAGACTTGCTCTGTGTATCCAGGTCGTGAACACCGAAGGCGAAGGAGCAATCCCATATCAAGAAGATTAGCACGTAGAGGTTAAATGAAAAATTTCAGTGAGTCCTGGATTAACGCTAAGCCTCAGAGTTAACAGCTTGACATAATGCAGCAGTTTTCCACCTATATCGCATAGCCCATACCAAACTACATAGCTGACGCGTAAGCCCAAGGTATCTTCAGTGCACATTTAGACCCTCACAAGGATCTTTGCCTTCATGGACCTGCCTTGTTTGGGGTAAAAAGGACAGACCCAAGAAACTAGGGCTGGAAATATTGATGGGAATATTCCAAAGAACACTGAGCTTATTTATTCCTCTTGTCTGGCTTGTCAATCACAAGACCATTTTTATATTGCAAATATTTTGTAAGTGATATCATAATTTGGGGAGAAATTACTTTCAGAACATTGTATGTGTATTTTAGTTAACCAAGAAATGGTAACTAAATAGAGGGAGGAGAGTATGTCAGGACTACAACTCTGAATTTCTCTACCTCAAAGAATTAGGTTCCTGAGCACTGGAAAACCAAGGTTGGAGGGAAGTGTGCATAATTTGAAAGCGTCTGGTAGGACTGCAGAAACCCCCTGGCTGCTTTATCTGCATGACATCAAACATCTGGATGTTTGGAAACGTTGGTTATCATTCTGGCTCCTCTTTTCCCCAAGTTATTTTATGGTTTCTGAATATAGTCCGCGAGTCGAGTTCACACAAGGTATAGGCTGAAATAGGTAAATATGAATAATGCTTCCAGGGATTTTTAACTTAAAGGGAGAAGATTAATGGTACTATGGTTATGGTCTGGGGCAGAAAGACTCTAAAGGCTTCTTCATATTCTTTTTCCTTAGTCACTTTTGTGATCCTTCTGAGCTCATGAGCTCTCTTACTAACTACTGGAAGGTCATGTTTGTTGAGTGAAGAAAACCAAGATGGAAAGACTGTAGGTAGCCTCCTGGCTGTTTTAAAAGGATTCCTCATTTCACAAAGCCACACAGACATTGAAGATGAAATATTTTTCTCAATCAAGGCTTTTTACTGCCCTTGCCTTCCCTAGTGTTTTCATTTATATTAGAAATAAGGAATGGGAGAATTGATAAAAGGATCTTCAGAGACATTGCGGAAATTAAGACCAAGATGTAACAGCAGCAAAGCTTTTATATTTGAGTGTCATTGCAGAATAAGAAGGATTTCCAGAATGTTCCTGGGTTGCCTGTTATGTGCTTTGTGCCAGGCTCTGTGCTGGACCATGCTGATTCCTGTGGAAGTCTCCAGAGCTCCAGGCAGAGAGGTGGAGATCACAGAAGAGTTGCCTGGAAAAGCCTGCAATACGGATCTGGATGTTAGGGATGTTAGGAGGGAGCCATGAGACTGTGGCACTAGGCACTGAGTGTTGTGTCATCGTTTCTTCCAAAGTAAAGAATGATGGAGAAGATTAATTTGAGGGATAAAGCAATGTGAAGTGATCCAGTCGGGGGAACGTAAGTAAAAATCATACTGCATTTCTTACTCTTGCTGCTAACACTTTTATCTCCTTGGTGGTGCCTTTGTCCTATAGGACTGAATATTTTCTCCTTAATAATGATAATAATAAAAGGTAGGCAATGAATGATATGGGCCCTGAAAACTTCACAGCAGAAACTTCTTAAAAGCTCCCCTGTGATCAAGAAAGGAACTCAAATCACACAAAAGTATTTCATTGGGAAAACAAGTTAGAGGAGAATATAAGAGTTCCATATGTTGCTTCAGATAGAGTTTTCTTGGAATTTGTTTGAGGGCCAGTTCTGAGCAAGCTCGACTGCAGGCCCGATGATGTGGGAAGCAAGTGTAAAGAGAATGGAGGTCTGGAAGGCACAGAGGTGGCATTGATAAACGTAAGGAAGATGGTTAGAATGGGGCAGGCAGGTGAAAACTTTTATTTGTACCGTATGTATTTTAGCATCTGTTATCCAAAGATGCATTTAGGAATTAAGATTTAAAGCACTCAGAAAGGCATCTCCAAAATGTCTATATAGGTAGATTAAGTTCCAAAGTTCTACAACAAAATACTCTGATCATTAATGTTGTCCACTGAGAAATATTGCATTCCTTAAGCAGGAAGATGAGCAAGAGCCCCTGCTATACAGTTTCCCTAACTGCACTCGACGTGCGATATACTGAGCACGGACTGCTGTCATTGTGTTTATTACGCCAACTCTTTGGGCTATTAGTCTTCTGGAACCTTACCACACTAGCATGTTTCCCTGTCCCTGTACCTCTGGGAATATCTTATAACAGGATATTAAAATGGAAGTATCCATCCATGCCTCAGTTTTGCTGTGGTGCCAACACGGTACCAAAGTGGGCATCAGGCATACTGTCTGATGGAGAATCTACAGAGGAAATTTTGGAGAACTTGTTCTATGATTCTTGGATCCCTCAACCAGCCTCAGGATATAAAAATTGGTCACGGTGGAAAGAGAAAAGGATTTGGGAAGAGACTTCTTTGTGTGGTCAGTGCTCTGATGCTATTTCCCATCCTCCAGTCTAAGGAGGGAGTTTCCGAGAGACTTCTGTGTCCCCTGTGGTTGGGAGACAGGCGAGGCTGGGCTGTCACTTCTGTGCCCGAGGAAAGAGGTGGCTGTGGTGGATTCCCTTACTCTCCTGGTGTTTATCAAGGCAAAAAAAAAAAAAAAAAAATCAGGAGGTATTTTTCATGGACCAGATGTGGATGGGGAGAAGTGAAAGATGGGTGGGGTTACCTTGGGTCTGGTAAAGTAGTACAAGTAGAAGAACAAAGGGTCCCCAACAATGAGAATCTGGAAATAAATACTGGATCCTTTGGGGCTGAGGAAGGAGTCATAAGTCAGCTTTTCACATCTAGCCAGGTCCAGTGAACTGAAGTCAGTGAAGCTAAGCAGGGGAATGTCCAGAGAACCTGCATTGGGGCTGCAGGGTCTCTAATTAGCCTGTGAGGCCAAGGTTGCACAAAGCCTGTGTTAAATGGTATTTATAACGACTTTCTAGCTTTTCCTACTCCTTCCTCCATCTACTCATAGTTAGAAGAAACAAACTAGCAAATTCGGATGAATTGAGGGCAGAGGTGAATCACAAGGCAGAGTAATCAAGAAGGGTACACCTTTATATCTCAGGCTTTTAGCCTGAGAACGGGGTAAATTGCCGAGAGAAGATTGTTGCCGTTAATTAGTTTCTGTTTATTTTTATTTTTAATGAGACTGGTCATTCTAATTACTGAATTAGGTTATGTTTGCAATAGATCTTAGTACTGCCTAATACCTAAGACAGAACAGGAAGATCACGAGCTTGCTGGGACTTGCTTCCTGGGGCAGCTGCGGATCACCCATATTGAATAAAGTCTGAAAGGATGGTGGGAGATAAGAATAAAGTTGTGTTGCTCACATAGCTATAGACCTGTCCTGAAGTTTCTCTGGTTGCTTTACTGCTCATCCTTTTGGAATCCTGCTTCAGAAGACATCAGTTGGTACAATCACAAGGGAATCAAGCTGTGACATGGCCGTGAGGCGCCATCTTAGAGCGCGAGGCACTGATCTTGTCTTTGTTTAAAATTCTGATATTTTATCCATCATGGACTTATTTGCATTACTTTTGGTTTGTTAGAATCCATACAAGTGATTGATCCTGAGTCAAGATTTTGGTCCCCACCCCATTACATTTTGTGCCTGAGATGAGTATCTTTAGTTCCCCCCTCCCAACCCCCCGCCCCCTAGCCTTGGCCCTGTTTGGAGCAATGAAATTTTGAAGAGGAGGAAAACTTGCTTTCTATTCTTTGTAGTAAATATGTTTTTCTCTCCCTTCGTCACATATTATCATTTGCTGCCAGGTTTTTTGTTTTCTTCTCCCAGACTCCTCTGGAGATTGGAAAAGTCTTCATGCTCCATTCCCTCCACAGGTGTCTGTCTGGGCAGCCGCTCCAGTAAGTGACATCAGCATTGCTGCTTGGTATAATGTTACAATCATAAATGTGGTCAAAATGTAATAGAAGTTTTCCTCTAATAATAGAAGTAATTTCACCTGTGTTCCAGATCAGGGGCTGGTGAGCTGTTTCTATAAGAGGCCGGAGAAGAAACACGTTAGGCTTTGGAGGTCATAGTTTCAGTTGCAAGTCTTCAGCTCTGCCCTTGTGGCTCCAACACAGTCATGGATACTGTATGAATGAACTGGAATGACTGTGCCAATAAAACTTTATTTACAAAAATAAGTTCAGGGAAGACTTGGCCCATAAGTCCTAGTTTGAAAACCCCCATTCTCAGCTGTGATGCTCTCATTCCACTCTTCTTTTTTGTAATTTAAAAAGGAATGAGAAAATTTCAGATAATTGCTTTCAGAGATCTTTTTGCCAGTAAGCTATTTTTTTTTCTTTGTGAGCATTGACTTAGCTTGGTTTTCAAAAGTTATCTATTTCTGATGTGTAAACTTTTATCAGGTGGTAAATGGGGAACTGGTTTTTATAGTAATAGCTATCCTTTTTTGAATATTACCCTGGGCAAGACCATATATAGAGAGACATGTATATAGATTATGTAAATTAATCCAAAACCTGCTGTACTATTGTTATTACCCCCATTTAAAAAAAAAGATTTTATTTATTTATTCATGGGAGACACACAGAGAGAGGCAGAGACACAGGCAGAGGGAGAAGCAGGCTCCCTGCAAGGAGCCCGATGTGGGACTCAGTCTCAGGACCTGAGAATCACACCCTGAGCTGAAGGCAGATGCTCAACTACTGAGCCACCCCAGGTGTGCCTATTACACCCATTTTAAGGAGGCGACGACAGGGGGCAGAAGTCAAGAAACTTGTCTAAGGGCCCCAGAGTCAGTGTTGAGTAGCTCTGAGCTACGAGGCGAGTCCCACATTCCACAGCCGCTGGGGCCCTGAGTCTGTCCAGTTGAGCCTCCTGGCTGCAACAGATACCCAGGCTAGCTTCCTTAGAATCAGTTTGTGCCTAATCTGGAAGAAGAAGACAAGAAAGTCATCTTCAGTGTTGAAAAATACCACCCAGGAACAGGATTAGCCTGGAAAGTAAGTGACCCTGTGCACTTGTCGTAGAGCGTTTCCTGAATTTCATAACTTTTCTGATTACTTTAACTCTTTTGGTGGAGGATGACCTCAATATACTTTTGGGGTTTAGGTCTGCACTGAAAGGTTAAGCATTATTGGAGTGGCAAGAACTAAGGGAAGTTAAAGGGATTGGTATTTGATTTCTGTATTGGGAAAAGCAACACACACGCAAATTGTGTGTGTGTGTGTGTGTGTGTGTGTGTGTGTGAATGCAGTCCCCTGTTCTTTGATAAATAAATATTCTGCTTGTCTCAAACATGTAGACCTGCCCTTTTGTAATTAGTTATTGCAAGCTTTTCACTTTTCAAAATATTAGAGTCATTGCTAAACTTTTTTTTCATTGCTAAACTTTTAAATTTTAACGTAATGCTTTATGATTTAGCAAACTTAATTATGAGGATGATATATAAGAATTAGAGGGATAAGTTTGAGCTTTGACTGAACTAAAATGACCAGCTTTGCTCTCTGTGTGCCCAGTATGTGGAATACAGTGGAGTAGCAGAGCATATCCTGACCTTGGGGCACATACCTAAATGTAGCACCAGTTGCAATTTCTTAGGGTAAAACTGCTTGTTTTGTGTCACATAGTACGAGGAAGAAGAGTTTTCATTTTTTAACAGCTTACCATGATATTAAAGTGCTCTTTACAGAAATTCTAAAGATTCAGGAAAATGAATCTGTGAGAGTAATTGGGGGAAAATTTCTGAAGAATAAAAAGTTTGGCCCAATACAAGTTCCTAAATAAAATGAAAAGCCACAGCAGTGAGTACTTAAGAGAGCTGGAGAAGGCAGGAGGGTGACCTTTCTAGCTAGTTGGCTCTGTGATGTGCCATCTAAACTTTTAAAGCTCTCCAGTGGTGGGCAAGATTCTGCAAAAATGGATCATTGACTGTATCAAAATGAATATCTTAAAATGTTCATTTTTATGCTTTAATGCTATAGGGCTACTTCATTAAACACAAAGCAAAACACCACCTCATAATTAGTTCAGCAGCGGCCAGGATGTTTTGTGATCATGTTTGGCCCAGCTTGTGTGAACATTTCAAAGCCTTTTATTTTTCATCTTTTTTTAAAAAAGAACTTAAGCACTTTGTTTTGATCCTGTCTTTTCAACTCTGGTGCCTACCTAATTCTGTATACATTTTCCCTTAATAATCTCTCAACTGGTAGCAAAAAAAGTTTCCAAAGAAGCCCGAGAAGACTGAAGATGCTGCTAAAGAGATGTCTCGGTGTTTGGCAAATTATTTCTAGCATTTTCTGGTTTCAAATGCTTGCCTTTTCTTCACTCTCTCACCAGAGATTGATGAGAACAGATTGGAAGCACAAGGAAGTTGATAGAATCCCAGGGGAGTAATCCTTTCTTTACTTTCTCTCAGGAAAAAGATTTTGCAGATTAGTGGGAATTGACCACATCTTATTTTTTTCTTATATTTCTTTCATTCATACAAGAATGCTTATCATAGTCTAACAAAGTGTTCTTTATATTATTCGTTCATCTCTAAAGGATAGGAGACTCCATCAGACTCTGCCTTTGTAATGCACCAAGTCTTCCTGCCCCAAGCATCTTCTTCCTCTTCTGATACGTGAAATTTGTGTGATAGGGTTCTCTCATGTCTCGGGGTGACCAGTCACCCCATTTTCTTTAAGGGCGTTCCCTGGAAGAACAGTCACTTGATTGCAATCATTACCAAATCTAAATCTATCTGTGCGTCCGCTTGGTTAGCTGTATTGAGACCCTGGGCCAGCTGGGGAATAGATGTGTTAAAGCAGATGCTTCTAGACAGAGTGAGCAGCTGATAGGGGCAGGTGCAGGTGAAGCTCAGTTGATGGCGCCTCCAGTTACAGCAAAGGTTGGTAGTTTGGAGTGTGGGGCAAGTTTGTGTGTTTCTGTGCATGTTTGTGTGTGTGTGTGTGTGTGAGAGAGAGAGAGAGAATTCTAATTTCTGTATATTTTGTTTACATTATAAAGGTGCCTTTAGGAGGTTTCTTTCATCCATCTGTACCTAGACGTAAAGTGTTTGTGCATCATAGAGGGCAGATGAGGCTCCAGGTTTAGGAATTGTGACAAGAGACCAGCTTGACTCTCTGCCTGTGCTGGCATCATCTGTGATCTTAATGGCTTTTTCCTGAGGTGGTGGCCCTGGGGATGTGGTGTGTCTCCTTTGGTCTTGATTCCTCGGGCTTCCAAGTTAAGAACTATGAACACAAAGACGAAAGCTCACAACCTTACCTCTGGGGCTGTAGGCCCAAATTGGGGATTTAACCCATCAGGTAGCATGCAGGAGCCCACAAAGGAGGAAGATCAATAAACAGGTTCTGAAATGAGGCAATACAAGATTTTTTTTCTTGGTTCATAGAGGCTATCTTGGGATCATGGGTTTATTATGGGGACAAAGTTCCCAACAAAGTTTGTAGAATCTAGTATGGCAATAACAGGTGACACTGGCACTTCCTATTTCCCCCCTCATTCCTCCTACTTTTTGGACTATCCTCTATTACTAAGCTTCTTCTTAACCCGATAACACCTTTATGTCCTTCTCTCCCCTGAATATCTTACACATTCACTCATATAAGAACTCTAGTTAGAATTAATGTGGCAGACAGTGCTCTAGACATTGAGGAGGAAATAGGTAATTCAGCCTCAAAAAACCCAAAATATGTGTTTTGTCCTCAAGAGCTAGCAGTGTATCTTCAGCTCTGAACTCCCCTCCCTTAACTATCACTCTCAGTATTTTTCCTGAGACTAGTATGTATTTCCCAATTCAACCCATTTAGTTCCAGTGTAACTGTAGTCACCAATGACTAGATGGCAAATGCAATGGTCATTTTTCAGCTAATTCCCACTTCTCTACTGCACTTGGCACTTATTGGTTGGTTATTATTTTCTTCCTAAAACTCTGCTTCTCTTTTGTCACGATTTCTTACTATTTGTATTTGTTTTCCTACCTGCCCTTTTACTGTTCATGTACTTCAGGGTTATATTGTTATTCTTCAACACTCAAATCTTTCCTAGAAGATCTCATTCACTTCAAAGGGCATGTAAGGATAATGATTCATACATCGATAATTACCATTTATTGAGTTTGTACACAATCCTAGGTGACTTATATATTAATCATCTTATGCAGTTATGCAACTGTTCATAAACACGGAGTAAATTCTTTCAAAAGCATTAAAAATGCAACAATTTTCCCAGTTTCAAAATTAAGAAAACTGAATCCCAGAGATACTTAGTAACTGGTTTAAAGCTTGAGTGACAGAGCTAGATTTGGGATTATCTCCTATTTGCAAAGTCCATCCTCTTTCTATGGTGACATGTTGTGTTTTGGTGGATTCTTGACTTTAAAATCTACCTCTGTGCTTTTTTTTTTTCTTTAAGATTTTATTTATTCATGAGAGACACACAGAGAGAGGCAGAGACATAGGCAGAGGGAGAAGCAGGTCCATGCAGGGAGCCCAATGGGGAACTTGATCCTGGGACTCCAGGATCATGCCCTGAGCCAAAGGCAGACGCTCAACCACTGAGTCACCCAGGTGCCCCTACTTCTGTGCTTTTGATTGCCCACTGATGTTCACTCCTTCAATGAAAGAAACGCTTAGGGGATGCCCTTGTGTGCCAGCATTGGGCTAGGCACATAACATGGAAGAGAGATCCACTTCCCCCTAGGGGATTTCATTTCCATAAATAACTAAACTGCATTCTGTTCAAAGAGAAAGTTGTCTTTCTCCTTCAGTAGCCAAATCTGCATGTTTGGTATGTTTCCTGTGTCACTGCTTCTCAGTCCTGGTTCTACATCACCCTCATCTCTAAGATTTGTAAAAACTGCGAGTGCCTGGCTTTTCCTCCAGTCCTACTATTTCATGATGTTCAGGGGTGGCTCTGGGGCATCTGTATATTTTATAAAACTCCCCAGGGGATTTTTGACATACAGATGGGTTAAAGAACCATTTTCACATCTCAAATCATGGCATTATCTGATCTCTTGGAGTTCCTCTATGATCTTCTTTGTAACCCCTTCCTCATATTCAGTTAATCCCAGCATTCTGCAGATGCCTTTTCTCAAGTGACCCTTCAAGACCTCACTTTGTTTTTCTTTCATTGACATTACTGTATTTCAGATACTCATCATTTTTCCTGGATCCTGAACTAGATTTTTCATAAATCTTTTGACCCTATCTTCTTGAGTAGATCCATACTCCTACCTGAGTGATATTTTGAGAACTCCCATTTAATGTTGCTATTACCCAGCTCAGAAACCTCCCATGGTACCTGTTAGCCGTAGGATAATTTCAAATCCTATGCTGGGGTATATAAATCCTTCAAAACGTATCTGTTCCTATTACATTTTTGCAACCTGGTTCCATTTCTGGCCTCAACTCTTGCCTTAGTCCTTACTCTACTTCAATAGAAAGATGTGTTCCTTTAGTGAGTAAGAGTATTATGGGTTTAGGATATAGCTACTGTGTTTTGCTTACTCAGTAGGACAAGATAGTATGCAATTGTCAACACAAATGACAAATTTGGACTGCTTTTGGAAGCATTTTGAATTATCTTGCTTGTTAAGTGAGAGGATTTCCTTTATAGCGAGAGGATAACATTATTTTTCAGTTTTATAATGCACTGATGTTTACTATGATGAACTCAGGTTCCAATGGAGACAGGGTGAAAGGACCAATTATCCCTCCCACTTGTTACGGAGAGGACTGGGTGAATGACTACCTCTGAATGAATCATTCACTTTTCTGAGACTAGAGTAAAAGAAACACTGCATTTGGGGCATTAAAAAAAAAAAAAAAAAGGGCTCTGCCTTCTTCCTTGTGCTGTGTGCTCTTTGAAGACACTGCTTATGCTGCTGCTTTTGCATTCTGGCTCTTCCGCCCAGAAACAGTGCCTGCACAGAAGGGTGTTCAGAAATATTGCGACTACCTCTCTGATTTGCATTAATATAAAATATTCAAAAAGAAGCAGCAGTTGCCCATTACTTCTTCATGGTAATGCTGATGCATGTAAAGGAGATTAATTTTATCTTTGAGATTTTGTATCTGAGTGACTTGTACAGGATTTCCAGCTCTGGCTCCATTGCTCTGTTCACAACTGTGGAAGGAAGATGATGAATGGAAGGAGGACTCCCGTTGATCTTAGACAGTTTAATAAATGTATATTTTACATCGTTTAAGAGTAAGTCTTAAGTCTGTGGACTACCATAATATGCTCTAAGCACTTGAATATTGATTCAGTGGGCATAGAATCATTTTTCTAGTAATGACTTAACTCTGTGGTTCAGAGGAAGACCTACAGAAACATGACATATTCATTCAATTGTAAGGTATCTTATAAAAGAGGGAAGCGGTTCCTTCTAATACCAACTGAAGCAACTGGTTTGCACTCTGATGCAAGTGATCAGATAACCTTTCTCATTAACTTTGCTTGCCAAACTCAGGAAGTTATTAATGGACATAAAATGATCCAGTCCTTTTAAAAATCCAGCCACTGTACTCATCTCATGACCTCTTGCTGCAGAGAATTCCATATACCCAGCTAATGAAGTATAGTCTATTATTAGATCTAAATTTACTGCCTACTAATTTCATTGAGTGTCTCTGCTCTCATATTATAAAGAGGGTAAAAGGGAAAAACTCATTCATTTTCACTGTGCCCTTCATTCTTTGGAATCCCTTATGTCATTCCCTTTCTTATTAAAAATTTGTTGGTTTGCATTTTGAAGGAGGGGGGATTATTGGTAAGTGTGCTTTTAAAAAGTTGACATATAATAACAAAAGCCCGTTCCCATATTTACTTCTAGAAAAAAAGAACTAACCCAAAACAACAATGTGTGTTAATTAAGATTTCTTTCTGGGAGGTGTCAACAGTTATGGTGGAAGACCAACATGCCTGGCTCTTGGTTTTTAATTCCATCTTGGATATTGTCTCCGGCAGGTTGTCAAATACCATTGGGGGTCTCCAGTGATGTTGCATCATTCATTTCACGTCTTTTATTTCCCTAGTAAAATTCTGGCTATCTATAAAGGCACTATGATGCTACTTTTTCCTATTTGTTTGTGAAGAGTTAGAAAGGTCTGTAGGTTTGTACAGAGTAAGATGGCAAAGGAAGACTTGTGATTGAAACATTCTTGAATTTTAACTGTAGCGTGTGGTTCCTCCATGATGATAAAGCCAGTTTAAAAAAAGACTGGGTATTTTGTTATCTCCCCAGCATATGGGGAAGCAAAGACTGCATGGGGTTCCCTTGGTGGCATATTACTGCTTAATATGTTTTAAAAATAATTTTTATAAGAAGATACACCTCCCCGCCCCCCAACCATGTATTTTACTTTTGTTCAATCCTCTGTAAAGGCACAGAGAAGCTGGAATATTGGAAAGACTGGATCACTGACTCTATTCTGTTAATAAGCCCTCTTTACTGTTTGTTGTTTAACTGCTAAGTAACTGCCAAACATTTCAAGTCATTGTTACAGTAACAGAAAGTGGTAGGCTTTCTAGAGATTGTATTGCTGTGAACGCCAAACAGCCACAATTTAGCAGAAGGCGTACAGGATTTAAAGAAAATAGTTCATTTTGCTGAAGTCACAATTTCTTTGTATTACCAACAAAGGGAACTTATCTTTTTTCCACTATCCATTTCTGAAATTGTAACCTGTATAATATTGACCATTAACAATGTGTCCTACTGCTCTTGCTTTAAAGACATTTCATTGCTCTGCTCAAACGGGGTCCCTTCTCAGGACCAGGAGAAATAACCAGGTTCGGATGAATGCTGAGTTTACAGGGTAGATGCTGCTCAGAGAAGACCCCAGACAAAGAAATCTGGCTCGAGAGACAGAGCTGTAGCATTAAGCAGCCTTGTCAGACCTCCTGAGAAAAGACTAAGATCTATCTGTAATCTTCATTGTGGACATTGAAGCAAGGGATGAGTGTCCTAGCATAGAGATGAGCATGTGGGATGAGGGCAGCATGGATCCCGGGATTAGGCTCCAGCTCAGGCCTATCAAGAAGGTATTCACAGTTGGTGGCACCTTTCAGATGCTGTAGAAATTTGTTGGAGGTGGCCTTCTGATCTTAATTTCCCTAGCTTTCCAATGTTACAATAAAACTGCTCCTTCCTGAAATTCCTAGAAAAATGTGCTGTTGGGTATTAGCTGAACTGGCAAGATATTTGGGAAAGAACTATTTCATTTGCAGGCAGACACCAAAAAAGAGCTTCCCAAGGTTCAGGGCCTTGAATTTTGGAAAAAGCTACTGCCTCTGGAAGTGTTCTAAAAGGCTTTGAGTGACAAAGATCCAGCTGAACTTAGCTGAATGAAGTGACTTGGAGAAGATCAGGTTAAGGACATGGCACTTCCTCCTACTGTCTCGTATAAGCTCAGGGTAGTCACCACTGTATTGAGAACCACATGTAGAAAGAATTTTGGTTGTAGTTTCTAGTTACATGGAATTGGGTAGAAGCAAAAGGGTTAGAAACCTACTGTTAATGACTGAATCATTTTGACAAAGAATCCATGATCCTTTCCTAGTAAAACCTTTGTTCAACACTTAAAACACCTGTTGGGCCTCCAGCCATCCGTGAACAGGAGGCAGACTTCAAAGGCTATAAATAGACTTCAAGTAGGGCATGTGTCTATCCTCATCTCCCCCATACTTCAGGTGTTGCCAAGTAGGGTAATGAATTAGAAAGAGCCTCCCAGAAGATGAGTCGGAAGCTACTAATAACAATGGCTCAGGATGCTCCTCCTAGAAAGCAGAATCAGGGCTTACCTACATTAGGAACCTCTCCTGTTCCCTGGTTGAGGTGCAGAGACATCACAGATTCTGCCAGAGGGATGTCAAAATTGCTATGAAGCCAACCGTAAAGCAATCACTTTGCATCCACATTCTTCTCCTTTGGATGAATTCTGTCCTTGCTCCAGTATCTTATGCTCTGAGAATGTGTAGAGAGCCTAAACTTTCCATTTTTTAACCCAAAGATTGCCACATCTAGAGAAGCCACCTCTAGACCATATGGAAGAGAATACAGATTGTTCTAACATCATGGGCTCTAAGCTGGATGCAATGATGAGATGTGTTTTCTCCCTTAGGGAGGTGGATGAGTGGGTTCTCTAAGTGAGAAATAAGAGGAAAATCTCTGGGAATTTTCTGTATGGGTAGACTATGTCAGGAACAGTGTGATATGTCAGTACGCACATTTCCTCTTCAAGGGCAGTGAGAAAAATGATCGCCAAGTTTCCTTGCATGTAGTTTGGGGACAGGGGACTGACTGCTTTCTGGATAGTGAAATGAGCTTGAAAGACCCTCTAGCTTTTTTCATGCAGCCACAGAGGTTAAGTGGTGTCATGAGATGGAAAGAGCCCAGTCAGAGTTACCCCCAGATTCCCTAGATTAAGACTTACACTGTTATGCCACTGAGTGTGTCCTATCTTGACTCATATACTACCCAATTCGAGCTAAATATTTGCTACCCGGACATGCCTAATTACATATTTCCATCCTGCAGAAAATAATCAATTTGAGCTGAAGGTTTACCACTTTGGGCACATGTAACTTCCTTGCTTTTCAAGTTGTATTACAATTATAAAACATGCACAGCTTTGGATAAATATTATCATTTTCATATTCTCATTATTTTAATACAATATTAGAATGAAAATTAGTAGAATACTGGAGTGATTGCTCAAACCACTATCGAGACAGAATTTGACCTAAGTTGTTGGCTAGCAGGAAAGGCTAAAGGAAAAATCACTAGCCAGCAGACATAAAAAACAGTTCACCCTGTGAAAGGTAGTAAAGGCTATTGTATAAGATGGCAAATTGTGGGGCACCTGGGTGGCTTCGTTGGTTGAGCCTCTGACTCTTGATTTTGGCTCAGGTCATGATCTCAAGGCTCTGGGATCAGGCCCTGCATTAGGCTCCATGCTCAGCAGGGAGTCTGATGGAGATTCCCTCTAGCTCCCTCTCCCCCTCCCCCACTCCACTCATGCTCTTGCTCTCTCTCCCTCTTTCTCTTTCTAAAATAAATAAATCTTTAAAAAAAAAAGATGTCAAATTTCAACTTTACTCAACAACCAGGACTACTTCTAAAATAAATCATATATTAATTGTAGTGCAGAGAATGAAGTTAGTAATTTTCTTCAAGATATTTTATGGCTTTTAGGAAGGCTTGGTTAAAAACCCCTCTAAGCATTACTGTACATAGAAACCCAAGTTGCATAGACCCACACTATCCAGTAGAACTTTCTGCAAAGATGGAAACATTCTGTATCTGTGCTGTGCAGTATCATAGCCACTAACCACATGTGGCTACTAAACAATGTGACTGGGGCGACTGCAGAACTAGATTTTTTAATTTTATGTAACTGTTATTAATTTAATCAGAATAGTTTCATGTGACTAGGGGCTACTGAACTGGACACCACAGGTATAGAGCTTACCTACCTGTTGAGTCTGCTGCATGAAATGAGAAAAAGAACATGTAAAATACATGTAACTTCTTACTGAGGCTAATTTCTCTCTCGGTAAGTACACATTATACCAGATTGACTCTAACAGCCATTTTACAAAAGGTGTTGAGGATTAAGACAAGAAAACACAAATGAAGATTAAAAAAAAATAAAACAGAAATTGGTAGATTAACTCACGGCAGCCTCATGCATAGTTTATAAAACAACAAAAAAACTTTATTTTTAAAAACTTAGTCATTGAAGAATAATAATTTAGAATCCTAAGAATAATCTCAGTTGGGGAAAGAATATAACATGAGCAAGGTAAATACAGACAAATCATCTGGTTATTGACTAATCAATCCATTTCGTGGAGTGTATTACAGCTTTTCCTTTAACAAGAATCTGAAGAGCTGCTCTCCCCTGAGGATGGGAACATTAAGTATTGCAGAAGCTCTGACGATTAAAGAGTTGCTGGTCATATTGATTTACACCCTCCTTCATCTTCTTTTGCCCCACAAGGGGCCATTTGGAAGATATTATGTTGGAACCAACCTATCAGAAGAGAGTAGTGAACGGTCACTGTTGCCACTCAGGTACTTTATAGGCACCTGCGAATTAGCCTTGTGAGGGGTGAACTAGCAACCCAGTTCTGAGTTCCCTGGAGTTTCTTTTTTAAAGTTTGAAAAAGGGGCAAGAACATCCATGTTCTTAAAGGATAGAGGAATATTACACTAGGAAAAGGAAGGAGCATAGTCTAGCATTTTACTCCCAGTGATTTTTTTTTTTTCCCCTGTGAACAGGAGTCCTGCAGATGGAAAACCAGGAAAAACAATTTCCTTTCCCTACCATTCTTTTCCCTCCTGCCTGAAAAATCTCTAACAGGTTTTTCTGCTAATGGGGAAAGCAAATTTGCCTTCTGCTGTGAGTGGGCCTTTCAGTATTCAACTTGGCTCTCATGGTCGTTCCACTTATTCTGATTACTCAGGGGCGTCTGCCTCTTTTCTTCCCCTCCAGGAACTCTGCATCAAGATGACCTCTTTCTGAACTACGAAAGACCTACCGAAAGAGCATTCTTTTAGTAAAAGAATCTTTTTGTAGATCTTTAATATTTGATTGAGATGCATGCACATTTACTTTGGGAAAATAAAATAATTGGGGAATTCGTTACTACATTTAAATCTTAATTTAGGGCTTTTAAGAGAACATCTCACAAAGTGTTAAAATAAAACTCAGATATCATAAAGGAGCTCTGAACCATAAAAATAGAACTTGAAGTTCATTTGTTTCTAACCTCCTCCTTTTACAGATGGTGACAGCTGAGACTCAGAACGGTGAGCATCCAAGGCTTAATGCAAAAAAGGGATGCTTGCAAAATTGGTTTCAGGAAACAGGCACCATATTCCTTGTTTTCGGTCTTTATGGTGTAAACTGAGGACTGTTCTTGCTGGGTCTTTACTGTTGCATCTCTCTGTGGACTAAACATGATCAGTGTTTACCTCCTTTCTGAGTGTGCTGGGCTGGTCGATGTTCATAGAATCATAATATTATTGAATGCATGGAAAATTGTATGAAAGAGAATTTTTGCATATGGTGGAAAGCATTTTGGAACATCTCATTGTCTTTCAAAGTTCTCTCTACAGATTGATGAATACATACTTATTACCTCAGTCCCTTGGGTTGAAATTTGTTTCTACAACTATGCACTAAGGGTACAATTAGAAACAAACAAGCAAACAAACAAATAAACAAAGGAGATTACTGACATTAAGGCTCATATCCATTTGTTTTCACAATCAGTAGATCAAGGCCCTCCCCAACCGTTCATTTAGACACATCATTTATTTGCTTGTGGGAAGCCTACTTAGTGCCTCTCTGTTTTATCACATTCAGAGCAATAGGGTATGATAACAAAGTATTTTCTCAATGTCTGGAGTTTGAAGAATTTCCAGAATTGACCAACTCTAAATGGATTATTGTGTATTGCTGAACCTCAAAGGGTTCTGTTTTCATGCCGTAGAACCCTCAGAATATTTTAAGGCAAGGCCTGGAAATGGTGGAAGTACCATATTAACAAATAATTTTAAAAAAGCAAATGAATTGTCACATCTAGAAATCTAAGAGGACACATTTACAGAATCCATTTAAATACTCAAATAGTAAAGCAGGAAACTGGATGGCTAAGTTGTGTTCTGAGCTGCAAAATTGTTACATACATTTTCTTACAGCATCATAGGAATGGGTCTGGCAGGCAATCTGAGGACTTCAGTGATTGCCAATAGCCCAGATACCCACAGAGCTACACCTCAAAGTGCCAAGAGAAAATCCATTCATCCAGCAATAGCTGTATCTGTTTGCAAATTAATTTACTTGAATAAATTCCCATTCCCCAGAAAACAAATTCAGAGGACACATACCCTGCTGATAATCCAAGTAAAGTGTGTTTTACAGATGGGAGATTAATACGGCCAAATGTTTGATGGCACTTGCTTTAAAAAAAAAAAAAAAGAAGAAGAAAAAGAATGTTCTTCATCTGATAAAAAGTAGCTGTGAAAAGGAAAAGCTAGAAGCCGATGGTTGTTCTAGAATAGGAAATGGTGTTGTAGAATGGAATGGCATATCATTACTCCTGATTTGGGACATGTGTTGGCATGTCACACTCCTGATTTTTGGTATGTGTGGTGTGTGTATACTGGGATGGTCATATGGCAAGTGAGTAATGAAAATAGGAATAGTGCCAGTTTAGAGTAGATGAAGGGCATTATTAAGTAGCCATTCTTCACAGTCTCTCCAATTTAAAAACATAGATTTTAAAAAGGTTTATTGATTTATCTGAGAGAGAGAGAGAGAGAAAGAGAGGTGGTGATGGAGTGGTAGAGTGAGAGAATCCTCAAGCAGACTCCCCACCTATTATGGAGCCCAACACTGGGCTTGATCCCAGGACCCTGAGATCATGACCTGAGCCGAAGCTTAGCTGACTGAGCCTTCCAGGTTCCCCCACAAACATAAATATTTTTATCTACTAAAAGTGTATTTGAGTTAATAAATTTTCTCTCTTTTCATGAAAGTACCCAGTTTTACCTTCAAATCAATCATTGCTTAGATCTAATTACTCTAATATGGTTTAATGTCTTCTACCACCTGAGATTAGTCTGTTGAGGAGCAAGAGAGTTTGACGGGTTGAGTAGGAAACTGCAGGACTAGACAGTAAAGGGCAGGCAATACGTGCACTCAGGATACTAGGGGGCCAGAAAGTGAGAAAGGAGGACTGAAAATAAGATGAGAAGAAATCAAAGGAAATTGCATCTTTTGTGGCCAATGTGGCATGAGTGCTTTTCCTGAGTGTTCCCTGTGCTTCACATTAATAAATTGCTAATGCCCAATCAAGGAGATCATGCTGACAGCTCTATGAAAAGAATAAATTCATAAAATGCAAGAGATAGGGCTAAAGAATTATGTAATTACGTAAGAAATAGGATATCCTTTTTATAAAAAAGGTAGATCTAAGTTAATTGGAGCCAAAGTTAGTTTCGACTAATGATCATTCACATATTCAGGCAAATTTGATTTTTAGAATAAGTTTTAATAAATGGTGTTTTATTACTTTCAAGTGCAGACCCTAGCTAGAACTGGGTTTGTTATTGGTATATCAAATGCCCTTTAGGGATAAAAATCACCTCTCTGGAATCAGGCAGGTGCCATAACTTGTCCTGCTCCTGCGGATGCTTCTCTCCTTCCCATGTTTCTCGAGGCTCACATCCTCAGTAGGCAGGTGGAAGGGTAGGGGGCCACAGGGACTAATCTCATTATGGCTGCTTCACATTTAGTGAGGTCAGGCCACCTGAGCTCATTTCTCATGCCTTTGATCTAATCACCACACAACTCGAAGCACCAGCTTCCCTGACCCCATTTTTGCACCCGTCATTGCTTTCTGAACCCCTTTCCCATTTGACCTCTGAAAATCCTCTATATCCTCAATCTCTACTGATTGTTTCCTTCTAGTTTTAATGGGAACCTGGCTCTTCTCTGGTGCTTTACCATGAAACCCTCTTAAGGAGTAGCTGTTTTCTCCCTCAAAGAGATCTTCACTGGATCAGAGGATGAGGGAGGAATCCTCTTTGGTTCCCATTGACATCCCCGGACCAGGTATTTTCCCTAAGAACATCCAGGTTTAACCTCATATGCATATACTATGCTTCCTTAATGTATCTACTCCCATCTTCAATCCCCTTTCTACAATCCTTCACCCATCTCATGTCTTCACTTCCTTCTTTACCCAGCTTATATTCAATGCTCATTGTGATCACTCTCTTTTTTTAAATAATTTTTTTAAAGATTTTATTTATTTATTCATGAGAAACACACACATAGAGAGAGACAGAGACAGAGACACGGCAGAGGGAGCCTGATGTAGGACTCGATCCCAGGTCTTCAGGGCTGAAGATGCTGCTAAAATGCTGAGCCACCCCGGCTGCCCTTGTGATCACTCTCTTGCATATCCTCTCATCTCCCTTCTGCCCTCACTTGGTTGTACCTGTTTGGCCAACTCCCTTGGTTAACACTAACCCGTCCCCTTTTCTGTCCCAGAACACGAGCAGTCGGACATTCCTGGGGAACATTATGGGCCTGGGTGACCCCTGAATGATGCCTGGTAGTCAATGCTGTGTTTTGTTCACTACGTTCACTTTTTTACCTGCTAGATGACTGTGCCTTATCTTCCCCCCTTTTTTCCCATTTTCACTTTGTAACAATGTCTATATACTCTGTTTTCTCTGCCAATCCTCTAGATCACTGGTCTTGTTCCCAGCTAAGGCTACCAAAGGTATCTGTCCAGCAATTCTCATTTCTCTCTCCCGCATCAGTAATTCTCTTCTCTATTGAATAATTTCCATTAGCCTACAACATGCTGTTATTTCTCCAATCTTTTTTTTTTAAAGATTATTTATTTATTTATTTATTTATTTATTTATTTATTTATTCATGAGAGACACAGAGAGAGAGAAAGAGAGACAGAGACACAGGCAGAGGG
This sequence comes from Canis lupus baileyi, assembly GCF_048164855.1. NCBI lineage: Eukaryota > Metazoa > Chordata > Mammalia > Carnivora > Canidae > Canis > Canis lupus. Next base: position 16,297,100 of record NC_132838.1, read on the forward strand.
AGAAGCAGGCTCCGTGCAGGGAGCCTGACGCGGGACTCGATCCTGGGTCTCCAGGACCACACCCTGGGCTGAAGGCGGCGCTAAACCGCTGTGCCACCGGGGCTGCCCATATTTCTCCAATCTTAAGACAAATTTTAACATCTTCCCTCTACCCTATATTCCTCTCTTACTACTTACCCCATTTCACTATTTCCTTTTTTCTTCTTCTTCTTCTTACGGTAAGCCCAAGGTCCAATGTGGGGCTTGAACTCATGACCCCAAGATCAAGAGTCACATACTCTACCAACTGAGCCAGCCAAGCACACCTCACTGTTTCCTTTAATGGCAAAACTCCTTGAATAGGATTTTCTACACTTGGCTGACCCCAATTTCTGTCTTTTTCTCTTGAAACCATTCCAATCAGGCCATCATTTTCTCACCTCACTGCAAGCACTCTTATCAAGAGTTGACCCTTGCAGAGCGATGTTGTATGGTCTTCACATTGCTAAATCTAGTAGTTGTTTCTCCGTCTCCACTGACTTGATGTCAGAAGCATTTAACACAGTGCATTATTCTCTCTTTCTCTTTTGAAAGATTTTATTTATTTGAAGGAGAGAGAGAGCGAGCAAGTGAGCACATGAGCAGGGGAGGGGCAAAGAGAGAGGGACAAGCAGACTCCCTGCTGAGTACAGAGCCCCACTTGGGGCTCTATCCCACGACCCTGAGATCATAACCTGAGCTGAAGTCAGACACTTAAGCGACTGAGCCACCCAGGAGCTCTGCATTTTTCTCTTCTTGAAAAACTTCCTTCACTTGGCTTCTCAAAAACTCAGACTCTCCTATTTTTTTTTTTTCATATTCTTCAGTTGTTCCTTCTCTTTCTCTGTCTTTTTTTTCCTATCTTCTCCTGATTTTTAATGATGGAGTCCCACTAGACTTAGTCCTTGAACATCTTTCTCCTATGTCTTAAGGTGCCAGATCCACTTAGATATCTAACAGGCATTTGAAATTTAATCTGTCAAAGCTGGGCTCCTGATATTTCATCTTTTCCTCACTCTAACCTCCTCCTTTCACAGGCTCAGTTAATGACTGCTTTATTTTTTTACTTGTTCAGGCCAAAAATCTTGGAGTTCTCTTTCCCTTCTCTTTCTCTCTCACACTCATTATTGAATCCATCAGCACATTATACTGGCTCTATCTTCAAAGTATATCCTCCAGTGACCATTCGTCCTCATTCACGACAACATTAGCACTCACCCAGAGATTGCAACTGCCTCCTAACTGGTTTCCCCACCCCTCGGAGCAGGCACAGTGGTTCTGGCCCTCCTCTAATGGAATCCCTCCAAGGGAAGAATAAAAGCTGAATGATGGCATCAGGGTACTGCTATGTGGCCTGGCCTGGCCTTAGCTCTCTGTCCTTCTCTCCCCTTACTCATTCATTCACCTCCAGCTGTACTGGCCTCTTTGCTGTTCCTTTCTGTTGGCCAAGAGCCTTGCAATGGCTCATAGTAAGCACTTAAATAGGTAAATATTAGCTGAATCAATCAGATAGAGAGATATTAGTGCTTACCCAAACACATACAACAAAGATATCATTAGAGCTTGCCTGGCATGCAAACCTATGCTTTTTCTATGCTGTGAGTGATGCCACTTTTACTTTTGGAGGATGACTCTGATTTGGTCACTTTAAAATAACTACCAAAAACAAGTTTTCAGCTTTCAGGATTCTTAGAAAACATTCTTTCTTAAGTTTACATATAAATCATCAAAGGTCAGAAATTTCAGCTATTTTTCTTTTCTATGAAAATGTGTGTTGAACATGTCAACCCTTTAAGACATGGATGACTACTTTGTTTTTATTTCTCATAGAGAAGCCTTGAACTGTATCTTACCCCCTACAAGTACAGCCAGCAATTATCTTGTTCGTTGCAACTTTTTTCCTTAGAAAAGGATATAGGTTTTCCACCATTATTGAACTTCTTATATAGATTTTGGTTCAAAGAAAACCTTTTGAACTCATAATAGGTTTTGAATTCATGAATCCCGAAATAAATTTATGGTTGCTGGATAATTTGTCCTGGAGATGGAGAAAGAGAAGAGTGATCCTAGCTCAGATAAACGCATTAACTACGGTTTCAATAAATATGTAAGCACTGCTTCTTCCAACTGCTGCCAGCCCAGAAAAGATTAGTCAGAGGGCTGCTTTCTAGCACTTGTATTCACAAATTCTCCTTAGGATTCGAGGACATAGGGCCTTTTTATAGTTAAACAGGTTCTAGCCAAGAAGAGGGACACATATCACACAATATGAGTGTGTCTGGGGAAGCCAGGATGCATTTTCTTTTGGATCTCATTTTCCTTTCTTCTTTTCAACATCCTCCCCTTCTGCAAAGACTTCCCAACAAAAGCAGCTTCCTTGGAGAGGCTGCTTCAGTTTTCTAGCTGTGTTGTGACTCAGCGCACAACAGGAGCCACTTTGCTCTCCCAGCTGATAATTTTGTCGGGAGACCTGGTGGGAAAAGCGTTCCTCCGTGCCAAGCCCCCTGCCGCTGAAGGACCCAGCCTCTGAGATGAACGACCGGTTATTTTGTTCTCCTGGAGTGCTCGTTGCATCCTGTGGTGTCTTCCTTTAGAGAAGAGACTCTCTGTTGTTGTTTGAAACAATACAAAGACATGCTCAGGGCCCAATGAGGGAATTTGTGGGGAAACAATTTATTATTTTAAATGGTAATTTGAAGAGGGATAATTGGCCTTTTTCTGATCTTTCTTGAGGACAAACTGCATTTCCATTCCCCCCTCTCCCCCTCGACTAATTCAAGAGAAATGGATTTGCAAATTTAATGCAACTCACTCCCTTTGGAAGCTTCCTGGCTTTAAAGACGCCTGTTCTAGGAGAATTACAGACTTCAGAGTTGTAGAGGGCATAACCAATAAAAATGATGGCAGCACAGTGGCTAAAGTATGAGGCTCAAAATACAAATTCCTGAACCGCACCATGGCTTCTGGGGCGCTTTCCAGACATGGTGTCTGAGATGGTTGTAGTGGAGTATGACTACCTGACATGGAATTATAAGTGAGGCTTCTTCTCTCCTTATGCTGTGAGCAGAGGCAAACAGGTGGAATGAGTGGCTTCATTTTTCACTTTTGTGTTTAATTGAATTAGATGATCTAGTTTACTGCTTGATTTGGAATCTTGTAAACACAGCCTTTTTATCCAAACAGTATTTTGACTGCCTGGCACTGACCTTTGTCGCCTATGTAAAAAAGAAGAAAACGGAAAGAAGAAAGAAAACTAGAAAGGTATGATGCACATCAAAGAGAAAACACGTTTTATAAATTAAAATAAAAAGCCATTGTAAAGAAGCCCTTTCAGGGAGAAGCTTTTTCTGCATTGTATGGCTAATCTCTTAATATTATCCGAGTCAGTATCTCCTAGAGTGAGGTCAAGGTTAGGAGGCATCCGAATCACGATGGGGGGAGACTTATTAGGACACACTTGGGTGGGTCCCACCCTTAAGTTTTTGGGTGCAGTAGGTCTGGGGTAGAGGCTGAGGATGTGCATTTCTGGCAAGTTCTCAGGAGATGCTACTTCTGCTAGTCCTGTGACCATGCTTTGAGAACCACTGATTTAATCCATTGTGCAAACTTTCTCCCTCCTGAAATGTTTACCATAAATTGCTTTTGAAGGATAATATAAACTCTTTGATAAATTCTTTGAGACACACTAAAGTCCTTCTTTTCAACAATTTATATGCTGTATTTTTAAGTCATAATTCATATTTAATACTTAATTAAAAAACAATAGATTTCAAAGGATATTTTAGTGATGTGAAGTGGGAGACAGCACGGAATTAAGCAGTGTTTCCCAGACCTGAGTAATATATGGACCCATGTAAGTTTTTTGTATAATAATACTAGCTTATATTTTAAGAAACTAGGAGAAGTTCGTTATGCTTATGTAGCTTATAAATCTATAATTTATAAATAAATTATAATTTATATTGTTAGAAAACAAAATTCAACTGAATAAATGTGAAAATCTAATTGGCTTCATTCAAAGACTCGTGAATTGGGCAGCATCTTACCTAGCAGATAGAAAGGAGCTCTGAGGAGTTGTACAAAATGGAAGACTTTTATAGGAAGGAGGAAAAGAAAGAGTGGCTTGTTTCAGGCAAGGTCATCTTCCTTTAGAGGATGATCAAGGGTCTGTCGGGCAGGTTAGCTCACTAGTGCTGATCAGGAAACTCCTGAGTAACCTGTTAAGATCACATTCCTGAGAGGGGTTGAAACTGCTTTTAGGTAAGGTATTAAGTCTTGATTTGCTGACCCGGGGCTTAGCACAGTTGACTCTATATTCGGCCTGTTGTTTCTTTTTAACAGAATGTATATATTAATATATAAATGCATGCATAAATTATGTAACTTGCAAATAAGCATATATGTGTATAATACTGTAAAATAATTTGAATTCAAGTTGAACTCAAATGAAAATATAAAAAAAAATTGAAATTAACAACTTTAACTTAATGTGACTAATGATGCTATTTTGAAGAAATTAAAGCAATATTTGCATTGTGACTATGGCAGGATCTTTCTTCAACATGTCGTACCACTGTGACTGTGTGGGAAGACCCACATTTTTCACCCTTTTAAATTTAAACTCCTGAAAAATGTTCATTCAGTTAGTATAATATGCTATGATTGGGCCTTTTTATGATTTATTACATCATTTACTTATTAGGTCTACCTGTTTTTTGTTGTGTGGTTTTTTTTTTTTTCCTTTTCCAAAGCTTGCAACAATTAGAATTGTATTTTCTATTACCAGTGTAAGCATTCATTCATTCAAAAGCATTTGTTTTGTTCTGTCCTGTCTTTTGAAGTGCCCTTACAGTTACAGGAGGGAAATATCCAAAAGAGGGACCTCCTCTCTAGGAGCTTACTGAGAGGGAGTGGACTGGAAGAGATAAAAGACCAGGCTGGAAAAGTAGATCATATGGAGTGTCATGAAGTGAGGCAAGGAGTTTCGATTTTCTTTGAATGGTAGTAGGAAATCATTGGAGGATTTTTTTTTAGGATTGTTATTTTTTAAAAGTCTGGCTGCTACACAAAGAGTGAGTTGTAAAGGACTGTGATGTGGATCCTAAAACTATGGCAGTGCTTCATTTTAACTTTATCATCCAGGTGATCTGTGACATGCCATATATAAATTCCTGGATGTGTATGGAGAATGCACATTCTCCACCACATTTTTATTATTTAAAAAAGCTAACAGTATCGTAGAGAATTCTGAAGCCCCTCATATATCCTCAGGTTCTGTGTAACAAACTGTTTTAGAAGAACTTATACGGGCTTTGAAGTCAGACCTGGTTCTAACAGTGTTTGGGCCACTTAAGCAAGTTGCTTAACCTTGCAAGGTCTCTTTCCTCCAAAATGGGAGTAATAATATTTCTAACTCTGGGCTGTTGTGTGATGTGTATGTGTGTGGGGGGGAAGGGAAGTGGTTGGCTGCATAGAATCTTTTCACAGAGATTTGAAATAGTCACTTTACATATATTTACATATATTTAAATAAAGATGTCAAGACAAAAATGTAACACAAAATAAAAGCAGGTTAAGATCAAGAGGACCAGGGCAGTTATAATTATCATAGGTGAGAAAAGAAAACCAGGAACCTGAAATTGGGTCAGAATGAAGGTGCCTTCCCTTCAGTCTTGGCTTCCTCCTACTTGTGCTTTTTAAGCATGCTGTTAAATACGAAACTCTCACTAAGGGGGAAGAAAAGGCTTTCCAATTCTCTGAGAGGAATCAGTTCACTTCTATGTAGTTATTCTTGCTTTGTAGATAAGGAAAATTTTCATTCAAGAGGCTAATCCATTGTTCTAATTTCCATATTAAATTCCTGGCCAACCCCACACTTGTACTGTCAGTGGACCACTGAATTTTGCCTCTTGGTGGAATTATGCTGGTGGTACTTCCATAACCATTTGTTACAATCTACATGCTGACTTCCACTTGCTTTTAAATTATGCCACAATTCAAATGACTATAATGCTGTTCTCTGAAGAATGCTTAAAAGAGGTATCTCTGAATAGCCTTGTGGGATGGGAGCACTTTGGTCAATTTTTAGAAATAAGGGATGGGAGATAGAGGAAGAGAGAAAGTGAAATTGAAAACATATTCTAGGGGCGCCTGGGTGGCTCCCTTGGTGAAACATCTGACTCTTGATTTCGGTTCAGATCATGATCTCAGGGTTGTGAGATTGAGCCTTGCATCTCCTCACTCAGCAGGAAGTCTGTGTAAGACTCTTTCTCCCTCTTTCTCTGCCCCATGCCCCCTGTTCTCTCTCTCTATCAAATAAATAAATAAAATCTTAAAAAAGAAAGAATATCCTATATTCTCTTAATGCTCTACTCTCTGATAAAAATTTTAATAAAGAACTTTATTATAAATATTGTTACAGAATGTATATTTATGAAGAGAGAAACAAAGAAATCTTATTTTGTCCAAACAATACCAGGCCTGTTCAGTTGCTTCACTGTTCTTGCAATTACTTTTGTGATGACAATGAATAAACTTAACTCTTCCACCAAATATGCTTAAGGATAATTTCACACCCCAGTGCAATGCAGCTGCTTCTGCCATGGCCAGAGTTTAACAGCTCAGAGCAAGAGCACATGGGAGCATCAGAAAGGAAGCATAACAGACTATTTCAATTTAAAACCATGGCATCAAGAATATTGTGTGTTATCTTCACATTCAGACTTTTTCCCCCCACTGAACATTTCCAAAGGGACAAGAAGTCCTAGTTGTGGTGTGTTTAGCAAAATGTTTCTAATAACTTTCTGAATGAGTAGGGTACATTTTGGTACATTTTGCCTGGAGCCTTTTTCTCTTTTAATTTTTAAATTCAGGTATGTTTGGAGCATGTTTCTATTTCATTTACACTTAGCCTACCACACTGTAGTATTCGAAGAGTTATTTGATGTTGGAGAAGCCCTATACATTTTTTATAAGCCATGTTAAGCGTTTCTCTTTGAACCATAAAGTTGCATTTTCCTCATCTCTATGTGAAAATAAGTCTGTGGAAATAACATAACCAGAGTTCCTAAATGCAAGATCACTAAGAGGAGAAAGAAAATGTATCTCGGTATCGCTTATCACCCAATAAGAGGATACTCATCTACACAGAGCCAGAAGATGCTCCATTCTTTAATAACCCTGGAAACAGAGGGGATTAATGGAAGTCTGTTGTATCATTGAAGCAAACAGCCAGTCACCTGATGGTTCTATCAAAAGATCAATGCAAAGTTGAAAAACAATGAGGAGGGGGTAGTAAATGGTTATTCAGTATCATGCACGCATTTCTCTGCCCTGACCAACTTTGTTGATGGAATCTTCCACTTCTGAGGTAGCATATCCTTTTTGGCATAAAAAGATTGAACTTCAGAGGCTACTTCAGTGTTTTACTCTCCTTTCCTTCTCTTTCATTCTATTCAAGGGACTACCCGCTCTTTCTTACTGATGCATGTAGAGATGTTAAAGCCTGGGGTAACCTAAACAATGGCTTATTCTCAGTATTTTCAAGGCACAAGGTTCTACCATTAGTATATAGAACCAAAGCTGTGGCTGAAAAGGCTTAAAAATTTCACCTAATAAACATATAGATTTTACAGTAAGAGAGCGTGAACCTGCCTGGTCTGATCTAGGATAGGCCTTGCTGACTGAAAACCCAGAGGGTTGCCCCTGCTATGGGAATGGGACAAGACAGGAAAGCTCGAAGGCAGAATGAGGCCTACCTATAACCTGAAAGGCCCTTTCAGGAGTGGTCAGCTCTGGTTTTTATTCTTGGCACTGCTGTTTGTTTGTTAGAAATGTTCTTTAGAAAATCAGATCCAAAAGTCCTGGTTCTGGTTGAAGAAGGGCGATTATAACAAGGGCAAAAATCTTTCCTATTAACTTCTTTCTTCTACTTTAGACAATGGCTCCTTAGCCAACTCCATTTCCTGAGAGGTTAGCTTGACAACCACTGGACCTATGAAATTCTCTGATTTTTTGGTGAGGAAGCCCAAGGTAACAGAAATATTTTTTGGCAGAAACTAAGTTATTTTCCATTGCACTATGCCAGCGGTTGACAGCTTTTTTTTTGTTTTTTTCTGTAAAGAGCCAGATAGGAAACATTTAGACCGTGGGCCATATGGTCTCTGTGGGGACAATTCTGTTCTCCTTTTGTAGTGAGAAAGCAGATGTAGACAATACATAAACAAATGGGTTGGCTGTGTTCCAATAAAATATTATTTATGGAAACTGAAATTTGAATTTCAAATCATTTTCATGTGCTATAAAACATATTCTTATATCCCTCCTTTTTTTTTTTTTTTTTTTAGCCATTCAGAAAAGTAAAGATCATTCTTAGCTCCTAGAACTGTACAAAAATAGGCATCAGGCTTAGGTTTGCCAATCTCTACAGTATACCACCCTTTACCCGACTTAAGTAGTACTTTTCATGCATTACCTTTAAAATAGTTTACACCTTATTTGGGGTCTAATCCCCCCACTGATGTTTCTTATTCGACCACTCAGCTGCTCTGATCTGTATATTCTTTGCATCTTATTCGTTTTACCAGAGGGTTCTGAGCCATTTACTGTAAAGTTAGAATTCTCATGACTGTTTTGCTAGTGAGTGTGTGAATATATAAGCCCAATCAAAGTCAGAGCTAAAGTTGGTTAGATTTCCTATCTGTAACTCATCCTCCCAACATCAGGAACTCTCTTCAGAGAGACCTGGCTTCCTGTTCTTTCAATGCTCATGATGCTCTTGGAGGATATATTCTGCATCATTTTCTCAGCTGTTGTCATTCTGAGCTGGGTTTTTCTAGAAGATGATGGTCAACAACAGCAGAAGTAGCAGCATTTGTAATAAGCCTAATGAAGTAATAACTAACATTTATTCAGTAACCATGATGAGACACAATATAACATGATAGTTAAGGATGTTAAATCTATCCACAGACCTCCTGGGGTAATTCCAGCTCCGTTATGGAGTTACAAAACCAAATGACTTGATATATGTAAGACTTTTTAAATAGTGCCTGATAAATGGTAAGCACTATATAGGTATAAATGATATTATTATTATTATTATTATTATTATTATTATTATTATTATCAGTTAGATATAATTTCAAGTTCACTCTTTTCATATTCCTTCCCAATTCTTCTATTTCTTCACCCTAGAGTAGGCATCATTAACTTCAGACAATAAAATCTAGACATTGCCTTTGTCCACGATGAAAATAATAGTTCAGAATTATTGAAAACTTATCATAGAAATAAGGCATTAATCTAAAGTCTCTCTCACCATTGAATAATTTAATTTTTGTAACAATCCCAAGATAGATACTATTAAGATGTATTTAAAGATGAAGGAACTGGGACACAGACAGATCATTGCAGCTAGCCCAAGGTCACATACCTGGTAAGTGGTAGAGTCATTACTGAAAGCAAAATAATTAAGAGTCAAACATGAATAGATGTAGGTTGAAAGTTCATATGATGATATAACTGAAGTCCAAGTGTCAGGTGAATGCAGGCTTTCATAGTTCCTGGAATATTAAATCTAAGAGGCATCTCTTGAAACCCAGAAGAGTAAATTTCAGAGAATGACAAGAAAGTACTGCTTTACATTGTGGACAGAAAAGCCACAGAATTTATTACCTCAAAAGGCTATAGAGATTTCAGGAAGACAGAATAGAGATAGTTAGGTTTCTTCACCTAATCACGTAAGATTATTCTTTAGGGGGAAGGCAGTAGCATCTCCCCCACTCCCAAACACCACTTGTTCCTTCTCTAGGTTAAAAAATGACACTATGAATAAAATATGAGACTGACTTAGAATGGTAATCTTATACTATTTTTGCCTTAGTAAGTTTCATGGTTTTTTTTTGTTTGTTTGTTTTTGTTTTTTTGTTTTTTTGTTTTTTACTTTCTCCCCCTTGGTTCCACCCTAATCAAATGGGAGGTTGTCAGAGCAACAGGAAGTGGGAAGACACCTGGGAAATTGGATCCCAGTTTAACAGACTCTAGTGTGTTAATCCGTATTGGGAGTCTTTGTTTCCCTGTGACCCCTAGCTCTCCTTGGCAAAAGCCAGACTCTGAAGATTGACAATTAACGTGGGGTCAGAAGGAATTGTTTTGGGAGCATCTAGAAGAATTTAAACACCCCAGTGGGATAACTTCAGGCATCTTAAATAATCATGGGTTTGAAATCTAGGGTCACATTAATGTGTTATTTGGCTCAAAATGTTTTGCATTATATTTTCTTGCAGTTCAAAAAGACTGCAACTTCAAAAGACATTAATTAATTGCTGACAGTTTTCCCAGCATGCAGTAGGAAAAAAATGAACAAACAAAAACTAGGCAATTTTGGCTAAAAAAAATTGTGTTGTTGAAAAATAATTTTTTCCACTTATACATATAAAGCATTTCCTTATAGAGCTTTCAGATAATCCCAAGGGCTTATACATATTTCAGTTTATAAAAGCATAATTTTCTTATTTCCCTCTTGTGCCCAATTATTACCTTTCTTACCCTTAAAGTCAGGTAAGGACAATGTGTCAATATAATAATTGGTTGTGAGTTACTCACTTCAGTGAGTTATCTTGCTACAAACTTGCTCTCATTTTGTGGTTCCTACTTTAATGAATGACATCTCTAGAGCTAGAAGCCTCCAAATCAACTTCAAATTATCCACAGTCCACCAGATCCACACTGGCAGGTTGATTCTTCCTCAGGAATGCAGATCTAATATCCCATTAGTGGTTTAGCTTTCCAGGAGCCCAATCATTATAATATTTTTTAAGGACAGAATTCATGCCACTTCTTTTTGAAAACCTTCTTTAAGTCATCAAGGTAGAATGAATTACTCCTTTATCTGTACTTCCATGGCATATCTTTAAAAAAATAATAAAACAGATATAAACAGCTATTAGAAGTAGGGAGAGGTTTGAATTTCAGTTCTCCTGTTTACCATGAGCAGGTGATTTCAGTTCTTTGAACCTCAAAGCATATCTGTAAAATAGGACATTATGAGGTTTTTATAAAGATGAAGTGTCGTAGGCTAGTGTATTATAGGTGATCATTAAATAATCTTTTCCCCAGTATTCTTTACAACCTCTGCTAGCTAGGATATAATTGATCACAATTGTAATCAATGTGATTGATTGTGTGTATATGTGTGTCTGTTGTGTGAGCTCCTTGAAGACAGGGGCCTTCCAGTACATAGTAAGTGTTGATAAACACTTGTTGAGCAGAATGGAGTCCTAAGTCCTGTGCCTTTCATTCAATTGCAATATTAATACAATGGTCTCAAGAAAAATCCTTATCTTTTCATTTAAATAGTTAAGTTGAATGACTTACTTTATTAATTTTTTATTATTTTTCTTTATGATTTTTTTTTCTCCAAGGCTTGCTTGGGAAAATCAATATGTGTGAAATTATCTGAGCTATATCTATTAAAATAATCACTTAAAGTGAAAACAATGAAAAAACGTTGAAAACAACAACAGTATTAGTTTTTTTTTTTTTTTTTAAATCAGATGTTCAGCATTATAGAAGCTATATATGTGTGTTAACTAAGTTTTTTAAGGATAGGTATTTAATTTTGAAAAAGATGAGTCTTAATGTTAAAATTATAACTCAAAGTGCTGAGAGCCCAGATCCATTAATATTAGAAATGAGTGGTACAATCTAATGTCAGGAGCTAATGGCTCCGTAATATAAAGGACATATTTTAATTAAAAGTAAAATCCGCAGACTATTTGTGATCAGTGCTTTAATGGTCGCCACCCAGGAATGAAAGGAGGAATGAGTGAAGAGAGCTCCTTTTGGCAAAATAGAACTTCTCTAATCTAAGCCAGTTTACTTCAATAGGGAAAAGCTAATTTTATGTGTACTTTAAAGAGAACCTCCAACTGCCTGTCATCATTTTCTGAGGACCCTGTGACTTTATCTCCCAACCACCACCATTTTTTTTTTTTTTTTTTTTGTAGGCCCTCAACAGAACCACAGTCTCTAGAAGGCCACTGCCATTTCCAGTGCTGCTACTTACTATGTCTTGTTTGGACTGCACATTCCATGAGCCCCAATAGCCACCTAAAAACAAAAACAAAAACAAAAACAAAAACAAAAAACATTGCTTCTCTTTTGTGTATTTTGTTTACTTCATCTTTTCTGCATGAACAACAGAATTTCACTAATGCCTGGTTTTTATTTAATCAGTCTCTCTGTCTCTTTCTTTTTCACTCTATTTGTCCAGAAATATCACACAGAAGATTGTATTCCCATATGATTTCAGATTTCTAGGCGGAGAGAAACCAATTGGTGTGTCTTGTAGGGAAGAGCATCTTGTAATAATGCATCTGTTATACATTTTGGCAAATTTTTATTTTGATAACATTTTACACTGGCAGAAAAGTTGCATGAATATAAGAGAGATTGCCATATACCTTTACCTCAGATTCAGCAACAACTGTGACTTTTTGTTCTATTTGTTCTATGTCTATGTGTAGATATATAGCCAATTATGTATCCATATTTAATCTAGCTATCATTTATGTATAGTGAATTGCCGTTATTTGTATTAGTCATGTCCTCTAACGCCACTATGAACACTGAGTGAGTGAATCTGGAACTATCACTCCTAGGGGAAATATGGGATTAGGTTCCTGTGAGTCCTGGGTCACAAGCTTTTTTTATTTTTTTTAAATCAAATGATCATTATATGACTTTGTTTTATGTGTGTTTCTGTTTAAAGGCACCTTATTTCATATATAAATAATAAATGATATTATTTAAAACATTTGATTTATTAGCAAGATAATCAATACAATTGACAATGTTGATTCATTAATATTGAATCTTTGACCAATAGCACATTCACTCATGCCTGAAAGAAGCTTATTTAATGCATGTATTTTTCTGGAAGGCACATTACAGCTTTCTTCAGCTGAGGAACACACTAGACAGCACTTCTGCTCTGCAATGGAGGGTCATTTTAAATATCGAAATCACTAAAAAAATACAAAAATGCAAAAAACATATCACTAAAGAGACCATAAGAAGGATACTTATTTATAAGATGAGAGCTGAAAGAAGGCCAAGTGTGTCTGTTTTCTGCCCAAGCTAGGAACATACAAGTCAAGAGATTCAAATTCTTTGCTGCTTTGCCTCTGTCTGTGAATGATTGCTAAAACACTGTATTGATTTTAGGGTTACAAATAAATTTGAGTACGTAAATTCACAAATACAGATTATTGGCTGCATATATGTTTGACCCATATTTTTTTAAAAAAAGATTTTTACTTATTTATTCATGAGAGACAGAGAGAGGGAGAGAGAGAGAGAGAGGCAGAGACACAGGCAGAGGGAGAAGTAGGCTCCATGCAGGGAGCCCGATGTGGAACTCGATCCTGCGACTCCAGGATCACGCCTTGAGCCAAAGGCAGACGCTCAACCACTGAGCCACCCAGGTGTCCCTGACCCATATATTTATGTAAACATACCACGTTCCAAACCACCTGAGAGCAAATTGGAGATGTAGCTACTTACCCATAAAAAAGTATGTTTTTTCCTAGGAGCAAAGACATTCTCTTATGTAACTGCAATACAATAATAAAAGGAAATACAATAGCGCTATAATCTAATCTATATTCCTTATTAAATCTCATCAACTGCCCCCAATAAAGTCCTTTATAGCTAGTTCCTGTTTCCCCCTATGAAGGACAAGATCATGCATTTCATTGCATGCAGTTCCTTATTCTTTCCTCATCTCTTCTGACCTTGATATTTCTAAATAGCACTGACGAGTTATTTTGTAGAATATTTCTCTGTTTTGAGTTTGTCTGGTGTTTCTTTATCATGAGATTGATGTGATGTGTTTTTAGTAGGACTACCAAAGAGTGCATTGTATCCTTCTCAAGGTATCATATCAGAGTTGCACAATTGGGTTCTTTCACATGGTTAAGGTGGTATATGTCAAGTTTTATACGATTTTTTCCTTTGAAATTAATAAGCAATTTGAGAGGGAGATATTTTGAGACTTATTCAAATACACTGCTTTTCATCAAATTTTTGCCTACTAGTTTTTTTTACATTTCCTTTTTTTTTTTTTTTTTACTGATACAAATGAATGATAAAACAAGGTTTGGAAACTACTAATTTTGTAATAGATTCAGAAAAATCAAAATTAAAAGTATATTCAATGACAAAGCATTGTCTAAATTATGCAGACAGTATTTTGTGACGTATGGTCTTCTTGGCTACTTGGTCCACTTATACACAGTCTGAGTTCTAGTATTTGTTGGTAGATCTGTTAGTTGCATATATCCAACACTGGTCAATCTGTCTCATCCTCCTGGTTCTCACTTCTACTATATTATTTCAATCTTTGGTCACATTTTACTAATTTCAAAAATGTGGAACGCTTCACGAATTTGCATGTCATCCTTGCGCAGGGGCCATGCTAATCTTCTCTGTTGTTCCAATTTTAGTATATGTGCTGCCAAAGTGGGCACTGCCTACTAGTTTAAACATCCTTCTATATTTATGAGATCTACTGCAAGGAAGAACTTGCCCCTCCTTCCCCATCCATTTACGTACTCTTATTTATTTATACCAAATAAACAAATAGATTTTTATTTTATTCAATGGGATATAAGCCATTTCCATCAGTATTTATTTTAACATTCAAATTGTTCAAAATTTGGCCAGTGAGATCCCTTTCAAATTGGCCTGTGTTCTTTTGATATGTCACTAGCATTACTTTAGCTCTTCCTTTCTTTATGATGCAACAGGACATCCTAGACTTCTCTGCAAAATTCCCTGCTCTTTTAGCGGAAATAGTCTTTAAAAACTAAAATTTGGGTACTAGGTATGCTCAGTACTACCGATGGGTCATTGTTTCTAGGTCCCTTTATCAGGTAGCCTAGGAAATACATATGTAGGGATTTAAACATGCACACCCCCACATACAAATTCACACATATATAGACATATAAATAGACACCTATATCTATATAAACACATATGTATATATGTATGTACACACATACACATATATGTATAAATTTATATTTATTCCCGTATCTGTATTTATATGTTTTACTCATATCTCTAATTCCAGTCCAGCAGGCAGAGTGTATTTTAGTGTTTCCTCTTTCCATATTTGTAACTCTCCTCCCCAGTGATGAGAAACCTAGCTTTCATTATTGTCACTATAGTTACACTTCTGCTCAAGCTAGGGTATATGGCATTAAAATTGCTAATTCATACCACTGTTGGAAAAAGCAAACCTACAAACTAGGATTCAATATCTATTTATAGTGTTTTAGATTAAATGTGCAAAGAGTGAAATGCACACATCTCAAGTGCACAATTCAATACATTTTAATGAATGTACACACACCTCTTATTCTTTCTGAAAGTAAGTCAGCTGTTCTTCTTATTACTGTTCTCTTGTGTGTAATGTGTCATCTTTTTTTCTGGCTGTCTACAGTTTGACTATGATAAGCCCTAGTATTTTTTTTTTTTGTATTTATTTTGCTTGTGCTTTACTGATTTTCTCAAACTGTAAGTTTATGTTTCAAGAATTTTGAGAATTTTTTTGCAACTATAACCTTATTACACACACACATTTTAATATACATATATGTGTGTGTATGTGTCTGTGTGTATATATATATGTGTATATATACACGTATATATTTTCGGTCCCAGTCTCTTTTCTTTCCTTTTGTGACTTTGACTACTCAAATGTGAGACTGTTTGGTATTGTCCTCATGTAACTGAGGCTCTATTTTGTTTTTCTTTTTGAGATTAGTGTCTACTGATCTGTCTTCAGGTTCACTAATTCCATCTCCAATTTTCTGTGAACCTCATCCACTGATTTTTAAAATTTCAAATATAGTACTGCTGAGTCTCCATCATTTGGTAATTTTTATCTCTCTGTTGAAATTCTCCATCTTTTTATTCTGAGTGTATTTATAGTAAAATAACTGCTTTATATTGTGACATCTGTATGTTTTATTTTATTTTTTAAAAGATTTTATTTACTTATTCCTGAGAGACACACAGAGAGAGAGAGGCGGAGACACAGGCAGAGGGAGAAGCAGGCTCCATTCCATGCAGGGAGCCTGATGTGGGACTTGATCCCGAATCTCTAGGATCACACCCTGGGCTGAAGCCTGCGCTAAACTGCTGAGCCACCTGGGCCGCCCATATCTGTATGTTTTAGTTGGTTCCTGATGACTGACATTCCACTTCCCTGTGAATCAGATTTTTTGATGTTTTCCTTATTTGGGAATTCTTGTTTATAAACAGAAAATTGTGAATAAAACCACTCTAGACAGTAAATTCTGCTACTCTCCCCTGCAGTGTTTATAGTTGTTTAATCAGGAATTACTCTGGCTAGACTCAAACTCTAGGCGCTTGCTTCTTTGTGGTTGGTAGAAGCTAAAATGTCTGAGAGTCTGTCACTTTTTCTTAGACACTCAGGTGTCAGTTTTGTTTCTGTTTTTGTTTTTTGGTCAGTTTTTTAATAGATTAGAGGCCAGCCAAGGGGTTGGGAAGATTTTAAATGCAGAGTTTTGGACTTTCCCATACTCTTTCCTTTCCATGGTTTCCTTTAGCATGTTCTACATAGTATGGCAACCCCAAAGCCAAGCCAGTAAGACTCAGGCTTTCTGAAACAGGCCACGCCGTGTAGAATGAGGAGTTCTCTCACATGAAAAGTTGCATAAATGCCAACCTACCAAGTGCATTTTCTTATTTCAGAGATTGACTCTTCCAGTTTTTTTCAGCTTTTGATTACTTGTTTTCTCAATTATGTCCAGTGTTTATAATTTCATCTCTAGTTTTCATCCATTACAAGCTACTCTACTATCACCAGGAGCAGAACTCTATTAACTTTTAATGAAGTAATTTTGTTGTTGTTGTTGTTTTTATTCTAAAAATACCTTCCTTGTAGAAAAATTGGACAATATGGAAAAAATAGAAAAAACAATTTGTAATACATTTAACCAGAAATAACCATTATTAACATTTTGAAATGCCTTTGTATCCTGAGTTTTTCATGTATCATGCATAGACATTTCCATTTGATTACATACATTTTATAATGACATTTTAATTATTAAATAATATGTTCTAAAATGGATGTACATCATTTATTTAAATATTAGTGTTGATCACTTAGATTGATGCCAGTTTTCATTCTGTTAAATAGGGCTGTGAAACATATGCATTAATGTTTTATAGTATCTTGGATTACTTTATTGAGATTGATTTCCAGAAATAAAGGTAGTACATCAAAAGTATAAATATTTAAGGATTCTTGCTTGTACTTGATGTTTTCAAGAAAGTTGTTTTAACTAATTTATGCTTAAATTGGTTATGTATGAGAGTTCCGCCTCACTACAACTTCTATACATGCATGTATTGTTGTAAATCATCTCCAATTTCACATGGGAAACATGACAACTCACTGTAGGTTTAACTTGCATTATTAGTGAGATTAAACATTAAACACGTTTATTAGCCACATGTAATTATTTTCTGAACTGTTTATCTATTTTACCTTTTATTTTCCTATTGGATACTATTCTCTTCTTACAGATTTGTAGGATAAGAGCTCTTTATTATGTCTTATTTATTAACATCAACTACATGCCAGAGTGATTGAAACTTTGTGGTGGATAAGATCATACAAAGTTTCTGCTGCTTGAATCTTAAACACGAAGGGTTATATGAAATTTTGCCTATATTTACTAACTTCTGTCAAAGATACTTTTTTTTTTTAATCAAAGTAGTTCATGGGTTTGGCAACAAATCAAGTTAAATAGAAATAATAGTTCTACTTCCTTCCTTACTCCCAGATCCATTCCTCAAAGGCAGTATCTTCTGGCTTTGTTGTATGATTCAAGAAAACATGCTTGTTTTTCTCCTTCCTTCATTTAAAAGCAGTAGGCAATATTTAATAACCACTGATATGGAAGGTAAAGATGTAAATCATTTGCATTGTCTTCTTTCCCCCTTCTTAAAGTTTCAGATTTATACTATTTTTAGTTTTCCATTAGTTACTTTTATAACTTAAAATGACTTAAACCTGTAATTTTTGATACATCAAATTTTAAAAATACAATCTTATTTTGCATCATGAAGATATTATCTCATCTCCTTTAGTGTTTTATATCAACATGAAATGAATTTTATTTTTCCTACACTCAAATGTTTAAAATTATGCCACATTTGATTTGCTTCATATTTTTATTTACATATACTTTTAAAATTTTCACATATCTTGGAGAACTTCCAGGTTCTTAGTTACAACTGTATAGTATTTTGTTGAATGGCTACTTCATAAGTGCCTTATATATAAACATTTACATTGTTTCTAATCTTTTGCTATTATAAGATTGAAATACCTGAGATTACTAACTTTGGATAAAGATAATGAAATATTAGTATTGTCACAAATATCAATCTAATACAAAAAATGCTTTCATTAGAATATATTCCTAGAAGTATAATTTTGATAAATTTTGCCAATTTTTTTCCTAATTGCATTTGCATGTGGATTTCTACTTTCTACAAGTGTTGCTAACATTTTTTGCTTTGATTTTGCAGTGTTGCCAATTTGAAATGTAAAAAATGGCATCCAATTTTAGTTATGATACATTTTTATTACTATGAATGAAATTGAGCATCATTTCATATTTTAAAGAGCATTTTTATTTATTTTGATGAACTCTATTAATGTCTTTTGATCTCTTTTTACTGAGATAAATTTGACAAATAATGTGATGCTAATCTAAGGTGCACATGTTGATTTGATATATTAAAATATTGTGATGTGGTTGCCATTGTAGTGATAGATAGCACCTCTATTACATCGTGTAATTATTTATTTTTTGTGATTGGAATAATTAAGACATAGTCTTTTAGCAAGTTCAAATATTGTACAATGTTGTAATAATAACTGTACTTTGCATTGGATCTCTAGAAGTCAGTCACTATCATTTGCAAGATTGTACCCTTTCTTATCCCCCACTCTCCAGCCCCTGCAACTACTATTATACTCTGTTTTTAGGAGTTTGGCTTTTTTAAGACTCCATATGTAAGTGATATCACACATATTCATCTTACTCTGTCTGACTTACCTCATTTAGCATAATGTCCGTAAGGTCCATCCATGTTTTGGCAAATGGCAGGATTCCCTTCTTTGTTGTGGCTGAATAATATTCCATTGTATATTTATACCACACTTTCTTTATCCATTCATCTATTGATGGACACTTTGGTTGTTTCCTTTATCTTGGCTATTGTGAATAATGCTACCATAAACATGGCAGTGCAGATCTCTCTCTGATACCTTGTTTTCATTTCCTTTGGCTTATACCTAGATGTGGAATTGCTGAATTGTATGGTAGATCTATTTTTACTTTTTTGAGGAACCTCCATATTGCTTTCCAGGCATCGCTGCACCAATATTATCTTGTGGCCAGTGGGCTGGCCAAACATCAGATGCCAGATTGCCTCATTTTCCTCTGAAGGCAATTAGTTTTTTCCATAAAGAACCTTTTAGGATCTTCTTTTTATTCTTAATGGTTTGCAATTTCACGTACTAAGCATGGATCCTTTTGTGTTTGTTTGATGACTCGTTTTTGATTTGTCTTCAATCTGATGATGTGTCCTCCTTTAGCTCTAGGAAATAATTTTCTGGCATTATTTTGGTGTGTATCCCTCTCCACTCTCTTGCTCATTCTAGAATTCCTATTAGCTAGACAATGGAAAACATAGGTGGTTTTATTCCCCATCTCTCTCCTGTTTCCTGACTATTTAACCTTTTGTGCACTGTGTTCAGGGAGATGTTCTCAACCTTATATTCCAGTCATTCTTCTGTTTAATCTCTGAGATCATCTTCTCAGATTGTTCTTTGTTCATAGATTTATATTTTGTTTTATAAATATAATACTTCCTCTGATCATTCTGATTACATTCAGTGTTCTCAAAGGTCTTTCCAATTTTCTTAACCTTTCAAAATGCCACTGAAAATTCTTGTTAATTTTGTTCTTTCTCTTGTATGCTGCTGGTTTTCATCACATACCTGACATTTCTTTCCTATTTCTCCATTCACACTTAAGAAAGATACAGGTTTTCCAAGCTACCAGGAGAGTAAGATGATTCTTTAGATATTTTCTCTAAGGAGCTCTGTGAGGAGCCACTTTGGTAGGTAGAGCTACATGATCTAGGAAACAGGCTATAGACTGCATTCCACAACCTAACATTAACACAAATAGCATTTTATTCAGTAGGAAAGGGAACAGGGGAAAGAATGCTTGCCATGAGAATCTGACTTTTGCCCAACATTGATTTTGCTTCCTTTCGGTAATAGCCTTTCCAGTTTTGCCTGGGGAGATAATGCTGGCCATTTATGCTTTGCATTTGACTTTACGGGATGGGGAGTAAGATGGGAGTCCTGACCACTCTAGTTGCCTTATATGTAACTCATTAATTATTTCACTGTAATTATAACCATATCACAATATATACTTACCCATGTCATTCCTTAGATGCATACTTAATTATTCTCTGTCATAAGGGTGCCTGGAATCTGGCTATGTATGTTAATACAATTGCCTAGAACCCTCTGAGCCCCATGGCTAATTTATGAATAGGTTCTCTTGATTTTATATTAATTCTCCTTCAGCCTTCTAAGTAGCTAGATGTCTTACTTTACCTCGCTTTCTGAATTTTTCTCTTTCTTATTAGGGGGGAAAGGAAAGGGACTCTCTTTTCCTCCAAAAACTAAGCATCAATTTCCTTCTCCTTTTTGATTTTATCTTGGATTTTGACTTTTCCTTTACAGTTCTGGCAGACTGCCTCTACATAGAAGTTACCTTAATGACCCAATGTCAGCGATCCTTCCAATTTACATTTGGCTTCATGGAAGACTTAATTAAGTAACAAGGAAACTATGATGAAAATATAACACAGAAGACATCAGGGGGAATGAGCAAATGGGTTTCAGACTAGGCTACAGATCATTCATCAATATTTGATCCTTTCTTGGATCATCAAGACACTTGGAGACTTAAAATATCTAGAACTACAAAATAAAACGTGTACTAAATAATGATAGCAAGAAAGAAAAACTGCTGACTTTATTTTTACTAAAAGTTTTGCTCTTCCTTATTGCACACATGCATGATGTGGTGATTTTTCCAGCCTAGTGTCTTTTTAATGAGCCCCTTGCTCATTTTTTTTTCCTCCTATTCTTCTTCCTTGGTCACACTTTCTTTGGTGATTGGAGGTTTCAGTGCTCATTCCCTTTATTGTTTTTCTTGACTGTAGTCCAGTCCTGCAATTTCTTCCATCTTCCCTCCTCTACTGAAAGTGCCCCATTGGAACTCTCGAGAGCTGTTCCATTGTATCCCCTCCCTCGCATCTATCTTCCTGTCCTGCATCTGAATACTGCTGCTTACTGAGAGGTCAGAAACCCCATAGCCGAACAAGAGTGTAAGGATTGAAATCCGAGGCAAGAAGTCTGTTAATTCTCAACAATTAGTTGTAGCCACTAGCTGATGGAAACAAAATGCAAATCAATTTTAGGACTCTGGATAAGATCATATTCTTGGCTTATGCAGAAGGATGTAATTTGCCATACAAAATGTTGATCACAAAAATGGATGTAGAAGAGGAAGCCCTGGACAAGTTGTGATGTTTAATTTAACATTTTAAATGGACAGAGGAGCAGCAACAGTATCACATCATTTGTAAGTGGTACTGAGAATTTCAGGCTATGGTGCCTGTGGCTGCCTCCGGTGAGAACTATTTGTTAACATGGCTTGTACTGGTGTCAGACAACCAGAGGGCTCCTCTCAGCTGTCAATTTCTCTAATGAAGGAAGAGAAGAACATGCACTAGATTTCTGTATTGACTTTCCAAGAGCTAGTGCAAACCTCCAGGTGCCAACCTATAAATACTTCTGAAAACAAGGTTGAGAGTCTCTTTCATATTGGCGCTTTTAATCTATTCACACCAATATCAGCCAAGTAAATAGAGCAGAACTTCAGGAACAAGGCATGGTTTTGACTAAAACGGTTTAAAATTTAACTTTATTATGTATCTTGATAGGATTTTGTGTGGAAAGTTGGAGAGGGTTTCTGTGACTGATAAAAACCTGATCTCTCTGAAATGTTTGATTTATACAGATTCTTTCCATAACAATTATATGATTTAAAAAAATTTAACTACCTTTCTTTGCCAAGACGATAGCAATCTTTTTTAGTTCGTCTTATAATTTATCTCCAAAATGCCTGTCTTCATAATATGCTGATCATTAGAGTAATGCATTTTTGATGACAATGGGTAATAAATAACATTTCAAAGCCTATTTCTAGGCATTGATTGATGTACGTATTGTTTTGTCTGCTGTGTTTAATGACCACGTCTTACTTTTCCTAGTTTTTTTAGCAGCACCTGCTGAGGAGTAAATGAGAACTGACCTGTTTTGAAATCCTCTTCCAGAAATAAAACTCTCATCCCATTACTTTTGTGGCTGGGGAGAGGATTTGGCACACACATTGTCATTCATTTGCAAATGCAAAGTCACCCACTTGAAAGCCTGTTCACTCTGAGGAGGATATAGTCTATCAAACAAGATCAAGGGTACTTTTTATAGACTCACAAACATCTCTCTTTATGTACATACATAAAAGGAGCTGATAAGAATAGAATTTCTCTCACTGGGAAAAGTCCCCTAAGTAAAAATACCCGGTTCTATGAAATTTATTGATCATAAAGGGGAAGTATTCTTGCAAAAGTGCTGCTAAGCGACCGGGGCTCTATTGATACATAACACTTATATGGCTCAGTACTACTGAGAAACTCTCTCATGTGCTCTCTGGGAAAAACCAGTTCAGACAAATTCCTAATGAGACTTTACCCATCTTTATATCACTTGCAGATAGCCACTTGGCTGTATGCCTACGGATATTAAACCCTGGGAGATGGGACAAGGCTTTGCTTGGGGTCTCATTCGGCCTGGCCCCTCCTCACGCTCCGACTCTCTTCCCACTGGGCACAAGCCACAGGTCAGTGACTACCAGTAAGATTCTATGTCAGCAAGGGGAAAACATACCAGTCCTACCAGTTGTCTGACTCAATTTTTAAATTTTTTTCTTTCTAGCACTATTCACTTTTTTCCTTATAGGAATGTCCTGTGACTTCAGGTGTTGTGCAGTTGTTGGTTTCATTTGTTTCTTCCTTTCTTGCTGACTTACTTTTATTTTTGGAAATATTGTATATTGTCCAATAAGGGAGCACTGGCATCTAAGTTCAGGAAAGAAGAATAAAAAGGGTAGAAGAGGAAGAAAAAAAAGCTCATGGAGAGAGACTAAGAATTATATATAAATTCAATGTGAGAAATGGTCACTCATATGCAGGATTTAAGTAAGTCATCTTGATATTGCTTCAGATTCTGAAATGGCTGAAAACCGTCAAGAACTTCTATTTTATTTGATTGCCAACAATGAGATAAGCAGGTAAGCTTGTTCTATTTTATTTTATCTTTTACTTTTTGAAAATATGTTTACTTTCTTAATTCTTATTTACCCTGAATTAGATAAAGCACATACTTTGGTAAATATGATGTTGGATATTATTTTTCTAGGACCCATCCATAAAATGTTTCCAAACATGAATTAATAATGATTTCTGATCTCTCTTTGGTAATTCATTATTTCCTTGTTTGACTACTTTTGTTTCTTTGGCCTATAGGTCTCTGGAGATAGCATAGATTACGTAGACACTTTCCTTTTCAGCCATCCTAATTTAATGGTTTGAAACCATTAAATTCACTCCTTATCTGTTGGTATTCATTCATTTGCCAACCTTTCATCAGCTTTAGTCAATTTCCATTATTCAGCCAATCAGATTAAAAATTATGTATTTACTGTCAATACATGCCCAATACTAGATGCTGTAGGGAAATTCAGAAAAGTCTCACATTGTTCTGATTTCAATGGGCACATTATCATAACTGATTCTAACCTGGACACAGAGTTGATTCTCTGCAAATCTGTTTGTCATGGTAGACATTCATAACTACCAGATCTATTCACGTTCCTAATGTGTATTCTATGAGGAATAAGAAGGTGACTGAAAAAACTAAGCATTTAGGCTCAATGGCTATTTAAATTGGAGGGGTTTAATATTTTCAAAATATCCCCATTGACATATAAGTACATTTGTTGGTTGTCAATGTGTACTTATAAATGAGAGGAAAAATGCACAGTGGGCATTTGTTAAAATGGATAATTGTTTTTAACTTAAGTAACATGAAACTTAATAAATTGTGAATTCAATTAGCCTGGAAGAGAAGATAGAGATTTTGGAAAAGTTGGATATCTTTTTTTGTTTGTTTGTTTAAGTTATAAATTAGAAAGGAAAGATTTAAATGCTTGGAAGCCTGAATCACAGAAGTTTAAGATTTCTAGTTGGCTATCTCCAGGGCTTTGGAGATACCATTTTGGCTGAAATGAATTTGGTGACACAACCTAAGTCAGTGTCCTAAATAATAATCCTTTCAGTCGTATAAGATGCCGTTATAGAATGCTACTGCTGAACTGTGGTTAAACGAGAACTACTGCCTAGAAAATGATAACTATCCCTGCTTACATGTGTACCATATATAAACACACATGTGTACGTACATAGATACATACAGATAACATATATTCATGCATATGGACACATATAAAATATGACTTTATATGACAGCTCTCAAGGAGTGGTCCATGGATGCTTCCCAGGGAATTATATAATAAAATTGAAACACAAAAGAAATCACTTGTCTTGCTGTCAGTCTCAAACACCAGTTCCAGCAGGTGCTTTCTTTCCATCCTAAAAATGGGTTTCTGTTGTTACGCTTAGACATCATTGTCATTGCCGCTAAGATCTTGAGGGAAGTACTGCTTCTCATTTATTTTTGTATCTTACCATCTTCTAGCTCAGCTCCTGATCTACACTGAGTGAACTATGAAATTTGAATAAGAAATATGAACCTTTGGGTACCTTCTTGTATGAAAATTGTCATCTTTCTAGTCCAAAGGTACGTCTCTGGGGACTGTAATCCTATGTGCATTATGAAATGATGTGGGATAAGCCCTGTAGAGGAAGAACAGAATACCATCTAACTTGCAGTCATCATCTGGGATAGTAACTGTCTTAAGTGGTAAAAAATTACTGTCAGTGCTTTCTAGAGCCATTAGGAACTTGCTGCACCCTGGAGTGCCGTGAGCCATAAAAGCAGAGTGGAGATAAACACACCCTGGGGTGTCATGAGCTGTGAAGCACAGATGTGTTCACCCATATTATGATAACCGTTGCTTAGAGAAATCCTGTTTTGAGTAAAAGAAGAAAAAGAAGGAAATATGCCTTTTGCTATGCAATAAAGATGTAGCAGTTTAATCTCTCATTTCTTAAGCACACGGGGCAATGGAACTGGGAAGTTTTACATGAATATATCTTTCTCTTTAGAAGCTCCTTTCAGTATCACAAAAGGAGCCTCTTAAAGTGACGTTGTAAGGCCTGACTGTACGTTATATACAGGGACTGAATAAAGCAAACCAAAACTTCATCCTTAGCCTCAGGGCTTTAACAAAGTTATCTGGTTGGTAAATATTGCCAGACTTCAGTTACTTTCCTTTTGTTCAGGAAAAAGAAATAACAGAGCTCCTTAGTTTTTGTATCTGCACAAAACTGGAGTCAAAAAAGTTGGGTTTATTTCTTGGCTTTGCTATTAGCCAAAAGCTAACTTGTGCAATTCACTTATAAAAATGAAGGCTGTATGGGGTGCCAGGGTGGCTCAGTTAGCTGAGTGTCTGACTCTTGGTTTTGCTCTGGTCGTGATCTCAGGGTCGTGGGATCAAGCCCCCAGTTGGGTTCCACTCTCAGTATGGAGTCTACTGGGCCTCTTTCTCCTCTCCCTCTCCCTTTTACCCCCTCAAATAAATAAGTAAATCTTTTTTAAAAATCATTTTAAAAAAAAGAAGGCTATAGGGGATAATCTCTAAGGCCACATACAGGTCTGACATTCTAAATAGATGCTTACCTATCTCTCTTTTAGGTCAAATTCATAGTACCTGAAGTATAGCCAGACTTGATTGAATTGGGGTTTATACATTCAAGCCCCTGGTAAATTCTAAATTTTAAGGAAAGTTTTAGCACCAGCTGAACACATAATTTGGATCTCCAGTGTAGACATTATCTCAAGAAGATTCTCACTGGTAGGTGTCAGATCTGTTAGTGTTTCACTTAGCAGGATGAGATTGAAGAGGTATTAGATATAGTTCCTCAAGGCAAAGCTGATGTATGTGATTATGTTGTTGAAGAACATTCTCAGTTGCTCTTGGATATCTCAAATGAAAACAAAGTATATTCATATATTCCTAAAAAATACTTCTAAAAGTTGTTGGCATTATAAGTGTGTTGCTAATCAGAAACAAAGTGAGCAAATTTCATGAGGTAGTCATGGTGAAAATATCAAATTTTATGGTTTGTCACAGACTAATAAGCAAATAATATTAAGGCTGTGCAAACTCTTTTTCAATAACTTGAGCGATTATCAAAGATTACACAGGGCATGTTTAGCAAAAGAACAAAAACTAATAAATATGAACATCAATCTGCGAGCTGTGCCTCATTAATTCTTTACACACCAGTGAAATTGGAATAAAGCAAGAAATATTCATTGTATAATAACCAGGGACTTGTGTAGAGAAGTTTTAAAATACTATTTTTCGTTAATAATTTAAGAGAATAGATGAAACTACTATTTCAGGAAAGTGAGTTGGCATTGCCTGGATTTGGCACTGAAAAGACTGTTGTGCTATAAAGAATGAACCTGACTCAAAGCCTTTCCCCCAGCTTCTGGCAGGTGATCTCTAGGTTCCTGAAATGTCCTGTCTGTAAGAGTATATATATATATATATATATATATATATATATTTTTTTTTTTTTTTTTTTTTTTTTTTTTTTTTTTTGGCTGGGGGTTTGGTCACTGAACAGACTAACAATGTGATTTCTCATGGGGGCTTTGGCCCATATTGTATCAGACATCCAGAGGAACTAGAGACTAAAGGTATTATCCTGATCTCTCAGAAGATGGGAGACTAATGGTTGGCCATACAGGTATGTGATCAGTATGGTATCTGGACACCAAAGGCTGGTTGAGCTTTTCTGGTTGGTGGTACTTCATGTGTGTATTGCCACTCATCATGGCTGGGAGAGGAGAATACTGTCCTTGACTCCACCGGAAGAGGACAGCTGAAAATTCCTCATTTGGATGCCTCCAGGACTCTGTCCTATGTGTCTTTTCCTTTGTTGATTTAAAAAAAAAAAAAAAGATTTTATTTATTCATTTGAGAGAGAGAGAGAGCACATAGGCTGGGAGGTAGGAGGGAGAAGCAGACTCCCTGCTCAGGGAGGGAGCCTGACATGGGGCTTGATCCCAGGACTCTGGGATCGTGACCTGAGCCAAAGGCAGACACTTAACTGACTGAGACACCTGGGCACCCTTTCCTTGTTGATTTTAACTAGTATCTTTCCCCCTAATAAACTGTACCATGACTAAAATAGACTTCAGTAACTTTTGTGATTCATTTTAGTGAATCACTACATTTGAGGATGGTTTTCAGAAATCCTCAAACTTGCCATTGGTATCAGAAGTGAAGGCAGACTTGTGGGGGCTAGTTCCTTATATATTGTAATTTGGGTAACTGCCTAAGGTCATAAATAAAACCAAAGCAATGACAAAAATAAGGTAAATAAAACATACACACACACACACACATTCTTGCATGTGTGCATACCCACAAGATAAAATGAATGTGTGCATACAAGTTACATATATGCTAACATATATTTTGTGTAATTATCATTTTTGCTCACCCCAAATCACTTCCCCATTTGTTTTGTTTTGATAACAAAATTCCCCCTTTTTCATGGTTACACATTCTGTACCCATCACGTCCCACTCTCAGTCACATGACCCAGCCTTGGTTAATCAGAGTCCTCCCTGAGGCCCTATCTTCCAGAATGACAGGTTTCCATGATCATGCTAGACTGAAGTCCTCTCTGAGATTTGTCTGCTTAGAGCTATTAAGGAAACATCTCTCTTTTTTTCTAGAGTTGCCACAAGACCAAGATACATGCTTGGGATTGCTGATAGCCATTTAGGCATCTGTGCTACACCTAAGGAAGTGCTGCTTTTAAGAATGAAGAACCACATAGAGAAAAGAAATGTCAAGAAATAGAAATCTAGTGGAACAATTTGATTTGATTTCTTGAGTTCTACACTCATTGTGTTTCCTAAATATCTGAGCCCATGTTCTCATTCTGCTTTTTGCCAGAATAGATCAAAGATTTTTTTAAAAAATATGTCATTTATTTACTTATTTGAGAGAAAGAGAGGGGGAGGCAGAGGGAGAGGCCAAGAATATTAGATGCCCTGCTGAGTGTAGAGCCCCACATAGGGCTCCATTTTACAACCCTGAGCTCATGACCTGAGCCAAAATCAAGAGTCAGGTGGTGCCCACTAAGTCATGCAGGTGCCCTTAGATTGAAGGGTTTTTGTTTTATTTTGTCACAAATTAATACTAGATACTAAAAAAAATAAATAAAAAATAAAAAAATAAAAAAAATACTAGACACTATCAGCATTTTATATATATATGGATCCCTGGGTGGCACAGCGGTTTGGCGCCTGCCTTTGGCCCAGGGCACGATCCTGGAGACCCGGGGTCGAATCCCACGTCGGGCTCCCAGTGCATGGAGCCTGCTTCTCCCTCTGCCTGTGTCTCTGCCTCTCTCTCTCTCTCTCTCTCTTTCTGTGTGTGTGACTATCATAAATAAATAAAAATTTATAAAAAAAATATATATATATATATAAATGTGTGTGTGTGTGTGTGTGTGTGTAATAAAGATTTAGGTTTACAACAAAATCAAGAAGAAGGTACAAATGTTTCCCATATACCTCCTGCCTGGACATGCATAGCCTCCCCTGCTATCAACATTACTTAACCAGAATGGTACATTTGTTACCAAGGATAAACCTACATGATACATTAAAATCACCCAAAGTTTATAATTTACATCGGGGTTTGCTCAGTATTTTACATTCATTCTATAGGTTTGGACAAATGTATACTGCTGACACATAACTATCATTGTAATACATTGAGTATTTTCACTGCCCTAAAAATTCTGTGTTCTGATTATTTGTGTCCCTCCACCACCAACCTGCCAACCACTGATGTTTTTATTGTCTTTATATTTTTGCCTTTTCTAGAATGTGGCATAGTTGGAATTAAACAGTATGTATTCTTTTCAGATTGGCTCCTTTCACTTAGTAATTTGCATTTAAGATTCTTTTCATGACTTGATAGCTGATTTTTTTAAGTGCTGAATAATATTCCATTGTCTGGGTATATCACAGTTTATTTAACTCATTCACCTACTGAAGAACACCTAGTTGCTTCTTAGTTTGGGCAGTTATGAGTAAAGTTGCTATAAATATCCCTGTGCAGGTTTTTATAAGTTTTTCAATCCTCTGGGTAAATAGTAAAGAACATGATTTCTTGATTGTTTGGTACAAATACACTTAGTTTGCTGAGAAACTGCCAAACCGACTTCCAGTGGCCTTACCATTTTGCATTCATAGCAGTAATGTCTGAGAGTTCCTGATGTTTCACATCCTCGTCAGCACTTGGTGTTGTCATTTTCTGGATTTTGTTCATCCTAATAGGTATGTAGTAGCACCTTACTGTTGTTTTAATTTGCATTGCCCTGATGTGTGATGTGGAAAATCTTTTCATGTTTTTTTTTCCACCTTTATGTCTTCTTTGAAGAGGTATCTGTTATGATCTTTGTCTCATTTTTTAATTGGGCAGTTTATTTTCTTACTGTTGAGTTCTAAGAATTCTTTGTATATTTTGAATAACCTTTAATAGTCCTTTACCAGATGTGTCTTTTGCAAATATTTTCTTCCAGTCTATGGCTTGTCTTCTCATTCTCTTGACATTGTCTTTTGCAGAGCAGAAGTTTTTAATTTTAATGACATCCAGCTTATCAATTATTTCTTTCTTGGATCTTATCTTTGGTGTTGTATCTAAAAAGGCATTACCATTCCAAAGGTCATGTAGGTTTTCTCCCATGCTATCTTATGGAAATTTAGTTTTGCATTTTGCATCTAGGTCTATAATCCATTTTGAGTTAATTTTTGTGAAGGGGGCAAGTTCCGTATTTAGATTATTTTTTTCTTTTTTTGCACAATGGATGTCTAGTTGTTAGCACCATTTGTTAAAGGGATTATCTTTTTCAACTGCATTGCCTTAGCTTCTTTGTCAGAGATCAGTTGATTATATGTATGGGGTCTATTTCTGGGTTGTCCATTCTATTTTATTGATTCATTGTCTGTTCTTTCACCAGTATCATACTGCCTTGATTTCTATAGATTTATAGTAAGTCTTGAAGTCAGGTAGCTTCAGTCCTCAAACTTTGTTCTTCCTCCTCAATATTTTCCTGGCTTTTGTGGGACTTTTGCCTCTCTCTATAACTTTAAATCAATTTGGTAATTCCATAAAATAACTTACTGAGATTTTGATTGGGATTGCATTGAATCTATAGATTAAGTTGGGAAGAACTGATGTCTTGATAATATTGAGTCTTCTTATCAATGAACATGGAATAGCTTTCTTTTTATTTATTCTTTGATTTCATTCATTAGTTTTTTTTCCACATATATATTTTTATACATTTTGTTGGATCTAAGTATTTTGATTTGGGTAATGTTAATGTAAATGGTATTGTTTTAAATTTCAGATTACATCAGTTTATTGTTCGTATATAAAAAAGCAATTTGTACGTTGACCTTGTATCTTGAAAACTTGCTATAATCACTTATTGGTTATAGGAGTTGTTTTGTTTCTTTTATTTTTGGTCAATTCTTCCAAATTTGCTCATAGAAAATTGTGTCTTCCTTCTGAGTCAATATACCTTTTATTTCCTTTTCTTGCCTTACTGCATTAGCAAGAACTTCCAGTATGATGTTGAAGGAAGTAGTGAGAGGGAACACCCTTTTATTGTATATGATCTTAGTGGGAAAGCTTTGAGTTTCTCACCATTAAGCATGTTAGCTGTAAGGCGTTTTGTAGGTACAAACTTATTGAGTTGAGAAAGTTCCTGACTGTCTACAGCTGGTGACAGTGTTTAACATGAATGAGTGTTGGCTTTTGTTAAATATATTTTCTGCTTGTATTGATAGGATTGTGTGTGTGTATTCAAACACTTACTTTGAGGGTGTAAGAAGTAAATAAAGCAAAAAAAAAAAAAGAAGTAAATAAAGCAAAGCTTTTTCTGTCATTTTAATAGAAGCAGAGATGTTACATAGGTGATCTTTATGAGACTTAAGTCTTATCTTCCCTATAATGTTTTTCCACCAAGTTTCCAAAATAACCAAAACAAGCGTGTTCTTACCATGCAAGTTTTAAGAGTTTTCCTAGAACATTTATGGCTATTCATCATTTCCCAAATCACTCTTATAAAGAAATTCTGGAGCTACCTCTGAGTAATGTAGATTAGAAATTTTAACAAACATTCTGAGATTTAAATTTTTTCTTGAATTATAGTTATAAATATGGATAAAGTTTTGTGCAGTCTTGGGAGATGAAAGTGCTTTTTTTCCCTAGAATTATCCAGGAAGTTTGATGGGGTGGCAGACTTTAAGTTGAGTTTTCAGGAAATAGGTATGGTCTTGGAGACAAGGGAATTTGGGCAGAAAGAATTGCATAAGTAAAACCATGGAAATAGAAAAAAATGTCAGCCATATTTGGGGCAGTTATTATGAATTTGGAATGTTAACAGGCAGATGGTGGAAAGGTGGGCTGAACAGCTGAGTTAAGGACAGGTTATTGTGGACAGTGAATGTCAGACTGAGAAATCTAATTTATTCTGCAGGGGATGTGGATTGGGTGAAATATTTTCAGTACAATGATGACATGATCAGAACTGTACTTTAAGAGGATTAATTTTGTGGTACTTTGCAGAATGAAAGAGACAAAAGACATGAGAGAGAGATACCTTTATCATGTCTGATAATATATCTTTTAAATTCATTTTTTAAAGAAAATGTCACATAGCAACCATGAGAACTTTAACTACACCTTGAGGATGTGATTCCACTGTCAGTAGTGACATTCACTTCTCATTTTCTCTGCTGATAAATGATGGAAGTCAGCTTTAGCCGACAGTGAGAAGAATCACAAACAGGGTCAACACAAAATTTAACTAATTAAGGAAGCAAAAGCTTCTGTTATATGCATAATCATAGTATCTTCTGATTATATGTTACCAGTAATAACAATAGTAGAGAAGGTGGAAGAAAGGGAGAGAGAGAGGGAAAGAAAGAAGGAGCAGGAGAGGGGAGGAAAAAAGGAGGGGAGGGAATATATCAAATGAATTCAATGGCGAGGTTCTTGGAAGTTTACTTAGATTAAACATTTCCTTTATATTTTCTGTTTACCAATAGTTTGAAAGATATTGCCTATCAGTGCAAAAATCTGAGGCAGTCACTAGTTCTTGGCTTTCTGGAGTCAAGGTAGAGGTTGTACTTCCTGGCACCTAATAGGTTTAGTGGAGCTGTGTGACTGATTTGGGGAATGAGTTCTGAATGGAAGTGAAGTGTGTCACTTCTGGGCTGGGACATTTGATTGCTGATGTATGATCCTGGATCCCACAGAGCTCTCGCTCCTTCTGGCACAGATGGTGGCTATTCCCCCAGCCTGCATTTCTGAGACACAGTGTTTTTTTTGTTTTTTTTTTTTTACCAAGTCACATTTGCATCAACAACATCTGAGAACATTGGCCTAATTGCTTCTTCCACAATATTGACTTAGTGTTTTTTTAGTTAAATAATTTGATAAAAGAATATATACTATCTTGCTGCATTAAACTTTTACGTTTTTTTTGCATTTGGAGGTCATGAATAAAACTTAAAAACCACAATAAGAATTTCTAATTTTTCAAGTAACTTTTTATTCAAGTAATACATGTACCCAATGACCGATTAATACAGATGATTTTATGAGGAGTATGAGCTATTTCTTGAACATTATATCCCAACTTAGTTATAACGCTTCAGGAAAAGCTTCTTTTTAAAAATTGCTTCTATTTTAGATTTTCTATAGGTCATTTCCATAGCTTGCATCCTTTTATATCTTCATTCATTGATTTACCAACTTTATTTAATAATTCCTGGATATATAAAGTAAGGATTCAGTTCACTTACACTAGTCCATCCTCCCCTCTCCTTTTTCCAATATTTGCTATTTCACAATTTGCTATTATTCTTCTGTTCAATTTTGTAAGTGTGCATCATCAACATGTCATCTTTTCTTCTCCATAGGGCCATAGCCAATGTTACACATAAAAACCATCTAAAAACACAATAGCATAAAATAATAATTTTATTAATCTCACAGACTGTACTGTTAGAAATTCAGCAGGGGCTACTTGGTCCTTCTCCAATAATGTGTGGGGTCTCAGCTGAAAAGACTCAAAGGCTGGACAGTCTCAGTGGGGTGATCTCACTTGAGCTTTCTCTGGTGATTGCAGTATTAACGTGGCTAAAGCTGGAGTCATTTCAAAGGCTTCATCATGCACATCTCTGGGGGTTGAGGCTGGGACCTCAGCTTGGGCTCTGAGCCAGAGCATCTAGATACAGTCTTTCCATGTGGCTTGGGCTTCAGAATACTTGGACTTCCTATATGATGGCTCAGGGGTCCAAATGTTAGTGTCCAAAGAGAACGAGGAGAAAGCTGTGTGCCGTCCATCATCACTTTGGCAATTGCTCAGTGCCACTTCTTCCTTGTTCTCTTGGTTAAGTGGGAGTCGCTATGGTTGACCCAGAATCAAGGATAGGAGAAGGGACATGGTTCCCACCTCTTGATATAAGAAATGTCAAATAGTTTACAAATATTTTTTTAAAAGCGTCACAATGACCTTATTTCATTTCCTTCTCTGCATGTCTAGTATCTGAACCCCTAGGCCACAGTAAGAGAATCCATTGGATTTTCCTTTCTCTCACTTTATCAGATGCTTAAAATAATGTTACATTTTATTTTGCTCTGTTTTTTATATTTGCAACATGAATTTCTTGAATAGCACCCTTGAATAGCTCCCTTTTTCCTCACTCCCTAGAGTTTCTAACTGCATTTTTAAAAATATATTTCACAATTTGCCTTAAATTTCTCCAAAATGTTTTTCTCCCAGTATCTTGGTAATGACTTCTAGTACTGATTGACTTTTTCTTTTCTTTTTTTACCAGATGCCTTTCTCTCAGAGTTCTTTTTTGCTGTTGTTTTCTTTTTTGGCGGTGGGGGAGGTTGTGTGTGTGTGTGTGTGTGTGTGTGTGTGTGTGTGTGTGTATGCAAAGTTGGATAAGTTCTCTCTAGAATGTCATGCTGACATTCTTATTTACTGCATTGGAGCCATCTATACTTCCGTATTTTCTATTTATTCTTATATTTTTGAAGCTCATCTTTTAAGAAAAGTTAACAATGTGATAAATTTTCTGAGTCCCTATCTCAATGAAAATGTCTGCTTTCCCTGTAAAACTTAATAGTCTGGTTTGATAGATAAAATGATAGGTCAAACATGAGTTTCTTCTCATAATTTTTAAGGAATTTTTTTATTGTTTTCTAGAATCTAGTGCTGGTAAAGAGAGTTCTGATGCTTATCTCATTAATATTCTTTGTTGGTGTCCTATAATTTTTTGTTCTCAATTTTCTTGAATATTCACCCCTAATTGGGATATTTTTTAAAATTTATTTTTTATTCTTGGTTTATTCAGTTTCATAAGCAAGTATCTAGATGTATATATGTTTTAATTTATTGTCTGTGTCTTGTAATGAGACTTTTCAATATGAAGACCTGTATCTTTTAGTTCAACAAAGTCCTCTATAACATTTTTGGTAAGTTTTTTCTTACTCATTTATTCTCTTCTACTTACAGAATACTTCATAATTAGAACTTGAGCCAGGTAGCTCAGTCAGTTAAGTGAGTGGCTCTTGGTTTCCATTCAAGTCACCATCATAGGGTCATGAGACTGAGTCCCACAAGGGGCCCTGTGCTCAGTGCAGTTTGCCTGGGATCCTTCCCCCTCCCTCTCCGTCCCCTCCACCCCTCCCTCTGCTCATGCTCTCTGTCTCTTTTTCTCTCTCTCTCTCTAAAATAAATAAATCTTTAAAAAAAAGAAAAAACAAAGAACTTAAGCCAGAATATGTCTTGGCTTCTCTCTCATATTTTCCATTTCTCTTTCACTATTGGGAAATCTCTAAAGTCTCTAAAATTCTCTAAAATTTCTAAAGTCTCTAAAATATCTTTTTCCTTTTCCAGTTGTTTCTTTTTCATAACATCCTATTCTTATTTTACACTAACAACTTCTGAAATACTTTTTAGAAAATTAAAGTGTTTTTTTTTTTAATTTTGTTCTTTGAATTGTATGTTTCACTTCAGATTATGACTCTTTCTTTTCCCCTCCCCCCCCCCTTTCTTTCTTATGCTGCTTGCTTTGCTCAAAGGCCTGATAATCTTTGGATATCTGTATATATTCTTTTTTTTTAAGTTTTTATTTATTTATTAGAGACACAGAGAGAGAGGCAGAGACACAGGCAGAGGGAGAAGCAGGCTCCACGCAGGGAGCCTCATGTGGGACTCGATCCCGGGTCTCCAGGATCACACCCTGGGCTGAAGGCGGTGCTAAACCGCTGAGCCACCCGGATATCCATATATATTCTTAAATGACTAGAGTTCCTTCTGCTATTATATAAGCAGATATTCTTTCCAATGAGATCTCTGTTTTGAGTAGAAATTCTGCCTTGGAGCTCTGTGTTATAAGACAGGTGTGGTGTGAACTAGCCAACCATCATTTAAGATGAACAAATAGGGGTTGGCTGTCAGACCATTGAAACTCCAAGTGTCAGGTGGTAAAGGCTTTCTGAAGATCCAGCATTCAAATTGTATACCTTAACTTTCTTCAGATATTTCATTCAATTCTGTGATGCTACAGTGAGCGCTCTGATATAAGAGAGTAAATAAAGGCCATCTTTTTTCTGGGGGCTGGTGAGGGAAAGGAGGGTAGGGGTGCTAATTGATACACCTGTTCCATATATACCTTATACAGACTTTCAATGAACCCTGTATATACCATATACAAACTTACAGTGAATCTCACTATTTGGGGCTTCATTTTTCACTTCAGAACTTAATCCTACCTGTTGACTTTGAGCTTAATTTCCCACCAGCAGGATTCTGGCCAGCAAGGTTTATGCCCCTCTCTGTGGTGGTCTTCTGGTGTTGTATTTTGGGCTATAGTACTGTCCTTTTCATCTGCCCTTAATGTCTCCAAATGTGGAAATCTATAGAAATCTCTCCTTAATTAGTGACCACCACCTTCTGCTTACTTAACAGTTATAGGTTAATTTCCCTTAGATATTTATTTCTGTATTGATGCATGAATTTATTTTTACTTCCTTTTATTTAGGAGGGTATTCAGAAACTTGAGAATCAAACTTTCATGCCTGGTCTTCCATCTTGAACCAGAAGTTTATAAATAATGTTGTTTTAAACTGCATAAAGGACTTGAATTCCATAAACATTTAGGGGATTGTGTCTATGAAAGGCAAAGAATGGAAGACACCGGTTTCACATCAGGGTCTTTTTTTTTTTAATTTTTATTTATTTATGATAGTCACAGAGAGAGAGAGAGGCAGAGACGTAGGCAGAGGGAGAAGCAGGCTCCATGCACCGGGAGCCCGACATGGGATTCAATCCCGGGTCTCCAGGATCGCGCCCTGGGCCAAAGGCAGGTGCTAAACCGCTGTGCCACCCAGGGATCCCTCACATCAGGGTCTTCATGGCTTACCTGCAATCACTTGAACTAATGTCCTAGTTAACCACATTGTAAAAATGGTTTTGTCTCCAAAAACAAGAGTTAGTCTTCAGCGGTAACAATATACACCTCAAGAATTGGATTGCTGCCATAGACCAGAATTTGGATTCTGGTACCACTATAAGTATTTCTTAGAGGGAGTAATGCAGTAAGAAGCTGTATATCTCAGTAGGAAAAATCTGTAGATCATGGAACATTGGATATAAATATAGAGGATGACTGATTCTGTATAAGGAGATAAAAGGCATTTCACTTAGGCAGATGATCCAAGTGAACAGTTCTTTGCATAGTGTAGTATTAAGAGATCCAGGAAAGCTTCAATTTGATTATAAATCTGATTACCCAGTGAATGGTGGCATAAGATTTATTAGTTATTTGCACCTCAGTGTGGTTAAAGGAACTGAAACTGATTTTTACTATGAGGTGTAAACATGCAGGCATGGAACCCACCATGAGGATGGGAATACTTCTAAAAAAAGGAAGAAAGGCTGAGGGTCAGCAGTGAAGGGTATTGGAGGAAAAATCTACCTTTTTAAGTGGCAAGTATAGGCCAGCATGTGAAATACTCTAACCCAGGGCTGCCATTTTGATCTACAGAGTATATTCAGTTGGGCATATCAGAGAAACAGGCAGAAGAATTTTGAAGTAATGACTATCAGAGATTTTCTTATGATGTATCTAGAATTATTTATTTTAAAAAGTAATTGTAATGTCTAAATAACATTTCCTGTATTGCCCAACTTAAATTTTAAGATGCTTTATTACACTTATCATTGCATTATTAATACATAAAGCTAGCAATGATGTTGGAGAGAATTTTACTCATCGATGAAAACATGAGGTCTCTCTACCTAGGAGACACATGGTTTGATGCAAAGAAATCCCTCCCTATAAATTAAAAGAACAACACATTCACCATCTCTCTTTGTCATCATTGTCCATTTTGTATCTTCTTTTCTTTCAGACCTCAAACTCTCCTCCACCCCACTCTCATTTTCAGCTACCATTCCCCTCCCCCTAATTCACTGAGGAAATAAAATCAGTCAAAAGAAAGCTTTCAGGTTTGCCCACCCTCACACCTCCTCACTAACAGGCATCTGATCCACACCCTCTCCTCTCTCACAAAGTATCATAGATTCTTATTGTAGATTCTGGAACTCAGCCCCACTCTAACCTGCTTGCTCTCCCCTCTCTCTCCTTCATCATCAACTTTTCACTCTGGATCATTCCTGATAGCACACAAACCTCTTATTTCTTCTCCCTTTAAACAAACAAACAAACCTTCTGCTTGAAGCCACTGAACCTGCCAACTACCTACCCATCTCTTGCCCCCTGTGTGAGGTGATATCACCCACTCCCTGCAGTTCTCCCCTCACTGTCTCCGAAGTTCAGGATTTTGCCTCCATTTTTATTCACCAGAATTGCTCATGTCAGCAAGTCCAGTGTCCTCTGTGTTGCTAAATCCAGCAGACTGTCTTCATTTCTCATCTTACTTGAACTTGAAGTAGTATTTGACAGTATTGATGACCCATGCCCCTCCTCACATTCTTAGGTTGCTTTCTGGACACCACACTCTGTTGGCTTTTCTCCTCCCTCACTTGATGCCTCTCCTGCGTGTCCTTTCTTCACTGTTTTTTATGCAAGACTTTAATATTAGAATCTTGCTTTAGCTTAGGTTCTCCCCAAAATGCAAAGCCTGAAACAAGGACTTGCCTACAAGTAGTTATTTTTATCAAGTGATTCCAAAGAGAAGGGAAAGGTGGGCTGAGAATCATGAATCAGGGAAGCAGGAGAAGCCAAAAGATGAGTGATTTACGAAGCTGGTTATAACTGTTGTGAATAGCTGGAACTTGATCCTTCTGTGGGCTCTCTGGGAAACGAACCAAAATGAACCTAGTAGGAGTCCCCCCAGTGTGCTAATGAAGGCAGTTATTTATGTATCCCACTGGTCATGGTTTCTCCCCATGGTCCTGAACTGAACCTCAAAACTTTCTGGTGTGGACATACACTGGAAAGGCCAAGGAAGCTATCACAGACTCTCAGGGAGTGGCCACAAAGATATGCCAGGGAAAGAAGCAAAAGATGCTTAGGGCTGCTGAGAGGAAGTCTCTCATGGTGTGCTGCACCCATACAACAGCTGGCTGCTGCAGCAATGACTGGAAACAAAAGGCAGGCAGAGAGAATGTGACTCAGGGCACTAAATATTTTCAACAAATACAATGGAGCTGCATGAATAGTACTGGATGGTACTGGATGAAACTTATCTAGTACCATGGTTTTTAGCACCATCCTTAAACTGTCAACTGCCACATTTGAACCACCAACTCAGATTTCCTGTATGTCAACAGCCTGAGGGGCAGCCATATATTCAACAGGCTCATTGATCTTAACTTGCCTCCAATGGTATTTCGAACCTTCTTCCTTCTTACTTGGCTCCACCCACTTCTCACTATCTCCAAGCTACCACCGTGGTTCAAATTGCCATTAGGTTTGACCTGGACCATAGCAATCTACTCTTAACTGGTCTTCCTGCCTCTTCTCTTGCTTATCTTTAGGCCCTTCTCCACAGACCTGCGAGAGTGATTCAGTTAAAATGAAATTCCTATCATGTCACCCCTGATCATTTCCTTCCAAAGGCTCTTTACTCAGAGTAAGATTGCATGACCTCTTGGGCCACATATGATCTGGACCCAACTGGCCTCTCAGATGTCATGTCCTTTCCTCTTTGCCCCACCCACCCAACCTCCTTGTGGCCCACAAATGCCCAGGCCTACTTCAGCCTACAGTCATTGAAGTGTTTATTTTGCCTGTAGCTTTTGATCCTCAGATATCCTCAGGATTAATTGTCTCACTTCCTACTCTGTTTCAATCTTACCTTTTCAATGATATCTATACTGTTCAACATATTTATGATTGCAAATTTCTTCTCTATTATTCTTTGAACTTTTTATGTTTCCCTTTTTCCTTTTCCATAGTCCTTATGACCATTTAAAATAGGATATATTTGTTTTAATTTTATCTTTTCTTTATTTTGTTTCTTCTTGTTAGAATGTACATTTCATGAGATAATATCCTTGCCTGTTTTGTTCACTAGTACATCTCAAACATCTGTAGCAGTGCCTGATTCATTAACGGTCACGTTTGGCAAGTAAATGAGTTGATGATCTGACATCTACTCTCAAGTTTGCTATAACCTGCGTGACCTTAGTCAAGTATGGGTATGGATTCTTTCTGAGTTTGAGCATGTTTTAAAAATCAGTATAAAATTTGTGAACTGTGACTATTAGAATTTTCCAGTTCTAAAAATTTATCATTACTTTTTCATAAGACCAAGCTTGGTAAAAGTTTTCTGTGTTTCCTAAAAGTATGAAAATTAGTGAAAGAATATATTTCTGAATGTTGTATTTGGCTTAGAAATCTATACTTTATTGAATGGAAAAAAATGAATTATATTATTTTGGTGTATAACTGACAAATGAAATCTGCCTCTTTAACTGTGGCAAAATAAGCCTTGGACAAAGGTTCTAGGCTACTTGGCAGAAAACAAAATCTACTTTGTAAAATGCAATTTTAAAATGATTTAAAATATATTTTTAGATGTTAACAAATTTGCTAGTATCTTCTATTAGACTTTCAGTGATAAGCAATAATGAACTGAAATAAATATATCTCATATATCGAATTTAGTATTAGAGTAGTAAATGCTTTCCAAAATTCCCCAGGACAAAGAAAAAACATTTTCATGAGTTTTGAGGTGCTTATAAAGTTTACCTGTGTCTGTTTATACTTTTCTCTAGAAATTTTCTTCTCATTATAATTTCCACAAAAATGCTTCTTTTTCAAATCCCAGTTGCTTCAACTTAAAAAGCCTGAGCATGTTAAAAAGAGAAGCATTGCAAAATTCAATTGACCTGTTATCCAATCGTACAATTTCTAATAAGTTAGGACTATTGTGAGTACACACACATATTGAATCATTACAGTAGAAAGGCTTTTCTCTTTTGAAATACATCTAAAGCCATGTCCATATAGTTGCTGTTGAATTTGAGTAAAATCCCTGGCCAGATTCTCAAGGGAAAAATAAATATCACATTAATGTCAAGAATAATGCCTCTAAGCATTATTCTTTATGTAGCTTAGGAATTTTGACTAGTTAAATTAGTTTTTCAGCCTTGTCTGGTTCACCAAGTTATATTTGTAGGATGGGCCTCGTTTCCTATTTCACTTTGCCATTGCTGGAAAATAAATTCCTCACCACATATATATTAAATAAAATGTCCATTCTACAGAACTCTCTGTTAAGTATGACTTCTCAAATTATGCATTCATGTATGAGGTACATAATATTTAATGATACTGCTTTTAAAAATATGTCCCGAGTCTTAACATCGTTTGAGAGACAAAAGCAGAGACTGTGTATTTGAATAGCTAAATACTCACCATGATAGACCAAAGATGACTATAAAGTTGAAGTAAAACTGAAAAAAAAAGAATTAACAAATAGAGAATATGAAAGAAGAAAACAAATATTGTTAATGCTACTCAAAAAGAGGCTTTGGCTAATGGAAAAGTTATTTAGATAAAGAGCTGATCAGATTCTGCTGGTTTATATAATTTCCCCATGTTTAAAACAAACAAGCTGAAACAAAACAAAAGTACATTTGGAAGGTGTGTTGACTGGTTCAGAGTATCCTCTTGAAATATTAGGGTTGCAGTATCCTAAGTGCCATACTAAGGATTCCACACAGATAATAAAATTTGTAAAGGCTTTATTGGTCTTCAGTGAATATATTAGATACTGGGAGAAGATGGCTCCAAATATTTCTGTGTCAGCTGAGTTTCTCATAAGGATAGACCTATGTAAGCTTGATACAGTTCTCATTTGAATATTTCACATAGTATGGAATGATACATTTATAGTTCCCTAATGTACCACCTGACTCTTGGAGCCAGATTTATGGATTTTCCAGAATGTGTTAGACCTCAGATCTTTCTCTGTAATATTTAAACCTAATACACTGTGGTAGAGTAGCAATTCTAATATCTCTTCATCATAACTGCATATAGGATAATACTAAAGGAAAGAAATAATCAAATGTCTCTAGTGCCTATGAATATTTTTCTAACAGCTTTTAAAATTCAATATTCTATGTTTTATTGGTAACTAATTTTAATGAAATTATGTTAAGTGCTAGCCTAAATATTTTACAAAACATATGTGCGTCTTTGTTGCAAGTAAAGTATGAAAATAATTAATAATGTGCTCGATGCATTAAGGCACTTCTTTAATGGGCTTTTAAGATGCTTAGGTATTACAGGCAACATAATGTAGACTAATGTGGCACAATAAACACATATAAATATACAGTACACACTCTTCTGTAACATATTTAGTATTATGCTCCAGCAAAACATAGCTTATCTTTGTCAAATATTGTTATCTTTGATTCAATGTGAGAGGAGATATTCTTTGAATAGGCATTTTATAGTTTGTTTCTTATAGAGATCTCTAAGTATAAAT
Organism: Canis lupus baileyi; assembly: GCF_048164855.1. NCBI lineage: Eukaryota > Metazoa > Chordata > Mammalia > Carnivora > Canidae > Canis > Canis lupus. The sequence goes on from NC_132838.1 coordinate 16,339,663, forward strand.
TAGTTAATTTATTGTTTAAAAAAGGCCATCCATATGCTAGCAGAAAATATATTTGTCTTCCTTTGAAAGTAAAAAAAAAAAATCCTACTCATTAAAGTAATTTGAAAAACTGGACTAAAGCTGATTTTCTCAACAGATTATGGCTTTTCTTATATTTTGATGAATTAAGTAGTCTTGGGGAATTTTTAATCCACTTCTAGGAAGCCATGATGTCAGATATCACCCTTATTACATCACATTTGAAGGTCTATATATAGAAGCAAGTATGGAAGGATTTTCTTTTTCTTTGTTGCCTCTTCCCATAATTCTGATGCTTTATCCTATTTTCTTGTATTTATGAGGATCTGCAGTTGTTACGATCTCATGCCAATGTTCTTCCTTTGTATTTGTAGGCTCTGACTCCATGAAAATGTATTGCATAATAAAACAGGAGAGATTTAGCTGTATAAATGACCACTTTGGGTAAATCTTCATCTAGGAAAGAATATTTTTGGCATTAAAATTTTCTGAAATTATCCTTCACTGTGTCTGGATTCTGGTGACTTTTCATTTAGAAAGTGTTTTGTGGCTATCTTGCAACCATTAAATTAGAAGATAACAAGTAAATTTATAGGAGCTTATCTCTTTTTTGTTTAAATTTGTTTAAATTTTACTATCTAGATAGTATTCTTACTTGGGGGGGGAGAAAAAAATTAATAATCTTTGACACATATCAGATATTCCTAGTGGAAAGGCAAATATTGCCTGCTGATCTTTGGTCCTTTCCAGCTGCTAATTTTTTTTCTTGTAGAGAAAAAATGAGGGATCTGTAGTAATTGGCCACTTTCTGTAAACTCTGCCTCCTGGATAGCCTATTATCTTGGCCAGGGCATGTTAATTTAAGGCATAGAAACAAACACAAACTAGTGAAGCTTTGTTATTTAATGGATAGAGAACAATATCTCAATAAGATGCATCCAGGCTTATTAGAAACTGGTATTCAAGGAACCAGGAAGCTCAAGGATCAAAGCTCATGCCTTTATCTCATTTCTACTTTTTAAAGATCTGTCAGTCAGCCTAGTATTTATTGAGTATTCATTCAACTCATCCATTTACCAAATATTTGTAGGCCACCACTGTTGCTTCAATTGGGTGGTAGATGGGGAGTAAGTAATGAATAAGAAAGAATAAAAATATTAAATGACTCACTAAAGAGGTTATGCATATTTATAGGCACATAAACTTGATGAACACATAGCTTGGGAATTAGTACTAGTCTGGGTTACCAGAATTAGGCCAGCAGGGAACAGACCTTAGAGCCTTAGAGGGCCCTCTGAGCCAAGTTAAGGAGTTTAGCTTCTTTCTGGAGGCATATTGCCATTCCTTTGCTATTGATCATGAAAAACCACTTGGTTTCCAGTCTTTAAGATCTTCCTTTTCAAAAACCACAGCTTTCTATATTTTCCTGGGTTTTGTTAACATTCTCAAGGAAGAATATGACTGGTTATTGACAAACCAACAGATTGAATCTCCTTTTTTCAGATCAGATATGATTACCTTATGTTCAGGGGAAAAGATGGATTGCAAATATTCATGTAGAATATAAATGGCTACCCAAGTATCCAAGTACCCACGTCTGCCTCTTGTTTGCAGTGATGTGTGTGAAAGCCAGGTCTACGAGAATGGATTAGGACTGGGTAGGTACCATTACATACAACTACCAGATCTTCCTTAAAAGCTTCCACAGCTTTTTTCTCATCCATCGATGAAAACTTTGTGTTGAGGCATGTAGTCCTTTGCAAATAAATCATCAGCATATTTTAGTTCAGTGTTTTGGTATCTGAGGGCAATTACTTTAACACTTTTCCTATGAAATTATTTCAAAGACTAGAAATGACGTTAAAAAACCTATTCCAGATGTTTCCCATGCATTCAGCTAAACATAGTGAAGACTCTACCAGCTTCATACCCCATCCTTGAAATTTAATAACCTGATTGCTTATTATAAGTGAGAGAGTAGGAGGAGAGCTGAAGAGTGGAACTTGACAAAATAGAGTAAGAGATTGCTTATAATGGTTAATTTTATGTGTCAGCTTGACTGGGCAGTGGGTTGCCCAGACATTTCGTCAGACATTATTCTGAGTGTGTCTCTAAGGGTATTTCTGGATGAGAATAACATTTGAATTACACTGAGTAAAGCAAATTGCCCTCCCTAAATTGAGTGGCTTCGGCCAATCAGTTTGAAGGACTGAATAGAACAAAAAGGCTGGCCTTCCCATGAGTAAGAGGGAACACCTCCTGCCATACTGCTTTCCACCTAGGATATTAGTTTGTTCCTGCCTTCAGACTCAAAACTGAAACATCAGTTCTTCTTGGATCTTGCACTTGTCAGATTTCATAGTACAACTATACTGTTGGTTCTCCTGGGCCTCTAGCTTGCTGACTATAGATCTTGGAACTTCTTAGCTTCTATAATCACATGAGCTGATTCCTTATAAAAAGTCTTTCTTCCTCTCTCAGTAAACATGCACACATACTTCCCCTATTGTTTTTTTTTTTTTCTTTGTAGAACCCTAATACATGGCTTGACTGCTTGAACTTAAAGATTTGATTAATTCAAAGAGTGAACCCTTAAAGATGTATTTCTAACTTGAATAAAGTATATTGAGAGTAGTGTGAAAAATCTTAAGAAGTCAATGATCTTCAAAAAGCAATATTGACCAATAACCTTAAATAGTTGTAATTAGTTCACAAGCATTTTGTAAGCCCCACCTACTATTGTACTGTTTCCTTAGGAAGCTATATTTCCCCCATTTTCCTCTCAGTCACACAGATCAGTCAGACTGAGATGAACTGACGTTATTATGTGAACTATTTTAGTCCAATTTTTAAAACCCAAGTACTCATGGAGGTTGGATCCTAACTCTGATGTGATCCACTAATGATACCTGCCTCTTAGATTTGTGGCATCATTGAGTGGTCTCCACACCTACCATATGGCAAGAAGCAAGGCTTTTTAAAGACAGACATTGTTTTTCTTCTCTGACTATATCCCTAGAATTTCAGATAGTGCCCGATGCCTAGTTCCCACTCAACAAACATTTGTCCAGTACATTTTTGTATGTTACGTACTGTCTGCATTGCCAGAAGGGAGGAGCGTTCAAAGGGACATGGTTTCTGCATATAGAGAAATGAGGAATGAGGAAAACTACAATATCTTAAATATTTACTGTATTTCTGGGACTACGCTAAGTGTTTTCATACAGTTTTACTTGATTCAGATGATAATTTTATGAGTTTTGACACTTAAGAATAGTTGTTCCGGATGAACAGCAATGAGAAATAATTTAAATACTTCATTTAAAAAAAATACTTGCTATTCTATTGCTTTCATTTGTGACTTCAAAAGAGAAGGTGGTGTAATCTTCATTTGTCTCTACCAAATTACATATTACTGTTATATTTTAAACAGTATATAGTTACTGAATTTGGAGATCATTTAGAGTTTTACAAAGATAAGAGCATATTAGAAAAAAAAAACTTTTAGTATCATTTAATGATACGATGTAATTATAGAGATAGGGCACCAAAATAAATACCAACTCAACAGGGAGTTTACTAGTTTATTACAATGTGAATATATCAACATTTGACACATTTTCTACAAACAACACACAAATAAATGGTAATTGTTCTGAAAAAAATATTTTTTAAAAAAAGATTTTTATTTATTTATTCATGAGAGACACAGAGAGAGAGGCAGAGACACAGGCAGAGGGAGAAGCAGGCTCCCCGTCCAGAGCCGGATGTGGGACTCAATCCCAGGACCCCGGGGTCACGCTCTGAGTGGAAGGCAGAGGCTCAACCACTGAGCCACCCAGGGGTCCCTGAAAGAAAGATATTTTTGATAAACTTCCCCCCGCTCCATCAATTCTAACCTTGCTTGTTTACTTTGTAAAATTAATGAGAAATCTAGATTGCACAAAATCGTTATCTTTAAAGGGAGAGAATAATTTTTTTCGACAAGTTATATTAATGGAAAATACTTTTTTCTTTTATTGCAAGATACCTTTTGGTAAGGGGATTCTAAGCACTAGCAACATGCTAGTTTTGTCTTTTTAACGTATAGAAAAAAAGTGACAAGAAAATTGAAATTTAAGTAATTTCACTGAGGGAATTCATTTAAAGCTTTTCCCTTTGATGTGAATATTGTGATAATTTTCCTGTTAGAGAGTATCTAACTTCCACAGTGACATCTGATGTTTACAAATGCAGGAGATTTTAGTTAATCACATTTAAAAATTTTAATTACATCCTCTCAGGTATTTAAGATGTTGCATTATTCCAGCAAATCCTCCCAATGCTTATTTAAAAAACAGGAAACTTCCTCAGCTCTGTGAATTTTTCAAATTTTATTTTAAATTTGTTCTAGACCTTTGGGTTTTTAAATATATATATAAGCATAGTTTTTAACGAAGAATTCGTAGAGCACATAATTGAAGCAGTAGAGGTGGAATCCACTGTTGTGATGACATAGTGAATGGGTCCATCAAATTTCTTAGACTGTGTCTTGGAGCATTTGAATATCTCAAAAACATTCCTTTGAAACTATCAGATGACTATTTGATAGGGTTTTCTTATTTGTTAAGACTCACAAGTTCTATTTTTCTCAGCATGCAGTGTTGAGCATAATGTGCAATGTTGACTAGCCTTTATTTAGATAAGCTGGAAGAGCATTAGTTTTCCTTGGGAAGCCATGCACATGCAAAATTAATTGAGGAAACCAACTGATTTCTTCTTTCTCAGCCACAATTCAAATGACCCAGGTGTAATACAGTGCAGTTGAGAAAAATCAAGCCACACAAAGCCCTGTATTAAACAGTTGCTACTCACAGAATGAGGTGTTGATTGTTAAGTCTCATTAACAAAATTAACAATTTCTAAATGGAGACAAAAAAAAATTTCCCTTTACTGTAGATTGCTGCTCAGCTAACATCTCTGAAGTCGAAGCCACCCATTTCAAAATTCTGCTTCATTTTCTTCTCAGTGTGAATTTGCTTTTAGGAAAGTTGTTTTCTCAGTAATAACATTGGCCATCCTAACAAGTTGAATAACAGTTTTCAAGCACAAGTGTTTTCCAAACAATAGTTTCTTTGCTTTAAAGTGATATGAAGCAATAAATGTGTAAGGAACATGATATTTTGGATGGATTAGGTAAAGTTTTTTTCTCTTTCACGCATAGCCCATGCTCCACTAATCATCAAAAATGATGTTTTGTGAAAAACCATTGAACAATTCATTGAATCCTTTATTGTATTCAAAATAATCCCTTTTTGTGGAGTTATTCACATTGTTCATTGAGCTTCAAAATTGTTTTTAATCATCTGAAACATGGAAGGTCTATCTGTAATAATCACAGCTCTGCACTTAACCAAGATCCAAATGATAAGATCTGCTATTATCTCCCCTAACTTTGTTTTGTATGGTTTATTCTAACAGCAGATACTTGAATAATCTACTGCCTGAATTAGAGGTCAAACTTGTTCTTTCATTTCATTGAGTTTGCTCTTTAACACTGTTTAGTATCATACCACAGCTTTATTTTTCAAGTCCCTGAAGATAAAGCTAATTTTCCATTCAAAATGTTGTTTGTAAAAAAAAAAAAAAAAAAAAAAAAAGTTGTTTTTGTCATAAAAAAACAGGCTGTGTTTATTTTGGCTTAAGGATAATACATTACAGGTGAATTTAACATGTGTTGAGATGGAAAATTTTTCTTTCTTTCCTTCTAGATTCTTTAGCTAGTCTAATACTTAAGTTGATACGAGACAGATTAACAGGAGAAAAACAAAAAATTAATAACATGTGTAACTCCTTTATATATGGGAGAGACTCAGGAGGAGAACTGAATAACTCTCCAAAATGACTGAAGCCATCACCTTAAATACCATCTAGTGGGGAGTCTGTTATGGGAGTGTACCAAGAAAAGCATGGCAAACAAGAATGAAGTTATTATGTCGGTTTAAGTCTATGACTTCTTCACTGATAATAGTTTCTAGAAACTTCTAGTTCTCTTTCTCTTCTTGGTACAGCCAGGGAGACACCCTTACAAATGAAGATTCCTGTATAAATCACTCTCACACAAGTATCATTTTTCTTTGGTTTTCAGAGCTTCTTCTGTATTTTTAAAAAAATAACCAGCTTAAAATAATCAGTATACCAAGAGGGATTCCTAGGGTGGCAAACTTTGCCCCCTTCACATTAACCCATTGTATTTAGATCAGCATCTGTAATTTCCTGACAATGCAGAAAACAGTTATTTTGCTTTGACTTACCTGAAGTTTGGTTAACTATGGTCATTTACTATGACTTTCTGTGACACATGATTCAGTACCAAAGAATTAAAAACCAAATGCTTCATCCTCAGAAATGACTCATCAACACATCTCAAGGACAGTTCAGAAACCACTGGGAGGATAATAATCTTTAAGGTAAGGACGTTAGGGCACAAATTAGAATCTGAGTTTGTTTCATTTTGGAGAGAATGGCCAAGGAAGTCCTCTGCCAGCAAGCTGGTTGTTTGTCTCTAAAATAACTTGATTTCTGGAGGGAAAATGAATAGAAAATTACATTGTTCAGAGAGTTGGTTAAAAGGTGAACCTCAGCACCACTCCACACTCCAAGGGAATGCTTTTAGTGTTGCTCCCTGAAGTCAACTAATGGATTGAAAAGGGACTGGGAAAAGTGGTCACCAGAGGAAACCCAATGATGGGCAGCCGCGGCTGAGCCGGTGCCAAGCACAAACCATTTAAGATGGAGAAGAAAATGTAAAGATATATCAGAGACAGCAAGAAGTGCCTCTTTCTTTCTCCTAAAGAAAAATGAAGAGAAAATGTGCAGGAGAATAGATGGGAAACATGTAAACACAGTAGAGAGAGAGATAGTATAGAATTCTTGTTCTAATACTGTAAGGTATTTCACAGAAGAAACCAAATCTCTGATAAAAATTTGAAAAATTAAGCCATTGTAGAAAAAAATCACACACGTGTATGTATCGACACATATACACATGTGGCAAGAAGGGCCAAGAGAGGAACTGGAGAAGACAAGACAGCAGTATGGAACTACTGATTGGATAATTTCCTGCGTGATTAAGATTTGATGGACACTAAGCATCTACTTATATGCTGTACTTGCAATATCTTTTGATTTAAGCTGTTTGGTTGATGCAGTGACAGTGTGTGCAATTTGCAATATTTCTTTTTTCAAAGATGAAAGGGACCAGATCTGCTCGATGTGTCCAAGTTAGTGAGGGCCTTACCCAGGTGCAGCTTGAGCCCTTGCCTCCTTGTTCAAACATTTTTTTTCTTTTTTTCAAACATTTTCTATACAGAATCAGTGCAGCACTGGACAAAGAATATGGGCTTTGGAGTGAGGCAGACCTATATTCTGCTATATATTTGCTATGTGACCTAAGGCAAGTTGCTTAACCTTTCATAGCTTCAACTTTCCTTTCCTATAACATGAGGATTATAAACTCTGTTTTAGGGCATTGTGAGGATTACTGTAAATGACATATAAAATTCCAGTTGTCAAAGAAGCTCTAAAAAAGGAAAAAAAAAAAAAAACAGAAAAATGACCAACCAAACAAGGAAGCTTCTATTGTTACTGCTGTTGTTTTAGTTATTGTCTTAGTCCATTTGAGCTGTTACAACAAAATTCTTCAAACTGGGTAGCTTATAAACCACAGAAATCAATTTCTCCTTTCTGGAGGCTGGAGGTCCGAAATCAGAATGCCAGCGTGATTGGGTGAGGACCCTCTTCCAAGCTCCAGACTTTTCCTTGTATCCTCACATGGTTGAAGATGCTCTGTGGGGTCCCTTTTATAAGATCATAAATCCCATTCCTGGAGTCTCCATTTTTATGACTTGAGTACCTCCCAAAGGCCCCACCTCCAAATACCGTCACAGTGGGCATTTGGAGTTCAACATTGGAGTTTTGAGGGGATATAAACATCTAGACCATAGAAGTTACTGCTATAATTATTGAGAAGTAAGATTGTTCAATAATGTGATCATTTAGTGAGACTCCGAGGAAGCATGTGGAATATGAAATAGTCCTTAAATTATGGGTAGGATATAGACTCCTAGAGAAGAGGGAGAAAAAAAAAATCTAGCTAAAGGAAGAAGCATTGGAAAAGGCATCGAAGTGGAGTATGTATGGAAAATGTCAAGCAGTTTGGTTCCTTTGGCCATTTGGAGGCATGACCAAAGATCTCCCTCTGAAATGCATTATGCATATTTTACTTCTATATGGATTGCTGAACAGTCAATTTGATTGCAGTGCTTATGATAGGTCTGTGGTCTGCATGGTTTATATTCTTGTGGCGATTTTTCATTCTCAAGAATTTGCTGGAAGCGGTATGTAAATGCAACCTCTTTTGTATTGCCAAGGTCTGTCTGTTTCTTACAAGTCAGAGTGAAAATCTACATCAAAATATCACTTGACTTCAAAGAACAATCATTTTTCACTTGTTTGTATCAAGGGACAGTGAACATTCGTGAAGGCTTCTACATTTATTTCCAAAATACAGCTTATACCTAGTTGAAAGAGCTGCCCAAATCCTTTGCATATATTTGCAAAGCTGCAGATAGGCTTAGAACCTTCCGAAATGAAGGTCTTTAAATGAGCATGACTTCTGAATTTCAGGTGGAACGGATCCCCCAAAAAGAGACATGGTTTTTCACTAAGTGGGGCAAATTGGCTAAAAGCAAATCTTGGAATTGTGATGCTTTTGTAAATAGGCTGAACCGAAGCAAGGATTTTGAGATTAGATTAATGCCAGCCTTAGCTGGAATAATTTGTGCTCTTGAGCATCTGCAGCTGTGAAATCACTACAACATGCCCTAGTTGAGTATGTTTCTTCTGCCCTGATCCCTGCTACGTTTTAGCTCAAACAGAGATCCATATGTAGAAATGGGTCACTCAGGGGCATAATGAGCATTTTTGATACCCTCAAAGGACTTCAGATTTACACATTAGCAAATGACTTACAATGAGGCTGAGAGAAAACACAGTATTTCCATCTGTGGCATGAAGATTATTGACATTTAAGGGGAAATGGCACACATCTCCATTTTCAGCAACCCTTGAAAATAGAAAAACATAAGCGGTATCTCTAGTAAAGGCCAATATTTGGTCCATAATTTTTCTTGTCAGCTGGCTGCTAGGAGAGTGAAAGGTAAGAATATAGGCCCAAGGACATCTATTACCACTGTCTTAGTTCAGGCTTCCGCAATAGCATATGAAAGACAAGGCAGCTCATCAACAGCAGAAATGTATTTCTCATAGTTCTGGAGGCTGGAAGTTCAAGACTGGGGTGTCGGCACGGGCAGGTTCTTGATAATGGCCTGCTGCCTAATTTGTAGATGGCTGTCTTTACACTGCATGCTCACATGGTGGAAGGGCCAGGGAAGCTCTCTGTGGTTCTTTTATAGGTACCAATCCCATTCTACAGGGATCCACCCTCATGACCTCCTCATCTCCAAGTCTACACCTTCTAATTCCATCACACTGTCAGGATTTCAACATACACATTTTCAGGGGACACCCAATGTTAAAAATCTTAGCATACACTGAAAAGAATATGCTTGTTTCAGATCGGCAAGGGCAGAAGGTACCAACCTATAGAGGGTGGGGGAAATGGTATAGCCTTTTCTTGACTGGAAAGAACCAACTGAGTTATGACGCTGAAATGAGTCTTCTGTAGAATCCTCATTTGCATTGTCAGATTTTAAGCTTTTAAGAATCCAGGGTGGTGAACTGGTGAACCACACCTATGTATGCACCAGTGCGTGGATTAATCTCACAATAGTGAGAGCACAAGAGCCTATGCATTATATATAAAGTTCAAAAAGGCAGAAACGAATCCAAGATGTGAGAAATCAGAATAGTGATTCCCCTTGAAGGGTAGAGAAGACTAGAAGAGTTTCCAAAGGTGGGGGTTGATGTTTACAAGGGGTGCAGATAAAAGTTCTGTTTTTGACCTGAGTTTTAGTTAACAGAGGTATGTTCACCTTATGAAATATCCATCGGGCTGTACCTCTATGGTCTGTGCACCTTTCTGGTGTTTGTTTTACTTCTTTTTTTTTTTTTAAATTTTTATTTATTCATGATAGGCACACACACACAGAGAGAGAGAGAGAGGCAGAGACACAGGCAGAGGGAGAAGCAGGCTCCATGCACCGGGAGCCCGACGTGGGATTCGATCCCGGGTCTCCAGGATCGCGCCCTGGGCCAAAGGCAGGCGCCAAACCGCTGCGCCACCCAGGGATCCCGGTGTTTGTTTTACTTCTATGAGACAGTTTTAAATTTTTTTTCATTTCTGTCAAACCCTCTCTTGAGAACTCCATCAGCATCCACTTTCATGGTGAGTCCTGTGGCTATGAAAACATATCGGTGGCAGTTGGGCACTGTGACTGCACCTCGCCACACGTCCTTATTATGCCAGATGCTTGCCTTTCAAAGGCTCAGCAGCTTCTTTAGTGGGAGTGAGCCAAATGTACAATGTTAACAGAGCAACTTAAAAGTAGAAAATCCAAAAAGTATCCAGGACCAAATAAAACAACCACAAGGCGAGTTAAGGGCTCACTTGGGAAATCTTACCACCTTTCTTTAAAGTCAGAATTTTATAATATTTTTGTTAAGATTTCCACTAGCAAGTCAGAAAATACACATCTGTATCAGGGGAAACATACAATTCCTTCCTAAAATAATGTAATTATAGTAAGAACGTTATTGGGAGGCAGTGTTTCATTCAATGCTATTTGTGGTATCAAAATGAAATGAAAACTTATTTTTAACCTAGAAACACCATATTCGGGGAACTAAATCTGTCCTTTGGAAGCATGGGGCATGATTTTATTTGTGGTCTGCCCATTTCTTTACCTAATGGGACCGCTTTCCAGCAGTCACTATTCACAAATACTGAGGGAACTTATGTATAATTCACTGTTGTGTACATGCCCAGAGAGTCAAAACCAGACCTCTCATTTTACATTATGGGAGGATCATGCACAGTTTCACAGCATGAGATGGATGCTTTTCTACACATGAGGGCATTTCTCAGCATGATCAAGACGGCTGTCTTTAATATGGGTCACATCTGTGTCCAGGTGCTGCCACTCACCAACCGCAGAAAGTCTCTTCCATTTTTTCTGTAAGATGCGTATCTCCTGGGATTTTTCTGTTTTTTTTAAGTAATTTGACAAATATGTTCCACTCCTTAGGTGTTTGGTAAATACACACCTATTGCAGGAGTAGCAGGTGTTATGCTACTAATGATAGTGGTGATGATGATGATGATGATGATCATAATAATAATTTAGTAGCAATAGCTAACATTTACATGTGGCACAACTGTCAGTGCTCCTTCTACATAGAAGTAGCAGTGGCAGTAATTGCAGGCAGATTAGAGTCCTACTCCAACTCCAGATTAGGAATCATTTAACTTAACAGCTTTTCCGTTTTTCACTCAGTTCCGTTACTTTTAGATGGACAACTGTATATAAGACAGAACACAGTTTCATAATGTTTGGCTCTTTCTCAGACCTTTTTCGTATGGACGTCTCTTTTTTCCCATCAATACTGATATACAAGTTAAAATGTTAAGAAAGCATCTCCCATTTACTTCTCATTTTAGAACTCCTTCTCCACAGTTATGACGTGTCTGTTACATGCTGATCATAATTCTACATCATAGTGAGTAATGCAGTCAAGGCACCTGCCCTCGTGAGACTTACATTCCAGTATGGGGGAAGGGAAATAAATAAGCATGTACAATATTTGCTGATTTAATTTCTTTGAAAGGAGTACACAGGGAATTGGTGGGAAGCAGCAGTTGGTAAGCAGTCCTTCAGACACAGTTATGACAGGGCACCTCTGAGACGCTGACTCTTGAGTTAAAATTGGGGAAGAATATTTCAGAGAGAAGGAACAGGAAAAGCAAATGGGATTGCTGGGGATTGCTTGGCATGTCGCAGGAAAAACAAGGTCACCGGGCATGGTGCCAAGTGAAAGAAAGATGGGGAACAGTGAAGGAGATGAGGAGAGAGAGGTAGAAAGGACAAGGGGTGATGATACAAGACTTTTTTTTTTATTGGAGTTCAATTTGCCAATATATAGCATAACACCCAGTGCTCATCCCGCCAAGTGCCCCCCTCAGTGCCCATCACCCAGTCACCCCAAACCCCCACCACTTCCCCTTCCACTACGGCTTGTTCATTTCCCAGAGTTAGGTGTTTCTCATGTTTTCTCACTGATATTTTCACTCATTTTCTCTCCTTTCCCTTTATTCCCTTTCACTAATTTTTATATTCCCCAAATGAATGAGACCACTTAATGTTTCTCCTTTTCTGATTGACTTATTTCACTCAGCATAATACCCTCCAGGTTCCTCCACGATGAAGCAAATAGCAAATAGTGGGTATTCGTCATTTCTAATGGCTGAGGAATATTCCATCGTGTACATAGACCACATCTTCTTTATTCATTCATCTTTCGATGGACACCGAGGCTCCTTCCACAGTTTGGCTATTGTGGACATTGCTGCTAGAAACATCGGGGTGCAGGTGTCCCGGCATTTCACTGCATCTTGATACGAGACTTCTAAAAGTATCACTGGAGTTTTGTGGGCAGAGGAGGGCATGCTAACTTAGTTTTGGGATTTTATTTTAAGATTTTATTTATTTATATGAGAGAAAAGAGAGAGAGAGAGCAGGAGGGAGAGGGAGAGAGAATCTGAAGCAGACTCTGTGCTGAGCTCAGAGCCTGACTCGGGGTTTGATTTCAGGACCATTGAGACCATGACCTGAGCCAAAACCAAGAGTCAGACGCTTAACCAACTGAGGCACCCGGGTGCCCCCTGACTTAGTTTTTGAAAACATCCTTCTGGATACCAGCAGGGAATGCCATGTAAGGCATAAGGATGAATTAGTACCTCATATTAGAGGTGGTAGGTGGTTGTAAGAGTTTGGACTTGGTTCAGAGAAGACTATTTTGATTACAAAATAGAAGCTATCCACCTTTTCATTAATGTGAGCAAGAGAGTAATAGCAATGCCAGTTTTCCTGTTTTTGTGGTTAGTAACTCTACCAGAAACTCAGCAGTAACTATAATTGCAAGTGACTAGCAACTGTCCACATAGATGATGTCACAGACGTCCTTCGTTAATCATGAGAGGGGCATGGATGAATCAGTCCAGGTCCTCTGGTGCACTGAAGAAAGAATCTCAAATTTATCCCCTGTTATGGAATGGAAACCATTTAGTAATGAGAAAAAAAATGAAAGCTTGAGAAGCGTTAGGTAATAATAACATGTCAACTGTTAGTACAGTGCATGTGAGTTTAAAACACTTCACATGAGTTAATTCATTTGATGAACCCAGAATCCCCCAGAATCCCAGGAGCTAAATCCTAGGGCAAAGATTACTGGATGTTTCTCCCTACTTTGTAGATGAGAAAACCAAGACGCTAGGAGGATAAGTGCTTTTTCATGTTTCCACACCTAGAAAGTGACTGCAGTGGGATAGAAACATTATCTCCTGATTCCTGATCTATTTTTTAAAGATTTTATTTATTTATTTATTTATTTATTTATTTATTTATTTATTTATTTATTTATTTATGAGAGAGAGCACACATGTGCACACGCACAGCAGGGGAAGGGCAGAGGGAGAGGGAGAAGCAGACTCCCCACTGAGCAGGGAGCCTGACCTGGGCTCCATCCCAGGACCCCAAGATCATGACCTGAGCTGAAGGCAGGTGCTTCACTGACTGAGCCACCCAAGCACCCCTCCTGATTCCTGATATTAAGAGTATTACTTCTAAATGATATGTAAACTGCTCCTTGTGGGGTTCTAGAATGATTCTAAAGGGATATTTGGAGAGTTAGGCTGGGCCTGCATTTGATCTTTTACTTTCTGTCCTGGGCGATTTCTATTCCCCATGGCCAAATCCAATTCTCTTCAGCCCATTATTGCTACCTTTGTTATCGATGAAAACATTTGGAAATATAAATATGCACTCATTATAAAGCAAGTTCTGATGACCTTTTAGTATTTGTTGTGTACGAACTGTAAGCAGCAGTTAAAGATGAAAAGGAATTGGCATTGAGCCTTCTTAATTATTGTTCCTGTTTCAGACCTTTATTATAGCTCTGGCTCTTGCTGACACATCTAAATGAGGTTTACAGAACCTGGAGCTGTGAATTCAGTGCTCATTAACAGAGGACTGACAGGACTGTGGTGTTTTCCTTTTTGCCCTTTTAGAAAGGAAATCATCTTAGATATCAGATTTAGATGTTTCATTTTACGTGTGGATTACCTACTGATTTGGAATTATTGTAAGTGCGTGCTTCTAAAGAAAAGCCTAAAATGAGATCATAGAAGCATGGCAAGAGAGAGAATGGAGGCTGTGCTTGGTTAGGCTTTCTGAATTCTAAGTCACAACCATTACAACGAGTATGAGGACTCAACGTGCCATTGTAAATAGTGCTATACAAGGAGCATTCAATGATGGAGGTTCCATGTCTGGTGAATTCCACCTCCGTGATACCATGACCAATGCCATCTTTTCCGGCTGCAGGTTGTTAGAACTCATCTTCTGACCTCTAGGGTCTTCTCATTTTGAACTCACCTATACCTCACTGCTAGATTTGACTTCTAAAAGGGGCAACTCTGGTCGTGTAATGTCTCCATATATCCTGTTGCTGGTGCCCTGTTTTATCGTGAATTATACATAAGTCCTTTTAGTAATTAACACCTTTAGGTTCTGGTGTACAAACAATTAAGTCAACTAGTGAACCTCAAAAGGCAAACTTCAAAATAGCGGATCTGCTTGGTCTGCTGTGGTTTGCATACTTCATGAGCATGAAATTCATTTAATACACTTTTACTAGAATTATTGTAGCATCCATATTTTATAAATCTGGAATTTACATTTTCTGACAAAAACAACATGGCCTCCTGTCTCCTATGTGTATAGAGCACAGAACATGGGCATGAATAAAGAGGTTTATGAGAAGAAACACCTAGATAAGGAAGTGCGTTCCAGGGCAAAGCAAATGGAAAAAAAGATGCCATGACTAAGCTGAAAGTATCTGGTGGCAGGTACTTAGCATAATATACAAACTTGAAAAAATGTAATTAATGAAAAATATACACCAAAAGTCTTTAGTTTGAACAATGACTAAGAGAGTAAGAACTTCTTGTAATATGGAGTTTTCCATAAGTAAACAATTATCCCTGCACAAAACCATGTGAAATAAAGTGTGTGGAGCACTAGAGAAGGATCAATAAGACTTAAATTCTAAAAGAAGAACAATTGTAGGACATAGTAAAGGGAAATGATAATTTCTTGACCATGCCCACTTCTAATTAACCTGCTCTCTAGTAAGAAGACTCAGAGAAAGATATTGGAACTATGTAGTGTAGTCATTTTTGTATATAACTGGTATTTATTTACATTTTCTCTATAGTTCTGATTTCAGCTGTTCTCAGCTCACTTTTCTCTAATCCATCTAAAATTCTGAAGATGAATACCCATATGGTTACAAATAGATACTGTCTTTATGCCCCTTAGCTTACCAGAGTTTATTCCTACGTGAGTGAGCTAGGTGTCACAAATGCATTCTCAATTCAACGTTCTGTTTCTGTCCTATATGATTGATCTTGTTAGGGGCTCCCTGTATCTCAATACTTTGCCATGGTCTCCTGACACATAGGCAACATTCTCGTGCCTTCATATTTTACTTTAGCCTAGTGGCCAAGAGAATTAGCAAATGGGAAAAATGCTAAAACAGAATATTCAGTTAGAGGAAGCAGTACTGAATGTAAATTTCCTCATTCTGAATCTAGAAGACCTCATGATGGCACAGGTCATTTGCTAATTTGTTCATTGAATAAACAGTTATTAGTGTCTCAAATACCATTTACTTTGCTTGGTCCTAGAGATATTTAGATGAATAAAATTGAATCACTGTCTCCAAAAAGTTCAGAGTCTAGTTAGCACCTAGATATGTAAATAAATAATATGATACAAGGTGTAAATGTCATAATGAAAAGATGTACAAGATATCCTGATGATAGATTTATTCAGGACAGATTGAGGAGGGATTAGTAACATCTTTGGGAAGTAAATGACTTTTGAGTCATAAAGGGTTAATTCAGGAAAGTCATTTGATAATGTAGGAAAGCAACATCATAAAATACGGGTGTCTCAGCCCCCCCATCCTCTGCGTATGCACGCACACATTCATGTATATCTAATATCTGTATCTAATATCTAAAATTAGTTGGTCCTCAGGACATTTCCATCAGGATCATCTGTGACAATGTTAAACATGCAAAGTTTCAGACATCACTCAAACTTCCTATATCTAAGTTGCTGGGAATCAACTTGGAAATCTGCCATCGCAACCAGATTCCAGGTGATTTCAGTGCACGCTATAAGTGGAAAACTTATAAGAACTTAAGATAGTTCACTGTAACTTGTTCTTGTGGGGAATTTTACAAGTCATACGAACACTTTATCTTAGACATTTCATCCTGGCAGCCATATAGAAGGTATATTGGAAGTATCTTAAGTTTATGAAAGAATGATTATTATTTAATATAAACTGTGGATATGGATCTGGAAGAGAAAGAATAGACTTCAGAAACATCTAGAAAAGAAAATTATTAAAATTTATTGCTAGACTGCATTGGGTAGGAAGAATTAAGGGAGAAGATATATTCCACATTGTAGGAGGACTCACAGAACCTGAGTAACACAAATTATAAAATGAAATTTAAGAGGAGATAATGTGACTGAGATGCTTATGGTATATACAGGTGAATACTAGCAGTGAGGAACTAGATTTCTTTTTTAAATTAATTTTTATTTATTTATTCATAAGAGAGAGAGAGAGAGAGAGGCAGAGACATAGGGAGAGGGAGAGCAGGCTCCCTGTGAGGAGCCTGAGTGGGACTTGATCCTAGGACCCCAGGATCATGACCTGCACCAAAGGCAGACGCTCAACTACTGAGCCACCCAGGTGCCCCAAGGAACTAGATTTCTAAACTTAGGAGAAAGACCTAGATATTTTTAAGCTACAGACTTACAGATGTCACTGCATTGATGAGATTTTAGAAGGCACACTTGTTAAGGTGTAAGAAGGTCAGTGGAGCTGTCCAGAGGACTACCATTCAAACTGTGCTCTGAAAAACCAAGAGGAGTTAATGGGGGCAGCTCAGAGGTCAAAGAGAAGTGGGAGAGAGGGGCTTTAGAGAGTAGGGAGCTCCAGCCCTGTCTGCAACTCCCCTCTCCACAAAAAATAACAGTAGCACATACCTAGGTAGGACTAGTTGTTGGATAAATATGATTCATGACTCAAAATACCATTTTATTTTTGTCTCTAACAGCCCCTTTACGATATCAAATGGGTATTTCTTCTCTGGCCACCTTTTGAATGCTCCTACAGATGGTGACTTTTCTTCTTAGTTGTAGGTGACAAAGAGCTCTTGGTTAATATTAAGTCATAAACAGAAGCTCAAGTATTTAATTAGAATGCTTATTCCTTCCTGTTTTTCAAAACTCCAAGCTTGTTATAGCATCAAGGTCTTCTCTCTTCTCTTGGCTGCACGTGTTTCAGGTTGAAAGCTTGTAGTGGGAAAGAGGGCTGTAAATTGGCTTCTTTGTATTTCATTGTTGGCTCCCAAAGCTGACATCTTGAGGTTTCATTCCTTCTGTGACTGGCACATGGGAAGGGAAGATGGGGGAAAAACTGGAAAGTACTTTGATGAAGCAATTCTTAGCAATCTGGCTTCTCACTCTGGTTCTAAGACATCGGGACTGGCTTCTTTCCTTGGTGGGACACTTTCATGATACCTTCATTAGTTCCCTCTTGGGACCTTCTATCTATAATGTTCTTAATCTCCATGGATGCAGCTTCGTTCCAGATGAGTCACCTCCTCTTCTGCCTCAGCCCCTCGGCTTATCTCCAGCTCCTTGTTTATGGGCTTCCTTTGGTGGTCCTCCTGAGTAGGACTCAGGGTCCCTTATGCTCACTCTTTCTCTCCTGTGTGTTCCACATATGGTCAGTGGGAAACGTACTCACCCTTTGCTCATATCCTCTGCAATTGCACAGTGACCCCAAGGCAGCAGAACTCTCTAGCTGTATACCTCTATCTTGTGCTAGATCCTTCAGTGGGACCTGGTCCTAGATCCTAAAGGATATGATAGAGTCAGTTTAGCTCAGGTAACCTTAGATGGGGGAATATACTAGACCTGGATTCCTATTCTGCTTCTTTGGACTCTGAAGGTCCTAAGAGGGGTTTAGCAAAGCTGCAGTTGGTCTGCACATTGAAGCCTCAGAAACCCGAGACTGGGGAGGCCAGGACAAAAAGACAAAATCATAGAGTTCCTTAGGAATCCTGAAACGTGTAGTGTTCATATAACTTGTAATTTAGTTTCGTTCACCGGTGTTTTCTTCTGTGTGTGCTGGAGAGTGATGAAGGATACAGTATAACACTTGCCAGAATAAGCATTGGCGGAAAGAAGAAAATCATGTGGGATGTATAGTCTTTCTTTTTAAGGACAGGTATACTTATTCCTACCTGTAGGCAACTCTAGAATATAGCATAATAATAGTTGTAAATGTATTTTAAGGACTTAATTGTTGTATTTTATGCTTAAGGAGAAAAAAAAATCTCAACTAAAAAATGAGGACTCTTTCTACTTCCTTCTTTGCTATTGATGCCCTGTGGGGGAGGTCAAATATACCATGGACTATTCGATTTTAAGAGACATTTAATTTTCATTTATCATTGGCATTTTGGAAGACTAGGTGTTTAATTTTAAACCGAGTTATGGATCCCAAGGTAATTATTCAGAGGGAATCTTGGGCAGATAAAATAATTGTTCTGCTCAAGTATGAGTCTGAAACTATCCCTAGGTGTAGCTCTGTTAGGAGATATTTTCTTCATGTTTGAAAACTTTTGTTTTAAACATTAGATTAATTAATCAAGTTAGAGGAGTCTTAGTGTTGCTAATGATGTGTTATGGTGATGGTGATTCTAATGTTGACAACTATGACTCACTGAATTCCTAATATTTTCCTAACTTGTTCAAAGAAATTGAAATAAATATGTCTCTTCAACACTTATAACAACCCTATTAATATGCTAAGTCATAGAAGGGTGAAGTTTTGCTGTTGTTCTAGTAGGCTGTGAATAAGGGGTGAGGGCAAGTTACTAAGATAGTTGGATCCTGTGAGCCTAGACTCTGAACCTCTATCTTTATAGCTGGTTCTGAAGCTTCCAACTCTCTCATATTTTCCATCCAACATCATTATCTTAATTTAGCAAATCCTTCAACTTTCATGATTCTTATTTTGAGATTTGTGAAACAAAAAGGTGATGATTTTCTTCTGCTATATCTTAGATGAACAACAAAGGATCATCTCAAGCCTTCCCCATTCTCATTCAGGAGCACTATTAACTATCAATTAGTAGGTTATCCTTATCCCTTCTCTCAATGATATGCCTCTCTTTGGCGCAAGAGAAAATTATTCTTCTGGCAATTTGGCCAGTGAAGCTTCTTTTTAAAAAGATTTTATTTATTTATTCTTGAAAGACACACACACACACACACACACAGAGAGAGAGAGAGAGGCAGAGACACAGGCAGAGGGAGAAGCAGGCTCCATGCAGGGAGCCTGATGTGGGACTTGATCCTGGGTCTCCAGGATCAGGCCCTGAGCTGAAGGCAGTGCTTAAACCGTTGAGCCACCTGGGCTGCCCACCAGTGAAGCTTCTAGTTTAAATGATTTTTCATCCTTACTAATAACATGGGAGACTAAGCTTTGGATACACAGTCAGAGGTAAGTAATGCCAGTTTCTCCTACCATGTTCCTCTGAAGGGCATGAGATAGTTCTAAACCTAGGAAAAGCCATGCAGTTTCATAACCCACAAAATTAGGAAAGAAAAAGTAATTTCAAGTGCTTCATCAGATGACTCCTTCTTCTCCTTTTCCTTCTTTGAATGGTAAGTTGTATTTACAGAAAAATGTGCTTATTAACACTTCTGTAACAACCTTGCTCTATATCTTTAGCATTTCATAGTGTAGTATATAAACGTTCTCCTGGCTTTAATGAATATTCTAATACCATTCACATTGCTCAGTAATATTCTTTGGTATGTTATAAGACAATAATAATACATGCCTGTTTAAATACATTTATATCATCAGCTGTAATCATTCAGCTGGTACAAAAAGCTATATGTCAAGGCACATCTTTCCCTTCTTCTGATCCTCTTCCATGGCTTTGTGCTTCTGTGTTATAATAATAATGGCTAGGAAGAAAATGATCTCTCACTATTTAATACGCCATAAATTTTCTACAAAATTGAGGCTCTGTCATTCATAGATGACCTGCTTCTTGGCTAGGATCTGTTAGCAAAGTAGGCCCTTGTTGAGATTTTCTTCAGTTTAGTTTGTGACGAAACCTGCAGTCAGCACAAAGACTAATTTATCAATACGTATCTTCCAATTTAGACGTTCTTTTTGTTTCTTGGACAACTTGCCCCTCACTTTTATTCCCCACCACCACCCATGACCCAAAATACACAGATATAATCATTCATTAAATGATAGAAAATACCTAAAATTCATTTCAGGAAAAAGCCATTATTTTTAATCACAATAAAATAGAACTGAGTATTACTAGCAATATGAGAAATTAAAAGATAAAGCAATAAAACTCCAATCATTTGAAAGTTAAAAAAAACAAAATAGTTTTTTCCTGTATAACTATTTTGTTAAAGAGAAATATAAAATAACAATTAGGGACCATAAAAATAATACATGCTAGGTCTGTCAAGAATGACTGTGTGAGGATCTCAATGGTAATATTTAACATTTAAATAATTAAACAACAACAAAAAACATTTAAAGTCTCTGGAAAATGTCATAAGGACATACAGCAGATAGAGGCATTTATTTAAAAAAATGAACTAAATTTCTGTAGGAACAGTCAGGGTCTATTGTGATTGAGGAAGGGCATGTTCCCATTCTTCCTCCCACTCCCTCCACTCCCCATGTTATAGCAGCTCTACCGTGCAATGTGTGGCCAAGAAGATGGAGACTCTCTCTTCTCTAATTCTGAGTCTGGGTCTAAAGTTTAATCCTAGGAGGGATAGACCATTGGTATCAGTCATCTTTCTACCTTCACACCAGCTTCATGCTCTGAAAACTCTATTCCACACAGGCATGGCGAAGAAGACTGGGATCCCTTGTGCCACCCACCTAGCCCTTAGTGGTGGGGTGCAAGTCCATCCCACACATGGAGTTACAAATACTGAACTCCCATTGCCCCAGTCTAGTTTACTCATAAATTGGAGGTTCCAGTTTGGGAGGGATAAGCTGAGAAGACCAGCAGCTACTGTCTTCTTATTGATACAGACCATTTGCAGAGTGGAAGTCTCACCCTATGAGAATTTGGGTACTTTCTCTGACCCCAGCATGCCACAGTAGTGTCAGGGCTTTCCCCAGAGAAGGAGGCAGGCCATAAGGACTGAGATCTCCACAACTCTGCCTGAGGAGCTTTATTTATTTGGAACAGAGCTTAGACAAGTTCATGCCAAAAGGGCATTTTCAAAAGCAGTGAAGACTTCGGTGGTAAGCAATTAAGAGGGGCTTGGTAGCTCTATGATATTAGTAGCAAAAAGTAAACCAACCAAAAGATTAACAGAGAGAACCAGGTAGGTAAGAAGAGCCCTTTAGGACACCACACATCACCGTGGGTTCAGAAGGGTGTGTGCAGATGCCAGGCTGCAGTGAGGAATAATAAAAGTGAAAAGTGAGATATATTTGAAGGCCTTCTCTGAGTTACATACAGATCTGCTAGCAACGGGCCTGGAGCCTTATTGCCTCAAGGGGCTGAAAAACAACCTAACCAAACTCAGACTGAGAAATAAGCTACTCTGACCCATGGATGACTTCTAAGAAACCAGGCTTAAAAATAAAATCACACTCACTTCTAGTGATCTAGAATATTGTGTGCATGCCCAAGGCTACTCCGTCACACAGATGGCTATGGAGAGAATCTCCAAGCTACCAGTCCCTGGATAAAAATGAGTCAAAATCATAAAGTCTCTGAATTACAAAAGCAGTCTCCAAGCTACACACACACATGCAATGAGAAAGGGAAAGAACCTAACTAGCTCTGAGGACTTAAGCAGAAGTCAGACCAATAAGTGATTTATGTGGATACAGGGAGAAACTTACGAAGCCTGGCTAAAAGATAAAAGCAAAGAAAAAATAGTGAGCTATAACATTAGAGGCTGCATACTGCAGAGGAATGAATTTCACAGATTTATTCCTACCAGGTCATAAAGGTCATAAACACGCAAACAGTAACCAGAGCAAGAAGTCTAAGAAGGAGAAGACTGATCAGGATTCAGAGTTGCTATACTATGTGTCGAAAGTGTCAGGTTTTCAACAAAAATTATGAGACATGAAAAGACATGAAAAGAAAAGAAAGTATGGTTCATATACAGGAAAAGAAAAAGCAGATGATAGAAACTGCCTTTGAGAGGCTCATATGTTGGACTTAGCAAGAACTTCAAAGCAACTATTGTATGTTCAAAGAACTAAAGGAAACCATGTTTAAAGAATTAGAGGCAGGGGATCCCTGGGTGGCGCAGCGGTTTGGCGCCTGCCTTTGGCCCAGGGCGCGATCCTGGAGACCCGGGATCGAATCCCACATCAGGCTCCCGGTGCATGGAGCCTGCTTCTGTCTCTGCCTCTCTCTCTCTCTCTCTCTCTGTGACTATCATAAATAAATTAAAAAAAAAAATTAAAAAAAAAAAAGAATTAGAGGCAGATATGATAAAAATTACTCATCATATAGTGAATATTAATAAAGACATAAGAATTATAAAAAAAGAAACAAGTGGCTATTCTGGAGTTGAAATGTACAAGAACTGAAATTAAAAAATCACTAGAAAATCTCATTATAGCTTTAAGGTAATAGAAGAAGGAATCAGCAAACCTAAAAAGACAATATAATCTGAAAAACAGAAGAAAAAAAAAAGAATGTAGAAAAACAGAAACTCAGAAAAATGCAGAACATCATTAAGACTACCAACATACACATAATGGGAATACCAGAAGCAGATGAGAGATAAAAAAAGAAGGATTCAAAAGTTATCTGAAGACATAATGATTGGAAACTTAAAAAAATTTATTAAGGAGGCACCTGGGTGGCTCAGTCAGTTGATCATCCAACTCTTGATTTCAGGTTGGGTTGTGATTTCAGGATGATTGGATTGGGCCCCGTGTTGAGTTCTGTGCTCTTGGGAGTCTCTCTCCCTCTTATTCTGCCCCTTCCTCCTGCTCTCTCTCTCTCTGAAATAAATCAATCAATCGATCAAATAAATAAATAAATAAATAAATAAATAAATTTTATTAAGAAACATTAATTTGCATACTAGGAAACTCAGCCAACTCTAATACATTTGACAGTAATACAATAGAGCAGGGTGGAATGAAGCCATACTGGAATAAGGAAATGACACCAGATGATAACTTGAACAAACAGGAATTGAATAAAAAGAAACAAATATGATAAATAAGAAAATTTACCTGTAAATATTTGTGTCCTCCTTTCTCCTCATAACTTCTGTAAAAGACATAATTTTGTGTGAATAAATAGTTAAAACAATGTATTATTGGGTTTATAACCTATATACACATAATATGCAAAACAATAAAAGTAAAAAAAAATAAAGGAAAGAAGAATAGCACTATCTAAGAGTAAGGTTTCTATACCCTACTGGGACATTTAAAGAATTAATACAAATTCAGTGGGGGAAAGAATAGCCTTTTTTACAAATGGTGCCAGAGCAACTAGATATATACAATTGAAAAGCATGGAATTAGACCTTTACTTCACACTGTACAAGAAATAACTCCTAATGAATCAAAGACCCTTAATGAATCAAAGACCCAAATGTAAGAATTAAAACTGTAAAAATTTGAGATAAAAACATAGAAGTAAATCTTTGTGACCCTAGATTAGGCAATGAATTTTTTTACATAGGTTTACATATGACACCATATAGATAAATTGCAGTTCATAAAAGTTAAAAACTTTTCTGCTTCAAAGCATATCATAAAAAACCCGAAAAGGTAACACACAGAATTGGATAAAATATTTACAAATTATATATCTCTTAAGGGACTTGTTTTCAGGATATATAATGAACTCTGACAAATTCAACAATCAACAGATAAATAACTCAATTAAAAGTAGGCAAATGATTTTGAATAAACATTTTTCTAAAGAAGACATACAAAAGGCCAGTAAGTACATGAGAAGATGCTCAATATCGTTAATCATTAGGGAAATACAGCTTTATATCCCAATGATATTTCACTTCACATCCATTAGAATAGTTGTTAATGAAAAAGATAGACAGCAATAAATGTTGGCAAGGATGTGGAGAAATTGGAACCCTCACATATTGCTGGCAGGAATGTAAAATGGTACAACCACTTTTGAAAATAATTTGGCAATTCTTCAAAATGCTAAATATATAGTCATTGTATGACTCAGCAATCCCACTTTTAGAAATGTACTCAAGGTAAATGAAAACATATGTTCACATAAACACTTGCACATGAACACTCACAGCAGCATTATTCATAAGAGCCAAACGTCCTAGCAATGCAAATGTTGAATGGTGAATGGTCAATTGATGAACGTATTAAAAATGTGTCTTATTTCTACAATGCGCTATCATTCAGCCATTAAAATGGAATTCAATATTGGTACAGGCTACAACATGGATAAACCTTGAAAACACCGTGCTAAGTGAAAGAAGCCAGACATAGAAGAAGGCCACCTATTTTATGATTCTATTCATATGATATAGCCAGAATATGCAAAAAAACATATATATACATGGATATATGTAGAAAGAGAGCGAGAGTGAGTTTAGTGATTGTCTAGATTGTATGAGCTTAAAGGGATGGCATGTAGGAGGGAGGGGAAAAGAGGAGTGACTACGCACTGGTACAGGTTTTTTTCTTCTCTATTTCTTTCCTTTTTTTAAAAAAATTTTTTGGAGTATAGTTGACATGTTATATTAGTTTCAGGTGTACAACATAGTGATTTGACAGATTTATACATTATGCTATATGTTCATCACCAGTGTAGCTACCATTTGTCCTGATATGTTGTTATTACAGTATCATCAACTATATTCCTTATGCTGTGCCTTTATTTCCGGGACTTACTCATTCCATAACTGGAAGCCTGGATCTCCCACTCCACATCACCCATTTGCCTAACCCTCCACCACCCCTCCCCTCTGGCAACCATAAGTTTGTTCTCTGTATTTGTACTTCTGATTCTTCTTTTGAGATAATAAAAATGTTCTAATATTTAATTATGGAGATAGTTGTAAAATTCTGTGAACATGCTAGAAACCATTGAATTGTACATTTAAAATGAGTGAATTTTATGACATACAAATTATATTTTAAAGTTATTAGAATGCCAGCCACAAAATAGTAACTATGTTATGATTCTTACTATGTCATTGAGTATATTAATTAGAAACCTATCCAATCACATATAGTAATAGTTGTCATTGGGTGTTTCTGAGATAGAGTGGGGTTTTTTTCCCCATTTTTTTAAGTTTTCCACCATCTTCTCAATGAATATCAATTACATTAAAATAACTTTTTAAAACCTTTTATTTCAAGAGAATTAAAAAAAATTAGCTTTCTTAGAGAACATAGACCTTGTTAAATTTTGTGGTTTTCTTTTAAATTGTAATAAATACATGATGTTGTTTTGTTTTAAATAATGCTTTTTATCTCTACTTTAGGAATAGAGATAGTGCCTCACTAGTGAGGTTAGGGAATTAGCCCTTGCTCTATACTCCCCCCTCTCGAGCTTAAAGGACAAGGTAATTTTATTGCCTGGTGCCCAAAATGAAGCAACAGGCAAGCCTCCTCCCTCAAGAAAACCTCCAACAAGATCTTATGTTTGGAATATATGGGTTTCATTGAATATATGGGTCTCAACTCCAGTTGAGAGAGCAGAGTAGTTGTCAGTACTTTTCATTTGAGTGCTGGTAAAGAAAGAAGACACTCAACTCCTATGGTTAAGGTAGGGAAAGATGAAGCTGGTGGCAGAAAAGGACAGACTCTACGTCCTGAGGGGTCTGAGTTCAGAATCATTCTGAGTACTTTTCAGTGTCTGCTGCCTTGCTAGAGTGGCTATGTGATCCCTAAATGGAAAGATGTGGGAATAAGGGAATGGTGCCTTGGAAATCAGGAAGAAGCATGTTTGAACAATTTGAGCTCAGAGGCTGAGCTCTTAGTTTCTGTTTAAATAATCAAGAGGTCTGAGCAGTGAGGCACCTTACATTATGGCCCTGGAACAGCTCTCTGTGTTGGGAAGCCCACCTTCACCAGCGATATTGGAGGCCATGTGAACTATAGCCAAAGAAGGTTAAGTAGACATCCATGTTCTTTCTCTAGACTATGAAAATCTTTCCTAAACTGGGCTGGATATAAGCTGGGAGTCTGTTTGGGGGGAAATACAGGAAGTGGAGTTGCTCATTAAAGAGATAGCAGGACCTGCCAGTTAGTTCTGTAGGCAGGAACTTCACAGTTTTTATTTAGAGAAATAAAAAACACTCATAAAACTGTCCCTGGTGTTCTGGGCAGTGCACTACAGTGCACATGATCCATGTATATTTTTAAATGTTATATTTCTCTTTTTATGATTGATATTTTATACCGTGTATTGACTGCAAGTTCAGTTGGGAAGAGGTGAAATGAAGCAGGGAAAATGGTGATGTGCGAATGTTATTTTATAATTAAATAATTTATATGCACCTCTTTTTTTCTTATGAAAAGTAATTATACTAAATGCAATGTGCTATGCTGGATCAGTTCCTAGAACAGAAGAACAGTGTTGTTGGAAGAAGTGGTGAAATCCAAACAAAGTCTGGAATTCAGTTAATAATGATATACCGGTGTTGGATTCTCAGTTTTGACAAATGTATTGTGGTAAGATGCTAGCAATGGAAGAAAATGGATGAAGGTATATACAGAAACTCTGTACTATCTTTGAAAGTTTTCTGTAAATTTAAAATAGTTCCAAAATAAAAATTTGATTCACAAAGTAATTATGAATCACATGTTATCTTCGGCGTGCTGTTCTTAAAAATTTCCAGCTGAGAATTATGAAAGTTTTAGCAAAGAGCCAATTCATGTGAAATTTTAACACTACAGGCTCAAGATGTTAGCACATGGTTTGTACAAGCGTTCCATCTAGTCGCTGCTTATTCTAAGGAAAACTCAGAATCGTTTCATATTTCCTGTAATTGATGAAGCAGGGAGTACAAAGGGACATAATTAAACCTACAAAGGAAGAGAAATCCACAGCTAACATTGTTAAATTTGACACACACTGTCAATTACAAATAAGCTACATATTCGTTCTTTGCAATTTACCTGGGATTCATTTCTCACCTGAAAATTTCTTCTTGTATTCTCTTTAGTGTATTATTAAGCAATATTAATTTAATGTGGCAGTAATTTTAGTGTAAGTTTTAGTTTAGTGGCCAGGGAAAACACACTTGGAGAAGAATACCTATGCACAGCACTGTCTCATGCACTCTAACACTCTTTCTAAGTCATAACCCAGTTCCACCATTGGGATGGAATTTCTAACCTTCATTCTTCCAGTTTATCTACTCTGGAGGTGAACAAATGCCTCATAAAACAACCCAATGGTGCAATTATCACTTCAGTATTAGAGGGACACCAGAAAGTGCTAAAATTCTACATTTGATACAACATTTTATTATAACTATAAACGCACAGTGGCCTTTAGGTGTTTGCTACGGTGTTAGTAATGATTCATTCTTGGCATTTGCCAAGAAATGGAAGGATGTCTTACTGTCACTTTTGATAAAGCCAGTATAAGGAGATTAAGAGATGAGTTAAGGTAAATTGTGTGAAACATAATGGTACATCAAATATCCAGTGCAACACTTCAAGAAAGTGCTGGCAGTTTAGCATGTTTCATGGCAAAATGTGCTGTTCCAAGTTAAATATTACTATCTATGATCTTCAGAGTTTATAGTGATGCCCTGAGCAGTCTTCCTAACAGGTAAGAATATGCAGCAGGCCATCTTTCCATTTTTCTCCCTGTACAAATAGCTCACAAGATAATCCTAGGTTATATGATTGAATCGAACCTAAAAGAAAACACTGTACCTCTTACTTGATAGCGGGTAACCTTTACCTTTTGCTTACTTTAAATTACAAAATTCTTGTTTTGAATTAATTTTCCCTTTCTCTGGAATTTATGCTTCAAATGTTTTTCTTTACTTTTTGATAATGGAGACAATCACTGAAATAAAGGAATGTTTTGTGAAAAAATAAAATCCTTCCTCATCTTATTGCCTTAATCAAATGTACTATTTATGTAGGATCCTCCTTCAAAATTCTTCCAGATAAAAAAACTAACATCATTATTGTGTGCTTTGCATTTTTTCAATTAACATCGATTAAGGTTTTCTATTTTCACATAGATTTTATAATTACAATGGATAAATGATATTACATCAAGTGAGCTACTGTGCCAGAATTGATTGAACTGTTCATCTGCCGTAGAACATTTCGATTTCCTTCAACATTGTGGATGATACTGCAATTGGCATCTTTATGCAGACTTTTTTGTGTAATTACTTTTGTAATATAAATTTCTCAGAAGCAAGATCATTGACTCAAAACAGCAGCTATGTTATAGTCCTCGAGATATATTTCCATATTGTTTTATCACTTTACTATACCAGTCGTATGCACAGAAATTTCATGATATATTCCTTATATGTTAACAGAACTCGTGTTTTCATTATAGGCCCCCAGAATACCATGTGGGTAGAGAATTTGGATACATTCACATATTTCTGTTATAAAAAGTGGTGTGCTTCTTTTATTTTTTTTTTTAAAGAGAGAATACATCTGCCTAGGATATAAGCAATGTTTTCTTTTTGCTTTTCCAGATTTTAAGAATTGTCCTGTTATCAAGCTGCACATTTAGTATCAGTATTTGATAATAGTCAGTGTTGCTACTTGTTATGATGTTATATTGGCTTTTTTTTCCTGAGGTGAAATCAAATCTAGTTTCAGTGCTTACAGTACTCGGAGTTATCAGCTTAGTCAAATTTTTCACATCATTAAAAAAGTGGCTTATCAATGATTTTTCTGCTGAGTTTTTGCGTGCTTCTGTAAAGCTCCATAGTGACGTGCTGCTGAATAACAACAAACATTGTTACATAATTGGTTGTAAGGAATCAATTCAATTAAAGTCGCTTATAATCACCGAATATGCAAGACTACTACTCTTCTTAGGACTAGTGATAACAATTACAGAGACAGTTTGGTTGGTCTGATTCTAGAAAATTATAATGGTTAGATTTTCTTCCATTATTATTAGATAATAATACATTGTTGCTGATTAATGAGCTGTGAACAATACAATGATCTAGGAAAAGGTATGACAAGACCAGATAAACAAAAGGATCTATTTTAATTAGAATAATATAATCATTGATACACTCTCAAGACATACTTGCTTTCATTTAACTGACTTTCTTCTATCTCATCATTTCCCCATTAATTGGGATGATCTTATAGAGATTATAATATGTGAGGAGGAGGGTAGATTTCTGTCCTCACTCATCTATTATCAAGCTGGGTATTGTAAAGGATATCACCGAACCATTGATTTGTGTGAACATTGCCAACTCTAAAATTCCGGAATCATATGATGAAGAAAAAGTGGTACTCCTACAGTATAAGTTATGGGAAAAAATTGGAAATGGGTGAAAGTTCACTATTGTCTTGAGAGACACAGAAGAAATCAGTACAAAACAGTTTTCTCTGTGGAGCAGTTTTGAGGGTATGTTCGAGTGTAATTTGACCACTACCTGTGTTCTCAGGGGATTATTTTCTTATGGTTAGATATGCTGCATGGCTACCTATGCAATCACCAATTGTCTTCATTTTGCTTGTTAATGAGAGGAAAGACATTCATGTGTGAGTCCTAAGTCGATTGCTCCTCAACTGCTATGCAATGAACTGGATTTCTGGGGAGGGGATACAATCAAAGGTATTTCTCAGTAAAATTAAACCACTTCTTGCCTCCTAACTAATATAATGAGGGCCCTAATAAATCCACCTGGATTGAAATGTCCTTCATGTAAGGCAATTCTGTGCAATAAACAACCAAAACTTCGTAAATCATTTGAGATTGAGCTGTCTGTGATAGAAATTGCCTGACGACTACTCCTTCCTGTGGAACCCCCTCATGTTATTTCTGCATAAGTCTGCCCCATGGACAGAAAAGAGAGATAGTCCCAGGAAAAAATGAGGCATGGATAAATTTGTTTCTAAAACACTTGCTTTTTCAGTAGTGACCTTAGTGTTAACTCCCTTTCAGCTTTTTGTATTTTCCAGAAATTTGAAGCCCACTTGTATTAATATATATTTGGTTAATTTTTTGTTTAGCATATATCTGTTGAGCAATTAATATATGTCCTATTGATGGTGAGGTGGGCAGGGTAGGGGGGTTAGACAGATTTGTATGAATTTTTCCTCAATGAAGCCAGAGGCAGTGGTAAGTTCCTATCAGAATTCCTGCCCACAAGCATGTCAATGCAGTGGGAAGTTGAGATTACAAGACTTTGTCTTGTTATAAATAGGCCTGAGAGAAACCCCATGAATTTTCCATGGACACCAAAGAGCATATCAGAGTTTCTGGGTCATTGAGAATGATTGTGAGAGTGTTTTGGTTTTCTCATCAGTGAAAGGGAGAAGTAATGTGAGAATTAAAGGAGTAAAAGACAGAGAATAGAGTTTTGAATAGTGTATACAGTAAATGATCATTATGTGTTATTATTATTATTACTACTATTAGTGTAGAATTGGAAAAAAATAGACTGAAATGTACCCTCACTCCACTTGACTATGGGCTTTGCAAATACCAAGATAGGAAAGATTATAGAAAAGATTATAAGCTAACAGCAATCTTGCATATTAATTATAAATACCTCTGTATATATTTTGTGTGCACACACCTACAGTTCATTTCAAAGATCAAGTGTAGTTCTTTGCCCATACTTTTTATAGAAATCCCTTATTTAGAGAATCTATTTAGTAATATTTAAATAAAAACACCTGAAATGGGTCTCCTCTGACACCACAGCCGCTAGTTTCATGTGGGTTCACCAGTTGGATATATCCATCACAGAGTCTTATTCAACTGACACTGTAGCAAAAAGAACAGAAGGGGACTTGATTGGAATTTATTTAATTGACGCTTCAATTGATTGGAGAATAATGCAGACTCACTGTGTTTATTTAATAGATTCCCTCTTCAAAGTAGAGGTCTGGATATTGGCCCCTAGCTATGCATCAAATATTCCCTGTAGATAATTGCATATTCCTATTAAATATCTGTTGAAACATACCCAAAAATCTCCAGATCTACAATTTTTTCATAGAAAGAAAAATGAGGCATGTATTTGGTCTGCAAGGTCAATTTAGTGGGTTTAAATACAGATACAATGGCAGAGAAAGAAAAATAATCTATGATTTCAAAACCCTATTCTGTCTTTTGCAAAGATCTTATATTAATGTTCCTCCTTTTTTTTGTGTATTTTTCAAAATGTTAAAACTCAATTACCAGACTGCCCCTTGTCTTTGCAAGGTGCTGTGTTTGGGGAATGTACATTACTCAGGATTTGGGATCAAGGCTCAGCTCCATTGCCATGTCCATAGGAATATTTCACTCAACATTGTGCAGGGAGGGCCAGTGTACTTTCAGGAGGAGACCTGTCCACAAGTAGTGGCAGAGGATGAAGAGTGGATGGTCATGTTGATGACAAAATAGATAATCCTGCTGTTCAAGAGCAGGAATTCCTAATTGTGGGGTGGGGGGGGGCCTGGGGTTTGGGTGGAAAGGAACTCTGTGGAGGGAGAAAACATTTTAATGCCAGGAAGGTGAGTGTGGACTTTCCTTGGCAGTAGTGGAGTATAGACTGTGATGGAAATCTTAAGACTTCGAGGAAGTAATTGATAGTATCGATCCAGATTTACTGGTTGGTCTCTCCTTGTGGCAGGTAGTTGAGAAGCTTTGAATGTGAGGGAAAGGTATTCTACATGAAATATGTAGCTATAGATTCAGGTGTTGAATTTGATGCTATTTAATGCAAAATCAAAAATGGAAATAAAAACAAAAACAAAACAAAAATCCTCAATGTATTAGCTCACAAACTAGTTGCATTCAAATCCCTCTGTATTAGCCAAAGAGATAGAGGAGCTTCAAGGGCAAATACCTAATGTGTTGCCCTCAAAGAACCATAATATATGTTGGCTTGTGTTATGCTCATAAATGAGAAAGAGAGCAGCCATTTGCAAAAATAAGATGTTATAAATATGCCACTGGTTGAAGAGGAGGAGAATAATGCAGACCCACTTTTGTTACAGGCCTGTGGCTAACAACACATTTCTCCAAATCATGATGTGACATCACTTGTAAATTGATGACATTCATTTAATGGGCCCTTGCAAAAGTAAATTGCTGTTTCAGGTAATGCTACATGACTAAAATGAAAGAGAATGAACTTCCCCTTACTTAGTGACTTGCTGCTTCTTCTTCCTTCGTCATAATTCTAGAATTTCTCTGGTTCTTTTGGGTTTTGGAAACAAGAAAGTAGTAGATGGCTCTATAAACACTTAAATGCTAATAACTATATTGGTTCTCAGTCATACTAAAAAGCGATGAGGAACAAAATGGAGAACCAAAGAAAAGTGGGGAAGAATGTACATATTTCATAGCTCTAAGGAGTCATAAAATATGTGGATATAAATTATAAAGTTTTGAGGAAGTGCATTTTGATACATTTTCTATTTAAACAAATTTAGTGAAAGTATTCTAGAAAATTAGGAAAAGAAGAAAATAAAATTTATCCCTATTCCTATCACCTTTACATTATGTTTTGGTGTCTATAATTTGGTTTTCTTTTTCTTGTATATATGTGTATATTTACAGTGGAGTCATATGTTCTATAATCTGTTTTATAATTTGACTTTTTTGCACCACCTTGATTAATTACTTTTTTTAAAAATAGACTTTATTTTTAGAGTAGTTTTAGATTCACAGCAAAATTGAGTACTACCCTTATTGGCGTTCTATCTGCATCTCCTCTTTTAAATGATGGGTATTCAAATAATGAGGGCCTCATATTTCACACCAATTTACCCTTCCCTCAAACAATGTCTTCAAAAATACTCTGCTATATTCTATGTTCCCATTTTCTTTTAAGTAAATACAATGTATTAATCATGGTCCTCTGTTGTACCGAATTCCACCTGGAAGCTGTCATTCACCCTGCATCAACTGAAAATATTTGAGAGCCTTCTCTTGTGCTCTTCCCCTTCCCCAACAATTTCATGCTTAATCTATGGGTAATTCTATAGTACTTTTTTTTTTATGACTGAATGTATCCCTGATCAGGAAGTAGCAATCACAGAATAATAAGCGTAATCACATCAAGGAGGGCTTTGTTGTTGTGTCTGTGGAGCATGCCTATTGAAACCTGCACCTGCTCCAAATCAAGAAATGCTTTCAGGTTGTCAAATATCAATTGTCAATGACTTCCAATGGCACTGTACTGAAAACAGAGTTAATGTGTTTCCTTGAAAAGTTATCTGAATTGGCTTGTCCATAGTTATCTCTAATTGCTTTATGGGGAGGAAACGTACACCATATCACAGAAATAGAAAATGAACATGAGAACTTATGTTCATCTTTTGCTCCTTTTAAATTCTAAAGAACAGTTATTCTTTTGGTCGGTGGCTGTTTAAAGGAATAACATAAAAATATATGTGTTTGTATATATACATGCACACACACATATACATGCACACATACACTTTCCAAATTACTTAATCTCAAAATGCTAACAACTGTTGAAATTTGGAATCCTCATAGTACCTGTAAGACTAACTCCAGAGTGGATAAGTATTGACTTAATAGCTTTCGTTTGGCATTGTTCGAGAAGCCTTAAATCACCTAATTCAAGGTTATCTCCCCAAATATGTTATTGCTTTACAATGAAGTTACTGTCTTTCATGTCAAAATATAAGACATATTTCCTGTGAAAATTTGATAAAATAACTTCTCATTCCCTTCTAGGAAAAATGACTATAAAATTGTTTTCCAGTGTTATCTCTAAATCCTGTTTAATCAGTAATCTATGGGACATTTCCTTTTCATTCCCAAATATATAACCATTTTATAAGTCCCATTCACTTGATATATATTAACATTTACTATCAGTTACGAAAAGAAGATTTAAAATTTGTAAGATGGCTGACTCATATAAACAAATTGTGAATGAGGCAATGTTATAGGAATTTTAGAAAAAAGACCTGCTTACGGTCTAATATTTTTCATACTCTGATCGACCCTTTTCCCTCTTTTGCCGGCTCACATCTTGCTTAACAAAAGCTGGTGCTCAGATTGATGGGGACTCTCCCTACAGGAGACACATAGGGGGTGAAGAGCTCAATGAGAAAAGGGTGGATGATAGGCAATCAGAAAGCCTGCATAATTAAATGATGCTTTGCTGGCCTCAGCTGAGAGCTTTTAAAATGATTTTAATGGGCATTTGAGGTCCTTGATGAGATCCTAGTCGGCTGTGACATTATCCTTAAAGGAAGTCTTCTGTGATGTCTGGAGAAATACCATTTCAGAGATCAGACTTAGTCATAGCTATGATCATTTTTGTTAGCAGTCACTTTGAATGTTCTCTTTAGATAGCAAATTGGGGTTCTTCGACATAGGATTGCCTCTGTCTCATAATGGCCTCAGGCATTTGTCATTTTTCCAGGCAGATTTCTTGAGTTTAAGGGATCAGAAGTCAGGTTTTATGAGAGTCTTAGATTTTGACAATCATTTATTGGATGCTTATGATGAACCAATCATTGTTCATGGACTTACAGGGTCTACAACAAATAGAAACATTACTACCTATAAATATTTCGTACTGTATTGATAATAAACAAATGCCAATAAAATAAACAATAACAAATTATATGAAAACTTGGAAATGGAATTTGTTTTCTAACTGTGTTAACTTGACTTGCTTGTCTACTAGTTGGCATTACTTTTCAATGGAAGAGTGTGCTGACCAAAAATGGGAGGCATCTTTTTGTCTGTCTGTACATTTCTATCCTTTTATTATGAAAATTATGAAAATGCATGCTTCCCTTAAAAATATCATCGGTGCATGGAGCCTGCTTCTCCCTCCGCCTGTGTCTCTGCCTCTCTCTCGATCTCTATGTGTGACTATCATGAATAAAAAAAAAAAAAAATCTTCTGTACATATATTATGTGTTTCAGCATCTTTACTGATAAACATTACATTTTAATGAATAACTATTATAATGAAATCTAGCAAAATAGGAGTAAAGTATAAAGCCTCCTGATATGTGTGTGTATATATATATGTATATATGTTAGTTTATTTAAGAAAATTGGGATGGAAATATACTTACAGAGCCAAACTTTGTTGTTTTAAAAACATCTTTACAGGGGCACCTGAGTGGCTCAGTGGTTGAGCATCTGCCTTTAGCTCAGGTCGTGATCCTGGTCCTGGGATCGAGTCCCTCATTGAGCTCCCTGCAGGAAGCCTACTTTTCCCTCTGCCTGTGTCTCTGGTTCTCTCTCTGTGTCTCTCATGAATAAATAAATAAAATCTTAAAAAAAAAAACAACAATCCATACTAAGCTAAGAAAAGGAGAAACCTCATTGCAATTTGATTTTCCCTTCTTTAATTACTCTGAGACTTACTTTAATATTTGTTGTTTCATGTTTGTTATTTATTTAATTTCTTTGGTGAGTTCTTTTTTTATTTTTTTAATTTTAATTTTTTTATTTGATTTTTTTTTTTTCGGTGAGTTTTTATTCTTGTTCTTTGCTTATTTTCCTGTTAGGATGAAGTAGTGTCTATTTTCCAATAGGAATGAAAATATGAAGACTAATCTGGCTTGTAGCTTAGACTGCTGTTTCTGCTATCTCCCATCACAACTCAGGTAGGAAAAGTACCTTCTCACTCATACCGCTATCACAAAAGTTAGGAACTCTGCTTTGAATGATGCTTGATGGATTTCCAAAAAAACACCTCCTTTAATTTAACTCTCTTGTCCTCTTGCTAGGACTCAGGAATAAGCCCTTCCTCTGTCTTTCTCATAATAATTTTTAATATCTGAAATGATGCTAGTTACTGATTTGTTTGCCTGTTTACCACTTATGTACTCCCTCATCTTCAACCGCAATAAGAGAACATTGTTTTGAAGATGGAGACTCTGTATTTCTTGGTCACTGATGTCGCTCTTGGTAACAACAGTATCTGGAACATAGTAGGGGTTCAATAGTTATTAATTGACTAATTAAGTGGCTGACTGGTCTAAAGAACATTCCAACTTACAATATTGAGTTTTGATCCAAATCTGTGCTCCTTGGTCATCTCTTCCGTTGGAATTAGTTTTCCCCCTGAACAGTTTTCAGTTTGTCTGAAGAACAGAGCCCAAAGAGTGAGGAGGGCCGTGTTTTTCCAGGGTGGGGCTAACTGTTCTGCATCAGACCACAGAGTTAACCATGGCTGCAACCCATGTCAGTGGTCTAACCTTGGGCACTCTATTTAACATCCTTAGTGTCTGCTTTCTCTCAACTACCTAACTTTCCTCAACTGAACGAACAAGAATGTCTGCCCCATAAGGTTAGTGTGAGGATTAATAGAGGTAATATATGTAAAGCACTTAGAGCAGCGCCTGACACATAGTAAGTGCTTGATAGATGTTGTTATTATTATATTAGTCTGGGCTCCTAGCGAGAGTTATGTGTCTGTCTCCCTCTCTTGAGGTTAACAAGGAATCTGCATATATAAAGGTGGTGGCCAAGGTAGATAGAGCTTGTTTGCAAATTTCTGCCCGGGAATTATTTTTTTCTAAAGCCATTTTATGTAAAATGCCAGACAGTTTTAATTCTGATTTTTTTTTTCTACAAATGCCTGTGATGGGAATAAGTATTATCCTACTTCTTAGAAAAGTCTGAGGCACAGAAAGGTTAAATGATTTGCTCAAGGACGTAACAAATGAATGGTGGCTGGGAGATAGAAATTATATGACTTCTAGTCCACTGCCCCAGACCGGGCTCATTCTATTTAGATGTTATGTTCATACTTAATATTATAGATCCAAACGACCTGGACTCATCTCCCATTTCCTGTATCGTAGAAGTATGCAGATGGTGCACATAAAGGGAAGGTTACAAGTCAAATGTTGTATCATGGACAGAGAGGCTATAAAATTGAAACATGATCCTCTCTATTATTCCACTTTTATTTGAAGCCTATTCTTTCTTTTTATTCACTTGAAAATACTATTTATTTGCTTTGTGGAGAAGGCATATTCTAGTTTGAAATTATTTCTGTCAATTGCAAAATAAAGTTATCAACTATATAAAATAAAAGATCACCTTGGCAACTTCAAAAATAATAAAGTATGCTATTATAAGAGGTAAATTTTTACACTAGCAGCAACTTATAATAAAACATTAAATCCATATTTATTGCATGAAAAAATAAATTGGACCACATTTGTACCCACTACTTTATAGCCACATACTATATTAGAGAAGCAAGCTGTAATACAGAATGGAAATACACAAATAGAGAAATATTTCCTAGAGCTGTTTTAGTGACTGAGACTAAGGTAAGCTTCTTTTGTTAAAATTGCATATGGTATTTCATGGATTGAAACTAGAGTAGAGGCTTAGTGAAAATAGCACAGTGGGTTTTATCCAGGGGTATGGAGTGGAATTATTTAGTGTGGGGGTGGGGAACAGAACAGACTGGAACATCTGATTGTGGAACCAAAGCAGGGCAGCTGGAAACAGATGAGATGTGGCAAGGGTGATACTTCCAACAGCAGCAGGAAGGGCAATATCCAAACATCAAAAACAGCACTGAGGTCCAACAGATGAACAAGGTGAGTAATGGGTTACCAGCTTTGACCCAGGGGAAGAGAAGAGTCCAGTTGCCAGCACCATCCCTGAGAGGGCCACAGGGCCAGCGCAGAGCTGCCTGGTGGCAGCTGTGCAAGCAGGGACCAAAGCAAAGGAGCACTTGGAATGAAGCCTGGGTCCCAGCAGTGGGAGTGAGGAGCCAGCCAGCAGACTCAGGGGCTGGTGAGTGCACACAAGCCATATTCTTCAGGTCTCTCTCCATTCTAGATGAGGAAGGAAATACTAAAAGGGAAAAATACCAAATTGAAAAAAAAAAAAAGTCATGTGTAATTTATAACATAAAATACCCCAGGCTAGTAAAACCTGGGGCTGTTTCTGTTCACATGATGATTTTTTAAGGCAACACATGCACAAACACTGCTTTTTTAAATAAAAAGAAATATCATAATGTTCTGTGATCTGGTGAACACTTATTCTATGTGTTCACTTCTTATCTCATACAAGTCTTATAAAAACACTGCCCAGGAGATGTTATAATGCTTATCATAGAGTTGATGAAAATGGGTTCAAAACACATTATATAAATCTCCCAAGGTCACCCTGTGAAAGCATCAGGATTCCAGCAGATATCATGAACTTGCTACCTGACCCTACTATCTCTGCCATTTAGAACCATGTCTCAGGAGTTTAAAATCCAGATGTGCTCATTAAAGCAATACAACCAATTGAAAAGGCCACACTTTCTGTAATACAGCCTTAAATTCTACACACATACACACTGAAGTTATATATATACCAGTCACAATGTGAAAGCACTGCTTTGCTTATACTTTTCTTTCTCCCAGGGATGGAAATTGCTTGGCAAATTCCTCCTATGACAAGGAGAGGTGCTTCCAGTTAAGGAAGTTTGTACAGCAAGTAAAATAAGACCAAACTCACACTGACTTAAATAGAAAACAGATTTGTTTATTCAGATAGTGAAGTGTCACTGAATAAGTCTGAAGCTTCAGAAACGGATTGAATCAGAGACTTCAGTTATGCCACCAGAGCCCCAGCCTCTTTCTGCACATTTTCCTGCTGTCTTCCTGTGTACGCCCAAGTATGCTAATGGCAAGGTAGCAAAATAAATGGAGTAGTTCCAGACCTTACATTCTTCACATTCAGGAGACAGTGGGTTTCTTGGTCCCATCATTCCCAGCCAGAGTGTTGGGACTCATGATTGGGTTGGCAAAAGTCATTGGCAGCCAAATGTGATTGTTTGCTGGTTCACCAGGGTTTGGGCATTGTCAACAATTCCTCAAACTGAAGTGGAACCCCACTCAGCTGTGAGCACTGAGACTATGAGAGTATGGGGTTCCTCTAGTTGGGAGGCAGCACTAGGTACTAGGACAACAAACATTGGATGGTGGGCAACAAAACATAAAACAGCCCTATAGGGGATAAGACACAAGAGAGGTAGAGTAAAAATCTGAAGTACAAAGTACCAGGTGTTTACCCTGGGCTCTGTGTGTACCCTGGAGGCCACCTCTAATACTCTAAAAGTGCAGATGGGATGAGTTTATATTTGTGGTAAATAAAAGACTTTAATTCCTCAACATTTTTTTCTTTAAGTTTTCGTGTAATATGTGAACATGATGAATAAACCAAACAGCTCGGAAAGATTACAATGAAAATAGAGGTCTCCTTCTCCCTTGTCATCACACTATTCTCTAAGTCTTTATCCTTCTTCCCCAGGGTAAGCACTATAATAGGTTTCCTGTGCAATTCCAGACATAAAAATTCATATAGTGATATATTTTTTTCCTCCAAATTTCCATAGTAGAAAAAGAAGAAAGCATTACCTAACTCATTCAAGAAGGCTAACACAACCCTCATCCCAAAACAACAACACAAGATTTATTAAAATAGAAAAGCTCAGCCTATTTTAATTTTTAAAATATAGATGCCAAAAATCCTAAATGAAATTGCAGATTAAATGCAAATATGTATACAAAAGATAATATACCATAAATAAATGAGTTTACCTCAGGTGCACGTGAACAATTTCTATCAGAACATCCATAAATATTACTCATCACATTAAAAAAACTAAAAGAGAAAAATCAAATAATCATCCCATTAAATGGAAAAGACATCTGATAAAATAACTATTAAACAAAAAACTTTTATTTCCCTAGAAATAGCCAGATGAATACTATCTATAATAAACAAGTGCAAGCATCGATCTCAATGTATGTGCCAAAGCATTACCTTTAAAATTAAGAATGAGAAAAAAATGTGCCTTTCATGACTTCTAATGGCAATCTTAGCATAGTGAGATAAGAAAAAGGGATTAGAGGAATAAGTGAAGTAGAGGAAATTAAAATACCACTTTTTACAGATGATAAGATTGTTTTCATGAAGACCCTAAAGATCCTATAAACACATCATTAGAAATCATAGAAAAAAAGTTTCCCAAGAGGAATAGATATAAAAATAAATTAAAAAGACAGTTTAATTTCTATATACCAGTAACAAAGTACTTGGAAACAATTAAAAAGAAGAAACAATTAAAGAAGACCTTTATTATGGTATCAGAGAATATAAAATATTCTTAGAATAAATATAACAAAAGGTGTGCAAGAAATCTATAGAAACATTATGAAACATACTTTAAACACAAAAAGCCCTAAATAGAGAATTACCATGATCATGCTCAGGAAAACTGAATAAAGGTATAGATCCTCATATTACAATAGACATTACATTTCCAGTACTTTTAAAATCAAAATCTAAATAGTTTATTGACTTAAGATGATATTAAAATTTTAATGAAAAAGCAAAGAGCCTAAACTAGGGATACTATTTTTGAAAAAGAGAATAGGAATTTACCCTATTAAATACTGGGATTTACTAAGAAGCTAATAAAAGCAAGTCAGTATATCTAGTACAGAGATAAATCAATTGACCAGTGGAACAGGGAATCTCGAAACAGACCTATACAACTATGGAACTTTGGAATATCATACATGAGGCATTTTAGATCAAAGGAGAAATGAGGGACAGTTCACTAAACAGAGCTGGAAAAAAAGTTATACATATGGAGAAAGATGATTTGAACCTCTATCTTATCTAATGTATAAGAAACTTCAGAAGGATTAAATACTTCAGTGTCAAACCCAAAATGTTTAAACTGTCAATAGAAGTTCTTTATGACTCTTTTAGATATACTGGAGTCTACTTAGAAACATAAAAACATAATGGGTTATTGTATAGTAGTCAAAAGTCATGAATTAGGCTGACACACAACAATATGAATGACCCTAAGCAATCTAACATTAACAGAAAAAGTAAGTCCTAAAAGATACCCACAACATAATGTCCTTTTTATAAAGTCAAAAAACTAATACATACATAAACAGAATATTTTTAGGAAATTATTTTTAGTTTTGCATTTTATACTTTAAGTCTGTGTTCCACTGAGGAGGGAGGGAGGGAGTGAGTTATTTATTTACGGAGATGTAAGTTCTGTGTCTTACATTGATTTGTTTGTGTGGGGGATGTTCAGTTGTTCCGGCACCATTTGTTGGAGAGTATCTTTGCTTCATTGCAACTTTGTCAAGGATCAGTCAACTCTATGTACATGGGTCTATTTCTAGGCTCTTTTCTTCTGTTTAGCTGACCTATTTGTCTGTTCTTTCGCCAGAACAACACTGTCTTGATTATTGCAGCTTTATAGTAAGTCTTGAAGTCAGGTGGTGTCAATCCTCCAACTTTGTTTCTCTCCTTCAGTATTGCGGTGGTTATCCTGGTCCTTTGCCTCTTCTTACAAACTTCAGAATCAGCTTGTCAGTATCCTCAAAATAACTTGCTAGGATTTTGATTGAGATTGCATTGACTAGATAGATCAAGTTAAGGAGAACTCACATCTTGATAACACTGAGTCTTCCTCTTCAACAATGTGGAATATCTCTTCATTTCTTTAGTTCTTAGATTTTGTTCATCAGAGTTTTGCAGCTTTCCTCATATAGATATTGTACACATTTTTGTCAAACTTATACCTAGGTACTTCATTTTAGGTGGTACTAATATAATTGGTATTGTGTTTTTAGTTTCAAATTTCACATGTTCATTTCTGCATAGAGGAAATCAATGGATTATGTATGTTAAACCTCTGTCTTACAACATTGCTATAACTCTTATTAGTTCCAGGAATTTTTGGTCAACTATTTTATTTTATTTTATTTTATTTTATTTTATTTTATTATTTTATTTTATTTTATTTTATTTTATTTTATTTTATTTATTTTCGTTCTTTTTATAAATTTATTTTTTATTGGTGTTCAATTTGCCAACATATAGAA
Organism: Canis lupus baileyi; assembly: GCF_048164855.1. NCBI lineage: Eukaryota > Metazoa > Chordata > Mammalia > Carnivora > Canidae > Canis > Canis lupus. The sequence continues at coordinate 16,382,146 of NC_132838.1, forward strand.
TAACACCCAGTGCTCATCCCGTCAAGTGCCCACCTCAGTGCCTGTCACCCAGTCACCCCCACCCCCCGCCCTGGTCAACTCTTTTAGAGTTTCTATGTAGATGATCATGATCATCTGTGAATAAAGGTGGTGTGTTTCTTCCTTCTTAGTCTGTATATCTTTTATTTCTCCTCCTCCTCCTCTTTTTTCTCTTTCTTCTCCTCCTCTTTTTCCTCCTCCTCCTCCTTCTTTTCCTCCTCCTCCTCCTTCTTTTCCTCCTCCTCCTTCTTCTCCTCCTTCTTTTTTTTCTATCTCATTGCACTGGCTAGGACTTCAGTATGATGTTGAAAAGGAGTGGTGAAAGGAGACATCTTTGCATTGTACCTAAACTTAGTGGGAAAGCTTTGCATTTCTCACTATTAAGTATGACAGTAGTTGTAGGTTTTTGTGGTTATTTCTTTTTTAGGTCGAGGAAATTTCCCTATATTCTTAGTCTACTGAGAGTTTTTGCCATGGATGGGTGTTGGATTTTGTTAAATGCTTTTTTTGCATCTATCGGTATGTTCATGTCACTTTCTTTTTTAACATATTGATGTGTTGGCTTACATTAATTGATTTTTGAATGTTGAACCAGGCTTGCCTACCTGGGATAAGTCCCACTTGGTCATCGTGTATATAGGCATACCTTGGAGATTTTGCAGTACCAGACCACTGCAATAAAGCAAATATCACAATAAAGCAAGTCGAATGATTTTTTTGATTCCCTAGTATATATAAAAGTTATATTTAAACTATAGGCTATTAAGCATGCACTCTGCACTAGCATTATGTATTTTAATATTTTGCCATGTTCACATTTGCCTTCATTCCCTAGGTGTGTATGTGTATGTATGTATATATGTGCATGTACATGGATATAAATACACACCACATGAAGGTATGCTGTGAGTCCCAGGATCAAGTTCCGCATTGGGCTCCCTGTATGGACCTGCTTCTCCCTCTGCCTATGTCTCTGCCTCTCTCTGTGTGTCTCTCATGAATAAATAAAATATTTTTTTTAAAAAAAAGCACAGAGGTAGATTATGCAGTGAGTTGTAATCTTTTTGCTCATGATGGTTCTTGCCTGGATGTTGATAGCTGCTGACCAGGGTGGTGGTTGCTGAGGATTGGTGGCTGTAGCGATTTTCCTAGTATAAGGCAACAATGAAGTTTGCTGCATCATTGGACTCTTCCTCTCACAAATGATTTTTCTGTAGCATGTAAAGCTGTTGGATAGCATTTACCCACAGTAGAACTTCTTTAAAAATTGGATTCAATCCTGTCAAAGCCTACTGCTGCTTTATCAACTAAGTTTAGGTAATATTCTAAATGCTTTGTTGTCAATTCAACAGTCTTCACAACATCTTCACCAGGAGTAGATTCCATTTCAAAATACCACTTTCTTTCTTTTTAATTTATTTATTCATGATAGACATAGAGAGAGAAAGAGGCAGAGACACAGGCAGAGGGAGAAGCAGGCTCCATGCAGAGAGCCTGATGCGGGACTCAATCCTGGGTCTCCAGGATCATGCCCTGGGCCAAAGGCAGGCGCTAAACCGCTGAGCCACCCAGGGATCCCCCAAAATACCACTTTCTTTGTTCATTTGTCAGAGTTTCTTTGCTAATTCATATGAAGCAGCTTCTCATCCCCTAAAGTTTTATCCTTAGATTGTGGCAATTCAGTTACATCTTTAGGCTGCACTTTTAAATTTAGTTCTCTTGCTATTTCCACCACATCTGCTCATACTTTCTTTACTAAAGTCTTGAACCCTCAGATCCATGACGGCTGGAATCAACTTCTTCCATACAACTATTGATGCTGATATTTTGACCTCTTCCTATGAATCACAGATGTTACACATGTTCTTAATGGGATTTAGAATGATGAGTACTTTGTAGAACATTTTTAATGTACTTTTCCCAGATGCATCAGAGGAATCACTATCTATAGCAGCTATAGCCTTATGAAATGTATTTCTTAAGTAATGAGACATGAAAGTCAAAATTATTTCTTGATCTGTTGATTGCAGAATGAATATTGTGTTAGCAGGCATGAAAACAACATTAATTTCATACATCCCTATCAGAGCTTTGGGTAACCAGGTGCATTGTCAGCGAACAGTAATATTTTGATAGGAATATTTTTTTTCTGAGTGGTAGCTCTCAACAGTGGGCTTAAAATACAAACCATATTGTAAACCATAATTCTTAAGGGCCCTAAGATTTTCAAAATGGCAAATGAACATTCTACTGGAAGTTACCAACTGCAACAGCCCCTAACAAGAGAGTCAGCCTGTCCTTGTGCTGTCCATAATTATAGTCAAATAACATGTGGTGGTCTGTATGATGGGCTGAGCCATTAATAAATGTCTTTAAGATTTGGAGAACATGGAAATTGCCATCATGAATGGAAATTGTCCAGATATTGATCAAGATGTACAAACTGAAATAAACTACCTGTGTAATGGAAGGATGAAAGAGTCTATATGGCAAGGCGGACTCTGAAGGAAGCCATCCAAAGGGTGAAAAGCATGACTTGCAAATGGAGTAGGAATCTTCCAGAGATGATTTGGTTTGTATATGTGCTTATACACAAGTTCTATGATGAAGGCCTCTATGAATCCAGTAGATCAGCATATCAGTGAAAAAGAGGAGGGGGAGTATACTAACAATGAGCCCAAACCAGCCACCTGAAAACTCTCCAGGGTCATCATATAGTTTGCTGTAATCTCTCAACTCTAGGAGAAACAATGAAACAGTGGGACTATTAAATTATGGCAGTAATTGGACAATAAATGTAATCTCTCTATAGACTTTATTTTTAAAAAATCATGGATGCTTCATTAATAAATGATCACAGACAAAATAATAACTCAGTGTTGCAAAGATGAAATAAAGTATATAAGCACCAAGATTTGTTACTTGATCTGGAGACTAATAGTTTATCAGAAGAGGTCATCCTCGGACCATCAGGCTGGATAGAGGTATGGCGTAAAAAAATAATAATCTGCAAAACTGAGCACAAGATCCATCTTAGCTCCTAAAGAGGGTCTGCAGATTCAGTCTCTGTGGGATTGTAAGATGCCCTTTTTCCTTAAACCTTATGATCCAACCTCTGCCAACTTTAGACTTTTCTTCTGCAGATTTCTCACTGGTCAGCCTTCACAGAAATGAAGAGAGTTAAGGCTTTGCTCTGGATTAGGCTTTGGCTTAAGGGAATGCTGTGGCTGGTTTGATCTTCTATCCAGACCACTAAAACTTTCTCCAAATCAGCGATAAGGCTGTTTTGCTTTCTTATCATTCACATGTTCACTGGAGTAGCACTTTAATTTTCTTCAAGAACTTTTCCCTTTTTTGGCTCACTGCTGGGTGTAAGAGGCCCAACTTACTGCCTGTGTCAGCTTTTGACATGCCTTCTTCACTAAGCTTAATTATTTCTAGCTTTTAAAGTGAGAGATGGGTGGTTCTTCCTTTTACTTGAACACTTAGAGGTTATTGTGGGGTTATTAATTGGCATAATTTTAATATTCTTGCGTCTCGGCAAGTAAGAAGGCCAGAGGAGAGGGAGAGAGATGGGGGGGGGGGGGGGAGGTCAGCCAGTAGAGCAGTCAAAACACATACAACATTTATCAATGAAGTTTGCTGTTTTATATGGCCACAATCGGCGGCACCCTACAATTGCTATAGTAACATCAAAGATTACTGATCACAGATCACCATAACAAATATAATAATAATGAAAATGTCTGAAATACTGCAAGAGTTACCAAAATGTGACACAGAGACATGAAATGAGCAAAATGCTGTTGGAAGAATAGCACTGACAGGCTTGCTCTGTGCAGTGGCCACAAACCTTCAATTTGTGAAAAACACAGTATCTGTGAAGAACAATAAAATAAAAGCATGTCTGTACTGTGTATATTTTATTGTACTTTCTCTCTCTCTCCCTTTTATGGGGAGAGGAATAGAAGGAGAGGGAGAGAGAGAGAGAGAGACTCTTAAGCAGGCTCCATGACCAGCACAGAGCCTGACACGGGGCTCGATCCCAGACCCAGAGATCATGAGCCAAAATGAAGGCTTGGGCATTTAACCTACTGAGCCACCCAGGCACCTCCTACTCTACTCTCTTCTTGCTTGCATGGTTTCTGGAGAAGTTGCATGTAATTCTTATTTTTGTTCCTCTGTAGGTAAGGTTTCCCTCCACCTCTTTTCAGGGCTTTTCAAGATTTTCTCTTTAATTTCAAAGTGATATGTCTGGGTGTAGTTTTTGGGGCAGTAATTCTGCTAGGTGTCCTCTGAGCTTCCTGAATCTGTGTTTTGGTGTCTGACTTACTTTAAGGTAATTCTCAATCATTATTGTTTGCACAGAATTTCTTCTATTCCTTTCTCTTCCTTCTCCATCCAATATTTCCACTATGCATAGGTTCTCTTTCATAGCTGTCTTACAGTCCTGAGATATTCTGTTATGGTGTTTTGTTTTCCATCTTTGTTCTCTTTGCTTTTCAGTTTTTTTTAATAATAAATTTATTTTTTATTGGTGTTCAATTTGCCAACATACAGAATAACACCCAGTGCTCATCCCGTCAAGTGCCCCCCTAAGTGCCCGTCACCCAATCACCCCCACCCCCCACCACCTCCCCTTCCACCACCCCTAGTTCGTTTCCCAGAGTTAGGAATCTCTCATGTTCTGTCTCCCTTTCTGATATTTCCTACCCATTTCTTCTCCCTTCCCCTCTATTCCCTTTCACTATTATTTATATTGCTTTTCAGTTTTGGAGGGTTTTGTTAAGGTATCCTTAAGTGCAGACTCTGTTCAGTCTACTAGCAATCCCATCAAAGGCATTCTTTATTTATGTTCTGGTGTTGTTGCTCTCTAGCACTTCCTTTTGGTTCCTTCTGAGGATTTCCCTCTTTCTGCTTACATTACCTATCTGTTCTTACATGCTGTTTACTTTATCCATTAGAGCCCTTGGCATATTAATCATAACATTTTAAAGTCCTGGTCCAATAATTCTAACATCCATGCCATATCTGGTTTTGATGCTTTCTCTGTCTTTTCAAATTGGCCTTTTGGCCTTTTGGTATGCTCTGATGATATACCAGCATATCAGACTCTGCTTAACTAGTTTCCACCGAGAGCAGGTTTGTTAAGAAGAACAGTATCTTCTGGTGTATTTCAAAATGATTCATCTTCTCAAACACCCCTTTTGGACACACAGGGGCATTTTTATTAGAGATTTACTGTAGGAACCTGTTCAGGCCCCTACCGGTAAATCCCATGAAGTTATGGGGCCTCCTGATGACTAGGTCTCCATAGGGCTTCTAACTCTCAGACTCATCTACACTGAGCCTCCAGCAACGTGTCAGTTACAGTTCAGGTTTTCCTTCCCCAAAACTGGCTCCTGAGGCAGGCAGTTTCTACTTGTTAGCCTCTATTTCAGGAAATTGTTATTCTCTATATTTGCTCTAGGTCTTTCCAATCACTGGGGTAGTGATTTGCTGTGTGTCCCTCACCTCTCTTATGTATCCTAGAATTTTGTTGATATATCCATTTGCTCAGCTTTTTGCTACTTTGCAGCTTCAAGTCTCCTTATGTGCAGAGCCAGAAACTGGAAGTGTAGTTGTATTCGTTTTTATTGCTGCTGTGACAAATTGCCATAGACTTAATGGCTTAAAAACAACACATATTTATTATCTTATAGGGTTGAAAGTCAGAAATCTAAAATGGCTCTCACTGGGTTAAAATCAAGGTATCAGCATAGCTGTGTTCCTTCTGGAGGCTCTAAGGACATCCCTTTGCTTACTTTTTCCAGCTTCTCGAGTCCACCTGCATTCCTTGGCTTGTGGCCTCTTCCATCTTCAAAGCCGGCCTTGACTGCTTGAGTCTCTCTCCCATCACTTCACTCTGATACTAACTCTTCTTACCTCTTCCACTTTTGATGACCGTGGTGATTTTGTTGGGCCCACACCAGGCCCTCTTGGGTAATCTTTCTATTTTTCAGTCTGGACATCAGCATCCTCACTTATATTTGCAACTTTAATTCTTCCTTGTCATATAACATAATATATTCCCATGTTCTGGGGATTAGAGCATGGGCATATTTAGAGTGCTATTACCTTGCTTACCACAGAAGTCACGTAGCTTGTGACTTTTAAGACAGCTTTTCAGATAACTAATGACTCATATAAACAAGTACTTGTAGTGGTGGAGATCATGCTTTGTTTCCTGTTGGCTGTTAATATTGGCATAAAAATGGCCATTCTATTTTAGTTCTTTAGCTTTCTGATTTGACTCCTATCAATTTTAATTTACAAAACCTAATCTACGTTGTGTTTTAATATATCTAGTATGGTACCTCTTTATTTTATTGAGGTCACCCAAATAGCTCAAATTAGTAAAGAAATCAGTGGACTTAATTATATTCATTGTTTTGGACACATTTGTCACATTGGTCCAATTTGTCAGATGAGCAACTTTTGTATATATGTCTAAGTTTCACGGTTACATGTTTTGATCAAAGATAAAGGAACAACTGCTAATATAAAAGTTTTTTAAAGAAATTATAAAAATTATATATGTTTTAAAATATAATTTATCTTACATAAGTTATAAAAGTCATATATTATATAAGCTTTTAAAATCATAAAACAAATTTTATAATTTAATTGGTATTCAAGTAAAGTAGATAAACAGTAAAATATTTTTTGTTTTTTAATGTAAATTTTTGCCCAAGTGGAATTTATATTTATACCCACCATGTGGGGAAAATGACTAATGATTAGATATTATATTCTGTCTATTTATACATAATTGAATATTTCAAGACATCCATCAGTTATTCCTAGAGGCAAAGTCAAGCACAAATACCTACATTAAAAACAATTCAAAAATTTTATTAGCTTTTACGGTGTTCTATCCTGGATACACTTAGGATTTTTTCTTTCAATAGCTTACCTATATTCTCAAAGAATGGTTGCCATTGACTTAATTTTTTAATTTAATTCAATTTTAACTTTACTGAAATTACATTTTAATAATTTACGATGATCTCTGTTTAACAAGCTGTAAACTTTATAGGCATATCTGTCTTTATCTTAGCAGCTACAGATGGCTGATCCCAACTGCTAGCAACTTTTACAAAATATAAATCATAAGTGGGTAGAAATGATCCTTTGGAGCCCCTTCTTATGTTAATCTACAGGTGTTTGCGTTATATATGTATGTTTCAATGTTGGAGTCTCAAGATCTCAAAAAGCCTTAGTGAAAGCATCTTTAGAACCAAATAGAAGTGTTCTGTATTTTAACTGTCTTCCATTTGAAAATCAAATCCAGAACAGGCTATTGCAGGACCTAAAAATTTATATAACGTAACCCTTGTTTCTGTCATGCTCCATTATTTATGTACTATATTCCGCCACCACTGGTTAATTAACTCCCTTTGTCCTTGGTATCCATGTGGGTGTTACTACCAGTCACATTTTACTCCTAGGCACCTTGGAAAAATGAGTATGTGAATGCTATGCCTACACACGTTCTGCATACAGATCAGGTTGCACGCCACTAAAGGAAAGCAGAATGTAAGGCAGAGCTTCCCTGATGAGACAAGAGAGGTAAGGAAATGTTTTAACCAGTGTTTTGAACCTAGTTTGTTGAATTTAATTGAATGAACCTGGGTTAGAAAAGCAAATATCGTAAGGTCTGTGGAGGATGCAAAGATAAATATGATGCAGCTCTACCTTTTGGGGTGGAAAATCCAGAGAGGCAGGTGGATTTGTAACTAACTCTAAGGCAGTCAAGATGTTATAATAGAAGTAAGGGAAGAAGAGATTGATTTCAGTTTTAATTTTGTTTTTGAGAAAGGTTGTGGGGTTTTGAGATGGGTTGTGTGGTATTTTTTGAAAATCTTTTTAGTATTATTAGTATTAAGTAATTACAGACTCATAAGTTGTAAAAATAGCATGGAGAGATCCAATGTACTCCTTGCCCAGCTTCTCTTAATGGTACCTGTTATAGAACTAGTACATTAATCAAAACTAGGAAATTGACACTGATACAATTCAATTAAGTAGACTACAGACTTCACTGAGTAATCTTTTAGTATGCAGAAATAAAAGAGGGAAGGAGAAAGGAACTCTAGGTTGAGGAAATAGCATTTGGTTGAGTATAGGTCATGAGAGACTTTGGATTATTCAAGAAACCTGCCGGAAGGGACTTTAACAAGTAAGCCATTCCCTTTCACTTTATAAATGAACTAATGAGGCCCAGAGAGATTAGACAACTTGCTTATTTCGTTTTCTTTCATTGGTTAGTGACTGAGTTTAGGTATATTTATACAGCATACACCGGAGTGCTGGTCTCCAAGATCTTAGTCTAGGAATATTCCTTCCCAAACTGTTTTCTTAGGTGGAATAAATAGATGGTTATTCTTTGAGAACCTCTGTTGAGATCCTCCCTTAGGCATAATTTTTCCTCCGAGTCCCTGGAGCCTAGTGCAATATCTGACACACAATAGATGCTCAGTAAATATCTATTGAATGAATGAACCACCGAATTTCTTTTTTAACCCCTACAACTGAAGGAGAGGCGCTTCAACCGAGGATAAAAAGAAAATAAATCACACCCACAATTAGCTCACTGCAGTGGAATTCATTACTAAAAGTCAATTTGCAGTTGGGCAAAATGACAGCTGGAAGAAGGAATTTGAGCAGAGAAACACGTTTTATTTGAATTATGATGAATTAAAAATGTACACAGGCAATTACTCCTATTTCAGCTACACTGTGCAGTAAATGTGTAAATAAAAGGTGTGAGTGTCCATTGTGGAAAAAGGCGTATTCTCCTTTTCTGATTTTGAACACATGCATCAGATGTCCCTTCATAGGGATCATTATCGTTTTTAGCTTAATTCCAAGCTAAAAAACAGAATCATTACGGAAATACTGCTTTTCTTATTGAGCAATCTGTAGGATAGCTTGTTGCCAAATTAAGCAGCACACAGCACTTGTTAACTTAATTAGCAACCTAACGGCTGAACCTCAGCCTGACAAAATGCACGTTGCGTCGGATGGAAATTGCAGTGAAACTACAGCCACTTCAAAAGAAACACAATCCTGCGAATATTTAATTTCCCTTTTGGGCTAAAAGGAAAACCTGATCACCTGGGAGAATCTCCCACTTCCTGTTGCAGCCCAAACCACGTTACCAAGAGTCAGCACCTTAGAGGTTGTGCAACACTCCTTTTTCAAAGGCTGTGTGCAAGAGAACTCCCAAAGGGCTAATGGATATACTTGTGCCTCCATTAATAGCATGGAAAGCAAACTAATTAATTAGAGGACACACTGAATAAACTCCATTTATCACCAAATGGCCCAAGTGATAAACAAATTATTTAAGAGCTTATTGAAAGCAGACATCAAGAAGGCAATTGTCAAGGATTCAAACTGATGTGTTTGTGAATATCTCTAGAGTAGCAGCAGTTTCAAGGCCCCTTGCTGGGGACAGACATGGAGATTTTATGTGACAGAGGATTTGTGTAGGTTGACTCACCAACAGATCTTAAATTGTTGCTGGGTTCTCTCTCTTCTTTAGAATCTGTTAGTCCTTCTGGCTCAGATGTAATCCACTGGAAATAATCCTCCTGTTCCTGATTTTTGGAAAACAGAGGCTCAGCTCTGATATGCTGGTATGAAATGGGCAAAGGTGTATTCATGATGTTATTCTGGCATTTCAACATGCAGAATTTTCTGCCTTCAGGCTGATGTGTACTTTAAGTGAACTATGAGAGAGAGGGAGAGGAGGAGAGGGAGAGAGAAAAGAGAGACCTAGGAGCAATGAAGACTGTCATCATTTTTATTATATACTGACAATATCTATGTGATGGGGCTTAGAGATTTACCTAACAAATGCTTGCTAATTTCTATAACTATTATATATATTTTTAAAAATTTCCCCATCATCTGTTTTTGGTATGCTTTAGGTCTCTGGTAGATAGAAGAAAACCATAGTACATAAGATAAAGTGGGTTTTCCAGACGGGTCACTTATTCCTATTATTATTATTATTATTATTCTGTCTGAGCCTCTTTTCTCATGTAACCTGTCATGTCACTGCATTTTGCCAGAGCCTTACAAGCCTTCATTGATTCTTCTCTCCCTCTCACATATACAAAAACGCTGACGTGTCTGCAGTATATTTTGTGCCACTGAACACTCGGAAAAGGCCTTATAAATGGATGGCATTGTTGTTGTAAGTGGTTTACCCAAACTAATTTCAATATTTGTGTGTGAACCTGAGTTAGTTTTGAAAGTCTGCTACTTGTAAATGATATTAGCTATTATGAAACTAAAGAAAGGAATTTCTAATAATTTGGGGAGTTATTGTGTGCTGTTTGATTATGGGGGTTAACATTGATTTTGATATGTGTTACAACTGAAAAAAAAAATGAGAAGAAGAGTTCGTTCCTGTGTAGGGATGACACAGATTTCTCATGTTCTCTCTCTACGTTTCATGGCATTTTGTGTCTATCTTCATGTAACAGTTGATACTTTATAGATCTTCTTGATCTGATATGATGGCTCAATGAGAATATGAATTCTTGGGTGATAGGGACTATGTCCTTTTCATTTTATTAGTTCAGCCCTTCCCATATACGTGGTACTCTAGAAACTGGTGATGGTTTTGTTAAATGAATTACAAGTTCTCCTAATCCCTGTGTACTCTGAAAATGGCATCTGATAATACACCTTCTGTAAGTCAATGTTTATTAATTCAGCCAGAGTGAAGCATGTAGTTCTGGGGACAGAGATAGCTGATGAGCTCTACTAGTTACCGGGGCTTCTTTGTCCTATCAGTATGCGGTCACCTAGAAGTGGAAATGGCTCATGTCATGGCAGCATCCAATTTAGACTTTGCCTTATCTTATGGAATAATTCTAATTTATATCCAGCATACCTCAAGGTATCTCTAAAACTATTTATCCTGATATTAGGGAGGTGACATTGACATTATGCAGTGGAAATTATTGTCGATTAAGGGTCAGTGGATTATAGTCCTATAATCCTGTCGTAGTTTTAGGTCTATGATTTTTGGAAAGATTCTTAACTTTTAGCTTTCAGTGTCTTCGTAAGTCTGGAAAGAATGTTGTCATTTCTTTGTAGAGCATACTTTCTTACTCTTTGTTTGGATCTAACCCTCTTTGGCATGTGGTTTGTGGTGTGAACAGTAGAGAAAAGTGAAAGAGAATTATCACCAGGGTGGGAAAAGAAAACATTCACAACACACTTTCCAGTGTCCATGCCCTCTTGTGTTTTCCAGATGGGCACCAGGTCATTTCTAAAGAGAGCCATCATAGATGTGATCACAGCACAGCTCTGTGGCAGTCCTACGTTAACGCTTACCGTAAGTTTTTGGGATGGGTTGTCAGCTTCTGATAGGCTCAGTGACAGTTGTTTTGCTCATTAGGTGTTATCTGAATAATCAGAATGATTCTGTGTACTGCTGCTTAGTGCCCCCCAAAATAGCTCCTGAGCTGGACAATCTGAGTGAGCCAAGACTGGTATGATATCAGCATCCCTTCTACTCACTCTGGAAGAGTGAGACTGAGCCCCAAATACATTTTGAACCAACCATCTGAATTTTCACCCCTCCATATCAGCATCTTTTTCTAAGTATAAAGATACGAAGTGTGCTCAGCAGCAGCTTGTACTTTTTACAACTCTGAAGTATGTGTTCTTTACAAAGATAATTTCATATAAATGTTAGGGCTTTACCGTTTTAATCATTTTCGGATATTTTTTAGTTGTCTTTTAGATGCACGCTTTCATACATTTGTTTTCTGTAGATTAGACAAATAAATGGCTGTTCTTATTTTTTTAAATCTGTCCCAACTGTTAAGCTCCTGGTGTTTAGCTTCAAACTCACGCTTCCATGCTCTGCTTCGTCGTGCTGGAGCTGGGACTCTGCAAAACACATTTCTGCTCTGCAGTTAGCTCCTTGCAAGACTGCCAACAGGGATGCCAGACGCAGACCACAAAGCTGAAGGAGAAAGGAGTGACTTGTCCTCTTCGTTTCACACTTCTTTCTTTAATGTGTTTTTATTGAGATATAATTGACATATAACATTGAAGTGTATAACGTCGATTCGATACATGCATATATTGTAGTATGATTACCACTGTTGTGTTAGTTAATGTAACGTAAGCATCGTTTCTTTTTTGTGGTGGGAAAATTAAGCCCCAGTCTCCTAGCAACTTTGAGGTTTACATTACAGTATTGTTGTGTGTAATCACTGTGCTGTGCGTTCCATCTCTAGGCCTGATTTATCTACTAGTTACTAGTTTGTATCCTTAAGCATCTCCCCACTTCCCTTAGTATTACTTCTTCACCCCAACAGCAGCAGTTCCTTGGGGAGGCAGCAATTAACTCTGTTTTGGAATTTATGTACCACTTGCCAAACCAGCACCAGAGGATCAGTGTACCCTCCTGAGAAGTCTGATTTTTCAGCCCCTAACAGCCCCTCTGTAAGATACCTTGGAGGTATCACAGCCGGGGCTGTGGTCACTGCTTGCTACAGGTGCTCCCTCCATCATGTCTTAGGGCTCTTGGTTTTATTTGCCTTTTCAGTTAATATAGTTAACAATTATTTCCGCCAACTTAATTTCCATATTGAATTCTCTCTGTTACAAAAGCTGTTCTGATTCCTGTCTCTTGATTGGACCGTGACTGACACAGACCTGTTAGTCATTTACCCCAGCATATCCACTCCTGGGTCTCTTCTGGAAGCCAGTCCTGGAGAACACTTCAAGCCATTTCCTGGCCTGTTTTTCTGACCTCACAACAAAGAGGTCTAAGCAATTGCTTTAATGGGTTTTGGTAAAAACCTCATGAATACATGTAATGAGCCCCAGTCCTTCAGCAAAGGGTCACATGTCCCTTACTCTGGAAGTTCTGAAGCCTCATCTCTATGGGAGAACACTCACTGCTGACAGCCCGTCCACACATTTTGTGTTTAGTCATCTTTCACATAACCTCATTAAATCATAGGACTTGGAAGGAAAATTGAGAAATCATTTAGTTAATTTGCTTGCTTCAGACAGGATTAAATCTCAATACTGGCGTAACTTAGTTTTTCCATCAAAACTAGATGCTACACATTTGTAAAATGAGTACATGAAAGTATTTTATAATCAAGATATTATAAATTATAATGACTTGATAAGAAATTTCTTATGTCCATGGAGGATTTTTACCCCCAAATCTACATATTTTTTTTCTAAGTTACTTTATATTGATACTGTTTTCTTGAGTTAATACACGTATTCTCTTGTTTGTATCAAAGATTCAAATACTTTTAAAGATACAAAAGAAAGTACTATACAATTAATCTTAAAATATCTAAATGGGGGTAGCCCAGGTGCTCAGCGGTTTAGTGCCTACCTTCGGCCCAGGGTGTGATCCTGGAGTCCTGGGATCGAGTCCCACGTCGGGCTCCCTGCATGGAGCCTGCTTCTCCCTCTGCCTGTGTCTCTGTCTCTCTCTCTCTCTCTCTCTTTCTGTGTCTCTCATGAATGAATAAATAAAATCTTTAAAAAATATATCTAAATGGTTACTTAAAATAGACTATTTAAATTTTGCTTGGCTTTTTATAATATACATAGTTTTCTGTATTCATAAATATCATTGTTATTTGTGGCCAAGTCAATGTAAGGACACCACAACTTAGATCCAGAGCATGAGTTTTCCTATAATGGATTACATCTTGCTCTTAAGCATACATTCATATGGTTGTCAGAAACCACTTAATCTTTTTAAATTAAAACATCTCATTCTCTTTTGTGGGTCATGTATCAGAAGGTAACCTACTTCTTAAGGAATCTCCCTCACCCCTTCTCCTTCCCAAGATGCTGCCTGGATGTGGGTAATCTAAGATAACCCCCAGTACAGGGAGGGGTGGCTGGGTATCTGATCTTTATGCTGTCCTCTGGTCAAGTTGCTATGCATTCTGGGTTCTAAGCCATTAGCTTCAACCCTCATTGTATCCACTGTGACATGATCTGGCTTGTTTATTCAATGCCTTTCCTGACCTGATTTGCTGAAGTGAACTGGTTTGAACTTTGGTATATGATTTGGTAAATGATACAAGTAACAGTTCTTAATCTTAAAAAGAGGATATGGTTCCATGATGAGACTTCCTTGTGTTTATCTTTTCTGACTACCAATCTATGAGGCCATGTCGTCACTTCCTATCACAATCCTGTAATCACCCTATGAGTTGTATACCCAAACCTAAGGTCTAATACAGAAATTTCTATTTTGACTTAGTATAGGGTCTCCCCATAGGATACACAAGTCTTAACCAAAATAGATTAGGCTACACTCTACCACAAGTTTCCAGCTAGTATTATTACCTCTTTTTATGAGATTCCCAAACATGAGCTTTGATATGACTCAGGCCTCTTCCACTTCTCTATCTTTGAGAAATCCCACACTCTCCTTGGGTTCTGGAAATTCAATATCAATGGAATTTAATTTATTTTGCTTGCACACCCCTAAAATATTGTTGGAAATCTATATACTGCTCACACATTTTTAGTTCAGTTTCATCATAAATTTAAATAGTTGCAAAGAATGTAAGTTTAGTATGTTATAAATATTGACATTTTAAAATAGAACTGCTGCATCACTTTTAAAAATATATCCAGCGTAATTGAATCCATAATGATTGGATACTCACCATCATCCATATTAAAAACACTGAACAGACTCTTGAAAAGTCACAAATTCCACCTTGGCCCTTTACTTCTTCAATTCATGTTTGCATTTCACTTCCCCTTTAGAATTTCTTCTTATATATTTTAATACTTGAAAGTCTTTTAGTTATCACGCTGTAGTAGATTGTAGAAATGGCCCTAACACTTCACCCACCTTTGCCGTGTTGCTTTGTTCCACCTTCCCATTTTGACTATGGGATTGATTGTGTGACTTGCTTTGGCCAGTGTGATGCTGGGAAGTGTGACGTAGGGGCTTATACAACTCCTGAGAGTTGGGGATTGTCTTCTCTCTTCTGCTACTGCCAGAATTAGTCTACTGGAGAGTGAAAGACACCTGATGGCGGTCACCAAGCCAACCTCCAGCTGCTCCAGATGAGTGGACAAATACATGCTTACTGCTTATGATATTTAGGTTTTATGATGATTTTTATGCATTAGTGTTGTAAAATCTGAAATCTGATTCAGTCTATGATGTTTTCTATAAAATGTTATTAAAATTGGTGTGGTTTCGTTTTTGTTTTTGTTTTGTTTTGTTTTGTTTTAGTGTCTGTGACCATAAACTCTAAATTTAAAACAATAAGTGTCTTCATTTTGGGCATCCCGGGTGGCTCAGTGGTTTAGCGCTGCCTTCAGCCCAGGGCGTGATCCTGGAGACCTGGGATCGAGTCCCACATTGGGCTCTCTGCATGGAGCCTGCTTCTCCCTCTGCCTGTATCTCTGCCCCTCTCTCTCTCTCTCTCTCTCTGTGTGTCTCTCATGAATAAATAAATAAAATCTTAAAAAAAGTTTCTTCATTTTTATCAATTCCATTATTAATAGTACCTAGTTAATCTAAGGAGCCTAAATATATTACCAAATTTAATGCATATTTATTAAATAAAAAGGTAAAATTTCATTTAGAATCCATTCCATATTGAGAGAAATGAGGATTCTTCCAATTATCTCAAGAATTTATTGATGAACGTTGAATGAAATGAGACTAATAATCCATGTTACTCATTGTTTGGAAATCTTGCCCATACATAAGTTTATGGGAATGATAGTAGTTTTATGATAGCAATGCCATCCAATTGTTTTGTGTCTTTCCTGGTTATAAGCCAAATTTCACAAAGCTATCTCTAATCATGATTATTTTTAATGATTTAACAGTTGACAGTTCTATAGAGTCTACCTGAATTTTTGAACATAAAGAACAGATAACCACCTGACTTAAAAAATAATCTTTTTATTTTCGTTATTAGAGGCATTTATTTTCTCAACAGACATTACCAATCTTTCAGACTGTCTCTTTGATTTGTGTCACATAGGTTCTTACAACTGGGGCAATGTGCCAAAGACTATGTTCTCATTTTGTAAAATGGAAGAATTGTCATAAAAAGAGAAGGAGTGAATTCTTGGTGAGTTCTCAGACCAGTAAAATTTTGAAAGGAATACATTTGGCAGTCAAACATCTGGAAATCTTACATTAAACCTTCAAATACCATGGCCCTTGGAAATTTATCTGTACATCAGGGGCAAGCTTACCCTGATGATCACTGCTCTTACCAAAACCAGAAAGGTAAGGCTGCTTCCAGGCTCACCTACCCAAACCTTAATCCTATTTCTGCTCTTTGGTTTTGGTAGCATGTTATATATAATGCTTCAAATGTAGAACTCCTTTGAAAGGCCTATACTCTTCCTAGGCCAGGTATGGGGAGATTCATCCAAACGTATCTAGATGTGTTTTTATTCCATCCCAACTGAGATTTCTATCCTTACTGTTAAAAATTGTGACTCTTCTATCTCAACCCTTCTGTCCCTCTTCTCCATCATAGTCCCAGGGAAATGGTTTTCTTGCTGTCAGTCAGAACTTCTTAAATAACAGAAATAAGATCTTGTCTGTCCTCTCCCCTGCCCCCCACCTCACCCCACTGCCATCTCAGCATTGATTCTTTGGGGAGTCCTCTGAGTTTTGTTCTTTTTTTTTTTAAGATTTTATTTATTTATTCATAGAGACAGAGAGAGAGAGGCAGAGACACAGGCAGAGGGAGAAGCAGGCATCATACAGAGAGAGCCTGAGGTGGGACTCGATCCAGAGTCTCCAGGATCACGCCCTGGGCTGCAGGCGGCGCTAAACCGCTGCGCCACCAGGGCTGCCCCAGTTTTGTTCTTAATATGGGTATCAATTCTCTCTTAAAAGACTGGGCATAAAAAAAAAATCGTGATTGATTTCCAAAAGGCTGGTGAAGGCTAGACTAACGTCACTGCTTTGGCTGTGTCTGTTTTCCTTTTTGAAAGGTAGCAAACTTCATGGTCTATTGTATGTGGAATAACTGAAGGAGAAAAACAAACACTGTATGAGAAGGGGGAAATTATGTGATATTTCAAAGCATTCTCCACATTCCTATAACCTTTAACTGTATTTAAGTGTTTACATTGTGTTTTGACCTATGGTATTCTGAAGTATATATTTTGTATTCAGTAACATGTTTTGCTTAATTATGTACTCAAAACCATGCCTCATGTCACTGGGACCCCACGTGAGGCTGCGTGAGCAATTTTCAGCACATTGTCAGTACTCACTAGAGTACTGAAGACAGAGAGGAGGACGCAAAAGACACCACTTTGGGTGGCTTTTCACTACCCACAAAAGAAAGCCTAAATTCTTTAGTGTGGTATCTACAGCCTCCCTTACCCTGTTGTATCTAGCTCTCATGTACAAACTAAATCTGACCTGACCAACATATTCAACCTCTCTCATTGTCCTCTCTTAAACTGTCCACTCTAGCTAGGCTCATCTGCTCAGAAACTCTGAAGTGGGGTGCACATCCTTTGCAGTACCAAGAATGTATGCCTTCATCCTATCTATATTCCTTTCAAGGCATACGTCTTAAGTTCTATACCTTGAAAGCTTTGCCTGTAATGTACCCTTTGTGACTTCCTATAAACTGAACACATTCTACTTGGTATTTTTATTCACATATTTATTTTGTTCAGTCTCTCACCTGAAAGAACAAGTTACTTGAGAGGTGAGGAACTGTTTCATGATTTGAATGCATATTATTAAACACTGAGTTTTACACAGAGTGGGTATTTTAGTGGGTGTCAGCAAAGGCCTAACGTCCCTTTCACAATTTCTGCCTCACTGTCAACATATGACATCACCTTCAATTTCTCAGAGACAGCTGAGATAATCTCGCAGAACTCATTAGCATCTAGCAGAACTCATAGCCCTCTATGTCTACACAGTTGCCCATAGCTGCCCCATTGTTGCCTCCGTATTGCTAGTCATCAGAGAGACTGATGCTCAGGCTTTACCCAAGACCAATTAAATCAGAATCTCCAATTAAATTAAGACCAATTAGATCACAATGAGGATAGAGCCTGGAAATTGGAATTTTAAAAAAGCCTCTCATGATTGAACACCAGTGTTTTCAATTTCTAGAATAGATTCTAGTCTCTCTCATCTTCAAGACTATTTCTCTTTCTGGTACCTTCATCCTATGTCTGTATTAATTATTTCTTTCAACTTACTGCAATGCTGAACTGTTTTCCCCCAAGCCAAAGCAAACCAAACTAAAACTATTACTTTTGATTCTTCTTCCATCCCTCCAATTATAGTTTAAGCATTTTCTTTCCATTTATAGGTTACTTTGGGTAATATAACAGTAGCAGTTTAGGTCCAATCAGAAGATAGGAACCACACAATAGGGTAAATAGGAAACGTTTAATATAAAGAAGTACTGAATGTGATAAAAGAGTAAGATGTAAAATTAGATGTATTCTAAATGGCACATGAGGGCTATAGCAGGGGGTAGGGGAAGGGGTTGAGATGTATTTGGAGAAGGTATGGTTCAGCCATCAGATAGCAGAGAAGCTTGCTGGTTTAGCCAGGCCAGAGTTGATCTGGAGTTTCTGGGATAGCAGTAAGTCCCTGTGGTAGGCAGAATAATGACTCCTCAAAGATGTCCACACCCTTATTCTGAAAACCTATGAATATCTTATCATTCACTGTAAAAGGAACTTTGAAGATGCCATTCAATGAAGGACCTTGAGATGGAGAGATTACCCTGGATTATCTGGGTGGACCCAATACAGTCACTTGGGTCCTCAAAAGGGAAGAACCCTTCTCACCTGTAGTCAAAGAGAGATGTGGCAACCCATGAATGGTTAGAGAGATGCACCATTACTGACTTTGAAGATGGATAAAGGGACTATGGGCCAACTAATGTTGACAGCTTCTAGGAGCTAGCAAAGACAAAGAAACAGATTCTCCCTGAGACCCTTCAGAAGGAACCAGCCTTGTTGACACTTTGATTTTAGTTCACTGAGATGTGTTGGACTTCTAACCTGCAGAACTTGGAGATAACAAATTTGTGTTTTGAGTTTATGGCAGTTAGTTAGATTTGCAACAGAAAACGAACATACTCACTCTTCAGAGCGCGAGAAGGGAGCAGGTGATCCACAACTGGTGGCATAGGTGTATATAAGTCATAGTGGGAGTTCTGGAACTGGAGATTGTAGGACACCCTCACAGAGTATAGGACTCTGGTTTCTGAGGTGTGTGGGCTACAGAAAGGTTATCACGAGGCTGAGGCTACAAGGTCTCGCGGGGACACCAGCTGGGGCAAGCTTCACTAGCTGTCTTCATACCTACTAAGCCTACTTGTAGATCCCAAAAAAAGAAAACGATGAAAGAGCCCCTTCCTTTTTCAGTATCCCTCCAATGTCTACTACTGAGAAAGATTAGCATCATGCTCACTTGAAAGGAGACATATTTAAAGGAATTCTGTCGTTTATCACAAAGCAGATATTGAAAGGTGTATTTGGAGCAGAGGTAATTGATAACTGACATTTATTTCCAAAGCATGGCTGTCCTTTCATTATGTCCCATGGCAGCTTGAAATCTATGCTCAGCTCTCCCCTGAAATTACCCTTGTCAAGGCAATCAGCTATAAACTCTATTTAGTACTTATTTGTGTAATAATCGACAACATTAGCTAATATATTCTCTGCAAAACTGCCTTTTCTCTTGATTTCCTGACATTATTCCTCATTCCCCTCCCACATTTCTGAGTCTTTATTCATAGTCTCCTTCCTGGGGTTTTTTGTTGTTGTTTTTCTGTGCTATTTTTCTTTGTTCAGCTCACCATTTACTTTACATTCTCTTTTTGAGTGAACATAACCACATCTGCCCGTGGAAATTAAGTCAGTGGTAGACGGTGATAATTCTCGAATCTATATCCTCTATATACTCTGCCTGGATTTCTCCTCAGTTCTAGTTCTCCAGGTCCTTCCTGGATATATATCAGTAGGAACCCCAAGTCACCACGGCCAAATCAATGCATTATCTTCCCTAATTCCACTTCACAGAGTACATATAGGTGGATAATACCAGCTAGGCAAATTTTAAACAGAACAGAGGGAGTCATCTCTACTTGTTCTCTCATGAACTCTATCATCAATTTTTGACAAATACAATAAAATTGATTATATTTTCTGAATATCTCTCGAGTCCAGCCATTTCTACCATTCTCCTTGCCTCAGTTTAAGCAAGCTTTTCCTCCTTGCCTAAGTTTAAGCAAGCTTTTCCTCCCGTCTGAAACATCCTGAGAGATTCCAGCTCATCTTTAGCTCTTTAAGAAGCCAGTCTTACTGGCTTCTGACCTATCTATACTCTAAAATGAATAGTGTAATTTTTTAATTAAATGAGCAACACCCCATCTGCTCATCATCACCTCTAAGGTATAGGCTTCTGCACAAGTAAAGGGATTTTATTGAGGGGAGAATTTGCACTAGGCTTGCACGATAGACCAAACTCGGATACGAGGAGACACTGGAAAGAAATAGGGAGGATAGAATTATGGTGAGAATTTTGGGGATATGGAACTTTTTTCTGGCTAGATTTATATATTTATATAAAGATGCATGCTATAATATTTTTTAAAAATCCATACTGGAGTCTCTTGAGTGTCTGGTTGAAGACTTTGAAGTGACTCTATAATTAAAAGGTATTGATTGAGCAAGGAGATTGTCAATTTTAAAACCTTTCTTAAATCTACAAATTTAACTGCATCTTTATATCCTTTCTTTCTTGCTGTTGTAATTGATGCCATGTCCCTCCTATCAAAAAAGCAAATCCTTTCGTGTGTGCTCAGGAGCTAAATTGATCCTGCCCTCTTAGATATTCTGTGTGTTATCTCTTCCCTACACTAAATCTTCAGCCCTGCTCTGTACTCTAGCTTTCTCTCATCATTTAAATAGGTTCTTATATCTCTGATACCCCACTTGCACTTCTTTGGACCCCTCCTTCCATGATATCCCCTGAAAAGAGCTGTGCATGTATACATTCTTAATTTTCTCACAGAGGATTTCACTTTTCAAACACTTCAATCTGGTTTCTGCCTCCAACGCTTCACCAAAACCAGTCTTGCAAATTTAACGAGACGTCTCTATTATCAAATCCTATTGATATTTCTCAAAGTTTTTTGATGTTTCAGTCCATTTTCCACATTATTCACTGGCTTTCTACCTACCTTTCTGGCTACTCCTTCACAGGCTTCTTTGCTAACATCATCTTCTCTAGTAGAAGTGTTGGCAATCTTTGGGGTTCATTTCTGGGTCAGCTTCTCTCCTCACATTATATTTCCGCCTTAAATGTTTCATCTGCGTCGTTGTCTTCAAAAACCATGTGCTAATGACTGCCAGGTTTATCTCAGGATTGCAGGCATCCAGGTATGAGCCCAAGCTAGAGGCAGTCAGGTCTAAAGCAAAAGGACAGATGGAGAAGCATTTTGAAAGATGAGTCAGGCTGATTTCATTTGTCATTACTTCAAACCAAAGCTGAATTTTGGAGAAACTAGCTAAATTTTAGTCCAATGCTTTAAAAATCTTCAAGAAATGAATATTCATTTGGATAAATGAAGAGTTCCTCTCTCCCCCATTGCATCATAAACCCTTTGTAAAATACCTTAATTCATCTTCTAAATGTGCCTTTTTTTTTAAAACCATATCTTGAATATCTTAGAATATTTGTGGGCAAATCACAGCAATTTTAAGTGTGCCTCAGCTGCCCTTGTGAGGCATTCTTTCCTGGGTAAGTACACCTCTTCAATCCTCCCTCCCAGCAAAACTCACAGCTATCTCCTAGGACAGTTGCATATTGATATTATTATTAAATCATGAATGAGAAAATACTGTGGTTTTTTGTTTGTTTTATTTATATAATTTATATTTGTTTTACCAAATAATATGCCTGTTGGTTAGGTCAGTACAACTGACATCCAGTTGGATCTTTTAAACAATGTTTGCATTTCAGCAAGACTTAAATTTATTGCTCTTTTTGAGGCATCAGATTTAAGGAAATTTTGACTGAAAATTAAATGTTTTAATTATCTTACAGTAATACTGGGATTATATTTTTATATAATTAATATGATATTTTACATGATTAATATTTTTCTATTCATTAAGATGATAGGAAGTCGTAGCATGGTTTCAATCAAAATAATGATCAGGTCCTTAACACTATGGTCCTTAAATTAGCATTGCAACAACCAAGTTCTGCTTTTCTTTATTTTACAAAATTATTTCTTCGTTTTTTTTTTTAATATTTTATTTATTCATTTGTGAGAGACACAGAGAGCGAGAGGCAGAGACATAGGCAGAGGGAGAAGCAGGCTCCCTGTGGGGAGCCCGATGAATCCCGAGATCATGCCCTGAGCTAAAGGCAGATGCTCAACTGCTGAGCTACCCAGGTGTCCGCACAATTATTTCTTTGTGTCTGAGTGAGATTATGTCAGTATGAGAGATGGGGTGGCAGTCATTCTAATATCACAAATATTCTTTCTTTGTAGTAACTTCTGCATTCTATTTTTTAATACCAATAGTTATCAAGTACGAGTCATTAAACACATTTTTCTCTGAAGCTTGACATGATCAGATTCTCACAAGTTCTTGATTCTTTCATAGATAATGATGCAAATTCATTAGCTTCTCTCTTGTGCTCCCTTTTTTACTATTTCACATAATTTTTCATAGAAACAGTATTTGATCTGAACATTGACAGCAGTTGGAAAGATTTTTCCAGTGCCTGCTATTGTATTAGCTGTTCACTCACAGATTTGGTCACGCTTCTTAGTATTAGTACACACACATCAGTTTTGTCTATGCATTGGAAGCCTTGATTAGAATTAATAACCAACTGGCTGTTTCAGTATCATACTTAAAATTTTCTTATTTGGTTGGGCATCAAATCCTGCCAATCATTTGTTCTGCTATTACTTTAAAGATTTATTTATTTATTTATTTATTTATTTATTTATTTATTTATTTTTATTTAGAAGGAGAGAAAGCAAGCATGCAAGTACAAGTAGGAGGAGGGGCAGAAGGATAGCATCTTCAGGCAGACTGAAGCTGAGCCTGAGCCCATCAGGCGCTTATCTCATGACCTGTGAGATCATGACCCGAGCCAAAACCAAGAGTCAGATGCTCAACTCAATAAGCCACCCAGGCACCCTTGCATTCTGCTATTACTTTAACATTAAAGCTACAAAATCACATTTCCCCAGTTAGCATACCAGCAGCTATCCGCGGTGACTTAATTCATTGAATACCTTCTGCCTATAGGCCCTTAAATTCATAATCTCATTTAATCCTATACTAAATGTACATGCTAAACACAATGAAATTGAGACTCAGAAAGGCTAAATCACTTCCCCAAAGTCACAAACTTTTGTAAGTAGCAAAGCAGGCTCAAAATCATGACTGAGACTTAAAGCCATAACCTTCCCGCTGCTGCTATTTCGAACCTTCCCAGTGCCACTTACAGCTGACATGGATCTGTTACAGCAACTTTAGGTTAACAAATATAAAATATGTTTTGATTCGCATAAAGGATTTAATCATTTTGTTCACATGAAAATCATTCTCCTTTAATTTCTCTTTCTCCAAAATTAGATAGGAACCCACTTGAGGGGGCTCTCACTTGGAAAGTCTAAGAAAATTTGAGCACCAAAATAAATAAGGGCAATCCTAGACTATAGTGAATTCCATGAGATAAGAATTGTGAGTCTATACTGACAATAGATAAGCAAATAACTAAGTAAGTAAATAAGTAAATATGGAAAAAAGAAGGTGTTTTCTTGTAGATAAAATGCCAACTAATAAATGTAAACAGAGTAATAGAATTTGGAAAGCACTCTCATAGTCATCAATAGATATCTAAGGGAAAGTTTCCACCTAAGGGAAAGTTTTGATAATATTTACATGACCTTACAGTATTGTCCAACAAATCACTCATTGATTACACAAGAAAAAAATACTAACTACAGAGTGAAGAAACCAGATTAACCAAGAGATCAAAAGTAACAGCACCAGTAAGGAGCAGAAAGATGTCACGTGCCTCCAGTTATGAGGCATTGAAAAGAATATAATATCACTTACATAGTTTTCCGAACAATTCATCACTCGAATATAATCATATCATAAGGAAAGCAAAGAAACTCAAAGTAAGAGATATTCTAGAACAGCCATCTCCAAACTATTAGGATAAAATGGGCCAATTGGTTTAGATTTGAAAGGTTTTATGGCATTTTTAAAGAGGTTTTTTCTTTAAAACATATGGTTTTTATCACATATCTTTTGTGTTTTGTTTTAAAACCCTATAAAATCATAAAAACCATTATTAGTCCTAGAGCTGTACAAAAACAGGCCAACGGCTGGATTTAGCTTGTAGGACGTAGTTTGTCAATCCCTATTCTAGAAACAACTTTCAATATTCTTCAAAAACAGTGGATTGAAAGACTAAGGAGAGGCTGAGGAGCTATTTCAGGTCATGGGAAACTAAAAAGACATGACAGCTAAGTGCAATACATAGGTTCTGGGCTAGATTTTCATGGCAAAAAAAAAAAACTATAAACGATATTATTGAGGCAATTGATGGAACTGGGATATGAATTATAAAAAGTATAATATCAGTGTTAAATTTCCTATTTTAAAAAAGTGCACTGTAGACATGTAAGGAAATACCATTTCTCTTAGTCAAATTACACTCAGTTTTGTGGGGTAAATGGACAAGACTTACACAGCATACCTTCATGTGGTGTGTATTTACATCCATGTACATGCACATATATACATACATACACATACACACCTAGAGAATGAAGGCAAATGTGAACATGGCAAAATATTAAAATAGGGAAACTGTGTAAACTGTGTAAAGCATACACCGTATGCTGTATACATATGGTGTGACCCCCGTCACTCAGGGCGAGGAGCCCTGTGAGGTCACTCCCTGCTTAGAGTAGGCTATCTGGCCAACGTGAAGAGATGTTGCAGAGGCAATTAAGATGCCAAATCAGTTGCTTTAAGTTAATCAAAGGGAGGGTCATCCCAAGTGGGTCTGATCTCAACAGCTGAGCCCTGTAAAGAAGAGTCTAGATGTCAGAGACACTCTTCTGCTGACATTGAGGAATCAAGCTGCTGAGTTATGAGGGTCTGTGAGAAGCCCACCTGGCAAGGAATGGCAGGTGAGCTCTTGGAGCCGAGAGGGACTGTCAGCTGACAGCCGTCAAGAAAATGGGCAACTCACGTTTTTACCTGCAAGATACCAGATTCTGCCAAAAGCCATGTGAGGGTGGAAGATGATCCCCAACTCCAGGAAGGCACAGTACCTGGCTGACACCTTGATTGAGAGACTCTGAGCAGGAGATCCTGCTCAGCTATGCTTGGACTCCTGACTCACGTAAATCGTGAGGTAACACATATATGCTATTGAAGCTGAGATTGTAGTAATTTGTTACCCAGCAGAGAAAACTGATACAGGTAAACAGATGCTCTTCGGATTATCCTCCTGTCATTTGTATACATTTGAAACTACTTCAGTAGAAAAGCATTTTTAAAACACCTTGTGCATCTCTGCACTTTTTCTTTTTCCTGCTTAGAAAGTCATAGGCTAGCTAATCAGCATAACCAGTATCTCAGACTTTCCATTTCAGTAGGTCAAGTAAGAATGGAGACTAACAATAGTAATGTGGCCATTAAATGTCTTTGAGATCTTACATAGTGTTTTCCTATTAATGTAACTATTGCACTAAAGTGTAATGGGTCTATTTATTTTAATATGATAATTAAAGTTTGTACTTTTGCTTTTGGCATGATGAAGAAATTCAGATTGGATTTCCTTCTTGCCACAAACAACTAGAAAACTGGACAATATAAGAAATACCTGGGCAGCCTGGGTGGCTCAGCGGTTTAGCACCGCCTTCAGCCCAGGGCCTGATCCTGGAGACCCGGGATCCAGTCCCACGTCGGGCTCCCTGCACGGAGCCTGCTTCTCCCTCTGCCTGTGTCTCTGCCTCTCTTTCTGTGTCTCTCATGAATAAATCAAATCTTTTTTTTTAAAAAGAGCAAATGTTCTAATGTTCAAATTACATCCAAATATTAAAAAAAAATACCTACTTTAAAACACTGGAAAGCAAGAAGTGAATGATTGTAATCCCTAAGAGAACAGGAAAAAAAAAATGGACTAAGGCACACAATCATCCCTCTATCTTATAGCATTTACTAAATTTCATTTCAGATTGGGATATCTTAAGCAGAGTGCAGAGGTTTCGATGAATTGTAGAGGCTGAGATAGAAGTTGAGAGTGGCTGAAATGGCCAGAAACATGAGCAGAATGTCATCAGAGAGGAGGAAACTATACAGAAAAGTGCTGAAAATACATAGGTTACCTTGAATTTATTTACTGAATTCTAGGCTTCTACATTTAAAAGACTGGGAGAACAACTGGGAAACCCGAAGCTGAACAATTCTGGAAGATCCTGGGAAGATGTTGGAGTTCTGATAGAGCAAAATTGACAGACCATGTCAAGTAACCAATGCATTTGGTAGAAACCCCCCACTGGTCAAGTTGTGGTAGAAGGCAGTATCGTGATTGTATTTTGACCTTGTATAACAGTAACCTTCTTAAACTCGCTTTTTAGTTTTAGAGATACTTTTTGTAGAATCACTGGGATTTTCTACATAGACAATGTTTTTATGTGCAAATAAAGACAGTTTCAAATCTCTAAGCCCTTAGCCATAATAATAGGGCTAAACCTTAATCTATACAAAAGATAACTTCCATAGGACTTGACAATGTGTTTTTAAAATATGCAACAGAGTAGGAGAAACAAAATAAAACTACATTGAATGCTGGATTTGGTATTGGAAAACGCTTATTTTAAATCTAATTTTACCATATACTCAATATGTGAAAAAGTGAAAGGCATTTAACTGCTCAGGACCTTCTTATTCCAATTTATAAATGAGGAAATGAATACTTAATCCGCAGAACTGTTGTGAGAATTGAATGAGAAAATATATACATAAGAGCTTTGTAAGTCATAAGATTAATATAAATAGCACTGTTTCATTTTTTGGTAAAGCTCAGCAAGAGTGAAGATGTAGTGTTTAAAAATAAAATTAAAAGATTTTAAATACAATTTTTCAAATAGGAGCCACTGTTTAGAAAGAAGAGTATTACTGGGATTTACTTTTAGTTGTTTTGATATAAGTAACACGTAAATATAATAGATTCATTTTTTAAAAATGTTAGTAGTAGAGAGTGGGAATTTTATTTTATTTTAATTAATTAATTAATTAATTAATTAATTAATTTTTGAGAGTGGGAATTTTAAAATAAAACTTTGTATTAACCAGTAAGAAATTTTGTTGATGTTTCTCTTAACAGTTTAATACACACACATACACACACACACAGAGGGACAGAGATATGTACATATGTATAGATTTTAATATGCACAGCTATTTCATAAATACTTTCAATCAGGACACTGTTCAAGTTTCCTAATTGTATATATGTTTCTTAAGTGCTTTCATATTCAATATTACCATTTTGTTACTTGACGCATTTTCCCTTTATGGGCTCAAGAGACATACACCGTCACATCTTTATGATGTTTTACTTCTTTTTATGAAATCAAAGGTATTAAGTTATAAAATGTGGGTAATTTGTTTGAAAAATACTCCTATTGTAACATTAAAACTGTTGTGAACATGATTGCTAAATGTCTGTGGGAAATTTTCTTTCAAGTTTTACTAAAACTCCAGTTAACAGTGTCATATTAGTTCCAGGTAGAGAATTTAGTGATTCATCACTTACATACAACACCCAGTGCTCATCACAAGTGCCCTCCTTAATCCCCGTCACCTACTTAAACCATCATCCCCACCTCCTCTCCAGTAACCATCACTTTGTTCCTTATAATTAAGAACCTGTTTTTTTGGTTTGCTTCTCTTTTTTCCCCTATGTTCATTTGTTTTGTTAAATTCTGCATGAGTGAAATCATATGGTATTTCTCCAAATGACTTATTTCACTTACCACTAGACTCTCTAGGTCCATCCATATTCTTAAAAATGGCAAGATTTCGTTCTCTTCATGGCTGAGTAATATTCCATTGTGTATATATATACCACATCCTCTTTATCCATCCATCTATTGATGGACATCTGGGCTGCTTCCATGTTTTGGCTACGTAATTAATGCTGCATATATCTTCTCAAATTAATGTTTTTGTTTTCTTTGGATAAATCCTCATAGTGAAATTACTGGATCATATGGTAATTCTGTCTTTAATTTTTTGATGAACCTCCATACTGTTTTCCATGGTGGCTGCACCAGTTTGCATTCCCACTAATAGTGCAAGAGAGTTCCTTTTTCTCCAGATCACTGCCAACACTTGTTTAACCTGTGCTTTTTATTTTATCCATTCTGACAATGGATAAAATAGTTCATTGATAGCTCATTGTAGTTTTGATTTGCATTTGCCTGATGATGAGTGATGTTGAACATCTTTTCATGTGTCTTTTGGCCCATGTCTTCTTTGAAGAAATGTCTATTCTTGACTTCTGCCTGTTTTTTAATTGGATTACTATTATTTTTTTTGGTATTGCTTTTAGTTGTGTAAGTTCCTTATATATTTTGGATATTAACTCTTTATCAGGTATATCATTTGCGAATATCTTCTCCCATCCATGTTGTTGTTGTTGTTGATTGTTCACTGTGCAGAAGCTTTTTATTTTGAAATAGTACCTGAAGTTCATTTTTGCTTTTGTTTACTTTGCCTCAGGAGACATACCTATCTTTGACATACCTCTATGCCGAAGATAGAGAAATTACTGCCTGGCTGTCTTCTGGGATTTTTATGGTTTCATATCTCATATTTAGGTCCTTAATCCATTTTGAGTTGACTTTTTTGTGTATGATGTGAGAAAAGTGGTTCGGTTTCATTCTTTTGCGTATGGCTAATTTCCCCAACATCATTTGTTGAAGAGATTATCTTTCCCATTGCCTCCTTTTATCAAAGATATATTCTTGCCTCCTTTTATCAAAGATTAATTGATCACATAATCATGGGTTTATTTCTGGACTCTCTATTCTCTTCCACTGATCTATGTATCTGTTTTTGTGTCAGTTCCATACTGTTTTGATTACTACAGATTTTTAGTGTATCTTGATATCTCCAGCTTTGTTCTTTTTTTCCTCAAGATTGCTTTGGCTGTTCAGGTTCTTTTGTGGTTCCATATAAACTTTAGGATTGTTTGTTCTAGTTCTGTGAAGAATGCTATTGGTATTTTGATAAGGATTGCATTAAATTTATAGATTGAGTAGTATAAACATTTTAATAATATTTTTTCTTAGAAGCCAGGAGCACAAAATATCTTTCCTTTTATATGTGTCATCTTCTGTTTCTTTCATCAGTGTTTTATAGTTTTCAGAGTACAGGTCTTTTATTTCCTTAGTTAAGTTTATTCCTAGGGTATTTTACACTTTTTGGTGGAGTTGTAAGTGGAAATGTTTTCTTTCTTTCTTTCTTTCTTTCTTTCTTTCTTTCTTTCTTTCTTTCTTTCTTTCTTTCTTTTTTCTTTCTTCTTTCTTCTTTCTTCTTTCTTTCTTTTTTTTGTAAGATTTTATTTATTTATTCATGAGAGACACAGAAAAAGAGAGAGAGAGAGAGGCAGAGACACAGGCAGAGGGAGAAGCAGGCTCCATGCAGGGAGCCTGACGTGGGACTGGATCCCGGGTCTCCAGGATCAGGCCTTGGACCGAAGGCGTGCTAAACTGCTGAGCCATCTGGGCTGCCCTGGAAATGTTTTCTTAATTTCATTTTCTGATACTTCATTATCGGTGTATAGAAATGCAGTGGATTTCTGTATATTGATTTTGTATCCTGAGAACTTCCTGAATTCATTTATCAGTTCTGGAAGTTTTTTTTGGTAGAGTCTTTTGGGTTTTTTATGTATAGTATCATGTCATCTGCGAGTAATGAAACTTTTACTTCTTCCTTACCAGTTTCAATGCCTTTATTTCTTTTTCTTCTGTGATTTCTGTGGCTACAATATCCAGTACTATGTTGAATAAAAGTGGTAAGAATGGATATCCTTGTCTTATTTCTGATCTTAGGGGGAAAGCTCTCAGTTTTTCACTATTGATATGATGTTAGCTGTAGGTTTTTCCATATACGGTCTTTGTTATGTTGAGGTATGTTCTTGTAACGCTTTGTTGAGGGTTCTTGTCATGAATGGATGTTGTACTTTGTCGATTGCTTTTTCTGCATTTAGTGAAATGATCGTTGGCTTCTATCCTTTCTCTGTTAATATGATGTATCCTATTGATTGATTTGTGAATATTGAGCCACTCTTGCAATGCAGGAATAAATCCCACCTGATCATGATGAATACCTTTTAAATGTATTGTTGGATTCAGTTCACTAATATTTTGTTGACAATTTTTGCATCTTTATGCATCAGAGATACTGGCCTGCAGTTGTCTTTTTTGGTAGTGTTTTAATCTGGCTTTGGTATTGCGATAGTGCTGGCCTCCTTGAATGAATTTAGAATTTTTCCTTCTTCTTTTTTTTTTTTGAATAGTTTGAGAAGAATAGGTATTAACTCTTCTTTGAATGTTTGGTAGAATTCACTTGTGAAGCCTTCTGGGCCCAGACTTTGGTTTGTGGGAGGTTTTTTTTTTTTCATTATTGCTTTAATTTCATTGCTGATAATGAATCTGTTCAAAATTTGTTTCTTCCTGATTCAGTTTTGGGAGTTTTATGTTTCTAGAAATTCATCCATTTCTTCTAGATTGTCCAATTTATTGGTATAACATTTTTCATAATACTCTCTTATAATTCTTTGTATTTCTGTGGCGTTGATTGTTATTTCTCTTCTGATTTTTTTTTTTTAAATTTGATTCTTCTCTCTCTCTCTCTCTCTCTCTCTAATGAGGCTGGCTAAAGGTTTATTAATTTTGTTGATCTTTTCAAAGAAGCAGCTCCTGATCTCATTGATCTGTTCTATTGTTTTCATAGTTTCTATTTCATTTATTTCTGCTCTAATAGTTATTTCCTTCCTTCTACTGGTTTTGGGTTTTGCTTGTTCTTTTTCATGCTCCTTTAGTTGTAAGGTGAGATTCTTTATTTGAGATTTTTCTTGCTTTTTGATATAGGCATGTATTGCTATAATCTTCCCTTTTAGAACCACTTTTTCTGCATCCCAAAGATTTTGGACCATGATGTATTCATTTTTATTTGTCTCCATGTATTTTTTATTTCCTCTTTTATTTTTTGGTTGACTCATTCATTGTGTAATAGCAGGTTACTTAACCTCCATGTATTTGTGTTCTCTCAAGATTTTCTCATGTGGCTGATTTCTAATTTCATAGTATTTTTTTGTCCATTCCATCACCCTGTCTTTTGATGGGAGCACGTATTCTATTTAGATTCAAAGTAATTATTGATAAGAAGACTCAAATTAATAAAATCATGAATGAGAAAGGAGAGATCACTACCAACACCAAGGAAATACAAACGATTTTAAAAATATATTATGAACAGCTATACGCCAATAAATTAGGCAATCTAGAAGAAATGGACACATTCCTGGAAAGCCACAAACTACCAAAACTGGAACAGGAAGAAATAGAAAACCTGAACAGGCCAATAACCAGGGAGGAAATTGAAGCAGTCATCAAAAACCTCCCAAGACACAAAAGTCCAGGGCCAGATGGCTTCCCAGGGGAATTCTATCAAACGTTTAAAGAAGAAACCATACCTATTCTACTAAAGCTGTTTGGAAAGATAGAGAGAGATGGAGTACTTCCAAATTCGTTCTATGAGGCCAGCATCACCTTAATTCCAAAACCAGACAAAGACCCCACCAAAAAGGAGAATTACAGACCAATATCCCTGATGAACATGGATGCAAAAATTCTCAACAAGATACTAGTCAATAGGATCCAACAATACATTAAGAAAATTATTCACCATGACCAAGTAGGATTTATCCCCAGGACACAAGGCTGGTTCAACATTCGTAAAACAATCAACGTGAGTCATCATATCAGCAAGAGAAAAACCAAGAACCATATGATCCTCTCATTAGATGCAGAGAAAGCATTTGACAAAATACAGCATCCATTCCTGATCAAAACTCTTCAGAAGGTAGGGATAGAGGGAACTTTCCTCAACATCTTAAAAGCCATCTACGAAAAGCCCACAGCAAATATCATTCTCAGTGGGGAAGCACTGGGAGCCTTTCCCCTAAGATCAGGAACAAGACAGGGATGTCCACTCTCACCACTGCTATTCAACATAGTACTGGAAGTCCTAGCCTCAGCAATCAGACAACAAAAAGACATTAAAGGCATTCGAATTGGCAAAGAAGAAGTCAAACTCTCCCTCTTCGCTGATGACATGATACTCTACATAGAAAACCCAAAAGCCTCCAGCCCAAGATTGCTAGAACTCATACAGCAATTTGGTAGCATGGCAGGATACAAAATCAATGCCCAGAAATCAATGGCATTTCTATACACTAACAATGAGACTGAAGAATGAGAAATTAAGGAGTCAATCCCATTTACAATTGCACCCAAAAGCATAAGATACCTAGGAATAAACCTCACCAAAGAGATAAAGGATCTATACCCTAAAAACTATAGAACACTTCTGAAAGAAATTGAGGAAGACACAAAGAGATGGAAAAATATTCCATGCTCATGGATTGGCAGAATTAATATTGTGAAAATGTCAATGTTACCCAGGGCAATTTACACGTTTAATGCAATCCCTATCAAAATACCATGGACTTTCTTCAGAGAGTTAGAACAAATTATTTTAAGATTTGTGTGGAATCAGAAAAGACCCTGAATAGCCAGGGGAATTTTAAACAAGAAAACCATATCTGGGGGCATCACAATGCCAGATTTCAGGTTGTACTACAAAGCTGTGGTCATCAAGGCAGTGTGGTACTGGCACAAAAACAGACACATAGATCAATGGAACAGAATAGAGAACCCAGAAGTGGACCCTGAACTTTATGGTCAACTAATATTCGATAAAGGAGGAAAGACTATCCATTGGAAGAAAGACAGTCTCTTCAATAAATGGTGCTGGGAAAATTGGACATCCACATGCAGAAGAATGAAACTAGACCACTCTCTTGCACCAGACACAAAGATAAACTCAAAATGGATGAAAGATCTAAATGTGAGACAAGATTCCATCAAAATCCTAGAGAAGAACACAGGCAACACCCTTTTTGAACTCAGCCACAGTAACTTTTTGCAAGATACATCCACGAAGGCAAAAGAAACAAAAGCAAAAATGAACTATTAGGACTTCATCAAGATAAGAAGCTTTTGCACAGCAAAGGATACAGTCAACAAAACTACAAGACAACCTATAGAATGGGAGAAGATATTTGCAAATGACGTATCAGATAAAGGGCTAGTTTCCAAGATCTATAAAGAACTTATTAAACTCAACACCAAAGAAAGAAACAATCCAATCATGAAATGGGCAAAAGACATGAACAGAAATCTCACAGAGGAAGACATAGACATGGCCAACATGCACATGAGAAAATGCTCCGCATCACTTGCCATCAGGGAAATACAAATCAAAACCACAATGAGATGCCACCTCACACCAGTGAGAATGGGGATAATTAACAAGGCAGGAAACCACAAATGTTGGAGAGGATGTGGAGAAAGGGGAACCCTCTTACACTGTTGGTGGGAATGTGAACTGGTGCAGCCACTCTGGAAAACTGTGTGGAGGTTCCTCAAAGAGTTAAAAATAGACCTGCCCTACAACCCAGCAATTGCACTGTTGGGGATTTACCCCAAAGATTCAGATGCAATGAAACGCCGGGACACCTGCACCCCG
This sequence comes from Canis lupus baileyi, assembly GCF_048164855.1. NCBI lineage: Eukaryota > Metazoa > Chordata > Mammalia > Carnivora > Canidae > Canis > Canis lupus. The sequence continues at coordinate 16,416,145 of NC_132838.1, forward strand.
ATGTTTCTAGCAGCAATGTCCACAATAGCCAGACTGTGGAAGGAGCCTCAGTGTCCATCGAAAGATGAATGGATAAAGAAGATGTGGTCTATGTACACAATGGGATATTCCTCAGCCATTAGAAATGACAAATACCCACCATTTGCTTCAACGTGGATGGAACTGGAGGGTATTATGCTGAGTGAAGTAAGTCAATCGGAGAAGGAGATGGAAAGATTTTCTCTTGCTGCTGAGAACATTGTATGTTCTCATTCATTTGGGGAATATAAATAATAGTGAAAGGGAATATAGGGGAAGGGAGAAGAAATGTGTGGGAAATATCAGAAAGGGAGACAGAAGATGAAAGACTCCTAACTCTGGGAAACGAATTAGGGGTGGTGGAAGGGGAGGAGGGCAGGGGGTGGGGGTGAATGGGTGACGGGCATTGAGGGGGGCACTTGATGGGATGACCACTGGGTGTTATTCTGTATGTTGGTAAATTGAACACCAATAAAAAATAAATTTATTTTAATAAAAAAGTAATTATTGATAAATTTGCACTTACTGTTTTTTTGTTGTTGTTGTTGTTGTTTTTGCTTGTTTCATGGTTGCTTTCATAGTTCTTCTCTGTTCCTTTATTCCCTTGTTCTCTTTTGTCATGGTTTGCTGGCTTTCTTTAGTGATATGCTTGGATTCCTTTCTTTTTATTTTTGCATGTGTTATCAGTTTTTGATTTGTGGTTACTATTAGGTTTATATATAATGTACACATAGCAGTCTATATTAAGTTAATGGTCACTTAAGTTAGAACATATTCTTTACTCCTCTCTCCTCCCCCGACATTTTAGGTATATAGTGTCATACTTTACATCCTTTTATTTTGCGAGTTCCTTGATTGATTTTTACAGACTTTCTTTCTTTATTTCTTCCCTTTTTTTTTTTTTTTTTTTTTTAGAACTTTGTTCCTTCCTACTTGTCTTACTCATACTTATGGTCTTTCCATTCAGAGTCCCCTTTAACATTTCTTGTAGGGCTGGTTTAGTGGTGATGAATTCCTTTAACTTCTGTTTGTCTGGAAAACTCTCTCTATTCTGAATGATAGCCTCACTGGATAGAGTACTCTTGGTTGTAGGTTCTTATTCTTTCAGCCCTTTGAATATATCATACTATTCTTTTCTGGCCTATAAAGTTTCTGTTGAAAAATCAGCTGATAGCTAAATGGAGTTTCCCTTGCATGTAACTGTTTTCTTTTCTCTTGCTGCTTTTAAACTCTTTCTTCATCACTATTTTTTGCCATTTTAATTACTATGTGTCTTGGTTTGACCTTCTTGAGTTGATTTTGTAGGGAGTTTTCTGTGCCTCCTGGATCTGTATTTCTGTTTCCTTCCCCAGATTTGGGAAGTTTTCAGCTATAATTTTTGCAAATAAATTTTCCACTCCCTTTCTCTCTCTTATCCTCCTGGGATGCCTAGAATGTGGATGTTATTATGCTTGATGATGTCACTGAGTTCCCTATTTTCAATTTTTATTATTTTTTCTCTCTCTCCCTTTCAGCTAATTGCTTTCCATTACTCTGTCCTTCAAGTCACTGATTTGTTCTGCTTCCTCTAGTCTACTATTTATCCCACTAGTGTATTTTTATTTTAGTTTTTGAGTTCTTCATCTCTGATTGTTTTATATATATATATATTTTGTTAAGGGTCTCATTGAGGTCCTCCACTCTTTTCTCAAGTTCATTAAGTAACTTTATGACCATTACTTTAAATTTTCTATTAGGCATATTACTTATCTCTGTTTTCTTTGGCTTTCTTGCTGTGATTTTGTCCTTTTGTTTCATTTGGAACATATTCCCCTATATCCTTATTTTATCTAAATCTCTGTGTCTGTTTCTATGTATTAGAAAAGTCAGTTATGTCTCCTGCTCTTGAAAGTAGTGCCTTTATGAAGAAGAGGTCCTATAGTGCCCTGCCATGCAATATCCCCTGTCCACCAGAACCTGACACTTCAGGGGTTTCTCCTGTGGGTATTATGTATGTCCTACTCTTGTGGCTGAGCTGCTTTTTACCTTCAGTTCAGTCATTTGCCTGCAATGGTTCTCTTTGTTTGTGTGGTCAGTTTGGCCCCTGTGGTTAAGTGAGCCAGTCTGTGGCAGCTTTGGGCTTGAGCTCAGTCAGATCAGGCATTTGCCCAGAGATGCAGTTGCACCAAACTGCAGGTATCTTCCTTGTGTTGTCCTCTGAGCAGCTTGCATTGGTAGATGGGGCCTGCTGTCAGACCAGATTCCCCAGTGGGATCCAGCCCACTATTAGAGCCACAGCTGGTTTGGTGTGTGTAGTTATTTTCCCCTCTGCCTAGGGCAGAAGGCAGTTGGCATGGTGCTGGTGCTGGCCCCTGTTGGGACTGCTTTCACACTGCTAGGCTTGTGTCACTGCTTTTGTTGGGATCTAAGGGTGTATTGGAGAAAGGAGATCCACAGGAAAACTCAGGGGCTGAGTGTATGGTGTTAGCAAAATTTGAGTAGATCTGCTGTGGAAGGGTACCTGGAGCCTCTTTAAAAAACTGCCACAGGGTTCAAGAGGGTTGAAATGCTGAAGGGTGTGGGGGTGGGACACACCTTTAGCAAGGTAGGTGGAGCCTCCTGGCACTCTGGTAGTTCCCACAGTTGTCTCTGTGTCTAGGCCAGGGGGCAGAAGAAGGAAATGATGGCCCAGCTCTTTTTTTCCTGGAGGAGTTTCCCCAAGATCACTATCCCTCCAGCTCAAGCTCTGAGATTAGTAAAACAAATCTCCCTCCAGTATGCCCTAGGTGCTTTTCAAACTGCTGCTTCCATGGTGTATCTTTGTGGGGATGTTTGGTGTACTGTCTCTTTCAGGGTGGAGATTTAGTTTCTTATCACCCTCCTGGCTCTCCCAGAATTGATCCCACTGATTTTTAAAATTCCAGGTGTTAATTTAAGCCCTACTGACTTTAGCGTATTATGTCCCTCTGCTTTTCAAAGTCAATTGTTATGGAGATTAATCTTCCCTGTTTGGGTTTCCCATCCCTGGGGTACATGGTGTGAGGGTCTGGTCCTCTGCCTTTTTCCTGCCCACTTTCCCTCCCTCTTGCAGACAGTTCTTTGTTTTAGAAAATATTTATTCCTCTTCTACTTATAACATGTATTTTTTGTTGGATATACAATTATGGCTGGAATTTCTTTTCCTTCTCTCAGGTCTTTGACTCTTTCTATTGTCTTCTGCTAGAAATCATGTTTGATAAAAAGTCTGTTGTAAATATGGTCTTTTTTCTTATGTAGGGAACATGTCTTTTCCCCCTAACTATTTTGAAGATAATCTCTTTTGTCTTTTTGTTACAGTAGAATGAATAAAATACGACACACTTGTATTTGTTTGGTTTTTGTCTGTTTTGGTATTTATCCCGTTTGGTGTTCTTTGAGCTTCTTGCATCTATAGATTGTTATTTAATTTGGAAAATTATTAGTCATTATTTCTTCCAATATTTCTTTTGCCTCATTTTCTCTTCTCCTTCTAGGATTTCAGTTATGTTTATCTCAGTAAACCTGATATTGCCATATAGTTTTTGAATATTCTATTTTTTCTGTTGTTTTATTTTCTTTTTAAGATTTTATTTATTTACTTATTTGAGCAGGAGAGAGAGAAAGATAGAGAGTGCATGTGAGCAAGAGCAGAGAGGGAAGGAGAAGAAGGGGAATGAATCCCAAATAGACTTCTTGTTGAGTGTGGAGCCCCACACAAGGCTTGATCTCATGACCCATGAGATCATGATCCTAGCTGAAACCAAGAGTGAGCTGCTTAACTGACTGAGCCACCACTCAGGTGCCCCTATTTTATTTCTTAAACTGTTTTTTCCCCTCTCTATTTCAGTTTGAGTAATTTCTATGGACTTATCCCCATATTTACTGATCTTTTTCCTCAGTAAAAAGAGGAATCTATATCTATATCACATCTACTGATGAGCTCATTTTTCATCTGTGTTATTGTGTTTTTCATTTTCAAAAGTTTCACTTGATGTTTTCCTTATAATACCCATCTCTGCCAAAATTACCCATGTGATCTTGCTGATACTCCACCTTTTCCATTAGAGCTTGATAATGAGCACTCTTTTACTTTTGCTAAGCCCTTAGTTGGATATTTGTATGAAAATAGGAACTGAGTTGGGTTTGAAATTTGTCATTGCTGTGGTACTCTCTCAGTATATATTGAGTTCAGAATTTTTGAAGATATGTGTTAAGGAGAGTGGCTGGTTTGCTAGAGGGCAGGGTTGGGATTAGGGTGTGGGAAGTGAAAGTTTGCCTCAGGTGCAAAATTTAAGGACATGCAAAAACTCAGTCATCAAGATAAATATTTTATTTTTTATTTTTAAATTTATGATAGTCACACAGAGAGAGAGAGAGGCAGAGACACAGGCAGAGGGAGAAACAGGCTCCATGCACTGGCAGCCCGATGTGGGATTCGATCCTGGGTCTCCAGGATCGCGCCCTTGGCCAAAGGCAGGCGCCAAACCGCTGCGCCACCCAGGGATCCCAATAAATAATATTTTAATTCAATATTTTAAAAAATTAAATTAATGAAAAAAATCTATGTGAACAATAGGGAACTTTAAAGACAAGTTCTTGTCTGTTTTATTATTTTATGTCATTGTCCCTGGGAACAGCCTGTGGTTTCCAGGCATTTCCTCCTTGCTGGGTGGGTTAATGAACATTGACCTTGATGTGCAAACTCAAGGCAGCTTGGGCTTTATAAATAGTCATATGTATTGATTGTTGGGCTTTTATCTACCTTTTCCACTTGGTTCACAATATGAAAGGATATTCTGATGAGTGTAAATAGGGACACATTGTTTCTTTTGCCTCAGGCTCCAATACGGTTAGTCATGGACTTCCAGCAGATTTTTCTCAGTAGCTCCTCCACACCCAGCTTTAGGTCTCTCCTTTGTACTCTCCTAGGAAGGTCTCTCTTCATGCTCCTATAACTCTCCTAGCAATATTTCACTGATACTTGTGACTTAATGCTCATTAGGTTGGTTGGAGCAAGAGAGATCTCAGTCCTAAGCAGGCACTCTGCCCCTGGCTTGGGAGTGATTGCTTACTGGTCCCATTCTCCAACTCTGGGCTTAGCTCCTATTCCTGTCCCTCAGCCAGGGAGAGGGAATATTTCTTTTTTATTCTCTCTCTCTTTCTCTCTCTCTTTATCACATCAGTGAATTCACAGAGGTGCTCTAAAGATAATGGCTTTTGTTGCCCTTTCCTCAGTTTAATGCTTTGGACCATAGGGGATATAGATGAGAAGAATTTGAGTGGGACTTTGCTGCCTCCACACAGCAGCTGTTCTCCTGCCCTAGGCCTGCACCATGAGGAATGCCTTCTCTGAACTCACTCGGTGAGGTCCAATGAGAAGAGCTTTTGAATGGGTGAAAACTTCCCTGGACGCTCCACACTCTCATCAGTCTGTACTCAACATACACCAGTTTGGGAACATTTCTAATTGAGTTCTTTGTATCACTGTCTGGCCATAGATGTCCCAGTTGAACAGCTGCTTCTAATCTATGTCTCCCTGTATATACCTGCCTTTCCTTAGATTTTGAACTAGTTTATTACCTTGCAACCTAAGTTTTATGATGAGTTCAAAAGAAATTGGTAACTTGGCAATTTGTAATTTGTTGTTGTGATAAGGGTAGAAATGCTCTTTCCAGCTCTCTACAATAGAATAGAAACCAAAATCCTATATACATTTCAAAAGATTTTTTTTGTCTCTTCTTAACCTCTCCAAGTTCATACTGAAGACATACATCTTAGTTTATTTCTTATACCACTGACAGTTAGTTTGACATTTAATCTTGCATTTCTTACACTATTTTTGTTGCTACTTAAAATTCTTATAAAATAAACTTTTTTTTAACTCTTCATAGTTGTAAATATGCAGATGCTAAAAACAAATTTATGTCCTTTAGAATTTGTTTCAAGTGAATACATAATTTTTAACTGGAATGCAACTAATTAATGTATAATGAAAAATGTAAGTGCAAGTGAGCTGGAAATTTGTGTGCAATGGTCAATTTTTTCTCTCCCAGTCTATAAAAAACAATTATAGTCAGAAGTATATATATTGAATCTGAAACTGAGGGAAGAAGTTACTTGAAGGATCACAGTGGCTCTGATAGCTGTGTTCACTCATCAAATGCTGGAGTCCCCCATTTGGGGCCTCCTCTCTCCCTCTATCAGAAGCAGACTAATAAATCATTATTATGTGGCATCTTTTTTTTTTTTTTTATTTCAGGAAATGGATATTCAGTATGAGTAGAGACTACGTTAAAAAAAAAAAGTAAAGGGAATTTTTTTCAGGATTCTTGGGTGTGATCATACTATGCTTTGGTTTTGTTTTTTTCCATTCCATATCTTCGTAAAATCATTTATCTTATTTTGTAAAGAAGACTTATCCCATATGTTAGTGGGTTTCACTTGTTTTCAGGTTGTGTGGACATTTATGTTGTGGATATTCTTTTCAGTAGTGATTATTACCACTATCCGTTCCCCCCGCCGCCCCCAACACATTTTGAAAATCATGAATAATAGGGAAGGCTATTTGGAAATATATTTCCTGTACCTTCCTTGTAATTTTGCTGTGAACCTAAAACTTCTCTAAATAATTAAGTCTGTTATTATTTCATATATTTCTGAAGGCACAGTTCAAATAATTTTCACTTTTAAGACTTCTGATAATTATTTGATATATTTAAATTCCAAAGAACTACGCACCTCCAAATGTATTTCCTTACTTGATTCTTTGTACCTGCATCTCATTAGATTTTTATCTCATAATATTTATCCACTTGGATGACTCTTATTCTGAGATTGTACTTTCTTCTGGGTAATAAAATACATGGTTCCCTTTCTCTTCTCTGAGCATTAATCTATTGTATCCCTTCACAGTTTGGGCTGTCTTTCATTATGTATGGCAGGCTGTCAAATTTTTGACATTGTTGAAACTGAGAATCTTTTTATGCGTTGTTATGGTAGGTAAAGAGTCTGGTTTATTTGTTTTCTTCTGTTTTTAAGAAATAAGCGGGGTATATACTGTGAGATAAATTCTCTTGTATTTTGTTTCTCACCAAAAGACAATGTCTTACACCTAAAATCCTTCCTTCAAGGGCATTATTATTTTTTCCTTTTCAGGTTTTTCACCTTTGAAATATAGCACAACATAAAAGTTTCATGGATTGATAGGCATTCTATTACAGTTCTGGCTAGAGTGTAGTACTGTTTCCTCAGGGATTGCCCACTGTAGGATTTTCCCCCCATATTTCTAATGACAGCATATTCTAAAACAGTTGCACAGAAGTAATCAACATCTATTTCTTTGCATGGATTCAGTATACATATGCTCAGGATTTGATCACTCAAGTCTTTTGTGTGTTTTTCCTACACATGCTGAAGGTCATGAAACATGACAAAGTAGTTGAGTGAAATATGCAATATTCACATAAATTGTTTTGTGAATCTATTCCACACAATTGTTAAAGCCACATAGCTCAAAGTACATATTCTCTCCTACATCCTCAGTCTCTCCAACCTATTAAATGATGGCTCAAATATATTATACTAATTCAGTAGCATACCAGTAGTACATGAATTTCATTTATATTAACTCTGTTTTAATATAGGGACTTCTTTATCATTAATTCTTTTTTTAAGATTTTATTTATTCATTCATGAGAGACACACAGAGAGAGAGAGAGAGGGGTAGAGACATAGGCAGAGGGAGAAGGAGACTCCATGCAGGGAGCCTGATGTGGGACTCGATCCCGGGACTCCGGGATCATGCCCTGAGCTGAAGGCAGATGCTCAACCGCTGAGCCACCCAGGCATCGCTTTATCGTTAATTCTTTGGAAGTTTTCCTAAAATTTGGCCAATTAGGCTAGATACCTGTACTTCTAAATCTAGGAAACTATTATGGTTTATGAGAAACATTGTTTGCTTTATATGAATAGGCTTTGAAAACTTTCTACAATTAAAATGTGACCAAAAAAATGAGTGTTATTCATAAGCATGTGGCTGGAGTGAGCCATAGTTTTTCTCCTTACTAGAGTGGAAAATCCTGGCCAGTTCTGATTTATAATAATGAGTATAAAAGCTGTCATGTCTTAAATTCCTATGTACAAATTCCTTTATAAATTTTATGTCTAACTTTCACAACAACCTTGTAAGGTAGATAATATACCTGTTTTAACTGATGAGTCTTAAGGGGATTCCTGTTAAAATTGCAGCCTTTTAAATGTTGACAGTGTTTGATCAATTCCTTCCACCCTAAGATCTGTGGATTTGCCAAAAGCAAATGCAATGATTGCAATGCTCTAATGATTAAACAAGAAAGCTTTATATTTTAAACTAAAACTATAGTGTACTCTTAAAGCAGAGATTCATCCTGGCTTGTGGTGGCTTGGTGGGGTCTGACTGTCACCTGACATTTTCTTGTCATGGCCATCCAACATTGGGCCTCTGTAATGCTCACCATAGAAGGATAAAAAGAATCTGATGCACTGGCAGTCAGCTAAAATATAAAGCACTAGTCACTAACTCTAGTGACCCCTCTAGGTATGGTGGATGTTGCCCAAAGGGTCACTTTTTTTTTTAACTTTGTGGGGTTTTTTTTTAAATTTTTATTTATTTATGATAGTCACAGAGAGAGAGAGAGAGAGAGGCAGGGACACAGGCAGAGGGAGAAGCAGGCTCCATGAACCGGGAGCCCGACGTGGGATTCGATCCCGGGTCTCCAGGATCGCGCCCTGGGCCAAAGGCAGGCGCTAAACCGCTGCACCACCCAGGGATCCCCAAAGGGTCACTTTTATAGTTTCCACTGAACTGGGGGAGTACAGTAGCTGCTACTGAAAAATGTCCTGTGGACAGTACAATTCTAATTGCTAGAAAATAAGGAGAGAATGGTGATGAAGTCAGCAATTTTCTATACCTCAAACATAAGGAAATGTCTGGGATTGCCTTACTGTATATAATAGCAGTTGGCATCCTAGGACAACATGGGAGCTGGTGAAATAATATACAAAGATCAAACCCTTATTATGTATCCTTTCCTTAGATATTCCCTTAATTCTAGAATGAGGACCGTTTTCTTTATGAGAAAATCCATTCTTATTAGTGCAAACAGCAGGGCACATGTGCCATCTAAGAATTTAAAAAAGAGCAAATACCAAGTTAATGTGTGTGTGTGGGCATCTATGTGTGTGTTAAGCATTTAAATTAAGTCTAGGGACTATCTCAATAATGTGTAGGCTGCATTGGTGGTATAGTGGTGAACATAGCTGCTTTCAGTAACACAGTTGTCATGCCATTATGAGTGTCTAAACCTGGGTTAAATTTCAATTTTTTTTCATATGAAGTTTGTGTTTTAAATGTTCTCCATACAGCATATTGCCTCTATATAGTTTGATGTTCTTCCTTTGGTGTGTATGTGTTTTCCTCTTAGCATATTTGTTGATTATAATACAATATTGTTGTTTATATTCACTAGACTAAACATTAGATCACTAGGACTTATTTACTGCTCAGGAAGTTAGTTCTTTCATAGTTTTGAAAGTGAATACTTGATATATGATCTGATTCTCAATTTTCCTTCTCCATGAATTTTTATTTTGCTAGCATACTCAGACTTAACTGGACTCAGGGAACAGAAGAGGGTAACTAAACTCACAAAAGACTTACATAGAAATAAGAATGTCAATTTATTGATTTATAGTGATTAATATCAGTGCAAAGAGCACATAAAACTTGTGCCAATTGATCAATTTGGTTTCACCTCTGTAAGAAATTCTATATAGAAAGAAAAATATAACAAGCTACTTAGGACCAATTGAGTCAGGAAAAGGGAAGGTAAATTGACTGGTTTTAATAGCTGTGATGTCTACTGTATGCATTTCTATCATAGGAATCTATTTGCTATAAGTACTGAATTTTGAGTATTATGTCAATATATCCACTTATATCCACTTTCCTGAAGTAAAAGGAGCCCATTTTGGTTTGATTTGGATAATTTTATCATCTAAGAACAAGAATTATATATTGACTGAGAAGGGGATTATTAAGGGGGGGTATCAAGCTTAACTAGTAGACATAGAAGGGGTTAAATTATTAAATTCCAGAAAAAAATTGTTAGATCACGAGGAGAGAAAAGTAAACACAAGAGAAAAGTGACAGACTCTGACTACAGGACTCAGAGCAGCAAAGACGACAGCATATATAGAACCCAGTAGAGAAAGTGAAGTGTTGTCATCTTAAGTCACCTAAGCATGCACCACTCATGGAGGTCCAAGAAATAGACCCTCTGCCTTGTGACAATTACATGGTAGTAAGAAAAATCTTCTGCAAATGAAGTAAATAGTAATTAGAGATGAGTCCATAGTTGGTCTAGTGAGGTTTCTTTTAGGGAAAGTAAATATATATTCCCAAGATGCAAATGCTTAGACATGACTACACTGGGAGAGCTAACCAAGTGGTCAGGTCATTTGCACCTATAGGTAGAACCACCATGAGTGTGACTACTACAGATTGGCAGTCCGATGTGGGTGCATTGTGTTGCAATTCACATTTCACAAGTGGCATTTCCAAGGATCTACTGGTTTTACACAATGGCAGTCAACTCTGCCATTTTGTAAGGATCTAAAGAAGGTAAGGATCTAAAGAAGGTACAGTCTTTTGATTCTATTTACACAGTGGTTGCATTCCTAGAAAAGTCTATGTAAGTTAAACCCATACACAAAAATCTTATGTGTACACTTAAAACAGAATTATACCATAAAATTAGGAAATTATAAACAGACATCTTTTCTCTAAGAATGTCCTGTGGGCTATTTGAAAGTCTTGCAAACTGTAAGGCAATCCTTCAGTTGTACAGGATCTTAAGTATACTTCTGGCCATCTAATATCCCGGACCCTTCTACATTAAATTCCACAAATGACTCCAACCATTGTCATAATCAAAATACCCTTTCAGATTTTTAAAAATATTTTATTTATTTATTCATGAGAGACACAGACTGAGAGAACAGGCAGAGGGAGAAGCAGGCTTCATGCAGGGAACCTGATGTGGGACTCAATCCCGGGACTCCAGGATCACACCCTGGACTGAAGGCAGGTGCTAAACCGCTGAGCCACCCAGGGATCCTCAGATTTCTAAAGCACTAGAGGCCACAGAAGGGTCACTAAGAATAATTCTTCTGATGTTAATAAATGCATTTTGGGGGGTATATTTTATGGAGGAGTTTCAAAATTTTCAGAACCCTGGAGTGTTCTTATTGCCATAGATGACTGATCAATCTGTGATTGTTTTTTCAAATTAAGTATCTCTATGTGGTCAAAGATACAATTAAGGGTAAGGATTAGGGGTTAATAAAAAATAAGTATCAAAAATGAAGAAGCTGTGTGAGTCGGTCAGGACAGCTGTTAATATCTAAATTTTTGAAACAAAAGGAGGTGAAACTAGACTTAAGTACCTGAGATCTGGAGAGTGAGTGTTGGGATAAAGGCATGTGGGACTTGGGGAATAACAAATCGGAGGTCATGAGCATATTTTCTAGCAGCCTGAAGTCTCAGAGCAACTGCTGCTTTGATCCTCTCTGATTACAAAGAACATGGGTTCTAAGAGCCTCTGTTATCTCAGCTTGACTTCAAATACTGATGTTCTTCTGATGACACTTTGGCCACTAACTAGGATCCACAGGTTAACCATGGTTCCTTGCTGCACATGGGAATTAGCAACTATGAACCCAGAGCAGGGACCTAAGAACATTTTGGCCTTGAGCCAGAGAGATGTGATATGCAAGCCAGTGTAGAACATCTGTACCCGCTCCCCTTGTTGATTTGTCATCAAACCCAGTGGATGGGTGAGGCAGCGGTTACCAGTCGCCTCGCTGCACCTTGCATTTCCACCTCCATCTGAATTGATTTCTCTTCCTTTACTCTTTTGGATTCTTTCTGTTGTCTTTACCCTTAATCTGTCTTTTCTCACTTCAAATCATGTTAACAAATTAGAACTATTAAACTTGACTTAGGTAAGTAAAAAAAGCTCACACTTTTGTCATGGAGGTAACTGTGACTTCCCATCCATTTCTTTCCATTTGGGGGCTGTGTGTGGATTTTTTTCTCCATCTCCCACCCCTCCTTTATCAGTTACCAGAGTTTGCACTGGTTTTTAGGCTTTCCTTCCTCCCCTCCCACAGCCAGGCTTTTGCCAACCATCCACCATATACAATATTGCAGCTACAAGCTGTTCTCAGAAAATCCACTCAAAATAGCTGAGGAGCAGCTGCTTCTGTGATATTTTCAAAAAGAAGAAATTTGTATTTGGTTTTACAGGCAAAGGGTCTGTTGGTTTTACACAGAGAGAAATAAATGAAGTCCTTCACTCCAGCTGAAATCCTCTGCCTCTCACTCTCTAGCTCCAATTTCAATGTATGGATAAGAGGGCAGGGAAATGGAAAGATGGTCCTGGAAAAAGTGTGCACCATTTGTTTAAAGACTGTTCATTTGCTTCTCATATTTTTGTAACCGATATTTACAAGGAGATTAACAAGAGCTAATTTATGGGTACAAATTAGAAAAAAAAAAAAAAGGCCAGTTGAATCTGATTAGCATTTTTTAGCATTTTTTGACTCATTTGTCAGTCACCTAATATAACACTGGTGGGAGCACTTTAATAATGTAGAGGAAACGTATCATTAACGTGTGGCATGCTTCTTCTACTCTTGAAATTTAAAAGCTTTGGGAAATTTTGGGAGTGGGGCTAAGTATCCTTAAATTTTTTAGTCTGCTATTATAAGTCTCTTCTTCCCCTTCCCTCTCACACCTCCCCAGGAAGCATTTGAAAGAACAGTGTGGCTGTCAGGATTGGAACAGAACAATTAGATGTCAAGGATGCAATTAGTCTAAGATTAGAGCATTAGGGACTCAAAACCATGGCATCTGAGACCAGGCAGCTATGAACTAGTAATTAAGAAACTACTTTCTACTTATTACTTCCCGGAAAAAAAAATGTATTTATGTATTTCCTGTGAGATCATGTTTAGTCGCTGTACAATTATGGTTCAGTTGAGCACTTGATGCCATATCTTGATTCTGGAAGACTTGCAACACCTCTAGAAGGAATACTCCTGACAATGGGTGTGTATTAGCAACATATCCCATTGCCTGCAAAGTAGATTTTATGCTGCAGATTAAGCAGAGCTGCAAATAATCACACTTCTTGTCACACGCTGTGGGATCACATCAAGCATTATAAATTATTAGAGAATTCACATGGACATCATGTAATACCACAGGAGTTCCATTATGATTTACCGTTAATTAACATCCACTGACTATATTTCAAAGTGCTATTGCTCTGTCACACCACAGGCTGTTATACAAACCATAAATGCTATCAATATTCCTGCATTTATCTAAGCTCCAACTGATTAAAATGTGATTTGTCCCATAATACCTTCTTAGTTTGATATGTGACTTAGATTGCTGACCTAACATTACTTCTATCTCAAGTTGTCACGCAGTCAATTATACTGAATAACTGCAGGGCTTAAGAGCACAGAGGAGAACCAGTATTGGAGGGAAAACATTATTCCCATAATTTAAAGAGAGAAAAGAAATAGTAGGCCAAAGACGGGTGGGGGGAGGGAAGGGGGCTTTTCTGTGCCAATGAAAACAAATTGTAAAGGTTGTTAGTTTCTAGGGAAAGATCATAATTCAGTCTGTCTCTTACAATTTAGGTGAATGCAGATGTTCTCAATTTTGAAGAGAAACCTGCTTGCTTGCTTATTTCCTTTCCTCTCTCTTTCTTTCCTCTTTCCTCCCTTTTGTCACATATATTTATGTAAAGCATATTCCATGTCTTTCCTTAGTGAGCCAAGGAGAGGTCAATTTTTTTTTTTTTTTAGGTCGAAGAACACAGAATAAGCTCTCTCCCCACTCACACTAGATTAAATAGTAGTATAGAACACTTAACAAAGAGTTTGTTTTTGCTCTAAAGGTATATGCCAAATAGTAGAGTTTTGTAGGATGTTATAATTAAGAATCTCTTTAGAGATGACCTAGTCTGACACTTATCAGAGAAATGAAGTCAAGGTTATTAAATAAAAGATCAAACACCAAATGGTAGGGCACAAGAAAATCAGGACAAGAACCCCAATGTCTTAAAACTTATTCAGCCTATGTTCTTCTTTTTGCACTTTCTTTTATATTTCGCTAGCCTAGAAAACAAATACCATTGCAAGACAGGCTAATTTTCTATTAGCTTAAGCACTTATATTTCTTCAAGCAAAAACTAATGAAGAAATCATGGTGAGCTTAAGCCTTGTGTAATAGGAAAGATACAACTAAAATAATCAGGGAACAGACTTAGCTTGCTGCATGATTTGGGGTAAGACACAGATTTGAGCTGGAATGCAAATTGAATGTTGCTAAGCTTCAAGTGCTAGAACACCACGTGCTCTTTGGGTATGAGCTCCCATACTTGTCCATCAGATGAAACCCGCCCCCAGAGTGAGAAAACCATTGCATAAAACTGTATTTTCATGTTTAAAATGTTAAATGTTAAAAACTTACAAATGTTCAAATGTCTAAAAGTTCTAGAGTAAAAAGCAATGACCCTCTGATGTGTCCTGACTGTTGAATAACCAAATTATAGCACTGATCAGACAGGAGAGGTTAATCAAGAGGAGACAGGTTAATGATTAATTGCAAATGAGGGGAATGTTGGCTGCATCCAGTCTATGAAGCCTCAAGTAAGAGAGAGGAAGCCTTAGGAAAAGGAAAGACATTTGGTGGTAAAGTCTTACAGACCCCTTGCTAGTTTTTAATTTTTGAAGGTGAAATTCAACGTAGAGAGGAGATTTGATTCTCTGTGTCACAGTGACTCCCATGCGTCTTCACCAGTACAGGGACTAATTGGAGCCCTGCTGTAGATAAAGCCTGAATGGAAATAAGATTAGCTGCCAAGCAAGAGCCTCCCTGGTGCCTGGTTGGGTGAACAGAATCCTGGACTTAACAGAAATTTGGAGTAGGCGGAAATGATAAGCCTCCATACACTTCAGATACTCTGGGAACAGTTCTAAAAATAGAGCCAGGAAGCAGTGTGCAGTGTAGGTCTGACCAGGGTTGGGTGGGAAGAAGAATTTAGACAGGAGGAACTGAAGTGGAGCCCCTAGGAGCCTGCATGGTCTTGGTCTGTAACACACTCTTGACAGCTCTAATGCAAGTTTAACGTGACTGCTCTTCCAGCTTTGATGTTAGTTTTTATCATTATGCTTCAAATGGTATTTTCTTAATATAAGGTGTAAATGTAGATATTGAAGTTTTAGATGTTTTTATTTTGACATTTTGGCAATTAGAGAGTTTGTTTCTGGGGGGAAAAAGAATCAAACCCATGACTGGATAATGTATTTTCATGTCTCTTTCAGTTAACCTTGTAAAGAAAAGAGAAAAAGGAAGGGAGGAAAGGAGGGAGGGAGGGAGGGAGGGAGAGACGGAGGGAGACAGAGAGGCTTGGAAAATTAAGATTTTATGCTATCCTCAATGGTGCCTCCTGGTGGCACCTACCTTGGGGTTAAGTTCCAATTTGGAAAAAAAAAAAAAAAAAAAAGTCCTGGGCAATATGTCACATGTCCTACAAATCTAGCTTATTTGTGGATAACAAATGTCACACTCATTATCTTCTTTTTTCTCATGCAAACAAACAGATATAGCGTTTAAATATCAGGCACATTTAGAGAAAGTTATTTTTGTTTACTTTTTAAAGGCTGTATGAAGGGCTCAGCTGATTTCACAAGAAATTAATATTCATTCATTCAACAAATATCTAGTGAGTACTTTTACCATGCCAGAACTGTGACTGTTCAGATGTAATATATTTCTATATTTTCTATATTCACATTATTTTTTCTACTTCTTTAAAAATTAATTTCACATTTCAGGACTTATTTTACAGTGAGTTGAATAAAAAATAAAAGTACAATATTTAAAAGAATTTTTTTTTTTTTTTTTTTTGCATAAGGGACTTTCTGATAAACTCAAGGATGACAGAAATTGAAGAATAAAAGGAGGATGAAGGGAACAGTATGGGAGCATTGACTAGATCTTTGTGGAAATGCCATTGTGTTCAGAAGTGCGCATCAGCCTCCTGGGTAGCTCAAATAGTTCTGCACTCTGAAGATTGATGGGTTCCCTGTGCTCCCTTCACTTAGAATAATAGTGAGTCATTGGGCACAGCTCCAGCTCAAAGCAGAACTTTGGAAAGAACATTTTTTTGTGCCTTTTTGTCTTTTCCTAATAAATCACATGAAGCTCTTTTATAGTTAGAGGGTCCCCAATTAAGAAGGACATGGAACCAATTGGGTAAAGGAGTTTGATGTATCAGTGACATTCTTCATAATCTAGGCTGTGGACTTGGAGAAAAAAATATTCAATCTGTGCACAATCTAGGTAATATATTTCCTCAAATTGTCTCCAATCTTTGGTCTGTGGAAAATGGCATCTGAACAGCTAAGGGAGTTATGTTGCCTTTGCACTGGTCACCCTATTGGTGACTCCTCTCCTGAGAAAGTCACTCAGACTTTTAGGAATGTCCCTCTTCCTAATGGACTGAGTGAGCCATACCGATGAGGAAGTTTTATTTTTTTAAAGAGATACTAGTTATTATATAAAAAGACTAAACCTATGCTGAGTAAACAAGCATCTCTAATCTTGAGATTTCTTCTGATGCCATACTATTACCTCCAGATGTATCAACCATCTCTTAGAGGAATTTTTGTCAATGGACTAGACCAGGCTCCTCCCCCTAGCGTTTGTCTTGTGTTCAACTCTATCATTAATGTTTTTCTTTAATGTGACCAACACTTCACCCCAGAATGTAATATTCTTCTAATTGTTTTGGAATTCTGATAAACTACCTTTCCCCAAATGACTGAGCTCTATTTACCTAGAGTTGATAAGTGAACATGCTTTCCTAAGGTTTCCTCACCAATGTGGGAAGGACTATAAGAAAATAACTGGCTGATCACAAGGCTTGGATTGCAGGAGAACTTCAAGGCTAGAGGATTGTGTTAGCAGTTATTTTATTAACCAAAGTCAAAACTCAAAAACTTGGGTTTGTTGAATGAATGCATGAATTCAGTAGTCATCGAATCCTTGCAATGAGCTGAAATTCAAAGCAGATCTTTGGAAGACAGAATAAAACCAGTCAATGATTTCAAGGAACAGGAACTGAGACACACATATAAATACATAATTATGGTGCAGAATGATAGGTGCTAAAGTAGTTGCCAACTGTAGAGCACCAAAGAGAGACAGTTACAGCCTGGAGAAGTAAAAACACTGAAAATAGGAATTTTGGCAGTGGCATTTAATCTTTTAGTTAGGGCATCACTAATTTCTCAATATCATTATGTTCAAGTTATTTCTTTTATATGTCTCTTGCTTGCTTTTGCAGACACAATTGGCTAAGAGTAGTGAAATCATGGCTTTAAAATGCATTTTGATCGGACTGCAGTCTGTACTAGTTTACTTACTGAACAAGCATTACTGGGCTCATGGTTTATTTTCTGTTGTTTTCTAAGCTTTAAAATATTTGAAAATCACCCAAATGATATCAGGAAATCTATAATATGCCTATGACCCTAGAATATGTAACAAAAGACATTCATCGTTTTAATTTCCTCATTCTTGCCCTTTTTTCTAATATATTTTCCTAGACAATCATGTACTTTATTCAGGTTTTAAAACATATTTTCATAATGTTTAAACAATGATTATCTTAATTTCCTCTGTATCTATGGTTCATTCTCATTACCAATCCTGATTTTTGTGATTTTGTCCTTTTTCCTGGATTTTAAAGTTAAGTTTACCTATTGATTGATCTTTTTGTCTCAAAGAACACTATTCTGAATACATTCATTAATGTCATTGTTTTTATTTATTCATTTCTGCTTGTATATTTATTACTTCTCTCCTGCCACTTTCTTTTGGTTTATTTTGCTTCTCCCTTTTCAAGTGTTTTTGTGTGGAATACATTTTTTTTTTTTTTAAACATATCTTCTTGGGGGAGCCCGGGTGGCCCAGCAGTTTAGCACTGCCTTCAGCCCAGGGCCTGATCCTGGAGACCTGGGATCAACTCCCACATTGGGCTCCCTGCATGAAGCCTGCATCTCCCTCTGCCTGTGTCTCTGCCCCTCTCTCTGTCTGTGTGTCTCTCATGAATAAATAAATAAAATCTTTAAAAAAAAATAAAAAAAATAAAACATATCTTCTTAACTCAAAGCTTTGGGCTTTTGTGTGCACAAGTTTAGCCACTTCCCATAGTATGTAATTTTTATTTTGGTTTCTTTTTTAATTCAAGATTTTTTAGAGAAATTTTTCCCAAAATTTCAGGTCAGGGAGTTTTCCTCACTAATTTATAGTCTTGTTTCATATTAATCATAAATTTTGGACTGCTTTACTTCCCCTTATGGAATTTATTTAAAGTTTTTCTTATGGAGTAATATTTTTCATACTTATAAACTATTTCAGTGTCATACAAAGGTATATCTTCTTTATTAAACATAGTATTTAGTTCTACACATTTTTGTTAGTATAAATGAAATACTTCATTTTGTCAAAATTTTCAAATGCTTCTGTCCTGCCTGTGGTATATCTTTATCATATTGTAGGTGAAAAGTTCTTTGAAAGAATCAAAACTGCCTCCTCCAGGCTACCAAAAAGTATTGACCAGTACCGTGGAGATTTCAACAGGTTTACAAAGAAAAATAAGAGGTTTAATGTTCCAATAATTTTGCCTAGTTAATTTTGGCTAACAAAAAATTTAAAAACTGCCTTATTCTGGGTTTCTCAAGACCTTTAATATGTTAAATATGAATTGAATATCCCCAATGAGAAACTCTGTTATATGAGTTTCCCAAAGTTATTTTGTCATGAAGAGTTGTGTTGTGGAGCAAGTAGGGTAAGACGATTGTATTTCAGGAGAATTTTTTAACAAGGAAATAGAAACTGTAGCAGGTGAAGATTTGTTGTCAAAAGCAGTAGCTTTTTTTTTTTTTTATTGACAGAATCAGGTTTGGATCTGATGTTCAGTGGCATGGCCAGTACCACATCAAGTATACCAATAGGTAGATGAACTATCTCCTACCAAATTCACTATCTGAGCTGCAGTCAGCCTAACAATCTATGAAATTCCAGTCTGTAATCTTTAGCTTGGTGGCTCAATTTTCAAATGCTCTGATCTCGAATCTATTTATATGAATGAATATTATCTCCATACCAGAACTGTAATTCATTTATTAAATAAATAATAATTGAGCCCCTAGTCATGTGCAAAGCACAGTTCAGTGTTAAACAGGACATTAATAAGTTTCCTTCTTGAAGCTGATGTTTTTAGTTGAAATAGATAATAAATCAGAGAATATTTGATAGTCAATAAAGTTATGAATAAAATCAAAATAAGTCTGCGACAGAATTCCTGATAGGCTGCTATTAGGTTGGCAGACATGGAAAATCTTGTATTCTTGAATCACCCTATTTCCTAATGACTTAATACAGAAAATCTGCTATGTAAGCTGATAGTCTCAGGCAAGCATAAGAGCATGAGGAGTTCAGAAGAAATGTTTAGCACCAACCTGTAATAAGTAGAATCAGCTTCTGGTTTGTCTGAAACCAGGAAATAGTAGTTCTGTTTAAATAATATTTTCTAATTCTCCTTTGTTCAATGGGGACAAACACTGACTTAATTTTTTAAACAGACATGTGAAATCAAATTCACATGTAAACATGTTTATGGCATGTAAAAGTTTCGGTATTGGAAATGTTTGGTATTTAGTAGAGCTTTTTCAAAAATAATAGTAACAAAAATATTTCTCTATTCATGTGTGATCATGTCAATTCATGATCACATGGCCCTCATTAAGTTAAAATTAGCAGTTTCTTTTAACATATATGATAACTGCAAGAAAATATAAAAGGACACATTTTAAAGCACATTTAAAAGTCTGATCTCAAAATAGGTTATTAGATCCAACAAAATTATCAGAAAAAGACACACAAAATTATATTTCAGTGTTAAGTTCTGTTACATTGTTTCTGTTTTATTTAATCTCTTTTATAAGTAATCGTTCCTGGTGCTATTGTTTTTGAGAGGGGAAAAATGCATTCATAAAGGAAGGTGCAGTAATGTAATTTTAGATTTTCAAAAAGCCGTGTGCAAATATCCCTGCTCAATATATTAAACATTTAGTCACAAGAAAATATTAATATCTGCAATTTGTGATAGATTGGTGAAAGAATGGACTTTTATGAATTTTATAAATATGCAAGAAGCTGTATGATTTTGCATCACTTTAAATGCTACTGGTATAAATGTTCTTCAAATATTAATTTACCATTTGTATTTCTTCCACTGTGGTATTCATCCCAAAATAGTGTGCATGGATTCTCCTTGAATCCTTTTGAAAAATCATCTAGATGCTATTATAATTTTCTTTCAAATCTTAAACTGGAGCACGGGTAAATCATCATATTTAAAAGAATTTGGGAGGAACTAGGACCATAGATTGTGCCAAGGGAGGAAATTCAGATCTGCATGGTGGTTTCTTCATTGCTTTTGTGAAAGCTCTAGACCAAGGGTCAAGTTTCCATTTTGGTCTAGCCTGAGATTAAATTACATGGTGAGTTTTATATTTTTCCCAGTCTTGCCTTGCCTTTTGGAAAATCTCTGTGTAGCATAAGAGATAAGCTATGTCACAGGGAAGCCCTACCATTCCAAAGTTTAGTATGACCAGTGACTGCTATTGTAACAAAATAATTTCCCATCCCACCCCCTGTATTCTTTCTTCATTTCAGCACCTGGTCATTCAAACCAAGAGCTATGTTTAAATCTTTTTTTCCTATAGCCAGTGTCAATGCACTTTCTTCAAAGGAAAAATGACTACAATTTGTCTTTTATAATTTTCTCTGAATATGTGAGATTTCTTAAAATCATGTAGTGTTTATTCTTAAATTTTTTGTCTTATAGGTGGTACCTTACACAGGTTCTAGCATTAACTAAAATAACTCTTTTAAAAAATACATGTGGGGGATCCCTGGGTGGTGCAGCGGTTTAGCGCCTGCCTTTGGCCCAGGGCGCGATCCTGGAGACCGGAGATCGAATCCCATGTAGGGCTCCCGGTGCATGGAGCCTGCTTCTCCCCCTGCCTGTGTCTCTGCCTGTCTCTCTTTCTCTGTGTGACTATCATAAATAAATAAAATTAAAAAAAATACATGTGGGCCTTTGAATTGAGTTCTATTGTGTGAAGGGGGTGAGGAGGTGTGGCAACAGACAATATAAGGATAGTTAGGCACATATATAAAAGTGCATTCCTTTTTTATTGCTACATAATAAATTACCACAATCTTAGTTGCTTAGAACAATACATATTTATAATATCACAGTTTCCATGGGTTGAGAGTCCAGGCACACCTTAACTAGGTCTTCTAACTGCTTATTGTCTTACAAAGCAGCAAAGTGTTGGCTGGGCTGCATTCTCGTCTAGTGACTTGACTGGGAAAGAATAAACTTCCAAAACCATTCAGATTGATGACAGAACTTAATTCCTTGCAGCTACTTGGGGACACCAGCTTCTGGCTGACTGTTACCTGTTTACCACAAGAAGGTCCTGGGAGCTGCCCACAGTTCCTTGCCAGATGCTCTTCTCCAGTGTAGCTGCTTACTTCATTAAGCCTGCAAGATGAGTCTCTAATCTCAAGAACCAAATTTTCCCTTATGAACTCTTTATTTAGTCAAGCCATCCCAGAAATCTATTCCTTTTGATGAATTCAAACTCAGCTGATTTGGGAGTTTTCTTCTTCTTCAACATCTCTTCACCTTTGGCATTTTCTACTGGCCAGAAGGTATTCACAGATCCTAGTCACACTCAAGAGACAGGGATTATTCAAGATATAAATATCAGAGGGAAGGAATCATAGGAGATCCATCTTAGAATACTTTCTACCGCACCAAGCCACCATTTTCCCAAATATATATCTGTATATATTTAATTTAATATATCTGTATATATTTTATTTCATATGTCTAAAACCAAAATTTAATTTTAACTTGAATGGTGTAATTTATTTTAGGGGAGGAGATGAGTTTATTTGGGGGAAAACATTACTATTATATAAAATTTTCAGGATTTTATTCAACTTTCTAAAATAATGCAGGTTATTAAAAATATACTCAAAGCATCCATGAAATGTTTATGAACTAAGTATTAGTTTTACTTCTTTAATATTCTTCCTGTTTCATCATTCCACTTTTTTTCAGCCTAAATTTCAAATGCTCTGCTTCCACTCAGCACAGAATACACATTGCTCTCCAAATCATAAAAACAAAGCACTGAGAGAATGACCCATCTCAAATATGCATTAACGTCTAAGAAATAGTCCTCCTGTTGTGTTTTTTTTTTCCCAGTAATTCCACAGATCAGTGACTTCATTTTTTTCAGGTATTAATTATGGAAATTTTAGAAAAATTGAGGATTAGAATAAGATATGAAAATCAGTAACACTTAATTCTATGAATTTGGCCAAGCAAAAGGAAGATGATAAAATACTTTTTTAATTAGCCTTTGCTCCTCCAGATTGTGCCCCAAGAATCATTCAACATTTCAAGCTGAAAATAGCTGTGGGCATTTTTGCACTCAAAGCCACTATTTTTTTCCCACACACTCAATAACTACATGCATAGAGATGTTATAATGGCCTCTATTTCATTTTACAAAATGGAAGCCATAAATAAGGACAGAGTAGATGACATCACTAGTGTGATTTCCTAACCAGGATTGCCATGGAGCCTATTAGATGCCAATAAAAGCAATTTTTTAGAAGTTGTAAACTCACATGGACCACTAGAAGACTCCCTTTGTGAAAGTGGGAGAAATTGCCTCTGACTACAAGTCAGCTGATACTACTAAGTATGGCAGGCAAATTAGCTTCAGGCAAACCCCTCTGTGCTTCCTCTTATTCTGACTTGCCAGTAGAAAGGGTGCAGGAAATTATGGTATTCATTAAGAAAAGTGCCTTTCAAACATCCCTGGACTCTAACCCCAAGTGAGCTGACTGCAAGTCTGCCTGTTTTAATGCTGGAAAAAAAAAAAAAAAAACAACCAAAAAACAAAAAAACAAATTTTGCAAGAAAAAGCAAACAACTTTATCAGCAGGTGGCTGAAGCAAAGCCTTCAGAAAGCTGTTAAGAACCATTTTTGTCTGTGAAACAAAACATGGTTGCAAGCAATGTTATTTGCACTTATTGATTCAGTGAAAGAAGTCACCTTATGTTTAATTCAAATTGCAGTCCTGACATGGACAGGCTTAAAACAATCATGTTTTACAAATCCATTTGTTTAAATGATTCTCTTGTTGGCTGTTCACACTGTGCCCTGTGTTGTTATAATATCACTCACTGCAAGTGCTATTTAAAGAAGTGAGAAATCAGCCACGCACATTGCTTTAAGCAACAAAGGTTGGACTTAGTAGAAAAAAAGCAAAACAGAGGGTCCAGGGGGCCTAGTAATTTCAAGGTGAAATATAGTGTTCATTAATTTCAAGGTGCATCTTTGTCATTTCCTTAGCCCATTTCAACTGTTAGTTT
This sequence comes from Canis lupus baileyi, assembly GCF_048164855.1. Classification (NCBI taxonomy): domain Eukaryota; kingdom Metazoa; phylum Chordata; class Mammalia; order Carnivora; family Canidae; genus Canis; species Canis lupus. Next base: position 16,439,814 of record NC_132838.1, read on the forward strand.
TCTATTCTCGCTGCTGAATGGGTTTGGCCATGTACATAACTTAATAGCCATATCTTTTTTTTTTTTTTTTTTTGTCCTTTGGAGATTGAGGTGTGGCATGAAATTGCACAAAACCTTTTTTTTTATTGTTAAGATTTATTTATTTATCTGACAGGGAGAGGAAGAAAGGGAGAGAGCATGAGCCGGGGGAGACGCAGGGGGAGAAGCAGGGAGCCCGATGCGGGGCTCAATCCAGGAATCCTGTGATCAGGACCTGAGCCAAAGGCAGACACTTAACCAACTGAGCCAGCCAGGTGCCCCTGCACAAAACCTTTCAACTAAGTTTCCTATTAGTTCTATCTGTGTGGGAAATCATAATTCTTTCCAGAAACTTTAGTTCTATACTTTAGAGGCTAAGGTTCTATATTGTAAGGGGGAAAAAATGTTTGTCCAAAGTTGACAAGCGGTTGTAGGCTAATTCTCTGTGATGCGATTATCCTTATTATTTACATTAGAAAATCTCCTTGAAATTGCTAAGAAATTACTGCACATTATGTTTTTGCCCATTTTATAGAAGTAATTCTGATCTTAGTTTCCCCCATGGAAGCTTCTCTGATGGCATTTGTGAAGTTCTGCAAGAGTGGAGAGAAAGGTTAAATAAACACCCTCAGATCCTAAATATTAATAAGGAGAAACTGAATCTTGCTTTGATGAGGTTTAAAACACCAATTGGAACAGATGGCTGATGTATGTGTGTGGAATTATGAACCCCAGGCTGTTTAGAGCCTGAAGAGTCTGATAGGAAGTCCCAGTGTTAGTTGCCCAGGGAAAGGCACTAGAAAACACTGCACTGTACAGATAAACCGAGTGACTACTAGGTACGAAACTCAGATTGTAGAGGAATCCACAGCTACTCAGTATGGTGCTTGCTGGCTTGATTTTCTTTCTTTCTTTCTTTCTTTCTTTCTTTCTTTCTTTCTTTCTTTCTTTCTTTCTTCCTTCCTTCCTTCCTTCCTTCCTTCCTTCCTTCCTTCCTCTTTCTTTTCTTTTCTTTTCTTTTTTCTTTTCTTTTCTTTTCTTTTCTTTTCTTTTTTTCTTTTCTTTTTCTTTTCTTTTTTCTTTTCTCTTTTCTTTTCTTTTTTTCTTTTCTTTTCTTTTCTTTTCTTTTCTTTTCTTTTCTTTTCTTTCTTTCTTTTCTTTTTTTCCCTCTTGATAGGCAAAATAAAACAACCCCCTGGAGCCCATTCCACGTCAAACAAATCACATACAGAAAGCTGTTTAAAACACACACACACACAACAACCCAGCAATAACACAACAGTGACATTAATGTCAGATAAACCCATAGTTGCATCCCAAATCTTCCGCTTCCTTAACTACATAACCTTGGGCAATGAGGAGACTCTAGGAATCTCAGATTCTTAATCTATACAAACTGAGATAACACTTCTCTTTAGATATGCCTGTGAGGAAGTAAATGGAAATAAGTTACCAAATCACCTATCAGCATGCCTCATTCATTGACTTCTTTCATTCCTGAACTTGTAAAGCTGAGGGTCATGGGAATCACCCCTTCATGAGACCCTCCCTGAGCACCTGCTTCACTCTCCAGAACCTACAGCTCCACTTGCATAGAAATTATTCTTTTCATAGACATGGCCAACATGCACATGAGAAAATGCTCTGCATCACTTGCCATCAGGGAAATACAAATCAAAACCACAGTGAGATCCCACCTCACACCAGTGAGAATGGGGAAAATTAACAAGGCAGGAAACAACAAATGTTGGAGAGGATGCGGAGAAAAGGGAATCCTCCTGCACTGTTGGTGGGAATGTGAACTGGTGCAGCCACTCTGGAAAACTGTGTGGAGGTTCCTCAAGGAGTTAAAAATAGACCTGCCCTATGACCCAGCAATTGCACTGTTGGGGATTTACCCCAAAGATACAGATGCAATCAAACGCTGGGACACCTGCACCCCAATGTTTCTAGCAGCAATGTCCACAATAGCCAAACTGTGGAAGGAGCCTCGGTGTCCATCGAAAGATGAATGGATAAAGAAGACGTGGTTTACGTATACAATGGAATATTCCTCAGCCACTAGAAACGACAAATACCCACCATTTGCTTCAACGTGGATGGAACTGGAGGGTACTATGCTGAGTGAAGTAAGTCAGTCGGAGAAGGACAAACATTATATGTTCTCATTCATTTGGGGAATATAAATAATAGTGAAAGGGAATAGAAGGGAAGGGAGAAGAAATGTGTGGGAAATATCAGAAAGGGAGACAGAACATAAAGACTCCTAACTCTGGGTAACGAACTAGGGGTCGTGGAAGGGGAGGTGGGTGGGGGACGGGGTGACTGGGTGACGGGCACTGAGCGGGGCACTTGACGGGATGAGCACTGGGTGTTATTTTGTATGTTGGTAAATTGAACACCAATAAAAAATAAATTTATTAAAAAAAGAGAAATCATTCTTTTGTCCATATCTGTATGAGCTAAACACATCTTTTGAAAAATGTATGTGGTTTCATTCTGTGAAATTGGCTACATGGCCAAATAAGATACTCTCAGTTGTATCCTCCCCCAACAACAATTTGGCATCCATCCATGGACAGAGGTACCTTTCTGGGAGCACTGGGATTCAGCACCACACACCGAGGGAACAGGGGACTCTTGCTCACCCTTGTGTTGGGTAATGGGCATACAGACCTCAGGCACAGCTGTGGGTCCTGTGTAAACCATCCTCAGCCCCTCTAGGCAGTAGTCTGGAAGGCCCTGGAGAATGCTGTCTCAGGCAGTTAGCCATGGGTGAGAGAGCCTTTATGGAAGTCCAGGTTTCCAGAGGAGAAGTTTTAGTGTACCATTGGAGCAAAACCAGACATATTTGGACACATTGGAGAGGGTAAGAGGAATACTTTATCCACATCACCCTTCCTCCAAGGTGGCACAGCTCAGGGCCAAGAGATATCCTTCTCAGCCTGTGATTTTTTTTTTTCTCCAGCTCTGTGGGGAGCTATGTGAGGCCCATTTCTCTCTGGCCCCATCCAGAATACTGAGTCTTGAGCTGGATGACTGGGGAACAGGCTGGTAGCGAAACAGAGCACTGAGAGGACATTAAAGGGAAGCAGATTACATCAAGAAGCCCACCTATGAGCTGCTAGGGATGCCTCACTCCCAGATCCCCCCAAATGGCACACATGCAACCCCCAAGCTCTGTGTACCTCACCCATACCTATGCTCCCCCAACCCTGTTGCCAGTTCCCTGTGCACACCCTTAATGGAGGTGAGAGCAAGCTTTGGCCCAGGGCTACCAAGCATGCTCAAAAAGCCAGTTAAACCTGTAGGCCAGGAAGAGCCCACACACTTGAGCTTTGGCTCTGCCCTTGGGAAAGCAAAAGAGAGATTGTGGGCATGTGGTCTGGTGCACTGCAAGAGGGAGAGAAATTATCCAAACCTAAAATACTGCCACAAGAGGGAGCGAGAATCATGGAACAGCCTTATTCCCAGGTTTGAGAAAGCCTCAGAATCCCTAGCAGAGAAACAAAAAGGTATTCCTGTCCAGAAGTTAGTCAGTATAGACTGGGGAAGTTGACTTGTACTTCAGATTTAAAGGCAGTAACAGGAGACTTCAAGACTTCAATCTCAGAAATCTTCTGCACAGCAAAAGAAACAAAATGAAAGGCAATCAGAATGGGAAAAAATCCTTGTGAATCATATGTCAGCCAAGGGGTTAACACCCAATATATACAAGGAACTCCTACAACTCAATATAAAAGTCCAAATAATCTGATTAGAATGCGTGGAGGGACTGAAGAGAAGACTATACAAGTGGCCAACAGGTACAGAAAAGATGCTCAACATCACAAATCAGGGAAATGCAAATCAAAACCATTCCATTCCCAGCCACAAACAACCTGAAATTCAGTCATTTTCTTTTTTACTTCTTTCATTGAGTAAATCATTTTTTTAGTATCTCCAAAGCACTCCAAATTATTGGGATAATTGTTGTAGGAAGTACACAAATGAATCAGCTTAAGCTTGCCATCTAATAGCTGAACCGACATATATAAATATGTATTGAAGACATGAGAAAATGTTAAGAGACTTAAAAGAAGTACTGATGTGCTCTATTAATTAGGCAAAACAATTTGATATGTATATACTATGGTTCCTGGGTGATTAGAATTCTGCATATTGAACTCATTGAAAAACTGCAAACTTGTAAAGAAAGCAGAGCGAGCATTACAGTCCTTTGTTCCCATGCTTCCCCCAGATGAGGAGGCAGGGCGTTGAATTGTTTCTTGTTTGAACATTTAAATCTTTGTATGTAACTTGCACACATTAGAAATCAAGCCATGAAGGAAGGAACAAGCGGGAATAAGAGAAAATCGATAAGGCAAGAATGAAGGTGGTATACCCTCAGCTGGCACAAGGAGAGATTTCCTGTGTCTTTCCTCCATTAAAAATTTGCTCAGTCATACCCTGTCCTTGGATGATAGCAGATTCCTGGCCTCAATTTTCCAGGCAGCTGAGTTAAAAGATGCCATATTCTCAGAGTGGATAAAATGATTCCTATGACCTTCAAGAATTTGCATGTAAATAAATATATAAATGAAATATGTAACTATGAATAAGTAGGTCTGTCCTCTACTGGCGTGGTATTACATTTAGAAAAGAAATTTTCAAACCGTCTCCTAACATATAAAAATCTTCTTTAATAATCAGTGTTGATACCTTAAGTCTGATAATAAGTTGCGGTCAAATTGTAGCATCTACTGTTTTTAAAGTGACTCAAAATTTTAAGCCTGCAGGTGCTCTCCTGAAGACAAATATAGTTGTGATTGGACATTCATTGTCACTCAGCCAGAAGGTTGTCATTAAAATAAATTGACAATGGGAATGTTGGCTGAGCTCTCAAATAGATGCTTCATATGTTTGGAAAACCTCTCTGTGACCTATCAGCATCTATCTTGACAGATTCTAGAATGAGAGTGAAAGGGATCTTGGCTCATATGAAGAAAGGTGCCCCCATGGAAGTCAAATTATAAAGTAACCTCAATATGACTAATAAATCTGGCCCAACCTTTCGTTCCTTAATTACCTACCTAAATGCAGCAAGGAAATGTGTACCACAATATACTGCATTTCACAAATATTTTATAAGAGAAAACTGAACGCTCCAGTTTTTAGGATATATGAATATGATTAAATGAACATATAAAACATTTAGATCTCTGCCTATGCATGTAAGTACTCAATAAGTGCGGCTGTTGCCATTAGTTAAGTATGCTTAAGAAAAGTCATTTAATGCAATAAATGCTTTTTATTTGGTTCTCTTACTTGATCTGTTCATTTTTAGTCAAATTTTAGGTGAAAATGTGAAATTTACATTTATTGAAATGTAATTATAATTTTATAATATGATTATGATTTCTTCTTTTGTGTCCTATGTGCCATAATTTTATCATATAAGGATATATCTATATTCTAGAGATTATGCTGTATTATAAAATTATATTATCAAAATTATATTTTAATACTTAAAGTTATTTCACACCTACAATAACCTTGTTAAGTGCTCAAGAAAAATTCTATGATAGCCTCTGTTTTTAGACAAGGATTGGCATCTTGGAGAAGTCGTGAGTTTCCAAATGTACACAATTATTTTAGTCCATTAGGACCCAGTTAGGAAAAGATTACACATTGCCAGTGGCGAGCCAAGGGATCTCCTACCACCTGTTTGATCTTGGAGTGATGCCGCCAAACTGGGCATTGTGTTTGTTCTGTTTTGCTTTGTTAATAAGTGAAAAAGCAACACGGTATGCTGAAAAGAGCTTCTGGGGCAAACAGACCTGGGACTAAATGCTCTCTCTGCTGCTCTGATAAGAATTACTTTTACTTAATAAGTACCTCTCATACGACAGGCAATTCATGGAAATTTTAGCTAATTTTTAGACAATTGTACAATATAAATGCTGCTGCTCTCCTTCTATAGGTGGGAGGACTAAATTGAGCCTCAAAAAACAAACAGACAAAAAAAAATCACTTTGTAAATGTCAAGCAGCCAGTGTAGCCTGGGTTATAAACTGGTCCTCTGCATTTTATCATTCTGACTCCTGTCCAACTTTGTATGAATGCTTGTGCAATGCAGTTTGCTTCATTGAGCCTTGGTTTCTTTCTTTGTAAAATGGTGATGATAATATGACCCAGTTTCTATGGTTTTTGTGAGGGTTAAATAAAAATGTGTCTAAGAATTGACCACAAAGCCTACTAAGAGTAAGAATCCAAAAACAGTGGTTGCTCTTATTTTAGCCAGCTCTCTCATTACCTTCTATTCATAGAAATATTATTTAAACTATAAGCCATTTAGTATTTTAAAGAAGACTTGCATTTGGCTGAATTTTTCAGTGACCAATCAAATATTCATTTCAGACAGACTTTTTTTTTAAAGATTTTATTTATTCATTCATGAGACACACAGAGAGGTAGAAACATAGGTGGAGGGAGAAGCAGGCTCCACACGGAGAACATGATGTAGGTCTTGATTCCAGGACCTGAGCCAAAGGCAGATGCTCAATCATTGAGCCACCCAGGTGCCCCAGACAGAGATTTTTTGATGCTACTTTATATTTAATATCCACTGTGACCAAAAATTATGTGGAATGCAAGTTATTAATTATTTATTTCCTATATGAAAATATCTTTAGATATAATCTTACTTATATATGAACCAGGTATTTTCAGAAAAGCTTCCAAAAAATAAACATTTTCCTCACCAAATTCTCTAACTTAAATATTGCTTTACTTGGCAGATGGCTGTTAATCTTGTAGCTCTTGTGTCTTTAGAGAACATTGTGGAATCAGATCTCAGCTTCCAAATCTACACATATTTATTTGATAAATTATAAATTTCAAAGATAAACATATGGAGTCTTACAGATCTATAGAAACCTGAGAAGCATCATTTTGGTTTTTGTGAAACTAAATAAAATGTTCAATTTCAAATAAAAAGTTTAAAAGTGATTAGGTATTTGCTTATCTTTCAATTGCATATCAGTAAATTTTCATTAGGCCACTTTCTATATGTTTCTATGTTCTCTTTATTAAAAAAAAAACAAACAAATCCCTTTAAATCTTTCAAAATTTGCTATTTGCATATTTTTCTGTATTTGCAAATTCTAAATTTGGCCTGTTTTAATTAATATTGACACTTAGCAAATTAAATATTCATTGCAAACTATTAGAAACTATGTTAAATAGATTCAAGATAACATTGAGTATTCAACCCAATTCTGAAGCAGACTTAGGAAGGCACGCAGTGAAATTCTTGCCCCGAAATGATGCATTGTGTTTATATGTAAGCTTGTTCAATATTCTCTTAAAACATATGTTGTGAAGCATATAAATGACATCTCTGACAGCAGAAATTTAGGGCTGATAAAGACTTCTCAGATCAGCAAATCCAATGATTTTATTTAATAGGTGAAGAATCTGAGAAAAAGAGAGGCTAAATTAGAACCACATAGCTAATTAGGCTATGAGCTACAATTCAAAACCAGGGTTTTTAGTTTTTCAGGTCTGTGTCTGTGTTATTTCCAGTATACTAGACCACCTCAGTTTTGGTAGCAAAACAGCTAATTAATTACCTTCTTATTCCACTCTTCTTTTTGAATAATTTGGCAAATATTTTTATGATAATGCAGGCACACAATAAAGGGTTTTATATGCATATACATATAATTGTAGAATATTATGACATTTAATTCTGGTTATACTAAAAAAAAAAAATTCCATCACTGTAGAGCAACTTACATGTTGTCATGAAAATATTGCATTCCAAATGATGCTTCTGGGATATTGGTTAAAATGGTAGAATAGGTAACTCCAGGGATATATCTCTCCAGAAATCAACAAATTGAGGAAAAACTATAAGAATCAACTTTGTCAGAATTGTGGAAAATAGTCAAAGGTTTACAGCCACCAAGCAAATGACAAATCAAGGAAAAGATAATTTTAGGATAGTAAGAAGATTTGTAGCAATTTCACTTGTCCTGTCTCCCCCGACCCCTGCCCCATCCCTAGCCTAAAACTGGTGTTGAATATGGCAGCCTGCATTCCCAGTGTGGGATCATGATTTCTGGGATCAGACCCACCTTATTCTCAAAGAATTGTGTTTGTCTGTTTCGACATGTCTGGGGGCTATCTAAAGAACTGAAGCAAGAGACTTGTTTTTGTCTTATTTGACTTGGAACCCTCTCAGGGCAGTAAAGCAGCTATACAAAATATATTCTTTATAAACATTGTAAGGCAAATGAACAACCTGCTAGTGCTTGGAGCCAAAGATTACAATTGAAAGGAGCAATAGACATGCCAATGCCTGCAGAAAAAGTAAGGGAGAGTTTCTTTGGGAAATCAGGGAATTAAAAAGCACTAACATATACCTGAAATTTAGAAAGCCACATACATGCCCAGGACAGAATGCAAGCACAGAAAAGATGTAAGAAGACCCTAGACTTTCACTTATGGCTGAGCTCTACACTGCACACAAGCTGAAAGGGAAGGCTACAGCAGAGTATAAAGGACCTGGCTAAGACTTGAAGAAGTACCCCAACACAGAGCCAAGTTACAAAGACTGAGATGGGTTTGTTTTCTTTCTTTTTTTTTTCTTTCTTTCTTTCTTTCTTTCTTTCTTTCTTTCTTTCTTTCTTTCTTTCTTTCTCTTGGCTTCAGAAATTCAAGAAAATCTGTGTCAAAACAGTAGCTAACTAAGAGATAAATATTCTAGAGACCACACATAACTAAGAAGACAGACTTATAAGAATAATTTAAGAATCACTAACCAAACAAACAACCACAACTCATAGCAAGCAACAAAAACAAACCCTGAGAGGGCGGGGGCAGAATATGATTTTAAGAGTTCCCTTTTTATAATATTTAAATTTTCCAATTTTCAACACATAAAGATGAAGCACACAAAGAAACAAGAATGTATGGCCCAATCACAGGAGATATTAACAGAAATTGTCACCGAGGAAGCGTAGATATTGGACTTAATAGAAAAAGACTTTAACTCAACTATCTCAAATATGTTTAAAGAACTAAAGGAAACCATGGACAAAGAAATAAGAAATGAAGGAAACTAAGAGAATAATATCTCCACAAATAGAGAATATTGATAAAGAGACATTATAAAAGGAAGCAGAAAATCTGGAGCAAAAAGTATAATTCCAAAACTGAAAATTTTACTAAGGGGTTTCAGTAGAAGATTTGAGCAAGGAGAAGAAAGAGTCAGTAAACTGAAAGGTCAGTTGAAACTACCAGTCTGAGGAACAGAAAAGAAGAAGAAAGAAATAGAAAGGAAAAGAAGAAGAAGAAGAAGAAGAAGAAGAAGAAGAAGAAAGAAGAAGAAGAAAAAGTAGAAAACAAAAGAGGAGGAGGAGGTGGAGGACAAAGAAGAAAGAAGAAGAAGAAGAAGAAGAAGAAGAAGAAGAAGAAGAAGAGGAGAAGGAGGAGGAGGAGGAGGAGGAGGAAGAAGAGGAGGAGGAGGAGGAGGAAGAAGAAAAAAACAGAATATCAGGGATCTATCTATGGGATACCATCAAACATGCTTTGATGAGAGGAGAGGACGACCAAAAGAGCCACTTAAAGAATAATGGCCACACTCTACCAATTGTGATTAAAAGAAAGAAAGAAAATAATCTACATACCCACCAAGATCAAGAGCCTCCAGGAAGCATAAATACAAAGAGATCAACATCAAGACACATTATAAGTATTCAAAGACAAAGCAAAAAGAGTAGTCCCTTGTCACATAAAAGGGATACTTAATAAAATTAGCAGCTGGTTTTTCATCAGAAACCAGAGGCCAAAAACTAGTGATAACGATGTATTTAAAGTGAAAAAAGAAAATCCTGTCAATAATGAATTCTGTATCTTGAAAAACTATTTTTCAAAAATGAGAGAAATGTTAAGACATTTCTAGATAAACAAAAGCTAAGGGAAATTTTTGCTACTATAACTCTCCCACAAGAAATACTAAGAGAAGTCCTTCAGACATAAATACAAGGATACTAGCTAGTAACATGAAACCATATGAAGAAATAAAGAAAAAAAGTAGCTACATAGATAAATACAAAAGCCAATGTTATTGTTTTTTGTTTCAATTCTGCCCTTTTTTCCTGTCATTTAAAGACAAATGCATATGAAATAATAATATGTATTAATGGTACACAATGTATACAGATGTAATGTGTGACAACATGAAGAAGGAAGGATAAAACTGTATATGAGCAGAGTCTTGTTTATTATTGAAGTTAAAATGTTATTAATTCAAAATAGATTTTTACACTCGTAAAACAATCAATGTGATTCATCATATCAGCAAGAGAAAAACAAAGAACCATATGATCCTCTCATTAGATGCAGAGAAAGCATTTGACAAAATACAGCATCCATTCCTGATCAAAACTCTTCAGAGTGTAGGGATAGAGGGAACTTTCCTCAACATCTTAAAAGCCATCTACGAAAAGCCCACAGCAAATATCATTCTCAGTGGGGAAGCACTTGGAGCCTTTCCCCTAAGATCAGGAACAAGACAGGGATGTCCACTCTCACCACTGCTGTTCAACATAGTACTGGAAGTCCTAGCCTCAGCAATCAGACAACAAAAAGACATTAAAGGCATTTGAATTGGCAAAGAAGAAGTCAAACTCCCTCTTCGCCGATGACATGATACTCTACATAGCCAAAAGCCTCCAGCCCAAGATTGCTAGAACTCATACAGCAATTTGGTAGCATGGCAGGATACAAAATCAATGCCCAGAAATCAGTGGCATTTCTATACACTAACAATGAGACTGAAGAATGAGAAATTAAGGAGTCAATCCCATTTACAATTGCACCCAAAAGCATAAGATACCTAGGAATAAACCTCACCAAAGAGATAAAGGATCTATACCCTAAAAACTATAGAACACTTCTGAAAGAAATTGAGGAAGACACAAAGAGATGGAAAACTATTCCATGCTCATGGATTGGCAGAATTAATATTGTGAAAATGTCAATGTTACCCAGGGCAATTTACACGTTTAATGCAATCCCTACCAAAATACCATGGACTTTCTTCAGAGAGTTAGAACAAATTATTTTAAGATTTGTGTGGAATCAGAAAAGACCCCGAATAGCCAGGGGAATTTTAAACAAGAAAACCATATCTGGGGGCATCACAATGCCAGATTTCAGGTTGTACTACAAAGCTGTGGTCATCAAGACAGTGTGGTACTGGCACAAAAACAGACACATAGATCAATGGAACAGAATAGAGAACCCAGAAGTGGACCCTGAACTTTATGGTCAACTAATATTCGATAAAGGAGGAAAGACTATCCATTGGAAGAAAGACAGTCTCTTCAATAAATGGTGCTGGGAAAATTGGACATCCACGTGCAGAAGAATGAAACTAGACCACTCTCTTGCACCATACACAAAGATAAACTCAAAATGGATGAAAGATCTAAATGTGAGACAAGATTCCATCAAAATCCTAGAGGAGAACACAGGCAACACCCCTTTTGAACTTGGCCACAGTAACTTCTTGCAAGATACATCCAACGAAGGCAAAAGAAACAAAAGCAAAAATGAACTATTGGGACTTCATCAAGATAAGAAGCTTTTGCACAGCAAAGGATACAGTCAACAAAACTAAAAGACAACCTACAGAATGGGAGAAGATATTTGCAAATGACGTATCAGATAAAGGGCTAGTTTCCAAGATCTATAAAGAACTTCTTAAACTCAACACCAAAGAAACAAACAATCCAATCATGAAATGGGCAAAAGACATGAAGAGAAATCTCACAGAGGAAGACATAGACATGGCCAACACGCACATGAGAAAATGCTCCGCATCACTTGCCATCAGGGAAATACAAATCAAAACCACAATGAGATACCACCTCACACCAGTGAGAATGGGGAAAATTAACAAGGCAGGAAACCACAAATGTTGGAGAGGATGCGGAGGAAAGGGAACTCTCCTACACTGTTGGTGGGAATGTGAACTGGTGCAGCTACTCTGGAAAACTGTGTGGAGGTTCCTCAAAGAGTTAAAAATAGACCTGCCCTACGACCCAGCAATTGCACTGTTGGGGATTTACCCCAAAGATACAGATGCAATGAAACACCGGGACACCTGCACCCCAATGTTTATAGCAGCAATGGCCACGATAGCCAAACTGTGGAAGGAGCCTCGGTGTCCATCGAAAGATGAATGGATAAAGAAGATGTGGTTTTCGTATACAATGGAATATTCCTCAGCCATTAGAAACGACAAATACCCACCATTTGCTTCAACATGGATGGAACTGGAGGGTATTATGCTGAGTGAAGTTAAGTCAGTCGGAGAAGGACAAACAGTGTATGTTCTCACTCATTTGGGGAATATAAATAATAGTGAAAGGGAATATAAGGGAAGGGAGAAGAAATGTGTGGGAAATATCAGAAAGGGAGACAGAACATAAAGACTCCTAACTCTGGGAAACGAACTAGGGGTGGTGGAAGGGGAGGAGGGCGGGGGGTGGGGGTGAGTGGGTGACCGGCACTGAGGGGGACACTTGACGGGATGAGCACTGGGTGTTATTTTGTATGTTGGTAAATTGAACACCAATAAAAATTATTTTATTAAAAAAAATAGATTGTTACAAGTTCAAGAAGCTAACTTTAATTCCCTGGGTAGGTTGTAAGGAAAAAAATCTAACAAATATACAGAAAAGTAAATGAGACAGGAATCAAAATAATACAGCACAAAAATTAATTAAACATAGAAGACAGCAATAATAACAGAATTAAGGAATAAAGAGGTATAAGACATATAGAAAAAATTTAAAAATGACAGAAATAAGTTCTTCCTTATCAGTAATCATAGTAAATATACATGAATTAAACTCTTCAATTAAAAAGCTGTGATTGAAATTAGAGGGAAATGGTCAAAAGGTACAAAATTCCAGTTATAAGATAATTAGATACTAGGTTACTAATACATTAGGTATTAATGTGCAACATGATTACTGTAGCTAACATTGCTATATGGTATCTAGGAAAAAGTTAAGAGATAAATCGTATGAGTTCTCATCCTAAGGAAAAAATGTTTCCTTCTTTTTCTTTCTATTGTATCTCTATGACAAAATAGATGTTAGATGAACCTATTATGGTAATCATTTCATAATGATTACAAAATATGTAAATCAAGTCATCATGCAGTGTACCTTAAAATTACACAGTGATATATATATATATATATAGATTGGAACAAAAAGCCTGAGAAGTTAATAGTTAACAGTTAATAGCATCAATAACAACAACAAAAGTCTGTGATTGGTAGAATGGTTAAAATAACATGTTTCAGCCTTTATTTTTAAATCTACAAGATACTCACCTTAGATCCTAAGACACAAATAAGTTTATTTTATTTATTTATTTATTTATTTATTTATTTATTTATTTATTTATTTTTGACACAAATAAGTTTAACAGATACTCCACACAGTGGTAATCAAAGGAGAAATGGGTGGCTATAGTAATATACAAAATAGACTTTAAGTAAAAAAAAAAATGTTGCAGGAGACAAAGAAGGACATTATATATTGATAAATGGGGCAATATATCAATAACACATGATTATGAATATATTCATATGTAATATAATGTAACATTGTCCCAAAGAATATGAAGAAAAAATTGACAGAGTTGAAAGGAATGATAGATAGTTCTTCAATTATACTTGGAGACTTCAATACCCCACTTTCAATATTGGGTAGAACAACTAGACAAAAGACAATAAAGAAATGAAGACTTGCATGACTGCATAAACCAAATAGACCTCATAGACATATATAGAAAACTCCACCCCCAAACAGCAGAACACATATTTCTATCAAGTGCACATAGATTTCTCAAGTGCACATATTCTTTAGGACAAACTTTATGGTAACCCACAAAACAAGTCTCAGTTAATTTAAAAAAAATTAAAATCACTCAAAGTATCTTTTCAAATCACAATGGAATAAAACTAAAAATCAAGAACAGAAGGAAAACTGACAAATTCAGAAATGTGTGGAAAGTAAACAATATAGTCCTAAACAACTAATGGATCAAAGAAAATAAATCACAAAGGAAATTTTAAAAATATTTTGAGATGAATGAAAATGAAACAAAACATACTAAAGCCTACAGGATGCAGCAGGATGGAATTTATGGCTGTAAAAACTTAAAAGCAAAGATCTCAAATCAATCATACAATTTTTCACTTTAAGGAACTAGAAAAAGAAATGTAAGGTAAACCAAAGGCCAGCAGATGGAAGGAAATAATAAAGATTATAGTGAGATAAAAAAAAAAGAAAATAGAAAAACTATAGACTCAATGAAATTAAAAATTGTTTTTTTGGAGTTTGACAAATCTGCCAAAAGTGTAGCAAGAATGATCAGAGGAAAAAAGAAGGAAGACTGTAGTTACTAAAATCAGGAATGAAAGTTGGAAAGTTACAACTGCCCCTCCAGAAATAAAGAAAAAAGGAATTATAAGAGAATGCTATGAACAACGGTATGCCAAGAAATTAGATAACCAGATGAAATGGACAGTATCCTAAAAACACACAAACTACCAGTACTAACCCAAGAAGAAATAGAATATCTGAGCAGACTTATAATAATGATAGGGATTGATCAATAATGAGAAACCTCTCAACAAAGAAAAGGCCAGGACAAGATCACGTCACTGGAGGATTTCACCAATTATTTAAAAATTTACACCAATCCTTCTCCAGCTCATCATAAACACAGAAGAGGAGGTAATACATCTCAATTGATTTTATGAGACCAGCATTACTCTACCAAAACTACACAAAAATATCACAAGAAAGGAAAACTATAGATGAATATTTCCTTAAAATACTGTCGAACTGGATCTAACAGCATATTAAAAGCCTATGAAAACACCATGTTTATAAAAGTTTTATGTGTGCCTGCAATATAGTTGTTATTTTTCAACTTGAGTATAGATTTATTCACAATTATGCTATTACAATCTTCTGTGAACTTGCCTGTTTTGTCAATTATGAGATATCTTTTAAACTGCTTCTATAATGATGGACTGATTAATTTTGCCCATGTAGTTATTCTACAAGTTATTCTAACTTGTTGGCTGCATAGGTTTAAGTTTTTGTATCTTTTTGGAAAAGTGAAACATTTATCCTTTTGTAGCAATAGCTTTTATCTCTAAGAATGCTTTTTGCTATTCTTTCTAATATTAGTATAGCTCTATCAGCTTTTCTTTGTCCAATATTTGCCTGGCAAATTTTTAACTTTCAAACATACATGTATTCTTTTATTTCAGATGTGTCTCCTTTAAGAGATGTGTAACTGGATTTTGGGTTTATCCAATTTGATTTTATCAATAGGGTAGGACAAATATTGCTATAAAAAATGTATAGTATTAAATAAAAGTGTATTTGTTTCTCAGGTAATAGTCCTGACTCCACATGGTCAATTCTGTAGGGCCTTTTTGTCTTCATGTCAGACAGTGAAAGATAAGAGTGTGGAAATACTTATGTGTGAGATCCTTGTGAGAAAGGCCTGGAAATAGAAACTGTGCTCACAGTTCATTGGCTAGAACATAATCAACAACAGACCCGAAGAAGACATCTAAGGTGTGGAGTCTTTTTGTAACCAGGAGGAAAGGGGGACAGATTTTGGTGAGCATCCAGTACTCTTCACAATAGTGTTAATCTGATTCTTCTGGTTGATCATTTTGGTCCTTTTATATTTATTATGATTACTAATGGTTTATTTAAATAATATATTTATTTACTTATGAGAGACATAGAAAGAGAGGCAGAGACATAGGCAGAGAGAGAAGGAGGCTCCCTGTGGAGATTCCAATGTGGGCTGGATCCCAGGATGCTGGGATCACACCCTGAATGGAAGGTAGATGCTCAACCACTGAGCCACCTAGGTGTCCCAATTACTAACGGTTTTTATTTTATTTCCCTCCTGTCATTCTGTGCTTTTCTTTAAAAAGTTTTTCCTAAAACTTTGTTTTCATCTTTTCTTTATGTGTTAATTTTTTTCCTGTTTCTTTGGAAGTTATATACTCTTACTCTACTTTTTTTTTTTTAGTTTTTTCTCTTTATAACTAGTACTTTATATATCTAATGATATTAAATATTTTACTCTCTTCTTAAACAATATTATGACCATAGAGTTTAAATCTTTATCTTAGGGCAGCCCAGGTGGCTCAGTGGTTTAGCGCCACCTTCAGCTCCGGGCATGATTCTAGAGACCTGGGATAGAGTCCCACATTGGGTTCCCTGCATGGGGCCTGCTTCTCCCTCTGCCTGTGTCTCTGCCTCTCTCTCTGTGTGTCTCTCATGAATAAATAAATAAAATCTTTAAAAAATAAATAAATCTTTATCTTAGTATCCTCTTGATGTTATCCCCATCTTAAATGTGATTATTCAAAATATTTATTTTATCTTTTATTTACACCCTTAAATTCAACACAATTTTCATTATTTACTTTTAAAAATACTTTCTTAAAATATTTACTCACATTTTAATCAATTTCTTTGTTCGTCTTCTCCCCTACCCCACCTTTGTCTCCCAGACCTTTGTTTTGGGAGTTGTTTTTTCTTTCTAAAGGTCACCTTTTAAAACTTCTTTCAGTGAGCAATTTCCTGAAGCTTATTTTAGTTTCTTTCATTAAATGTCTATAGTTAAATTTCTGGGCTTTTAACTGTTACACATTAACTGCATGTGTCCTTTCCTCATGAGTGAAGTTTTCTTCTATATTCATTATTTCATTATATGGGAAATGGCAGAGGTAGGAGAGAAATGTAAAACACTGTTATTCCAGCATTCATCTCCAAAGTACTTTCATCCACATTTACTTTCCAAGTGTCTTGAGACAGTAGAGTATAATAATTAATGGGACACAAGCATTGCCCTCAGACAGACTTGTTTTGAATATTGGATCTGCCATTTACTATTTGTATTAAAGGGAAAATTTCTTGATTTCTCAACTTCAGTTACCTCATCTTTAAAATATGGATAGTAGTACCAAACTTATGGAGTAGCTATGGGAGGTAAATGAGATCATGTATTTAGAATGTATTGCAGAATATTTGGCAGAAAATAATAGCTACTATTTATTGAGGGCTGTGATGAGGAGGAAGAATATATAAAAAGTCTTTCTATATCATCAAAGATTTAATTCACCGGAACATTAGTGATCTTACTTTACCATAACTGTAGTATAATTAAATTTCCTGAGGCTTATGTGTCTGGATCTCATTGTTTTAAATGCTCTTGGTAGAAAAATTCAGGGAAAGGCAAGTCCACCTTGAACCCCAGCCTCACAATAGAGAATCCATCCTTAAGTTTATTTGACTGCATTGAATCTACAAAAAAAGCTATACTTAAAATTATACTTTTTGCTGATAATATCAGAATTCTGTCTAAAACAGCAAGAAATGGCACCAATATTTTACTGGTACATAACTTACCTTTTTTATATTACATTCTCTTTTTTTCTTCTGCTTTTTTATTGAGTTATAACTTACAGTAAAGAGAAAAAACTTTAAAAAAAAAAGAGAAAAAACTTTTAAGCATATAGCTCAGTGTTTTACTTTGTATGCATTATATAATGTAGATCAAAATATGGATCATTCTCAAAATATCAGAAGATTTTTTTCATGCCTCCTCTCAGTCATTATTCCCTGAAGGTAATGATTCTTTTATCTTCTAGAAATAGATTAATTTTTCCTATTTTTGAATTTAACATAAATTCACACAGTATGTACTCATTTTGTCTGTGAGATTTATTCATGTTTTTACATTTATTGTTTTACATAGTTGTGTAGTGTTCTATTGTCTGAATATATGATTGTATTTTCTACTTTATGGACATTTGAGTTATTTCCAATCTTGGACCAGTATATTTATTGTATTAATTAACTAATTCCTATCTGACTAGAATCCTAAGTGAGTAATATTTTCTACTCACACAATAATTATTTTTCACTCACCAACCAGTGTCCATTCCCTAATGCCTTTGCATGTACTGGTTTATTTTCTAAGAATAACCTCTCTTCTCTCTTCCTTCCTCTGATTTTCTAAATCTTAACTTATACAAAGTTCAATTCAAGTTCAGTCAAATATAAGGGAGTGATAAATATGAACGTGGAAAGGGCCCAAGACTATTACCATGAAATTGTTTCTAGTGACAGGTATGTACTCATACAGTCATATCATCCTTATTATCATCTTCAATATGACCAAGGAAATATTTATTAAGACTACTCTGTGTAGAACACAGAATATCATGTTAGGTAATAGAAGGAAAAAAAAAAAAGGAGGACTTTCCTCCAGAAGATTACAATATACATGGAGAGAGAGATTTAGGTATACTGTTATTGTGTACATGCTGAAGACATATGACAGATAGTAAAGTGATTTAGAAATTGAAAATAAGGAATAAGGGAGAGGCTTGAGAGAAATCATTAGAGTGAATTGTGGGAGGCCTTATGGAAAAAAAGGAAAATTTTATTTAAGGAAGTAGAAATAGCACAGTTGAGGTTACTGTTGTATGTCATGCCCAAGAAATCTTGGATCAACTAAAGAGATTGTGGAAGGAAGTAGTGAGAGACAAAGTTGGAAAGAAAAATAGAATTGGGTTTTTAAGAGACTTGTCTGTCAGATACCTAGAGTAAGCTTTATCACTAAAGAAGTGGAGAAACATTAATGACACTGAATCAAGTGTGCGATGGGAACAATATCACATTTTTTGCAGCAAGTTAAATAGGTGATTCATGTGCAGGATGGGTTGGGATGGGTAAAGTGAGGTATTAGGAAAAATGATAAAATGATCCATATGAAAAGATGTTGAAAGTCTAAAAAATAGTGTTTTTGGAAAAGAAAGGGATTTTACACTTAAAAAAGTCAAGCTTAGTAAATAACTAATGTGAGAAGAGAATAAAATGTTGGAGTCAAGCATCACCCCCACCTCTTACTGGGAGATTGGAAGCATAATAGTAAAATAGGCTGGAATTGAATCTCTTGGAGGAAATACTAATCTTATAAAACATAATGATACTGGAGTTAGATAAGTTGAATTTAAGGTAACACATGAAATCCAGAATGTCAAGCCCAGCAGGCAATTAGAGAAATGAGACTACTGGGTGAAGAGGGTGGTTAGAGCTGGCATTGTAGAGATAAATCAGGGAGATGTCAGAACTGAGGTTGTACAAATGCATAAAAGCAACAATAGGGTGGGATGGGCGGGTAAGGAGAACAAAACCAGCACAAGGTCAGTGTTTAACCTTCAGGAAGTAAATCAGTGAAAGAAACAAGAGGGAAAACCTTTTACTTACAAAGAGTTAATGCTGCTCTAAAAAGCACATTACTTAGAATCGCACCTAGTTTGTGTGCTGGGAAAATATGACTCACATTTTCATCCCATTACTAAAAGGGAGACATTTTTCATGTTTTTTAACAGTAGCAGACCTATGACATTAAGAAATTTCTGACATGTTAGATTTTAAAGATGAGGTCTTCAGTTCTTCAGTACTTTAAATTTTTTTTATTTCTAGTCTTGTTTCATATCCATGTTGCATTCAATTTCCTTATTTTTCATGGAAAGGAGAAACATGAGCTGGAGCTGAAAAATGCATTTTATATAATCCAATTGATTTTAAACTCTGCCATTTGATAGGTAGTGAGAATGCCTTAGCAGCCCTGCTATGGAGTTCTCTAATTTGTTTTTTGCAGCTTCATGCTGCAAGCAATTTGTCACCTAAAATTCTAATAGAACTTTCACATATTGAAATGAGAGATGGAAGCAGCCTTGTAGATCATCATGGTTATGGTAGGACAGACTTTTAGACAGGAACTTATAAAATTTTAAATTGATCCTACATTTGACCTCAGACAAAAAGTCAAAAATGCACAACTAGGTACTGCACTCACATAAAAGGAAATATCTCATCAGCAAACAATAAATCTGTTCTTTAAATGCCAGTTTTAACAGACCCATGTAATGCTTGAAGGTAGATATCAGTCAAGTTTAAGGTCTTTGTCAAACAGCAGAAAGGAATTCAATATTCAAGTATTATAAGATGTGTTGTTCCAAAACATGAAATTAATTGACATTTTTATCTGTAGCAATAAAGTCATTATATACCTCTATTAGTATAGCTCTCGGAAATTTGGCAATTTTACAGATACACAACAGAGAGATTCAAACATATCATTGTTTTGAATCTGCAGCTAAATATTTATAAACTGTCACTGGCCAATCAACACTTTAATGGACATAATCTTTATCAAATAGCCAAAGAAATAAGAATACATGTTTTCTATACCTCCTCCCCCATACAGAATGAGCACAAGGATTGTAGATAATTATTACCCTTAACTTCTGAAGACATAGTAGTCTAGGGGAAAGAAGAATAAGAATAAGAAAGAATAAGAATAAGAATAAGAATAAGAAGAAGAAGAAGAAGAAGAAGAAGAAGTTGTCGTCTAATAGGGTCTTTGTTCAGATCCTGGCTCCAGGTGAAATTATAACGTGGGGAAGGTATGATACTCAGTTTTCAAGGCTGTAATTCAATAAACCCTTTCTGCAAGTGTGTTGTGAAAATAAAAAGATAATACATGAGAGTTAAGTAGGATCTAGTAAGAGCAGTAGTTGCTTTTATTGCTGAGCCCTAGAAGTTTATCAAATCCAGACAGCAATGGATACATGTGAATATATAGAAGCATTCAGTAACAGAATACAATGATCATACTCATAAACATGTTTAAAGTGTAGGCATATATTCATCCATATAAATGACAAAATTGATCTCGTCTAGAAGTGGTGAACAAAGGTAATCAGTAACACTACAGATTTAGATAAAAGTGAATTACATAACAGGCCTGGCTATGTAATCATTCTGTGGGAGCTTACAAAGGGTAGGAGGATAATGAAAATCATATCCTA
Organism: Canis lupus baileyi; assembly: GCF_048164855.1. Taxonomy (NCBI): domain Eukaryota; kingdom Metazoa; phylum Chordata; class Mammalia; order Carnivora; family Canidae; genus Canis; species Canis lupus. Next base: position 16,460,830 of record NC_132838.1, read on the forward strand.
AAACAGGCAGCTAGGGCTGCCATACACAGTAACACAGACTGGGTGGCTTAAACAACAAAGTTTAATGTCTCACAGTTCTGGAGGGTGGAAAGTCCAATCAAGGTGGTGGCTGATTTGATTCCTGATGAGGGCTCTTTTTCTGGCTTACAGACAGCCACCTTCTTGCTAGATCCTCACATTGCCTTTCCCTGGTGTGTGCATGTAGGGGGTAGGGAGAGTATGCACAAGAGGAGCTCTAATTTCTTTCTCCTCTTATACGAAGTCCAATTATAGTGGATTAGGGCCCCATCCTTATTACCTCATTTAATCTTAATTATCTCATTATAGGCCCTATCTCCAAATATAGTCACTTTGGGGGTGAGAATTTCAACATATGAATTTGGAGGGGACAAAATTCAGTACATATAGATGTTAAGTGTTGAAAGAGGAGGTTGTTTCAGGACTTCCAATGACATTTGAGGAAATGTTCAAGGAGAGCTATTGACGGATTTGGGGGATGAGACCTGAAATTGCTGGTTATTAAAATCCCTAAAAGTCACTTGAAAAGGCCTGAAGTGTATGATATAATAGAGAACAATTACATATGTAATAGAGGACCAGCGAACATGATGGAAAAGAGGATTGAGACTGTAAGATTTAATGCCTATTAAAATGGGAAGTAAGATTGTGTTGTGGTGTTGTGGGTAGCATGATCTGAGGTGCAATTAGAGGAGATTTGGGCAGCAATAATGAAGGAAATGAGTCTGGGGATGGGTGGGATGCTGAAAAGGAAGACAGAATGCTTAGACAGAAATACATCTAAATACTTTTTTTGACATCTACAAAAATAGTTTATGGATTGTTTCTGCCTCTCAGTCTTCCTCTATAATAGTGTGCCACCCCCTACAATGGGTAGAGCCTACTTCGCCATTCCCCTGATTTTGGGCTTAACCGTGTGACTTATCTTTTCCCCCAGTGAAATGAGAGCAGGCATGACAGAGAGGTATAGGTACTTGCTTGTTCCAGTTTGGCTCCCTGTGCTCCTTCTCTGCCAAGAGAAAAGCATATCTCAAGTAGCCACTGGTTGAAGAATGAGATACTAGAGCACAGCATAGCCCAAAGTTGAGCTCTCCTGGCTCAACTGCAGACCCCATGTAAAAGAAAAGAAAATTTTAGTTTCTGGGGATTTTTTTTTTTTTTTTTACTCAGCGTTATTGCAAAAATGGGCAGACTAATACATTATGGCTGTAGATATACTTTAATATAAATAAATAAATAAATTTATTGAGATCTCCAATTAGATTACAGTGGCCATGAAAAGAAGCAGTAGATAGTGGGCCCTCAAAAAATATTTACCAAATCAATACATCAGTGATGAAAGTCAAACTCAGAATCTAGCAATATACTAAGTATACTGACTATGACAAGACTCCAGCTATTATTGGTTTCATGATGGTGCAGATGCTCAATAGATCTTTGTTAAATAGGAAAGGATGTGGTGACTTTACAAAATTGTGAAACTATCCAGTAATGTGAATAGTCTTTCTGAATTCCTACCTCACTACTGCTTGCATCCCATAAGAATCACATTAAAAGTTTAAAAAGAAAAAAACCTCTTCCCCCTAGCAAGATTATAAACTACAAGAAATGTGGGCAATTTCCTATTTTCTTTGTAGCACCACCCCTTATTTAAACTAAAAGTATGTGGTATGTGCATATTTTGGACACTGACTGGTAAAATAGGAAGTTGTCGATTGGAGAAATACTTGAAACACACGTGGGCCTGCAAATCTGTGCCTGTTACCTATTAGTTTTGTAATTCTACAAGATTTCTTTTATTCTTCACCCTGGTGTACTTACAAATGGCAATCTACAAGTAAGTCATCTTAAATGTTTAGCATGTTGATAGATCTACTTTACATTACAGAAAGAGATTTGAGTATTATGATATAGAAGCTAGACAGAGGCACACACAGCACAGTGATGTATAGCTCTTCTCCTGAATAGTTGCATGGGACAAATCACACCTATTTTATGCCATCAGGAAAAGTGTTTTACTGTACAGAGTAGTGGATAAGAGCACTGTAGAACTGAATGATATGGCTGAATGGATACTGACTGAGTTCTTTGTAATAGATGACATTACTCAGCTTCCTTATGATTAGTAAAAATAATAACCCATGAATTTGCAAAATGAGAGGCATGTTCTAATACTGGAAGGATGTAAATGGTTCTCTCCAAGTGTGACTAAGGACCACATGCACTTTGATTATAAGGCCATTTCCTGATTGCCACTGTAGAATTAATGATTTAGAATATTTGGAGATGGGACAAAAATGTGCATTTTAGCAAATTTCCCAGATGACTTAATGCACTTCATCATTTGAGAAGAAATAATTCAGGGTGAATAACTGTAGGGATGATAGGAAAAGTGAAAGACAGCTTAATGAGGAGGGTACCTTTTGAGGAAAGTAGCCTAAAGGAATGTGAGAATCATGCAAGCATGAAATATTTTTTTCTAAACTCAATAACTGAGAATTTTTTAATGGAAAATCCCAAAGATAAGTAAAGTAGTAAATAAAGAGAATGTAAAAAAAATGGGTCTTTATAAGGCAAATGTTTATTTTTGGCTCCAATCCAACCAGAAGCAATAACTGTTGTGTTTATCTCCCCATCTGTATTAGTCAGGGTTCTCCAGAGTAACAGAACCAATAGTATGTGCAGAAAAGAGATTATTGGAATTGGCTCATGTGGTTATGGAGGCTAAGCGCTTCCGTGATCTGTCATCTGCAAACTGGAGACTTAGGAGAGCCAGGGTGTAAATAAGAACCAGTCAGAAAGTCTGAGAACCAGGGTAGCCAGTGATGTAAATCCAGGTCTTGAAGGCAGGATATGCGATGAGATTTCCCAACACAGTCAGTGAGACAGGGGAATAAAGGGAGAAGGATTCATCCTTCCTCTACCATTTGTTCTGTTTAGGCCCTTAGGAGATGGGATGATGCACACCCACACTGAGGAAGATAACCTACTTTATTGAGTCCACTGATGCTGGTCTCACCTGGAAACACTCTCACATTAAATAATGTTTATATAATGTTTAAAAAATTAATGTTTAAAAATGTCTCCTTACTACTATAAATAAAGTCATTACATCTTTAAATCTAGCCAGATCAGGGATGCCTGGGCGGCTCAGTGGTTGAGTGTTTGCCTTCGGCTCAGGGTGTGATCCCTGAGTCCTGGGATCCCGTCCCACATCGGGCTCCCCGTGTAGAGCCTGCTTCTCCCTCTGCCTGTGTCTCTGCCTTTCTCTCTGTGTCTCTCATGAATAAATAAAATCTTTAAAAAATTTAACCAGATTAATAATCCCACCACAGAAACCCCAGGAACAATTAAGAAAACTTATCCTTAAAATTTTGTTCCTCTAGACCCTTCTAGTACCAACTTCTGTCTAGTCTGTTTGGGCAACAGTAGTAAAAATACCATGGCCTTGGGGGCCAACAAACCTTTCTTCCTCACAGTTCTGGAGGCTGATTCTCGGATCAAGGCACTAGTAGGTCTGGGAGTGTCTTTTTGCTGTGTCCTCACATAGCAGAAGGGTGAGGGGGCTCCCTGGAATCTGTTATTAGGGCACTAACCCATTTCATGAGGTACCCTTATAACCTCATGAAGCCTCCCAAAGCCTTCACCTTCTTGTTTTATCACACTGGGGCTTAGGGTTCCAATGTATGAATTTCGGAGAGATGCAAATATTCAGTCCAGATCACAATCATTATTCTCATTATTAAATTGATCAAATCTTTTTTTTTTTTAAAGATTTTATTTATTCATGAGACACAGAGAGAGAGAGGCAGAGGCACAGGCAGAGGGAGAAGCAGGCTCCTCATAGGGAGCCCAATGTGGGACTCGATCCCAGAACCCCGGGATCATGCCCTGAGCCAAAGACAGACACTCAAACACTGAGCCACTCAGGCATCCCAATCATCAAATATTATTGATTATAACTCCAAATATCTATATTGTGGGCTCTCTCCTCTTCATTCCCATGGTTATTGCTTTCACTGAAGCTGGTAGTGACTTATCCATACTGTTCCAGTAGTCTCCTCACTCACTGACTATGGTTTTCCTCTCCATCAACTATCTAGTGTGCTGTAGTAGTGATTGCTGTGGGATAAACTATGCACCCCCAGCCCCCTTGCAAAAAAGGGAAAGAATATTATATATATATATATATATATATATATATATATATATATATATATAATATATTTAAGCCCTAACCTCCAGTACCTGTGAGTGTGACCTTATGAAGGAATAGGGACTTTGTAGATGTCATCAGGTTAAGATGAGATCATTAGGGTGACCAATACCACTGGTGTCCTTAAAAGAAGAGTGATATTTGAACATGGAGGCAGAGATACAAAGGGAATTCTATGTGATGGCAGAGGCAGAGATTGGAGTTCCATTAATACAAGTCAAAGAATATCAAGGAATGCTGGCCAACCACCAGAAGCTAGGAGAGAGGCATGGAACAGATTGTCTCTGAATCCCCAAGAAGGAACAAGTCCTACTGACACCTTAACCTCAGACTTCTGGCCCCCTGAGCCATGAGAAAATAAATTTCCGTTGTTTTAAGCCATTAGGTTTGTGATATTTTGTTACAGCAACCTTAAGAAACTAATGCAGTTGTCTTTCTAAGACTAAACTTAAGTGTATATTTCTTCAAAGTTGTCCAGTAGCTTCCTATAGTATACTGTAAATGCAAGATGCACAAGTCCCTTGGTCTCCATGTCATACCTATTAAATTAGTCCCCTCTCCTCTCTCACATATCAATTTGCCTTCTTTGATTTTGACCCTTGTCATTCTTCCATTCCTTTGCACATGCCAATCCTTCTAGCAGACATGTGAGCCTCGCTTCTGAAACATCCATCTAGAACCATTCTTTTTTTCTAAATTTTACTTATTCATGAGAGACACACACAGAGAGAAGCAGAGACACAGGCAGAGGGAGAAGCAGACTCCCTGTGGGGAGCCCGATGTGGGACTCGATCCTGGGACTCTGGGATCATGACCTGAGCCAAAGGCAGACGCTCAACCACTGAGCCACTCAGGGATCCCCATCTGGAAATGTTCTTCTTGAAGTATTAATCCAAAGGACACTTTCATTGTCCTTGACCTCTCCCCATCCCAACACAGTCCCAGGTACCCTCTTCTTTCTTTTTTTTTTTTTTTTATTGCATTTTATAAATCTCTCCACTTCGGCATTTATCAGATTATCTTGTAAAGGTCTGAAAATGTGTCTGTTTTCTCCATTACATGATGAAGTCCTCCTTGAAGCAGAGAACTCCATCTTTATGTTTGAGCACTAAATAATTCATCATGTCTGAAACATAGTAGGCCCTTAATAGCCATTATTTTAAATGAATGACCAAGTGAATGAGTGACTAAAGGTATTATAGATCAAAAGAGATTTTATCATTATCATCACAGGGGGGAAACTGAGTTTCTGCTAATGGGTGTCACTGTCCTTATTTATTTTTTATTTTTTTTCACTGTCCTTATTTAATACAGAAAGTAAAAATAACTTTGAATTTGTCCTTTTAATGTGTCTTTCCCATTGCTTTTTTTTTAAGCTGATTAAAATCATCATCACCAATGGGGCTGTTGGTAATGAATATGCACTGCTGCCATGACAGCTCAGCCAACTGCACTCTGCTCTCTCTCCAGCGCTACTTAAAAGATAATCGTTCTGATTTACAAAAGAAAAAAAAAAAGTGTTTCTGGTAGCTATCCTTAGCATTCCAGAATGTGTAAGTACTGATGGACTAGAACACGTAGTTCTGTGCCTTGCTGCACTTTAGTTTGCCCTCAGCTGCTTTATTGAAATGAGCCATGTGACATCACCCTGATTCATGTGCACTCAAAATTAGCTTAGTTTTAAAGTTATTAAATGTGGTAATTTTGCAACTTGAGTTGGAGCCAAACAAAATTATCTCAGTACAGTACGAAATGAACCTCTTAAAAAGCACCAGTGGTAAAAAGGGAAGTTTAAAAAAAAATTACCTGATCTTGAAAGATCGCTTAGTTTTCTAATTTTCTATAAGGTTTTATAAAAATAGATAGATGATAGTTGATGGATGATAGATGGACAGATGGACGGACAGGTAGGTAGATAGATACATAGATAGATAATACACAGACATATATGTATACTTAATTACTTACACAAATACTTAATTGATGTTGTGAGTAAGAGAGAAGGGCGAGATTCCAATTCAAAGAACATATGCCTTGTTAACTTTTCCCTCTCTTAATTTTCTTTTCATTGCTGGTTCTCCTACAGTGGCTCTCGGAGAGAGTAAAACAACTTGTGCTCTGAAAAAGCACTAATGGAAAGGGTGTGCTGCAGCCTAACAGATGGATAAGTGTGCTCTAGGATGAGCCTCGTGCTGATTCAGAGCTGCCATCACCCCCTCCTGGTTCCATCCCCAGCGGCTCCCAACAGTGTGCACCTGTGGGTTGTTGGCACAGCTCTTTTGACTACAGCATGAGAGACGCCCTTGCTGACTGGCTAACCTTCTCCCTCTGAGCAAGGTTTCCCTCTGTGTGCATTTTGATTTTTTCCCACCTCCCTCGTTTGAATTTGGCTGTGCTTGTTGTTATAATTATTTTACAAGTGTGTGTACAAACAGTGTGTGATCTCTTTAAATTTCCTAAATACCTTGCATACTCCAGCTTCCTGAGGGAGGGCTACTGCTCCAGCTACCTGTGGTGGTGAAGCCCTAAGGAACAATTTGGAGACTGTCAGGTGTGGGTCGGTGATGGCTTTTTTTGTGTGTGTCTGTTATTCTAGAATGATAGGATGTTGTAACAGAAGCAAATTCAGAATCACATCCAACTTTGGCAGTTTGATGTTCTTGAAACTGTGGAGTTTGGAAAAGATAAGCACTTTCTTCAAGTTCACAGAGTCAACTTTATTCTCTGCTTAAGTGACCTCTTTGAAAGTGATCGTGCTTCTCAGAGTTGAATAATCTCAAGGAGGGGCTTCCCTGACCCCTTCTCTCATCTCTTGTGCTTTACCCCTAAAACCGAATTGGTTTCCTTATTGATATTGAAAATATACTGTTGCATATCACTATCACTGCATCTGCATGTTGAATTATAATTGCATGTTTATAAATAAATTTCTCCTAACTATATGATCCTTGAGGGCAAGGACTCTGTCTTATTCATTTCTGAATCTTTAGTCCCTGTAGTAATAGGTACCAATAAATATTTGTTAAATAAATCATTAAACAATATATTCATTGTTGAATAGAAAAAGCTGAATAAATGAAAGAGTCAATAGATGAATGAATGAATGAATGAATGCAGAAAGAGCAATAACCTGTCATTCTGTACCTCCTTATTTTATTTTTCTTCTTCTTCTTCTTCTTCTTCTTCTTCTTCTTCTTCTTCTTCTTCTTCTTCTAGCTTTAAATAGATTTTATTTATTTATTCATAGGAGACACAGAGAGAGAGAGAGAAAGAGAGAGAGGGAGAGAGAGAGAAAGAGGCAGAGACACAGGCAGAGGGAGAAGCAGGCTCCACACAGGAAGCCCAATGTGGGACTTGACCGCAGGACCCCGGGATCATGACCTGAGCCAAAGGCAGATGCTTACCCATTGAGGCACCCAGGTGTCCAGCTGTACCTTCTTCTTAGAGGATTGGTATTATAGGAATTAACCTCATGCTCTTGGGACTTCATCCAGCTTTACCTATAGCTGAAGGGTACTTCCAAGCTAGGTTTAAAAAATCTGTTTGAAAATCCTTTACCTCAGGATACATATCAAGAAGAATTTATTTCTGTTTCTAGCTGAGTCTATCATATTTTCATCTGTCCATGAATAAAGATGAAATAATATGGTACTTACCTAAGGATAATTTCAAGGTAGGTTTAAGTACATGATATTGGATTGTTTTTGGTGACTTCATCAAATATACTCTGTGCTGCTGGACCTACAAAAAGCGTTCATTTTATTTACATTAGAATGTTCTTTTCTAAATTATAATAGTAAAATATATGTTTTCAAATATCTAGACTCATGGTAAAATATACTTTATATCTTTATCAGTAGTAAGGATATGGTCATGTGTCTCTTCATCATTATTTACACCAATATTTGTTTGGAGTCTCTGCAGGGACTGTGCTAGGTCCTAGCAAGATGATAAAAAAAAAAAAAAAAAAAAGATTCAGGAAACCGTACTTTAACTTTGTTCTCAAAGTGCATATGATTTACTGTTACAGTATTTGGTCAAGTTGGAAAAGCCCAAATTCCTGTCTCTACCTAATATAAGTTATCTAATAAATTATATGTATTATATCATATCCATACATATAAACATGCACTTGTGTGACTATACCTAAGTAATTGTGGTATCATTTTGATAAATCATGAAAATTTCATTGATCAATTAAAATTTTTTTAATATTTCTTTTTTTAAAGATTTTATTTATTTATTTATAAATAAATAAAAGAGAGAGAGAGAAGCAGAGACACAGGCAGAAGGAGAAGCAGGCTCCATGCAGGGAGCCTGATGCAGGACTCGATCCTGGGTCTCCAGGATCACGTCCTGGGCCAAAGGCAGGAGCTAAACCACTGAGCCACCCAGGAATCCCTTAAGAATATTTCTAATACAAATGAGTGATACCAATCAAGCTGGATATTATATTTACCAACTAAAAGATTAGCTGCAAAGAAGTCTCAGACAAAACAATTTCAATATTTAAGAAAAATTTAAATCAGCTGTCCTATAATTTAAGCAAGCAATTTGAAAATTAATGGAAAATTCAAACTCATAAAAACCGCAATGGAAGTTAATAAAGGGGCATGTTTCCTTACAATGAATTTCATGTGAGGCAACACACAGTGTTTACCTGCAAATAGTTTATTAGAGATCAATGATGTGGAGCAGTCAGAGCAGAATAATACTTTCTTTTAGAAGTACAGAATTTACTGTGGGCAATACTTGAAGAAAATGTAAAGCCTAAAAGTGGTTTGTTGGTGTTTAGAAAAGCAGCTAACAACTATTGGAAATACACTGGACCCCATCCGGGTTCCATATTAGCACAATATGTTATAAAGGGCTTACATGCCTTAAAATCCCAGGAGTTTTCATAATTTGCACCTTTGTCACAGTTTACACCAAATAGCAACTGAAAATACCTCTGATTTTCTAATGAGAGATAAAAATACACTAGAAGATGTGAAGTTTGGGGCAAGCATATTAATCAATGACAGAGCCCATCACCAACTTGACATCAGAACTCACACTGTAGCTTGCATACTGATGCAAAATTAGACAGAAGATGTCTGCAAAGTCACAATCTCCTTTTCATCATCAGGAACAGGTGTTCAGAGTCGATGTAAATCAGTGCAGTTTGGATGTGTGGAGGCAAGACGTCAGGGCTGGAGTAGGCTGCCTCTGTTGTGCTTCAAGCCTGACGCGGATCTCAGGAGCTGAACTTTGACCAAATCATCATTCTTCTCTTCCAATCCATAAGCCTATTTGACGCTCTTGTTCTTGATGCTTTTCATCTTGTACACTAATGGTGAATAATGCATTTCCTACCTAATATTATTGGCAAGTCTAAAGCCACGTATTTCCTAATTTCTTAGTTGTTATGGCAGTAGGTACTTGAGAAAAATTTGGAAAGAGTGACAACTCACTATAACATTGGAGTGCTCTATAAAGAGTACAAAAATAAACATAAATGTTCAGTCTAGCATTTTATTGGCTGTATTCATATGCTGCATTAAAATGTGCTTATTTATATAAATTTTCCATCTCCCTCCTTCCTGTTGAGTGATTTTATAAGCAAGTAACATGTAATTGTGCAAATGTTCATATATAGTACTGAGAGTAAAATTTTATGTAATTATTTGATATTCATATACCTCATAACCTTGAGATATCAAGATTTTTTTATTAAATAAAAAAAGGGGACACAGAATAGCAAGACTAAATTTCATGGTCTCTGGTTTTTCAGTCCTCTATAGAACTTGAAATTATTTGTAAACGTTATTTCTTTATGTCTTTCCAAAAATGAAGATGGCTGAGGGATTAGCCAAGAGACTATATTTACAACAGAAAATGATGTTAGATAGTATAAGAAAATTGATAAGTTGACTGTCCCATCTTTCCAGTACTTCCCAGAGACAAACTCCATCAAAGCAGAGACCTAGTTTCACACTCAACAGTTCTGATCATTTGTAGCCCATTGGCTAACCCATTATATGGGTTATTCTATCTGTCAGTCTATCTATCATCTATCTATCTATCTATCTATCTATCTATCTATCTATCTATCCATCTGTGTCTTTCTGTCCATTCATATGTCCATCTATTCAATATTTTTATTGAATTTTAGAATATATTGGCAAGTTTATATTTATGTTTGATAATTACCAGTGAAGCCATGGGTGCAAGTGACTTTTTTTTTTTTTAAAAGGATTTTATTTATTTATTCGTGAGAGACACAGAGAGAAAGGCAGAGACACAGGCAGAGGGAGAATCAGGCTCCCTATGGGGAGACTAATGCAGGACTCGATCCCAGGACCCTGGGATCACGACCTGAGCCAAAGGCAGTCGCTCAGCTACTGAGCCACCCAGATGCCCCTGGTGCGAGTGACTTTCAATTCTGCTTTTCCTTTCTCATGAATTAGTACTGAACATTTACTTGGTGAAGACCTAACTCTGAATTTTCTTATGACTAATTTTTTAGAGGTGTAAGACAAGTGAAGAAAAAAGGACACATGAAGTGAGTTGGTTAAAGACATGGAAGTAAATCAAAAGGAGAGACTACTAACCTCTCCTACACAGAGTTCTGTATGTCCTTGGGTTCTAGCAATCAGGTTGGCAACATAAGAGGTACAGTTTTTTCTACTGGTTAGTTATCTGCTCCTTTGAATCAAACTAATTCCTTGATTTCAGGTGATGCAAAGTAAAAAGCTTAGCATTGAATTAGGAAAACCTTACTTCACATTTGGCTTCACCACATACTCAACTGAGATATAATGTAGATCATGCTTTTTAGAGCTCTGTTTTCTTATATATTAAACAGTGATACAAAACTAAAAATATATAGGATATATATGTAGATCTATCTATAATATATAGATATATATCTCTTTCTATCTATATGTTAATTTATAGAATTGAGCACCAGAAATAATTTAAAATTATGCTCTTGACTGTGATCACAAGCTCTGATGTATAGAAAAATCAGGAAATTGTTTCCCTCAAAGGAAATATAAAATTGGTAAATTTGTCAAAAACAAGCATTTTAGGAGCACTGGAGATGGACCAAAGGTGGACAAAAGAAATTTAGTGTTTATTTTTTAAAAACAGCGACATCTTTGGGTAAGAACACTATGAATCTGTTGACTTGGGACTTCTTACCTAGGGCTGTCCCATCCCCCAATCCATAGCTCAGTTGGTGAGAACAACAGTTTTACCAACGTTTGGTAAAAAAACATGCAAAAGCTATCCACTTTGTTTCTAGAGAGGGTGGATTTGATTTGTGATGGGAGGCAAAAACCTATAACATTGTCAGCTAACTGTGACAAACAGGAAAGAAATGGAGGGAACCTATAATACTGTTAGCCTGAGGTGGTTGTCTCAGTTGGGGTGAGTGGCAGGATAACCAAGAATTTGACAGATCCTAGAGATGAGTGAGCCATACATGAACTAAATCACTTTTCCATATATCCCCACCTGTCTAAGAAACTACATGAGCAGGGAGACCCAAGAGCGCCTGGCAGAAAATAAAAGCCAAAGGAGACTTACAAAATAGCTCAGTTCTCAATGTGTTTCCCAACCCTGACTCAGACAGACCAGCAGTGGTGGAAACCTTACTGACTCAAGGTGTTGGAGTATAACTTTTGCCCAACTCACTGGTTGATCATGAAGCTTTGCAGACACATGGCAAAACACTGGAAAGGCATTTTAAAAATAAAAATAAAAATAAAATAACTAAGTAAAAACATCAAGAGATTAAGCACCACTCAGGAGGCAGTTGCCAGAGTTTAAATCTAGGCAAGTTACCACAAAACAAAGCAAAATAATTTTGTTTTGTTTTGTTTTGTTTTTTAAAATTTTAAAAACCTATTGGAATTCAGAGACCTGTGGGAAACACCAAACATATCAAGGGATGTGTAAGGGTCACCTCAAAGGGAGTGGGCAGAGAGAAAGGGAAGAACAATTAAATAAATAATGGCCCCAAACTGATGAAAAATATTAACCTGGAGAGCTAGAGAATTCCACCAGCCTTAAGTACGATAAACACAAAGAGAGCCATACTTAGATACATCATAACCAACCCCTCAAAAGTCAAACATCTTGAATACAAGAAAGGAAACCTGACTTATCACATACAGGAAAAAAAGATTAAGTTTAGCTGACTTCAGAAAAACTGGACAATGGAAGGCAGTGGAATGACATTTTCAAACTGCCAAAAGCGAGAAGAGTTAACCAAAAACTTTAGGTCCAGCAAAACTATTTGTTGAAAATAAAGACATTCCCAAGAGCCGGAAATGGGAAGAATGACTACTCACTGATGGCAGACGCGGCCTTCCAGAAACAAGAAACTGGGAAGTCTTTCCGGGTGAAAGGAAGTGATCCCTCCCATTCCAGGAAGTTGATTTTATAAGCAAAATGAAGAGTCTCAGAAATAATACAAATGTCATGTGGACAAAAAGACTGTGCGTGCATCTATATTCTCTTTCTTTCCACAAGGTTGTTGGAAGCAATAATTCTAACATCGTATTATTGGATTTAGAGCATAGGTAGGCAGGACAAATATCAGAAAAAGGATGGGGGGAAAGACAGGATATTGGAGCAGATTTGCTCTATTAAGTCAAAATTAAGTCAAGATTAACCTGAAGTAGATTGTGGTAAGTTCAGAGAACAGACACGCAGAGGACGAGGCAGTGTGACCACAGAGGTAGGGATTGGAGCAGTGCAGCCTTCAGGCCACAAATCAAGGAATTCCTACCGCCTCTTGAAGCTTCGAGAGCCAAAGAACTTGATAGATTCTCCCCTAGAGGCTCCCAAGGTAGTGCAGCCCTGCAGACATTTTGATTTTGGACTTCTGAACTCCAGGGCTGGGAGAGAATAAATTTCTGCTGTTTTAAGCCACAGAGTTTGTGGTAATTTTCTGCGGCAGCCACAGGAAGCTAATGTAGCCCCCATGGAGGAATTTTTAGAAATTCTTCCAGAACGTACATGACCTGAATAGGTATAGAGATGTTTCTATTGATTAATGCAACTCCTCAATGTCTTTGTTGTGTCGGTTCTTCCAAATGATTCCATAAATGCAGGGCAGCTGTAATAGGAATTCTAAGTAAGGACATGAGAAATAGCCAAGGATAATCTTCACAAAGAATTAGGACCACGTGGGCAGAGGGGCTCGTCCTTCCAAATACCTTAGAACCCCGTTGCCATATCTCATTGTTCAGCAACGGTCAAATATTTGCATTTCCATGCTGCTTGAGAAGAATCATTACTATGATGAGCATTTCCTCTTCCCTAAGTGCTGGTTTTCTGTTTTGAAGGCACATCGTTCCTGATCAAACAATTGTGGGGAGGAATCCTATTACTCTCTCCAAAGTGACTCTAACAAGCTGAAATTGATATTACAGATCATTTCAAAAGCCAGTCCTATTCCATGATTATCACCCCTCTTCTAGAGATAAAATGCACTAGATTTGCCGTTTGCCCTTTACTCTCCTTTTTCCTTAATTATTTTTATTTTAATAAATTCATTAACTAAGGGTGTAACATGGAATTACATTTTGTGGCCCAAATAGTCCATAAACCCGATCAAACCCCTTATGCAGAAAGTCTGCTGTCTTTATTCACATGAAGCTTTTGAGAGAAAGATCAAAGTTTCAGATGCTTTGAGGCACGAAGGAGATAAAGAGCCCGTGAAAGGTCACTGGAGGCCAGGAAGAAAGAGACTAAAGACAGTTTGCTGAAAAAGAAGTTCATTTAAACACAGTAATTTGAAAACAGACACAACAGGAGACAATCTATATTATCTTTTATTTGCTCAATCTTTTTGGTTTTACTACTGCCAATTCCACCCCTGCAGTTCAGACCTGGCAGCAAAATCTGTGTTACTTTCCAGCAGCTTTTCACAAGCTGATAAGGAACAAACTGGAAGGGGGGGGGGGGGGAGAGGGGGGAGGAATGGACTCCAATCTCTGACTTTCTCTTTTTCTCCAAGTGCATCTTATTTCTTACAGCTTCATCCAGGACATGGTAAAGCTTGACAATGGAAATTTGGGCCTGGCCTAGAAATGTCTCTGTCTATGATGACCACAAACCCTCATCTTAATGGCTTTATGCAACCATATGAAGCCTTTGGCAGCATCGTGTATATCTTGGAAACACCATGGCTGTTCGTTCGTCCTTGCGTCCTATCAAAGGTGAAATCCTTTGATATGTGGAGCTGCAGAACTGGAGAACTGTACCAGGAGAAATAGCATTCCAACTATTATCTTACGCAGTGCAATCATTTATTTGAGTAAAGCCATCTGTCGTGTTTTGGGTGGAAAATGACATACTCACGATGGAGTTTTTGAAAACATACTGTTTCCATGCTTTGGCAGACAGGGGCTTATTTTTCAGATCGAAACAGTAATTCTTACTCATCGTCAATGTGATTTTTGTAAAAGGAATCCCAGCGGACTGCTGCATTTTGAGTATTTCATTGTGATTCACACTAGTGACATTCAGGTCACCTTCCCGAAGCATCAATTCTGGAATCGACTGATCAATACGTCTGTTTGAATCGAGTTCTTTATTATGGTTATTTCAGAATTAAAGAATTGCGTTTTCCAAAGTCCTTTAGTTTGCCAAGTGAGTTGAAGAAATGACTCTGAGATCATTTTTAATCTTAGTTTGTTGAAAATGTTTTCTAATGAGACTCCCTGAATGCTTTGCAAAAGGAGTTGTCTAAGGTTTTCTTCATGGCCCCTAATATGCTTCTCCTTACAATTTGGATCCTTTCCAGGGGCTTTTTACTTATTCTGTGATATTTCTCTGATAGGTTCTGCACTCGAGTCTCTCCTGAAGCTAATCATTTATCTTCTGATTAGCCAGCTGCTGCTTCTTTACGGTAGCCCGTGTCGTGGATGATAAACCCTAAAAGGAAACATTAGAAGGGAACTTGTCTTCCCTGTAGAGCTTTTCTGGGACTAAAAAGAAAAATTTGAACATTGATTAGATATTTCTTTCTAAACATACTGGATGGTGTAGAAATTTCCCAGTACTCCATAGCAAGCCATGACATCTTGCTGGCCTAGTATTACCGTGCATTGGAAAGACTTGAACTGAGAGGCCCTGATTTGGTTGCTGCTACAACTCAGGTTTCCTTAGAAGCCCTCCAGTGTTCTTCTGGAGCTACAGAGAAGGGGATGGGTAGAGGCAGAAATGGAGGTGGAGATGAGATGGACACAGAATGAGAGGAAAGGAACTAGATTTTATGCAAACATGTAACTCCCTTCCTTGAATCATGCTTCAACTGCAGACTAACGTTTAGGGTATGAATTCTGAAGAAGTTAATAGAACCTGGAGTATTTGTCATCAAAATGGTGATGTAGGTGGCTTAGAGATAATTATGAGGAGAGCTGAATAGCAAAAACTGTATTTTCTGACAAGATTATTCACTTACTCAAAACTTACCTCACCTGTTTAAAATCAGTTAGAAATCTTTTTTTTTTATTTTGTTTATTTATTCATGAGACACACACACACACACACACACACACACACACACAGAGGCAGAGACAGGCAGAGGGAGAAGCAGGATCCCTGCAAGGAACCCGATTCAGAACTCGATCCCGGGACTCTGAGATCACACCCTGAGCCGAAGGCAGATGCTTAACCACTGAGCCACCCAGCCGTCCCTAAAATCAGTTAGAAATCTTGATGTCATTCTGAGAGATTTTCAATGCAACAGCAGCCCATCTTGGTGAAAATCTGTTCTGGGGATTCAATACTCTAAATGTCCCAAGAACAATTATGATTCTAAATTGTATGTTATTATTATAGGACACTTTTGTTCTCCCAGATAGTTTAGGATCAGTTTTAAGTTAGCTTCTCTCATTAACTGTTACAGACACATACATATTTTCTATTTGCATGGACTTTGGGATTAATGCTCTCCCACAGAGCAAAATTTTACCTCCAAGACCATATGAATTGATAACAAGGTGTCAAAGAACCATGAGTGGGATTCTTATCTTTGTAGTTTTATCCCATTTCTTTTTATTAATATGCTTAGTGTGTTTCATGTTGTCTGTTCACTTCATTTCTTGCTCAACATCTGATAAAGCCTGATCTTTAGCCCTGCAGAAGAATCCATGTGGAAAGTAAAACAATTAAATGAGCAAAATACAAGTTAGTAGAAACAAAGCTACTTAAAAATGTATTTCAACATTTTATCATTCTTATTGTTTTGTAGAATGTATAGAAAAAATAGACAAAACCTATTTTATTGATTTTTGCTTTTTTCTTCATTATTTTTCCCTTCCCTTAGTATATTTTATTGTTATTCTAGCTTCTTAAACTGATCTGTTAATTAATTCATTTTTAAATATTTGTTAATTTCTAAAAAAAATATTTGTTATTTTCTAACAAATGCCTTTAAGGCTTTGTAACTTCCACAGACTAGCCCTTTTACCACATACATATTTTGTCTCTCTCATGGTGTTGATAATCCAGGTCAACATAAAGTGTTAGAAACGGTGCAGACTGCCTGCTTACTGACCAAGTGAAAATGCAGCTCTACTGTGTTACCAATAACGACTTGGGTACTACTCCTACCCATAAATAAAAATATGCAATCAATTTGCTGTACTTATGGGCGTCGGGCTATTGTGTTTACTATACCAGCCAAATTGAGGGTGACTTTTTAAAAAGACTACCTGGAAATCTTCAAGTGCCTTAATAGGATTGACACTTTTGGGAGTGTGTTTCATCAATTATTATTTGTAATCTCAGCAGGGGTTTATTCCTTTGGACTCTTTGTAAGGTGATATTATTGGTATTGGAGAGTCTTAAGGCTTGAAAAAATCTAATTGATAGTTCCACACAATAATTAGCCTTCATTCTGTTTTGCCACTGAAGATCATGATCATGATAGAGGGAAAAAAAATGAAAAGCCTCAGTCACTTTTAAGTCGTATTGTTTTTGATCAATAGTCCTTTTTGCATGTTGCACTTTTTGTAGTGTAAGGACTTTTTCCTTTACTTACATATTGTCTAAGAGTGTAATGTAGCATTATTGGTAAGGTTACTGTGCCATATCTTTATATCATTGTTTTAATTGGTTGCACTAAAACTGGCCAGGAGAACTGAAGTAGAGAGCGAGGGTGATGATTGCTTCTAGTAAAGCTTAGATGTAGGTCATTTTTATTAGTGAGCAGAGTATCGTAGGCTGACTCAGAAGTGTAAATGTTTAAATAAGTAAAGAAGAAAAGTGTGCTAAAAAGGACAACAAGCAATAGCATGCAATCAGAGTATGTCCCCTAGCATACTTTTATTCCAGTGGTTTTAGGAGATGCTGTGTACTTGCTACAATGATTGCCTTGCCCTGAGAATCTTGTGTTCCTGGCAACTTTAGTGGATTATTTTGCTTCTTAACACTCTGAATAACCTCAGTTTAGGCTCTTTACTAAAATATCACTTACAAGTTCTGCTAAGTTTCCTTCCTTTTGTCCACAAGTTCAGCAGTAATTAGGTGAGTGAGGCCCCTGAATAAATGGCAAAGCCTTGCACAACTCAAAATGTTCTAGTTAAATATGTTCCTATATCATTGGATAGAAAAGTTGCAATGTCCCAAGTGGCTAACAGGAACTGTAAATGTTTTTTAACACTGTAAATGCTGTGACTCTTTAGAAAGGAAAGTGCTTCAAACTATTCCCCAAATAAGCATGTTGTTAGTAATTCATATTTGCAATCTGTGGAAAGAACCAATTTTACAAAATTTATTTGGAGATGATCACTGTCCTCTAGGCAGGGTTCCTATCCATGTCTCCCTTTTATTGTTTTCCCATAATTGTATTAGTTACAGTGAGGTATGAATTTCTATTCTAGAAGTTTCCCCACTGCTGTTTATTTAATATTACAGCCAATTTATCTCTACTGCGATGGTTTGCTTCATGGAGGATTTTGGCAAGCATTTATTTGAGAGTTGTGTGTGTGTGTGTGTGTTCTTGTGTTAACTAGTAGCCATTCTGATTTTTGCCAGGTCTTATTTTCATGGATCTTATAGTTTAGTGATTCCAGTACTTCTTTCTCAGAGTTCGAGGAGCCACACTTTTCACACCCCTAATAGAATGAATGGCTTAATTTCTTCATGGACCTGTTAATTTTTTTCTTTTTAGGGGGTTCTTTCCCTATGTAAGAAATCAAAACAGCTTGCTTAGTGTGCTGATCTGCTAACATATTTCTGTAGTCTTTCTAAAGTTACTTTTATTGTATTTTAAAAATATTCTCATAGTATCCATAATGAGTCTTTAATTAATGACAGTAATTATTTTGGTAGCATCAAGGCATTACATACTTCACTTTTGTTGTTCATTTTTATAGAGTACCGGAGGAGATTTGTTTCAGTAACGTTTCAAAGAAATACATTATTCCAAAAACATGCCAGCTATTAGTATATAGTAATGTGATGTACCTTAGAAAGGACATTGGGTTTGCCATTTGGATTTATTTGGCTCCCAGTTTAAAAAGAAAAAAAGGAGGAGGATACCCCAAAGAGACTAGATACTGCTTACCAATCTGGTATCTTCATCTCTCTCTCTCTCTCTCTCTCTCTCTCTCTCTCTTTTCATTCAGATAAGACCAGTGAACAAAAAACATTAACTCAGGATTTGGTAGACTTGTTTCCAAAATAGCTGTTTCTGTCCATGCCTAAAATAGCCAAGAAGTAAAAAAAAAAACAAAAAACAAAAAACAAAAACAAAAAACAAAACAAAACAAAAAACAAAAACAAAGAAGCACACACACACACAAAACCAAACCCACATAATTCTGCTGTATCTAGTAAATGTTATGGAGGTGTCACTTTAAGAGTATTATACAAGTGGACAGTGTTGTGGGAAGGATAATACAGCAATAATTCATGATAAGTAACTAGTAGAAAAAATACCAGTGATTTCTTTTAGCACTAGGTATTCATTCTATGTAATAACATGAGATTTAATGATCCTTGTACAAGATCTGAAAATGTTTTGACTAATTTATTTGAGGTCTGTAATTGCTCTGAGGCAATGGAGTCTCAGCCTTGGCCTCTTATTGAGCAGTCTACATTTTTAAACACATATGAAAAGAAGGATCTATGATTGTACTAGTTTCTTAGGGCTGCTGTAAGAAATTACCAAAACAAATTCATTCTGTCACACTTTTGGAGGCTCAAAGTTCAAAATCAAAGGGTCAGATGGCTTGATTCTCCTAAAGGCTTTGAAAGAGAGCTGGTTCCATGCCTCTCACAGAGCTTTTGGTGGTGGCCTGCAATCCTTGGCATTCTTTGGCTTGTAGATACATCCCCCCAGTCTCAGCTCTGTCTCCACTTCTACCCTTGTCTCTTTTGACCTCTTTTTTTATAAGGAGTCAGTTATTGGTTTTAGCATCCACTCGATGCCAGTAGGACTTAATTTTAAAGAATTACAGCAGCAAAGACCCTATTTTCACATAAGATCACATCCTGATGTTCTGGATTGACATGAGTTTGGGGGAGGGGGTACTATTTGCTGTATATACTGTAGCGATTATCCAGGATCAGTGATTCTGCTACAGTTAGGCGGCCTATGCTTACAGATTCTTTTGCCCATAGAGATACTGTGACCATAGCTAATCCTTTGGCCATAGCTTGATCCATAAATAGAGCCAAGTATTCAGCCTAGACCCATGATACTCTGAATATGTATAAGAAAATCTATAAAAACTTCTAAGATAATTTCTCTGAAATGTGTTTTGTCTGGAAGTCCCATTTTGTAATGTAATTCCTGTCTATTAAATCTAGTGGAATCATGTCACGTGGGAGAAAGGGGCATTCTACTAATAAGAATCCAAAAATAAAGGTTACAGGTGGGGAGTTGAGAAAGAATTTAAGGATTGTTAGAAATTCCTACTACTCAGGTGGCTCTAGCCAACCAAGTAAATAAAGGCCATTTATCCTTAAGCTTTTTACAACTGGTAGGACACCATTGGTCTCACCTTTTCCAGGGTTTGTTTGTTTTTTATTTATTTATTTATTTATTTATTTATTTATTTATTTATTTATTTTTATATTGACACCAGGCATTTTTACTTTGGGACACATTTTCTCTCTCTCACCCTTGTTCTCACCCCCCCCCCCCTTTTTATACGTTAATTACAAGTCCAGTCTTCCATCTTGTTTTTCAAGTGTCTTCAAAATTTTTCTCTCCTGCGTCTGATATTTTGTAGTTGTACTGGCCTGTGGTAGATATCGTGACAGCCATATCATGAATGAAGTTGTCATGTTTTATAATTTATAGTTCTATAATTGAGAGTAAAGAAAGGACTTGATATCTTGAAGTATTAATACCACCCTCCTAGTGGCATTGCTGGCAGTTTTGGAGACATTCTTGATGTTTCTCACCCAATGTGGAGCAGTGGTCCTTCCAGTGGCCTTCTGTTTGTAATATTTGCAGCTCTCCTTACAAGTAGAATTTCTTGGTTATTTTATCTAAATAGCTTTAAGTTGTATTTATTTACATTTTGTTAACTTTTGAAGATTCTCTGGAAATTTTCACCCACATATGGGATATTTTCTAATTGGCAAGTTTTCATCATCCCCAAATTCAGTTTTAAGTACACTTATAATGAGAAAGGATAGGTCTCTCTTTACTTTCACTATTAAGACCTTTCTTGAATACTGTTTGAAATTTCCTAACACCTATTTTAATCTTTATTTGGTTTAGAATTTTGAATCTGTCCAATTTCCTTTTTTAAAAAGCTCCTGAAATTTTCTTTGCTGTAAATTTGCTCTCTCAAGGCAATTGCTTTTACACATCTGGGTCACTTTAATCTTCCCTTGCTGCTTTTAAACAATTTTTCTTACCTGAGAGAAAAAACAAATAAACTGGTTTAGGTACAGATCTGCAGTCCAGGACTAGAAGAATCTAGCAGAATGCTCAAATCTGCCACAAATTCATGTCTGTCTTCCTGAGGTTTAGAAACACCCATAATTTGTAGTATTTACATGGTTCTTTACCAGGGTTTTAATGTAACTGTTATAGATTTATTTTCTGCCCTGGGAAAGTGATTGTTCTTTACCCAAGAAAACTCTGAAAAAAAGGGACACCTTTTTGTGGGATCAGGTAAAGCTAATGAGAAAGAGAAAGAGAGACAGTGAGAGAAAGAGACATAAACAGGATAGACTTCAGAAGGTTACGGAGTCTTTGCAAGAAATTATCTTGGATTTGTTCCTGCAACATGTTTCACAGATGAAGGACTAATCTCTTGCAATAAGATAAAAATGACAAAATTAAAACTCAATTAAAAATGGGCAAAACACAAAAACAGTTCATATTACCACCAGAAACAAAATTATTATTTCGCATGGCTTTTGAATACAGTACTCTGCCCTAAAGACCTAATGAGAATATTCTGAGAATGATAATAATTAACAAGAGTGATTTTTAACTTCACTTAGAATTTTTATTATTGTTAGTGGTATTAATATGGTAAATCTCAAATTATTTTGAGTATTATAGGAAAAAGCAAGTGAGTACATTGTTTTGAGAAAAGAAATAAAATTATGGATGGGGGGGGGGTAGGTGCAGTAAGAGGGTTGAATTTGAATTGGAGGTGTGAGATGGAAATCCCATAGAGCTAACTGTGAGGACCAAAAGAGCCCAGAATCATCTGTGTAACAGCCATATAATGATGAGTCCAGCTTGCTCCCAGAGTGTGTTTTCTAAATATCACATCTCAGTAAATGAATTCAGGACTCTTTGAAGAAGTATTTGTTTCCACGTCTGGACACAGATTACACATGGTTATCATTAACCATCTTGTTGCATCTGAATGGAAGAAAGTGATGAATACATGCCAAAAGGACAGAATCCAGAATCCAGCATGAAGGGCTCCCAATAACTAAATTCTGGGCAGTCTGAAATAGTGATGACTGCAATGGATTTTAGATCAATGAATTTTAAAAAGTCGATAGTCCATAGTTATAATAAAAAAAAAAAAAGGAAGAGAAAGGAAAGCTCTTTACAGAAACATTACAGACAGTAAATGTAGAATAAAGAAAATTATAAAATTATGATCTTGCAAATATCCAGCATAATAATTGATTTATCAAGGGTTTTCAACAATTGTTAAACCATTGACAAAAATGTTACTGGGGAATAGGATTTTCATACAGTCTCAAAGTTTCACTGCAGAGACTACTTATTAATTACAAAAGGAAAATGTCCTTGTGCAATGGAGAAATATTGTGGACACTGCCTTAAGCAAATGATCAAATAATTAATTTGCCAAAGAGTGAACAAAATACTTTTTATGTGAGATGCAATGGGAAGTATATCACCTATGTAAAAATCCTTGTCAAAAACGTATAATCTAACCCTAATCAAAAGCAAACGATTTAAACAAATTCAGATTGCGTGACATTCTTCAAGACCACTGACTTTCACTCTTTAAAAATGTCAGTGTCTCAGATAAAAATGGCAGTCGACTGCTTTAGGTTAAATGTGATTAAAAATATCAGATGATGAATATGTGATTCCATATGTATCTGATTTTTAAAATAGGAATAATATTGGAATAATCAGTAAGTTGAATGATTTAGGTTAGAAAGTATTATTAAGTGGCATATTATTTATATTGATTCTGTGAGTATGTAGGGCAATTTTTTTTAGGAAATACATACTGAAATATTTAGAAGTAAATTTTCATAATGGCTAAATCTTATTTCCAACGATTCCCCCAAACTCTAAAGAGAGATATTAGTATATACTTGAGAGAAAGAAAGAGAGAAAGAAAGAGAAAGAAAGAAAGAAAGAAAGAAAGAAAGAAAGAAAGAAAGAAAGAGAAAGAAAGAAAGAAAGAAAGAAAGAAAGAAGAAAGAAAGAAAGAAAGAAGAGAAAGAAAGAAAGAAAGAAAGAAAGAAGAGAAAGAAAATGTGACAAAGTATTTTTTTTTTTTTTTTTGTGACAAAGTATTAAAAATGGTCAATTCATATGAAAAGCATATGGTACTACTTTAACCACTTTTTTGTAGGTTCAAAAAATTTTTTGTAAACAGTTTAGAATATAGCTTACCTGGAAAGAAATCTACTGAAAAATAACAAACTGTGTTGAAAGATACTAAAGAAGACCCAAACAAAAGAAGAAATATGTTCAGTTTATAGATACGGTGACTCAATAGCATAAAGAAACCAATTAACCACCAAAATTAAAACACATAATAATATGACAATACCAATAGCTAGCAAGAATATGGAGCATCAGAAACTTTAATATACTGCCAATGGGAGTATAAACCAATTTGGAAAATATCTAGTAAGTTACCATAATTTCAGTTCCATTTACATACTCAAAGGAAGCTCTCAAATATAGAAGAAGAATAAGAACAATGTTTGTAGTAACACTGTTTATAATAGAAATATACCTCTATGTCTATGAAACGAAAATTGAATGTAAAATGTAGCACATAATCCATATAATGTATTCATATAATGTAATGCTATATAACAGTGAACATGAATAAACTAAACTTCACATTAACACAGACAGATCTGCCAAATCTTCTGTTTGGCAGAGTCTTTTATGTCATCAAGCTTAAATATTTTGGTTTTTCTAACTAGGAATTGAGACTTTTCAAATTATTTCATTAAATAGTTTCAATTTTCCCCAATACTAATAGTTTCCTTTTATAAACACGTATTGAGAAATATGTTTGTATACATGTATACATGAGTGTGTGTGCAGTTTCTTGACTCTTACTGAAGTTATTATATAAAGATTTTCAACTATTTCATATCTTAATTCTATGTCCTTAGCTTTTCTTCTCTTGCTTAGTATCATCTTTTCCTCAACAATGTTTGATTGTTTGCAAATAAATATAGCATATTGTTCTTTTGGGGAGATTACTTTCAAAGTCATGTGGAGCTCTTTTTTTGAGATTTCCTCAGCTACCATAAAGAGTTCACTTCTTCCTACTAGTTTCACATTTACTATGAATTTCTTACTATTTTATCAGCCTCTGACACTGGTCTGATTTTTAGAAATTTTAAAAAATATTTATTTTCCAATTTCAGTTGAATTTCAGGGAAGGACATAATATGTCCTGTATGTGTAATCAGTAGGCTTAATAAGATGTTCTCTCTTTCTCTCTCTCTCTCTTTTTTTTTTTTTTTTGGCAACTCTATATATTATTGCTATGCTCACTACAAGTATAGCTACCATCTGTCACCATACAACAAACTCTATTATAATAGCATTGGCTATATTCCCTATGCTGTACCTTTCACCTAATCATGACTTACTGATCTATACCCAGAAACCTGGACTTACCACTCCCCATCATCCATTTTGCCCATCCCTGACCTCCTTCTCCTCTGGCATCCACCAGTTTGTTCCCTGTATTTATGGGTCTATTTCTACTTTGTTTGTTTGTTCATTTGTTCTGTATTTTACACTCTACATATAAGTGAAATCATACGGTGTGTGTCTTTCTCTGTCTGACATAGTTCACTTAGCATAACACCCCCTAGGTCCATCCATGTTGTTGCAAACAGCAAAATCTTATTTTTATGGCTGAGTGATATTCCAGACGCACGCTCCACATCTTCCTTATCCATTCGTCTGCCTATGGACACTTAGATTGCTTCCATATCTTGGTTATTGTAAATAATGCTGCACTAAACATAGGGGTGCATATATCTTTTCAAATTAGTGTTTTCATTTTCTTTGGGTAAATACACAGTAGTGGAATTATTGGACCATGTGGCATTTCTATTTTTTAATATCTCCATATTGTTTTCCATAGCAGCTAACACCAATTTACATTCCCACCATCACTGCATAAGGGGTCCTTTTCCTCTACATCCTTGCTAACACTTGTTATTTCTTATCTTTCTGAAACTAACTATTCTGACAGTTGTAAGGTGGTTTTTTATTGTGGTTTTGATTTACATTTCTGTCATGATTAGTGATGTTGGACACTTTTTCGTGTGTCTGTTGGCCACCTGTATATCTTCTTTAGAAAAATGTCTATTCAGGTCCTCTGCACATTTTTAAATCACATTCTTTGTTTCTTTCTTTTTTTTTAGTGTCAAGTTGTATAAATTCTTTATATACTTAGAGCATTAACCCTTTATTGGATATGTTATTTGCAAATATCTTCTCCTATTCAGTAGATTGCCTTTTGTTTTGACCAAAAAAATGGTGTGTTGCAATCAGTAGGCCAAATAAGATGTTTTTCCTTTTTAACTTAAAAAATAATCATAAATCCTATTCCATCTAGATCTAAGATTTATTCACATTTATAGATTTATTTACCTCATTTTGGCTGAATTTATTATCTGACACATTTCAAGAAATGTCATAATAACTTGACTCCTCCCATTCTCCGATAGCAGTCTAGTTGTCAGTTACCCCTTTGTGATGCCTTACCAGAGATTGATTGTTGTAGCAAAGTGGGGTCTTTTATACCACCAGTAATCCACTAATCCACTGAAGTTAATTGAGGGGCTACTATGTGCCAGTCGCTCTGCAACTTGCTATCTCCTTTTTCTACTGACAGGTTATCTGTCCTTGCCCTGGTAGCACACTTTCACTTATTTCCAGTTTGCTATTGCAAGTTCCTCCTACTATTGTTTTTAAATAGCCACATGACTACCTAATCTTTTTCTCCATCCAGATAATATATGTCTCTTTCCTTAACAGATCATTGTTTATATTCTTATATCTCTTTTTATTAAAAATTTTTAAAGATTTATTTATTTATTCATGAGAGACAGAGAGGGAGAGAGAGAGGCAGAGACACAGGCAGAGGGAGAAGCAGGCTCCCTGCAGGGAGTCCGACATGGGACTCGATCCTGGGACCACAGGATCATGCCCTAGGCAGAAGGAGGTGCTAAACCGCTGAGCCACTGGGGCTGCCCTATATTCTTATATCTTATCCTTATATATTATTCTGATCTTAGTGATTTGTTTGAAGCTTTTTACATCATGGTTAAGATTTACTCTTTAAGGCTTTCAATTTCTGACTTGTAGATTTTTAATTTTGGCTACAGACGTGGGAAGACAAATGACTGGGATTTCGTCTCCTTGCTTGCTTGCTTCCCCCCCACCCCCCAGTGTTTGGGGTTGATATAACTTCATTGATTTTAATTATGTATGTTATTTTCTTCCTACTCCATCTGGCAGAACTGAACTGTAAAATTGAAACCAGAAGGTTGCAAATCTCAGTTAGTTCATGAAACTTAATCGTCAATGTTAGTTTTGTGACCAACCATTGTTATATGTGTTTTGTTATGGAGCCTCAAGAAGGCTCCAGAAACTGGCATAGCCCTTAGTCACAGTCAATCAATTATTCCACTTTGCAGGTGCTTGATTTTTGAGCATACAGCAATTGCACAGTGGGTTTGGAAGGTGGGCAAACATGTCCATGAATATTTGGAAGTTTATTTTTCTTTACTGTCACAGGCACATCTGTTAGACGGGAGTTTTGTATTATGCCTCTCAAACACTGCTAAGATACGTTTTAGTGTCTTTTAAAAATATTTTGTCACACACGGCTTATGGAGAAATCATTAGCAAGTATAAACATTCCCTTTGTTTCACACAGTGGACTTATAATAATAACCTATCGAGTTAATTACCTGAGACCCTAAAAATTATATTTTAAATGTACAATAAAATGTATTTGATATTTGCTATATTCTGGAGAGCCTTTATTTGAAAGTGGTATTTTTAGTAGTGTTCAGTGATAAATAAATTTTGAAAGAAAGGAGGTAATCAAACTTCATGTAAGGATGTTTAGTTTCATCACTATGTGAACATTAGCCAGACAGATTGTGTCAAACTGCATAATATCTCTGCAAACGTTTTCATCCTAATGTTAGGAAATTGACTCGTAATCTTGATGAGATTGATAAGTAATCCACCTTTCACCTCTTTATAATAATAGAGTAGAAAATCAGTGGGATCTATTATAGATTTGCAGGCAAAACTGTGGCTTGCCTCATAGATGATTCACAGAGAAAATGGCTTTCTGTGAGATAAATCTATTGATAAATGAATGACAAAATGAATGCATTCCTTCAACCCTTCTGTACCTACCTGTTGGCGGTACACAAGCTGTCACTCCTTTCCATTGATTAACCCATGGAAGAGGTCATTCTGTCTTGATTCCAGCAAGCTGCTTTGCTTTGGACATTCTTACTGATGGGGATCTGAGGTTAGGAAAATACAATTCTGTCCTTGGGATTCTTCTGTGCCAGAAGATCCTAGAAATGTTGCTCTTCATTACAGTGCCTGGAGCTCTAAAATCAAACTTGTTTACAGGTAAAATTAATTTCATGGCGAAGCAGTCTGGCATAGCTGTTCAAGGCAGATTCTAAAGCTAAACTGCCAGTGTTAGAGACCCAAATCTACCACTTCCGGGCTATATGGTCTTGAGAATGTCACTTGACATTCCAGTGCTTCGCTTTCATCACCTGGAACAAAGATAGCAAGGACTGTTGCCCCACAACATTGCTGAGAAAATGCAATGACCAATATATGTGAAACTCTAGAGTAGTGTCTAGAAAGACTGTATGTTTTTGATATAGTTATTGGGGTTTTTAGACTCAGAATATTAATTTTAAATTTGCCTGTCATGCCCAACCTTTTGCCACTTTTCTGAGAGCCATTCTTATATCGTCTGGGATGATGAGCTGGCCAGAGAGAGCCTGTGTGGGGTTCGGCTGAGCCAGTGAAATTGCTTCTCTCCAAGTCTGGACTGGATATGTGGACCCTTTAGACAGCTGCTGTTGGATACTGAATGAAAGGAAGCTTTGGAAACCTGGGATTGGGGCAGCTCTATCTACTGAGGAATGAGTAGGTCAAGGGAGGAGAAGCCACGTTGCAAAGTGGGGGACTCTGGCAAGAGAGGCTGAGAGGAAGCAGAGGATTTGAATGGCCTGTTTCCCAACAGCGTGGGGACCTTGGTGGGTCACTTAAATTCCCACTCCTGTCCCCTGAGTAGCCCGGGCATCTTAGCAGACAGTTTCCTTCTGTTTCTGCCAGTCCCAATCACACCTGTGCCTTACAGCCACGTGCTCCCTGTAATATCATCCTAGACAAAATATGTATCTGAACACAAATAGAAACTCAAGTCTTGGACACTCTTCATTTCTTATTTCGCTTCAGTTTTGGGTCAAGCGAGTTCAACTTAAGGATGTTTTGGTGAATTTTTTTCATGTATAACAACTTACTATTTTTATAATGTTACGTAATGGTTATTTTATAGCATATGCATTTACCTTTAATTAAATAAATGAGATTAAATCATTCCAGAAATATGCTGGCTAAGATGCAGCTGGTTACTTACAAACATGTGCAGAACTGAGAAGACATCTCATGGAAGGAATTAATATTTATTGAACCTTTACTGTGTCAGGGGAAGTATCCTATGTGCCTTATTTATGTTGTCTTATTTCACTACATAGCAGTCCTGTCAGGTACATATTATTAACAGAGGATGAATTGGAAGCCAGAGAGGTTAAATAACTTACCTAAAGTCATATAGCTAAAATATGTGAGGCCAGGTCTGTTTGACACTGTGCTCTTTGCAGTATATCTTACAGTTAATCAATCATCCAACAATATTTGCTGAACATTTACTATGTGCCAAGAAGAGTGTTACTATGTGGGACTGGTCATGTAGGGTCCAATACATTGTAAATCATGTTGAGAATTTTATTTAAATGTTGTCAGTCTCTCCTATATGATAAAAATTGTGTATTTATGGAATTTTTCTCTTTTCACAAAAATTATTAAGATCTTAGTAGCATAAGAATGTCTCATGGTAATTCTAAACATAAGCAATTGAGGATGCATAAGAGTAATATCCAGATATCATTTTTAAGATTATGAAGCAATCGTAGAAATGGCAGCTTAGTAAATTTAGCTGTTGACACCAGGTTTTGCAGTTTTATGGTATGAGAAGTTCTCTGTGATTGGGCAGCAAAGACTAAGCTGCCTGGCAAACTGGATTATTAATAATGGTGAAAGATTCTGGAGCCTTTAATCAATAACAAGTTGAATTATTTGTTTACCAAATGGATTTTAAAAAGGTTAATATGAAATGGTTCACATAGCTTTTAGAATATATTTATAACATGAAGAATATAAAACTACCACTTTTTCCCTATAGTGCATCTTTCTGAATTAACTCTAATTATTCATCACTTTCTCTGATAGTTTTTTGGTTAGATATATTCACTGATGTGGAAATAGTCCTCCTTCCCCATAATGCCCCTTAATTGACCTAATTATGGCCATAATTGTACCTAATTGAAATGGCCCCATGTGGCCTTGGGGTATCATCTCCAAAATAAACAACATAGGAGCATGCAGTGGCACACACACACTCCTGTCCACACACATGCACACACCCAACCTGCTATTACCTTTGTCTCTGATTCCTTTCACTTTTCCATCTCTCTCCACAACCCAGTCAAATCTAAGACTCTATCCTGAAAACTTGTTTACAGAGTCACATAAATACATTTAATGTAATAATCCTACATAGAACTCACTATTGCTTAAAATATATATTTTAGGGATACCTCAGGTGTCCCTATAAAATATATCTGGTGCCCCAGATATATTTTAGCCACCCCAGATGGCTCAGTCAGGTTCAGTCAGTTAAGCTCCGACTCTTGATTTCAGCTCAGGTCATGATCTTAGTTAGGGTCATGAGTTCAAGACCCACATTGGGTGTAGAGATTATTAAAAAAAAAAATTTATTTTAATAAAAAGATAAAAAGGGGGCACTTGGATGGCCCAGTTGGTTGAACTTCCAACTCTTGATTTCGGCTCAGGTCATAATATCAGGATCTTGAAATCAAGGCCCATGTTGCATTGGGCTGTGCCCTTGGCAGGGAGTCTGCTTGAGATTCTCTCTCTCTTTCTCCCTCTCCCTCAGTCCCCTCTCCCTGTTTGTGCACTTTCTCTAAAGAAAGAAAGAAATAAAATCTAAAAACAAATAAATTACATACTTTACACAGCAAATTACAATTATAATTCTTGAGTTTTGTGATACTGTGGCAAAAGCATTTTTTACAGCAGCTGATGTCGATATAAGCTAAAACAACCAAAAGATTACAACCTGTGATTCAGTATGAAAATTAACATCAAGAGTCAACCAAAAAAAAAAAAAAAAATGCAACCAAGCAGAAAGTACTGTGTACTGTGTTCAAATAGGCAGGGTTATAAAATCTATTTTAAATTCAACTGGGGGAATAGTTAACTCTCTTTCAACTGAGGGTCAAATAGGCCCTTGGTGATTAAAATAGAAACTCAACAGTGATCCCTTTTTACCATGTCATATACAAGTAATTAACACTACACTTCAGTTTAACACCGAGCCTGACACTCAGGTCTTGGAAACAGCTCTAAATGCTGGAGGATCAAAGTTTGATTTTAAGTTTAATTACATTTGAGCCTGGTACCCCAAGCATTGGTAATTGATATGTAAGCCAAGTTCGTCACAAAGGCAGCAACCAGAGAACTCAAAGTATACAGTCTTGGAAACACAGGTTTCCTTGGCTCTATTTAGTACTGCAGTTTCTGTCATTACATTAAAGAGACGAAAGAACTACGTTTCCTTCATTAACTCTTTGCCTTGTCCTGTATGTACATTCAGAGAGGGAGTTCATATGATTCTTTTGGGACCACCCTCGTACTCAGCTGATCATAGAACATCTCATGCATGCCGGAAGAGGAGCTTATCCTCAGCTCTCTTATCCTCAGCTTCTGCAAACCTTCTGTGTTGCTTGTCCTGTTAACCTCTGGACCAGGCTAGCAGCCCCATCTTCCCTGGTTTCTTCAGCCTCACAAACTCCATTCTTTCTTCTGAGATTAGGCTCAGTCACCTAATAACCATGTTACCAAATATTAGGAATGTAAGGTGATCATAGATCTTTCATTTAATCCTATATGAAATGTGTATTCAAATGGTATACCTGTATCTGACACTCCTACTATGTTTCAGTCATCAAAACCGAGAATGCCATTCGTGTACTCAACTTTTCTCGGATGAGCAAAACAATCTCACATACACTATTGTACTGATACTTACCAGCCCTTCATGAGAAAGCAGTAGTTTGTAATCAAGGAATGAATTTACATTCCCATCCTAGGTTTGCAATCTGGTAATTTACAATTTGAAACTCTCTCCTAGTAACACTTATTCCTATGTTCTAGTCTATCAATTAAGCTGCAATTTCTTCTAACTTCCATCTATCTTGAATATGACTATTCTATGTAGAACAATTAAAGGACTCAAATTTGGGAAATAATTGACAATCTGCCTTTGAAATTCTGTAACTCTATGGCATATTCACAAATTGAGAAGGAAATGAAGAGTGATTAACTAGAATTTGGAAAGCTGTTATTTTTTAAAAGGCGATGAGAAATGTGCATTGATCAGTTTTGTGTACTGCCATGCAAAAAGGCAAGAAATTGAGATAGCTGTAATGGTCTCTTATTGAACCATTCCATATTTCCATGTGTTGCGAATTTCTCAAGTAAATCAGCATGTTTTTGCTGCTCTGTGACAGCCATAAATCTTGGATAATCATCCTGTGAATGGGTCAGTGCATTAGCTCTGTAACTTCAATTAGCTATACTACCATCAAGCTCTGAGAAATCTGCTGTAACACAGCTTAAACCATTAGATGAAAAATGATCAGAAATACTAAGTGTTGTTGTAAATGGAGCCAACTTTAGGATATATCATCTGAGCTTCAAAGCTTCATTTAAGTTTAAATGTTTAATATTGAAAAGGCCAGAAAGATGCCAGAACCACCAGTGCAACATTTATGCTTTATGTGTGACTGTGTTTTTCTCTCTAAAATGAGAACAGAAGAAGCCCAGTTGTTCCAGAACATGAAGAACAGGACAGTATGTCAGACTAGATAAACTGGCATTTCTTTGGGAAAAAAAATTGTAATAATAAGACTTAAAATGCTGGATAAACTATCACAGCTTCCTTCTTAATACATTGCTGAATTTAAAACTATAAAGTTAATATCTGGGAGTCAAAAATAGAAGGGAGTTCTGAAAACTCAGGATTATAAACAAATTTACTCTGGCTGCCCTAGGTAGATAGATAATTGAGGAGGGTGGGCTTGCTGCCATGTGAAGAGCAGAGATAAGGTCTTTGTTCTACACGAAGTGGTAAGCTGTAATTGGTATTTACAGATATAAAATCAGGATGGGCCAGTAAAATATTTGCCTACCCAAGAAATAGATGACATCAAAGTTTCTTTGTTCCTATTCGGAGTAAAAAAAAAAGTCTCCCCTACAATTTTGTAGCCACAGGCCTGCCAGCCATCATGCAGATTTAGTTTTCAAACTTACATGGTCCATGTGTGACATGGGCTCATAAATTCACGTAAAATATCATACTAGCCTGTTAATACTTCTGGGGCGCCTGACCTAAGTAAATATAAAATCAGTCTGGAGAGATTTACCTTCAACCCATCCCAGCAAATAATTTCCACAGATGAATTGCCCTGGAGATGAACTCACAACTAAAATTACAAAATACAGAAGGAATTCACAACTAAAATTACAAAATACAGAAGGAATAAACTCATCATATCTGAGAGTTGAGAGACTCAGGAGGACCTAAAGATAAGGGAATGATCAGTTTTAACTGAATCTGTTTTTCTTTCCAGCATTACTTTTTCGGTTTGCGGCAGGACAGTTTTTCCTGGTGCAGGGTTCACCTGTGTGCTGCAGGTCGTTTAGCATTCTCTATCTTGGTGCTAAAAGTTGGTAACAATCCCACTCCTACCAACACCCTCGGGTACTGTGATAACCCAAATACTTGCACATTTCTAAATACCTTCTGAAGGGGATCCTTGGGTGGCTCAGTGGTTTAGCACCTGTCTTCGGCCCAGGGAGTGATCCCAGAGTCCTGGGATCAAGTCCCACATCGGGTTCCCTGCATGGAGCCTGCTCCTCCCTCTGCCTGTGTCTGCCTCTCTCTTTCTCTCTCTTTCTGTGTCTCTCATGAATAAATAAATAAAATCTTTTAAAAAATTTAAAAAAAAACCTTCTGAAGAGTGGTGCCCCCTCTATTTATGGGCCACTGATCCAGAAAATAAAATAAGTGTGTCTTCTACTAATAATGATCTGAAAGAAAATGTTGAAATTATGAGAAAAACACAAGCACAAAAAAGTCAATTTTAAAAAATTGAATAGAACCTCCAAAAATTAAAAAATATAAAAGCTGAAATTAAAAACCCAATGAACAGATTGAACAGCATAATATATACATTTGAAGAATGAATTGGTGAACTGAAAGACCGATCTGAAGTCATTGCTCAGAATTCAGAATAAAGGAATGAAAGGTTGGAGAATATGTTAAAAAGCATGAGAAAAAATAAGAAGGTTCAACATATGCCTGATCAAAATTTCAGAGAAAAGAAGACAAAAATTCAGGAAAGGGAGTATTAAAAAATATAATGGCCAAAAAAGTTTTTTAATATTGATTTAATGAAAGATGTATATTCTCAGTTTTAGCCATTAAACCATGTCCCTAGCAGAAACAAACGCATCCACACATATCTACAAACTCTTAAAATTACAGGACACCAAAGACAAAGTGAAGATTTTAAAAGAAAAGAGTGAAATGCCAGATTATCTATAATAGATTGAGAACAGTCTTCTCAAAGGCAACTGTGGAAGCCAAAAATAACTTTTTAAAAAACTTTTTCAGAAAATGTGGGATTAAAGGAGTTAATAAATGTGAAGCATTTAGGGCTATGCTTGCTACGTTGCAGTCTGCATATAAGTATTTGCTCTGACAGTCATTATCCTGGTCTGGGTTGCATGAATAAATTGTTAATATGGAATCAGAGGTATAAACTGAACATAATCTATTAGTTTTTGAGCGGCTTCTAGGGGCCACAGATTGTTTTATTTTCCAAAGAAACTAATGCAATATGTATTAATTTCTTGGACATTGTCCTTAGAATTTAAATTAAGCTCCTCACCCTAATATTTGTTCAGTTTTAGGAAGTCGCTTAACTTTTTTTTATCTATAAAATGAGGATGATAGATTATTTAAGTATTTTATTTAAGTATATACTAATCACTATTTCTTTAAGCTCTAAGCCAAAAAATATATGTCATAAAAAAAGAAAATGTCTCTAGAAATGTCACCATTTAGGTGGGAAATAAGACACAGATGAATTCAATGTATTAAGTGCTATAACAAAGTTGTTTGTAAAATAGTGTGGAAGGACAATTACTCTTTTCTAAGGAGGTCAAAGAAAGCTGCAGGATATGCTATTATTACTACCATCGTCACTATAATCATTATCTGAATGCTTACTATGTGCCAGGCACGGCTCACACATACTGAATTTGTATCAAAGAAATGGAAGGGTATCACAGATAAAGCTAAGATAGAGTGACATGAGATTATTTCACAATTATTGGGCACTGCAAATAGTTCAGTGTGGAATTGCACAAGGGTAGATTTTGGAGAACATTTATCTAACATAAAATAAGAAGACATAAGATACTGTTAAATTTAGTTCAAAACAGTCCTAGTTTTTATCTTAGAAAGTGAATTGGAGCAGGATTCTGGAAGTAGAAGATTGGGTAGCTGCTGCTAGAATAATCTAGGCAAAAGCAAATGAGGGCTTGGCCCAAGTAAGGTAGAGGCAGTAGAAATTGAGCAAATGGGTTGAGTGACATTTGTGAAGTCAGAATCAACGAGACTGGTATTTTTCTCTTAAATCACACATCCAGAGTTGATTCTGAAATCTCCAAATGGAGAATTTGGAAGGGCAAGGAGCACATTCCTTACCCTGAACCAGTTTACAGAAACAGAAAACCAGAGTGTTGTTGGTATACAGGCCATGAAACCTACTTGCATAGGATACAGTGGGAGAAGCATTTAGCCCAACCTGGAGCTGTTTTCAGAATGATGAATGAGAGGCTGCCAAATCCAGGGAGGTGGGAAAGTGATTCCAGAGAGCAAGAGCATAGAAGCATGAAACAACAAGATGCAACAAGAAAACCAGTGCCACAAATGTGTGAAATAGGAGAAGAGAGGAGCAGTGGTATTTGACAGCCATATTTTCAAATGGAACCTCTTGCAGGTGAGTTCTTGTAGAAGGGAGAGTGTAGAAGGGTGACTTGAATGTAACCCCCTTCCAGCCCCTCCCCCCTCATTGCCCCCAGGGTCCCATTATCAAGATTAAAGCATTGTGTGATGATACTGTCTTTCATCTAGATGGCTCAAGCAGGAGCATTTTCAATTAGTCTTTTGGAAATACTGCATGACATAAGTACCCTTAGCATAACAGGGGTGGATGTACTGTAAAATACAAGGAGAATAAAGAGGGTATAAAGTCATACTAGTGTAGAAAAATTAATTATCTCAGGAGGGAAGTGTGTTTGCTCATAAACATCCTTTAATGGCAAAGAAAAGCATAAAAACTCATAACCTATAGACATTATTAGTAGGAGGAGTGGGGAGGAAGAAACGAGGGAAAAAGAACTCAACATTCAGTTCTTTTTAATCCTTTGGATCAGAGCAACGTCCAAGCTCACCCATTACTCCAGGGAATTGTAGAAGTCTCTTTAGGGCAGGCCACTACTGAAATTTAGTTGATGCTGTATGAAACACGTGGTGGGATCAGTGTAAAATTGAGAAACATGAGAAACTGAAGGTGTAGGATGATGAGAAAGGTACAGTTCATTTTTGGCTTAAGGAAAGGCTCCGATTATAAGGGAAAGGCTGGGAATTCTGGTACGAGGTTAATCGGTGAGGTTAGGCAGTCTTCATCCCATTGTATTATAAGTATGTGACATAGGTTTTAAAACTATTATACTCTGTTTAGTCATAAGGAATCACTGGGCCTCCTTTCTTCTAAAAGTAGGCAACCAGTGTCAAATAACAAACAAAATAGGGAAACATATGAGCTCACTAAAGTTTAGGAACAACCTAATAGAAAAGTAAGAAACTATGAAGGCTTTGGTAATTATGCTTTAAGAACCAATCTAGCAAATTCAACAGTTTCAACAGAAGTGAAATGCTACATGGACTGGCTCTTTGAAAATATTCACTGAAGCTGCGGACCAAAACCCTTTATCTTCACTGAGTCTACTCAGGAGACTTCAAAAATAAATGTAATTTAGTATATTTTAATTTTATTATTCCTATAACATCCAGATGCCTTTACTTTTAAAAGATGTTTATTTTAGGGGTCCCTGGGTGGCCCAGTGGTTGAGCATCTGCTTTCGGCTCAGGGCTTGATCCTGGGATCTGGGATCAAGTCCAACATGGGGCTCCTTGTGAGGAGCCTGCTTCTCCCTCTGCCTTTATCTCTGCCTCTCTCTCTCTCTGTCTCTCATGAATAAATAAATAAAATATTTTTTTTTTAAAAAAAGATGTTTATTTTATAAACAAAATAAAACAAATGCCTTGAGGGCATTTGACATGTTTAAGCATTTCTCCTTGTCTATCCCTAGCCAAATTTGTCAAATAAAAAAGTGTTTTTGAAAAAGCTCTATTTATAGGGGCACCTGTGTGGCTCAGTCAGTTAAGTGTCCAACTCTTGATTTCAGCTCAGGTCTTGACCTCAGGGTCATGACTTCAAGACCCACACTGGGCTCCAGGTTAGCCATGGAGTCTATTTAAAAAAAAAAAAAAAAAAAGAAAGCTCTATCTATATATTAATATTTTTCATTTAGTTACTCCAAAGAGAAATTATTTTGTAGTGTCAGTTTCCTTTTACTATAATATCATGCTAATTATTAAATTTATAATTGCTGATATTTTAAATGATAGTGCCAAATAAATTAACCTAATATTTATGATATTTCAAGTACTTATTTTCTATTAATTTTATGAAAAAAACTTTAGACCTAAGATTAGAAACCTATATTTTGATTTTTAATGAAACACACATAAGTAAGAATGTTATTAATAGATTTCTTAGACAACTAAAATAATTTGTTATGGGCTTTCTCAAAAGCTAAGCTGACAAGTGAACTAGACCCAGCAAATCAGGCTAACAAATCAGATGGTAAATCACTGATTTAGACTATTGCCAAAAATTTGCCCAAAGCTTAGCTTTGTTCATGCGTGCATTCACTCAATCATGGGTTCCAGGTAAAAGCACTGTGCTGGCCACTGGAAAAACTAGTCACATTTCTTTAAATGGCTACATGCTTCCGCCTCTAACGTTCTTCCTGGAATGACTTTATGCTTTGGACTGTGGAGGGAGTTCCTACCCAATTTCTAGTTCTCCCTTGAAGCCTTCTCTGCCTCCCCCTCTATTTTACAGGCAGGTGGACCCAATCTCTTCTTTATGCTTCTATACAAATCTGATCTATGCCTCTACTTCTTACCCTGCACTGTAACTTGGTGATGGTTGCTGCCACTGCCATTACTCTTACATAGTCACATGACTTTTTTTCCCAACTACACTTTGAATCTTTTCATGATAAGAGATCCATCTAATCAATCTTCAGCTTCCTAGCATTTACTTAGTAAGTGAATGAATCCATCAATAAACAATAGTAGTTATAAAAAGTATAAAGGGTAATAAAACAAACATTCATGTACCCACCACCCAAACACTTTGAACAATATTACCAATAGAGTCCCATCTCCCTGGGTATCTTACCCTAATTCCATTATTTTCCTTATACACCAAAGATATCTACCAAGCTGAGCTTGATGTTTTTCAAGCCTATGCATCTCTTTAGGCCTCTACGTATATCTTCTTAAAAACATATGTATATATCTGTAAAAATATATGTAGTTGATATTTTAATATTCATAGACATCACTTATTTATGTATCATACTGCAATTAACTTTTTATACAGCAATATTGTATATGTGATACTTATATTCATCACTCATGTGTGGTATTTATGCAGTGTGATACTTATAACTACCATTTATTTTAAGTTAATATTCTTTTTTTTAAAGATTTTATTTATTTATTGGAGAAAGCGTGCACTCAGAGGGAGGAACAGAGAGGGAGGGAGGGACAGGAAGGGTAAAAATCTTAAGCAGACTCCGTGCTGAGTGCAGAGCTGGACGCAGGACTCCATCCTTCCACCCAAGATCACGACCTGAGCAGAAACCAAGAGTCAGATGCTTAACTGACTGAGCCACCCAGGCACCCCGGTTCTATAATATTCTAATGGATGTATATACCACAATTGTGAGTAGTGTTTCACAATATGGCCACAATATAGTTTGCTTAACCATTGACCTGTTGAAGGGTATTTCGGTTGTTTCTATTTTTCGGTTATATATAATAACCTATATTATAGCCTATATAAAATTCATGGTTTTTTTGTGTATGGACATATGTTTTCATTTCTCCTGAGAATAAGAATAGAATAGCTGGGTCATATGGTAAGTATATATTTAGCTTTATGAGAGACTGCCAAACTTTTTTCTAAAGTAGCTGTACCACTTTGCATTTCCATATTAATATATACATTTTTTCTTTTGAAATTAATTTAACCCACACTATGGGTAGGTATGGATCTAAAATGTTTTCCAGATGGCTATCCAGGCATCTCATCACAATTTATTGATATATATGTGTTCCCTGCTGATTTGAAGTGCCATCTTTATCATATTCTAAAGCTCTTTATCTATTTGCATCTATTTTTGACTTCTAATTCTGCTCCATAGGTAGCTCAATATGATGTATGAAAAAAATGACTCATGTTTCCATACCACACTTTTCAAATTATTGAGGCTTTATGTTTTGAAACACAGAGGGGCTAATTCTCTATCACTGATCTTCCTTTTAATTTTTTACTTGTTTAGTTTTCCATATCAATTTTAGAGTCATTTTATCAAGTTACAAATAATTTATCATTATTTCTTGGAGAAAGTTTTCATCTATATAGTTCTTAGCCCTCCAATCTAGGAATAATATTTTCCTTTACATTTATTCAAGTCTTCATGTATAGGTGTAACCCTGTCAGCTACCAGAACTCTCTATCATCTGGCTCTTCGTTACTTCTTTGACCTATTCATTCTTCTGTTCTGGGATGCTCCAGGCTGTTCAAGCCTCAGAAATGTTATATATGTTCTTTCCACTATCTCTTATTATTTTTCTTCACATAGCTAATTACTTTTCATCATTTAAAATTTGGCTCATATGACACCTCATCATAGTGTTTTCCTATCACTGCCTCGAAGTAGTGCCATCTCATCCCCACTCACTTGCTTTCACATTCTTCTGTCTTATTTTCTGTGTAAGGCTTATCTCTATTCGAAGCATGGTTATTCCTTTTTCTAGCTATTTATTTTTCAACCCCACTAATCGGTTTAAGCTGCCAGGATGGTATGGGTGTTGTCTTCTGGTTTCCTGCAGGGTCACCAATGCTGGGAACAGTGCCTGACACTTAGTAGGTGTGCCACACATATTAAGTGAATGAATGGATGACCTTTTTTTTCAGCTGCGACAACTGTCTTCATGCTCTTGCAACTACTACTTACACAAACCGTTTGGGTGGATTTTCTACTTGAAATTATTTGACTGCCTAAGAAAATCAGTGAAGTAATAACTTACGACTTTTCCAACTGAGCACCAGACTCAGGGGTCAGCCGAGCAAGATCCCCTCTGCTGCTTCGTTCTCTCCCTCTTGTCTCTCAATCTAGTCTTTGGCTGTGTTGCTATGACTGACAGGACCACCAGCTGTGACTCCTTGAGGCAAAAGAGTAAAAGAACAGAGCAGAATATGTGCTCAAAACTGCAAAAGGCACAATTTGGTATCTGTAATTTAGGTCTTTACAATTGGAAGTAACTAAGCAAAAAGTGATCTGGAACAGTAGTTTCCATGCCTGGCTGATGATATGAGTCACCTAGAGTGTTTTGACTAATATAATAATTTAAGCCTCACCCCAGTCCTATGAATTAGAACCTCTGTCACTCAAAAACATGCAGACAGCACCCTCCAACCTCACTCTTGCGGGACTCTAGTGTTCTTCAGTGTTAGGAGGTACTGTAGGTTGGACCAGGCAATTGACCAAGTAGAAGATGCATGTGATCAGTGTGAACTTTTGATAATGACCCACAAATTTTAAATGTTGATGGGATTGTTAAATCGATGGTAAAACAATAAGTTTAA
This sequence comes from Canis lupus baileyi, assembly GCF_048164855.1. Classification (NCBI taxonomy): domain Eukaryota; kingdom Metazoa; phylum Chordata; class Mammalia; order Carnivora; family Canidae; genus Canis; species Canis lupus. The sequence goes on from NC_132838.1 coordinate 16,501,241, forward strand.
ATTCTAACCTGATTTAATACTCTACATTAATGAGGGCGGCCCGGTTGGCTCAGTGGTTTAGTGCCGCCTTCAGCCCAGGGCCTGATCCTGGAGATCCGGGATCGAGTCCCATGTCGGGCTCCCTGCATGGAGCCTGCTTCTCCCTCTGCCTGTGTCTCTGCCTCTCTCTCTCTCTCTCTCTGTGTCTCTCATGAATAAATAAATAAAATCTTTAAAAAACAAAAACAAAAAAAATACTCTACGTTAATGAAATGTGGAGTCTGTACAGCACCCAAAGATGAGAATAAGACGTTACGACCCATACTATGAATTCTGCTACTTACCTGGCCTGCCTGCTCTGGGACCAGAATATATATATATATATATATATATATATATATATATATATATATTTTTTTTTTTTTTTTTTTTTTTTTTTTTTCTTAATTCACTGTCTACAGATGTGTTGCTAGTTAGAATTGGCAGGCTCCTGAGTTTCATGATAGACATGTTGAGTAGAATTTCTGAGTATGGAATGCAGGAATCTGAATTTTTCTAAAATTCCTTGGATGCTCTCTTTTTCACCCTAATATTTGAGAACTGTGAAAGCATAGGTTTGGGACTTTAGAGTAGCTGGATTTAAATGTTTCCAGCATTGTGACCATGGGTAAGTTTCTTGGCTTTTTCCAACCTCTACATTCTCATCTATAAAGTAAGAAATCAATGGGATCTGCCTCAAAGGATTGTTATCCAGAGTAAGTGAGGGCGGCAATGTAAAGCATTCAGAATGGTACCTAGGAGAAAATTTGCTCAGTAAATATCAGATCTTAGTTTTATTAACCATTGGCTTTTTGTTTATCTCTACCTGGAAATTTCAGATTGTCTTACAGCAATTATCTCAACTGATATTCTCAAAATGTGGCCCCTGGACCAGCATCATCAATCACCACCTAGAAACTTATTGGAAATAAGAAATTCTGAATACCACCCAGACATACTGGATCAGAAACTTGGGAGTGGAAACACAAGATCAGAAACACACAGCAATGTGTGTGTACCAAGCACCCCAGATGACTCTGATGCCTGCTAAAGTTTGAGGATCACTGACTTGGGGGTGGGGATGGATAATAAAAGGATTAATTGAAAATAAATGTAATTGTACCATGAAATAAACAAAATACAGTTTACTAAACAGTTAATTTTAAAAGATACACAGTCAGGTGTATTTCTCTGACTGATATTCCAATTTTCACAGACCCATGTCTGCTCTGGTTTTGTTTGGCTTTTCTTTTATCAATACCCTGGTTCTATATTATCTATTGTTCTGTATTCCACACTCTTCTCTATTTTCACAGTAGTGTCCTCCCAGGATAATTATCTTTCTGTATCAGATTACAGCGTAGAATACACAGGGAGTAGACATTCAAGATAAATAGACATGATGTGAACCCAACTCAGTGTGTTGATGTTGGGCAAATTACTCAAACCTTCAGAATTCTAGGTTCTTCATTAGTTAAAAAGGGAGGCTAACACCCACCTTGAAATTTTCTTGTGAAGATTATATGTAATATATGTAAATTACCTAGAACGGTGCAGGCCCATAGTGAGCGCCAAATAAATGGCAGCTAATGACCAATCACATATAAGTTTCAGCATTTCTCTGAGCTGGAGCTAATGTTAATGTTTTGTATTTTACCAAAAATATATACTGTTTGTTCTATGTCTGTTCCTATTTGCACAAAAATTTAGGGCAGAGAGGTAGAGTTTTCCAACAAATATTTAGCAAACTGTTTATAGATTTCCTAGTTGCTGTCAAATTTCACCAGATTATAGAAGCTTGAGGTTTAAGGTTTAGGAGATTCATGCTCACCACGTATAGTATACTGGAGTGAGCTGGAGAAATTACAGTTGCTTATTGTAAACTATGTTTGGAGTCACTACACCCTGTTTATGTTGTCAAATATAAATTAAAAGCCCCTCTCGATGTATTTATGACATTGAATCTGCCTACAATCTGACACCATTCTACCAGTTAAAGTAGAAAGTGACACCCAATAGGGTCTTTATGTTTATAGTAGAATCTTCATAGCAGCTGCTTCTTATCTAGGCAGCCAGAAGATCAGTTGCAAAGCATTTATTAGGATATACTTTTGGTCTTGCTCATTTAAGTTGAGAAGGCTGTAATCCTGAGGACCAGATTCTCTCTCTCTCTCTCTCTCTCTCTCTCTCTCTATATATATATATATATATATATATACATATATATATATATTCTATTACGATAATTATAACCTTGAGCCAATTGCTTCATTTCTCTTACTGTCAGAGATACTCAGGTCAGCTTCTTCATTTATCAAATGGCTAGGTCAATTTTGGTAAGTATTCTGTGTGTACTTGAAAATAATATGTGTCCTTTATCTTGTTTTACATATGTCAAAATTGGCATTCACGTTGAATTTATAAATGTGTTGTTCATATTTTCTGTAGTCCAACTTATTTTTTGGTTTGCTCATTTTATCAGCTATAGAGATTGTGAAAATACCTCTTCCCATTAGGCGAATCTGCCTTTTGGATTGCATACCAATTCAGAATTTTTACATCTTCTTAGTGGTTTGATTTATCATTATGAGAAGTCTCTCTTTTTGTCTAGTGATGCTTTATGCCTTGAAGTCTATTTTGTATGATTTCAGTATAGTTATATGTGCTTTCTTTTGATGAATATTGGCCTGATTTACATTTTTTAAACCGTTGTCCTTTTATTAAAGATTTATGTCTTGTAAGTAATAAATGATTGAGTTTTATTTTCAGAGATTTTAGTATGCTGTGCTTGGGGGTCATTTCATTGTATTATTCTTGCTTGGGGATTTGTATAGCATTATTATCATTATCATGATTATTATTAAACATTTAAACTTTTAATTGAAGTATAAAACACATAAAGAAAAGGGTATATAAAGGGTATATATCCTCAATGTGCAGCACATGAATTTTCACAAACTAAATAAAAGTTTGTGTATAGATCAAACACCCTGATAAAAATATACATGTATTGCCCAAACCATAAGCATTCCTCATGCTCTCTTCTAATTTCCATTCTCCAAAGTAATCACACTCTTGATTTCTAACAAAATATATTAGTTCTGGTGCTTTGTAGATTCCGTATATACAGCTTCTTAGCTCTGTGGCTTTCTAACTTGCATCAGCATCAAAAATTTTCTATTCATTGTATTTTCAAATATTACTTCTGCTCCATTCTCTTTAATTCTTCCCTGACTCCAATAACACACATTTTAGATCTTTTTACTGCATCCTTTACATTACACCCTTTCCCTCCTCTGTGTTTCATTCATACTTTCTATTGAATTAACTTTCAGTTCACTGATCCTTTCTTCTCATTTGTCTAGTGTACTGTTAAGCTCATCTATGAATTCTTCATTTAGGTTATTATTTCCACTTTTCAGGGAAAAGTCCCTATCATGTTATCTATATTGTAGTATATTAACAATAGTTATTTTAAACTCCATCTCTGAGAACTTGAATATATAGATCTTTTGTGTTTTTTTAAAAATATTTATTTATTTATTTATTTATTTATTTATTTATTTATTTATGAAAGAGAGAGAGACAGAGTGAGAGAGAGAGGGGCAGAGACACAGGCAGAAGGAGAAGCAGGCTCCATTTTTGTGTGTTTGTTCCTACTATGTCTTTTCCTTCTCTTTATGCTGTTCATTCTGTTATTTTGTCTTATGGAATAAATGGTAAATTTTTACTGAATGCTCCATATAATATATGAAAACCTTAGAGATAATGATGTTACACTTAAGCTAGAGACAGATTCCCTTAATCCAATTGAGGATTGATGTGATTTCTAACTGGATTTCAGTCAGTGAGAACTGATCCACTTATTTATGCACCTTATTAGGGTACAGTCCAACATTAATTCCAGTGGAGAGTCCAGAGTGTTTCCCAGGGTCTCTTCATCAGCGCAAGCCATACACACATTTTTGCTTGCTCGCAGTCACATAACATTGCCAGAAGCTCTGCCCCACTTCTCTACCTTTGTCACGTCTAGAGAATGAACAAGTGTCTCAAAGAGAAAAGTGGCAAATGTTGGACTCATTTCTTTGAGTACTTTCATTCCTTCTGGGATTGTGAGCCCTTAAGCTCCCTTTTACATCTCTGATGCTTTCAGACAGATTAAAAACAAAAAAAAAACCCAACCTTTCTAGTTGTTCTCAGAAGGAGAGTTAGTCTGCAAAATGCCACTCTACAACTGCTGGAAGCAGAAATCCCTGGTGCCCATATTGAAAATTTATTTCGTTAGCGTACAGCCTCCTTTACATGGACTTTTAATGCAATCAGTACAATTAAATGCTTTGAAATTAAATAGCTTTCCCCACTAGAGGCCACCATGATATATTTTGCTTGCACAAATCTTTTATCAAAATTTAAAAAAATTATTTTAAAAATTAGGTTAGTGAGTGCCCTAATATTTATTTATCAATCTTAAATAACAATGCAGAATAAAATTACCTACCTATAGACCCAAGTTTCTTAAGGCAAACTTTTACAGAGTCAAATACTAACACAGCCACTATTTGACTGACTGATTTAACTCAGTGATGCATAAAATAAGATACAATCTTTTAATTATGTGAAATAAAAATATAGTAAGAAATTGGGTATTTTTTTCTATAAACCGTGTCAAAATTGTATTCCATAAAAATGCTTATTCCCATATAATACCCTAAGTGAAGATTCATACTTTGAGAGATAGAAACTGCTTACATTTTCTTCTTCTATCATCAGAAAATAGTGAATTTTATACCTATCTTACAAGATGTGTGTAATAAAAGGCCTGAAAAAATACTTTCATGATGTTTTCAAATCATTTTCTTTGGGGCCTTCGGAGATTGACAGCCTGGAAAGAGGGGAAAATGTGGTGTTCTTTATTTGAAATTAAATAGAACACCTTAGAATCTCTGAAATTGTCAGGAGGCTTTGTGAAAAGATATTCTTATGCAGGCAACTGCAAGTCCATCTGTTGTTTTAATTTGTCTCCCTAATAATTCCCAGGAGTCTGACTTGGTTTGAATATTGGAATAAACAGAAATGAATCAGGTCGTTTTCTTTTAATATTAATCCAAAATTCAAAGTGGTGTATTAACCAGCACCTACATCCCTTCAAGGTTGTTTGATTTCATTAACCTTCACAATATCCCAATTAAATACAAGTATATTCATTTTATCATTGGTACTTGATTTCTTTAGATAATCAAACTCTGCAATTTTTAGTGATTTTAGATGCGAATGCCATTATAATTCGTAGAATGTTTTCTTCTTTTCAAACAATGTCACATATTTCAATAATATAACACTACAAAATATTTGTTATCTATCTTAGGACTGGAACCATCTACTTTTTATTATGTGTTTTATAATTTGATTTAAAAAATCTTCACTATTTTAATAATTTTAAGAGACCATTTTGCTGTGCTTCATCAATATATCTTGTGATTTGGAAGATATGTCATAATCTGAAAGTTGCCTATACATAGATTACATAATGCCACTCATAATGTTATGGTTATTATTAGTAAATTACATATGTTATTTACTTTTCTACAAGCATAATTTTTATTCTGTTGAAAGGTCCACAGCACTTCTTCAACAATGAATTTAAAACGTTAAACATCTTTGTGGTATGATCAAGTACCCATCCTCAAGTTCTTTGGGCCACAAATCAGCCCCTAGTCCACTGCGATAATTTTGGGGACTGTTTCTGTAAACCACAACAGATCCACCTTTGATTTGATCTCTGCAGTCCTGCTCAACTAGAATAATTATTTTCCTGCACTTCCAAGTGTAAAGGCCTAATCCAAGTACCACATGAAGGAAGGAAAACCAAGCGAGAGGGCAGTGAAACAGATTGTGTTCCTTTCTTCCTTTTCCCTTGCTTACCCCTATCACCCCTCTCCCCAACAGTAGCTCCAGTCTGCAGAAGTGCCAGTGCCACAAAAGTCTGTGCAAGGGAATGAGCAAGCAAGGGGATCTGACCAGATTGCACAGTCAAGAACTAGGAGTCAAAAGTCATGAGTCTGAGGTTTCAAGTCTGGCTTAGTAAAGAGGGAAACCCACCTTTTGAAATCACTGTTTGCATTTTTTTCATGGCACCACCTTTATTCAGGTCCCAAAACTTAGAATTAATTACAAGTTGTAGGGACCAAAGGAGAAATCAGGGAAGCTATGTGACTGAAGGGATCAGGCTCTGGTTGTGCAGAGTATTAATGAACACAGACTGTGTGTACATAGGAGTATTAGTTTTAGTTAGTTAAATTGAATGGATAACTTCCAGTAGATTCTCATATTGACCATACAGAGATGTAATGTGATATTTTAGAATACATTACTATGGTCTAGGCAGTAGGAGAAGTCATTGGTGATGCTGCACTTAGGGGATGGCAGGGCTCTGGACAGCCTCATACCAGAAGCATTCAGCAAAGGCAGAGTGAGCATAACCCCTAATGTGCCAATATTGGAACAGAAGAAGTTAGATTAGAAAGGAATTAAGTTAACAATATATTGACTGAGGGAAATATTTGGCATTAATTGGGTGGCTTTCTGAATGACACTGCTGGGTACTACAACCATTTGTCAGAGGAGGACGTAAGCTTCAATTTGTCTTTGCTCTGTCTGAAATTGCCATGATCTATTCACAGCAGATTTAAATGACTCTCCCATAAGGGAGCACTCACTTTGAGCCATGGGAGAAAGGGAAAACCTATTGGAAGAAGATACTTTCTGTGAGATGGGCATTTGGAGGCCACAGAGAGCCAAGTAAATAGAGAAGAGGGATTAAAAGAGCATTAGGAACAGAGTCCAGTAATAGAAGCCCACAAGCTCAAAGTTCCCCGAAGAAGGACGAATTGAATTGATTGAGAGGTAGTGTAGATAGGAGTGGGACATAAACTTGGAAAGGTAGTTTACTTCCTGGTCACAACTGACCTTAACATTCCAGTAACAAATCTGATCTTCTGGCTGTTGGAGATGGGGAGCTGCAGCACACTTTTGAGTAGAAATCTATGACTGAAAGGTTATTTAAACATTAAATCAGTGATGCATTCTTGGATTGCTCAAAGAAGGGAAATTAGTACAGACAAAAATTCAACTTATGAGAATATGTTGGAAGTCTGAGGGACGAGTGCTTAATTAAGATGAGGCTTAATTACTGACACAAAATAGGAAGGAAGGGATGCAAGAGAGAGAGCTGCAATCTTTGTTGTCTGAATGGATCTGGATGGAAAGGTTGGGGGAAAACAAGTCGAATGTGATAAAACAGAGGACAAAAAACTCCAGGTGTGGGCACAAAATGAGCCAGGATTTTTGTCCTGTTGAGGGAGGGTATGTGCATTCTTGCTTTGATGAGATACCTCCTTCCTTTTATCTTCTTACATATTCTCTGAAAGCTGTGGAGTTGGCATAGCCAGCTCTAAGGTTTCAAGGTTGGGAGATGAGAAAAAGCACCTAGTAATTCTGCACTAAGGAAAGGGGGGGGGGCGTAAAAAAAAGACACATGTTGCCTTTCAAATGCTGAAAAAAAAATCTTTAAAAACCCATTTACTTCTCATCTTATATGCTCTTGGGTCAATTCTGTTCTTTAATTCTCTAGGTCAACAGAAATAGGCAAGTCTGTTTCATTTTGATTTCTAGTCAGTTTCACTTTTGTATTTCCATGCACAAGCACAAAAAAGAGCAACTTCTCGATTTTTGGTCCAATAATCCATACAACATATCATATTTTGTGCCATTGCATATAGCACCTCTTGTCCACAGCTTTTTGCAAGTGACTCACTGCTCAAGCAGATGGTTTAGGCTGCCCTCTTGAACCGCATTATCAGCGTCTTTTAAAAAAAATCACCATTTCAGATGATACATATTAAAATCTAGAATATTCTGCTCATGTTGAATCCTATGCACTTTCTGGTTGCATGAGTTTTTTAAAAACTAAACTTCAAATTTGCAAGGTAGCACTTCAGTTTTTTTCATAGTTTTCTCACACTCCGGCTCTGGGCCAGCTCTTCTTACTTTGCAGGTTAATGTATCATGAAAATTCATTCATTGCCTCCAGATCATAGGTTTTTTTAGGGCTTTGAGAAAAGTCTGCAACAACCTAAATGTATGCATTGATGTTCATATGAATAATCTGAGCCACAGAGGAAATTCAATGACTTGCCCAAGGTAAACACAGTTCTTAAGAAGATCCAGGGTCTGGACTCTGCACTCTGTGTTTTTGTACACCACTCATCAACTAGACAAATAGTTACAGATGATCATAATTTATTTTTTCAACATTTTAAGGGTTTTTGAATGCAAAAGGATACTGCTCTCAGAAACCCCCAGTCCAACCACATTGCATTTCTGACTCCAAGTTAGTGAAAAAGGAACCTGTTAAGCTTATGAACTGGAACCACCTCACAGACTATGGGAAGGGGTCATCATGAGCTACCCTGGCATCTTCAGCCTTAATGTGCAGACTTTCAAACAGAGTCCCTTGACACCTTTTTGCTCCTTGGTTAATCATTTTGTGCTCTGCTTCCAGTTGTGGTGGTGAACTCTTGAAGGCTGTTACTAACATATGGGTAAGAGAAAGAGGGATGCTTAATAAATTCTAGATTTAGTATAGAATTTAGGCTAGAGGAGGGATGCTTGGGTGGCCCAGCAATTGAGCGTCTGCCTTCAGTTCAGGGCATGATCCTGGTCTGGGGATCAAGTCCCCTATCGGGCTCCCTGCGAGGAGCCTGCTTCTCCCTCTGCCTATGTCTCTGCCTCTCTCTCTGTGTCTCTCATGAATAAATAAATAAAATATTTTTAAAAATCGTTAAAAAAAAAAAAAGAATTTAAGTTAGAGGAGAGGTGCCTGGGTGGCTCAACCAGTTAGGCATCCCAATCTTGGTTTCATCTCAGGTCATGATCTCCCCGTAGTGGGATCAAGCCCTGTATTAGGCCCCACGCTGAGCAGAGTCTGCTTCAGATTCTCTCTCCCTCTCCCCTCTGCTCCCTGCCCCCCCCCCACTTGCTCACACCTGCTCTCTCTCTCAACAAGAAGAAGAAGAAGAAGAAGAAGAAGAGGAAGAATTATTTACACTGGTGGAGCAAAAAGAGTCCAAGTCAGCTCAGAAGGGCTAGGGATCCACATTACTATAATAATCAGCTTTTATTGAACTGCTACTATTAAGCATCAAGTACTGATGTAGATACTTTCCTATAGAACTTTCTTTAATCCTCACAGTAGCTTGTAGTGGCTCTCTTAGTTCAGGTTTCCCTAGATAGTGGCAATGAGACATGTATTCAGTGCAAGCAGTTTGCCTGGAAGGTGGTCCCAGGTCTCACCAGTATAGGAAGAGGGAGGTGAGAGAGAATGGAAAGAAGCCAACAAAAGGTGCTGAAACTATGGATGATGATTAAGGATGACAAGAACTTAATATCTGGCACTTCTGGCTTGCTGTACATACAGCCAGAGATCAGAGAAATCCCTTCAGCTCCTTTTCTCACAGTTCTTGAGGCTAGAAGTCCAAAGTGAAGGTGCAAGTATTGGTTTCTCCTGAGGCCTCTTTTCTTGGATTGCGGATGATGGCCTTTTCACTGTGCCCATATGGCCTTTCCTCTGGGTAAGCACATCCCTGGCATCTCTTCCTCTAATTATATGGACCCCATCGCACTGGGTTAGGGTCAATCCATATGATCTCATTTACCTTTAACCGTGTCCTTAGAAGCCCTATCTCCAAACACAGTCACACTGGAGATAATGACTTCAATCTATGAATTGGGGAGGAACACAGTTCAGTCTAGAACTGCACTGAATCCCTTATTATTCAAATGAACTTATGTAAAAGTGTGCATTGTTCTCACTGACACTATTCACTCAGATAAGCTTTAAACTTTCCCTCTGAATTTGTCACACCCAGTTATAATGTGCATATACATTTCTATTCACGATCAACTTGTTGTGGTGGCACAGCTGAAATCAGCACTTTGCAAGGTAGGGATTTGCACCCCTAGGGAAAAACAGGACTGAATGCAATGCTAAAGTATGTCAGGAAGGCAAATGCTATTAAATATTCGTAGACATAAAGTGACTGTTTACCGATGGAGACCAATTTCGAATATAAAAATTAGTTAAGTTCTTGCAGACTAAAGAAGAACAGAAGGAAATTTGAGAGAACTTCTAAATTCCATAATGCATTCCTGCTGATCATTTAAAATCCCATTGGCTTCACAGAAAATTAAAGAGCTAAGTAATAACACTAAATTGTAAGCAATATTCCTTGTGATAATAATTAATATGATTATTCAGGTAACTGCTGTCAAATTTTAGAACTATGGAGATTAACAGGGAACAATGGGCACAAAATAAGAATTATGAAAATATGTCCAAGCTGACAAGAGTCGACTTCAATTTGCTTCACAAAGCTGCCTGACCTTGAAAGATACATTACAGTAGGCTGAAATCTGTTAATAAGTTTTTCTTGTGCAAGCCTGTTGAAGTATTTCAACATTTTTTTAATGTCAAATAAAAAAGCATACACATCTAGAAATATTAAGGACCTGAGTCATGATGGTAAGGTGTTTTTGTTTCTAAGGCACAGTTTTCTTCACTCCTAAGAAAATTTTCTTAGAAGAGAGCTTTCTTCTAGAAGAAGATTGAACTGAGTATTGAATTACACTCGTAAGTATTTACCAGTCATAATAAGACTAATTTTCAACTCATGTAAACTGGGTACGTGAATGGATTTTCATACAGAACATAATTCTTCCCTCCTGCCATTAGCTGTTATCACACAAGACACACCAGCCTGTGTAAACCTAAATAGATTTGCTTTGGCCTAGATTTGAAGAATTCCAGACTTCAAATAAAATATAGCACTTTGCAGCTAAAAATAACTTTGAGATTATACTGTCTATTCTCCCCCTGGTGAGTTTCTGTGCCATTTTGCTTCGATGTCATGGTCATGGAACTTCATGAGGACAGTAAAAGAGAACTAACACTAGACAGTCAAGAACTCTGAGATCTAGCTCTGGCCTTTCTGCTTTATTGCCTAAGTAAAATTACATAAGAGTGAGCTCTGCCATCAGGCAAGCGTGAGCTCAAATCTAAGCTCTCCAATTCATCACTTGGGATCCTTGGGTAAGTTTAACTTTCACTAGAATAAAGAAAGATACAGTAGGACTCAGCCTGTTTTACAGACTGTCCTCTAGTGAATATTTTTATGTTCTTTTGCTCTTGTAAAAGAACACAATTTTAGGGTTCAAATAGTAAACATTTTTATTTAAAAAACATTTCACAATGGGTAAAAAAATTTGCATTGTAGCTGTAATAACCTCCCAGGCAAACCCACTGATTTCTAATATTGCCAAATAAGGCCTTCCAAAGTCAAGTAATAGACCACCTTTCCTGTGGAAGGTAGTTTTACCAGTCAGTTTGTCTAGACTTAAGTACCCAGCTCTTCAATCAAATACCAATATAGGTGTTACTGTGAAGGCATTTGGTACATGTGATCAATGTCTACAATCAGCAGACTTTAAGGAAAGGAGATTATACGTGATAATCAGGGTGGGCCTCATCCAATCAGTCACTGGCATTAAGGACAAAATTGAGGTTTCCCTGAAGAAGAAACTCTGCCTGTGGACTACAGCACCAGCTCCTACCTGAGAGTTTCCAGCCCCCCTGCCTGGTCTATAAATTTCAAACTTTCCAGCCCCCCTAATCGTGTAACTTGATTCCTTGAAACAAATCTCTATCTATCCTACTTTATTAGCCAACTGGTTCTATTTTTCTGGTTGAAACCTAATACCACTCCATGAACTGGGCCTTAGGAGCATATAAATTAATGAGCATGAAGCTTGCTTAAGATTCTCTTTGTCCCTCTACCACTCCACCCCTGCTTGTGTGCTCTCTCTCTCTCAAAAAAAAAAAAAAAAAAAAATCTCAGGATGAAATCACCCTGGATTTAGAGTGGGCCCCAAATCAAATGACCTGTGTTCTTATAAGAGAAAGGACACAGAAATACAGCCACACAGAGAAAAAGTCCATGTGAAGACAGAGGCAGAAAACCAGAACAAAGCTGCCACCAGCCAACGAATGCCTGGAGCCACCAGAAAGTGGAAGAGACAGGAGAGATTCTTTCCTAGAGCTATTAGAGGAAACATGGCCTTGATGACACCTCGATTCCAGACTTGTGGCCTCCAGAGCTGTGAGAGAAAGAACTTCTGGTTTCTTTAAGCCACCCTGTTTGTGGTACATTGATGCTACAGCTCTAGAAAATGAAAACAGTTCACATGATGCTTTCAAACTGAGCTAGGCCCTTTCCAGTTTCCATTCGGAGGACAGTTGAAGTAGTAAAATACATAGGCCCAGCAATGTCAGATTCTGATCTACAATGAACATGAAAAGCCATTGACATGCACATCTATTCCAAGGAATGATGCTCTGGTCTTAAGCGTTTGCTGCCTCAGGACCAGGAATGGATAAGTGGAGAGAGAGAGAGATAATTGATGGGTATTCTCTCTCTCTCTCTCTCTCTCTATTTGGGACAAAATATAAATAAAATCTAAATATATGTTAATACATATTTATATAAATTGATACTCTTATTTATTGCACCTATAAGTAAACCTGTTCTTGTCCCTTGGTAAGGATTGTGTGTTCCAGTGAAACACACGTTCCATGTCACATGTTCAGTTCCCCTGAATTCAGACTAGGAGATGGAGATTGGCCAAGTTGCTAAGGAGGGCTTTTGGGATTCGCACCTGCGGGGCTGGTGGGGAGGAAAAGTAAAGGGAGCAGGGCTGGGAGACAGGGAAGTTGGTCTGTCACATAGTCACAGTATGGCCCTAGTCAACATCTCTAACCCACAGGTTGCTTGGACACTGAGATGGGCCTTGAAAATTGGCTTGTACATCCTTTGAATAACCAAAGGGCTGGCCACGTTCTGTTTTCAGCAATTCCTGAGGGCAGTAGCTTGGGAGAGTAAGACCTTCGGTCTTGAGACGGATCTCAGTGGGCAATATAACATCCTTTACAGCTGATTGTGGAGGAATGGAAGAGTCAGTCTCTGAACTAAATGAGGCAGAAAACCATCCTATAACATTTAATCCAGGTCATCAGAGACTTCTCGCCAATAAAGTAGGTGAGATTATAAATCTAAGTTAGAGACTGTATATAAAAACACTTAACATATTGCCTAATATATAACAGCTAATAAAACTAATTTTATTGAAATGATCTGTATCAGTACAAGTAAGTTTTCCAGACATATGACAAGGGAACTCTCTCTTGAAGGGATTCTGAGACCCAGTGAAGGACTGAATGCCTTTAGGAGACCCACATAGCTTCTGGTTCTGGGTACTGCTTTTAATTCCTTCATGGATCAGGTTCATAATCATTCAGCAGATCTTCAGTTGTAAAATGGAGGGCACCTGGGTGGCTCAGTCGGTTGAGCATCCGATTCTTGAATTTCGTTCAGGTCCTGATCTCAGCGTCCTTGATGGAGCCCTGGGTCTGATTCTGTGCTCAGTGGAGTGTCTGCTTGAGATTCTCTCTCTCTCTGTCGCTCTCTGCCCCTCCCCACTTCTCTCATATCAATCAATCAACCAACAAATCAATCAATACAGATAGTTAGAATACATTTAACTCTAATATTCCAGGACTTGAGGATTCACAAATTCCACTGAGCAGCTAAATGCTGAGCTAATACCTGTGTCATAATTAACTGGGGACAAATGCCAGCCTGGACAATGGAACCTACACCTGGTCTGGTAGGAGAAACCTATAGGTTAAGAACAGTCAAATTGCCTCATTTTAATCCTGGTTCCACGACTTAGTCGTTGTATGACCTTGGGCAAGTTATATAATACCTGTCTGCTTCCCTTCTCTCACATACAGAATGGGAGTAATAATAACATTTTTGATCATGTAGGGTTGTTAAAAGGTGTAAATGAGATAATACATGTACGACATTTGGAACAGTGCCTGGAACATTCTAAGCCCCCTAGAAATGTTTAACATTGTTATCGTTGTCTGATTTTTTTTGTTGTTGTTAGGACAATATAATCCCCCATATTCAATCCCATCCATTCAGAACAGCCTGGAGAGTGAGAGGGGACAGTTTAATTGTCTTTTTCTGAATGTTAGTTTGACAATAAGTGCATTTATAAAACTGGCATTTTTTTTTTATAACCATTTGCTCAGACCATCCTCCCCTTGGGACTATAAATTAAGAAGGAAAAGAACAAGGTCATCTTCAACAGGGAAAAAAAAATTACAAGAAATCACTTGCAGTTGCTAAGGAGCAAGAGACCAATACCTTTTTAGCTATTAATGCAAATTCCCCACACAATAGATGTTCACTATAATGGCTTCCTTCCATTTCAATATGATATTCATTAAAGTGTTTTAATAGGTCATAGAAAATTTTGAAGAAGGCTTTATATAGAAAGTTAAATTTAGAGTGGATTTTGGGAGGATTCTATTTAAGTCATTGTTGGCATTTCAGTGTTGTTTTCTTCATTAGCGAGGTCATTTACCTGAAAATGGGATCCTGCGCTCTAATGGCTTGTTTGTCCCTCTTGCTCCAAATCTCTCTCCACTGTGTGTGACTTCACAATGTGTCATAGAGAGGTTGACGCTCTCAAATACCTGTTCTCATACCAAAAGAAGGCAAAAAAAAAAAAAAAAAAAAAAAAAAAAAAAGCTTGTGAGATGAGAAGCAAATGAAGAAAGTGTAGACTTTATCCTTTTTATGTTTCAAGAAAACTATGGATAGCTCACTGTTTTTTTTTTTTTTTTCCACACAATTGAGAATTCTAAAGGCAGAAGAGGACTGTAAATCTCACAGAGCTGAATACTGTTTTGATTACTGTTACTCTCTGAGGAATGGAATTTCATTGAAGCATTAGTGAGCTTAAAATCAAAAGACTTGAAACATCAAGAGAATTAAATATTTAGATTTTCTTTATTTTTCAATTTGAAAGGTGCACTATGTGCCTGTGTCTCCTCCATTCCTCTGGCCCCTCCCTTCCTTCTTCACCAATCCTAAAATACCTCACCATCCCCACACGCACACCCAAAGAAAGCATGCCAAGTTGGTTTTGCCAATTAACTAGGTTGGTGATTTTAGCAAACCTCTTTACCTTTTTGAGATTTCAGCTGTAAAAACATGTTGGTGGAGAGGTAAGTGTGTTCATCAGGCAATCTCTCTAATCTTCTGCTTTACTGTTCTAAGATTCTTATTTAACTTGGTTTTGTTTGAACAAAGAATCAGACACTACAGCTTCCCTGTTGTTTCTCTTCCTTTTTAACTTATTCTGCACACATGGTGCATATACCAGGACTAGGCACTGTATAGACAGTTGAATCAATGAAGAGAATTCCCTGCTTATAATTTAAAAAATACACCTTGTGATATAGAAGCATACAAGGTAGAAAGCAGTAGTGACCAAAGAGAGCTCAGAACTGCAGTAAAATTTGATCACATGGAGCAGCCAAGTTATTTCTAAAATCATAGAGTCTTATTACAATCATGTAACTTATTAGTAAATGAGATTGGCCCTCCTGTAGGTATTTATGATCTCATGTATGTCTGCTATCATTCAGTAATAGGAGTACTGCATTTTCCATATGATTTTACCTTTGTAAAATATGTAGGTTTCTCGAAGATCCCCTCCCCATTCCATCTATTTTATAACCGCTGACCCCTCTATATGTATAAAAATACAATGACAAAAATTATGTATCCTAATGCAGCTCATCATTTTGTTTCTCCATTATGTATCCATTTAATTCATAACATCTTAAATGCTTTAATTGCGGTAATCTCCTAAACCATTTTTATATAAATATATATATTTATATATATATATAAATAATTTTATATTTTAGGTTTCTGCTTAAAGGTAGTTTGGGCTTTTAGAGAAATCTTTGTATTGCTAATAGTTCAAATTTTAACGTTATTTATATGAAAGTAAGTTATGTTTGCAGAATGAGCACATGTATCAATACTATTCAGTGATTTTCACAAAAAGGAAATCTTTGATAAACACTATTTAAAAAAAATCATTCCATGTTATAATTGGGACTTCATTAAAATTTTCCCTCTTATTGACCTTTAACATGGACAGTTATCTTCTGATTACTTCAAACATTTCTCTTTTATCTCTTTAAAACAAGAGGACAAGTGAGGGGGCACCTGGCTGGCTCAGTCAGTAGAGTGTGCTACTCTTCATCTCAGGGTCATGAGTACGAGCCCCATATTGGGCATGGAGTCTACTTAAAAATCAAAACAAAACAAAAAAACCCAGCAGGACAAGTGAGATCTTTCTTAGAGGAAAAGAAAGGACAGCGTTACCAGTCTAGTAGCCTCATATTAAAAGAATAGGTTTTTCTTCATAATTAATACATTAGAAAAGAACTTTCTGATGAGGTCTGTGTCATTGTCACTGGATAATCATATAATGCTCATCCATCATAAACATTGTTCTTGGAGCTTCTGCTCCTGCTTCCCCTCCCTTCCTTCCTTTCGCTCCTTTTCTGTCTACATTCTTTCCCCAGGAGATCTCATGATTGGGTCTCTATTTGCAGTTTTGACCATATAAATCCTCCAGACATCATATCTATGCAGTCTGTTCTTCATGGACTAGCTAACTCTTTGTGTCCTGCATCCCAGAATTGAATGTCTCACCCAAGATAATCAACAATTGCAAAACTGATGAGAATATGTCTCCATAATAGTGCATCATTTCTCTGAACTAAGACCACCCATTAGGCTTAAAGCTGTACTTTTATCATTATCACATTTTTCCTCACCCCCATCCTGTAAGTTTTAACTGGTTCATTCTTCTATGAAAGCATTTCCTCCTTTCATGGGAGTGCACTCATTTATTCAAGCAGCCTATATTAATAAATGTTCAATGTACAGGACACCGCTTGCCTTGGTGCTTTAGATAGGCAAACCATAAATAAAGCATGGTTCTGTTGATTTACTTCCTCTCTGTAATGTATATTATATTTGCTGCTATCTTATCAGGCTTATTACCACTTTCCACACTAAGATTACCTAGATCATCTAATCACTTATGAGTTTTAATGCCTTCAATTTCTCATCAATGCCAGAATTATCTTCCCAAAGAATACCCCAGATCATGTCAATCCTTTGCTAAGAGTAAATAAAAAAACAACAGCAAAAACAAAAACAAGAAAATGACAAGTATAAAAATAACGAGGTAAATTTACTCCCTAAAATGGTGAGTAGGGATTTTCAGTGGCATTGGTGGATCCAGATCAAAGGAATAGATGTGTAAGTTGACTTTACCATGAGATACTTTCCAGTCCTCAAATGCCACAAAAACTGAGTCTTTAAAAATCACTTTAGCTTTCTTTTCTTATTTTTCCCAAATTAATGAGGTTTATCTACATTTTATAAAATTGAAAGGTGTGTCCCCTTATAGTTAGTTTACTATCACACTAAGAATGGAGAGAATTCAAAAAGCTAAATAATACAACAATGGCATTGCAGTAGCAAAAGACTAGTGGAGTTCCAGCCTACTAAAAAAGATGAAGTCATTCTTTGCAATGTGGGAGGAGACATTCTGCTTCCTGTCTTCCCCTTTCCAAAGCCTCATGGCCCTTTGTCCAGAGAACTGCTCCTAGAGAGAGCAAAACACAATAAAATCTGCAGTGCACATGTCCATATGATAGATTGTGTGTTTAAGCCTATGTTTGTTTTGTTTTGTTTCTCAATGATCCATTATGATGGTTTCCTCTGCCTGAAGAGTCCTTTTATTCTGAAGGCTGCTTTATATTAACTGCACCTCCCTCCCTCCACCTTTTTCTTCCCTCTGGTTTGTGACACCTACTATAGTGACTAACATTTAGCGATCATTTAATGACCGTTTCACAAAATAAAATTTGCACCTCATTTTTTATCTGTTTAAGTTGATGATGCATTAAAAAGTAAATGATAACACTTAAAGGAGTGATAGGATATAAACTAACCCAAGACATAGCCTCACGTTCCCTGAAAGGCTGGTGACATTATACAAAAGATTACTTCTCTACCGAGCCCCTACTGCACAATGCTAAAATTGCCTCTTGCTTTTCAGCATGTTTCCTGTCCTTCTTCTTTGGGTTTTATAGCTGGAGGCAGGTGGCTCATTACAGCTTGAAAAGAGCTTCTCCAAATTCAATTTCTGGGTTCTCGGCAGGAATAGATTTTGTAGAGTCTTATTGAGCAGAGACACATTTGTTTGTTTTGTTTGTTTGTTTGTTTGTTTGTTTTTCTTTCTCTGTTGCCTATAGGGAACTCACTTAAATTCATTAGCAGTTGGAGTCAGGGTTATTGCAAACTGTTCTATTAGCGACACTTCATGTCCAGAACCAATAGGTTGCTGTTTAATTTCTGCTAATGGGTTGTGGGTTTTCACTTCCTCTTCACAACTCCAATGACAGGAACTGTGCTGCGTAGAACCAGAAGTAGGTTGAGTTTTTGTGATGTTTAGAAGTGTTTTGAAGGAGAATTTATTACATTATGGCAATAAAATTTTACTACCTCTGACAACAAAATAAGTTTTTATACATGTATATACACACAAGTATGTATATAATATATATACACAAATATTAAGAAAAAAGACTATTAAAAATAAAATGACTGAGGAAAGAACAAATTATAAATCAAAGTAGGAGTATTCCTCCCATTTTACAGACAATAAAAAAATATTTGTAGTGAGATAGAAAGGTTAAGTGTCTTGTTCAAAACCATAAAACAAGTGAGTGATGTTTCTGAGAAAAAAAGATCTAGAATACTCCCAGCCCTGTTCTCTATCCTTCAATCCTGAAACTATATTTTCAATTTTATTCTCTGTCTACAGTGCTTTCCTACTAGACACTATCTTTGTCAGTGAAAAAAGGCAGCTCTGCCTTCTACTCCTGTGATATCTCATTTTCTACTATCAATTACCAACTACCTACATAGGAACATCATGCAAACTTTTATCAGGTAAGGTCATTTTACTCGGTCTTTCCAGACCATTCTTATTATCTTACAACTATCAATTCAAATCATAGTCATCAAGAATTTAGATCTTTAGTTTAATTTTTAATTAAAAGTTATCGAAGCATATATACTTTTTAAATACATGGATACAAGTATATATAAGGTATCAAAATATTTGTATTTTTTTAATATTTGTACTTTTAAAAGTACTTTTAAGTATATACAAAGTATCTATACTTTTAAAAAATTAAATAATTTAACAGAACCTATGCTGAAAATAATTGATCCCTTCCTCTGCCCCAAGACCTCAGAAGTTAACACTTTTAATGGTTTCCAGGCTGAGTTTTCTATTTATTTATTTATTTATTTATTTATTTATTTATTTATTATTTATTTATTTATTTATTTATTTATTTATTTGAGAGAGAGAAAGAGAAAGCACATGCATTAGCATGTAATATAGTACAATATTAAGTGAAAAAGTCTGAAGTGGGACTTCTGGGTGGCTCAGTGGTTGAGTGTCTTACTTTGGCTCAGGGCATGATCCCGGGTCATAGGATGAAGTTCTGCACCGGGCTCCCTGTGTGGAGCCTGCCTTTCTTTCTGTGTCTTTCATGAATAAATAAATAAAACCTAAAAAAAAAAAAAAAAAGATAGTATTTCTGGATTATCAAGTTGTTATGGGATGAATTGTGTCCCCCACCTTCCTAAATTCTGATGTTGAAATCCTCATCTCAGAATGTGATTTTATTTGGAGATAGAGTCTTTACAGAGGTAATTGAGTTAGAGTGAAGTCATTAGGTTTGGGCTCCAATCCAGTATGACTGGTGTCCTTTCAAAAAGAAGGAATTTGAACACAGTGACTCATAGAAGACAATCTGAAGAGGCAGGAAAGAAGACCGTCTTCCACAAGCCAAGGAGAAAGACTAGAACAGATCCCTCCCTCACAGCCCTCAGAGGGAACCAACCTTGTCAATACCTCCATCTTAGACTTTTAGCTACCAAAACTGTGAGACAATAAATTTCGGTTGCAAGTTATCTAGTCGTGGTACTTTGTCACAGAAGCCCTAGGAAACTAACACAGATGTACAGTTCATTGTCTCTGGACCACACCACCACCTCTTAGCTGAGTGCTGGTATTCCCAGGACAGAAGGGAGCCTTAGATCACTGGCCTTACACTGAGTTGGAGCGCTTAGCCTCTGAAAGCAACTGATGCTACTCTTAAGAGGTGAATCATTGGTTTGTTTATTTTGAGTCTCTAAAAACTCTTCTTAAAGTAGTAAATTTCATGTAAAAGTCTTGAAAGTTCAACACAAATCTGAGACTGATAAAAAAATGCTCATTTAATTTTGAGAGCATATGCTGTCATAATTTTCCAGCTTCTTTTCTATCCCCACACCTGGCCCCTTCTTTCCTCCAAATCACAATTGTAGAATAACACCACATATGGAAGACGGTCTATTTCAGTTAGCCAATGAGCGAGTGAAGTATGTAACACCATTACAAAACCCTCCAAGACACATTTCCTTGAAGAAGAGAGCTGCTGTGGGTTCAAAGTAATTATGGAAGCAAGAAGCATGATGGATAGATGAATAAGAGCCTGAATGAAGGAAGAGTTACAGAAGGTTACAGATTTTTGTCTGTTCTTAAATAATTAGGACCTATATAAGTATCTCTTTGCTCATTTATTACATAAGGATAACAGAGATTATTTCTGAAAAATTTTTTAGAATAAATATTCAAATTGTTTAAATGGACTATAAATTGTTTGAAGCACTTCAGAGATCAGTTTACTGCTCTAAAACACTAGAATTCTTTTCTTGAAAATGAAAATTTTAGAGGAAGTGTTATGATTTGGGTTTGTCTTAAGTAGAAGTATATTTTTACCTAAAATAAAAACAAGATTATTTGTGATGTTGATGTTTGTATGTCCACAATACAAACTGAGAACTATGACTTGGCAAGTGTCTAAGAATAGAATGTTCCCATTTGACTTTTGGATTAGTAGAACAATATGCTATTTGTTAAAATATCCTATTTTGAAAAAAAAAAGTGTTCTCCAATAATAAGTTAATGTGTTTCTCATTGAATTGGGTCATTTTGATTTAGTTCAGAGTCTCATCTCTTCCACTGAGATTAGGCAATAAATATAAGCTTATTCCCCTTTCTCCCATACCTTGAACATTGATTTTATTGAAAAGTTAACACAAATATATTTTTCTGCTTAACATACTGACTCACTCTCTGAAATAATAATGGAAACATGGAAGATATTATAAGGTGGAAGGATACTTTAACACCTAATGTAGTTTATGAAATGTACCAAAGAAGAAATTAGTGTTATAAATAATAATGAAAACAAAATCTAGTGTTAATCTAACCAGCTTTCCTCTCTAAAGTCTCCCAGAGTGCCCCTGGATTAGTTAGATCAAAACTGATCCTGCAGTTTAGTCCAGAATTAGAAATTCAGTCTGGACATGCCTGCCTCCTGCTTTATCGGGAGAATGAAGATCACCACACACAAACCTCATCAACTCACCCCTCTCTAGTAGAGGATTTGCTTTATATTTACCATCTCTGTTTCCTTTCAGACTCCTCTCCGTCATATCATCCCCCACACCCGACCCCAGCCCTTCTCAGGAGTGGGGGAAGCATTACCCTTCATCCCCCACCCCCATCTGAAGAAGGACCACCGTCTCCTCCCAGGTTGACAAAGGACTACTTATTTCACTTCCAAGACAACATGGATGTTTTAACTTCTGCTTTTCATACCATTGTATTTCTGCCCCCCCCCCCCATCCCCGCTGAGGATCTAATGACTAATTATTTGCACTTTTATTTTTATTTCCAGTATCTCCTTCTTTGTGGGCTTCATCACCTCTCTACCCAAATTTCAACGTTTAATGTAAAGAAACAATAAGGAAAGCATCACACACACGCATACACACAGCCATTCAAGCTTCTGTCCCCTTTTGGTTCTTCCAACTCTCACCACCGCGTGTCCTAAAAGAGCTAACTGAATGTATTGCCTCCACTTTCCTGCAGATTTTGCCTTCTTCACGATCCTTATATTTGGCTGCCAGTTTTGCCAATCTGCCTTATCTCTTCATAGCCAAATCGTGTATATGTTTTCTCAGTTCCCCTGGTCCTTAAAGTTTGAAGGATTTTACAGTGTTTCCCATGTTTTACTTCTTAAAACTTTACCTTCGTGGTGGGTGTGGACTTTGAGAGGCCTAGATTTCTTGAGTCAGAACTTGACCCACGTGGTCGCTAAAAATGTGTTATAAAAAAGAACTCTTCCAATTGTTGTCAAATCCCTGAACACGATTCTCTCACATCTCTTACTCTGCCCTTGCTCTCAAAGAGTTTTTGATTTGGGGGGAACAGAAAAGACTGAATTTTTAAAAATGCCTTTTAAAATGCTGTCTGTTCAATCCTGATATCTATAATGGTTCTTAGTAAATTTATTGAATTGCATTAAGTCAAATGAGTATAAGTTGTAAAATTTAATCTGGCTCCATGCTCTGAATTAGGCAAAAATCTGTAAAACTTTTTTTTCTATTTCTTTCTGTTTCAGTTTTGGTAGTTTACATATTTCTAGAAATTTATCCATGTCTTCCAGATTGTCCAATTTGATGGTATAGAATTTATCATAATTTTCCCTTATAATTATTTGTTGGTTATTATTTCTTCTCTCTCATTTGTGATTTTATTTATTTGGGTCCTTTGTCTTTTCTTTTTTGATAAGTCTGGCTGGGGGTTTATCAATTTTGTTAATTTTATTAATAAATGAATAATGGGTATTTAGGAGGGCATATGTGATGAGCACTGAGTATTGTAAGCAAGTGATGAATCACTAAATTCTGCACCTGAAACTAATATTACACTGTATATTAAATAATTGGAATTTAAATAAAAACTTGAAAAAGAAAAGTAAATCTTCTTCCAACTAAAAAATTTAAAAAAAACAATAGAGGCATCTGGGTGGCTAAGTTGGTTAAGCATCTCCCTTCAGCTCAGGTCAGGATCACAGGGTCCTGGGATCAAGCCCTGCATCAGGTTCCCTGCTCAGTGGGGAGTCTGCTTTTCTCTCTGTCTGCCCTTCCCCCTTGCTCCTGCTCTCTCCCTCTCTCTCTCTCTTAAATCAATAAATTAATAAATAATATTTTAAGAATAAAATAAATAAAACTTTTTCTTGTGGAGGTAAGTTAAAAAATTCTTCCAATTATAAGTGAACTTTTGAGTACCTTTGTATCTCAGTATTTTCCTATTTTAGTTATATTTATTTTGTGCCTGTCTTCACATTAATTACAAAACTTCCACACACACACACACCCAAGTAAAAATGAATAGAAACAAAATATAATGTCATATAGAAGAAATATAAATGTAGGGTCTAGAGAAGTCTTATATATTCCTTTAATCATTTCTTCTAGCCAAAGTTCATTTTATAATTCTTTTGGAATCCATTTCTCTGCTTATTTCCAACTACAGGGTGATTCAGATGAAGATCACTCTAAGGAAAGTAGAAGTTTCTTGAACTCGTAACCTTACTCTAAATCTCACATTAAAACCTTAAAATCATACCATCCATGAACAGCATTCTCAAGACCTGTCATTTCCCTTTTCTTTGTTGAACACTTAGATGTTCTGCTTACCCATTTTTAATAGCATTCAAGCTTCTGTGTTCTTTCCTGCGCTTCCTGTCATCTTACCATGGGTTCCAATTCTTAATCCACATCCTTGCACTCCTGACTCCTCTGCATTACTATTAGTAACGTTTGAAGATGGAGGTTGATTGCACTACCCTAAGCCTACCTTTTGATATCTGAAGAGATGTCATAAAGCTGAATTCTCCCTGTTTCTCCCTTGAACACATTACCTTCCTTGCCACCTTCCACTAAATTGCTAGCTGCAGATACAGAGCTTCATACTAAGTTTGGAAAGTGAATATAGGTCACTAACACAGCAGGGCCATGTACCGCAATTTGTCCACCAGTCTGACTCATTTTATGTTCTAATTTCAGTAAGAGGGTGCTGATTCTTTGCTAAGTGGTAATTGCACCTGCAGTACTAAAACCCTTCTACATGCCTGGAAAAGCGCACTCACCATCAACTTGCAATCATCTCCTACAGTGCACTGCAATAGCTTCTATGAGCTTGCTGGCCTTGACCCTCAGAATGAATCCCTGGTTTCTTCTATCAGAGGTAGTTCTACACCTCCCAAAAGGCATGCCATTCTTGTCAGCGGGAGACCAGGCATAAGATGTACCAGGACTTTGGATCAGAGTCCTGTTTTCACTCTATGGCTCTATGGAAAGGTGTGGCATGTTACCCTTGGGAATTTGGGAGCTCTTTTTCATCCATGGTTTAATAGAGTCATAAGAATATCAATGATAGAGATTTTTGTTTGGAATTCTAAAGTTAAATCCACTAATCTAACCACAAATTTTATGTTAGTGCAAGATATTGGATCTTTTCTTCATGATACAGAAAATTCAGAATTGTTGCCTTTTTTTCCTCCTCTGTGTATATTAGTACTAAGAAAAAAAAGCAACACACATACACACAAAAGCCTACTTCTCTTTGTGTTGCAAACAAGATTGGGCAGCAATTCACCAGTATGACTCAACCTGACGTTACAAATGCTCAAGCATCTATGAATGCTCTTTTAATGGCTTAAGTTTTAATATGTATTCTGACTACATGCTTGGATTGAAACAAATCACAAGCTAAGCCAATGTCTGCTTTCTTTTCTTCACTATTAATACTATGTATTTTATATGCCTCTTCATTCACAAGACAGGGGGCAAGAATTCTGAATATCCTGGGACCAACTCTAGTTTCTGCCACATGAATGTCCAGTAAATGTTTATTGAGTGAATGAATGAAAATGTTTCACCATATTAACAGAATTCACACTGGCAAATCTAGTTTAGGATCCGCGCTTGCATACGTAGAGATTGGATGTAGTTAATTAGAAGGTAAACAGAAATGAGGAGAGAGAGGAGCCATAAACAGATTAAAACAAGAAAACAGTTTGTAAGAATTCAGTAGAAAATAATAATTTTCTAATCTATTTTAGGAAAGGTTAAATTGCTACTGTGGGGACATGAAATAAATGTGGGGGGAAGAAACTAAAGCTCTTAGTATTCATAGAAAATGAAAGAAATCAAGGGCTAAACAAGCAAAAGAAAGATTGGGCATGGAGAATCTGTGTTTCTCCGTCTCCTCCCTTAGGATTGGAACTCAATATAGAGAGCTGACTGACTGATTTGTCACCATTGTTAGTCAATGAAATGGGGAGTCCTGAGATAAAAGGTGGTGGGGAAAACAGGAAGGATGTGTTTTTAGGGTCTGCAAGATACAATGTTTGGACTTCAGGTAAAAAGAAAAAGAGTATCCAGGCCCTGGGAACCTGATTTGTGAAGAAATGGGTAGAGAGAAAACTGCAAAAGAAGACATGGAGAAAGAGGCACATAGAAAGGCAATCTTCATTCTCATAATGCCCTGTTTGAGGGACTAAATGTGCATGTTCTTGTCCTAGGAGAACCAAGCCCCTCAGTATTTTACTGTAGTTGAAATGTAATCTCTCACTTCAGGGAACTTGCCCCATAGAGGTGAGTCTTCATCATACAACATTCTACTCTTTAAGATGCATATCCTTTGGGAGAGGATTTCCCAACATCACTTTAATCAATAATGGCAATAGTACTACTACTTAATTTTTCATGTTACACGCCAGAAACACTCTGGACTTTTCTGTCTCTCAGAACTATAGACTCAGAAATTCATAAAGTCTAGAGGCATCTGGAGCATGCAAACCACTAACTGAAAGAACAAGGTTCTTGGGTCATATGGAGGCACATTTCTTATCCTTCTTTCCATGATCCCCCCCAAAGTCACTCTGAAGGTAATGTCTGGTGCATAATAGCATTTAGTAAAAAATGCTTTAAATGAAAATAGAAGAGGGCATCTAATTTATGCTTGGAAATTCTTTGCCATACCCTTGGAATGAGAAAATTTTGTTCAAGACATTGACAGCAACCCTGTATATGTTCTAAGGTTGATGCTTTTAACCTCTGTGAACCATGGTTGAATAGTAAATCACTGAAGGTGAAAAGAAAACTATAAATATTTTGGGGAAAAGCCAAAAATTTTAAAGTAAGCTGAGCTTAGCCAGAGATTGCAGCCAATTTCACTTGGCAGGATTGCTGAGATCAAAATATGGAATTAGATGCATCACTTAGAATCAAATAGGCAATTACAGCTACCCAACCACTTCAGGGAACTATTAACTAATTTAGTAATTAATAAGTATTTATCGAGCATCTACTTTATTCAATGCCTTGTCCCAGGCGCTGTTTAAGATTTGCCTTCAATGAGCTTATATCATTTGAAACAGAAACCATTTCCAGATCTAACAAAGATTCTGTGGCCTTTTAAGGTGAATTTAATTTTATGTACATACACTTTATGCTGTATAAAAAGGTCATAAGTATTACTGAGATGAAGTAGCTCTTGATTACTACTAAAATAATCATGTCTAAATATGAAACATTTCACATTCTGTGGCCACTACTTCTGTGTCTCCTCTGTCTATGACACTTTCTATCCGTCACCCCTCATTTTCTTTGCAGCAGGTCTGCTCATCCACTGGGGATGCTGGGGCCCTGTATAAGAAGCACTTACAGTCATTCAGCCATTCACACCATACACATTTATTGGCAACCTAATATGCACCGGGTGCAGTGATAGGCCCAAAGTGAACAAAGCCTGCATGGTTACTGACGTCGTGAAGTCTATAATACAATAAGACATGAAAGCAATAAATATATGGGTGTGTGTTTCAAAACAACTACACACTGTTTTATGTTCATGAAGGAAAACAATGGAGCATCATTAAGAAATAAAAATGAGGAACAATTTTAGATAAGCAAAAAAACCTCCCCAAAGGGAAGAATGAAAAGAAGCCAGTCAGGGAGATTAGGAGGATGAGGTATTCCAGGTGGGAGAAAGCATATGGAAGGCCAAGGTAGGGGCAGGGGAAATAAATGAAATTGGCTCAAGGATCAAAGAGAAATCCAATGTGGCAAGAAGATATTTCACTAGTGTAAAACCATGAAAATGTAATAATAGTAGAGCTTTTCGTATGTGCCGCATATGGTTGTAACTACTTATTTGTGACCTTATTTGACCCTCACAACAGATCTATCACATAGGCATCATGATGTTCTCCATTTTACAAATAAAGGAAACTGAGGCAGGGAGAAAGTAGTACTTTCAGAGATCAAAACTGAAACTAAGACTCCAACAAGAATTCGAATGGAAGAGTCCCAGTGCTTAAACCATTACTGTAAACTGCCGAGGCATAACATCCGGCAGCAGGTGGCTAGCTCACATGGAGATGCCCGGGTCATGCTAAATATGTGTATATTTTATTCCGAGCCCAGGAAAAAGCAATGACGAGTTTTATTTATTTATTTAATTATTTATTTTTAAAGATTTTATTTATTTATTCATGAGAGACACAGAGAGAGAGAGTGGGGCAGAGACACAGGCAGAGGGAGAAGCAGGCTCCATGCAGGGAGCCTGATGTGGGACTGGATCCCGGGTCTCCAGGATCATGCCCTGGACTGAAAGCGACACTAAACCACTGAGCCACCAGGGCTGCCCTGAATAGTTTTAAATAGAAAACAAGCCATTAATACTACTGAAAGCTGGCAAAACATTTAGTCTGATGAGGGCTGAGAAGTTTCCATTAGATTCACCTTTATGAAAGTCATTGGCCACCTTGGCAGGGATTTTTGGGACAGTGGCAGCAGAAATCACATTGGAATATGGTGAAGTCTGCTGAGGAAGTGATGGGAAATGGCGTAAGTGGACATTTTCCTCTTTCCCAAAGTTTGGCTGGAGACCAGAGTGGAGAAATTGAGGGCCGCTAAAGGGAAGATATGGAATCATGGGAAGTGCTCTGTTATGTTTTGTCTCAAGTGTGGGAGCCATAGGACATATTTGTACATCAGTGGCAATATTACATCACACTCCTTGTGATTTCCAGGTAGGCATGAGTCTATCCTCCCTGCAGATGCTCTATGAGAAGATCAGAGCGTGGCAATTAAAATAAACTAACCTCTGCTCAGTGTTGGCGGTGCACTAGGACCACACTTCCCCCTTGCTGCCTGGATTCAAAATCTGAAGGCCTTTTTGAGGGCTCCTGTTATTTTTGACTTCTACTCTCAGGCTTTGAGACATCAGTTTTTGTATTATCTTCAACTTGCTGCCTTCCTGGTATGAAGAAACCTCTACTACTTAGAGCAATGCTAACTGCTATGACATACGAACTAAAATTTTTAGTGGATAAACACACTAAAAGTTTATTTTATGCTCATAAAAAACCCAAAGTGCCTACTCAGGAGAAACTGGTAATCTCTTGCCTCTGCAGTGAGCTGAACCCAGGCTCGTTGCCATGGATATCTCTATCAAGCCAGTGAAAGAAAGAAGAGAGTGAAGGACCATTTATGGGAAGGTTTCCTAGGTCAAGCACATCACCCTGAAGTGCACATCACTTCTGTTTATGTGCCACAGGCTAGAGCTCCGTCCCAAGGGCAGATCTAACTGCAGAGAAGGCTGGGGAATGTAGTCTAGCTGTGTGTTGAGGAAGAAGAGGAACAGGGTCACGTGACTAGCCAGTTACTTCTATGCTTCTTTGGATCTGACTGCTTGCCCCTCAGATGAATTAGAACACCCTGGAGCCCACTCCCTGATTGGTTTTTCTGTACTCAACCCTGCACCACCTCACTGAACAGACCAGGGGGCTTACCCACCACCTCCCCCCTGCAACAAAATTCCTGCTTCTTCCTCTGTTGTTCTCTTTAATGTTGCCAAAGTCACAGAATGACATTGGTGTTGGTTAACCCGGTCTTCCAAGGGAAATGGACGGCACTCCCTATTAAAAAGAATTTCATATAAGCAGTTTCATTCCAGTTATTACTATAAGAACAATTGCTGTGCTTCTCAGCCACAAACCAAATTAATCTATTTCCAGCAACATCAGCTCCTCCCAAAAAAGATACTCGTTCAGAAAATATCCTTCTTAGAGAGATGTATTGCTGCAGAACATTTTATTACATAATCCTCATAATTCTAGGAAGCAGAAATGCCAACCCTTTTATTTTATGAATGAGGAAATTGATAGGGAGGTTACATTTCATTTAACTAATTGGTGGGTGTTAGAGTTTTTTGAAAATTTCTGAAGCTTGGTGAATGATTTTCTCTCACTTGGGGCAGTACAGTTTGTAAGACATACAGAGAAACTAATGGAAAGCACAAAATTAGAGGGCAGGGGAGAAGCATATTATCAGTACCAAAAGTAATAGGGTTGGTAAATTTTTCTTATGATCTGATTTCTATGATTTTTTGATGACTTATTTGTATGAGAGAGAGAAAAAGAGAGTGGAGTGAGGGGCAGAGGGAGAGAGAGAATCTCAAGCAGACTCCCCACTGAGTGCAGAGCCTGACATGAGGCTCCATCTCCCCACCCTGAGACCATGACCTCAGCTAAAGTCAAGGACTCCACTCGTAACTGACTAAGCCACTCAGACATCGCTCTATGATTTTTCTTGGAAGAAATTAGTTCTGAAAATCTATATATAATAAAGTTTAAAAATAAACACTTATATACCCACTATCCAAAATATTTTGAAGTAATTTTGTTTAATGTTTACTTCAGATCCCTTTTTAAAGATATAAAAATGTTACAGATGAAAGTCACATATACTTTTTCTTTACGTTGTTAATTCATGGATGTTTCATTTCATACTGTGCTCTTTGCTAAATATTTCAAAATATTTCATCATAACCTTAACCCATATGATTAAAATTCATCATAAACTTAACTTGTTGAATGATATTCTATTGTTAAATAGGAATTTTTTTACAGTTATGCTATAATTGCAATATAATGTGTTTCTTTATGCTTAAATGTTTCTCCATATTATAGACAAATTCCTCTTGGTTTATTTCCTAGAAAGGAAAATAATGCAAATTTGTCTCTACCATGTCTATCACTATTTCTACCTTCTTAAATTGTTAATTCTGATTTTTGTCTCATCTGAAATGTTTCTTTATGTTGTTTGTTTCCAAGACGGGTAGGTGATTAGTGTATTTTTAGATTTTTGTTTATAAGAGAATTGTTTTTTGTTGGCCTCACAAATGAAAGACAATTTTGCTAGCAAAGAAGTTCTTTAGTTACAGCCTTTCCCTTTAAAAACACTGTAGGTTATAAGCCAGCATATTCTGGAACCTAGTAATACAGAGGAAAGCTATAAAGGCAGTCAGTTTTTCTGGGTGTTCTTTCAAAGTTTTTTTAACCATTTAATTAAAACATTTTGCCAAACGTGTCTAAGGGATGGGACTCTGATTATTTTATGTATAGCATAGTATGATTTCACAGTTGACTTACTCAGATTTTTGTTTGCTTGTTTGGTTTAGATTCTACTTACGTTCCAATGGTTTTTGTCTCTTTAAAATCAGCTAAAATTCTTCTTCTGTAATTTATCATCCATGTCTATCATCTTTTTTCCTTTGGCCTCCCTTCTTTTTAATCTGTTGGTCCTTTTTCTTGCATTCTGGAGAAAGGAATTGAGATTTACATTTTATGAGTGATTTGATTTTTAAGTAGATTTTAATGTCTAATATGAATTTGATTTTTTCATTGTATTAGAGTTTTTCTGCCAATCTTCCTTTCTCAGCCACTTCCTATTTCATCACATCCTATTTTATATCCACATTACCCTGTACTTTGTATTTCACACCTGCATCATAGGTTCTGTATTGTTTTACATCTTATAATGAATCTAAGGAGCTATTATAATTTTCTTTCATTATTATTATTATTATTTCTGGATCCTTGTACATTTTCTCTCAGCTTTTAAGATGACAATCTCCTTTTTTTTTCCTGCCATGTTATTACGTAGGTCCCCTTTTTGTTATTTTATTGTTGTTATTGTTGCTTTGTTTTCTTCTCAGATGGATACGTTTTGTCAAGGTCCACCATCTGTCAATGGACAAAGGATGTATTGTGCCTTTAGTCCCATTCTCCAGGCATTTCAATACTGGATGAAAATCCTCTTGCTGAGGTTTGGCCAGACATCCAGCTAATATACGCAGCTCTTAGCTTAATTATTAAGGTCAATTATTAGGATTTTTTCAAGTGTAACTATCCTGAACTATGATGAAATTAGCATTTCCCACTGTCCATGTCTCTTTCACTCTAAACAGAAGAAGAAGAAGAAAAATATATATAGTTAGGAGGCACTCAGAGTTTTTCCAATTCCCATCACCATAAAATTCTTAGAGTGCAATATGCCAGTATTATTTCATAACCATTGATTCTCCAGAAGTTTTACCCTTCAACTGAGAATAGAAGGAGAAGTGCTAATGGGTATGGAGCAATAGCTATACCCACACAGAATAAAGACAAATTCCTGACTTTCTCCTTGCCAGAAAACTTCTATTTCTGAAAGCGGTAAGTCTGGGGGTGATAAGGGGGCTGTAGCACATGCGTGCTATCAACTGGGTTAAACTGAGAGCCAGCCACCTGAAGAAAATGGAACAAAGCACAAGGTCCTGGCAACAGTGGAAATGTTAGTAATTGCTTCCTTTGCTTTGCCAGTTCTCATATTTTAGCAGTAAGTTGCAAAAAAACTGAGCAGGGAAAATTAGAGCCAGTTTTAATCTGGAACTTTTCTAAATGATTATCACATAATGTATTTTGAAGAGGATAACTTCTATTTAATATAAAATACACAAAATGGTCCAGGTTAAACTTTTTCTGTGATAAGCCCAACTTTTTTCCTGTCAGGAAGTGACTTATTTAAGAACACAATTAAAAGAGAGAGAGAGAAAAAAAAAAAAAAACACAGAGAAAACAGTTTCTTTGGGTATTTTTATTAACTTTTTAATGTAAAAATTTTGCCATACCCAATATGGGATGTTTTCATAAGGTTTGAATGAACGTGCAGTTTTGCTACATGACAATTCTCACATTACTTGAAGAAAGCCCCCTCCTCTAAAATCCTAGGAACAATCTCAAAATGTACCCAGGCATACCCCCTATGATTTTTCCCACATGGCAAATTTATCAGAGGGTCAGGCAACAATTTTGTTCATGAACTGGACAATTTTTTTAGTTGTAGGTGTGTAGGTAGTTGCCTTTGGTTGTGTTCTACAGTCTGGGAGGTCACACACTGTCTTTTCTTTCTTGTCCTTGAAATACATGGAAGCAAATGCCTATAATTTGTTTTCATAGGATAATAAAATGTCACTATCCAGTGAAAATGAGATAGCTATAAATTTGGTAAAAACATCATGATTAATTTTTTTTTTGATTTATACTTAGAATTACTAAAACTGTTGGGCTTTCCGTTCAGAGTGAGGAAACTCACAAAAATATTTGTGGGAAACGTTAGTACTAAATCCTTCCCAACTGAATAAAAATGAAATAGATCGTTTCAACTGGAGTTGAAATGTTCTGGAGACGTAGTCCTGATGGTGCCAAAGCAATTAGGAATTAAACACTGACAATGGGAATGATATTCTTCACATGCATTGAAAGGTGATCATTTCAGCATTCTCACTAATCAAGCACATTATCTCTAATTGGGCAATCTAAGGATACACCCTTATACTTTTTTGCAAAGGTAATAATATTATCTGGAAGATCATTATCAATTTTAAAATTGGCATTAGTATTTGCTCTTTCTTAACTGAAGGGAATACCCTTCAGGTTTTAAATGACTGTGTGAAGTAACCAAACAGATTCCAACAGTGAAGCTATTTCTTTCTTTTTGTTTGTTTGTTTGTTTGTTTGTTTGTTTTAGTGAAGCTATTTTTCTATGTGGCCATATTTATTTTGGTTCTGTGTGAGGTAGTGAAATAAGAGAGCGTGACCATTGGGCCATCTAGTATATTTAAAAGACAACGGAAGGAATATGAAAGCTTATACATCTTGTCTTCTGACCTTTTCCATCTTTATTTGAGAGCAGTGGGAGGTGTGTGGTCTTTTAAATATCTGGAGAGGGAACATCTGCTCAGTAGACCCAAGGTTTATAAGCTACATCCACTCCAAGGGCAGTCAGCTCAGCCAGATACAAATGTTCTATTAACAGACTTGGCCCCAGTCTCCTGTCTGTAATCTCCACATTCTCTTTTGCCCTCTTGGCTTTTTACAGGCCTTTTATAAGAGCGGAAGAACCTTCCTGGAACCTGCAAAATGCAACACAAACAAAAAAGGAGTAAAAAGTAATTCATGTTTCTGATAAAGAGCCATTAGCACTAATTATGTCACTAATAGTCCATTGAAAGGGAACAAGAAAAAGTCTTTAAATAAGGACTTGAGAAAAAAAAATATTGAAATCAACCTTTGAGTTCTTTTTTACCCATTTGAGCTCCTTGTGGGTACACAACTCAATATTTTATTTGCTCTTTTAAGTCTAAATAAAAATAAATTCAAACTTTTGAAAAATATCAAAGATTTTTAAATTCAAAATTGTACGTGTGATTTATTTAACCCATTGGCTGTTCTTTCTCACTGTCGTAAATGTCTTTTGCTTGAATATTTTAGTCTTTAAATTTTTCAACGTTTTATGTAATATGAAAAAATAGCGCATTAAAATAGGTTTATTGTTAAAGTCATCATTCTACTTCTCATTTTGATAAGGTATTTGCAAGGCATACAGACAAATATTAAATCTCTTCAAGAGCAACTAGGTTTACCATACAGGATCTATTTACATTATGATAGTAAAAGGCAAACTTCTAAATGAGAAAAATATCTCTACATAAAATTGTTAGAACTTATTATACTTTTATAGCCATGGAGCTCATTAGTAGCTATCGTAGGATGATGTAATACTGAGAATTTCTTGCTTTAAGACCGCTAGCAGAATCAAATATTCCTGCTACACACTCAGAGATCGTATACCTATTCCAGCTTTAGGAAATCTTAATGCCCTGTCCAAAGTATGCTATTATAATGGTGATTAAAAACAATAGAAGTTATTTCATTTATGAAAAATGGACAGGTTGTAGGTATAGCATGGCTATACGTGTAGGAAACATGACGAAGCTAATGCCTAAAAATATATTGAGATACAAGTGTCTAAGTCAGGAATAATGGGAATGCTGATGAAATTTTAAGTATGTAATTGAATAAGGCTGGTTTGTGACCTCAGCAAATTGAAAATTGTTCTTGAGGCTGGTTTTATATTGAGGTACTAGCATCATCTGTTTAAGTATGTGGTTTTTATTTTTGTTTTGTTTTATTTTAGTAGATTTATTTATTTATTTATTTATTTATTTATTCATTTATTTGAAAGAGAGAGAGCGAGAGAGTATAAGCAGGGAGAGGGGCAGGGGAAGGGAGAAGGGAAAAGAATCTCAAGCAGACTCCCTGCTGAGCGTGCGGCCCCATGTGAGTTTCCATCCCATGACTCTGAGATCATGACTCAAGCTGAAATCATGAATCTGGCGCTCAAGGGACTGAGCCACCCATCCAACTCTGTTTCAGTATTTGTTTTGATAAAAACTAATCTGCACAACTATTTTCTCCTTTAAACATGACTATAGACTCACTGAGTATGTAATGAGTTAGTGTTCTTGGCAGTGCATGTATATCAGAGCAGCATGTTCATGACTCAATTTGTTTATCCCTTACCAGTAGACCGATAGCTAATATAGTAGTTGTGATGGCTTACAATTTTGTATTAATATTATCATTTGTCGTATGTGCTCCATTTTTATGCATTTACCTCAACCGACAAAAACAGAAAGCAAGAGGAATATTTATATTGAAACACAAGTTAAAGTGCCTAAAGTGTAAAGTCTGCCAATTTACTTCAAGATATAATTATTGCAGGATCTGTAAGTGATATTAATCATATAAAAATTACTCTGTAATATCTAGCCCTTATATATCAAAAACTATGACAAAAATCAAAATATGGTAAATTTTTGTGACATTAGGTTTTTTGTTTATTGGAACTAAAAAAATAAATCTATGCCTACAATATGTTACATACTTGAGAATAGCAGCCAGAAACTCTGATATCTTGTCATTTAGAAAAATAATGTGAAAATCATAAAGACAAACCAGTGGAAAAAATAAACTAGTGGATTTTTAAATTCCAAACATGAAATTTCAAAAATATTTCCATTACAAATATTAAAATTTCTATTTTAATAAATTGGAGTTTCAAGATTCAACGTAAAAATATCAATAGTATTGTGGGGCACCTTTGAGGAGTAAAGAAAACTGTCCATTTGAGTTTTAGTTTCCCAGGAAACAAACTGACCTACACTTCCAGGTTCTTTTTTTTTTTTTTTTTAAGATTTATTTACTCATTAGAGATTCAGACTGAGAGAGAGAGAGAGAGGCAGAGACACAGGCAGAGGGAGAAGCAGGCTCCATGCAG
The DNA here is from genome assembly GCF_048164855.1 of Canis lupus baileyi. Classification (NCBI taxonomy): domain Eukaryota; kingdom Metazoa; phylum Chordata; class Mammalia; order Carnivora; family Canidae; genus Canis; species Canis lupus. The sequence continues at coordinate 16,536,745 of NC_132838.1, forward strand.
GGATCCTGATACTGGCTCGATCCCAGGTCTCCAGGATCATGCCCTGGGCCAAAGGCAGGCACCCAACCACTGAGCCACCCAGGGATCCCCACCTCCAGGTTCTTACAGAAAATGTCTTCTCTGGCTTTATCTGTGTTGAAATCTTACTCTTCCCTTTGATATACAATCGCTGAGGCATCTCTGATGGAGGTGGCTCATTTTCCCTTACCCATGTCTTAGCTCAGGCTGCCATACCAAAATGCCATAGGATGGATGGCATGAACAATAGAAATGTATTTTCTTACAGTGCTGGATACTAAAAGTCCAAGATCAAAGTCCCAGCAGGGTCAGGGTCTAGCAAGAGCTCTATCTTGGATTGCAGATGGCCACCTTCTTGCTGTGTCCTCACATGGTGAAGAGAGACAATGAGAAACAGAGAGAGTGAGCTCTTTGGTGTCTCTTCTTGTAAGGATACTAATCCTGTAGTATCAGGACCCCGCCCTTATGATGTCATTTAACCTTAATTACCTCTGTGTAGAGGTAATTAATCATATCTCCATATTTAGTCATGTTAGGGATTAGGGCTTAAATGTAGGAATTTGGCAGGGGACATAATTCAGTCTATAGCAGTTCATGTACCTTGGGTAGGGAGCTATGGTGGCTGTATCCTCACTCCTTCATGCGACTTCCAAACCATCCCTTCCCCACCTTCATGTAAACCCTCTTGTTCTTTTGGGGGCCTCTTGTTCAGGAACTCCTAGAAAACCTCAGTACTAGAAAGACCTCAGTGTGTGCCTTCACTTCAGATGCTGATCCTAGCTTGAGAAAATCAAACAAATGCACAGACAGGAGCGCCTGTGGGGTCATACTTTACACTTCAACTGCAGTCTCAGTGTTGCCCAGACTCCTTTGGTTGTGTAGGTACTTGTTTTCTTTTTTCCATAAAAGAACCCTACCAACTAGCCTTCTACTTCTATAATATGGATGGTCAAATTGCTCTTTTGACTGATTAATTGATTATTTGGATTGGTTAACTGATCATTGAAGTAATAGCTTATCAGACTCAAAATTCACTCTACATTCTGTTATCAAATTGAAAACTTGTTGGTAAGTCTTCCACTTTTTTTTTTTAAGATTTTATGTATTTATTCAAGAGAGACACAGAGAGAAAGGCAGAGACATAGGCAGAGGGAGAAGCAGTCTCCCTGTGGGAAGCCCTATGCAGTACTTGACCCCAGAACCTCGGGATCAAGCCCTGAGCCAAAGGCAGACACTCAACCACTGAGCCACCCAGGCATCCCCCATCTTCTCCTTCTAAAACTGATTCCTTCCAATTATGTTACATACATTAAAGTTTTTTTTTTTAATGTACAACTGGAGATACTATAAGCAAAGTTAAAAGATGAGGAATATAGTGTAAGAAGCATTCACTTGCAATGTGTTTAACCAGCAAAGGGTTAGTATCCGATATACATAAAAAGTTCCTGCAAATTAATAATATTGAAAAACAACCTAGTTGAAAAATGGGCAAAAGCTATGAATAGGCATTCCCCATAAGATGCTTTTCACTAGGACTATCAGACAAAGGCCAATTAAAACAACATGATACCAATTCACATCCATCTGTCAAAAATAAATTGAACAGCACCCTGTGTGAGCAAGAATGTAAGCTCTTAGATACTACTGGTGGGAGCATTCACTGGCACAATCACTTTGAAAAGCAATTTGGCAATATCTGGAAAAGTTACGAATGCATATTCTACAACCTACCATTTCGACATCTAGGGAATACCCTAAAGCAGCTATCATTCATGGACACAGATGGTCATTGCTACATTACTGATAAAAGTGAAATATCATAAATAACTAAAATATCTACCATTATAACAATGCACAAATAAAAATGGTTCTATTCTTCCTAGAAAACTATGTAGAAAGTAAATTAATGACCTTGTTCTGCATGTAATAACATTGATGAATTTGAGCCATTTCATGACCCCTTTGAAGCATATCTTCATTTAACATCCAGGCTATGACACCTGGTTCTCCTCCTAAATTTCTGGCCAGGCTCTCTGTCTCCTTAACTGATTGCTAGTCATCTCCATAGCCTCTCCTTGAATTTCTCTTTTCTAGCAACATTTACTCTTTAAGTGATCTCATCCATTTTTATAGCTCTAAATACCATCCGTGTGCCAATAACTTTGAAGTTTTATCTCCAGCCTAGATCTCTCCCCTGAACTCCAGACCCCTATATCTCACAGCCCATGAATTCAAAATCTCAACTTAACGTTTTGGACTTAGGATCCTATGACCTCATTTTTCACCTGTGTTACTGGAAGACAATTCTTATAGTTGTTCAGAGCCTTCAAAATACATCTCCAATCTGATCACTTCTCATCATCTCCACTGCCACATGCCTGATTGAAATCACCATCATCTTTTGCTTTTACTACTGAAATAAGTTTTACAAGAGGTTTCCCTGCTTCTGCCCTTGGACTTTTTTCTTTTATCAACAGAACTGTTGAGAACAATTTGTTAAAATGAATGTCAGACCCTGTCACTCCTCTGTTTAAACACTCTCCCACGGTTTCTATGTGATCTTGGCCTCCTTTAACCTTCCAGCCTCATCTTCTTCCTCTCCTTCCACTTTCCCCTCTACTCCCTCCACCCAAACCTCCTCATGGCTCTTGGAACATGCCACACACTTCACTGGTCAGATTCTGCACTGGTGCTTCTTCCTCTTCCCTCAGTTAGCCAAGTGACCAACCCCTCCACTTTCTTCAGTCTTTTCTCAAGAGTAACTTCTTGGATAAGACTTTCCTGGACACTCGATTCCAACTACAAGTCTGACCCTCATCACTCCATCTCCCCTTTTCCTACTTGTTAGCACTCATCAACATACAGCAGTTGTACTAGTGAGGGGAGGGCTATCATAATAAACTGCCACACCTGGGATGGCATAGACAGGAAAAATTTTCTTACAGTTTTCGAGGCTACAAGTTCCTGATCTGGGTACCAGTAGATTTGGTTTCTGGTTTGGGCTGTCTTCATGGCTTGCAGATATTGTCCTTGTCCTCACATGGGCTTATGCTGTGTATGCATGAGGAGAAAGAAGAATTTCTGATGTCTCTTCTTCTTATAAGGACATCAGTGCTATGGAATTAAGGCCTTTCATTTATTATCTCACTTAATCTTTAGTGGCTCCTTATAAACCTCATCTCCAAACTGAGTTACATTGTAGGTTAAGGGTTTAGCGTACAAGTGTGAGGGTCTCAGTTCAGTATCTAACAGTAGTCTATATAGAATATTTCATATTTTGTTGTTTATTGTTTGTTTACTCTACTGCAATATAAGCTTCAATAAGGGCAGAGTTATTTGGACATTCACTGCTTTATTCTAGCACTTAGGATGATGCCTGAGGCACAGTAGGTATTTAATAAATATTAAGTAAATTATTTCAAAAACCTGATGTGAGATATAAAAAGCAAGTTATCATTTTGTACCAAAAACATCATTTCATAATTTACAAAATACAAAATTATGTTACAAATTTCTCATGAACAAATATGTACGTGGTAACATATTTTAAAATAATTGGAAGAATGCCAACTTCAGGATAATTAATTACTTTCCTGAAGAGAGGAAGGGAAATTTCATTTGAGATAGGTCAAAGCAGCTCTAACTGTAGCTAGGTGATTTTATTTGTTTAAGTATGTTGTGAAACAACTATGCAAAATATTACCATTTGTTAAATCTTGAGGGAATACAGAAATGTATGATATATGATTTTCTGTATTTTCTATTTTTAAATATTTCAAGAGAAAGAGATGAGGGTTCCTATAAGGGCAGAGACCATATCTGTTTTGTTCCTACATGTATTCCAAACTCCTAAAACTTGGTTGATGGTCCATAGAAGGACCTCAATGCATATTTGGTGGATAGATGTAGTTTTAGACTATTTGGACTTCTTTGTGTTTGGTTCTGAGAACAATATCTGGTCCATACACCCAGATAACAAATACATGAGCAAGTAAGCAAAAGACACAAACAGATACAAATATTTCCTGAAAGCTCTACAAGTCTCCCCATAATCCTAATCGTGCCCTTCCCTCTTTCTGACCCTTCTAGTCAGTGATTTGGGATTGTCTTGGCTGCCCTGTTCTACCAAGTGCTTTTCTGCTCTCACCTCTAATTGACTTTGCTGCCACTAGAGAAAGATCTTAGGGGATGAACAGGGATTACAGTTAAGGTACTGATCTGCTGCATTTCCCCATAAACCCTTAAGTCATCTGGAATCCCTATTTGGATTTGGACTTCCACATAACTCTTCCTCATTAGCTCTGATGGATTATTCTGCCTAAAACAAGTCTTGTTGGCCCTTCGAAGAGTAGCAACAGAAATCTGTTGTTTTTACCTCTGCTTGACTCATTGATACCCTTTGCTAACATAATTTCCTGCCCCATCTCACAGTCAGATGCTCCAGATTTGGCCAGACATTAGACCACTTTCTCCCAACATTCCCTATTCAATTTTCCTAAAAAATATTTATGGCTCCCGGTTTTGTCTAATAATCTAGAGTCATACATTTATATTTACCTTCCATTGATGGCAGATTCTAGCAAACATTGAGAGTTACCATGTTCTTTTTTTCTCATTTTGCCTGTCGGTATTTTACATATGTTTTGGTCCATCTATCTCTTTTCTGCCTTAATTTTTTTTTTTTTTACAAACAAGCAAGAGTCAAGTTATTAACGTCAAGTTATTAACCAGAATGCAAAGATATTCAGAGAACTCATTCCCTGGAAAAGACTCTCACTCCATGTTAATTAGGGAAACAACAATACAGTGTTTCACACTTGTCTGTAATCTTTTCTCTCTCTTTCTACTTGGCCATGGGGAAAGTGGAGACCCTAGGGATCAAAAAGAGAAAAGAACTTGGAATTACAAATTAAGATTCTTTATCTGCTAAATACCAAGCCAGAAATTAGAAATCTTACCTCACACCACACTAAGAGAAAAGTTTCAGAAGTGTGGAGTTAAAAAAAAAAAAAAAAAAACTAAACCAGAGGAAAATTGAATAAGGCATCATTAAGTATTTATCTGACCTCTGGATGGAAGCCTTTTTTAGTTTAAAAGCAACTATAGGCATACAAAAAAAAAATAAAAAAAGAAAAAGAAAAGAAAAAGTGGACATTTGATCTGCATAAACATTTTAAAATTTAGATATGGTTTTTACTTCAAAAAGGCAAACATACATAATTAAGAAAAAAATGAAAACTAGATTGGAGAACCTGCAACCAATATAGTATTTTCCACTGTAGAAAGAGTCAGTTCAAGATGATACTAAAACACTAAGTAAGACCCTTGAAGCTGAGAAAAGATTGAGTGACATGGCCAGTCAATTCATAAATAAGCTACAACATAAAAATATATAAATTAAGAATATAATAATAATAAAGAAAATCAAATTAACAAAGCAGAAGGAACCAACAGGGTCTGTGGAAGGCAGGCTTTATAGTAACCAGGGTGGCACTATTTCTGCTTCCTGCAGGAGAATGTGATTGCTGTTTGAGTACTTTTATGGCCTGGCGAGGAAGTACAATCCCTTCCATGGAGAAGGGGCAGGAGCAGCTGGTCTGGCTGATAGAAGACTAGCTGGTGGAGTTTTTCATGCTGAGCGTAAGGGCCTATGTGGCAAGAGCAGTAAACCCATGTCTAGGCCTTTGGGGCCCCATGAGGCTCAAAGATGTTAAGACAACACTGAAATTTTAGATCTTACAATTCATTCTACCTGGAAGATAAGGAAGAAGACAGACACCTAGCCTTACTTCTCTTGTATGAACAGTTTCCAGCCATGCACTCAGCTACAGTAATTTCCAATAGTGTCTGCTGTTCTCTGTAGTGAATCTTATCAGGATTTTTACTGGGAAAGATAACATGAAACTGGTAGTAGATGCATTTAAAAACTCCCATTTCAGAGAGGAGTACAGTGGAAATCAGTTTAAATGTGAATGGCTTGAATGTAGGGTGTAATTAATTAAATTAATTGAAATTTAATTATTTTAATTAAACTTCCCTCTATCAAACCTTATTTGTCCTTTCAACTCTACCCTAATTAAAAAAAAATGATCTGAGACAATTTTAATGATTTCTCTGTGACATTAGGGGCTTCTATTTTATCCATTCTCATGTAGCGTCTGTACTTCAATACCATTTACAAATTTTCACCATGTTCTGCGTTTTCCACTTAAGAATTAGCCCCTGAGATCAGAAAGACATTCATTGGTGCCTTTCAAGATGAAATGGTTGGATCACCCACTGAATCAGAGACCCTTGTGGTAGGGCATTTTTAATGAGCTCTGCAGGTGATTCCTATGCATGTCCAATTTTGATAAATCCACTGATACTGGAAATGCCTTCATTTCTGTGGCTCAAGGAAGTAGCTCTCCAACTCTTCTATCCAGGGGCAGGGAGTTGGTAAAGAAGGGAAAGGTGGTGAAAGGTTTACATGCGAGCATCTCTCTTATTCTTATTCCTGTGTGACCAAGGCAAGTTACACAGCTTCTTTGCATCTCCTCTTCCTTATCTGTAAAAACAAAGGTAACCGACAATATGAATACTGGGAGCCAAGAATCTGGTACACAGCTGCCACACACCATCCGATGGATAATGTTACTGCTTTCTCCTCTTTTTCTCCCACCTCCCCAGTCTCTCCTCTTCCTAACCACCTTAGGAGAACTTTGGAACATAACCAAGATAAGGTAAGTCATTGTGAGCCCACTATGCCAAACCCCACATTATACATGTAATAATGCAGAGTTTGCATTCATCATCACCATGTATTATGTGCTTCTATAGGTTAACTTTTAAGTCTTAGAATAATGCGACAAAGTTGATTGCTCTGTATCCATATCAATAAATTTACAGATGAGAATTCCGAGGATGAGAAGAGTTTTTTTAACTGGCCCATTATCAGTTCAGTAGGTGTTAAAACTAAGGTTCAAGTTCACGTAAGTTTGGATACCCAACTTGTCCCACTGAAGCAGCCCCAAAATGCAGTTATTTAAATTTTATTTCATTTTTCCAAAAAACAATCTTGGACCATGCTCTTAATTTTTAAAACCCGTCTTTAAATGTCTCAAACTCACATGCCTAATACGACCAGGAAGAAAATATAAATGAGAAGAAAAGCTAGGCTATATTCAGCTGACTTAAAAACTGATCTCTGTGCTTTGTTTTTGTTTTTTTTTTTTGCCATTTTTCTTGAAACACGTAACAGCCTATACTTTGCTTTTCTTGTCCTACTTTTGATGGAAACATAATTACAGAGAAAACCAATAGCAGGAGCATGATGAGGAATGGCAGGTGAACTTTGGCTTCAGGATTGGGGCAAAAGAAGACAGTGGCAAGACATTGGCAAAGGCAGTAGGTTGGAAATATCAGAAAGGGAGACAGAACATGAAGATTCCTAACTCTGGGAAATGAACTAGGGGTGGTGGAAGGGGAGGAGAGAGGGGGGTGGGGGTGAATGGGTGACGGGCACTGAGGGGGGCACTTGATGGGATGCGCACTGAGTGTTATTCTGTATGTTGGCAAATTGAGCACCAATAAAAAATAAATTTATTATTAAAAAAAAAAAGGCAGTGCAACACCTCACTTCTTATCTGAAGAACACAACTAGCCATAAAGCCCACACCCACCATGATGAAATTCAGGTGGCAAGACTCTGGACCAGGTTTCTCAAGAAAAGTCAGAAATCTGGGTTTTCATCAGAAACCTCACAACTTTTGGTTGTTGGCCTAAAACAATAAAACAAAACAACCACCGAACTTTGTGCTGCCCAAACAAAGCAGCTCTGCAGACCACACCTAGCCCATTGGTTGCCAGCGTGGAACCTCTTCTCTTAAGAGAACGGTAAGAAACACCTGAGGTTTTAAGACTCCATACTTAAGGAAATTATTTTTATTAAAAATGGTCTCAAGCATAGGCTTTTGTATCAGCAACTCTTACCTGAAGTGGCCTTCCTCTAAATGTTTGTGTGACTAATTCCTGTTGGTCAGTTTTCACCTCCAAGGAGTTTTGCTTGGTCTTTCTGTCGAATATTGTCTGCACTTGTCTTATTGCCTCACTACTTTTCTTCAGACAGTTATTGCTCTCTGAGGGGATCCTATTTGTTTCTTAGTGGGGGTTTTTCCCACTGGAGGATGGTTTCCATAGGGGTGGGAACCTTTCCTGTCTTGTTCACCATCATATTCTCAAGACCTAGAGCAGTATCTTATACCTGGTACATTTCCACAGTCATTCACGAGGGAGAATAGCAATTACGTATTGAGAATCTCCTATATGTCCATGTGCTAGATGTCTCAAGATCAAGTATTTGATGGCTGCAAAGGTCAGAATAAGCAAAGAAGTTGACTGTATCATTAACAGTGCTGAGCACTCAGTAGATTATCAATGAACATTTATAGAGTAAGTGAATGCTAAGTAAATCACAAATAATTCAGATTCAACTAATTTATACTTCGCTTCCTAAAATATGGCATAGTTGGGTTTAATATCCATAGTATTTGAATGTATCAGCACATTATGGGCCACATTATTCCAGAAATTGCATATTTGATTTGACCACTGTTGCTAATAAAAGTGACCTTTTATAAAATGATTTGCATAGCATGCTCATGGGACTCACTTACTTTGTTAGGCAATTAATCCAGCATACTACCCCAAATTACACATTTTATATTTATTAATAAAGGTAATTTAGATGTTTCAGATACACTGTAAAGCTTTTGGAGATTGAGCAAAATATGGCTTTTCATCTATACATAGTCAAATGGTTTCTTAATAACACAATTATCTTTGGCTGATTGATTCTGGAAATTTTGCTAGTTTTTTTCTCAAAGTACTGTGATATTTTACATCTCGTATTACTTTAATTTTTTTAAGGAACAAAGCACTTCTTGCTTTTTCTAGTTGACATTTTCTCTTTTTGCAGTGCCGGCTATGAACTGCACATGGCTAATCTTGGATTCCTAGAACCGATAGAAAGTTAGCCAGGCCTAATAAATTCCGTGCATGTTCTCCCACTGCATGTGCACATTAAAAGAAAAACAATTATAATAATCAGGTTTCTGAAAAGAAGCTTCTGTAAAGTACTCTTTTATGCAATCAGGAGCTCAGTAATGGAATTACGGATAATATTAGTTACCATTCGTCATAAATCTCACCTTTTGAGTTTCACTTTTTTGTTTTTAGAAAGGAAAGAACTTATGTTTGTTACCTCTCCTTGTGCTTCCACAGCCTGGATGTTTCAGAGTAGAGAGGGGAATTATACCTAAATTGGAAATCCTGTGAAGATAAGGTTTTGGGTCTTTTCTCTGGAAGTGGCTTCTGGAAGCTTCAAAGTAATCCTCCCCTATATGTACAAAAACTCTGTATACGTCTATGAATCATTGATTTAGACTGATGATATTAGAAGGGTTCAACATCAAAACCTTCTGGCAACTGTAACAGGAATTTCCATAGAAATACAGAAACAGCTCTCCATAATTTGATAAGTGGAGTTCAAAATAAACCAACCATGTAACATCTGTACATGGTATTTTTTAGTCATTTTTTAAACAATATTTTGTTTATTTGTGAGAGAGAGAGAGAGAGAGAGCACGCAGGGGGAAGGAGCAGAGAGAGAGGGACAAGCAGACTCCAGCTGAGCACCGAGCCCGACATGGAGCTCGATCGCAGAGCCCTGAGATCATGACCTGAGCTGAAGTCAGATGCTTAACCAATTTGGCCACTTATGTGTCCCTAGTCAGTTTTTACTAAAACAAAAGCACATAAAATAAAGATAGTGAAAATTGTATGTAACTGAACATACACACAAAGTAAACAAAATACTATATGATCACAGAGCAGTCTTTTTCTAACCTTTCTTCCCCCACCAGTAGATGAAATCTTGAGCACTCTCCTGCACTCTCACATGTAACCCAGTAGAAGAGCTTTCCAAGCCATGCAAGTCCCATTTGTTCTGCAAGCACCTTCTGCCTCATGTATTCTCATATCCCAATCTATGCTAAGCCAGTCATCCCTATCTTTATTCCTCTTCCCAATTTACTGACAAGAATGCTTATAGATGTACCTAGAGTAAAGGAATAAGGCCATGGTAATTTCCAGCGTTTCCTACATCATTTTCTTTTTTTCTCGAGTTTTATTGAGGTAGAATTGACAAATAAAAATTATATATATGCAAGGTATATATGATGATTTGACTTAGGTATACATTGCAAAATGATTATTACAGTCAAGCTAACGAACACATCTGTCACCTGACATAGTTACCCTTTTGTTGTTGTGATAACACTTAGGATCTTCTCTCAGTAAACTTCAAGTGTAAAATACAGTATGATTAAGTATAGTTGCCATGCTGTACATTAGATCCTCAGAACTTACTCATCTTATAACTGAACGTGTGTACCCTTTTACCAACATCTCCTCATGTCCCCCACCCCTCAGCCTTTGGCAACTACCAACTACTCCATTTCTATGAATTTGACCATTTTTGAGACTTTACATATGAGTGAGATCATACAGTATTTGTCTTTCTGTCCTGCTTATTTCACTTAAAATAAGGTCCTCTAGGTTCATCCATGTTGTCATAAATGGGATAATTTCCTTCTTTTATGGCTAAATAATGTGTGTGCATCACATTTCTTTATCCATTCATCTATTGACAGATATTTAAGGTTGTTTCCATATTTTGGCTATTGTTAATAATGCTGTGATGAACACGGAAGTGCAGATCTCTCTTTAAGATCCTGTTTTCATTACCTTGAATGTATACCCAGAAGTGAGATTGCTGCATTGTATGGTAGTTCTATTTTTGTTTACTTATTTATTTTTGAGGAACCTCCATTCTGTTTTCCATCATGCCTGGATCCTACATTTTATTTTTCTTTTGACACTTTACCCTGTGAGCCTGGCGTAATATTTAAATTTGTATTATTATGTTAATTAGAGAGGCAGTTACTGTAGGGGTCACAAAATAAGCTTTACAAAATAAAGGAGAAATGATGCCACTAATGAAAATATAATACGGCTCTAAGCCTTTCAATGGATGATAACAAGACTAACTCAGAAATAGTCTATTCTAGTACATCCAGTCTAATATGGTGGATCTGGAATTTCATTCAAATCACAATTTCATACCAGTTTACCATTCTGTTCATATCACGGTTCAGCAAACTACTAGAATGCTGACATTTAGGGGGATCTCTTAAAAATAAGTTATTATTTTTATTATTAGTGCTATTGCTATACTGTTTTGGTACTTAAGATCTCTCTAGTAGAAAGTAAAGGAAGGAGTGAGTAAAGAAATATCAATTACTTAATTTCTATATTGAGGAAAGAGGCCTCAAGGAAGCAATGAGGGAAGAACAACTGGACCAGAGCCTGAGCAGTTGCTATGGGAACCAGGAGGCTGCACTGATCTAAGCAGAGGTTGTTCTGTGTCCTGTGACCTCTGCTGGAGGGATAGTGTTACTGGAAGGCCTATGTTGGCTGCTATCAGATTCCAGAGAACTTTTTCCCAGTTTGTGAAAGACATTGCCATTTTCATTCCCACTCTACAGATTGAAAACTATATGCCTAAAGAATTTAAAAGCCACATTCAGTGTTGGCCATACCAAGAACCCTATATAGTTCTTCCTGTTGTGACTAGAACACACTTGAGTGTCTATTATTATTATATGAAGAATTTCAGAAAGGTTGAAATAGTTGGAGGTAGCTTGCCAGATAATATGGCCAAAATGCACAGGTCTGATTATTTGAAAAGTTAAGAAAAACTTTCCCTATGCTGACCATGAAGAGAAGAATCTGTAATAAACCCAAACAACTTGTTTACAAAGAGGTGACATAAAGGTAAAGGTTTTGTGACTCTGAATTTTTCCTCAAGAAGTCTTGGGAAGGGCACTGGATAAAGCTCATCAAATAGTGAAGAAGAGAAGCAGAGCTCTAGAAAATTTAAATATGCAAGAATCTAATATTTGAGTGCACGGAGTTAGAGCATAGATAGCTTAAAGAGGCCATACTTTCTAGTTCTGGAGGATTTATTCTTAACAGTAACTGTGATTTTAAAACAAATAAACTCAGACTTCTGGGGAAGATGATGGAGTAAGAGGATCCTAATCTCAGTGTGTCCCACAGATACAACGAGATAACACCCACATCAGTGTAAATAATCCAGAAAATGACCCAAAGATTGGCCGAACACATGCTACACAGCTAAATGTAGAGAAAACAGCTCGCTGAAAAGGGTAGAGAGGGTGGCAATGTTGTCAGGAGCTAAACGGCCCCCCAGGACTGTCTCAGTGGAAGAAGGAACACAGCCGGCATGAGAGGGGAAAGAAACAGACCCTCACACTGGGCATCCCAGGCACAAAAATACCTGCACAGGGAAAATGAATCCCCATAACATTTAACTTTAAAAACCAGAAAGGCATACTTTTGCAAGTTCTAAAAATCAGCAGAAGTTTAAAAAATTAATTTTCATTTAAATTCAATTAATTAACATGTAGTGTGCTATTAGTTTCAGAGGTAGATATCAGCATATAACACCCAGTGCTCATTCGATCACGTGCCCTCCTTAATGTCCATCATCCAGTTACCCTTCCCCTTACCCCCAACCAACCAGCAACCCTCAGTTTGCTTCCTATGGTTAAGAGTCTCTTTTGATTTTCAGGGAAGTACAAACCCAAACCACAATGAGATACCAACTCACACCAGTGAGAATAGCTAAGATTAACAAGACAGGAAACCACAAATGTTCGCGAGGATGTGGAGAAGGGAACCCTCTCGTACTGTTGGTGGGAATGGAAGCTGGTGCAGCCACTCTGGAAAACTGTGAGGAGGTTCCTCAAAGAGTTAAAAATAGAGCTACCCTACAACCCAGCAATTGCACCACTGGGTATTTACCCAAAGATACTGATGTAGTGAAATGATGGGACACCTGCACCCCAATGTTTCTAGCAGCAATGTCCACAATAGCCAAACTGGAAGGAACCACAATGTCCTTCAACAGACAAATGGATAAAGAAGATGTGGTCTCTATATACAATGGAATAGTACTCAGCCATCAGAAAGGATGAATACCTACCATTTGCTTCAATGTGGATGGAACTGGAAGGTATTACGCTGAATGAAATAAGTCAATTAGAGAAAGACAACCATCATATGGTTTCACTCATATGGGGAATATAATAAATAGTGAAAGGGATTATAAGGGGAAAAAGGGAAACTGAGTGGGGAAAAATCAAAGAGGAAGACAAACCATGAGAGACTCCTAACTCTGGGAAACAAACACATAATTGCAGAAGGGGAGGGGGGTGGGAGGAATGGGATAACTAGGTAATGGGCACTAAGGAGGGCACTTGATAGGATGAGCACTAGGTGTTATACTATATGTTGGCAAATTGAATTTAAAAAAAAATAATAAGAAAGAAAATAATTGAAGCTTTAAAAGTTAGAAGCAATTTATTTTTTTAAAAAGTCTCTCATGGTTTGTCTCCCTCTGATTTCGTCTTGTTTTATTTTTCCCTCCCTTCTTCTATGCTCCTCTGTTTTCTTTCTTGCATTCCACATATGAGTGAAGTCATATGATGATTGTCTTTATCTGATTGACTTATTTAGCTTAGCATAATACCCTCTAGTTTCTTCCATGTCATTGCAAATGGCAAGATTTCATTTTTTTGGTGGCTGAGTAATATTTCATTGTACATACATATCACATCTTCTTTATTCATTTATCTGTCAATGGACATCTGGGCTCTTTCCACAGTTTGGCTATTGTGGACATTGCTGCTGTAAACATTGGAATGCAGATACCCCTTCAGATCACCACATTTGTATTTTTAGGGTAAATATCCCTATAATGTGAATGTTATTATGTTTGATGGTGTTACTGAGTTATCTATTTTCATTTTTTAGTATGATTTTTCTCCCTCCTGTTCATCCTGATTACTTTCCATTACTCCCTCCTCCAGGTAGCTGATCCGTTCTGCTTCCTCTAGTCTATTTATTCCACTAGTGTAGTAAGTTCTTGACTTATTCCACTAGTTCTTGACTTCTTCATTTCTGGGTGGTTGGTTCTTTTTTGTTTTCTTTCTCTTTGTTGAGGGTCTCACTGAGTTCCTCGAGTCTTCTCAAGTCCATTGAGTATCTTTATGACCATTACCTAAAATTCTCTATCAGGTATATTATTTATCTCCATTTTGCTTAGCTCTCTTGCTGTGATTTTATCCTATTCTTTCATTTGGGAACTATTCCTCTGTCTCCTCATTTCATCTACCTCTCTGTGTCTTCAAAAAGTCAACTATGTTTCCTGCTCTTGAAAGTAGTGGCCTTAGGAAAAAGAGGTCTTATATCAATGCCCCCTGGTCACCAGAACATGTCACTTCAGAGCTGTCTTCTATGTGTGTTGTGCAAGCCCTACTGTTGTGGCTGAGCCACTTTGACTTTTAGTCCCCTTGTCTGCATGATTCTCTTTGCCTATTGTGGCAAGATTTGGTCTCTGTGTTGTTAGTGGGCGATTTTGAGTCAGGTCAAGCATTTGGCAGAGATGCAATAGTACCAAACTGCAAGGTTCTTTCTCTGTGTTGTCCCCTGGGAAGCTTGCATTGGTGAGTGGGGCCTACAGTCATACCAGGTATCTGCCTCCAGCCCACTACTAGAGCCATAGCTGAACTGATGTGTGGTTATCTTCTCCTTTCCCTGGGGCAGATGGCAGTTTGGAGTGGCACAGGTCCCTGTTGGGGTTGCTTGCATACCACTAGGCTTGTGTCACTGCGTTGGATGGGATTTGGCCAAGGGTGGGTTAGAGGGGGTAGGTTCACAGGAGAGCATGGAGGTGGGGTATGCTGGTCTGCTATAGGAAGGGACCTGCATTTGCCCAAATCTCCTCCAGAGGCCAGCTGGAGGGAGGGGAACCACAGAAATGTGTGGGGATGGTGCATACTGTTAAGATAGGTGGAAAGCATCCTCATTGTGCTGGTTCCCACAGGTGTCTGTAGGTTGGGAGTGGGGAAGGGAAATAGTGCTGCAAGATCTTTTGTTCTTGGGGCAGTCTCCTAAATATCTCTGCCCTTCTAGCACACATTTTGAGATTAGCAAACAAATATCCCTCCTGTATACCCCAGGCATTTTTCAAATTGCAGTTTCTATGCTTTATCTCTGCATGGCTGTTTGTTGTGCCCTTCCTCCCTTCTCTTGCCTTCTCTTGCCTTCTCTTGCCTTCTCTTGCCTTGCCTTGCCTTGCCTTGCCTTCCCTTCCCTTCCCTTCCCTTCCCTTTCCTTCCCTTCTCCTTCCTTCCTTCCTTCCTTCCTTCCTTCCTTCCTTCCTTCCTTCCTTCCTTTCTTCCTTTTTTCCTTCCTTCCTTCTTTCCTTCCTTCTTTCCTTCTTTCCTTCCTCTCTCCCTGCCCTCCTCACTCCCTTCCTTCCTTCACTTTTTTTATGAGTAAAAAAAAAATTTTTTTTCATGATCTAGATTTAGCCAATGAAGAGTAAGCTAATACTTTCTTTAAAGAAGAACAAAATCCTTTTTAGTATTGAGCAGTTATTAAAATAATTTTATTCATTTCACAGATTAATGCAATAGGTACTCAATAAAGGGTGATAACTCATTTTCCTCTTACTCTTCAGGCTTTCCCAGATCGAGTCTACTGATTTTTATTAAGTCCTACTGGGACAAGAAGTCCTTAACCTACAGAGGTAGAAGCATAAGGCTGGCAGCAGACCTATCCACAAAGACCTAGCAGGCCAGAAAAGATTGGCATAATATATTCAGGGTGTTAAATGAGAAGTATATACAGCCAAGAATACTTTATCCAGCAAGGCTGTCATTCAAAATAGAAAAAGAGATAAAAAGCTTCCAGAACAAACAGAAACTAAAAGAATTTGTGATCACTAAACCAGCTCTGGAAGAAATATTAAAGAGAATCCTTTAAGCGAAGAGAGAACCCAAAAGTAACATAGTCCAGAAAGGAACAGAGACAATATATAGTAACAGTGACCTTATAGATATTACAATGCCATTAAATTCACATCTTTCAATAGTTACTCTGAATCTAAATAGGCTAAATGCTTCAATCTAAAGACACAGGGTATCAGATTGGATAAAACAGCAAGACCCATCAATATGCTATTTACAAGAGACTCATTTTAGACCCAGAGATACCTCTAGATTGAAAGTGAGGGGTTGGAGAATCATTTATCATACTAATGGACATCAAAAGAAAGCTGGGGTAGCAATTCTTGTATCAGAAGAAATAAGATTTAAACCAAAGAGTATAATAAGAGATAAAGAAGACCACTATATCATAGTTAAAGTTAAAAAACCTATCCAACAAGATCTAACAACTGTAAATACTTATGCCCCTAACAAAGGAGAAGCCAGTTATATAAACCAATTAACAATAAAATTAAAGAAACACATTGCTAATAATATAATAATAGTAAGGGACTTTACCACCCCACTGACAACAATGGACAGATTAAGCAGAAGATCAATAAGGAAACAATAGCTTTGAATAACACACTGGATCAAATGGATTTCACAGATATATACAGAGAATTCCACCCTAAAGCAACAGAATGCACATTCTTCTCGACTGCACATGGAACATCCACCAGAATAGATCATATACTGGGCCAAAAATCAGGTCTCAGCCAGTATCAAAAGATTGGAATTATTCTTTGCATATTTTCAGACCACAATACTTTAAAACTTTAAATCACAACAGGGAATCTGGAAGGAAAACAAATACATGGAGGTTAAAGAGCATCCTATTAAAGAATGAGCAGGTCAGCCAGGACATTAAAGAATTTTTAAAAATCGTGGAAACAAATGAAAATGAAAACACAGCTTTTCAAAACCTTTGGGATGCAGCAAAGACAGCCCTAAGGGGGAAGTACATAGCAATACAGGCCTCTCTCAGGAAAAAACAAAAGTCTCAAATATACAACCTGAACTTACACCTAAAGAAGCTGAAGAAAAAACAGCAAATAAAGACTAAATCCAGCAGGAGAAGAGAATTCATAAAGATTAGAGTAGAATCAATGAAATAGAAACCAAAGAACCATAGAACAGATCAACAAAACTAGGAGCTTGTTCTTTGAAAGAATTAAGATCAATAAACCCCTAGCCAGACGTATCAAAAAGAAAAGAACATGGTCTCAAATTAATAAAATCATGAATGAAAGAGGATAGATAATAACCAACACCAAAGATAACAATTATAAGAACATATCAGGAGCAACTATATCCCCCTAAATTAGGCAATCTGGAAGAAATGGATGTGTTCCTAGGGATGCATAAACTACCAAAACTGAAACAGGAAGAAATAGAAAACCTGAACAGATCCGTAATCAGTAAAGAAAATGAAGCAGTAATCAAAAAATCTCCCAATAGACAAGAGTCCAGGGCCAGATGGCTGCCCAGGGGAATCATATCAAACATTTAAAGAAGAATTAATGCCTATTCTTCTAAAGCTGATTCGAAAAATAGAAGTGGAAGGGAAACTTCCACACTCGTTCTATAAGGCCAGCATTACCTTGATCCCCAAACCAGACAAAGACCACCAAAAAGGAGAATTGTAGAGCAATATCCCTGATGACCATGGCTGCAAAAATTCTCACCAACATACTAGCCAATAGGATCCAACAGTATATTAAAGAGATTACTCACCACAATCAAGTGGGATTTATTTCTGGGCTGCAAGGGTGGTTCAGCAACCACAAATCAATCAATGTGATATGCTTCATTAATAAAAGACAAAAACCTCATGATCCCCTCAATAGATGCAGAAAAAGCATTTGACAAAGTATAGCATCCTTTCTTGATTAAAACTCTTCACAGTGTGAGGATAGAGAAAACATACCCAATATCATAAAAGTCATTTATGAAAAGCCCACAGTGAATATCATTCTCAATGGGGAAAAACTGAGAGTCTTTCTAAAGTCAGGAACACAACAGGGATGTCCACTATCACCACTGTTGTTCAACATAGCATTAGAAGTCATAGCCTCAGCCATCAGACAACAAAAAGAAATAAAAAGCATATGAATTGGCAAAGAAATCAAACTCCAACTCTTTGCAGATGACATGATACTCCCAAAGATTCCACCCCAAGATTGCTAGAACTCATACAGGTTTCAGCAATGTCGCAAGATATAAAACCAATGCACAGGAATCAGTTGCATTTCTATACACTAACAATGAAACAGAAGAAAGAGAAATTAAAGAATGAATCCCATTTACAATTGCACCCAAAACCACAAGATACCTAGGAATAAACCTAACTAAAGAGGTAAAGGATCTGTATTCTGAAAACTATAGAACACACATGAAAGAAATTGAGGAAGATATAAAGAAATGGAAAAACAGTCCATGCTCATGGATTGGAAGAACAATCTTAAATATTATTAAAATGTCTATGCTCCCCAGAGGAATTTATACATTCAATGCAATCCTTATCAAAATATCATCAACATTTTTCACAGAGCTGGAACACATAATCCTAAAATTTGTATGGAACCAGAAAAGACCCTGAATATCCAGAGAAATGTTGAAAAAGAAAACCAAAGCTGATGGAATCACAATGCCAGACTTCAAGCTCTATTACAAAGCTGTAATCATCAAGACAATATGGTATTGGAAGAAAAAAAAAAAACAGACACATAGATCAATGGAACAGAATAGAGAACCCAGAAATGGACCCTCAACTCTATGATCAACTAATCTTCAACAAAGCAGGAAAGAATAGCCAATGGAAAAAAGACAATCTCTTCAACAAATGGTGGTGGGAAAATTGGACAGCCACATGCAGAAGAATGAAACTGGATAATTTTCTTACACCATATACAAAAATAAACTCAAAATGGATGAAAGGCCTAAATGTGAAACAGGAATCCATCAAAATCCTAGAAGAGAACATAGCAACCTCTGTGACCTCGCCCACAGCAACATCTCCAAAGACAAGGGAAACAAAGGGAAAAATGAAGTATTGGCACTTCATCAAGATAAAAATCTTTTGCACAGCAAAGGAAACAGTCAACAAAACCAAAAGACAACTGACAGAGTGGGAGAAGACATTTGTGGAAGAAGACATTTATATTTGTAAATCTAATTGGATAAAGGGCTAGTAGCCAAAATCTATAAAGAACTTATCAGACTCAGCACTCAAATAATAAATAATCCAGTCAAGAAATAGTAAAATGATATGAACAGAATTTCTCTAAAGAAAACATACAAATGGCCAATAGACACATGAAAAAATGCTCCATATCACTGGGCATCAGGGAAATACAAATCAAAACCACAATGAGATGCCACCTCACAGCAATCAGAAAGGCTAAATTAACAAGTCGGGAAACAACAAATGTTAAGGAGGACATGGAGAAAGGGGAACCCTCTAATATTGCTGATGGGAATGCAAGCTGGTACAGCCACTCTGGGTTGTACATCATCAAACATAATAACATTCACATTATAAAGATATCAAAAGAAGAAGAGAGAGAAAGGGGGACAGCACATTTATTGGAAGAAGTAATCATTGAAAACTTCCCAAATTTGGAAAAAAAATCCAGATCCAGGAGGCACAGAGAGCCCCCAACAAAATCAACCTAAGGAAATCCACACCCAGGACATATAGTATTTAAAATTGTCAAAAGTAGTGACAAACAAAATATTTAAAAGCAACAGGAGAAAACTGTTGCATAGAAGGGAAACCTCATATGTCTATCAGCTCATTTTCAACAGAAAATTTGCAGGCCAGAAGAGCATGGCATGATATATTCAAAGTGCTGAAAGAACAAAACCTGCAGCCAAGAATACTCTGTCCAACAAGACTATCATTCAGAATAGAAGGAGAGATAAAAAGTTTCCCAGACAAACAAAAGTAAATGAATTCATTGCCACTAAACCAGCACTATAAGAAATGTTAAAGGAGGAAGAGGAGAGGCCATAAGCAGGAGTAAGAAAAGTAGGAACTCAAAAGCAGTAAAATTAAGTCTATTTATAAGAATCAGTCAAGGAATTCACAAAATATAAGGATGTAAAGTAGGACAGCATAAACCTAAAATGTGAGAGGGAGAGGAGCAGAAAATTGTTTCAAATTTAAGTGACCAATAACTTAATATAGTCTGCTATATTCATAAAACATTGTATAGGAACCTAATCACAAATCAAAAAGCAGTAACAGATAATGCAAAAAATAACAGAGAAAGAAATCTAAGTATATAAGTAAAGAAAGCCAGCAAGCTATAAGAGAAGAGGCCAAAAGAATAAAGGAACAGAGAGGACCTACAAAAAAAATCCCATGAAACACATAACATTTTTCTAGATATGTCTCCTACAGCAAGGGAAACAGAAGCAAAAATAAACTATAGAGGCTACATCCAGATAAAAGCTGCACAGCAAAGGAAACAACCAACAAAACTGAAAGACAACCTACTAAGTGGAAGAAGAGATTTTCAAATGACATATCTGATAAAGGATTAGTATCCAAGATATATAAAGAAGTCATACAACTCAACACCAAATAATAATAATAATAATAATAATAATAATGGAATTAAAAATGGGCAAAAGACATGAACACACATTTCTCCAAAGATACACAGATGACTAACAGACACATGAAAAGATGTTCAGCATCATTTATCATCAGAGGACTGCAGATCAAAACCACAGTGAGATGCCACCTCACACTTGTCAGATGGCTAAAATCAAAACCCTTGGAAACAAGTGTTGGTGAAGATGTGGAGAAAAAAGAATCTTCTTGCACTGTTGGTGATAATGCAAACTGGTACAGCTGCTGTGGAAACAGTATGGAAATTCCTCAAAAAATCAAGGACAGAATTACCATATGATCCAGTAATTCCATTACTGGGCACATATCCAAAAAATATGAAAACACAACACAATATGATTACTGGAGTATTATTAACAATAGCCAAGATAAGGAAGCAACCTCAGTATCCATCAATAGATGAATCAATAAAGAAGATGTGGTGTGGAATATTTTTCAGCCATAGAAAAGAATGACATTTTGCCATTGGCAACACCATGGATGGACCTAGAGGGGTAAAATGCTAAGTGAAATAAGCCAGGAAGGGAAAGAAAAATATCATATGATTTTACTAACTGGAATTTAAGAAACAAAACAAATGAACAAAGAAAAATGAGACAACCCCCCAAAACACTCTTAAGTATGGAGAACACACCAATGCTTACCAGAGGGGGGGTGGGATGGGTCAAAAATAGGTGAAGAGGATTAAGAGTAGACTTATCTTGATGAGCACAGATTCATGTATAGAACTGTCGAGCCACTATATTGTACACGTGAAACTAATACAACACTGTATGTTAATTTAAAAAAAAAAATAAACTCAAGTCACCATGATGCGCATGCCATAAAGAAACCCAACAGACCTGACTTTAG
Organism: Canis lupus baileyi; assembly: GCF_048164855.1. Classification (NCBI taxonomy): domain Eukaryota; kingdom Metazoa; phylum Chordata; class Mammalia; order Carnivora; family Canidae; genus Canis; species Canis lupus. The sequence continues at coordinate 16,558,213 of NC_132838.1, forward strand.
TACAGAGTACCTCCTATACAGGGGGCTGGTGTGCTCCTGAGCATCTCCTAATGGCTTCAACATTTCAGATAAAATGAGTGAAAAGACACTTGCAAGATCAGGTGTCTGAGGAAAGAACAAAGGTTCATGCAGGTAGGAGGCAGCTGGCCCATGCCAGCTCCTGAGGTGACAGGATTTCTGTTGTGAACTCTGAAGGATGCCTGAATTGCCAGTGATTGTAGAAAGACACGGCAAGCTGCGACTTTTATCAATTTTTATCACCATTTTAATTGTTTAAAATTGACATTCTGCTTAATAAAACTTTACTTAGAAATCTTTCTTATGCATAATTTCATCAACATGCTTATAAAAGCATATGTATACTTATAAATAACTTCTAACCATGAGGAGTTTTTTAGTTTGTTTATTTCATATGTCTGAGAATCTGAGGAAAAATGTATCATGCTGTGGTTTTGGTAGGAAGAAATGGAAATGTCTATGAAAAACTCTATTAACTAGCTTTTATAACCATTTTTAAGAGGGCAAGATGACATCATAGGTTTAAATTTAAGGTCTCCAATCCATCCAAACAGATTTATTGTATTGGGGAAAATTCTGCTTGTTGCCGCATTTTAATAAAATTAATCTCTATAATTTGTATTTGGGTTCATATATACAATCTCATTTTTGGATGCTGACAGAAAATGAAATTTTTAGTGGACAGTAAACTACCTTTATTTTGATTTGCTTCTTTTATAAGGTGCCCATTACCTAAGAAAAATACAATAATGGAAGAGTTGCTCCTTGAAAGAAATTTTAAAGGCCAGGTAATTAGAGGCAAAGAGTTTACCTAAAGCACTTTGGGTGCTTTTTTCTAAACTGAAATTTTCTTGTCTTTAATACACTCTGTGTTGCCAGAAGGCACTCACACATTAGCCTCTCATCCAGAAGAATTTGAGAAACATCATTTTCATCTACAGTTTGTACTTTCTTATATAACAGATAAAACTCAATTATATATTAAAGTATGAAGATGTTGTGTCATGCTCAAAATAGGGATGCATTTTTATCCAAACTAAAAAGTCATGTAGTAACCTTTCTTTCAACACAAACATTGACACATTTAATTTACAGAACATATAGTATATAGAGAATTTCGCTATTCTCTAATAGAAATATCTTCCCATTATGGAATGGATTGTATATTTAAAAAAAAAACTGTAGAATTTCTGTTTTGCACAATAATTTCTGTTCCTCAGTTTCTATCCCTCAGTAGCTTTCTTTTTTTTAAATATTATTTATTTATTTATTTATGATAGTCACAGAGAGAGAGAGAGAGAGAGGCAGAGACACAGGCAGAGGGAGAAGCAGGCTCCATGCACTGGGAGCCCGACGTGGGATTCGATCCTGGGTCTCCAGGATCGCGCCCTGGGCCAAAGGCAGGCGCCAAACCGCTGCGCCACCCAGGGATCCCCTCAGTAGCTTTCTGTTTTGGAAATAACATTCTAGAAATTCCAGAAGATGTGTCTTTTAAGAAATTTGTTGTTTTATCATTTTATTTTTTATCATGGTAACTGTACTCTTTAATCTCCAGGCCATATTTATCCCAGTCCCCCATTCACCTCCCCTCTGGTAACCATCAGTTTGTTCTCTTTAGTTAAGAGTCTGTTTCTTGATTTCTCTCTCTCTCTCTCTGTTATTTTTTTCCTTTGCTCATATGTTTTGTTTCTTAAATCCTACAAATGAATGAAATCATATGGTATTTGTTTTTCTGACCAACTTATTTCACCAGCATTATACCCTCTAGGTCAATCCTTGTTGCAAATGGCAATATTTCATTCTTTTTTTATGGCTGAATAATATTCCATTGTGTGTGTGTGTGTGTGTGTGTCTGTGTGTGTATCTTTTTTATCCATTCATTTATCAGAAGACACTTAGGTTGTGTCTGTAGTTTGGTTATTGTAGATAATATTGCAATAAACATAGGGGTGTATCCCTTCAAATTAGTGTTTTGTCTTTTTTTGGGTAAATACCCGGTAGAGCAATTCCTGGATCATAGGGTAATTCTATTTTTAACTTTTGGAGGAAACCCCATACTGTTTTCTACAGTGGCTGCACCACTTTGCATTCACACCAACAGTTCCCGAGGGTTCCTTTTTCTCTACATCCCCACCAACACTTGTTGTTTCTTGTGGTTTGGAATTTAGCCATTCTGACCACTGTGACGGGATGTCTCACTGTAGTTTTGATTATATTTCCTTTATAATGAATGATGATGAGCATCTTTCATGTGACAGGTGTGAGAGGATGGCTCACTGTAGTTTTGATTATATTTCCCTTATAAGGAATGGCGTTGAGCATTTTTTCATGTGACTGTTGGCTATCTGGATGTCTTCTTTGGAGAAATGTCTATTCATGTCTTCTGCCCATTTTTTATTTGTATTATTTATTTTTTGGGGTGAGTCCTTTTAAAATTTTAAACAACACATTTATTGTTTATTGAGATATAATCGACATATAACATTGTATTTGTTTTAGGTGTAGGATATAATGATTAATTTATGTATGTATTGGAAAATGATTGCCAGAATGTTTAGTCAACATCCATCACCATACAAAAAAAGTTAGTTTTTTTTTTCTTTTGATGATAACCCTTAAGATCTATTCTCTTAGCAACTTGCAAATATACAGAACAACACTGTTAACTATAGTCACCATGTTGCACTTTACAACCCAGGACTCACTTATCTCATAACTGGAAATTTGTACCTTTTGACCATCTTCACCTATTTCACACACACCCCCACTCTCTTTGTCTAGTAACCACCAATCTGTTCTTTATATCTATGAGCTTGTACGTCTTCCTCAGATCCTCATGTGAGATCATACGGTATTTATTGTTCTGACTTATTTCACTTAGCATATTGCTCTCAAGTTTCTTTCATGTTATCTCAACATGATCTCCTTCCTTTTTATGGATGAAAAATATTTCAGTGTATATATCTACTTCATTTTAAAATCTTTTCATCCATCAGTGGACATTTAGGTTGTTTCCATGTCTTGGCTATTATAAATAATGCAGTAATAAACATTGGGGTACAGATAGATATCTTTTGAGACAGCGATTTCATTCCCTTCAGATAGATACCCAGAAATGGAATTGCTAGATTGTATGGTAGTTCTATTTTTCATTTTTAAGGTACCTCCATATTCTTTTCCATAGTGGCAGCACCAATTTACCTTCTCTTCAACAGCGTACCAGGGTTCCTTTTTCTCCATGTCCTCACCAACACTTGTTATTTCTTTCTTTTTCATATAAGCCGTTCTAACAGGAGTGAGGTAGTAGCTCATTATGGTTTTTATTTGCATTTCCATGATCATCAGTAATGTCAAGCACCTTTTCTTTTTTTTTTTATTTATGATAGTCACAGAGAGAGAGAGAGAGAGAGAGAGAGAGAGAGAGAGGCAGAGACACAGGCAGAGGGAGAAGCAGGCTCCATGTACCGGGACCCCGATGTGGGATTCGATTCCGGGTCTCCAGGATCGCGCCCTGGGCCAAAGGCAGGCGCCAAACCGCTGCGCCACCCAGGGATCCCTCAAGCACCTTTTCATGTGATTTTCATCTGTTCAACAGATAACCTGTTGACTATTTTTTAGTAAACTTAACATACATTACATTAGTTACATTAATTTCATTAGTTACTAGTTATATTAGTTTCAGGCATACAACATAATGATTTGATAAGTTTATTCATTAGGTTGTGTTTGCCACAAGTGTAACTACCATCTGTCCCGACATGTCACTACTAGGATTTTTCATTCTTTAATCTTGTATTGCATAAGTGAGGTTAAGGTACATTACAATTATATTGCAAGGGGAGTGTCAACCAGATGTGCATTGTTTATTCCTAGACTGAATGCTTTTCTTGGATGTCTGCCTTCTATGAAGTTCTAATACTCTGTGTTGGAAGAAATACAAGGAGTCTTAAACACACAGATTTCCAAGTCGATATCTGCTGAAACCTGCCAGCTCCTTATTTCTACCCATTGGTCACATCCCTGTTCCTCCTTCTCTTTAAAATCAGAGTTGTAGACTATGCAAATAGCACTCCTTGACAAAGAAAAAAAGAAAAAGAAAACAAGCATTGGCCAAAGATGGTCACATAAACACTCCACGGAAGTACAAAAGGCTCTTCAGACTCAAAGTCGCCCCATTTCTGCCCACATGACTACAGCACATGACTGCCTACTGCCAATGCACAGTTAATGCCTACCACCTTCAGATCCTTTTCATGTTTCCGTTTCTTCCTTCTTCCTCTAGAGGATTGATCCATCAGCTACCACATACAATTGTCTTCGGCCTCTAGAGTGGAAGAGTCAGAGTATAGTTGGGATAAAAATGGAAGTTTGCTTTTCATCTTTCGTCTTTCCCTACCTTACAATCCTTTCATAGGTTGGCAGGGGATGATGCCATGACAAAATATTACAGACTGAGTGGCTTAAACAACAGAAATTTGTTTTCTCACAGTTCTGGAGGCTTAAAGTTCAAGATCACAGTGTCTTCTGTATCTTCTGCAGATGGCTTGGGGATGGCTGCCCTCTCTCTGTATTCTCACATGATTATCTCTCCAACCCTGTGTTGCCTGTGTCCTAATCTCTTCTTCCTATAAGTCACCAGTTATATTGGAGCAGTATCCACCACATGACCTCATTTTACCTTAACTGACTCTGTAAAGGCCTTATCTCCAAATACAGTCACATTTTGAGGTCCTGGTGCTTAGAGCTTTAACATATGAATGGGTGGGGGGCACAACTAATCACCTAACATCCTTGTATCAATTTCCTAGGACCACTCCAACAAATTCCTGTAAACTAGGTGGCTTAAAGCAACAGAAATTTATTCTCTCCAAGAGAATTCTGGAGGCTACAAGTCTCAAAGTAAAGTATTATCAAGCTCATGCTCCCTCTGAAGCTCTAGGGGAGAATCCATGCTTCTTTTAGCTCCTGTGGCTCCTTGAATGACTTGGTTTGTAGCTGTATTAGTTTAGCCTCCACTCTATGTTCATCTGGTTTTCTTCCCTGCCTTCTCATGGACTTCATGTAAGTTCACCAGTCATTGGATTTAGGGTCCGTCTTCATCTAGTATGACCTTATCTTAACTACTTAAATCTGCAAAAATCCTATTTTTTAACCTGGTCACATTCTGAGGTTCTGAGTGAACATGGGTTTTGGAGGGATGTTATTCAACCCCATAAACCTCCTAGCAGAAGTTCAACTCTCATCTTCATCCAGTAAGTTATCTCTCACAGCTCAGGTTTGTACATTTTGTTTTGTTTCTCATTCTAGAAACAGAAAGATTGCATGTGAGAAGAGACAAATGTGAATGATTAAGACTTCAGGGATGAATTTTCCCACATTCAATCTTTGGTTCTAAATGTCCAAGATTCTTAAAGAGGAATATATGTACTTAGCACACTCAAGTGCTGTTTGTTCTCTCTGCATTTATGGCATTGTTTTGCTTTTATGACATGCTGATGGTAATTTTTGTCCTTTCTCTTTTTATCTTCATGATGTCAAGATGTACCATTTTATTTCTATAAAGGCTTTAGAATTAGAGAAAATTAAGCTCCAATAGACCATTTCTCAAGCCACAGTTTCCCTCATGTTCAGAATTAATGTAATAGTATTTAACTCTCAAGTTTCCTGCAAGATAATAATTGTTGGCATGCTATATACACTAAAGTCATGATCAAGACATTGCATCTTATTTGTAGCTCTCTCTGGCCACCTGAACCTTCTTTATGTCCTCAGGGACCAACAATGACCAACAGGGGTTAGTATATAGATATCCCAGTTCAGCCATCCTTCAAGTGGAATAACACATGTGTGTGTTCTACAATGACTTCCAGAATTCCCTTGTGGGATTAAGCTCCAGTTTCTCCCACAGTAACTAACTTGATATGGCACCCTTTACTGGCTGACTTCCTTTCCCTGTCTTACTTCTTCATTCCTTTTGTGGCGTGTCCAGGGATTATCTTCAAATTGGCTTTCAGTTGAATTATTTTCTCAAGATCTTGGGAGAAACCAAACTAAGACAAATATTGTTGTATCATTATTAAGAATAAAATATGGAGCTTTTAAAAGGTTCAAAAGTTTTTTGCATCCAAGCCTTGGGGAGGTTCTTACCATGTCCATTTTTCCTTCTCAGTGGATGACTTTTGCTGCAGTCAGCTTGCCACTTCTCTTCTCATTCAGTGTACTTTTTTGATGGCCAGCCTAAGACTTTTTCATTCCATAGTTTTGCCTCTGCTGGCATCATGCAATTTTGTGGGAAACTTCTAGCCTTACTTAAGTGCTTAAAGCTGGCCCCCAAGCATCATGTATCACTTCATCTACCTGTCTCTATTTACCTACCAGTTTCTTTTTCATGGTATTCACGCTGAATTACTTCCCCTGACCAATTCCTAAACCACATTCATTCTTCACTTGCACTTTTGATGCTAATTTCAGACCCATCTCAGCCTCTGGACTTGATGCCTTTTCACTTGTTCAGTAATGCAGTAAATGTGTATTAAGGGCCTATTACCCACCAGGTATGGACCTGGTATTCAGAGGTAGACAAGACGAGGTCTCTGTTCTCACTCTGAGGTTTCCTTGCTTCATTCTCTCCATGAAGCCTTTTATTTACAAGCAGGAAAACAAATGGGCTACTTTAAGTAGATGAAAGGAACTTATTCAAGGACATATAGTAGCTCAAAAAATTAGGCTTGAAGGCTGCTCTGCCAGAAAAAGCACCCAAAATCATATCTCAGAAGTATTTCTCAGGACAAAATTGTCATTAGCACTGAAGCTAGAGCTTCTGTATTTTGGGACTTTTAGAGCTGAGTGTAGCTACCGTCTTTGCTGGCACTCTCACTAGAATGAATTCCATATTTTCCATGGTAGGCAGTTTCTGAAAGTTTGACAATGATCCCTTTCTCTTGGTATTCACATCCTTATGTAATACTCCCCTTCACGTGAACGGAACTGAGTGTCTTGCTGCTAATGAATAGAATACGACAAAGTGATGGGCTGTTATTTCTGTGGTCAAGTCATTAAAGATGTGACTTCTGTCTTGCTTGCATCCTCTTTCTGTGGTTATTGTTTGTTTGTTCTGATGAGGAGTTGCCATGTTGTAAGCTGCCCGCGGAAGAGGCCCATGTGGCAAGGAATTGAGAGCAGCCTCCAGCAAACAGACAGTGAGGAGCTAAGGTTGAGTCCAATAGCCTATGAGGAACTAAATCCTGCCAACAACTATAAGAGATAGCTTAGAGGCAGAAATTCCTCGTTTGAGCTTTGAGATGGCTCTGGCATGGCCAAGGCCCTGATGGCAGCCCCAACGGAGATCCTGGAGTAGAAGACTCAGCTTAGCCGTGCCTGGAGTCTAGACTCACAGAAACTCAGATAACAAATGTCTTTTAAGCCACTAAATTTGTTATGCAGCGATAGATAACTAATATACCACCTATAGTTATTTATATTGCCAGCTGCAGATTCAAAATCTGATAAGAAAGCATCTAACCAGTTGGACAAAGAGCATACACTTGTATCCCGACAGCAAGGAGGGAAGGTGGGTGAGCACCCAGCATTTTCATGTATTATAGTTGGAAGTGGTTTCTTCCTCACAGCAGGACACATAAGGGGATTTTTCCTAATGCGGAAAAGACTTTTTCATATTTTGGCCAGTTAAAAACAAGTACTGTGAGCTATGATGACTGCATGGCTAGAGGATCAGCTCAACTCATGGTCTCCCTTTGCACATTTCAGATAGGATTTTCCCTCTGTGTTTGCTCTGGGCCAGACAACTCTCTCACCCAGTTTTCTCTGGACTCCTGAAATAGATGGGGTCTGGAAAGAACTGGAGAAGTATTTTGTTTGGGACGCTTATGGATTTCTAGGGTATGATTTTACGTTAAGCCATACGAATTGTTGGAAAGAATTGAATTCTAATGTACTATTTCATATAGCCCCCCAGTTATGAGCTCTTTGAGGCAATAATAGGAAAGCTCTGAAATACCAACAGGCTTTGTTGTATCCCCTGGAACACTTTCAGGTAGAAACCCTTTCAAATGGGTATTTTTCATAGTAATAGAAGATGTTACAAATCCACACAGAAAGCCCTAAAAGTCACAATAATCCCACTCACTAGCAAAATCACAGGCCTTGGCACAGAGAAGAGTGGCTGCACAGAAGGGTTCACGATTGCCACAGATCCCAGGAGAGAAGATGCCAGCTTGAAGGCATAAATCCATTAGTATGTGAAATACTTTAATAATGAAAGATGGCCACTAGTGTGGAAGGCAGGCTCATTGCAGAACCCACAAGAAATGGAGAGAAAACCACATCCACAGAAAAAAAGAGGAATCCCAGTGAGCAGAGTAACTACTACTTCTTCCTTCAATACCTGCTCTCATGGCACTAGACACGGGCACCGAAATTACAAGGGTGACTAGTGCACCTTCTGCATTCAAAAAGTGCACAGTATCTTGTGGAAAACAAAAAGGGGTCCACGAGTAAGATTTAGGGGCAAGAAGAGAATATGCTGGAGAGCACAGAGGAGGACATGGTGGTGTACCAATTTTCATTATAATGCATGTTGCAGAATGTTGGGGGCTTATTAAGTTTTCCCTTTATTAAGCCTCTTACTAACTCAGTGTGGTCCAAGGATTCACAGTGATGGGAATTGCATTGTCCAGCAGGATGCATGCTCTGAGTTCTTTAAGGGTGCGTGAGGTATAAGCCAGGCAAGTTACAGCCATCCTCCAAAAGATGACTCCAGGAGATGCCTTACCCCTTTGACTGTTACTGCTTCTCTCTGCCCTTGAGTAACCTCAGTAAGTTCATCAATAATGACTTTTTCCATGTATATTCACTAGTACACATTAAACATAGGAAACGCTATCCTTTCTCCCTACCCAAAAGTCTATACAGTTTCTTCTGGCAAATTTTAGTATACCAGTGATAGCAAAACAACTCAGAGAACTGAAAGGAGCCACAGCAATGCCTAGTGTTTGGGGGGAAAATCGTTATTGATTGAAAGAAAATGTATTGTCCACCAATATGAAAAGTAAGAGTGAACCATGTACAATTTCCTTCGTTATCTTGGCAGGCACGATTGTAGTGAGCCTGTAATTAGTGATATTAGTGGAATATATTTTTTCCAAAACTATAAGCATATAGTTTTGTACAGAAATAAAGTTAGGTAATTTTTAGTAAGGAAGTTGAACAATTATAGAATCCAGTATGTTAAGATTTCATGCAAGTAAACAATCATTAAGAGAAATATTTTCTACATAGTAAGCTGTCATCTTTCTCTTGAGAACTATATTAATAGCAAAAAATTATATTGAAAACATATCTCTTTCAAGTTTTATCAGACCTTGTTTTTGAGGCAATGGCCCACAAATCGGCTGTGGGTTCCCAATGGCACCACCATCATTGCTTCTGATTCTATTTCCCAGACTAATAAGCCTATTATGACTCTATTTCTGTAAATCAAATATATATCCCTAAAACCTATGATTATCTGTGCAATGGTTCACTTATATTTACTGTCTAAAATAGAACTTTTGCTCTATACCAAATGGGTCATTTCAACTAACACTTGAACCTTTTTACTTTTGCTTGTATTAACTCATGTGCTGAGTCAGTACTGACTCATACCGAAGGGGCACCATTCCCACCATATTATGAAGTGTTGTGGGTCTTCATTTCATCAAAGCAAGGTGGTAGATAATAAACTACCTGAAGGGGAGGAATCCATCTTATTTTCTAGTACAGTGTTTCGTCCATAATTTAAGAAACATTTGTAGTTAATTATTTTGTTGAGTGATTCTGGATTCACAAAGAATGTAGGAGAATGTTAAAACAGGTACATTTCCTTCTTGTTATTATGGCTGTATAGACCAGTATTAAGTAATTTTTCTTTTTTTATTATTTAAATTCAATTAATTAACATATAACGTATTATTCGTTTCATAGAGGTCAGTGATACATCAGTCTTATGTAACACCGTGCTCATTACATCACGTGCCCTCCTTAATATCCATCACCCAGTTACCTGGTCCCTCCACCACCTCATCTCCTTCTCCTCCAGCGACTCTCAGTTTGTTTCCAATGGTTAAGATGATTTAAAAATCAAATCTTATGATTTGTCTTCCTGTCTGATTTCACCTTGTTTTGTTTCTCCTTCCCTTCCTCTGTTTTCTTTCTTAAATTCCATATATGAGTGAGATGTTAGGGATTTTTGAAACAAAATCACAACCAAGGAGAGCCATATGATGGCATAGACTGCTTTGTGGGCTTTTGTATCCATAGTACCCATCACAGTATTTATTGATAGCAGATGCTTTATCAATTCTTTCATTCATCATATTGATTTTTTTGAGTTTGACTATTATTTTATTTTTCTAGTTTCTTTTTAAATTTAAATTCAATTAATTAACATATAATGTGCTATTAGTGTCAGAGGTAGAGGACAATGATTAATTTTAAGAAAGATTATCACTCCCCACATAAAGGTGGCAAAATAGTGTATGGAAAGAAAATGTATAGTATAGGGGAGCAAAGAAAAAACTTCTACCACTGAGACATCACAGAAACCTTATGTTTATTCTATTCATACATTGATAAAGTAGATACTAAAATTAAAACAAAGAAAACCTTCAACAGATTCATTTATGCCAATTATCTAAGCGTCCACATTTCTCATTGACTTAAACTCAGTATTTACTGATAAATAAGAAATTCTCATAATACCAGGAGAAAGGTGAAAGAAACCCCCATGCTCACTTACATCAAGAATCCCTCAGTTACTTATTGCTGGCATTAAAGTTTAGATATTTAACAAAAATAATTGCAACTTCTATAAATTCCTTAGCTCTGGCCTAGACACTATTTTATTTTTTTTTTTAATTTTTATTTATTTATGATAGTCACAGAGAGAGAAAGAGAGAGAGGCAGAGACATAGGCAGAGGGAGAAGCAGGCTCCATGCACCGGAAGCCCGATGTGGGATTCGATCCCAGGTCTCCAGGATCGCGCCCTGGGCCAAAGGCAGGCGCCAAACCGCTGCGCCACCCAGGGATCCCATAGACACTATTTTAAAAAAGAAAAAAAAATCATCTGAATACCCAGCTGTCAACTTCTATAGAAGTCAAAGATTTCATGTACAAAAGAAATCAACAAGTGACTGGAAGTCACATCAAAATTATTTTTCTGTGCAATAAGCATCAACATCAAAATTAGTGATTAGGCTAAGAAAGTAACATCAAAGAATCAGTTAGCCAATTTAGTTTGCCAACTCTCTCACAGCCTAGTTTATGAATTATTTTTCTCACTAATAATGAATAATATTTATCAATACACCATATTCAAATACAATTCAGAATCAAATCTTCATAAACATAGATCTGTAGGAATAGCATGTTTCCCCTTCATTTTACCCTGCCGTGCACTCACCCTTATTAAAAATCTCTTCTATGTCACCTTCCTCAAGGCATTTAAACAACCCTACTCTTTCACTCTAGAGGCCATCTCTTCCTTCAACCCTCCTTGCATCTGATTTTTATCCCTATTGTGCCACTTATCTCATTTTTCTGGGTTTATATTTCAGTTATTCTTTTTTTTCTTTTTTGCCAACCTGGTCTTTCTTGAATTGTATACACTCTGGAACACCTAACAAAATAAGTGATCAATAAATAAATTTAACTGGTCATCCTCCACCTCTGATACATAACCTAGTACTAATACTATAAAACTAATGCAATCTAGAGAAAGCCTATGTGAGTTCAAGTGCACTATATCTATAGCCACATTAGGCCTCATTTGACCTGAGAAATAAAACAAAAACTGACATGATTTGATTCAACTATCAAATTCCATTTTTCAATTGGAAGAGAATTGTTTTCTTAAGAGGCTAGCAGGAATAATCATCTGTTCTTGAGCAATCATAGTAAAGGGACAATTGCAATAAAAAAATAAGATTTCTGTAAATTTTTTAAGTAGTATATGTGTAACCTTGTGGATTAATCACACAGCTAAGAATTTTTATAATAATTCGGTATATTACTCATCTTGCTTATGGACCATGGTCTGGTAATTTCAACTTGGCTTATTTATTTATGTTTTAAATTACACACATTTTGGGAAAAAATGCCTAGTGTATTCTTTTTTTTATTGACTTCAGTGACTATGCATCTCATCTTTAAGAGCAGGGTTTGTTCTCATTGATTTTTAAAGTCAGCTTTTAAGTCATGTAAAGGTTTTTATGGCCTAAACTATGATGATATTAACAAAAATAACTGCAAAAATTTTACTTCATGAAAATAAAAATAACATTTAAGGTATATATTTCCAGGCTTTAGTTGATGTAACTTTTTTTTTTTTTTTTTTTTTTTTATGATAGTCACAGAGAGAGAGAGAGGCAGAGACACAGGCAGAGGGAGAAGCAGGCTCCATGCACCGGGAGCCCGATGTGAGATTCAATCCCGGGTCTCCAGGATCGCGCCCTGGGCCAAAGGCAGGCGCCAAACCGCTGCGCCACCCAGGGATCCCTAGTTGATGTAACTTTAAGTAAAACCTTACCCATTTCAGATTTTTTTTTAGTAATTAGCAAGTTCCAGAAAAACAAAAATACAGGGTAACCCTGGGTGGCTCAGCGGTTTAGCGCACCATCCGCCCAGGGCCTGATCCTGGAGACCCAGACTCCCTGCATAGAGCCTGCTTCTCCCTCCGCCTGTGTCTCTCTCTCTCTCTCTCTCTCTCTCTCTCTCTCTCTCTGTCTCTCTTGAATAAATAAACAAAATCTTTAAAACAAACAAACAAAAGAAAAATACAGTGCTGCATATAATTCTTTTTTTTAACTACTTAATGTTAAAGATGATTTTTGGAGCATTTTTATAGAACAAATGAAGGTGATTTAAAACTGAAGACTTAAAAAAATATCTAGAAGAAGAAGACAAAGTTCCCAAAGTGGAGTCACTCAGCCATAGGATACACAGCTGGCAGCATTTCAGTGAAGGGCATGTGTGCTGAGGGCATTCACATATCATTCTTTGACTCAAGTGAAAGAATCTTATTTACTTGGGGAATCATAACATTACAGTAAATCTTCATGTGGCTATATATTTGTATATTACTTGATGCAAATTCATAGTACTGCCCAGAGCTCTGTGATCTATTTTTAATTAAGGTAAATTTTAAGAGATTCTTATTAATTGAAAAATAGTATTAGAGTTAGTATTGAGCCCACTGAATCATGAGGACTGTGAACTAGTAAGAAAACAAAAGGATGATTTTATGGCGTTTTCAGCTCTTTAGATAAACTATTTAGTTTTTTTTTTTTTTTCTCTAAATGTTCAGTTAGTTTTCAAAGAACTTATTCAGACATCATAATCCACTTTTTTCCCCTAAAAGCAGATATACTACACTTATACCAAATCCCTAAAGTATCCCTTTAACATACCATCTAGGTTTTTAAATGGTTTAAACATTCTGTCTTACATTAGAATAGTTTATAGTATGAAAGTCTTCCTCTGATGGTCCTACATAAAGCATAATTTCTTCACAAAACTCCTGACTTTTCCCATCATACATATGTGTGGAGACAAATGACAACAAGGTGAAGAGGCATGGGTTAAGGCTTCTTTCCAGTTTGTAACAGGCAATGAGAAGGTGAGATCACTCCAGCATCTGTATGTTTTAATTTCACAGCGTGGTTTCTAATACTGTGGAAAAAATGTTGATTCTACTATTCTTTTTTTTTTTTAAAGATTGGTTTATTTTAGAGAGAGAGTGTGCGGGTGAGTGAGTGAGTGAGTGAGTGGAGGTGGGGGAGGGGCCAAGGGAGAGAGACAGAGAGAGAGAGAGAGAGAGAGAGAATCTCAAGCAGACTCTATACTGAGTGCAGAGCCCAGTATGGGGCTCAATCTCATGACCCTGAGGTCACAATCTGAGCCAAAACCTATGGCCTAGAGTCTGTCACTAAACCGACTGTGCCACCCAGGCACCCCTGATATTCTTATTTTAAAAGCTTTGCCACCAAGCAAAGTGAAGTTATTTTTTTATTTAGTACCTTCTTATATAAGCAATATCTTAAGGGTTGTGAAAGATGAAAGAGTTCAAAAGTAAGATTCCTGCCAGAAGCCATCCCATAAAATAATAACTGAAAATATTAAGTTATGTGTGATTAGTCCAAAATATATTTGGTTGGGGAAATGATTACAAGGGGAGGTAAAATGATGCAGAGTTCAGTGTGCACTAGGGGGAGAGGAGGAAGCTGCTTTCGGGAAATGGCATTTGAATCTGGAAACAGAAAAGAATTAGATGGGTAGGAAGAACTAGATGGCAGGGGATTTACAACATGTGGAGGATGGTGAGAGATAATGAGGAAGAGTAATTGGAAAATAACACTGGAAAAATGTTTGAAGCATATTTTAAGGGGCTTAAATAATAACCTAGGAAGATCGCACCATAGTTTATAGCTCCCAGTGACTACCTATTCCTTAAAGTTAAAGGAACAGAATGGTTTGGGAAATGTAATTAGCCAATTCTAAAATCTATATCAAAAAGAGATTTAGAATAGCCAAGGTAGGGCAGCTCCAGTGGCGCAGCGGTTTAGCGCCGCCTGGAGCCCGGGGTGTGATCCTGGGGACCCCAGATCGAGTCCCACATTGGGCTCCCTGCGTGGAGCCTGCTTCTCCCTCTGCCTGTGTCTCTGCCTCTCTCTCAATCTGTGTGTCTCTCATGAATAAATAAATAAAATATTAAAAAAAAAGAATAGCCAAGGTAACCTGGAAGAAGAAAAACATAGAGGATTTACCCCACCAAACATCAAGACCTCCTATATAGATGTAGAAATAAAGTGTTGCATTGGCACAAGAACAGATAGATAGTCAAATAAATTAACATAAAGAGCTCAGAAACAGACCTACACACCGATATACAGCAAAGGCACCAATGCAATTCAGTAAATTGTGCTGTATCAAAAGGATATCTGTGTAGAAATTTTTTAAAAAGGAACCTCGATTCTGAATTCATATCAGATGCAAAATTAAGATGGCTGCTAGATGAGTAATGTGAAAGATAAGTAAATAAGTAAACAAACAACACATTTTTTTAAATGAGCATGTGCTGCAACAGTTCCCTCAGAAAGGTTATCTGAATGTCCAAGATGAATAAAAAATGGTGGCCAACCTCATTAGTCATCATGGAAATGCAAATTAAAATAAAATTGCATATATTAAGCTCCTATCAGATTGGTTAGAACTCAAACAATAACCGGTATCAAGTGTTGGTGAGAGCGTGGCATAATTGGAGTTCCAATACTGCTGGATAGGAGTGTAAATAGTTTCATATCAGCAATACAAGAAATACAAGAAATTGTTTGGCAATATCTTAACAAGAACTAAACATACATATCCCTTTTAATCCAGCAATTCCACGCAACAATGAGTATAGATGTCTATTAAAAGACTTGTAGACAAATGTTTCTAACAGCTTATAGCAGCTATATTTGTAATAGCTCCCAAATGGAAACAATCTGAAAGTCCATCAGCAGAAAGATGGATAAATTGTGGGATATTCATGTAATAGAAGATGGCAATGAGGAAAAGACAACAATATGGATAGTTTTCACAGACACTATGTTGAATGAAAGAAACCAGCCAGACACAAAAGAGTTATATCGTTGTGTTGGCATAAAGTTCAAGACAAGTGTTAAAATAGTAATTACCTTTGAAGGATGGTTGTTGGCTGGGACCATGAGACAGCCTACTGGGGGGGGGCTGAAAATGTCTTATAACTTTATATGTATGGTGGTTAGAGAGATCTATATGCATATAAATATTTATTGAGCTCAGCATTTAGAATTTATGCACTTTATCATGAACAAATTCTTCTTCATTGTGAAGTCAGCAAACTAACCAAATTTTAGGAAACTCTTATTTTTTTTTCAACCATTTTTCCACATTTTCTGTGTTGTTGTTATGTTTCCACTCTTGTACATATCTATTAACTTGTCCTGTCTTGGGTCTTCCTTCTTAATCATCTCATCTGTTAACCAAGTCCTTGTGATCTTTTCCTTGGTTCCCTAAAGATGAACACCTGCTTTCGTTGATCTCTCCCACTCATTTCAATCTACACAATAACAGTAATAACAGCTAATACTAGCTGTGGCCTCAGGATTGTTTTACATGCATTATCCCACTGAATTCATACAGCAAACTTTTGAACTAGTTATTATATTATCATTTGACTGATGAAACTCTGAAATATTAAGTAATTCACAGAGGAGTCGGCATTTGAATCTAGATCCATCACATTCCAGGATTTGTGTTCTTAAACACAATGCCCTGAGAAAGATTGAGACTAAGAGAGAGACTGACTTTCTGATTTTCCAGGCCATCTTTTCATATCAGCAATACAAGCAGGAAATCACTGAGAATCTTACAGATAAGCCAAGTCAGGGCAGGCATGGCAGATAGATGTATAGAGCATGTCATAAAATCAATGTTTAAGTTGATCCCAGGGACTCTGGTGGGAGCTGACTTTCTACCATCGCTGTGAAATTATTCAAAATTGCCTCACTTACTGGTCTCTTTCATGTAAGCACAGTCTTTGAAAATAAAAAATAATTTAAAAAATTAAAAACAAATATATTAAAATTATCAGTGGAAGGTACAAATAAATATTCATCCTAAATGACAGAAGAGGACTGTTTTAGTACAATCTAGAATGCTGTGTGCTGTATTATTAAATGTCCTAGAGTTACTTACTTTATCTTTTTAAAATATTGTATTTATTTATTTGAGAGAGAGCTCATGCAAGAAAGAGCATGAACAGAGGGGAGGGGCAGTGGGAGAGGGAGAAGCAAACTCTTCAGGGAGCCTGACATGGGTTTCAGTCTCAGGACCTTGAGCTCATGACTTGAGCTGAAGGCAGACCTTTAACTGTCTGAGCCACCAAAGTGCCCCCTGTCCTAGAGTTATTTTAAAGAATCTTTTGTCAGCTCCTCATCTGCATCCTCAGACACCATTGTAGGAATTATAAAACATCATCTGGCTTGAAGTTAAGTGCTTTAGGTAGTGCACTTGAAAAAAGGACCCGCATTCTTTATTCATTTGTATTCTTTTGGAATTAATGAGCAGACTTTTGCAAAGTGGTTTTGTTCTGAGAAAAGCTGAATATTTGATGGTTGTAGCTAAAAAGCATCTACACTATATCTTCTTTTTCTTTGTAGACTTTTTGGTCCTACCGTGGTGTACTTTGAAAAGTGAGATTTCTCTAATGCTTTGGGTATGACAAAGCCCTGTCTTCCCCTATAAATACATGCACATTTCGTGAAAAGAAATTTTGTTTTGAGTGTCTTATTAATTAAAAATTTTATTGTGAATGATAATTTTTCCATTGAATATTAGTTAAAGATAATTCTTTAATTTATTTCTTGGAAATATATGGGCTGGATACAAATGCATATGTGATGTCAAAGTCTGGCGTCAGTAGAGTTATGACTTTTTAAATTAATCTTAATGTGTGATTGATTATTAATGAATGCTCATAAAATGTCTACAGACTTATCTCCAAATGTCATGTTTACTACCGTGATTAGAAGGATAAAATGTTTATTTTTAATGGGAATTTTCCCAGAATCTCATGGTTAAGTAGAATTAAAACATTGAATAAAGTTCAGTACAGAAACTAACATTTCTCTCTAAGATAGAATTAAACATAAAATTGAAATGGATTTACTTAAACATAGTAAATTTGTTGTTTTCTTTAAGTTTTTCAGTAAACGTTAGGATAAAATATTTGAGGGCACAAGATATCTTGTGTATTATTTTCTATCCTTTAAAGAAGAATTTATTCCCATTTTTAAACTTTTTCTTTTCACTCTATAGCTGAAGAAAATCAAGTTTCAAAACATTAGCTAGCTTTCCTAGGATATCATAATTAGTAAATTATTCATATACATTTCTTGAAATAATATGACTTTAAGTCTTTAACTTGTTAATGTGATGACATACATTGAATGATGGTCAGTCATCAAAGAATAAGATAGGCTTGCATTCCCATCATGAAAAACTGAGGTTGGCCATCTTTTATGTCTAATTTTGGACTTTGCTAATATTTTGTTTAGGGTTTCTCATGTGTATTCATAACTGTATTTTTATTTATGTGTAAAACATAAATAAATATATACAATTAAAGTGGCATATTTAAGATATACAATATGATTTAATTCACATATACATAGTGAAATTATTACCACAATGAGCTAATTAACATTTTCTCAAATGGTTGCCATTTGTGTGTGTGTGTGTGTGTGTGTGTGTGTGTAAGATACACCTGAAATCTACAATCTTGGCATATTTGTAGTATTCAATACAGGATTTTTTTTTCTTTTAAAGATTTATTTATTTATTTATTTATGATAGACACAGAAAGAGAGAGAGAGAGAGAGAGAAAGAGGCAGAGACACAGGCAGAGGGAGAAGCAGGCTCCATGCCGGGAGCCCGACGTGGGACTCGATCCCGGGACTCCAGGGTCACACCCTGGGCCAAAGGCAGGCACTAAACTGCTGACTACCCAGGGATCCCCTCAATACAGTATTATTAGCTACAGTCTTCACACCTGTATATCACATCTCTAGACTTATTCATGCTACATAACTGCAACTTTGTACCCATTGACCAATATCTCTACATTTTCCCCATCCTCAGGCCCTGGCAATGACCTTTCTACTCTTTTCTTTTATGAATTCTATAAGTTCAACTTTTTTTTTTGATTCCACATATAAGTGAGACCATACAGTGTTTGTGTTTCTCTTTCTGACTTATTTATGTTATTTAGCATAAAGTCCTCCAGTTTTATCCATGTTGTTGCAAATGGCAGGATTTCCTTCTTTTTCACTGCCAAATAATATTCCTCTCTGTGTGTGTGTGTGTGTGTGTAAAAACATCTTTTTTAATCTATTCATCTAATAATGGATGCTTGAGTCATTTCCCTATCCTGGCTATTATGATTAATGCTGCAGTAAACATGGGAGTGCAGATAATCTCTTTGGGACACTGATTTCATTTCCTGTGGATATATGCCCAGAAGTGGGATTGCTAGGTGTTATGGTAGTTCTATCTTCCATTTTTTGAAGAATCTAGATAGTGTTTTCTAAACGGCTCTGTCAGTTTATATTCTCATCAGTGGTGTTCAAAGGTCCTTTTTCTCTGCATCCATGCCTATACTTATTGTCTGTCTTTTTGATAATAGCTATTTTAACAGGTATGGGGTGATATCACATTGTGGTTTTCATAAATTGGAATATGTAATATTGTTAAGATGTCAATACTACTTGAAATAATCTACAGATTCGATGAAATCCCTGTTAAAATCCCAAAGTTTTTGCAGAAATAGAAAAATCTGTCCTAAAATTCCTATGGAATGTTAAGGGACCATACCTTATTTCAAAATGTATTACACATTTATAGCAACAAAAACAGTGCCGTACTGGCAAAGACAGACAAATCGACTAATGGAAGAGAATCGAGAGCCTAGAAATACCCTCACATATATAGTTAAATAATTATGGACAACATGCCAAGACCATTGAATGGGGAAATGGCAGTGCTTTCAACAAATGGTACTGGAAAAACATATCCAAGTGCAAAAGAATGAAGTTGTACCCTTTTTTTACACTTTATACAAAAATTATTTCAAAGTGAATCAAAGATCTAAATGTGATAGCTAGAGCTATGAAACTTTCAGAAATAAGCATAGTAGAAAAGCTTCATGACATGGAGTTTGGCAGTGATCTCTTGGATATGATACCAAAGGAAAAGACAACTAAAGGAAAAAATAGATAAATTGAACCTCATGAAAATTAAAAGGTTTAAGCATCAAGAATACTGCCAACTGACTGAAAAAGTAACCCATGGAATGGAAAAAAAATATTGGCAAATTGTCTATCTGATAGGGAAAAATATTGAGAATATATAAAGAACTCCTATAGGTCAATGTTTTTAAAAACCTGATTTTAAAAAATGAGCAAAGGACTTGAATAGACATTTCTCCAAAGAAGATACATCAATGTCCAATAAGCATGTGAAAAGATGTTTAACATTACCAATCATGAAAGAAATGCAGCTCAAACCCACAACGAGATTCTGGTTCACATAGTAGAATGGCTTTTATAAGAAAACCAACAAAAAAATGACAAATGTTAGTGACAATGTGGTGAAATTAGAACTTCTGTGCACTGGTGGTAGGAATATAAAATGTAAAACAACAGTATGGTTGTTGCTTAGAAAATTAAACTTAGAATTACCATATGATCTAGCAATTTAACTTCTGGCTATGTACCCAAAGCAAGTGGAAGCAGGGATTCAAACAGATATTTGTACATCCATGTTAATAGTGACATTATTCACAATAGTCAGAAGTGAAAACAAGCAAAATGTCCATTGAGAGGTGAATGGATAAGCAAAATGTGGTACATGCACACAACAGAATATTCTTCAGCCCTAAAAAGGAATAAAATTCTGACATATGCCACACATAGATGAGCCTTGAAGACATCATGCTAAGTGAAATCAGCCAGATGCAAAAGGAAAAATATTGTACGATTCCACTTTTACGAAGTACCTAGAGTAGTCAGATTTGTAGAGACCGAAATTAGGAAGGTAGTTACCAAGACTTGGACGGAGGGGGCTTGAGGAGTTCTTGTTTAAAGAGTATAGACTTTCAGTTTGGGAAGATGACAAAGTTCTGGTGATCAATGGTACAACATCTGGTGATCAATCATACACAACAATATGAATATACTTAATGCCACTGAACTGTACACTTAAAAAGTTTAAAATGGTAAATTTTGTACTGCATATATTTAACCACAATAAAAGGAACACATACTTATCATCAACTCTTCTTGCCCAAATACCCCTCTATCTGGTAAAACCCTAACCCTAATTAAATCCAAATCAGTCTATTCCATGCACCTTTCTGTTTAGACTCCGCTGAAGCAAAGTGATAAAATTTGCTGACTGATCCTGATCTTTCCTTAGATTTAAAACCCCAGCAGTTAGTCTGATCCTTGATAACATAAGCCATCGCATTGCTCCTCTGTGAGAAATTCCACAAATACTTTCTCATCACAAAATAAAAGCCAAATTCCTATACAACTAACTTGGCTTGTTCACTTCTCTTCTGTTTCATTTCTACTATCCTTCCCCTTAATTTTTCTAAGCCTAGCCACACTGGCCTCCTTGAAATTCTTTGGAAGTGCCAAAGATATTTTCACACTGAGACCGCTGCATTTGCCATTCTAGATTTGGAATGTCCTTCTCCTAGATATTTGTCGATTCCCTTATTTTCTTTACTGTCTAGGCAAAATTCACCTTTTGAGAGAGGCCTTCTCCACTCACTGCTTAAAATAGCAATGTCACCATTCTCTTTACCCTTACATTGCTTTTTTTTCTAATAATATTTACAATTACATGCTATTATATGACATAACTCATTTGTTTATCCACAATCTATTTTCCTCATTAGAATAATACCATGAGGCACTGACTTTTGTTCACTGTCGCATTCTCAGCACCTTGGAGAGTGGCTGCTAGTTGGTTCTCAAGAAGTACACGTTGAACGATGGAATTACTTCACTTGTCCTCACAAAGAGACTTAGAGTCTAGCCTAGAAGAAGAATTTGTTACAGAGATGGATCCTGCCATTCTCTTGATATTTTTATGCCTCAGATTTAAACTCCTTTCTTTTTTTGAAGAAATGATCCTTGTTGTCCTATAATGGGCTCTTGCTTAGCCTATTTAATAAGCAAAATATGCTTTTTATAGGATTATAATTAAATAGTATAAACCATGAAAATCTGTTGCCATGTATATTGACAATCTTGACTCAAGAATTACTGAACGTGCAGCACATAGGAGACATAGTAATAGCCTTGGAATCTTCTCTCTTCTTAAACTGACAAATTTGTGTATAAGCTACAATTAATACTAGGATAGAACACTTTTCTACTGTTTTTTTTTTTTTTTCCTAGGGTGAGGGCATCTTCTCTAAGCAGTTCATGTTTTCATATTTTAAAATTATATTTGTTATGATTCTGTACACTGCTGACCTCTGGACTTTTTAAAGTAAGTAACACAACAGAAAGGTTTTTTTTTTTTTTTAAAGAAAACAATAATTGTTTAAGGAAGGTGATTTAATGAGGAGTTTCAAAATATTATTTTGCAGTATCAATTATTTCTTTATGTGAGGTCCTTTATGTGGGCCCCATTCATATATAGCTGTGTATACACTATATATGTATATATAAAATCATATATGTCCTATAAATTATAATGCCCTGGAAAATCTTGCCATGTTTCTCTACATGATCTCTATTTATAGTTTGCCAAGAAAAAAACTTTTAATCAAATCAGTCAGTTCTTTTTCTGCTTAACCATACGCTTTTCCCTGTTGGAAATAATATATGCAGTGGAAACCCACTGATACTCATCCACCAAAAATATTTTAGTCAATTTTCTCTTTGGAACCAGATAAAGTGGAAATTCATTGTAGCTGGCTTAGAGTGTATTATTAGGTATTTTACTGCTGTCTGACTTTCTGAAATTCCAAACACTTTTAATGATTAAAACCATTTTACATAATAAGAGGCTTTGTGGTGAAAATGATTGACTAGTTGCTATCTGCAAACAGCAATTTATAACCAAAGGGGCTTTAAGATCCTGAAAATAATTGGTAGCTCATTATTTGGATTAAATTGCTGAGTTTAGCTTTTCATTTAAGTTTTAACAAAACCACATTTACCAACTATTAGTGTAGGCTTGGTAAATGAGGAGGGCCCCTCATATCACTCTTCCAAAATGACAAAATGACAGTAAAACTGTAAGTGGGTAAAGGTGCCAAAGCTTAATAATGCAATTAACTAAAACAGTACTCAATAGCAAGGAGGTTTGCTGTCACCTTCAAAGAGATATCTTTGCCTTAAAGTTCCCTCACAAGTGGCTCAAGAACTTATAAGATAGACAGGTGTTATTTGGGGCACCAGGGTGGCTCAGTGGTTGAGCATCTGCCTTTGGCTCTGGTCGTGATCCTGGGGTCCTGGGATCGAGTCCCACATCAGGCTTCCTACAGGGAGCCTGCTTCTTCCTCTGTCTATGTCTCTGTCGTTCTCTGTGTGTCTCTCATGAATAAATAAATAAAATCTTTTTTTAAAAGTATTATTTGTAATTGGTAGTGAAGTAAGCACCAGGTGTGATCCCATTAAAGGCCACTTAACTCTTTATAGTCATGTGGCCAGAATCCTTCTGTAGTTCTCCCAGCCTTTAATAACCAAAATCCATAAATTAAATATGGGCAGGGCTACATAACAGGAGTGGTCAGTGCTACTACTTAGAGCACGGGGTTATGCAGCTAATGTCATTTTCTGTCATCTTATATGAAGGGTAACATCTGTAGTTGTGCTTGTAAGTTCTGATTCCAACATGGAAAGAATATATTTAAGCACTCTACTAGACACTTGGCTCAACGTGATGATAATCATCACACAAACCCCACAAGGAGATCTCTATTATTCCCAATATGAGGACCCAGATTTTCAGAGCTAATAAGTCAGTCAAACTATTGGGATTTTTAATTGGGATTATTGACTCTAGTATTTGCTATATTCCCACATATCCATTGTGGCCTTCTTCAAATATTTAGGTTTCCAAACAAACCAGATCTATCCTTTCTACTCTTCAAAGGCAACATGTTAGTGAGTGATTTGATGGTTTGGTTTTGCTCCAGTAGTTCCTAACTAAAGGCTAGAATTGCCACATGAATGAGCAGCTTGGCTTGATAGGCTCAGTAGAAGGTCCCCCTGAGCAGGTGCACAGCCCATGAGGAGAGTAGAGACAAGCTCCTTACTGTTATTATGCGATGTGTTATTTCAGGGCAAATTTATGCCTCTCCTAAGGAGCCTTCTAGAGTAATAATCTCTGACAAATGGCGATCCTGTTACACCGAGGCTCCCCGAATAGCTCCACCTGAATTTATTTTGTGTGTAAATTACAGTGCTCATGTGGAAGAAGGGTCCCATAGACATAGCTTCATTTCTACTTATTAAGGATGGAAAAAAATGTTACGATTTGTTAAGAACATTTTTCAATCATTCTGTACTTTTCCCCAACTATTAATTTTCTTGCAAGTGTATTTTAGGAATCTAGACTCCCCTTCCATAAAAAAATATGTGTCTGTGTGGAAGGGTATATGACCAGGTCCTGAAAATAACTGAAGACAAAGTTGAGTGGGCAAGCACAGCATATTAAAATAAAACATTTCCATTTCTTGGACTTTTAGACATTAGTAACAACTTTAGTTTTCTTTAATTTTGGGAGCAATAAGTTTAGTCACTGGATTGTATGTATAATTATTAATAACATGTCTTGTACTTTTACCTTGTGTCTGCCCTCATTCATAGTCTCTGTTTTCTCTGAAACCAGCATCTCCCACAGTTACTTCAAATTTTCAATGCTGAATTCAAGATTGACATCTTTCCTCTACCACTCACCAAAATGTCTCTGTGAAAATGATCATTTTGTTCCTTTTCTTGATTAAAGACAAACCAAAACATGGAATTAAAAAAGAATAAATTAGAATAAAGCTTTCATTACCTTCCTCTGAATTGTTCTTCATATAGCTTACAGAGAAGAAGTCATTAAAAGTTTTCTTAGTTGGGCAACACATATTTGTCTTCCCTAGTCCTAAATTATTATATCACTCCTTCTATAGTTAGAATAATGGCAGTGGTTTATAAGTAGTTACTCATTGGTCTTGACTTAATAAGAATCTAGGCAAGTAAATATATAAGAAAGCCTTTAACAGAAGGATCATCAGTTTTCCTTGCTGTGTATCAGGAGACGAGTGTTGTTGAGGATGTTCCACATGTCAGTCTTTATTCTTTGAAAAACTCATTGTTTCTCTTGGTAAAAGTCAGTTGTTTTTCTATACTTGTGGCTTTTTGGTTTTGTTTTGTTTTTTGCCCCCCCCCCTTTTTTTAGGGAATAGGTAGTTTTCAGCATTCATTTGAATCATTAATTATTTATAATATCAACTAGGGGTTTTTTATTATGAAAGTAAAATCACTTTTAGTTGATATTTAGTGTTGCTGAAAGTTCAGAAAAAAGGACTGTTTAGTTAGCCACGTTGCATTTGTTCTTTCAGAAATGCAAGGAAAAAAAAAAAAAGAAAGAAATGCAAAGAAAGCATCCAGTAACTTTCTTAAAAGATAATATATAATGGATTTATATCTTTCTCATTAGTCTTCTATGTTAGTGGAAGGACTCCTTTCCCCTACACAGAAATACGGTTATAACTTAAGAGAAGATGATAGATGGATAGATGGATAGATAGATAGATAGATAGATAGATAGATAGATAGATAGATACATAGTAGACAACTATTAGTGCTCTATAGTATTGAAAGAATGAATGCTGCCCTCTGGAGGTCATAAATAGGAAATGCAGACCAAGGGATCCTATCATCTACTCAATTACATGCTTAATGCCGTAAATTTGAAAATAAACTGTATCTCTTACCTTTACGGTAAATTGTATCTCAGGTGTACAACCAAGACTGTAGGGTTAGGCTGAATCTGAATTTCACCTCATTACACATGTTTTCGTGGAGTGTTGCATTCTTGTAATGTCTCACATCTCTCCCAGTTACCAAGGAGCACAGAAAGAAATCAATGACAGAGAAAAATAGAGGATAGAGTTGACAAAAAGCAAATTAATCTTTTTGTCTACTCAACCTCCACTTGAAATATATGTGACTTTGTACTTCGGATAATACTTTATGCTTTCTTGCATAAGATAAGCGCCAAGTTCGTGAAGTGAAAAATGTGGTTTAAAAAAAATAATAAATGAAAATGGAAGAAGAGCTGTGACTATAGAATTTAAAATATATTCTTCCCATGTAAGGACAACTTTTCTTTTATGAAAATAAAAATAATGAAAGAGAATAGCCTCTGCTGCTAATTCCTTAGGTGTGTATCCGCATATGATCTCAGTCTCAGAATAAGAGATAGAGATTAGAGCAATAAAAATACACAAGTTTCCATTTTAAGTATCCCAAAAACTCCAGAAGTAGCCATTAGGAACCCAGATATTTGGAATGTTTCTTCCTAGAAGGGCTCTTCTTTCTTAAAAATATAAATTTTTATAACCCTTCAGGGGTCATTTAAAGTTTTAAGTCCAAGAAAAGTCTTTCTCCACTTCATTTCATTTCAGGAACTGACTATTCATTTTATTTCTCTGACATTTTCACACAATCCTAAGTGTCTTAAAGTACCACCTACATTATAGTTTTTTTAAATATATGCAATTAATGTTATTCTTATACCACTCTTCTAAAATAAGAATATTTACTTTATTTCATAGATAAAATAATGAGAATAATTTAGGTTATTTGATTCACTTCTTTACAAGAACATGGTGCAGTCTGTATCAAATATAAAATGTATGACTTCAAAATTGCTTCTTTCTACTACACGACATTTAAGAAAAAAACTATTTTTTATGGACTTGTATAGGACACATTTAAAAGACGTGGAAGTTCAGGAATAAAATAGTTACAAAGCCTTACTGATAAACAACATATCAAATAATAATTGAGCATAAGTGGGGAGGGATAGAGAAAAGGAAAGAATAATAGTGGAAAAGAAAAGGAAGAAAAGTAATTGAGCATTTCACTTAGTCTTGTGTATTGCATTTTATTACTTTTTATTTGCCAGAAGAAAGAGCATAAAAATATGATTTCAAATATGAGGATTGCACAGGTATTTCTGGAGCAGCAAACTCAGGTATAGAAAAAAATATTATGAAAGAGTAAAAGAACCTAAGGTGATAATGAGCCACCAGGGCATAGCTGTGGTTGGTTAGAAGCAATAGTTGCCTATACAAAGACATTTAATGAGAAAAAAAATAGGACACTCTATTAAAGGGCACATTTTTAAAACCATTTTCCATCTGTGTTCCTGGAAATGTGAGTTCAATCAATGAATAATTCATCCAAGGCTGATAAAGGAAAAATGCAGAATGTATTCACTTGGCCAAGATATGTAGGACAGTCAACTGGTAACAGCTTCAGTTGCTCTGGCATCAAGGTTTAATTGAACCAAAAAGCAATTCTGAAATTTCAAAAGAAAATTATTTCTTTTATGAAATCTGTAAAATTGGACAGAAGCTTTTGAAGGCATAAAAATAAATTGAGGGTAAAATAGGCTTATGAATTCAAACCATAAAGGTTATCAATTTTATCCCTACCTAGTTTTAGTTAAGTAGAGAGTCATCATTTTCTTTTCACCTTGCTTCATTTTCTTAGCTTTTATATTCATTTGTCACAAGTTCAATATGCAGATATTATTACAGAATGTAGAATATGAACAATAGCAATACCTTGATTCCAACTGTAAGCCATGATACTCTGGTACCATCTTTCTAGGAAAATTCTTTACAAGTTAGCTTTTACAGTTTTAAAAAAATCATTATAAGCACTGTAACTTAAAACAATAGTCACATATGTGGCATTCGAAATATACTTTGGTCTTGGTCAACTAGAAGCTCCCTCAACTGATCTCATCTGGTCTCACTCATATACCTGTGGCCACCTCTCTGGTTGACTGAGGCCAGTTTGTCAAAGGAGATGCTCAGTTGAATGGCTTATCTTTATTGCATGTGGCCTATTAGCCCCCAGCAGGCTTGGACCTTGTCTCAAGTTCCCAAGAGTGAGAAGCATACCAAAGCCTCTTGAGATCAGGCTCAGAATTTTTATAGTTTCCCTTCCACTGTTTTTTTAGCCAAATCAAGTCATGTGAGCTACCCAGATGGAAGGGGTGTAGAAAGAGATTCTATATCCTGAATGAAGGAAAGATTATGTTGCCATTTCTGGCACTACTCTACCTTCTTTTGAGAAACTATCATTAATGATATAACCATGAGATTAAAATTCACACATAATTTATGACATTTAGTCCTCAAATATTTCTGAGTTCAAAGTTTCTACCATGCTTCTCTACCCATCTCTTCAGTGATCACTCAGTCCTTCATTCAAACTCACAAACTTTTGGAAGTTTCTATTGGGATAATAGCTGCCATTGACTAGCTTAATTTCTGGTTTTCTTTCTACGTGTGTGATAGTTCTTTTTTTTTCCTTTCATTTCTCCTTGTCTCTATACTTATTTCTTGAGTATTAGTGCAACCAAAGTCTCTATTCTTGTTACTCTTTTCCCTCTTTGCATTTTTTCCCTTGGCTGCAAGTATACATAGCCTCCTCACTAGTTATCTGAACTCCTGCAGTAGCCTCCTCCTGCATATTTAATATCTTTGACAATCCGTTATTTTTTCCATGTGACTGTCATAAAGAACTCCAGAAATCCTTAGAATAACCACATCAACTGTAATTCTTAATAATCTTCATTTTTTGCTATGATTTTCAGAATAGAGATCAAATTTTCAGAACACAAGGATATTTATGCTCTAATTTGTTTTCTGCTTAAATTCTCCAAATCATGTCTGCTAAATCTATATATGTCATTATTTCTAAATATTTATCATTTTTCAGTACCTTTTGTTCTCATGATTTAGAAACTAATTTGCTGCTTCCTAGAATGTTCTTCTATCACACCTTTCTGACCAACTTATTTCCTACTCGTCCTAATTCAAGATTCCACACATTTCAGTCACTGCCAGGAAGACCATTTGATGTCTGTTTAAATTAAATAACCCCAATGGGGGTTCCATGAACTCTTTGTGCTCTATTATAAAGTGTTGTTGGTTTCTCTTTCTGTCTTTCACATGGGCATATCAACTGAAAGAAGGGTTGTTGATATGTGTTTCTATGTCTTTAGTATTTACCACTGTATGGTGCTCAACGGATGTTTGAAATAATTAGGTGGGAGAAAGTGTGTGCCATAATAAGAAAAAGAAGTATACAGTATTCAGTTCTTTGTGTAACAAACAACCATAATACTCTACTGGTAGGAAATGATTACGTTTATTTTTGCTGTGAGTCTATGGATCCATCAATTGGTCTGTTGATAGGGACAGGTGCAGCTGATCTTGACCAGGCTTGCCCATGTACCTGCACTCTGTTAGTTGGTCGGGGGCTGGCTGGTAAACAATAGCCTCAACTGAGACTCATCTCTCCTCAGTGTGGCCTCTGATCCTCCCACTGAGTGGTCTAGGCTTACCCTCCCGGAAGACGCAGGAATTTATTAGATTTGCCAAGCTTGGAACTGGCAAAAATCTCTTCTACTCATGGTCAAAACAAGTTCTAAGATAGGCACAGAGTTAAGGAGTGGAGAAATACACTCTACTTCTTGATGAGAGGAGCAGCAAAATCCTACTACAAAGAGCATGGATGTAGCAGGGCCATTAACTGGGGCTGTCAATGTAATCAATTTAGCATACCCTACCTATAACATAGTATTCTAATTTACATAATCATCCATATCCTGCAATGGTATGCTATCAACTCTGTCACAAATGTGTAAGGAAATACAGTTCCAAAGTAGACATCAGATTTGTTCAAACTACTTTAGTTTAAAATAAAAGTTTCTAATGAAAAAAAGAATTTAGAAGCAAAACAATCATTTAAACACTGAGCAGCACAGCTCAAACAATAAAGAAATTATAAAATAGAGATGCTAATGAAACAAAGAGAAGCAAGGAAGGAGGGAGGGGAACAGATAATGACTCAACAGAGCCAAACAGCTAAACTGTAACAATCAAAGCAAATAGCAAGAAAACAAAAGGCACTGATTAAATTCAACCTCTCTGCTCCCAAAATAATATGTATGCTGCATGCTTTTTGACAAACAGTATGGTAAAGACCTAAGTTAGTGCACAGCAAGCATTATCAATTCTATTTTCATTACTGTTGGAGGAGAGATTCATTTTCTTGATCAATTAGGAAAAATTATCCCTATTAAAGTATTATGTGTGAAACTATAGCGGGCCACTTGAAGCTATCCTGTCCTTGCTCTGGCCTTGAAGTATTGGAAGAAAACTGTATTATCATCCACATTCGGCTTGGCAGAGAGCAAAATGACATACTCTTGAATCCTCAGTTTTCCAGATCAAGGGACCAGTTCTCTGCTTAAGGACAATTAAGCAAAGTTTAATTTGGCAAAGCTAAAGGCTCAGTGTCAGAAACATAAAATCATTAGTTAGAGAAGGCAGTGATCAAGATAACCTCAATATTTCCCCCAGCTTGACTAAGACAGGCCTCTTCCTGCCTCCAGGCCCCTGACCTCCCTTTCACCCAAGCCCTTACAGAATCCAGATGGCTTAACCACAGAGGTCTCTCTGCTCCCTTTTCTTTAGAGCATTTGCTTGAGAAAACTTGTCATTGTAAAATCTTTCTTTGCCCCTTTGAGATGCAAATCTTTTAAAAAGCCTCTTGCTGGTTTTACAATCCAAGACTGTCTTTCTCTAGGACCTGGGGCCATCCCTTTGAAATGACAGCACTGAGGAAGATAGTGTCCCTATCTCCCCGGTCTCTGTGGGAGGGTAGGAGCTTCACTTCCCTTCCTGGGTGCTTTGTTCCATGTGTAAAACTATCTCCCAGTATGAAGACACGGGAACATTTACTTTTCCTTCTGTTAAGGCCAATTAGCAAACCCAGATGGCCTATGATCCCTCTACCCCAAGTCTTAAAAAGCTCAGACTGTATTCTGGTCTTTTCTCTATTGCAATAACCTGGAAGAAAGTCTTCTTTCCATGTTTAATTTGTCTGGTGCAATTTGGTTTTGAAAGTAGCATCCACATATGAGCAAAAATTGTAATGTTTGAAAGGCCTTTTGTGAAAGTTAAAAAAATTCTTCACAGAAATTCTAAGAGGTCTGAATGTCTCTGTGCAGTATTTAAAAAGCAAGTACTTCATCTTTTGGAAAGCCCCATTTATTCAGAGGTGATTCAAGTTTTAGGCCAAAGCTAAGTTTTCCCCTTTATTGAGGGAAGAAGAAATGCCATATGTTTTTCACAGGTAACTTGAAGTTTCTTTCTGAAGATTCCTTCTTTATGAGTGTTTTCTTTAACCTTAACAACATATGCTGTGGTTCATCTTTCCCTTAAGATGCTTATAATAGGTAAATATGACCTATTTCTAGATTAACTAAATTTGAAAATGATTAAGTTTAATTTCTACTAATTGATCATTTAATATCTGTCCCTTGGGTTGTAGGCCTGTTTCAGTGGCAAGAGCACCCAATTGGATGCTGATGAGTTTCAAGTCTGGTGAGGAAGGCTGACATTCACACAACTACCTCTAGAATAATGCAAAGAATAAGTGCAATTCTATGACAAAGGGACACCTCCCCAAATTTAAAATGTTTACAGGCAGGAAGCCCTATAAACATCCAGGAAGTATAAGGAAAAAATTTCAAAAGATGCTTGATAGTCAGGTCTCAAAAGATGAGTGAAAATTCTATAGGAACACAGAGAAAGGAAGAAGATTCTAGGTGAGGGCAATAGTTTGATAAAAGATTAAAGAAGCATGCTTGCTTATGTCATGTTCTGTGGAATGGTAAACAAAATAAGACAAGAGTCTGGCAAAGTAGATATGGGCAAATCCTGCTGAATTACTCCACTTTTTAAGAATTAACTCTACCAAACAGCCACTGAAATGAGAGATTTGCCCTTTTAATAATTAATTTATGAAGTTGTTTAAGGCTTATGTAATACTATATGAACTTTGTGGAGGGGTAATTTATGTAAAATAAGCCACATCCATTTAGATGTGCAATTTGGTGCACTCTGACCAATATATACATCCATGAAACCACTCTTCCAGTCAAGATAGTGAATATATCCATCATTCTCAGAAGTGCAACCCACCTTTAACCTTAGTCACACACAGTTGATCCAGATTTTGTCATTATAGATTAGTTTTTTGTTTTCTAGATTATATATATATATATATATATATATATATATATATATATATATACACATATATATATTCTTTGTGTGTCTTGCTTCTTTCATTTTATATAATGATTTGAAGAATGGCATAAGGGAAATGTAAGTTTAACTATTTGAAAATCTGATAAATGATTTTATAAATGATATCACCATTTTACATTTCTACCTGCAGCGTAGAAGAGTTTAGTCGATCTACATGCTTGCCAGCAATTAATATTTCAGTCTTGAGAAGAAAAAAAGGCAATTCTAGAGAGTAGGTAGTGATGTTTCATTATGGGTCTTTCCTTGACTTGTCCTGTTAACTAATAATTTTGAGCATCTTTTTGTGTGCTTATTGGCTACTTTTATACTTTATGAAATATTTGTTTAAATCTTTTATCTATTAAATGGTTTGTCTCTTATTAATATTCAATTGTAATGTATGTGTACATCTTGGTTAGAAGTTCTTTGTAAGAATCATCTATTTTGAATATTTTTCCTTTCTGAAATGGACATTTTGGTTTTGTTAATGTTTTGTGAAGAGTCAAGTTATTTCAATAAGGTACAATTTAAGCCAAATTTTTAATGATTTATGCTTGTTTAATGATTTATGTCCTATTTAAGGAAATTTTGCTTAATCCAGTACTTCAAAAAGATCTATGTTATCATGAGAAAATTTTATGAGATTAGCTTTCACACTTAGATTTATCATTCAAGTTAATTCTTAGATATGGTGTAAGGTAAAAGTTGATTCTCACTTTTTCCATATAGATATATATTTTTTCCCAGTAATATTAGTGGAAAAGATTTTTTTCTGTGTAAATGCCCTAAGAACTTTGTAAAAAATCAATTGTCCATAAATTTGTTGTTCTATTTCTGGACTTTCTGCTCTGTTCCATTATTCTATTTACCTATATTTTTTCTAATTCCATATCTTGACTATGTGAGTTACCAGTGAGTCAGGAGTCAATTAGACAACATACAAATCTATCATGTACAATAGAGAAAGAGAAAAGGAAATTAAAAATACCCCCCCCACACACACACACACAAAATTAGCAAATCAACTCAAGCGGTGTGCAAAGAGAATCACATAGGATTTATCCCAGGAAATCAGTTTATCGTTTGAAAATAAATAAATATAATCTACCACCTCAAACAAATTTTAAAGTGAGAACCATATGATTATTTTAAACTATTTAGAAAGAACTGGTGCAGCCACTCTGGAAAACTGTATGGAGGTTCCTCAAACAGTTAAAAATATACCTGCCCTACGACCCAGCAATTGCACTGTTGGGGATTTACCCCAAAGATACAAATGCAATGAAACGCCGGGACACCTGCACCCCGATGTTTCTAGCAGCAATGGCCACGATAGCCAAACTGTGGAAGGAGCCTCGGTGTCCAACGAAAGATGAATGGATAAAGAAGATGTGGTTTATGTATACAATGGAATATTACTCAGCTATTAGAAATGACAAATACCCACCATTTGCTTCAACGTGGATGGAACTGGAGGGTATTATGCTGAGTGAAGTAAGTCAGTCGGAGAAGGACAAACATTATATGTTCTCATTCATTTGGGGAATATAAATAATAGTGAAAGGGAATAGAAGGGAAGGGAGAAGAAATGTGTGGGAAATATCAGAAAGGGAGACAGAACGTAAAGACTGCTAACTCTGGGAAACGAACTAGGGGTGGTAGAAGGGGAGGAGGGCGGGGGGTGGGAGTGAATGGGTGACGGGCACTGGGTGTTATTCTGTATGTTAGTAAATTGAACACCAATAAAAAATAAATTAAAAAAAAATAAATAAAAAAAATTAAAAAAAATAAAAAAAGAAAAAAAAAAAAGAAAATCCATTTGACAAAATTCAACATACATTTGAGGTAAAAACATATTACTAAGAGAAGAGAATATTCTCAAGTAGAATATTACATCCAACAACTTCAGAATAAAAGTACTTTTCAAGTGCACATAGTAAATTTATGAAAAAGAAATACATTCTGGGCAATACAATAAGTCTCAATAAATTCAAACTACTTAAAATCATGCAAATTATATTTTTAATAATAGATATCTAGGAAAACTCATTGTGCTAGGAAATTAAACAGCATAAGTTTAAAATTATACAAGAGAAAGACACAATCCTAAGGGATAGTAAGATTCATTTTGAAGTAAATAATTTTAAAAATCAGAATTGGTGAGCTACAAACAAAACATTACTTAAAGGAAAACTTATTTTAGGAATTTCCTATGTTAGAAAAGGAAAAAATTCAGCACCAGTGCCTTCGGTTTTCAAACTAGGAAATTTTAAAAGACAAGCAAAGTAAACTGAAAGTATGTATAAATATGAAAATAACAGGAAATTAATTATACAGAAAAGGGATAGATAATAGACAATATCACTCAAGCCAAAAGCTAGTCCTTGAAAAAACAAGCAAAATTAACAAATATTTTAGCTATACTGATGAATAAAAAAGAGAGACTACAAATCACTTAATCGGTAATGAAAAAGGAATCATCACCACAGAACAAACAGCCATTAAATGGATAATGACAGAATATCATGAAAAACTTCACGCCAACAAACTTTAAAATTTATATGAGATGAACACATTTCCTGGAAAAATGCAGCCTTTCAAAATTGATACAAGAAGAAAACTCTGCAAGTTCACTCTATATTAAATAAATTGAATTGCTTATAAAAATCATTCCAATAAGAAAACTCAAGAATCATATGGGAAGATCCATCAAACATTCAAGGAAGAAATAACATAAACTTTTTTTGGAAAATAGAAGAATATGGATTACTGGTTAAGACTAACTTGTGTTATGAGGCCAGCAAATCTCTATTATCAAAAACTGATAAAAAAAATTATATGACAAAAGAGAAAATCACCAACCAGTGTCTTCACAAATATAGATCCAAAATTCCTTAACACACATTAGTAAACCATAACTGAATTATTTTTTAAAAAATATTTTTAAAATATACTACATTTTAACCAAATCGAATTTATATCAGGTAGTTTGCATTCAAAGACTGATCAAAGGTATACCAACATTCATAGCAGCATTATTTGTAAAAGTCAGAGGCAATCAACAAAATGCAAATTGAAAAACAAGGCACCATTTCTTATCTTTAAGGTAGGCAAGACTTTAAAAGAGTAGCAATGCTGAAGTATGTGATATCAAGAAATCATTGGACATGTGTAGGGGGAATGTAAAAGGAACAACCATTTTAGACACTTTCTATATGGTCCAGTAAAATATAAAGTAAACAAAATTTCTACTTTTAAGTACATACCCTAGTAAAATTTTCACCCATGTTCTACAGGAGAAATATATCGGATTATGTATAGCATCTTTTGTAGTAGTAAGAAAACTGGAAACAACTCAAAATGTCTACTGAAGAGGAAGGAGAATGAAAAACTGTCTTATGTTCATATGATGGAATATTATGCAACAGTAATAACAAATCAAATATGGCTGCATGTGCAAAAATAAATTCCCCCAAATCTTTTAGAAAATTGTGCAGAAGAACTATTCATAGTGAGACTAACAATTACATAAAATTCCAAAGCACTTCATAATTGAATAATGCATTTTTAGGAATAAATAAGTCTATAGCAACCGAAGGATAAACCCACAATTCAGGAAGAGAGGCAAGGTAATAGAATCACAGAGCATGCCCAGGAAGCTCATAAATTATTAGCAATGTTCTATTTCTTAAGATAGGCAGTGTGTAGATGAGTGTTCATTCTATTTATTAGTCTTTTTAACCTAGATAAACCTAGGCTCTCAAATATAAAAAAAAAATACAAAGGGCAGACCCCATGTCTGTTGGGGGTTAGCCCAGTTATTAATCATTTTTCCATTCATCATACATCTGCTATTCATTTCATGTAGCAAACACTACAAAAAGTGTTTCTCCCGAGAGAAAGAAAACAATTTAGTATCTCTTTGTTTGCTTTACCATTATTGATGATGCTAATTGTAATATTGTTTTAAAAAATAATGTGCGAAATTCCTGTCTTATTTTACTTCCTCTGGAACTAGGATAAGGATATTTTTTCTCATTTCTAGAGTTTAATTGCTTACATTTCTCACTGCATCAGGTGGGCGGCAGATATTGTGTATGTCCTTCATAATTTAACATGGGAAAATTTGCATCTTTGAATGTACTTTTCCCTTGTGGGTATCTGCAAATTATGAATAGTTGGCAACTATCACCATGAAACAAATAAAATTCATCTCATTTTGAAATGTTTGAAATGTTGTCTCTGTTTTCCTTTCTAGAGCCTAATTCTCTAGTGCTTCATCTACGCTATGTTTTTTAATGACAGGAAGATTAATAGTGAACATCACACATACCTTTTTGCTAGACATAGGTTATAGAGGACACATTGTGACCAGGCTTATTTGGTAATCTCAACAGAACTTGACAGTAGCAAGATTTATCTGGTTGTGAGCTTTGTAAGAGGAACAGTTTGACTTGAGTAATCAGAGGAAGTGTGCACTGCTTTGACTTAAAAGTTTGAAAGCTGGGATTTATGACAAGCTCAAAGCAGTTCTCATCAACATCATCCAATGGTTTACAAGAAGGAAATTTTATAGTATACAGGACCAATTTTCTGTTTCCCAGTATTTACCTGAATTGGCAACTAATAAGAAACTTCCTCTAGTAGCTGTTGACAGTTTCAAATCAAATACTCTGTTCCTGTCACTGCAAAAAGCTCTATTGAAATTACTGACAACTGAAATCGTGCATAGTGCATACTGCAATCTGTCAACATGGGCACGTATGGCATAGTGGGAAGTTGCTTTGTTTGTTACACAAGTGCTTGACAAGTCCATATAACATTTTTCTTGTCTGGTAGTGAAATGTTTTTGTGTATTTATTTGTGCATAAAATAGAAAGTACAAAAATTAAAATACCACCCAAAACAATTAAAACTGGGGTGATAGTTCACCTACTGTCAAATTGCACTAAACCAATGAAATCTCATTTTATCCTGTGTTTAGAATCTGACAACAATTGTATAGTTCTGTGAAATGAGAAACACCTTTGGAAAATTATATGCTTTACATTCTAACTTCACAATGATTAATCAATAATGTGATTCTTCTGTCCTTTGTCCATTGATATTCACATTTGAGAACAATGAAAAATGCATATGACACGATTGTTTATGTTGGAAAATTCTAAGCAATGTACAAAACCGAAATAAAGAAAATTCCACTTGAACTAATAATGGAATATAGCAAGATGGCTGTACACTAGCCAATATGCAAAAATCAATTATAGTTCCATACATAAGCAATAATTAATTGGAAAAGACAATAAAAATACTATTTTTATATAGTAGCAAAATACATTAACTATTTAATAATAAAGTTAATAAAATATGTGTAAGATACGTATACTGAAAGCTACAAAACATTGCTGAAAAAATAAAAAAAGACTTAAGTAAATTGACATACCATGTTCATGGATTGAAGACTTCAATATTGATATTCTAACATCAGTTCTACCTAAGCTCATCTATATTTATTCACTAAAATCCCAGTGAAAATTCTTTTGGGCCATTTTATAGAAACTAATAAGTTAACTCAGTAATTTATATAGATATGCAAAAGATATAAAACAGCCAAAACCAATTTTGATAAAGGAGGTAAAAGTTTGAGAGACTCGTCTACCTGATTTCAAGCTTCAATATAAAGTAACAGGAAGCAAGACAGTTTGAATATGATGTACACAGAGACAAATAGACCAATGTAGCAGAACTGGGAAGTCAGAAACATATCTATACCTATGTCGATTTTCACAATGAGAATGAGTTGATTCAATGGGGGAAAGAAAAGTCTTTCAACCAATGATTGTGGGGAAACTAGATATCTATTTAAAAAAGAAAAAGAACTTTGACTCCAATCTCACAGCAAACACACACAAAATAATTTAAGATAAATCACAGATCTAAAACTAAAAGCTAAAATTATAAGGCTGTAAGAAAATAATATTTTTGTAACAGAGAGTAGGCAACATTCTCTTTAAAAAGGACACAAAAATACTATAATTAAAAAAGAAGAATGATAAACTGGGCCTCATTAACATGTTTAACACATTTACTCTTCAAGAAAAAAGAAACAGGAAAATGAATAGGCAAGCCACACACTGAGTGACAATTTTTGCATTACAAATATCTTGTAAAGGACTTGAATCAAGTATATATATACAACTTCTAGAACATATGAAGCAGAAGACAAAATAAAAAGATAAAAGAATTCAGACAGTTTAGAAAAGAAGAATGACCAATAGGCACATAGTAAGACATTCAAGATCATTAGTCATTATGAAAATAAAAATTTAAAACAGAATATGATACCATTAGACCCCCATTAGAATGGCCACATT
The DNA here is from genome assembly GCF_048164855.1 of Canis lupus baileyi. NCBI lineage: Eukaryota > Metazoa > Chordata > Mammalia > Carnivora > Canidae > Canis > Canis lupus. Next base: position 16,596,599 of record NC_132838.1, read on the forward strand.
TTTAAAAGACTGAAACATCAAATTTGGGGCACCTGGGTGGCACAGTCAGCTGAGCGCCCCACTCTTGATTGGCTCAGGTTGTGATCTCAAGGTTGTGAGATCAAGCCCCGAGTTGGGCTCTGGCACTCAGTATGGTGTCTGCTTGAGATTCTCTTTCTGCCTGCCCCTCCTGCTTTTGCTCTCTCTCTCTCTCTCTCTCAAATAAATAAATCTTTTTTAAAAAGACTGAAACATCAAATTTGATGATGATGTGGAGCGCAAGAGCTCTCATGCATTACTGGCGGGAGTTTAAAAGACCACATGCACTTTATCAAACGGTTCTGTGATTTTTATTTTTCTTAAAGTTAAAACACTCACCTACCATATATCCCAGGAATTCCTTACGTAATTCTTGATATTATTTAAGAGAAATTTTTAAAAAAATAATATCACAAATCTGCAAAAATACCTGTAGGAGAATATTCAGGGCAACTTTATTTAGGGTGAATAGATAAACCAATAGCAACATATTTGTTTACTGGAACACGGATAAATCTCAGTAACATGTTGAGAGAAAAAAAGCCAGTTACAAGTAGCATACATCTTATCATTTTATTTATGTGTAGTTCTATAATAGTCAAACTAAGCTATGATATTAGAAATCTTACTAATGGTTGTCTCAGCTGTGGTGGGATAGGGTGGTGATTGCCAGCAAAGAACATTGGAGAACATTCTAGCATGATGAAAGAACTCCACATTGATCGGGGTGGTTATACTAATATATATATTCATCAAAACTCATAATACTATACATTTAAAAACTGTACCTTTTATTATACCTTAATTATAACTCAATAAACTTATTTTTTAATGTGAAAGAAGAATTATAATAAATCATAAGGCATTTAAAAAGTATAACAATCAAATATAATGAACTTTTTTGGATCTTGATTCAAATGATTTAACTATAAAGACATTTTGAAGATAAGTAGAGAATTTAATAAGGACTGGATTATATTAAGATATTAATATTAATTTTGTGAAGTATGATCATACCATGTGGTTATGTAAAATAACACCCTTATTTGGCACAGATGTATACTGAACTATTTATGGATGAAATGATATGATGTCTTAGAGATGTTTCAAAATACTCAAGGAAAGGGGCACCTGGGTGGCTCAGTGGCTGAGCATCTGCCTTTGGCTCAGATCATGGTCCCAGGGTCCTGGGGTTGAGTCCCACATCGGGCTCCCTACAGGGAGCCTGCTTCTCCCTCTGCCTATGTCTCTGCCCCTCTCTGTGCATTTCTCATGAATGGATAGATAAAATCTTAAAAAAAAAAAAAAAACACTCAAGGAAAAAGTGGGAAAATAGATAAAAGTAAGAGTAATAAAATGTTGACAATCTTTGAAACTGTTTAGGGTTACATGGAGATTCCTTATATTATTTTGTATATTTCATGTATCCAGAAAGTTTTTCATAATGAAAGTTTAAAAATTCTGGTTCTAATGGTGTAGGTATTAGCAAATTACATTTTTTTCCATCTAGAAATATAAAATTCATCCTGCGGTACCTTATCTGGAAAAAAAAAACCTGTAAAAAGCATCATCAACTAAGATTCTCTTCTGCATTTTAATCTCTCATTTCTTTTAAGAGTTCATTACCTTTATGTAATAGGATCACATAAAATGAGTATGAAGTACAGTATCATTGACTCATATGTTGTTACCTACAAAATATTTTTCTCCTAACAAATGATCTGTCCATCACCTCTTCTATCACATATCTATTTTCCATTGGTATGAAAGATTTTGTGAAAAGTGATACCTACTTTCTTATTCAAATTATAATGTATCAAAGTTATGAGATGTGTGCCTTTTGAGTGCACCCTGCTCTAAATTACACCTGATATCAATCCCATGTTTGAAAAGTGTCTTGGGGTGCCTGGGTGGTGCAGTTGGTTGAACTCTGACTCTTGGTTTTGGCTCAGGTCATGATCTCTGGGTCATGGGATCAAGCCCCAGGTCAGGTTCGCACTCAAACGTGGAGCCTGCTGGAGATTGTCTCTCCCTCTGCCCCTCCTGCTCTGCTCTCACTCTTTGTCTCTGTCTAAAATAAATAAATCTTTGAAAAGAAAGGAAAGGAGAGGAAAGAAAGAAAGAAAGAAAGAAAGAAAGAAAGAAAGAAAGAAAGAAAGAAAGAAGAAAGAAAGAAGAAAAAAGAAGAGAAAGAAAGAAAGAAAGAAAGAAGAAGAAAGAAGAAGAAGAAGAAGAAGAAAGAAGAAGAAGAAGAAGAAGAAGAAGAAGAAGAAGAAGAAGACGACGAAGAAGAAGAAGAAGAAGAAGAAGAAGAAGAAGAAGAAGAAAAAGAAGGAGAAGGAGAAGAAGAAGAAGAAGAAGAAGAAGAAGAAGAAGAAGAAGAAGAAGAAAAAGAAGGAGAAGGAGAAGAAGAAGAAGAAGAAGAAGAAGAAGAAGAAGAAGAAGAAGAAGAAGAAGAAGAAGAAGAAGAAGAAGAAGAAAGAAGAAGAAGAAGAAAAGAAAGAAAGAAAGAAAGAAAGAAAGAAAGAAAGAAAGAAAGAAAGAAAGAAAGAAAGAAAGAAAGAAAGAAAAGGAGAGTCTTAATTTGGGCACCCCTGAAAACAAAGCTTGAAACAAAGTTTCTTTGATAGATGATACCAGAGAGCTCAAAAGGGAAAAGGAGTTGGGGGCGGGAGGAAGGAAAAGGATGAAAAGCCAGTTGTGCATTATAAAGATCCCTACTGCAGGCAACAGGGGCTCAGCTCAGAGGGGGCCTTTGCAAAGCATGAATGTTTTCCAGAATTTTCCTTCCAACTAACAGGAGTCTGGGGAGATTTTTCCACTGGCTCCTATTCCCATTAGTTGAAGGTTGCCTGAGACATTGACTGTACCCTCCCACGCCTCTCCTCTTGCAGTTATAGGCTGTGCTTATGTAGTCCGAGAGGGTGGCTGGCTCCTCGGAAAGCTTTGAAGCAAACCAACCCAGAGAGCTGTGCAGGTTCCCTTTGGATGGGGTGATGTCAGCATAGCAGCACAGCCCACCAGAGCTGTGGCAGAAACAAAAAGGAGCTGAGGGACCAAGATATGGGACGGTGAAAGCAAATGCCCCAGGGAGTGTGCCAGTGTTTTCAGTCTGTTTCATTGAAAGAAGCATATTCATTCCAATGTCAGAGTTAATGAAAGCTGCAGGGGGTAGGGAGGCTCAGGGGTTAAGGTCTGCCTCAGGCTGAGGTCAGGATCCCAGAGACAGAGCTGAGCCCCACATCCAGCTCCCTGCCCAGGGGGTACTTGGCTTCTCTCTCTCCCTGTGCCTGCTCCTCCCCCTGCTGGTATTCTCTCTCTCTCTCTCTCATGAATAAATAAAATCTTCTAAAAAAATAGGTCAAGTGGAAGGTACACAATAACAGAAATCACTGTGGCCTTCAGAATCAAAGATGACTCCACCGACTATACTGTTTCCCACATTTAGATACTGACAAGAGTATGGTCCCATTAATGATGCGCCACTTGTCTGCTAATGGATGTTTATTATTATTATTTGGATGTTTTATGTCCTCCCTGCCAAGCAGTGAGTGCCTCCTATACATAGGAAACTGTACTGGGGGGGGGGGGGCATGTATTTTCTCTGATCATCACAACAAACCTAAGAGGTGGACATTATTAAAACCTTTGCATTTGTGTGATCTGTAGATGATATAGAGGGGGAAAATGCTTGTTTGGGGTCACTTTGTAGTAAATGGCTGATCATTTGTGAATCTAAAGCTTATCTTTTCAGCTCCTTATCTTCACTGACTTGACTTCAGGCACAGATGGCTCTTTTTTTTTTTAAGATTTTATTTATTTATTTACTTGAGAGAGAGACAGATGGAGCGTTGGGGTGGGGCGGGTGGGGAGCAGAGGGAGAGGGACAAGGAGACTCTGTGCTGAGTAGGGAGCCTATCCACATGGGCTCGGGACTCGATCCCATGACCCTGAGATCATGACCTGAGCGAAAATCAAGTCCGTCGCTCAAGCGACTGAGCCACCCAGGCTCCTCAGGGACAGATGTTTTTGATGGCTCTGTATACCAGACACCGGGTGACAAAGAATAAATGTCATGAAATAGACTCTCCAAAGAGAGCTTGTCAAGCATTTCTCAAGCTTGGTTTTGGGTTTAATTTCCTTCTCCCCATTGCTGTAATAATATACTATCATGAACATAATTGGGCATGGGTCTTCTCTGTATTCCTAATTTTTCTTAGAGAGATAAAAATACCAGTGATGGAGCACCTGTAATAAACACCTGCCTAAGTGCAAAGGACTGGCAAATCAGGTCACTCTAGTGTGCATGCTAATAACCCTCCTAAAATGCTATCCATGGCTTCAGGAGGAAAGAAAAGCATTTAATGTTTCCCTTTCCACTCCTTCTCAGTGTGTGATTATTGCTAAACCTTTCCTGCTTGGTATTTTTTTCCTCCAATAGGCTAAAAATATGCAAATAATCTTTTTAATTGTTCATGAGAACTCATTAAATTTCCCTCTTATGATGAAATTTCATTCTTTTAATCAGTGGTTGTTTGGAACCTAGTAGATAAAAAGTATCAGTATTAGCACACTGCATTAGGGTGTTTTTTTTATTATTTAACAAAAGGGAAATTTTAAACTGAAGTGATTGCAGAATTTAATTTAAAACCCATATTCCTTTTCCATCTAATTAGAATTTTAAAATGGTTTCTTGTATCAAAGCTAAACTATCTGACCTCCCTTTATGATATTCATTGAGAATTCTGATTCTGTAAAGTATCAGACATGAATATATGAAATTGTACTACTATTACTTTTCTTTCTGGTACCTTCCTTTCTCTTTCTAGTAAGAAATGTGAATCCTTGTTTTATGAGAGGGAGGGTGAAAGAGCAAAGAGTCGAATTCACAGAATCTGCTGTATTTTGAATTAAAGGTATGTTTGTCCGTCTGATTATCAGAATCCTGTGGATGGTGGAAGGCTGGAGCAATAAAGGACAAGGTTTTATTTGGCAGAAGTCCCTCCATTAGAAGATATGGGAACTGATTAATGATAGGCAACATACTAAAAAAAACAATGATAGGCAACATACTGGTTGTTTCCTTTCCTATATTGGTGGCCAAAGACACTAGATTATTTAACCAACTGCTCACCTCTGAGTAGTGGGAAATAAGAGAGAGATTGTTGTGGGTTGAGCAGAAATCTAACAGCGGTACCCTAATTTATGGCCATTTTCTGAGCTGTAGACCCACTCCAGGGAATCGTGGTGTCTTCTAAACCAAAAAATTCAAAAGTCCTTCAAGAACAGAATCGGTTTCAGGTCTTGCTTTGACAATTGTGCCAAGATTAAAATTGTTACATGGGCACAGCAGGTCATCTGGATCAGCTAAGGTATAATCCTCAGTAATGGCGTAAGTTCATCATGACCCAGAACTGATTTTGTTAAGTGGGCTGGACAAAGGAAATAGAAGAAGCACTTCACCATTGGTTTACTTGGGGAGGAGCTATGTTGGAAAGACCTTTCTTCCATCTTAAGGCTGAAATTATTTTTTTCTTTCTTTTGTTCTGCTTTATAAAAGGATATATTTTAATACACCAGTGCTGCTGTTAGTTGGTCTTTAAACTAACATTTAATGTCAGGCATTGAGGGTTCAAAATGCTAGACCAAGGTCCTTCCCAGTTTATAGGTTAGGAGAAGACCATAATTGAAGCCAGGCTGTGCCAGCATTACTCAAAACATGCCAAGATGCATTTATTGAATAGCTACAAGGCACAAGGCGACTTCCCTTTGCTTACCTGGCTTTGGCACCCTGGCCTCCAGTGTATCTCAGCATCAGAACCTTTTTAGAAAACCTTTTCACCTATCAGGACTGAACTTTCCCAGATAATTCCTCCCTTACTCTCGGACTTTGTCTAAATCATCACTTTAGAGTCACATTGCAGTTCTAGCTGGATTCATTTTTTTCTGTCACTTTAGCCACTTACAGTGCTTCACATTTTTTTTTTTCTGGTGGCCATTATACACTTATCTGGTTATTTCTGGGTACCCTATAGAAGCACTTTGAAGGCAAAGAATTTCTCTATTTTTGTTCACTGCTGTATCTCATGTCTAAAGACTGCAGATTCTCAACTATTTGTGGAATAAATAAATGTGATCATGATAGGAGGAAATGAGATGAATAAACCATAGGATATTTGGGATAGGTATTGGAGAACTAACAGAGTTTGCCCTAGGTAATTTGGTGTTCCCCTCCATCTCTTCTCAGAGATGCATGTTTTTCTTTAGATTTAAGGCTAGTTACTCTGAGACCTCTGCTTTTCGAGGATTTCAAAAGAGGTTATGATTTTAAGGATTATTTGACTTGAGCTTGTTATTAAGATAGAAACGATCGTTTTACAGATTTCTATATCTTCAGTTAAAGTTTCTATTCCCTTGGTCTTTTTAATTTTTATTTATTTTGATTGAGTGCATTTATTTTTGGTCACTTTTATTTAGGTAAGTTGTTTATTGTTTTCTATACATTTGATGGTTGTTTTATTCTTCAAATTCTTGTATACGTCAGAATTTTTGAATGACATACAGCTAAATATGAAACTACTAAATTAAACTTTTTTCTTTGGAAATGTGATTGGGTATTAAAATGTGCTATCTGGAATGTTGATATCACTTCTGATATTTCTCCTTTGATAAGTGACATGGGGATCCCTGGGTGGCGCAGCGGTTTAGCGCCTGCCTTTGGCCCAGGGCGCGATCCTGGAGACCCGGGATCGAATCCCACGTCGGGCTCCCGGTGCATGGAGCCTGCTTCTCCCTCTGCCTGTGTCTCTGCCTCTCTCTCTCTCTGTGACTATCATAAATAAATAAAAATTTTTAAAAAATTAAAAAAAATAAGTGACATGATTTTTCTTTTTCAGATGGCCTTTGGATTCCTTCTTTATCCTCAGAGGTCTTTATTATTATTTTTGGATTCCTTCTTTATCCTCAGAGGTCTTTATTATTATTTTTTAATGTCACTGTGATATATACTTAGTAACTATTCCATATCATTTTCTCCCCCACAGTCTTCTTTTTCCTGGAAATTCTAATTTTTTTTTTTTTTTTTTTTTTTTTTACTTTTAGAAAAAGTAAAAAAGCTTTTAATTTTGGGAAATTAGAAATTTCAGGAAATATCTTTTTTTTTAAATGTTCATGTATTTACTTTTATTCTCTTATAGTATAAATTATTCATATTTGGTATTTCTTCTTCTGTCTTTCGTATATCTTTTGTATTATTTTACTGTTAACTTTTTGTTAATTTCCACCTCACTTTGTGTGTTTTTTTCAAGTCTAGTCTTCTCACTTTGTCTCTACTTTTATCATTATCAATTGTACTTTTTGTTGCCTCTAAGATAGCATTAATTTTAGTAACAATGCAACATTTTCCCATTTATTTTCTAATTCAGCACTCACATTCTATCCCTTTCCTGTTTTTGATATATGTCTTTTGAACTAATTTAGTTTTGTTTTCTCTAAGAAATTTATGAGTTATGGAAATATGCTAATATTTTCTTCTAAACCCTGTGGCAATTTTTCTGATATATGTTTATCTTCATTGTGTTTATTATATGTCTCTTGTTTTTAAAATTATATTTAATTTTTAAAAATATTTTTTTATTTATTTATGAGAGACACGGAGAGAGAGGCAGAGACACAGGCAGAGGGAAAGGAAGGCTTCCTGTGGGGCACCTGATATTGGATTCGATCCCAGGACCCCAGGATCATACCCTGAGCCGAAGGCAGATGTTCAACCATTGAGCCACCCAGGAGTCCTTATATTTAGTTTTAAATCCTACTTTGTTTCCTTTCTAGATTATTACTAATACTTTTCATGGATCTTTTCTATTTGAAATAGATTTTACTAAATCGTATATTGGAAAAGCAGAGGAGGGAGAGAAGGCTAGGGTTTTAATTAGAGCTTTATTTCTCAGAGCACTGATATTACGCCCTCTGCCCTTCGAGTATATCTATTCTGGGTTTTATGCTCTCTCTCTTTTCAAGAAAACAAATGGTTGATATCATTCACAATAAAACTTCTAAAACGTTACAGGCTATGATTCTCTATAACCCAGCTGTTTGAATCTTTTTAACCTGTGCTTAGATGTGAGGGAGCAAGCTTACAAAGTGCTAGACTCCAGGCTTTGAGTCACCCCAGCTAATACAAAATTGACTAGCAGTAGCCTAGTGTACAGATTTGTGGGAATAAAAAAAATGTTTAACCACTAGGTATGAGAGTGATTTATTACACAATATGTAACTGGAAGAATCATATATGGCCAAGGTAAAAGAGGTGTGTCTGAGTTCTGTAAACATTCTTCAATTTGGGTCCCCATGAAACTGAATTTAGTAGATAATCCTCATTCAGTAAACAATAAGAAATAATATATGCTCATTTTTGATAAGATCTTAATTATATGCTTAGCTATATAATTAGATACAATGTAATTAATATTTTAGTAGTAGTTTGACCCTATGACCACAATTTTAAGAGAGCTATTACAATCAATAGGTAAGTTTAAAAGCCCAGAGTGGAATTTAGAAATTAATATTAAGAAATTGCAACTAATTAAAAAGAAGAATTAAAACAGAACAAGGCATTTTAAAGTTTTTCTAGTACTTTTGTTTCTTTGACTATAAATTCACTGATTTCTTTTCTACATTAATAATAAAGCTTAGACCTTTCTATATTAGACCTTACTTATATCATTCAAACATTTTGGAAAAGAGAGAACAAGTGTCCTCAACTGTTCAACTGTTACAAAGGATGCTTTTTCCCTAGCTACATAAAATATGAGAAAGCTTAACTAAGATGGTTTTAGAAAGATCCGAATTTGCTGGACATAGAAATATGAAGCAAATTAGAATTAGCTCTAAAGTGGCTAGTATTAATTTTCCAAAGCACATCACTGTTCCTGAAGACTCACACCCCACAGGCTGGTCAGTATATCAAAACACTATTCATGGGTAACTATATAACTGCCACATGATAATGGCCACCATTATTTGGGTGACTTGAGAGTCCATTAAATCTAGTCCATGTAAATCTCTTCTTCTACGTACCCTGGGTGCTCAATAAAATTGCCTTCAGTGTAGACTGTATGTGGAAGATAAGAAAGAATAAGTTTCTTATTGCACTCACTCAACTGATGAAACAAATGGATTTGCCAAGACTGAAAATCATAGTGATAGACCGAGGTCAGAAGTATGCTTGTCATCTCATCAGGACTATAAATCACATAATCTAAAGTTTATGATGTTTTGTTTCCTTACATTTATCACATGTACTCTTCCAGTGACATCAGAGAGACCTGCTTTGATTTTTCTTGCACATGATATTTTAAAGATTTTATTTATTCATTTATTTGAGAGAGAGAGAAAGTATGTGTGCACATATGCATGAGTGGGGCGAGAGGGTTGAGGGAGAGAGGGGAAAGGAGAGAGAGAGAATCTAAAGTAGGGTCTGCACTGAGCACGGAGCCTGATGCGGGGCTTAATCTCACAGCCCCGAGATCATGACCTGAGCTGAAACCAAAACTCCGACACATAATAACTGAGCCACCCACGTGCCCTGCACGTGGTATTGTAGAAACTCAATCCTCCTGTGCAGTCCAGGAAACAGTGCTAAAGACATTTCTATTATTGATATTGCGCTTTTTAATATTAATGACACTTTAGTGGTGGCAGTGGAAATAAATGACCTTTTGCTTTTTATTTTTTTTTAACATTGAGTCATATAGCATAGTACTGTTATTTAGCTCTAAGCCTCCAAGCTACAAGTATTTTTTTTATTTTTAAATAACTAATCATGATTTATATTCTTTGTAATTCCTAACTAGTGGCCTCCATAACAGAAGCTCAAGGCAGCACCAGCAAAAAGATTCCGAACTTTCAGGAATATACAGACTGACATTACTTTAAGATGAGATTCAAAGAACTCTTGACGAATTGAGCTTCGAAAGAATCTTTGGTGCATTTTATCTTCTCTTTAGCTCTCTCTTTTCTTCTCTGGATAATAATGAGGATCTGGAAAAAAAAAACAGGTTAAACAACATGCTCCAAATTTATTATATTTATCATTCTTTTAGCCAGAAATACCTATTATTTAGCATTTTATTTATTACTATTTAAGTGACAGCTAAAGACTAACAAATCTTGAAGTGCTGACTGATTTTTTTAGGATCTTCCAAAATCTATCAGAGAACAGTTTTAAGCCATCTAACTTTAGTGTTGCAGTCTGTTCTTGGGATTCAGTATGAGGCAGAAGAACAGGAAGATGCAGGTCTGAATGGAGGCCTATGATTTGGACAATGCCTCCTTCTTCATCCATTTATCCAGACATCTTAAGAAACAGCACAATGCACAAGTTATTATGTTCAAAGCATCACTGGTTCTATTTATACAATACCTAGTAGAGTAGACTGCATAAATAATATAATATGTAGTAGATACAGTAAACCTCTTACTGATAAGTAGGGGATTTGAATTCATTGGTTTCTATGATCCTTTGGGATTGGGCCGTGACCTACTATATGTATATATGTATGTTACATGTTTCTTTGCTCATTCCCTGTTGTTTAATAACTGATAGAATCCACTCTCATTCAGGACTCAGTATCTTTTTTATTCTAAACCTCAAAGTTCTCAGAAAACCTAACATTAAGCACCAGATCTTTCTTATTGTTTTAAGGAGGAAGTTGGAAGGTTATGTTCTATGGCTTCATATTTGAGGATTCCTGCTCAGCAGAGTATGAAGTTGCTCATGCTGTCATCAAGGTCCAATAATTCTATCCAGATGACAAGAAAACACCTAATGCTTTATCCAGAACTCTCTTGCTTGTTGTTTCAATGTCCACCAGCTGTCATGGAGCAGCAATGACTTATGAGACCCAGTTCCTGGCCCCACCTCTGCTCCCTAGGACATAACCTTGCCCTCTAGAGGAAAATGATGCAACTGTGATTTAAGATACTGTGATTCAAATTTTTTTTTTTTTAAATCTGTTTTTACCAACTCCGCTGTGGCTGAAACTCTTGGAAGATCTCTCAACAATATTGAAACTTAATGTCTTTCCTAATAAAATGATTGCCAAGATCATTGGTCCTGGTACCTTGCTCTGGCTGGGGTTTGTGACCTATTGAGCAGTACAATCCTGGTTTTCAGGGATGGAGCACCCATGATCTGTTGCCCTAACCCTAGTAGCAACTCAGTGATGCTGAACAAGAATCTGAAACAATCATGGCTGTTCTGTGATACTCGATCTAGTCAAAGATTTCTGCTACCATATCCACCTGTGTCTCTTGGTGATAGATCTTGCCTAGTTTCATCCTATCTGTGATCCTTGTGCCAAAGTTGTGGCCGACTAACACCCATGGGAAGATTATCATAACCACATGCTTCAAAGCTGTGCTAACAAAGTGGGAGGGATCAGGTGTAATGAAGTGTCTTCAAGTCAAAACCAGAGTTTTTTGAAAATATATTAACACTGGCAGTTAGAAAGCACCATCTGACTCCATGATCTCTGTAAATTATGAATTACTGGGAATTCTGTTCCATTATTGTCAACATTCAATATTGCTAAATGTGATCTCTCATCTAGCTTCACCAGAATTAACTCTTAGGAAGCAATTCCTTGATATATTTTTGATGAACATATTATTCTTGAGGAGGTTTATAAGAATGTACTTTTGAGAAAAATATATTTACTAAGTATATTCAAGGAGGATATAGCTTAAAATAAACTCATGAAAGTATCTCACTGAATACATATTATAAGTAATTATGTGCTATGTAAAAATATAATATAAAAATCATGCATTTTAAAAATTATATATTTTATAATAAATAACATATTAATGGTGATATTAGTAAAAGCAATGCATATTCAAAATCATATGTTCTATGATTCTATTTTTAAGGTACTCAAGTCTCCTTCCTTCCCTACTTCTCAATCTCCACCTATAACAACAGATTTAGGACTAAGATAAATAAAAATATTCCATAAAAATGCAACCACCAAAAAAACAAAACAAAGCCAAAAAAACAGCAAAACTGGTTGAGTTAAACTAAACAGTTATAAGAAACCAGCAAATAAAATATATTGTAGAGAATTGGTGGGGATCCCTGGATGGCTCAGCAGTTTAGCGCCTGCCTTCGGCCCAGGGCCTGATCCTGGAGTCTGGGATCAAGTTCCACATCAGGCTCCGTGCATGGAGCCTGCTTCTCCCTCTGCCTGTGTGTGTGTGTGTGTGTGTGTGTGTGTGTGTCTTATGAATAAATAAATAAAATCTTAAGAAAAAAGAATTGGTGATGAAGTGAGATGGCCCTCTTGTCCTCAGAACATTCCCTTTGGTATTCCAGATGCTGCCTCCTATTGTTATTAATTTCTTAATCAGCTCACCATTCATGTCTATCCAATACTTTGTTAAAACATCTCTCCTTAAATTACAAGTGTGGTTTCCACTTTTGTCAGTGGAGTCTGCTTGGTAGAGAAAGGAAGAGCATTTCAGGGGAAGAGGTTAGAAAGTACTAACGTCAAGAATGACCATGTTATTTCAAGGTATTGCAAATACCCTGTCATGCCAAAGTGCAGGGTGCTTATGGGAGTGACAAGGTTTCTGAGGCAAGCAGAGGTCACAGCACAACAAAACAAAACAAAAACCCTGTAGGTCATTCTGAGGACTTTGAAGCTTATCCTGCAGGTAATGAGGATTAATTTAGAATTTTAAATCAGGAAAAGTACAGCCTGGATTTTAATTTGACAAAGCTCATAATGATAGCAGAGAATAGGTTACAAGGGAGAAAGTGTAAGTATAAACAGTTCAAAGTTTATTGGGACTTCTAGAATGGATGGCATGCTGTGGACTTATTTCTCCCTGCTCCTCCCTAAGTTCAGTTATAACCTATATAATAAATAATGCAGGAGGCAACTGAAAAGGAAGCTCTGAAATGTAGTAAGTGGAAGGTGAACTGGCATGGGATAACCAAGATCCTTGGTATTTAGACTTCTGTGTTTCTAAGAGTAGGACTCCTTGCAGTCAGATGACAAATATAATGCAGTGTTTATCTTTGACCTAGAGAGTACTATGCTAAGTGAAATATGTCAAACTGAGAAAGACAAATACCCATATTATTTCACTTACATGTAGAATTCTAAACAGAAAAAAAAACAAAAGCAAATGAATAAAGGACAGAATCAGACCTATAAATACAGAGAACAAGCTGATGGTTGCCGGAGGCAAATGGGGTGTGAAAGGGGGCAAAATGAGTAAAGGAGAGTAGAAGATACAGGTTTCTAGTTGTAGAATGAATAAGTTACAGGAATAAAAGGCACAGCATGGGGAATATAGTCAATGATATGTGGTAGTGTTGTATGGGGACAGATGGTACTATGCTTGCGGCGGGCATAGCATAATGTATAGAGAAGTTGAATCACTGTGTTGTATACCTAAAAATAATGTAACGCTGTGTGTCAACTAGTTTCAAATTTAAAAAGGAAAAAAATATTGAAAAATAAGATAATATCCAGAAAAGAATAAAACAAAGAATATAGAATGTGGCGTCATGTCCTTTGAAGAAGAGATGAAGGACCTAGAAATGTTTAAGAATCCAAGATGGACAGGAACAATCAATAATACCTGACTTCTAATATTTGAAGCCCTGCCACACACACAAAATCTTAGAGTATTTTATATGGTCTGATGAGAATAGACTATAAGGAAACAAGTCTCTAGGAGGAACTATTTTGATACAATTAAGTGTGTTAAAGATGCAAGGGTTTTTTTTGTTTTTGTTTTTTTGTTTTTTTGTTTTTTTAGAAGATAATTGGTTTCAAATTAATAAATGGATTCACCAGAGGACGGATGACAGCTATCCAGGAGTACTGTGAGGCTGGGTTCATGTATCACCACAATCATCAGAGTGCAAAGAGAAATTCTCAGAGAGAGAAGACAATTTGAAGAGAATATCCCATGTTCTTAATTACTATGTTGCCTTGGATCTGAATCTTAGCTTTGCTCTTTGCTACTTACCCATATATGGACAATATCTGTTAGAACAACACCTGCCAGATAGGAAACACTTATTCAATAATAGCTATGATGATGATGATGTTATTATACCTTATAGCATAAATTTTATATACTAACATATACATACAATGATAGTGATGATATTGTGATGCCAAATTTTCGCTGCAGTGCTGAAGTAAAAATTATATGACAAATCAAAAATTAGGAGAATACCTAGAACTATTGTGTTTATCTTTAAAATAGATAAGATTTTGTTTACAAGTGCATTCACTCTTTCTTAGCTTCATCTGATGTGTAAGTGCCTTACAAACTGTAAAGGAGTGTTATATCACTGGATTGTCAATTCTTTTTTTTTTTTTTTTTGAGATTTTACTTATTTATTCATGAGAGACACAGAGAAGGAGAGAGAGAGAGAGAGAGGCAGAGACACAGGCAGAGGGAGAAACAGGCTCCGTGCAAGGAGCCCGATGTGGGACTTGATCCCGGGACCCCGGGATCAGGCCCTGGGCTGAAGACGGCACTAAACTGCTGAGCCACCCGGGCTGCCTGAGGATCGTCAATTCTTGAGTTCAGCTCAGAGGAAGGGCAGCTGGAAACACAAATTTCACCATCCATTACACTATCCCAGGAAATAAGTGTGTTATATATAGACCTAGCTAACCAATATTTTAACCAAATGATTTGATTTGGAAAATTATAATCACCACTTTTGTTAATGCGTATAGGACCCATAACATCAAATTATTTCAAATTAAATATTAAGCCTCCTTTCACTTAATAGAATAATAATAAAGAAGAAGATTGGGGCACCTGGGTGGCTCAGTTGGTTAAGCATCTGCCTTCGGCTCAAGTCATGGTCTCAGGGTCCTGGGATGATCTCAGGGTCCTGAGATGGAGCCCCCATTAGGCTCCTTGCTCAGTCTGCTTTACCCTCTGCCCCTCCTCCCACTCATGCTCTCTTTCTAACTTTCTCTCTCAAATAAATAAAATCTTTTTAAAAAAAGAATAAAATTTAAAAATCCAGTTTCAGGTGTACCTATTTTATGCTCTCCATTTATGTTACCAATCCCTTCATTTTCAGATGCCAATTTAATATTTCTTTTCTGTTTCTAGACACAACTCCGCCATTAACTGTCACCTCTGCTGCCTCTTTATAAGTCCACCATTCCCTAATCCTGCCTATGGCACTCAGCTCTGTGCCCTAGTGCACACCTTATTAAGATGTAGATCAAGCTCTAATGACACTTGGCAGCAGTTCATTTAAAATAGAATTCAATTAAATCAGACAAAATAACAAAAAAGAATATGGGTTGTGGAACAGGAATTAAGGGAAAAGTTCACAATTTTCTCTAACAAGGGAAGCCAGTGTGGATTGGGTGTGATGTCATGGTAAATGGAATTTGAAAAGAAATATTAGAATTAATGCTATCCCTGAGAGACAAGAATATATAATGACTATGTTTTCAAGCTTTAAAATTTACATTTGCAGTCAAGTGGACTCATAAAGAACAATTTTTAAAAGCACACATAGGGTTTAAAGATATGCATGTATATCTAATCTGTATTTACATCAGTGTTTATTACACACTTATTAAATGCTAATGCTATGCCAGATGCTGGTGATTCAAAGATAGAAAGACTTGGCCATTGCTCCTGGAAAGTCCACTGTCTATAATACACTGTAAAAAGCAGGACTGAGAGGCTAATGATGCACTCACTTCACATATAACATTGAAGGGGGTGCCAAAATAAATCTTAGTAATCAAAATAACTCAAGTTTTGATGTGATATTTTTAAAAATCAAAATCGATGCAAAAATATCATGATTAAAAAAATATCAAAATTTTAAATAAAGCAAGATCACTATTGCTGATTTTTCCTCTGGCCTCAAGCTCTAATACTGCTCAGCATGACACTGATTGGAAGTACAATGCCTGGATGGGCACAGGGTGGAAGGGGTTCTGAAGAAACACCTAAAACTGTTAAAGTGGGAGAAGGTTAGGATCCATGAATGTGTTCCTAGAGAATATATGAGAACCATCTTAATGACAAGCCTGAGTTTGCTTGATAAAGATGCAAAGTGGGCAGGTATCATAAGCAGAGCAACATTCAGCAAGGATGTCTGTAAAAATATAGCAATTTTTAATTTTAACATGGTTTCTCCAAAATAAATTATTTAAATAGGAAAATAATTAGACAAGTTCTATGACATATCAGTAAGATTTCTGACCAAAGAGGACTATTCAAAAATATAAAAGCACAAAAAAGGGATCCCTGGGTGGCGCAGCGGTTTGGCGCCTGCCTTTGGCCCAGGGCGCGATCCTGGAGACCCGGGATCGAATCCCACGTCGGGCTCCCGGTGCATGGAGCCTGCTTCTCCCTCTGACTGTGTCTCTGCCTCATTCTCTCTCTCTCTCTCTGTGACTATCACAAATAAATAAAAATTAAAAAAAAAATAAAAAAAATAAAAGCACAAAAAAAATATATAAAAGCACTAAGTCATTCCAGAAGGTGATGTGGGAATTAAAGGCAAAAAAAAAAAAAAAAAAAAAAAAAACAACCTTAAATTTCCTTACTGCCCACAGCCCACTGACAAGTGCTTGAAACAGGCAGAGTGATCTTCCTCTAGTAACTCAGCTGCCTTGAGGTTGATACTTGGCTAAGGGCAAAAGGCAGTCTTAGCCCAATCCCCCAGAATCCTGTAGGTCTACTTTAACATATAAAAATCTCTTCGGAAATTTCCTTTATGTCTACCTCCCAAGATATATGGCAGTCGTCCCCCAAGCATATGACCCACCGATATACATCTGAAGGATCTCATGACCGAGGTTTTATTAGACAGTAATAAAATGACCCTTTCCCGACAATAGCTAGCCCCCTAAGGTCCTGGAAACCTTGCTTCCAAAATTCCTTAGAGACTTAAGCTCTCCTTAACCCCCTCCCAACTTGAAAGTCTATAATGGGCTACTCCTCATGACCCCAGTGCAGCTCTTCCTGCCTATGGGTCCTATCCTGTGCTTTAATAAAACCACTCTTGTACACCTAAGACATCTCAAGAATTCTTTTTCCACTGTTGACTTCGAGTCCTAATATGTCTCCAACATCAAAAGCACTTATGAATTGTCATCTAAAACTTCTAACTTTGTGATTCAAGCCCACATTAATTATGAGAATAAAAATCTAGGTGCATTGCTATTTCTTTACAATAGGTTGGCCAGAGGGCCTCAGCAACATAGTTCTAGGAGAACTTTATGAATCTTTTTTTCTGTATGACTTCGTTCCATGTTTATCCCTTTTTAATTTGGGTAATTGTGTTTTCCTCCATTTGTAATCTCTTTGTTCCAACACACCCCAAATATCTGATTTCTGTATCTCTGCAAACATATAACTCGGTCTGGAATTAAATACTTAGGCAATTTTGGGGCTTGTAAATGTAGAATCAATTGTTTTCAGACTGATGTGACCTGATGGTCTTGACTATGATGTTGGAAAACAGAAGAAAGATTTAGCAGTACACATAGATTTTGCCATTTTCTTGAGGGCATAAAATAGTGTAATTTATAGCACATTCTTCTGAATTGCTCTTGTATGTAATTGCTGTTAATTGTGCTTTTAAAATACTTCTATTGTTTATCAATAAAATCACTTTATAATTCCAGGTCCTAAGAATCTCAAACAAATTGCTGAAGTAATTTTTAGCAAGAGAGCCTTTTCCACCCTTGATTTCCTAGTGTCCAATTAACAGGCAAAATGTCATGTCATTATGGGGTCTTGTTCTGCCTTTGTATATTTTCTCTTTGGAACGTGCGGTGCAGAAGACCTTGTTGAGTGTCAATAAAAGAATGATTCAGCTGCAACAGAATCTAGGAAATATTTGTATTTATTTATTTATTTATTTATTTATTTATTTATATTTGTATTTAATTCAAGGAGTAAAGGAAGTTAGGAAGAGGAACAATCCATAAGTTAGTGGGCTTGAGGAGGATGCATAGCTCTAAGGAAGGAGCAGAAGTATCCACAGCTATGCAGGAAGGATGTGGTTCATTTCCACTCCCATTCATTTTAATCTAACATATGATAATTAGTTTTACTAATATTTAACATATAGACTGATTTTCATGCCCTACGACATCAACTGCCGTATCTACTATATCTTTAAAGACAATTATGAGTTTCCTAATTCAGAGGTAGAAGCAACAATGCCCTCCTCTGTTTTCCATATTTTGCAAAACATAAATATGTATTTGTTGCCAGTTAAATGGATTGATAGATTGTATCATCCAGTTTTAACTAAAACTGATTCTCAGAAAATGAAGAAGTGGCTTTAAATAAATTCTTGAAAAGAAAACAAGAATTTAAAATAATAGTGATGTCATTCCTCAGAGATTTTATTTTTACTTCTAGTATAAGCTCTTCATCAGCCACATTACTTGGGAAAAATAATGGCAAACTAATCGGATTTGACAAAATTGGCCAAAAATTCAAAATGTTAGGAATGTTGCTTCCTATATACATTTGTATTCACTATTAATAATGGCAAACTTGTTCAAAAAATGCATTTTCTATTTTATAAGTTGAGTCACTGCTATATCTTTTTCAAAGATGATCATTATGCATCACATATCAGATAAACTGAACTTGTAGATAGATTTTTGAAGCTCTGTATCTCAAAGTATTTAAACCAGATTTTCTGAAGACAAATATTGAATCACCATGGCTTTCACTAAAATAGAATGAATAACGGTTTTAGTGAGATGAAAAAAAATCTGTGTCATAAAAAATGTAAATATACTTAAGACTATATTCATTTGATCCCTTATTACTATCTATTCCTGTGGGCTTTATGATATGTATATTATATTAGTAAAATACTATGGGTGTATAAGTAACTATTTCTATACTGGGTGAATAGAAACTCCTAAAAAAGTATAATAGTACAGAGTTGATCAAAAAAGTCTGGAAAGGGACTCTTGGGTGGCCCAGTGGTTGAGCATCTGCCTTCGTCTCAGGGCATGATGCTGGGTCCAGGGATCCAGCCCCGGATCAGGCTTCCTGCGGGGGAGCCTGCTTCTCCCTCTGTCTATGTCCCTGCCTCTCTCTGTGTGTCTCTCATGAATAAATATATAAAATATTAAAAAAAGATAAGTCTGGAGAAACAACTGTTCTACTCACTCAGTTCAGGCCTTTTAGAAGGGTAGAAAGACACAACAGGGCAAAACCTGCTTTATTGCAACATCCGGATGGATTCTTAACAGGTCTGTGGCCCAGCTGATTCTAGGACAGGGTTGAAGCCAGAGAAATTCAAAGACCCTATCCCACAGAAGAAGGTCATGTTGCTGAGATCAGAGATAAGAGGCAGGCAGCCAAGGTCAGAAAACAAAAACTATAGTCCTTGTTGCTGAGAAGTTCCAGGAATCTTTACTGGTATGCTTGCTTTGGGTTTCCTTTTACCTTCTATTTTTATGTATATTTTTGACTGTTGTTTTCAATAGGGACTTTCTAAACAAGATAACAAGGATAATTCCAAGTAGACAGATTTCCTTAAACTTGGATCCCTAAGACTTTGGAGGCTTGGCTGTTGAACAGCATAGTGATTGCTAAGGCACTGTCAGCTCTTTCATTTGTAAAATAGGCATTAGATGACTAGACTCTGACTAGCATTCAATACCTGTGCTATATAGATAAAGATTACGATCTCTCCTGGAGGCTTTAAGATCGTTGCCAGTATCTGAGTTTTTCGTTTGTTTGTTTTATGTAAAATCAATACTGTGACTAAGGAAGCCGGCTTGTTTTGATTTTTTTTACTTGAATATTACATTAAACTGATAGTTCTCAACTATGAGCAGTATTCCCTGGCCCAGCACCCACTGGCAGGGACCTTTGGCACTGTCTGGAGACATCTGGTTGGCACAACTCAGGGGCTTAAGATGGTGCTAACATCAAATGGACAGGGACCAAGAATATTGCTAAACATCCTACCATGACTGTGCAGGACAGCCCCCAGCAAAGAATTAGGTGGCCCCAAATAACAATAATGCTGGATAAGAAACCCTGCCTGAAAGGGATCATACTACTGATCTGTACTTATTTCTTGAGTTCAGGAAAAAAAAAATTTTTTGACCTAAGTATTATATTGGAAAAATATCTTTAAAATAGCCTTTTTTTCCCAGTTACTTTTTAGATTACCTTTGCATTTTGTCTCTCTTCTATAATATTTCTGTTCATATGAAGACATTGTGTGTGTACCAAGGCATTTTTAATCCCAATTTTATAACCATTTCATTGTTATTATATCTATTCTACTTAAATAATTTCTCCTCTTCTCTTTATCTAGTTTAACTATATAGCAGCTGAACCATTGGTGCTATTTTTCTTTTTAACGTACTTTGTTTATTAATATGAGTAAATATCAAACACTCTGGGGACCCATTTGAGAGGAAGTGCTTTATGATACACATTCTCACTTAAAAATTACCTTTCTCCATATGAATAAATAAATTTCCAAGCAAGTGACTGAGCTACTTAGTCTTCTTCTTAGCATTTTTCTCTCGTGCGGTCTCTTTCTCTGTTGAAAAGTAGCAATGTTCTAACTTACTTGATTAGTTTTAAATTTTTTCTTTATAGCATTAAATCCCCATCCACATGCCTTTGTGAGGCTGTAGCTACTGCAATGACCTATCTTGCTTTTCTTCACTGCTCCTAATAGTTAGCTTTCCACATAGAAATCCATTCTTTCATTCATATTAACAATTTGATAAAAGTCGGGTAACGGAGGCAAAAAAACGTTATTTGCATTGTTCAAAACTTCATCTGTAATATGAAATTTTCACTTGAGAAGAAAGCATATTGACAAAGGCTACCGTACATGTAGAAAGAATCAATTTAACGGGATAATAAGCTGGTACTAAGAAAAGGCATAATAGAAATAACACAAAAACTGAATCTGGAGCAGATAAAATTCCTCAACTCATAAAAAAATGGAACTAATATTCTATAACATCAGATGATAGTATAGAACATATTTATTTTTGAAGTAATCTTAGAACTCATAGGTAAGTATATAAACACCAGATTTTAAATGAAAATAGCTCTAAAATGTGAAGCTCACTTGAAACATAACTATTGATGGCATATATGAACTACTTATGGGGAAAAATAAAAAAAAGCTTTAATAATTTAGGACAATAAAATGATATAAATATAGAGAAAGTACTTTTGAAGAATGCCGTCCCCAAGACATACACACAAATATGAACAGTATAGCTTAGAGGAAAATAAAGCAGAAAAATAACAGTAAAGGTACAAAAGGCAGACTTTTTTAAAGGAAATGATAAACTATATAAACAACAACAAAAGATATTCAGAAAAATTTAATAGATGTTAACCATTTAGGATAATCACAAAATGAAAAGAATCAAAACCTCCATACCTAAAAGTAGAAATCAAAGTTAAGTATCACAGGTTTTTCTTTCTAGTATACTTTAATTAGTTATACAATAATTTGTTTAATATTTGTTTTAGGAGAAACTATGAAAGATGAGGAAATTGCCAATGTTATTCAGGGATTCAGCCCAGGATCTAGCACTATGCCGGATACATGGAAAATTAACTGTTATGGTTATTCAAAGGCACATAAACTCTAGGCTAGTGAAGGCTTCCTGCAGGAGCTGGACCTTAGCTAATGGATACAACATAGACATGCTGTGAATAGAGTAGACATTTCAAAGTGGGGGAAGTAGCACAGCCAAAAAGAAAATCATGGTAAGAATGTAGTAACAATAAAAAAAATTCCATTGGTTTAAGGCATTCTGTGAAGAGGAGTAACAGGAAATAAGGTTGGATAGCTACTACAATTTAGTAGGACAGAATTTTTAAAAGCTACTGAGAGAAGGAAGGTCAGCTGAAATCTATGTACTGGTCAATGTTCTAAAGTCTATTATGCCTCTTCTAATATGTAATGACTGTAAGAACTGATTTTTTTTCTCCTCTCTGTTGAAAATTGACACAAAGACCTGGGACCTTATGGCCAAACATCACAGCAAAACAATTTGGTTCTACAAAGGAGTGGGGATGGGAACATTATGAGGACCCCCAAACAGTAACAGGCAGTTTGCTTTCATGGGAAAATTACTCATAATTTTGTCATCTAGATGATGTTACATCAAAGAGTTCTTTCTACTTAGACATACCAGTATTCTGACGTCTCCTTTGTTTACAGATGAAGCCACTGAAATCACATTCTATAGGACATGTACATATAACTCATTTCAATTGATGATGTTGAGCTTAGACTAATTCATTCTCACTCTTCTCTCCATATGTTGTGATCCAGGACATTTCATTGTCTACTAAAATATGAATGTAGGAACAAAAATTCTAAAAACAACATTAACAAACCAAATCTCTTACACACAAAAACTATAGTATGTCACAAACAAGTGGAATTTATTCCAGGAAAGGAAGTGTAGCTTAGCATTCAAAAATCAATTGATGCAATTTATCACATTAATTTAAAATGTGGAAGTATCATTTAATCAATTCTATAAGTGTAAAAATGGCTTTGAAAATCTCAACATCAGTTTGTGATTTTAAAAGATCTGTTAACAAACCAGGAACTTCCTTACCTTTTTAATGATAACCTGCAACAATTACCATATTTGGTGATAGTAAACAGAAAACCTTTGAGGTTAGAAATAAGACAAGAGGATTCACTATTACCACTTCTATTAACATTATACTAAAGCAGCTAGAGAGTTCAATAAGAAAATTTTTGAAAGAGAGAAGTAAAAACATATACATGAAAAAGAAATAAAGGTGTCTGCGTGGCTCATTTGGTTAAGCATCTGACTTTTGATTTCAATTTGCGTCATGATGTTGGGTTGGGGAGATTGAGCCCCACATTCAGCTCCACACTCAGCAGGGAATCTGCTTGAGATTCTCTCTCCCTCTCCCTCTGCTCCCCCTGCTTGTGCACACACTCTCTCTCTAAAATAAATAAATAAATACTTTTTTTTAAAAAAAAGAAGAAAGAAAACAAAAAAAAGAGAAAGAAAACATCACGATTGTAGATGAAGAAAATAGGTAAAGAAAAATAAAACAGAAAAGGATTAGAATTTATCAACGTATTTAGCAAGTATGGTGTATACAAGGTTAATAATATACAAGACAGCACTTATTGTTTGTCAGAGGTTTTTAAAATCTCTTAGGAAAGTAAGTCTTTTGTCACTTATCTAGTCTAATTTATCAATTGTAATTGTTTATGAACTTTTTCCTTCCTTCAAAACCATGAAGATAGTCTTTATTTTTTCCCTTACAGCTTTATTGTCACAGCGTTCATGTTAAAGTCAATAAACTACCTTGAGCTGAATTGTGAGTGGGGTATAGGGATCAAGATTAATTTTGTTCCCATTTGGTTTATCTAAGTGACTCAGCACCATTTATTGGAAAAAATAAATTTTCTCTACGATTTAAGTCACTTTTTCCATAAAACAACTGTGCATAATGCAAAGATCAGCTTTGTGAGTAATTTTACCAGTATTACCCTATCTTAATTGCTATAGATTTATGTCTATATTATACACAGTATATTAAGTCCTGCCATACAGTTCCTCTTCTTAAAAGTTATTAATATAGTCTTGGTTCATATTCTTGCATTGCAGTTCCATATACATTTTTGATATTCAAATTGGCAATTTTAATAAAAAGCTATTGGGAATGTAATTAAGATGGCCATGACTATAGATTAATTTGGTAAGAACAGACAGCTTTGATTCTTCAATATTGATTCTTCAAAGCAATAAAAACGGCACATAGAGATTCTTTAATTGTAGCCATATGTTACTTACACAAGTTTTGCATTATTCAACTATAAGACCTCCTATAAAGCTACAATAATCAAGGCAGCATGGTACTGGCAGAAAAATATATGTAATGACTGATGGAACAGAATAGAGGGCCTAGATCTGGACCCATTAAATATATTCAACTGATCTTTGACAAAAGTACAACAGCAATACAATCGAGCAAATATAGTCTCTTTAATAAATGGTGCTGAAACAATTGAACAATCACATGCCAAAAAAAATCAAGATAGACATATTTTTCATAAAAATTAACTCAAAATCAATCACAGACCTAAACGTAAAATACTA
Organism: Canis lupus baileyi; assembly: GCF_048164855.1. Classification (NCBI taxonomy): domain Eukaryota; kingdom Metazoa; phylum Chordata; class Mammalia; order Carnivora; family Canidae; genus Canis; species Canis lupus. Next base: position 16,620,811 of record NC_132838.1, read on the forward strand.
GGAGGTAACAGGGGAAAATCTAGAAGACCTTGGGTATGCTGATGACTTTTTAGATTATCCCTCATATCACTTGAATTAAATATATTTCTGAGTATACAGGCTCCAAATTAAATTGAGATCAGCTTTCCTTCCATTTAGTATCATTGTGAGAAACTAAATCTAATTGTGAGATAACAAAGAATAAAACAGATAAATAAGAACAATAATGTAGGCCAATTAAATCATGTCACAACATGTACTAAACAGTGTGGAAAGAGTAATTTATTTTTTTTAATTTTTTTTAATTTTTTTAAAATTTATTTATGATAGTCACAGAGAGAGAGAGAGAGGCAGAGACACAGGCAGAGGGAGAAGCAGGCTCCATGCACCAGGAGCCCGATGTGGGATTCGATCCCGGGTCCCCAGGATCGCACCCTGGGCGAAAAGCAGGCGCCAAACCGCTGCCCCACCCAGGGATCCCTGGAAAGAGTAATTTAAAGTATAACTGGAGGTTCCTGGATGGTTAAGTCACTTAAGCAACCCTTTATTTTGGCTCAGGTTAACCTGGGGCGCCTGTGTGGCTCAAGTCATGATCTCAGGGTTATGAGATCAAGCCCCACGTCAATTCTGCATCAGTCTCCATGCTCAGCAGGAAGTTTGCTTGGGGTTCTCTCTCTCCCTTTGCCTCTCTCTCCCTCTATCTCAAATAAATCTTTAAAAAACTGAAAATAAAAAAATAAAAAATAACCAGGTATCTTCAATGATTCTGAACCTTGAATATAGTTAATTTTTTTTTTGTATGGAAAGTTAAATTCTACCTGAGAAGTAAATCAGCAATCTACTCATATTTTTGGCATCTAATTCTTCAACTAACTTAGAAATTATATAAAACTAACCTAAAGTTATATTAAAAATTGACTATGGAGTTGAAATCTAGTCCATAAGTCTGATTTATTCCCTTAATTGAACTTGCATTTGAGAGACAGCTGTGAGTTTTATTTTTCTTTAATATTACGTTTACATTATTTCATACTCACAATAGGCTCCTCCTATAGCATAAATGTTAATAGTTACATTAATGTAATTCACATTCTGGGTAAAAACTGTAATAATAAAATGGATTCAAATTTTAGATTCTATAAGGAAACTTAGAGGTCCATGAAAATCAACTTCATGCCTGTATTCTTAATCTCTAACACAAACTTCTAACATAATCCTCCAAATTAGTGTTGACCTTGAATCTCTGCCATGAATCCATTGGAATTTGAATCACCAAACCCATTCAGTTATTCTTACAGCATTTTGAATTTGGGAGAATACCCCAGGTCATAGATACCAAAAAGTCATGAACCTTTGTCTCCTTTAGCTACTTCCTCTTTAGAACTTGAGTTAGGAAGTTTAGAAATTGAGTATTGCTTAGCATGTATCCTTAGACAATTTAATTATTTGAACTGAAAATTGTTTGATTATTTTGGATTTCTAATTTCAGATTCTTTGAAATATGGACATCCCTTGAAATTGCAGATCCAAGTTTTAGATTGTACTTGAAGTCTAATCCAGCAAAAGCATTCTTTATTTAAGCCTTGACTATAGTGTATGAGCTAGACATGTTTTAAAATATGCACAGTTAATATCGATAGGCATCTTACAAAATGTTATCCTGGGATTGAAACAGGTGTGGGTCAGCAAGTCTTATACTAAAATGTTAAGGATGTTTCAGGTATACATTTGAGGCAGAGAGGTAAGCTCTTGGTTATTTCAGTTCATATGCAAGGAGCTTATTAGAGAATATATTTTCAACTCCAAATTTTAGAATCAGAAGTTTGCCACCTCTGATTACTATAATGTTGGAGACCTTCATCTGCTTAGAAGTTTGGCTAAGAAAGAAGATAGTGATATTTTCTGGCTCCCCTCAGAAAATAAAATTAAATAAATAGATAAAGGAATGAATGAATGGACAAAAAGGAAATAGATCTATGAGTATAGAAATTGGCTAAAATAATAAAGTGGCTAAATACACCAATGCCCAGTACACTGATAATAAAATTTAGCACCACTCCCATGATGCTTCTTTAACTACAATGTGCTTGAGTGCAATGCTTTCTTTAGAATCAGAAGAATACGACATAAGATAAATTATTATTCCTGTATACCCTCACCTTTTTAAGGTTCTTACCTGCCTCTTTCTCGTGAAGAGCTAAATAGAAGAAAGAGGACCCGCCACGTTATAAGCGAGTTGTATCAATAGGATGCATATGGTTAAATTTACTTTGAATATAACATTCTCCAGAGGAGTTACTAGTTCATGTTGATACAAAAACAGGTCACAAAATACTGAAAAATACACTCTGGGATCTGCACATGAAAGATTGAAAGGGGCAGAACACAGTAGTAGTATGGGCCTTTAAGTATCTCATTCTTGTGCCTGCCAGAGGTTCAGCATCTTTTAAGAAAGGTCTCTTGACACGTTCATGATGGCAGAAGATAAAATGCTGCTTTCCAAAAGCATGCACATATGTCTTACTGGAAGACAATGTAACTGTAACCTGGGGTTATGTTCCTTGCTTGAAAAACCATTCTTGGCTTCTATCTGTGAAGATTTTCAAGCTGACAAAGGATTTGGACTTATATCTCTATTCTGTTGTAAAAAAAAATCAAGTCCCATTAAATTATTCTTTCTGCATTTTAAAAAAAAGCATTTGAATACCAGCAGTAAAGCTATAGGTCAGTGTATCTTAAATATTCATATTTTTGCTAACAAGATATCGCTCTGTACAGTATTTCCCCTACAAAGTCGTATTTTATTTTTACTACAGGTATTCTATTTTTTTTAAAGATTTTATTTATTTGAGAAAGACAGAGTGAGAGAGAGCCAGCATGAGCAGAGGGGAGGAGCAGAGGGAGAGGGAGAAGCAGGCTCCCTGCTGAGCAGGGAACCAGATTTGGGGCTCGATCCCCAGACCCTGAGATCATGACTTCAGATAAAGGCAGACAGACCCTTAACTGACTGAGCCACCCAGGAGCCTTCTCCTACTTTATTTTTATTTTTAAGATTTTACTTATTTATTTTAGACAAAGTGTGTGTGCATGCACACATGAAGTGGGGGTGAGGGGCAGAGGGAGAAGGGGAAAGAGAGAGAGAGAGAGAATCTCCAGCAGATTCCACACTGAGGATGGAGCCTGATGTGAGGCTCCATCTTCCCACCCATGAGTTCATGACCTGAGCCAAAACCGAGAGTCTGACACTTAACCTACTGAGTCACTTGGGCACCCCACCCCTCTCCTATTTTAAACATATTCTTATTTTGGCTGTCTGCCTGCTTTTCCTTATTACTTTATACTTTTGTATTCTTTCTTTTTATTTTTCATACTTGTTTTTGTTTAAATATGATGCTTCAAACCTATAGTAAATTGTGTAGAACAGAAAAAGTACTTACAAACAGTTCTAGGTATTTTCCATATCAGTAAATATTGTTCTAAAGGCTTCCTTCTCCCAGCCTCCTTATCCCCTTTGTAGAAATGACTTTATGGGTTTCAGTGACCACTCACTAAAAGAAGGAAGTCATTTTTCAGTTTTGACTGTCAAATGAGATTTGTTTGTTTGTCTAAATTGGCAACAGGACAATAAGCTTAAAAAGCCAGCTTTGTTGAGAGAAAGAGGATTTTCTTTAGCCTATCAGAACTCAGCCCAGTCATCTCAGATGAGACAAGTGCATCCATAAGATTCCCTATTTCCCTATGACAACTAGTGCGTGAGATTTGCTGCATAGGGTAGGAAGGACAAAGGCCCCAAAGTTCAAACCTGCCCCATCTTGATTGGAGTAAAGAAAGAAAAATTGGGAGAGGCACATAGATACCAGATAAGTGGACTGAGAGTTTAGGTCTGTTTTAACTGAACTGCCCCAGAATGAAGAAAGATGCTGGAAACCGCCTAAATGTTCAAGCATATGAGACAGCTTAAACAAAAGACGGTACTTCCAAGTGTGATAGTATGCACTTATCAAGAATGCTGGAAGTAGTTGTGTTTAACTCATGATAAAAATAAGCTTGATTAAAAATGATGTTTAATTTAAGATGTAAGGAATCTTTGAAAATCAGTTGTGAATATAACACACCAGAAGAATGGGTTGTTGTCCGATAACTATTATCTGTCTTTCCATTTCTGTCCCTTCCTCCCTCCCTCCGTAGTTGTCTCTTTGACTTTGCTTCTTCTTGTGTATCTGCTTCATTATTCACACACCCTCTCTAATCAGTTTTTCAGTTTATCTACTTACATGTTGTCCTTAAGCACTGGCCTCAGCCCCCAAGTTTTTCTTTTTTCTTTTTTTTTTTTGTGTAAATTTATTTTTTATTGGTGTTCAATTTGCCAACATATAGAATAACACCCAGTGCTCATCCCATCAACTGCCCCCCTCAGTGCCCATCACCCAGTCACCCCTACCCCCCACCCACCTCCCCTTCCACCACCCCTAGTTCGTTTCCCAGAGTTAGGAGTCTCTCATGTTCTGTCTCCCTTTCTGATATTTCCCACTCATTTTTTCTCCTTTCCTCTTTATTCCCTGTCCCTATTTTTTTATATTCCCCAAATGAATGAGACCATATAATGTTTGTCCTTCTCCAATCGACTTACTTCACTCAGCATAATACCCTCCAGTTCCATCCACGTTGAAGCAAACGGTGGGTATTTGTCATTTCTAAGGGCTGAGGAATAATATTCCATTGTATACATAGACCACACCTTCTTTAGCCAGTCATCTTTCGGTGGACACCGAGGCTCCTTCCACAGTTTAGCTATTGTGGACATTGCTGTTATAAACATCGGGGTTCAGGTGTCCCGGAGTTTCATTGCATCTGTATCTTTGGGGTAAATCCCGCAAGTTTTTCCACTAGTTTTCCAAGTGACTGTGTATGTCTAAATTCTACTTTTAAATCTGATTTGCCCATCTTGGCTCAGAAGTTCATAGCTGATCCAATAAGCTGTGGCTGCAAGAAATAAGAGGTCAAAAAAGGCATAAAGTTGTCTACTTCAGGGTTACGGATGAAACAAGATCCGTACGATGGGAACATAAGAGAGGAGATTATGTATATTTATAGAATAAGGTGATACTATCTGACACCTCCTACATAACATTTTTTTACTTAATTTTTTGCTCTACAACATTTTCTTCTTCAGTGAACTGTGCTATTTATTTGAAAAAATAATGAACCAGTTTTCTGAACAAAGACCCCTAAGACAAAAGAAGCTCTAGAAGGAATTCCATTTCTATCACTAGTTATGATATTGTTATATCAGAGGCCACTAAGTCAGGGGCCAGCCAAAGTTGGATATATATAAACGGCAGCTGTTATGAGGTTTATAACCATCATATGAATTTCTTTGGTGTTGATATATACATATTGAAATATATTGTATTCAAATAGTCAAACTGTCTCTTTAAGCCACTCAAATCTATAAGAATATTGAAAATTTTCTTATATGATTGAGGCTTAACTACACTGAGAATTAAAGAAAGAAATTGTATTTGTATTTTTACCATTGAAGAGGTCTTTACTTTGAAGAGGGATCAGAGACCTTCTCATTTATAACATGATTAAGGGATTTAAACAACAAAGACTATTGACATTGTTTTTTCTGAGTGAATTTATTCCTCTTTCCACGTACATGGAAAAACTGTACTTCCTACACCTTAAAAATTAGGTGAATGTGTGGCAGGCTTTGGCCAATGATGGCATTAGCAGAAGTGATGGGTGTTACTCCCAAGTGGAAGCTTAAGAGCCAGTGACTGAATGATCAGCCTGGTTTCAGAGGAAAAGATGTGGAACCGAGCTTTCAGGCAACAGGCGATGTTTATGGAGCATAAGCAAAGACCCATCCTGTGTAAAATGCCAAACTATTGAGGTTTTAGAAGTTGTACATCACTATGGCATGGTTTCCCCCCTTCATGACTGATAAGATTAATCTTATGTAAAATAATTTAAATAATTTAATACAGTCTTCATAAAAGTAGGAGTACAGGCTCTGGAATGATGCCATATAGGTTCAAATGACAACTCCATAATTGTTTATGTGCAAGCTACCTTTGGCAAGTTACATACACTTTCTTTTGCCTCATTTTCCTCAGAAAGGCACCTTTCTCTTTAAGGGTGTCGGAGGAGTAAATTCAATACTACCTGTGTGGAAATAAATGAAGACCACTGAATGAGAAAAAGCAAAGGCTATTTATTCAGAGGTTGCTACAGCGAGGGAATCAGATGCTATCGCTTGCATTTGGCAGAAACTTAAAGGCAGGGAAGAGTGTAAACACTTTATCTTGGAAAGATGAAAGATTTTAGGTATGTGCTGACTGGATATGTTGGCTGGGAAAGCTGGAGGCAGACTAATAAGCAGTAGAACATCCTATTGATGAGGGGTGCATCCAGGGAGCTTTCCCTGGATGTTCCTAAGTTGGAAGCAAAGGTAAAAATGTGGGAAGCCAGCAGTAATTGATTAAGTCCCAACCATTTGAGACTGATTGCTACAGAGATTTTGATTCGGTGTCCTAAACACATTGCTAAAGATTGTGAGTCAGAGTTCTACTCTTACATATGCTCTGGCCATTGTGCATTTGTACATTCAGTCTCTCGCATGGGAGATTGGCATTGTAAATTATCTTACACCACACCCAGCTATAGTAAAATCCTAAAACGCTTGTTAAAATGTATTCTGCTATTAGATACCTATTCCTTTTTGTTTGAACTGACCATGAGCTTCTTCCAACAATAGCTACATTTCTACATTGTGGTGACTTCACATCATATTTTATTACAGATTAAAATAAGAATATTCAAAGTAGAAAAGGAAAGTAAGTGGAGCTACTCCCTTCTTGGAGATCAATTTCTTGTTAGCTGGGGTTTTCATCTTCCTAGAAACTGCATGCGATGGCTGTTACTTGGAAGTGAAAGAATTAAATTAAATAAAGCTATTATTAATGAAACTCAGGGCTACTCGATGGTAAATGAACAAGAAGTATATGTTAGGAGGGAATTAAAGCAAGACCAAGATCATAGATAATCTAACATTGCAGTGTGTAGATTTTGCTCCTGGCCCAGAGGCTATACTTTTTATAAAAATAAAGTATCTCAAAAACTGTGTATTAAATTATCTGTTATCACAAAATATATAGGAAGTAAAGGAATAATATGACAAACATTCGTGGACTACCAAATTTAAGAAATATTAATATTATGCTGTATCAGTTTCAAATATTCTCAAAATTAAAAAAAAAGTCCTAGTACTTGGAGTGCATTTTAAAACCCTTCTCAAACATTTTCAGCTTCGTTACAGCAGAGACATAATCACTAATCAGAATGTAACCACTCAGCAGTATATGTTTTTATACTTTACTACATCTTTATATAATCAAAATGAATGTATAGTATTATTTCTTTAATTTACATGAACAGTGAATGGCAACAAACATTTCATACTCTGAAATCTTATTTAATTTGCATTTTCACTCACTTAAATGTTGGTATTCAGAAATATAATTCATGTTAGTTGCTCTGTATTCGAGCAACATTCAAATGTTCGAAAATATATCTATCTTTTCAATTAATAAACAACGCTTCAAATTTTTCATTTTTAAAAACAATTCTCCAATTAACAACTTAGCACTTCTCTGGGCACATTTGGTAGAATTTCTGTAGAATGGGACCTTAGAAATGCTAGTTGATGGGCTTATGCATATTAGCACCGTCAGATATGCCACCATGATTTCCAGAGCACTTGCTCCTATTTACCTTCATGTAGCAGTGAGTAGAGGCCTTATTACACTTAACACTTGTCTAGGATTCTTATATTTTGCCAATTCAATGCAAATGTGATAAGATACTGTTATTAATTTCACATTTTGGGATCCCTGGGTGGCTCATCTGTTTAGCGCCTGCCTTTGACCCAGGGCGTGATTCTGGAGGTCCTGGGATCGAGTCCCACATCAGGCTCCCTGCATGGAGCCTGCTTCTCCCTCTGCCTATGTCTCTGCCTCTCTCTCTCTCTCTCTCTGTCTCTCATGAATAAAAAAATAAAATCTTTTAAAAAAATTTCACATTTTATCAGTTACAATTTTTAAAATCTATTCTGTTGTTGCTGTGATGGATCATTTCTATTTTTCTATTTTTCTATCTTCAGGTTCACCTCTGCATTCGTGTCATTCTGCTATTAAGTTTCCTTGTTCATGGTGATTGTAATTTCACTTCAAACCTGTTTGGTCCTTCTTTACATCTTCTATTTCTTTGCTGTGGTTTTCTAATTTTTCATCCATATTTTAAGAATGTTCATAGTTGCTCATTGGAGCATTTTTATGATGGCAGCTTGGAAATCTTTGACAATTTGAACATCCATGTGATCTCGGCATTGGCATCTGTTGATTCTAGTTACCCAGATGACTTGAGACTTTCCTGGTTTTTGTGTGACAAGTAATTCTGGACTGTATGCTGGACATTTCTGACACTGAATTGCGAAGATTCTGGTTCCTATTTGCATCTTCTATCTGAGCAGGTAGTCAACCTGTTAGATTCAGAAGTCCTTGGTTCATTTGTGTGGGCCCTGGTTCAAATGTGAATTTAGTTTATAAAGCCTCTGAAGTGCTCTTCTAGTCTGCTTTACTTGTGTGTTACTTGAGCAATGGGACCTGTCCACAGTCTCCTCAGCACTGGCTGGGAAATGGAGTTTTCAGAGCTCTGCTCACAGGTACCACTGTGGTGGAGTGCCTCCCAGTTACTGCCCAGTGTGGGGTGTGAGGGCAAGAATTCCTCCCCAGGCTCTGTGAGCAAGGAGCCCTCCCTCCTCCCTTGATCCATCAGGGACATTGGAAGTCAGAGGTCCACCCATGGGCTCCGCTGGGAGAGCTGTTTCCTAGTAGCTGGAGCTGGGAGAGGAAAAAGGTGGAACACAGTTCTATTAATTCAGTGTCTTTTGAGGTGGGAGAGGGACACAACTTTTTTCATGATGCCTATCTCAAGAGCAGAAAGAACAAAAGGAAGTAGCCTATCGGGCTACCTTTCCCAGTCCTTTGTCTAGAGAGAGCGAGATTTTCTAGAGGCTTTGTTAGGTCTGTACTAGCTGGCACTTCCAGGCTTTGGGATTCTCTAGCACCTGGGCTGAGACATAGAGCCGGCAAATAAAAAGCCCACAAAACTCATTACTGGGGTGAAACTCAAGTTCTGAGCTCACTAGCCAATCTGCCTTGTTTTCTCCATTTCTCAGAATCTTGTGTTAGGCCAATTTATGGGATTTTGTCCAGGACTGCTGTTGTAATTAGCAGGAGAAGTAAAATGAAATGCCTTTCCTCCATATTGCTTAGCTCATTGTTCAATTTGTATGTGCTATTTCAACATATAAACTTATCTGTCTTGTCTTGGAATAAAAGCACACTTTTTTCTACCTTGAATCTCTATATTAATCTTCCCCAATTTCTTTAGACAATTACAATTCAAAGAAAGAGTTGGTAATACTTCTAAATCAAAAAGCTTTGGGAGGCTGTATTGCTTTAATCACCATTCTGATCTTATCTGTTAAATGTCTTAAATTAGAATCCAGAAATTTCTCCATTCTAGTCTCTCAAACCAAATAGCCATTGAAATGACAAACTGAATACTGTGGCAAAGGACCTCCTGCTGAAATATTATTTAGCATGCCATTGCTCATACCCTGAGAGCCAAGTATCAATTTATTTAGGTCATACAATCTGAGCTGTTATTCACTTTACAGGTAAATTGAAAGGTAGTGATACCGTTTTATCACCGTTGATGGGTAATCCCATTGTTGTAAATAAAAGAGGGAACTGAAAAAATGATATGTGTGAACATTTGGTCGTAGAATATTGAACATTTCTCCCTAAATCGTATCTGTTATTCTCTGTAGCCATACAGTCAATTCTACAAAAAGCTGCTATTTCACTTTTCTGAAAACCAAGAGATACAAATTCTTTACTCTCCAGGAGATTACAATTTTAAGTGTGTGATAAGTTTTATTTTAGTTTCTGGACTGAATGTCATTTAAATATTTTTGATACGAGATAGATGATTATAACATCTTGGGAGACTATCTATAAAATGAGAGGCAATATTGGGGCATTAAAGATGAATTCTCTTATGATTCATTTCCAGTTGTAATAAAGAGAAATTAAGGGAATCCAAATGATATGTATATAGAATCTTGAATTTTGATTGCCTCATAAAAGGCAAATGACTAACTTTGGGTATATCAAAATTTTGCTATGATTTTAGATTCCAACAAGCCCAACAACATTAACTTGTTTTGCTCCTGAATGTTCACTTTCACATGGCTTTATAATAGAGCTTGAATGGGATAAGGAGCTAGAAAGCAGATTAAAACATTTGTGGTTTATAATCTCTAGAATTCAGAATGGTATGTCTAATGATATACTAGCAAGCTTGTGTAAATACATAAAATAAGACCTGATGGGAACCTCTTTCAAAGGCTTCATACCAAACACATGAATAGAGAAATTTAAAAACATATTCAGGGGTGCCTGGGTGACTCAATCGGTTAAGCATTCGACTCTCGATTTTGTCTCAGTCATGATCTCAGGGTTGTGGGATCGAGCACCTTGTCAGGCTCTGCGCTCTGAGAGAGTTGGCTTGGGATTCTCTCTCTCCCTTCCCCTCTGCCCACCTCCCCCTCCACACCATTCACTCACTCTCAAATAAATAAAATATTTTAAAAACTAAATAAAAGTAAAAACATATTATAATTCTAAAAATAGCATAACTCTGAATGGTATGTTCTAATTCCAGCTATATGTTTTTTTCTCTTAAATACATTTTGTAGCAAGTGGACTTTGGAGGGCTAGGAGTCATTGATTTAGGTAGGGCTACCACATGTGTTTTGCAGGTTGTGTCCTATACAAGATTGCTCAGTCAAGGACACAGATGGTGCTAAATTGCAGCCATGCTTTATAGCCTAAATTGAGACATTTGTTGGACTACCTAAAGGAGAGATCTACATCTAATTCCTGAAGCTTGGTAAAGACTAATGATGACTCTGGATTTAAGGTCTAGCCTAGAAAAACCCTATTTGCTAGGTTACAGTATACATCTATACCTTCACTATTATAGTACTCCCTCAACCGTGTGTACATTTGCATGTGTAAGTCCACACATTTTTATAGCTTTGTTTTTTTTTTCTTTGAGATTTTGAGATTTTGTACAGAATTTCTGAAGTCCTTTGCTATAATTATTTAAGTCCTCCTATCAAATACTCAGCATGAGAAATTCCATTCTCACCTCTAGATGATCAAGTGGATGTTTGTCTTCTAGCTATAATTGCCACCCAAATTTTAGTTACAATTAGGTTAGACTTTTAATTAGGATTAGAATAAAACCCAATTTCTTCTTTGTAAAAATAATAGAAAGAACACTGCATTGGAAATTAAGAATTATGGGTCAATGCTGACTTTGGTGTTGTGTAACACGGGTCTACTAGCTGAGTTATTGGACATCGACTGCTGGACATCAACTTATTGTTGTTGCTGTTTATGAATCTATATAGTGGGAACACTTTACTGAAAAATAAGAGTTTAGAGGCAGAATTAAGAACTGGATTTTTTTTTTTTTTTTTTTGTCCCTGTGCTAAATCAATTCTGAGAACCAAAGACTTTTTTGATCCTGAGCTAAGTGATTCTGGGTTGGAGCATGCTCATCTGACTTTCTGCTAAACAATACTGGAATTAAGCAAAACAACTTAAATATGTTCCCCAGGAAATATTTATTCTTGGCAGGCTATAAACCAACCAAAGTAACTTACTTGTCAAGACTAACAGCTTATTCAATAATATACACTTTTCTTTTTAAAGATTTTATTTATTCATTTGAGAGAGAGAGCAAGAGACAGCACAAGGGGGAGGAGAAGGAGGAAGAGAGGGAGAAACAGGCTCCTTGTGGGGCAGGAATCCTGGTGTGGGGTTCGAACCCTGGACCCTGAGCTCATGACCTGAGCTGAAGGCAGACACCTAACACTAAGCCACCCAAGTGCCCTATGATTTTCTGTGCCTCAAGTACAAGCCTTTATGTCATAGACTCTGCCCAACCCAACCAGTTCTCTGCCTTGCAGATGCACCTTAAAATCACTTAGCCTGGACTTCTGACCCTATAAATATCCTCTCTCACCATCCCCTTTCTGAGAGATTGCTAAGACAGCCGAGGTGGTGCTCCCTTATGGAAGCAAGCCCAATAGCTTAGCTTTTAGGTTAACTTTGCTTAGCTTTGCTAGTTTAGCAGGTTTCCCTGGTGATTTTTGGGGGAGGCTGACAGAGGACACTTGGAGAACTAATAACAGATCATCATCCTTCTGACACTTAATGAAAGACCTTTGCGATATTATTACTTAATTTAGTTTGTCAGGTTTTTTTTTTTTTCTCCTTTAGGTCTCTGTGTAAGATGCAACATAAAATATTCATATACTCATACCAGAGTGTTTCTTAGTGGAAGTGTTGACTCTTTCTGGGCTCTGCATACTATTTTTAAAGTAAAAGAGTTCATACTTAAAAACATTGTATCTTACATTTATATGATAATGTTTTCTAGATTTTTTAAAAGATTATTTATTTGAGAGACAGAGAGAGAGCAAGAGAGTGAGAGCTTGAACGGGTGCAGGGGCAGGGGAAAAAGCAGGTTCCCAGATGAGCAGGGAGCCCAACCCTGATGTGGATTGAGATCATGACCTGAGCCAAAGGCAGATGCTAAACCAACTGAGCCACCCAGGCGCCCCTGTTTTCTAGAATTATATCTAAACAGGAATTTGGAGGCATTTCACTAATTTAAAGTATGGTTAGACAAGGTCTTATTATCCTTCTTCTGAAGAGTTTCAGAAGTCAGCTTCCACGTGAATACTGATTTCACAAAACTTTCATGAAAATGTAAGCAGCCCTAGTTGACATGAGTTGATTTAACTGTGTCTTTTCTCCTATATTAGGATGCAAATTCAGTTTACTGTCTCTCTCCTACAGATTCAAGATATAATTGCTAAATTTCACCTGACTTAATGTTGTTATTTGCTATTGGGAAAAGAAATAGAGACATAAAAGCAACATCACAGGAGGGAGAGCAGTGTTCATCATGGCAGGAAGAGCAGTGATCACCACAGTGACTTTTTGGCCAACAGAAAGGCAGGAATAAAGTGGAAATGGGAGCAGGAAATGCAAGAGAAACTCTGCTGTTGCTAGTATCACATGCTAACAGTTCAAGCACTTGAGGTTGACTAGAGGTGTTGGATTGAGTGTGAGAAGTGGAGGCTGGTGCTGGCTTCACAACTGAAGAAAGAGATTTAACTCCCAACTGGTTAGGAACCAACTGACTACTTCTGTGGAGAGAAGGAAAGCAGGAAAGCCTTCTACAACCTTTTCCTGCTTGGGTGCTCATGACCTGCTGCCTGTTCAGGGAAAAAGCCACATGAATAAATGAACCATAGAAATGTTTAGTGGGAAGAGGTATGATTGCTTGATAATTTAGGGGATGCTATAAAGATTTATGAATTTTAGAGTTGAGGAATGACTGAAGCCCAGTATTTTGTGACATAAAAATGCAAAGTTTCCTGTTGATGTGCAATTTGGAGACATGGCTATTTTTAGAGACACATATATGCTGTCCTCAGGGAAGCAGGGAAGTCAGAAGAAGTGATTCTATATGGTTTTCATCTGGGTTGCTGGCATCCAGACCGTGTGGGATACAGGAGCAGCTCTAGGCCAGGACAGCCTCTCCTACTGATTTCCGTTGAACACAGCTTTAGTGATGCAGTGATTAGTTACAGAGAGATATGATTTGCCATATTCTTCTGGACTGGTGAAATCTGTGCCTCCAATTTTAGTAAGAGTTTATGAAACATTGGATTATTTTTATTATAGGAGGGAAGATAGGAAAAAGAAATGATTTAATTTTTCATCCAAACGAGGGCCAAGAGAAGTCTGAAGAGAGCTGTTTTTCCAAGTTGATGTGGTGATTCATAATTTATTATTGTTCCTGCTACATATGGTCAATTAATCTTGATTATTTACACTCTTATAAAAAATGATGTTACCCCAAATAGCTCTGATGCAAGTCACAAAGAGTCTGGCTTCTGGGTGGCCAAGAAAACCAAAGGTAAGGTCATGAAAGCTTATGTTCACTGGCTCTGATATGCTCACACTATTCCTCTGTGTGAAAAATGATCATATTTAATTTATCAACATAGTGGCTGTACAAAATATGACCCCTGCATTTGCAAATGATTTGCTAGTTATACAGCTAAAAAAAAAAAAGGCCAAAAAGAAATTCACTATTGACTAATTTTATTAACAAAGCATTTCCTTGCTTATAGATGTCAGATTAGAGAATTAAGCCAGCTAAATACATCGATTATTTAATCTCACTGCTATTACTTGTACATATTTTTAAATGGCCCATACATCCTATCCATGACACTATGGGAATATATCTATGTTGAGAACAGCAAGCTATTGGCATTAAAATCCTAGTGGCTCAAAAGGCTCACAGATTTGGAAGCTCAAGTAATTTTTTTTTTCTCCTGGGAGAAGGGAGTGATGCATTCTGGTCTTCACTGCTGGTAACTTGCCACGTGATCTTGGGCTTCCCCTTTACTACTTCCAAAAATTAATTAGATCATTTTTAAGGCTCCATTCAGCTCAGCTTATACAATTATGTCTGCGAACATATGCATTGACAATCAGTATTGGGTGAGCTAATAGGGCTGCTCCTCTTGATGGGATGACTTTCCTTCCCTGACTGGGAGATTTAGTACTTTTCTCGGCGAGGTCCCACAAGAGTAGCTGTCCTTTCAGGACAAAGTAGTCCCAAACTGGTCTCAAAGGAGAATTTATCAATATGAATAGGCGATAAAAAAGAGGACAAGTAGACGCCTTGCCAAAGTGCCAGCCACTGCTCTGACAGCTGTCTCCAGACTCTCTGGCTGTGCCTTCAGCGCTCCAGGGATCCCAACTGCTCCAGTGCCAGCTCCTGCAAATGCAGAGTACAGAGGCGCTTCCTGCAAGAAGAGAGGTTGGGCCTGCTGCCCTGTGAGCCGTGCTAGGAGCTGCATCTGTAAAGGGCATCAGACTGGTGCAGCTGCGGTGCATGATGTCCAGGAGACCCTGTTCCCCATGTAATAGGGCAACATGTGCAAACCTGCAGTGTGTGTGTGTGTGTGTGTGTGTGTGTCTGTGTTGGGTTGTTTGTTTGTTTGTTTGTTTGTTTTGGCATAACCCTGGCCCCTGACCCATTTGCTACATTTCTTTTTTTTTCCCTACAAAATACATGAATTATAATAAAAGTTGTCGACTTTAAAAAAAATAGGACATGTATCTAAATCTATACAGTTGATACTCATTATTCATAGATTCTGTATTTGCAAATGTGTCTACTCACTAAAATTTATTCATAACCCCAAAATCAATATGGTGCTTTTGCAGTCATTCATGGATATGGGCAGAGCAGTGAAAAGCCTGTATCTCCTGCTGTGTGTCCCTGCTGGGGTGAAACAAAGGATTCTCTACCTTCTTTTTCCATCTCTAACCCTATAAACAAATGTCCTGTCCATGATCTACAACTCTGTAGATCTGCCATGCTTCTCTCATTTTTGTAATTTTGGTTGAGAAATTTTATTTAAATTTTAAAATGGCTCCCAAGCATGGTATTGGAATACTATCTAATGTCCTAAACTCAAGAGGGCTGTAATGTCCCTTAGGGAAAAAAATGCATGTTCAGGCATGAGTTAATTCAATTTTCTCAGTGACTTTACAGAACATAACTACCATGGATAACAAGAATCGATTATATAGAGAGAAGAGGTTACAGGCACCAAAGCATTACTATGTGTGTGTGTGTGTGTGTGCGCACGCGTGCTCATGTGTGTGCTCATGTGTGTGTTTCTCTAAAAGAGATTCTAAATTATTGGGACCTTCCTCCAAGTGTTTGGGCCAGCATGAATGTATATAAAGGAAGTCATCAAGAAATTTCATGTACAGGATCTATGTCATGACATCCAAATATGATTTAATATCTATCCTCTGCGTGATTCTGAATTAATACTATTACTTACTTTCAGCATATGGAATACGTCACATAAGCTGACTTTAAATGGCATGATGTGCAATTATAGGTAATGGTCTTCCTAATGTATGAATATATGCTAAATGGCATTGAAAAGCATAATGTGGAGCATGTTAATTGATACCGAATAATGTATAGCTGACAGTCTAGGAACAATTTTCTTGATTTTTCATTCTGAAAAAATTTTCCATGACAACACTAGAAGAGTATGCACACCTGTTTACACCTTTGACATATATTTATGTCAGAGATCTGGGATTGGATATGGTATCTAATTGCCTAATGAGTTTCTATCCAAGATTCAAAAGGTTAAGAAGGTTTATGCAACTATTAATGTTATCATTTGAGTCCTGAATATCACAAGGCTTTACTAACCACCGCAGAGTGGGGATCAGGATTGGGAATTTGAAACCCAAGCATCTTTCTGCATGTCTTCTATCCTGTAAGTATCCTAAGCTGTCTACCGTAGTGGATAATTTGAGGAAAAACCCAGTCTGGAGAGTGTAGGAAGTATCTTTTGGGTTAAATGCCATCAGAATGGTTTGAAATTCTGTTAATTTTTCATTCTGTGTGTTTCTGTAACTACTGATTCATGGATAAGAGAGAATTTAAGAGAAATGAGGAAAACGAGAGGAAGTGAAAACTATGACTAAGGCAGTCAGAAAGGTGTGGGAAGCCCCAGGCCCAAGCGGGAGTTCACATCTTCAATTCAGCAGCCCCTTCCCAAGACTTTTCCATGAAAGCCGCAGAGGAAATAACCATTCTTCATTTTGTTTTACCATCACGCCAACTCATTATTAATGAACTCTCAAAAACTCATATGCTCAATGCAGGACTGAACAATGTATCCCCTTGCCATGCAAACAGATATTAACTGCAGGGGCACAGGTCTTTCTGAACTAGCCACGCCATTCTAGTCAAATGAAATGTCATCATTTCCTGTGCAGAAAGGCATCTTTAATTATCATTCCCACCTTAGTTTTTTCCCTCATTTGTTCTATTATAATAAAATATATGCCCTCTCATGTAAAACTGACAAGTTGAGATCTCAATTCTCATCAAACACCTTGAGAAACAAAATATTTTTATTTTAAATCCTCACTGAAAAAATATTTTTAAGAAAGAATTCAACGTCTCAATTGCGGATACTGCATTTTGGCACATGAGGACCTGGAACTAGAGGAAGCAAATGAAGCCCTTGCCTCTGGTGCAACATTTAAGGAGATAACCACCCTTCCTCACCACCAAAATAAAACCTGTAACAGTCAAGGTATTTTTAATATAATATTTTTAAATAAAAAATTATTGCAAAAATCTATTATGAATAAATTACTTAAAAATTAAAGACAAAAAAATTAAAGACAAAATCAGTATGAAAATTAATTCAAAAAAAAAGAAAGAAAATTAATTCAGCCATTCATTCCAAAAATATGTGTCAAATGAGAACTAGGGGAAGGAAATGTATTTCCTCCTGGGAATACAGCAGCAAACAAGAATGGCAAGCTCCCTGTCATCAGATAACAGAGGGTGTCTGAGAGGTCTCCCCTTCTTTCTCCTTTTAAAAACACTGTGTATCAATTAGATAAAAAGCTTCAGAGCTAGTTCCCATTTGTGAGGCTTATAACAAAGGCAAAAATAAGAAAAGGGGGAATAAGAGTATCATGAGTATTGTCTTTAATTTAAAAAAGAAGAAAAATGGAGTGTGGTGGCCATCTGAGCCAAAAGGAAGCAGTGGACTTGATTGGGGAAGAGTTGCTGCAGTGCTAGAAAGAAGTTCAAGATTCAAAGACAATGAACCACATTTTTTGTCCATTGTTTGGACAACTACTGAGAACCTATCACAGCCAAAAAGTTTTCTAGGCTTTGGGCTACAGTGTGGAAGAAGATGGGCCAGATACTTGAAAGAACACATATTTTAGTCATCACTGGGGTTTATCTCACTTTCCAGTGATTTTTTAACCCAAGATCATGGCCAAAAGAATTTCTGTACAAGTTGAAAACTGAGTGTAGTGTGTCTGGTGTAAGAAATTGATGTTTCCCTTCTTTCCTCCCAGTTTCTACCTACCTGAATAAAAGAGTCCCTTGCTACCAGAAAGTGTGGTCCTCAGATCACAACAGCACAGATATTATTGGGGAGCTTGTAAAATGCAGAAGAATTTAATACCCTACCCACACCTACTGAGTCAGAATTACATTTTAACAAGATCCCCAAGTGATACATCTGCACCTTAAGTTGAAGAAGCAATGGTTTAAAAATATAAGTGAATTTTGGAGTGCTGGGTGGCTCAGTCAGCTAGGCATCTGACTCTTGATCTTAGCTTAGGTCAGGATCTCAGGGTCATAAGATCAAGCCCTGTATCAGGCTCTGTGCTCAGTGTGGACTCTGCTTGGGCTTCTTTCCCCTTTCCTCTCCTTCTTTCTCTGCTCCTCCTCCCACTTGCTCTCTTTCTCCCTAAAATAAATAAATTAATTAATTGATTTTTTTAAGAGCAAATATATTGCCCACAATTTCATCTTCTTAAATTGTTCAGTTTGTTTCCTCCACTTTTAAAATTCTTGCCTATATCCACACACACTTTATATATAGACTTAGTCAGAGTTCACACAATTTTTTTGTCAGATTTGTTTACTGATAACATTCCAAAATCTTTTTAGTTACCATTTTTATTGGTTGCATGGCATTTCCTTACACTTGTCTACATGTCGTACTTTGGCTGAATTTCAAAATAGCCCTCAATCTTTAATAGTAAAGGACTGATTAGATAGCATGGCAATAATCGACCATTACGGATTGAAAGTTAGTGTCCTTTCAAAGTTGATGTATTAACGCCTAATCCCCAATCTGGTAATATTCAGACAATGGAACCTTTGGAAGATAATTAGTTTTAGAAGAAGTCATTAGAATAACACCTCCATGATGGGATGAGTGGCCTTGTGAGAAGAGTAAGAGACCAGAACTCTCTCTTTGTCTCCATTATGTGAGGATACAGTGAAGAGGATGCCTGGAAACCAGGAAGAGGGCCCTCACCACAATCTGGCCATCCTGGCACCCTAACCTTGGACTTACAGCCTCCATCACTGTGAGAAATAAATATCTGCTCTTTGAGTCACCCAGTCTGGGGGATCCTGTTAGAGCAACTGGAGCTAAGACCCTAACATAATCTGTGTAGATTCTTGGTTGCTTTGCATTTATGGTCACGTGTAAGATTATGTATCACTGGATACAAGCATGCTTGAATTACTGTGAGCTTCACCAGATTTGTTCCAATATGCCTCCTCTCCAGCGTTATGTAAGTAGGTATCAATTTCACCATCCCTGGCATTATGTATTTTTAAAGTAAGTAGATATAATTTAAGGTCATAATTATGAAGTTGTTAAATCCCTCCTTGCTAAACTCCATTTGAGTTTTATACATTGATAATTTCAATTTGAAATATATATCAAATTTTTAAAAAGACATTTTAACTAAAAACACCCTAGAGATTGGTATCCAAGAATAGAGATCAAATGTTTAAAATGGAAAAACTGAAAAACATAGATTTTAATGAAATCCTTCACTAATTAGGACACTCTTCTTCATTTTCCACCAGTAACACATGCTGCTAGGTCTAAGGCAAGAAGTGCTTCAGCTCGGCAGCACAAATGATCAATCGGTAAATAGCTCCACATGAGAACTCCAAATGAGGGGAGTGATCATCTCTAGCTGATATTAAGATTCTGCAGGAAATACAGTGTCCAGGAAGTATAACCTATGTTTAGCAAACTCTGTTGTCATTAACATGTGTGTTCGTGGCAAGTGATGATCTTTGGAATTTTTTTCACAGGATAGTTTTGTTTTACTTCCATGAGACAAAGCTATAATCAGAAAGGTAATCAAGTCCTAGTTTTGCAAGTTTCTATCTGGGTGATATCGGATGGTTTATTTTACTTCCTCAAACTTTGGTTCCCTCCTCTATTTAGGAAGTGAAAGGTTGATAGTACTGCTCAAGGGTGTTATAATATCATGTAAATAATATGTACTTCTGAACACGATAGCTGCTCAAATGTTAGTTCTTTCCAGCTATTCGTATATACCACCCAGAAGACTTCTGATTTCTACTTTCTGGCTTCTGGCAAAGGCCACTAAGAATTTCAAAAAAGCCAATATTGATTATTTTTCTTCTTCGTGTATACAAGAGACAGGAAGCACACACTTTTCTAGAATTCTCTGGAATACTTCGGCTTTGAAGGGAGGTTAACTTTGATGACCAACCACATCCTTGCTGCCTGACTATAAAGAAAATGCACCCAAGCACAGGTCAGGCACATGAAGGACTCATAGCCTGGCTCCAAAACTTTATGTATGTCTGTGAACTTTGGTCAGAAGGAGATGTTCCAACAGACATAGCCATCAACTTAAAGATATGGTTACCAGTTCAGTAAGTTCTTTTTCAATATATGCATTTTTTAACTATGGCATAAAGATGCTAAGTAAATACCACTAGAAGACAACGGAATATTACATGTCTACTGTTTTTAAGTAACTAAAAAACTGTGATTGTGTTAAATTTGTTTTGTTTCTTTTATTAGGAACTGAATTATATGACATTTTAAGAGCAAATTATTACACTATCTATCTTCTACTAAGCCAAGTAAGCTTAAAAATACAAAAATCTTGCCATTTGGCCCCAATGAGAAAAGCAATTTCCAGTGTACCATGACTATTTTCTCTCATATGTGTGTTTTTACCCATCCCTGCTGACTGAATGAGTCACTGGCTTCATTGGATTAAAATATGGGAAGTCTCATTCTTTTCAGTGGGTTATGATTCATATTTCCATTTATCATGTTTCTACCTTTGCAACAGTAGGATGGAGCAAACTGCATTAACACATTGCAATCTTTGACATTCTACTCAAAAGTAATGGCTTTTCTAAAAAACATAGCATAATGTAGATGTGTACAGTTCAGTATACTGAAGCTACTGTTAAAATGGTTTATGTCTTAATAATTTCAAATACAAGAGAATCAAGCAATGTGATGGGTACATAACATCTTTTTAGCCATCTGGCATTCTATTAAATTACACTCTTTATATAAATGTGTAATTCAATAAGGAAATTCATATACATTTGTAAAATCATGTTTGTGTCAAATTAACTTAAATTTAGAAAGCTATAATTTTCATATATTCCTGTGGCCTGAGATCAAACAAAATAAGCTGTGACATGGTAAAAGCCAAAATATTTTAAGATTCCAGGGGTTTTAATGTTTATGTGCACTAGGAATGTTCAAATGAACATGAAGAACACCGTATTGTCATGTCTCTAACCAAAAGTACAGATAGATTGTTTTAACTATATCACTATAAAACACCTTAAAAAAATTCCCCAGGGACTCCTGGGTGAATCAGTAATTGAGCAATTGCCTTTGGCTCAGGTCCTGATCCTGGGGTTTTGGGGATCAAGTCCCGTATCAGGCTTCCCATGGAGATCCTGCTTTTCCCTCTGCCTATGTCTCTGCCTCTCACTGTATGTCTCTCATGAATAAATAAATTAAATCTTTTTAAAAAGTTCCTCAATGCTTAATTTGTTTTAATATTATAAACACTGATAAAGACTCATCTTAGGGGAAAAGATAGTTGCAATAAATATTGAAGTTATTAAATGATCTTAGGAAACCAAAACCGAACATGATCCAAAGAATTCAATAATCTGACATTTTGTAACATATGTCCTATTTTAATAAATTTCATTAAGTTACAATTGACTTGCTTTCAACACAGAAGAGAAGGGAACCCTTCATTTATGTGACACTGGGTCTTGTATCTTTCCTCCAGTCAAATGGTAACATTTTAAACTTAGCTGGGCTCTTTAGGGGACAGATGATATAATTATTTGCTATTAAAAATAGTGTACTGAGTGAACTATAAAAGAAATGAAACAAAAAATGCTCACTTTAAAATATTAGTCTCTTGATGTGCAGGAGTAGAAATGGATAGAAAGTCTACACAAAGACTGAATGCATTACCTTCAGTGCCATATATGCATCCATATCAATCAAAGATTCTTTTTTTTTTTTAGAGAAATTGTATGATGTCTTCCAATTGGAAAACAGAATTGGAGTTTCTCATGGCGTCCTAGAAGCATATCAGCACCTGTCCTGGAAATGCGTGATATCTGAATAGCTAGTTTAGTTTCATTGAGACTGTATCTGAAGCCACTTCATCAGTGTAGGTGAGCTTTTTAAAATACATTCGCCAAAGGGACTATTAACACTTGGCTTTGAGTCCTACTTGCAAAAGACTGAGGCAAAACTCACAGAACAAGAAGGAGAAAGAGACTAATTCTCAATAATAATCGAAGATTTCAAAACCCATCTCTCAGAAGATGACAAAACAAATAGCCATAAAATCAGTAAGGATATAGAAAATCTTAAAACATGACCAGGAAAATTAATCTATGTGATATTTAAATAATATAAAACCCATCAATAATAGAACCACAGTCTTTTCAGCTGTACATGATACTTTCACCATTAAATACCCCATTTCTCCCCACCCGCTATAGGACAGTTTTGTTTTGTGCAGACAATAAAGGCTCACCTTACAAATGAAGTTACTGTTAAATTTGCTATAATTGAGTGAATTATATGATATTTGAATAGCAAAGGGGGAGGTAAACTGCCACCTGGAGGGACAGACTATGGCTACACAGAAGCAGTGCCCACCCAGACTGTCCTCACACACTGCCTCTTGCAGCACAGCTAGGTGCACAGGACACTTACACTGATGCATGATGCAGGAGAGGAACAGAGGAAGGACACACGGAGGCTGAGGGAGGGTTTGGAACACGTGCTGCAACGGTGCATGGGACCGACAAGACCAAAGTGAGGACATGTGACAGTAACACATGTCCACAAAATTTTCAATCACGATGGCACATTCAGCTGTTTTAAGGGCAGTCACGTTCAAATGATTATTTACAGCTGCAGACAGGAGGCAGGACAGAAGGAAGTCTAATTACAGCAGCTTGATTTGAGGGTTTTGTTTATTAAAGGTCAACACAGAAGCCAACTTTAGCCACACAGGTGGTGAACAACTTGTTTTATAAGATCAGTACTACCCTAATATCAAATCCTCCCCGCTCCAAAAAAAAGGGAGCACAAGAAAAGAAACCTGCAAACCATATCCCTCATAAAGATCAACACAAAATCCTCAACAAAATATTAGCAAATATTAAATATGACAACATATAACACAGAATATACATTAGCTGGGTTCAACATGCAAAAATCAAGTAATGTAACTCATCATAACAACAAACTAAAGAAGAAAAACATGATGGTTTCAATATATGAAGAAAAAACAGTTGAAAAAATTTCACATCCATTCATGAAAATAATTGTTCTTGCTAACTAGGAAAATAAGGCAAGCTCTTTAATTTGATCAAAGGCATCCATAACAGTTACAGCTGATGGCATATTTAAGGGTAATAGACGGAATGTTTCCTCCCAACATTTGGGAACAGGGAAAGGATGTGCAATCTCACTGCTCCTTCATATATCACTCTAGGATCTAGATAGTGCAATAGGGCAAAAAATAATAATAAAAGTTATACAGATTAGGAAGGAAGAAATATGACTGTCTCTATTTAGAGATGACCTGATTACCTATGTAGAGAACCATATAAATCTGCAACAACAACAAAAAGCCATTATAATAAAGGAGTTTAGGAAGGCTACTGAATAAAAGATTAATATACAAAATTTAATTGTATTTGTATATGTTAGCAATGAACAATTAAAAACTGAAATTAATAGATAAGTTCAGTTTAAATTTACACCCAAAAAAGAGAATTACTTAGGTTTGTAGATATTGCAAAAACTACAAATGTTAATTATTAATGAAAGAGAGCAAAATAAATGGAGAGATATATGTTCATGGATTAGAAGATGCAATATTGTTAAGATGTAATTTTTTTTTTTTGGTAATTGGTCTATAGAGTCAATGGAACCCTAACAGAAATCCTAGGAGGAATTTTTGGTTTTGTTTTTGTAGAAATGGATATGTTGGATCCAAAATTTATACTGGGACATGTAGAAACCAGAAGAGCTAAAATAATTCTAAAACAGAAGAGAGTTGCAGAACTCCCATTTCCTCATTTTTTTTCTTTTCTTTTTTTTCCCATTTCCTCATTTTAAGTCTTACTACATACCTACAGAAAGATAGACCTATATATCAGAGAATCAAAATAGAGATTCCAAAAATAGATTCTGCAGATATGGCCAAATGATTTTTAAGAAACATGCAAAGGCAATTCAATGGAAAAGAGATGAACTTCTTAACAAGTAGTGGTGTAACAATTTGACATTCATACACAAAATAATGAATCTCAATCCACAAATTGCATTGTATGCTAAAATTCATTCAAAATGGATTGTGAATCTAAACGGAAAGCCTAAAACTCTACACTTTCCAGTGAAAAACATAACAGAAGATCTTTATAATCTGGGATACACGTAGATTCCCTAGATACAACACCAAAAGCATAATCCTTTAGGATTTTAAGATAGTTTTTATTGAACAAAAGTCCTCAAAATCAAAAGGAAACAAAGAACCTGGGTCTTCAAATCCCAGTAACAAGCACACATGAGCTAAAACTCTAAGAATATGGCCACTGTTACTCAAGTTCTTGACTTTCCCAAAGACTCACATTCTCTCAAGGGAGAGACCACCAACTGAAATACAGGATTGCTAAACCTCCTGTGGCTTTCTGAAGACCAGATGCTCTTTCAGCATCAAATGTTTTTATAAATAGTGCCCTCTGATGCACTGCCTCCTTCTGCAGAGTTAACGTTCCCTCACCTTTGTATTGCAGCTCATACTTCGGCTCCTCCAAATGGCTTCCCTGATCAATCCTATCTCACCCCAGTTGTGCCATGCTATGGGATGAATTGTAGCTCTCCAGAAGTTCATATGCTCAAGTCCTAAACCCCTGTGCCTCATAATATAAATAGTTTGAAGATAGATCTTTGCAGATCTGCATTTAGGGTCTCTCTTACTTAAGTTAAAAAAAGCCCTGGAACTTCATACACATTAGGCCACTTGATTCCCGTTGTGTTCATTAGAAAAATAAAACCAATAGAAGCTTAATTAACAATCTGAAAACACACAAGATATCACAGAGTGAGGTCTGAATCCATCTAAAGTAGAGGTCAACAAACCTTTTTCAGAGAGTAATTACTTTTGCCTTTGCAGGTCATACAGTTTTTGTCATAACTGTTCAACTATGCCCTCAGAGTGTAAAAGAAGCCACAGACAGGTAGAAAGGAATGGATGTGGATTGTTCCAGAAAAACTTTGTATATAAGAATAGGTAGTAGACTAGATTTGATGGTGGTTTGTCAAGCCCTGATGTAAAGTCTTGTCTCTTAAATCTATACCACACACCTTGACAAAACCATTTAAAACTGAAACACAATCTTCATTCCTCTTTTTAAAAGCCTGTACAAGAATTCCAATTAAGAACTATCTGTCTGTGTATTTTTAACACATGATGATGTATCCCTCACTGTGATGGTTTAATTAGTATACAATCCATGCCTAGTTGAATGTAAATGAAGTGCTTACTTCATGATAATTTAAAATGCTCTGTTGTATCATGAGCAGTTATTAAAAGCCTCATTGACATGATTGCTTATTTTGTTTTAAAATTTATTGTCAAGATGCAAGTTGGCAGGTTTTATCCATTTTTTTTCTAAATACCAAACAATGCTATGGCATGGAAGAAAATGCCAACTAGAATATTTTCTTTGGGGCTTATATTATGGAAACTGGTACAATAGTATTAATACAATAGATTATGTATTCATTCAATAGTATGCATGATACACTAGAAACTCAGAAAGCTGCTACATGATCCCAACCCTATGGTTACTTAATATTTTTAGTAAAGAGCATACTCTTAATATCTCTATTACATTATTTTTCACCTTCCACACTTTTTTTTTTTTTTTTTTGGCCTGAAGATCATGATAGAGAAGTTGATGTCTTTGTATGGGAAAGAGAATTCTAGAATCTTCAGAACAATTTCCTTCCCTGAATACCTTTGGCAAATACATTTATGTGGGCTTCATTAGGCAACACATTTTATTAAATCATCTCATCTGAATAAATGCCTTCAATGTGTCCTGCATTTAGAAGTCATGCGGGGTTTACTTTTATTTTGAAAGTATGGTTCTTGTGGCCATACATGGATATTGTTATTCATTTGAACTGAGGTGAAGCCAGGGATCTGTATTTTAAGTCAATAATCCAAATCTGTATTTTAAAGCAGACAAATTACCTGAAGATCACAATTTAGGATAAATCACTAACTTCTTAGATAGCTGAGTTTACCCATGATATAAAACACCAACAGAACTAGGATATAATGACATCATACAGTGGTATCTCAGAACCCTGAAGGAATTTCTGTGGATTACAGCAAGGATGAAGATGGATTGGGACTCTTAGTGGACTTCATCCATGTTGGACCTCTTAAAGTGGAGCAGTAGGAACAGACAGAAACAGTGTAGAAGAAGGAATTATTCCCACAAAGGATATGAGGCTTTACCCCCAACTCATAATATAGGAAAATTATATTCTGGTGAAGTTTGGATAATATCCCATTTCTATCCCTTCTGTTTTCTAGCTGTTTACTTGCTTGGGAATGGTAGACATAAGTGGGCAGTTTCTTACCATGACAAAAAATATAAACTCTGCATATACTAGCTAATGGAATAGCTGAAGACTGTATATATATTAATAATATTGGAAAACCCAGTAGAGGTCCTAGTTGTGTGTAGAGTGAATTTAGAATTGTTAGGGCTGTCATGGGTAGGGAAATGTGACCCCTGTGACTGAGATTGAGGGTATAAGGTTAAGCCAGCACCTAAGATAGGATAGATAGGGTTCCCGGATCTACAGCCCATAGAAGAATTTAGTAATTTAGGGCAAAGTGGGCTTTCCAAGTTCCAAGGGACCTGATCCCAAGTTATTTCAACAGTAGACTTGAAGAATAAATGCCAGAACGCCAATAGAAAGTAAGTGGATTGGAAATATTTCTCAGTAGCTATAATGGGTACTGGGTATTCTTTTGGGGGTGATGAAGATGTTTTGGAAATAGAAGTGCCACTGTTCACTTTAAAATGGTTACTTTTGGGGTGCCTGGATGGCTCAGTCAGTTGAGCATTCAGCTCTTGGTTTCAGCTTGGGTCATGATCTAATGGGTTGTGATCTCACGGGTCATGAGTTCGAGCCCCCTCAGTGGGCTCCATACTCAGCAGAGAGCCTTCTCAAAAGATTCACTCTCACTGTCCTTCCACCCATTCACAGGCTCTCTCTTATTTTCTTTCTCTTTCCTGCTCTCTAAAATAAATAAGTAAATCTTAAAATGGTCACTTTTAAGTATTGTGAACTTCATCTAAAAAATTTTAACTTCTCCAGTAAGTAATTTAACTTGAATTATAATTTTAATCCTGATAATATTTAAGAGAAAGTTTAAATAACCCCAATACCACAGATTTATGTGGAAAAATATATTCTTTCAGATGTTAAAAGTAGAGCTTACTACTCTCTCATTTTATGGAGACTAAAAGGCTCTCAATACCACGGATACATATGTGAGTGCTATGATTTTTTTAGTGTCAAAATGCAAATATCAGGAGAAGACAGTTGCCTATGTACTGTGATGTCAAGAATACCAGAGTTATTCTTTTTTTTCTATCATATAATGTCTCTCACAGATAAAAGTTGCTGATTGTTCCATCCAGTTCCTTACTAATAATCAAAGGCTTTCATGACTCAAAATAATTTTTAATGCCAAATGTCCTAAATTCACATCAAAATGAAATGACAAACAGAAGTATTTATTTTCCTAAAAATAAAACAAATAGTACAGGAAAAAATAGTACAGACATCTGTAATAAGGTTGGGAAAAAGGCACAAACTTGCAAGGCAAAATAATCAAAAAAAGGAAGCTGGAATCCTTGTGGATATACTTAGTACTTGCTGATCTAAAGCTAACTCTGCAAAACACTTCAGAAAATGCTATGCAAAGGGAGGGATTGACAAACCAAGCAAGTGATGTATTTATTAATAGAAGTAAAACAAGAGCCACATTATTGGATCATCACACGTTTAATACAAATCAAAAAGTAGCGCCAGCATGTCATGTCTAGAGGTCTCCTAAGAACACTCAGCATGGTGATTTATATAATGAATTATCTAATGGGAGAGTTTAAATCCACTTTTGCATATGTACTATGGATTTCTTATTTGCCCTGAGAGTAATAAAAAATATTTATGTATCTCTGATCACATGGAGAATTCTTTGCTAAGGACCAATGAGCAAACAATTAAAACTGTTGACTCTCAATAACATTTTCCATGCTTCCATTCGAATAGTTAGCAATAAATGCTAGAAAATAATGGACTAGAGAGTTTAGAAAATTTTAGGAAATTAAATTCATTTTAAACATTGAAGAGTAATAATTTACAATATTTTTCTTGAATAATTCCATATTTTTAAAATGGTGAGTGAAGATAAAACTAAATACAGTTAAAATTTATAGGTATATATCAGAGTTTTAAAAATATGCTATGGTTGAACTTTAAATGAAATTTTTATTTAAAATTCAAAATGACTTTTTGGGGGGACAGTTTATTAAAGCAATTAATTTGGTTGTTTTACTTGTGCATTGAATGTTTTGCAATTGAGTAGTTACTATAATTATGTCATTACAATAATTATGCAATTACTCTCTGTAATTATATCATTTAATTATATAAGTATACTTACAGGAATTAGTTATATAATTAGAACATGTAATTACATACTAAAATAGAAAACTGTCTTTTAAAACACACTAACTTGGATATATGGCCTATTCCAAATTATAATGTTCAAAGTATTAAGATTGCTTTATCCTGTATAAAATTTCTTAAAATGTTTAAAAACTTTTTATTTTGAAATACTTATAATTTTTCAGAAACTCCTTATTCCTCTCATTCAGATATCCCATTCAAAATTTGCCAATTGTCCAATTATGTCTATTGTTGCAAAATCATCCAATCCAAGATCATGCATTGCACTTAGCTGTCATGTCTTTTTTGACTTCTTCAATATCTATCTATCTATCTATCTATCTATCTATCTATCTATCTATAGGTCTATTGATCAATGTATCTGTCTGCTGATTTGTCTGTGTATCTGTCTATTAGCTATCTATTAGCTATCTAGCTATCCACTCATCACCTTTTTATTTCTCAATCTATCCGTCTATCCTTCTATTCAAAACCATAAAGCCAGCTCCAATTAAAAACTCATTCCATCTTTCCTCCTTTTTCAGATTTATAAATAATTTCTCAACTTGGGAAACCTGATTCTCACTATCCTCAATGTATTTACTTGTTCACCTCTAGGACAGTCCCTCAGTCCTTTCTTGGCCTCTATGATCTTATTATGTTGAAGGTAACATATCAATTATTCTGTAGGATGACCCTTAGTTTGGGTTTGTCTGATATTTCCTCACAGTTAGATTCAGGCTTTATACTTTTGGTAGGGATATCCCAGAGTCATTCTGTACTCTTCTTCTTATGCTCTTTTGGGGATGTAAGGATTTCATTGTGTTCCACTGCTATCGATGATAACTTTCAGCAGTTAAATAAGGTGGTGTCTTCCAGTTTCCTTACTGTAAAATTTATCTTTTTCCATGTGTAATTAATAACTATGTGGAGATACTTGGCACTTTGTAAATATCTTACTCTGCATCCTGATTTCACCCACTCATTCATCAAAGTTGATCCAATAAATAGTTTATTGAAGAATCGTTCCTGAAAATGTTATTATTATGATGGCTACCAGGTGGTGACTTTTAGAATTATCTCAGTCTTTCTACATTTATTATTTACCACTGGAGGAGAGTTTTATCTTATTCACTCATTCCTTTATCTCTTTGTATCAATATAATTTCATAGCTTACTAAATATTGCTAGACATATTGTAATAAAACTCATCATCATTATTATTTATTTTCATGCTCAAATTATCTCACATTTTTGCAAGTGAGGGTGCTTTCAAGCTGAGTTCTTTCCTTTTCAACAGATTTTCATCAGCTTTTGAGCATTTCCTTACTGTTTACCATAATATATTTTAGTTTCCTCTTTTACTTTACCTACCTCTAGTATCAGTCATCTCTCTAGGGAGCCTTGTTTTCTTCTCATTGAGAATGATCTTTAGAAATGAAGACCTCAATGCTAGGTGTGCTTATTGTTGCTGGGATGTTGCTAGTTTCAAACTCATTCAATAAACAAAGCCAAGAAAAAAAATACTCACACACACATATATACAAACTCAAACAAATACATTTTACATGCATACATACTGTCCATATATAGTATATATGTACATATTGTATGTGCATATATGTATAGATATACACACATATTTATAACCATTAGTTTACAGTGATTTTTCCAATTCCAATCCAACACATGAAAGTTTATTATCCCTTCTTCCACTTAAGAAACCTGGCTCTTCTTATCCTCAATATGTTTGCTAATGTACTCAATCACATGTATATAACCAATCTCTGACCCTTCCTAGGCACTGCCTTGCTCTGTTGCCATTGACCATTACTGGACTGCTGCCCCCTCAGCTGCTTTTTCACATGGGCCCCAACTTCTCCTTGGAAGGCTCTCCCCTTGGCCATCTTTCTCCTTCGATTCCAATAGTTTAAATAATCTGTCCAAAGTTGTATATTGTTCTCTTAAACTTCAACGTGTAAACTGTCACACTGTACCTTGACTATTGGTATAAATGTCTGTGTTATCAAATGGCCCATAACTCCCTTGGTCCTAGGAACTAGTAGATGTGTAATAAAATTTTAATATACGTAATGTTTTAATTGCATGTCTTATTCACTATGCTTCTACCTGACAAGCATTAAAAGGATTTGGTAAGGGCAGCCTGGGTAGCTCAGCGGTTTAGTGCCACCTTTAGCCCAAGGCATGATCCTGAAGACCCTGGATCAAGTCCCACGTCAGCCTGCATGAAGCCTGCTTCTCCCTCTGCCTGTGTCTCTTCCAATCTCTCTCTCTCTCTCTCTCTCTCTCTCTATTAAATAAATTTAAAAACCTTTAAAAAAAGGATTTGGTAAGTTCCAAAGACTTCTATGATATTTTTATCTTCATCTTGAAACTTGGAGCAAATGTAGCAAGAATTTAAAATATTCTGAAGTACCTAGAAAGAATGAATAAAAATGAAAATGGAGGACTTTGAGAGTGAAGGGAAGGAACTACAAAGAAATTAATAGTTATGAATTTATCTGTTCAGAGAGATCAACAAACTATATGACTCTCAGTTGTAAGTGATATCGATTGAATGGCAAAGTATTAAAGAACTGGGGGAAAAGATGTATGTACCCAAATTCGTATAACACACCTGTGCTCTGAGAAGATAATACATGTACATGATTCACTCTATAAATGTGTTCTATAGATTAAAATGGAATCATTTGATATCTCGTAAACTTTCTTTTTTATATAAACATATTTGCTCCAAACAACTTAGTGTCATAAAAATGCTAAATTTCAGCTTTTCCCCTTTATTTCTTTCTAACTAGGAAATCATAAATATAGTGAGAGTCTGTGTTCTTTTCCCTCAGTTTATTCTGCCTTTTACTAATAAATAACTTATATTTATTTAAAGTTTCTTAAATTGTTTTAAAGTCTTATTTATATGATATTTTTTACAAGGTACGTAGTAATAGATTACATATGCTAGCTGCACAAAAACCTTGTGATATGGCTCAAACAATTATTAGGTCTCTTTTGCATAATAGGCATTTACATTTACATTGTATTTGGATACATCTGTATAGAACATATGGATTATGTTCTCTTAGAGAAGCTTTTTATTCTTATTTTTTCTAAAAAAAGAAAAGCTATAGACTATAGGAGCAAGAGCACAGGGGCCAGATTCAAGCTGACCTAGATTTAATGTCTAGCTCTGCCTCAGGTGAGAATAATTAAACAAGTGAAATTTGTGCCCACTTTCTTGGGGTTCAGGAGAAGAAATGTTATCAACACTAAATTAATTCCTTTTTTTTAAAATTAATTCCATAAAATAGTGTCATCAGTAGTTAGAAACATCAAAAATACTTTTTAGGTCATCAACGTATCCCCTTCAAACAGGTGACCTAAATCAAAGTGTTTCCTGCAATCTTAGGAAATAACTTGATTAACATTTTATCACATTTCATATTGTAAATGGGGAAAAATGGTATTCACTTCAGGAAAAGTTAAGTAGGAAAATGTAAGAAATTAAACACTGAAATAGAAGTTACCCCCATAGTGTTTTGTCAGTGCTATTATTGATTTTTTTCCCAAATAGCTCCCTTCTAACAATTGGTGATAAATTGATTTGAAATTGTTACACTTGCTGACAGAAACTAAGACAGCACAATTACTAGTGACATTTTATATAATTATGCATAAATTCCGCATATATAGGTAAACTAACTCTTGGGGTGCCTGGCTGGCTCCGTTGGTAGAGCATGCAACATTGGATCTTGGGGTTTGAGTTCAAGCCCCACATTGGGAGTAGAGACTACTTAAAAATAAAATCTAAAAAAAAAAATAAACAAACTCCTAATTTATCCAGGAGGAATTTATCTGTTGGGGTAAAGTCTTCAGAGTACAGAAAAAGAAAACAAATTCAGTAAAATGTTTCTCAACGACCCAGAAAAAAAAAAAGACAACTCCCTTGTGCTATCACTAGAGTGACAATAATTGTAATGAACCCACTTAATTTTCCCCAACATTATAGTAATCGAGTTTCCCTGTCTACAGGAAATTTACGCTGAAGGTAAGTGAGGGAGGAGGGAGAACTCATAGAAGCAGACTTACTGACGGCAGCAAAAAACTAGAGATGACTATTTACTCCTGTTGGAACGAAGAGAAAATCATGTTAAAAGTAGCATTGAGATCATTAAAATGCATATTAAGAAACCAATCTG